>NC_088263.1:1260000-2510000 GCF_036013445.1 Caloenas nicobarica | reverse complement strand
TTTACAGGCGTGTGTAAGCGCGGACTTGTGCTTCGGTTCATGAAGGAACAAGGGGTGAGGTCAGGGAGTGTGGCCGAAGCAGCACCTGCGGATGGGAAAACTGACAGTGAGAGCGCAGGGTGGGCTGTGGTCACTGACAGCGCTGACCTCGGCAGCCCCCCAGGTAAAATAGTATTTCCAGTTAAACATGCCTCAGTTTTAAATTTTGCAGTCTCTCCGTTCTAAAACACAGTGAGTTACTGAGAATTTCCCAGTACAATATTGAAACTCAAAAATCCAAGCAGTTGCTTGTTTGTGCCCTCCAAACCTCCCTGCTCTGAACCCTTATAGAGAGGAGGGGACCAGGCTCACAAACCCACCCCAGCGGCTGCTCAGCCCCAGTAACAAACATCACTTGATTTTTCGGGACCTTCACGCAGGGTGTGCAGCAACACGCTGCTTCTCCGCTCCCCGTGACCTGGGACGGACAGTTTGAATTTTCGGTGGCTCAGGATAGGGCAGATGCTGGAGCTCCAGCTCTGCTCCCAAGTCTGCTAGTACAGATCAAAAACTTCAGCTATTCCCAGTATTGAATTTTCTAAAGATGATGTCATTCTATCACCGAAGAAAGAAGGTAGAGCTGCCAGTTACAGTGTATGGACAGAAATATTCAATCAACGATCTCACTGCATGTCTGGGGACAGAGTTGGATGATGCATGAGGATCATAAGATGATGAGTAAGTACTTTCCCTTCCAAATGCTTTAAACAACAGCGAGCAGAGCCATGCATTTACACTTGGCAAGTTTTCCCACTTTGCATGCGGGATCTCTCACCAGCAGCTGCCGGAGGAGCTCAGTGGCTCATCCCCATGGATTTTCCATGAGTCTTGCAACACGGGGAAGCTACGCCAGGACGATAAAGCTAAGCAAGAGCACAAACGACATAGCCTGAATAATTACAGGATGGCCAGAGGGATTTTGATCATGAACAAAATAATGGTAGGGCTGAGAACGGATTCAACTTGTAAGCAATTAAAAGCAAGGCAATCCAGGGAGCTTGGGCTGGTCAGTCTGGGTTTATGGCACAGGGATCTGTCACAGTGAATTACAAGTGGGGAAGAGACCAGTCTCAGCTGGATTGTTTTATCATCTCCTGCTTGGTATTTTGATTAAGAAACCAGAGAGATCCCTTGTTTCTGTAGTTCACACTGAGCCACTGCAGCTGCTGATCTCAAACCTCGCTGGCGAGCAGCGAGGAACCTGCTTTCCCAAGGCTGAGCCCCATTTCACTTTTCCCTTACTCAGCCACGTCTCCTCCGTCGCCACTCCCCAGCCCACGTCACCCAAACCTGCTCAGCCTTCCTGATCTGCAGGGAAAGCCTCAGCCCTGGGCCCGTCCTCGCTGGGCTCTGTGCCCTTCCCGGCCCCAAGCCAGGACGGGGCAGGCAGGGCTGTGCCCAGCGTTCAGGGAATTACCCCTTCTCGGTGCACCACGTCCTTCCCAAACCAGCCCGCACGTTGGATTTGGTTTCCCAAAGCTCTTGAGCGCTCTGCTGACATTTTCAAAGCCCTGGCCATGACCATTGCCCAGCCCTAGTGACAACAACCCACTTTGATTCCCTCGTTTCGTTTGCAGGTTCGCCAGCACGGCCAGGTATGGGACACATGAGATGCTGTGACATGGTATCTTCCTCCTCCGTGGGGCACCCAGCTCGGGATGCACCATCTGCTGGAGCAGAGCCCGGGCTCCAGCGGCGCCCTCCAGGCAGCTCCTCGCTCTCAGCCACCCAAAGCAGATGCAAAGCATCTCACCACCCACAGGGGCTTCCTCTGGGGCTCGGGCTGACGCTACCAGCCTGTGCTGCATCGCGAAATGCACCAGCAGAATTTGGTTCCTCCTCCTGCCTTTAGCAGCAGCCCCAGCTGCTGTGTCGGTATTGGGGTTTGAAGCTACTGCTGGGGGGTTGTCTGCAGGCAGGAGGGAGCGAGGGAAGGTTTTGAGGTTTTTGGAGGTGCAAGCACAGCCACAGCTCCCTCCTTGCCATTACTCGTCTTTCCCATGCCGCTGTCAGCAAACGACTTTGACAGGGTGACAGCAACACCGAGTAACACATCACATCGTCCAGACAACCACGGTTTGGAAGATACAGAGATCGGTAGTGGAAAAATCCCGTACGTGGCATTAATGGGAAGGACTCAGGTGGTCACCACTGCAGGAGCGTTGTTAAGGAAGGAAACGCGCTGCAGCCCTCACCTGCAGCTTGAGACCTGTCTCCCTCCTGCCCACGCCTGAGCGGCACCCGCGGCCGTGCGGGTTTTCTCCGCGCTGGCACCAGCCCCTGCGCCCAGGACATTGTCCTGATGCCTTTCGGAGTCACTGGACTCATCCCAGTGATTTTATACCAACAGCAGCTCGTTTTCCAGCCCGTTCACACAGGCCACGGGCCACATCTCCCAGCACAGGTCACCAGGGGCTCCCACACGCAACTTCTCTACTTCACCGCTAAACCTCTCCACTTATTTCTGCCATTTGTGTCTTACCTTTTAACCAATAACTTAATACCCATGATGGCTTGGTTTCTTCTTTCCAAGCCTTTAGAGGAGAATTTTGGAAAAAAAGAAAAAAAAAATAAATCTAAGTGCAGATCAACTAGACCACCAGCACCCACAGAACCACTGGCATCTTCAAAGAGCTCGGATCTGGCAGCAGGACTCTGCTCCAACTAATTTGACAAGAGTGTGTCACGTCTATGCAAATATTCATTCAAAGGAGATCTTCAAACATCCTTGATGCAAAAGTTATGACTGTTTGGAAACCAAACCCTGCACAGCAGCCCAGGTAACACTTGGCAGCTTAAAACAAATTCAAAAAAAGGGGAAAAAACCCAATAATTTTGGCTTGGCCTCAATGTGCTATGGCATGGTCTTTAATTACACTGTTATAAAGTGGCACTTCTTATCCTGGAGCCCTGTCTCCTTTGGAGCACTGCTGCATGGAATATTTAATAGCGTCTTTAAGAAAACCAAAATATCCTGAATCATGAATACTACGTGAGCCCAACTGGAGCTATTTGCACTGGAAATAAACAGATGTTTTGGACGAACTTCAGAACTCACCCAGGGACATAGTAGGGGTTGGGAGGGAAGAAGCTGCTTTCCCTGGGGCCTGCCATGGCCGGGCAGCAGCTCTCGGCGGTGGTCGTGGCAGGAAGGAGCTGCAGCGCGATGTGGTCACCCGGGAAACCTCTGTGATGCTGCCGGAGCGATGTCGGTACCAACGGTGGCTCCAGCTGCAGCACGCAGCTTGTCAGGTTCTCTCGGACACGTCTTTTTCTTCCCCCACCTGGAAATTCTGGATGAGCACAGAGATTTTAGAGCTTTCGTCAGGTTTCCTGAAAGCTCATAGCCCTTGGGACAGCAGCGCCAGATGTTCCTCATAGGCAGCCCCAGCACAAATACGTGTTCACGCTGCGGTTCGTGTCCAACACACACGACAGGGGAGAGCGCGGCTGTGCTGCCCGGTCACTGGTGCAGCTCATGCAGCCCGGCCAGCGCTGCTGCGGACACACGGACACAGGTTTCTGCCCAGGAACCCCCCAGGCAGAGGTTCGGGAACTCACCACGCTGCGGTGGAACCCTCAACCCTCCTCCTCCTTGCCCTCCTGGTCTGTCTGTTTGAGGACACAACCCTTCCCTGCCTCGCTTCACACAGAATAAAGGGTTATTCCCATTCCCAAAACCATATGGTCATGTTGTCTCGTGTGCAGGGGGTGGAGGGAGGCCCAGGACACAGGTCCCTGTTTACTGAACAGCCGCTGTGGCCGGTCTGTTCCCAAGTCACCGACCCACGTCCATCCGCACCAGCGACACTTCCACCAGCCCCAACAGCGGCACCAGGCCTGGTTCGCTGCCAAGGTCCCTCTGTGGCCTCGAGGAGCTCAGACACATCACCGGCACCATCATTTTAAGGTTTCAAAGCTACTAATCAGAAATCAGAGTATTTGGGGGTTGTTCTCAGCTGTTTCGGTGCCTGTTCTCCACCCAAAATTGTATCTGAGAAGATAAAAATGCTTTGACTCCTGCCCTTGGTGCTTAAACTCTTGAGGAGACCTGGAATTTCCAGCCTTTATAAATACATTTGCATTTGCCCGAATAGTTGAGATCTAAGAGGGGGCCCTGGGTCTGCAGGGGGAGGCTCTGAAGTGCACGATGTTTCGTGTCGGAGGTGCAGGACGGCTCGTGTCAGCTGCGTGGGGGAAGACCGAGAGGTGACGGGCACAAGATGCAGCAAGAGGAAGCTCTGCTGGACACAAGGAGAAAATTCTCCCCCACGGGAGAGGCTCAGCCTCCGTGGCATCCCCATTCTTGGAGATCTTCAAAGCTCAGCTGGGGAACACCCAGAGCGCCCTGTGCAGCTTTGAAGTTAACTCTGGTTTCAGTGGACAATCGGATTAGAGACATTCAAAGGTCCCTCGCAGTTTAGATCTTTAATATGAACATGAAAAAAAATTGCTTACTGAAATGCAGCACTGTATTCATGGCACCAAACAACGATCCCAGGCTGTTCCAGGTCCCATCACCCTCCTTGGCTCCTGAGGGGACTCAGATCAGCATCTACCCAGCATTTTCAGAAACTCCCTTCAAAGTTCACTCCTTTAAATGGCCAGCGGCTGCTCCTTCCAAACCTGGGGGTCACAGACTTACCAAAGAGCTACTGAATAACCAGACCAAAAATATCTGTCCCCAGTGCAGACACGTGGGTTAAAAAAAAAAAAAATCACTTTCATCAAGGTTATCATTAGAATTTATTGATATGAGAGAAACTTCGCATGTCAACATGTCAATGGAGGAACAGCCCGTCCTGACATAGCAGAAAGACAAAGCCCATCCCAGCGATGTTACAGCGCTCTGGTATCTCTACACTCCGAAGTACGGGAGACCTTGCACACAGCTGTGTATGACTCGGGTTCATTTTCTGGGACAGGATAGAAATACTCCAGCAATACGAAGGGGTGGTTTGCCAACCAGCAGTGTCACCGGGTTGCAGCAGGGACCACGCTGGCTGTGAGCCCTGTCACCAGCTCCAGGCTAACCGCAGCTCACCCCAGGCCCCTCTAGGGAGGAAAATACACCCATTTGGGGGGGAGATTCACCTGGGCCCGCGTGGCTCTCGCAGGGAGATGACTCAGACCCTCCAGCTCCCTGTCGTGTAGAGGAGGCTCAGGGGACCAGCTCGGATGGAGACACCAACACGCGGCTGGGAACCCCCGGCTGGGTCTGCAGCGGGACAGCCTGGGCACACGGTGCTGCCGAGCGAGCTGCGACCTTCACAATGGAGGCTGTTCCGTCCGGGGAGCAGACGCAGCCACATAATGCCCCATCCTGGCATCTGCCAATTCAGAAGCAGGTTTTTTTTTCCTCTCGACCTAACAATTATCCTCATATTACAACTGTTCCGACATTCCCTCCCTCAGCAGTGCCCTCTTACAGAGCTTGCAGCACAGACAGCTGTTCACACTACGCTTGTGGCCAAGATAAAAATTATCTTTATAATCTTTACTGGAAATATATGCTATGCTGGATGCTGTTTAAAAAAAAAAACGTCAAGCGCTGAGCTTTCATCTTCTCCAGCTTAAGAAATATTTGGTTTGGTCCTAAGTATCTTGCTAAACAATTAGAAAGGGAATAGCAGAGTATTCCCCCAGGCACCTGGTAAATCCACAATGGATTTATTGTAGAAACGAGCTGAATTCTAACTCACTCCAAATGGATTTCAGAGCCCTCTAAAACCCTCCAGAGAATGAGCCGTTTGTGACACGACAAACAAAACCCAACCCCAAGTTCAATGAGTAAATTGTCTTGCGTTGTGCAGGGAGCATCCAAAATAAAACACAAACCCAAACCAGGAGGACACGTCAGACCCATCTCCTGACGCCAGATTTGATCCCGGCGAAAAAGGAGCCCGGGCCGAAGCGCATCTGCCCACCCGGCAGCACCGACCCTGCTGCAGACCTGAGGAGCCGCTGGTGCGAGAAACGTGTCCAAGTGTGAGCGCACACGCGTGTGCCAGGGACGGCCCGCACTCTGCTGCTTGTCCTCTGGCGGGACCTGCGACAAGTGACACAGCGGGTTCCCCTCTCAGCTTCACCCCGTCTACGTTCCCTCTGCACATGTAACAGCACTGACTTAGAGATCTCATATTAATGGGTACTTATACAGGATTAATTGCACATCAGTCCATTGTGGCTACAAGTTCATTAGGCTAATAAATCTACATAGTGACAGTAGTACAGTATCAGCTACTTTTCAATACAAACTCCCTACCCTAGCCTTAATTTGTAGGTCAAAAGAAGATCTTCTACCGCAACGACCTTCCTATGACCTTTAACATTCATTTTCAAAATATTTTTTTCTAGAAAAAAAAAATCCAGTGTGGGGAAAACGCACATATAGAACAAAAGCAGTGCTTAACAACCACAGGAAAAAAGAACATGATCTTGGACTCGTGTATCAGCATCCTCTGTAGACCCTGGTAGCGTTACTTCCAAGGGGTTGCTAAATCCAGCTCCGTCAGTTCAAGTCCGTTAAACCACTCTCTAGCTCTACACACCTCTACTCGCTCACTATACATATCGTCTGTAGCAAGAGCATACAGAAACACTCGCTAATGTGCACAAGACTTCCATTTGGTTAATGGAATAGTTTTAGAAGACTGAAGTCTCTACTTCTAGACATCTGTTTGTGAGTGGTAGTGCTCTCACCAATGGTACCTTCTGTTCCACCCAGGAGAGAGCTCCGAGTCCCTCGGAAAGTTTTACTCATTCATTTCGCCCAAAGGTGTACGGGTATCTACTAAAACCCCTCTCACAGTATTCCCAGGAAATGATTCAGAAGAGGAGATGATTTTTCAACCAAATGAGATCCTCTGGTCCTGCGTGTCAGACCATGGCCAATAGAATGAGCAGCTGCCATGGACGTCTCAACTTAAATACGGAACAGTCAAGGGAGGAGAGCAAGGTGGCCTGACCGTCTTCCCATGAGGTACAGGCAAGGAGACACCAAAGTCACTCTGTTCTCAACAGTTTGTCTCTTTTTTTCACTGGAGTCAAATGTTTGATTCCATTTGTTCCAGCAGGAAGTGGTGAATCATGTCAAAAGTGGGACGATCTTTGATATCCCTGCTCCAGCATTTCAGCATCAGGTCAAACACAGGGTTAGGACACAGAGGAGTCTGGGAGAGATAGATCTGAAAGGAAGAAAAATACAGCTATTTCAGTGGGTTTTTCATCAGAGAACGGAACCTTTAGTAAATTGACACCAACAGCTCCATTCTGGGTTTACAAGACAGCCATCATGCAGCGTTTGAGATCCATTAAGCGTGAATCTGGCAGTGAAGTCTGGATGGAGCTCTGACACCATCTCCAATGGCGCTGTGGACGCTTTGCCAACTTGTCTGATGAGCTGGTCACAAAACAGTCCCTTGTCCTCCAGGAAACATGAATGCCTCTGAGAGATTTGTCTTTCAAGTGACAGCAACACACAAACCAAACCCAAATTTACCACAATAAAATCCAAATACTTTCACTCACCGTAGACAACCCAAGAGGCTTTCTAAGCATCGTGACAGCTTGTTAGCAGAAACAGAAAAAACACCTTTTAGAGCTTAATCTAAAGCACAGCTTGGCAGAATATTTTTTTTTCCTCTCTCATTTCAATACACATCTTTTAGGCTCTCCACATTAGTATGCAGGCGATACTGAATAAAGTCTCCCATTATTTTATTCCCCTTAATCCTTTAACTTGTTTGATGCTAAAAGGTGAATTTTGGGAGAACAAACTACTGTCACTGCACTTTTTGGGGTACAGTGATGCTCGAAACTGAGGGGCTGGATTGTCCTGCTCTATTTAGCATGGAATCATAGAACCATAGAATGTCCGGAGTTGGAGGGGACCCACAAGGATCGAGTCCAACTCCAGTCCCTGCATATGACAACCCCACAGCTCACACCATACCACACCAGCATCATCACTGGTGTCTACTGGAGCATATTGAAGGTACCAGCAGGGGAGTCACTGTCCTGCTGGGGAGTCAGTAAGAGAGGACAATGACACAGAAAAGCCCTTCAGCAACTAGAGATGGTCAAAGGCTTCTCAAGCCTATTTGGAGATACTACCAGGGGTATTTAACCCCTGAGCACTAACAATTTCTCCTTCCCCACCCCAGCCAGTAAGTGCTTCCTCATCTTTCAGAAAAAATGCCAGTGGGAGAAAGATCCAAAAAAGGAAAAGAGCAAAAGGATTGTGTGGAAGAGCCCAGAAAAGCTAAGGAGGACAGCACATCAAGGGCAGGTCGAAACAGAAGCAGCTCATAAGGAAGCAGCACTGGGCAGGGCCAAAGGCTCTTCCAGTGGGACTCCAAGAGAGGAAAGCCAGTGAATGAGCCTGGAAGAAGGGGAGGAGGCAGGAATCACTGGAAAAAATGAGTAACAGAAGCAGAGATTTCTGCAGATGGCTCAGGGCCAGCAGAACGGTCCTGTGCAGATCCCTGGGACGCGAGCAGGGCAGTGATGGGAGGAGCGGCAGCATTTGCTCTTACCTGCCGGCCCTGGCTGCGGAAGAACTCTCCGGTGTTCTCGATGACTTGCTCATCGGAGAGGAGGCTGTAGGGCTGCTCCTTACACAGGATGAACATTTCCCAGAGGGTGACCCCAAACGCCCAGACGTCGCTGGCTGTGGTGAACTTGCCCTGTGAACAGAAGGGATGTTGGAAGCCCAGGTTGCTCACGGTGCACATGCAGCAAAAACCAGTTCAGTCTACACTCTCGGCAGCTAAATACAAGGATGTAAAATGCATCCCTGGGAAAACACGCTCCAAAAGAGACAGCAGAGCGGGTGACCCACACAAAGGGACCAAGGTAGGACACTGCTGTGCTGTGGGGCAGGAGCAGCACCTCTGTGGGACCCGGGGGACAGCTCTAAGAAGGGACAGCCTTCACTGGGGCAAACCTCTGGAAACAAGCAGCAAGTTTCAGAGAAAACCAGAGATTTCTGTTCCTCCTGAGAAGCCTGTATTCATCTGAAGCCATAGGAAAGCGGGCTGTGGCAGGGGAGTGGTAGCTGCTGCCTACCTCCACCCAAAACCTAGCAGGGCAGCACAGAAAAGCCTTTGAAGAGGATGCGAAGCCCTCGGGGGGGCCGGCAGAGCCAAAGCAGACTCCAGACTCTTAGAGAAAGGCCAAGATAATTTCGATCTTTGCACACGTAAGAAGTCGGTGACAGTCTGCTCGCCGTCTCTGTTTCCTGTCTTCGAAAAATGTGCCCAAACTGGCCGTGTTTGGAACAGTGTGTTTCTGAAGAAATAAAAAGTAACTGAAGACTGTTCAGAAAAAATAACAGGAAACAATCGGGGGCTGGAGGGCCTGTTTGGGCAGAAAACATCCAAGACCCTGGCTGCTCAGGCTTATCTGGCAACCCCAGCAGCCTGCCAGTGTTTGGAAGATGTTCACACAGGGAAGATCGGAGATTTATAGTTTAGATGCAGCTATAACCAGGAAAATAGGGTGAATTTAGAAAAGCGTAGGCCTATTAGCCTTTATAGCGGTGATAATTACAATTTTTCTGGGTACTCAGAGGGGGTGTTATAAGAAAGTATAACTGGATGAATCCCACCAACTAGTTCAAGAAAGAAATATTGGGCTGAATATTAAGCAATTGCCTCCAAACTGGATGTGTTTGGGCTGTTGAACAATCTCCTAAGGGGAGACAGCAGGACCCTTAAACACAAAACCAAACCTCAACCTCAAAACCAGACTTGCCACTTGAAACTCGTGAAATTTTGTCCCTGCCCTTCTCAGCTTCACAGCTGGGGAAATAAGCCCAGAAAGGCAATTTCCGTCCAATTCCAGCAGGAATCCTGAACGCCAGGCACAGAACAGAAATTATACACCAGATGATCTCTGCTGTATTTGCAAGGACTCGCTCCATTTTCCAGAATCTGAGTTACATCCAACACGACTTAAGGGACATCTCACCTGGGGCCACCTGTAGCATGTGTTTTGATGCTATGAGAACTGATACACGTACACGTGTTAGTGTTTCAGGGGCACAGTGGGGAAAAAAAAAATATCAGAGAAAGGGAAAGAAAAACAGGGGGTTTTGTGCAGCCCCTACCAGGAGGATGCTCTCCCAGGCCATCCAGCGTATGGGCAGCACGGCTCTCCCCTGGATGCGGTAATAATCCCCGCTGTAAAGGTTCCTACTCATGCCAAAATCCGCAATCTTGATGGTGTAGTTGTTCCCCACCAGGCAGTTGCGAGTTGCCAGATCTCTGTGCACGAAATTCAGAGACGCTAAATACTTCATTCCAGAGGCGATCTGGGTGGCCATGTACAGCAGGTTAGAGTAGCTGCATGAAAAGAGAACGAAATTAAGGGGGAAAAAAAAAAAAAAAATCAGTAGAGCTCCCCACACTCAACTCTTTCTCATATTCGACATGTTACAGTGAAATGTCATTTTATTTTCTGCCAGAACAATGAAACTAAAGTGTAGTTTCAGGGCACTAACATCCCACCTGCCAGGCTAAGCCAAGCTCCTGAGCTCACTAAGCAAGAACAGACTAGGTGTCCCTGAAATTCAGGGCCTTAGAGTTTGACGTCCTTTAGATTTTTAGTATCAGGCATTAATCTCAAGATTTTCACAGAGTTTATGCATCAAAGCACCAGCGTTTTGTAGAGAGATGTGAAAAATTAAGCTGTACAATCTCACAATCTCGTATTTTAAACTGCTTAGCCTGGTATTTCAACCACTGTCACTATTGCATGATTATATTAAAATGTCACTTAACATTAAAGACAGCTTACTTTTTTAATGTTTAATATTACTGAAAATATAAACAGATGCATTTTCCATTTAATGTAATATTAATTCCTTGAGTAGCAAAATGAAGATATTAATGAACTTGCATGATAGGCAGAATTTGGACCATCTGACGTTCAGCATTCTTCGCACACTGTTACTCTGTGATGCTCAGCTTGTTTCCCACAGCGCGTGCTCAACACTTCACACAACCAAGCATTTGTCACAACAGATCTAATACACTGTTCACAGTATTTCTCTGATAAAGCTCAGAAAAAGAAAGTCTTAGTCTTCCTCTCTTTGTGTTCTGGTGACACTGAGAAAAGCACCACTCTTATCTAAATTACAATAATGAAATGCATTTAATGATCACAGAATCATTTGGGTTGGATTCAATGATCTTGAGCGTCTTTTCCAACCATTAACCCAACCCTGGCACTAACCCACATCCCTGAGAACTCACTCTGCCTAACAGCCTTGAACTATAAATAAATTTAATCCTTTGCGAGGGTATGTGCCAAAGGCCAAGCAATGCAGCAATGTCTGATCAGTGCAGGCTTCTTTATTGAGCAGAATACCTTAGTCCTACATACAACTCTCCTCTGAGGAAAGGATTTCTGCAACATAGAGATGTTTTTATGTCAGATTTAATCCTTCCAGAGAGGAGAGAGATAAGTGCCACTGCTGACAGAAAATGGTTTTCCTAGCCAAATATTCTCCTTCTGTTGGGCGATGAAATCTTTCCTTAGTGAAGCTCCACACTCAACTCCTCATGTAATATTTTTCAGACATCCAGAGAACATATGAACCATCTTGAAAGCCTGAGAGACATTCTTGATTTTCATCCCAAAATTCTTGCTGTAATTCAACCGCCTTCCCATATTAATATCTGATGCAAACCCACTAACGTAACCAGAGGATCACATCAGTAAACGATACATCTAAGATAGTCATGGTGACCGGAACGGGTCACAGTCGCAGCCTCCCACGCAAAGCAGGAGTCGTGTCCACAGACGTGCTGTGACAACGGCCGGGCTGGAGGAAGGTCACAGCAGCTTAAACTGGTAGCTCTGTACTGCTGATTCGTCCCAAATACGGGCAGCTCCTCTTACCTGACACAGGGAATATTGTTTGAAATGGCAAATTTGCTGTAGATCTCTCTCTGCGACAGAAACTGGTTGAGGTCTCCGTTTTCCATGTACTCCGTTATCATGCACAGCGGGTCATCACGCACACACACCCCCAGGAGCCGGATGATATTTGGGTTCTTCAGCCGGGACATGATCTTGATCTCCTTCAGGAAATCATTTCTTGTGAAACAGAAAACAGGTTTGAATCCTAAACTATTCTTTTGTCTAAGGGAAGCAGAAGTAGCATGTAAGGAAATCCCTGTTCGGAGACATTTAGAAATCCGCACAAAGCAAGAGCGAAAGCTGGTTCAACATCGATCCCTTCCCCAGCAAACAGGATTCATACAGCATTTCAGTTTGATATTACATCTGTTCCTATCCCCCTCTCTCTGTATGTGTCCTGTTCTTTACGAGAACACATAGAACATACAGAGGCACATGACACCCTCCTACAGAAGTCACCAGGGTGAACCCACGTGGAACTGTTGCTTAGAGAGCATCCGCTTTCCTTCTCAGGCGGTCGGCATTGCGGATGCGCTTACCTGGCTGTTTTGTTGACATCTGATCTCAGCATTTTCACTGCTACGAGCACTGGCTGGTGAGTGAATTCTGTAGACGAGACCCCCAGGAATTCCAGCAGGCCATCGGCTTCGCAAAGGTGCACCTGGGCAGGCAGAGACAACTATGGGAGCACGTACAGGCAGAAAAACGAAGGAAAACAACCTCACATGGAGGTCACCAGTTTGGGCACTGCTGGCAGAATGACCAAGTGAATGATATAATGAAAGTGATGCTGTTTGGGTTGGAAATATCCCATAGGTCGGCTCTAGATCCTGGACGAAATATGTACACACACTATACAGTCCATGACATAGGAACAGATGTGGATTGCAGCCTGATGTGACCCCAACGCACCAAATGTACTGTGTGTGTGCAGACTGGGGCAGTAGATTACTGGGGAAGCCCAACTCTCCCAGCAAGATCTGGAGATGTTCAGGAAGGTCACCGTACCCAGAGCTGTCTGCTTTATTCTGCACATGCCTGCGAACTGCAGGGCTGCAGCAGGTTTGACACATACAGTGCATCACAGCAGCCGGACGGGCACAGAGCTGTCCTGCAGCCGGGCTCTAACTGACCTGAGGAGCATCCAGGAGCTACAGACAGCTCTACGAAGTCCTCTAATTCCAGGAAAAAAAAAAAAAAGAAAAGCGTGCGTGTGTGATGTAAACACCTCACCCATGAACATTCCCAAAGATGAATACTCTTGAAGCGTACACTGAATTTCAAGTTTCTTCAGATAAATGAATAAAGACATAAAATTACTGCTGGGGTCGTGTAAGAAATGGGTGACAAGACATTGACTTAGGAATTTATCAGAATGTATATTCAGCTAGAGAACTGGGGTGGGGAAAGCAGACAGAGCTGAGTGTGTGGGAAGGAAAAAAGGACTGGAGGAGGGGAGCAGACTGGATGTGCCAGGCAAAGACTTGCAGCAGTGAGGGGAATGTAATGGGAGCTTAATGAATTTTATATGAAGAAAACACAAGAACTTACTGGACAAGCACAGTGAGGAGAAAGAGGAGACAGCATAGAAAAAGGGGACAAACCCCCAGAACGGAAACCGAAGTACGAAGATGCTGTTGCAGTTACATATAGAATGGAATTTGCTGTGGTGAAAGTACAGTCACAAGACTAGAAATGGGAAAGGGAGCTGTGGTACTGAGCGCATGTATTACAAGCACAGGTAATGTGTCATCAAGTCCAGGGAGTGGATGGTTGGGAGCAAAGAAAAAAAGGCTTGAAATGGAAGGAAGCTCTGAGTGGAGAGGTGAAAAAAACCCACAAGGCAGTGAGCCATGTTGCTAGACGACTGTACACCAAGCCAGAGAAGCAGAGCAGAGCGTAACACGACGACCAGTTTGGTAAAAACTAAGGAGGTGAGAAGGAAGAACGTGATGCCACAGATTTGTGGAAGCGAGGGAAAGGGCCTGTGATGTGAGGAAGGGAACAGGCTCTGAATCAGTCTCTGAAATGGAGATGGGGAGCCTGGCTGCTGCTGCTGTTTGACAACACAAAGGAGGAGGAGGAGAAAGCTTTGACAGCTATTAGAAGGACAGGAATGACAGAGGAGAAACCAGAAGCAAAACAATGAGGGAAAAAAGCCTATTTCACTTTTGCAGCCCAAGACAAGATGTAGCAAACAGGTAGAATTGAAGGCTGTGAATGAGCAAATGCTGGGAAGAGACAGTGGAAGAGTGGGAGCAGGTGAGGGGAAGATTTGGCTCATCATGGAACAAAGGATGGCGTGGAAACAAAGCAGGGAGAGAAGAAAAGGTGAGCTGAAAGCATTCACAGCTCAAAAGCAGCTCAAGGAGTAAAGAGAAAGCTTGGCAGATGACAGACGTACGTATCATGCTGCCCGAGGCTTCTGACACACACAAACTGGGGCTTGAGCAAGCAGCAATGCTGGAGAATCTGTGAGGGCACCACAGTGCTTGGGAAACATCTGTCTCTGCTTGGGCCAGCGTGCAGAGCCTCACCAGAACCTCCACATGCTAACGTGGAAGCTGTTTTTACTGCTCAGATCAATCTGTCTCAGCTGGAGTTGCTGCTATAGTTTCCAAATTCACATGCCTCAAGGTGGGTGACAGCCACCACGTGTTCAAGATGTCCCTGAGCGGCCATGCAACAGTCTGAATTCCCACCCCCAGGCCTTTTCTGTGGGGTAATAAATAGGGATACAGACAGAGACAGAAGAACTTCGCAAAGCTCATCTGTTAGACTCATGTGGTACCAAACAGCAGCCTCACAGGTGTAGAACAGGGCTCTTTGAAGCCAGTCCTAAGGGACAGCAGCTTTCCCCAACAGCAAAGACAGGTATTAAATAAATTACTGGTACGCAGGTCCCTCAGCCCCCAAACATGAAGCAGTGCCAGTGAGACAGCTCAGAAGTTTCACTGTGCCAGGCGACTCGTTTCTGCTGGAGGAGCTGTGGAAGGGAATGGCTGTACCTCTCCGAACTGCCCTTCTCCCAGCTTCTCCTTGAGCCGCAGCTGCTGCCGAGGGAATTCACCCACTGAGATGTCCTTCTTGGTGAGAGAATCCACAGTGAGGGCTGGGACTGCGTACATGTTGTTGCCGGTCACACCTTGCAGGTGAACGATGTCTGTTTCGGCGTAGTGGGGAACGTTGTTCTGAAAGCCTTGGTGAGGAGTGGACTTGGTCAGGTCGGGCTCAGCGTAGTCCCCACTGCACACTAAGGGGACGTGAGTGCAAAACAAGACAGGTCGAATTAGACACACTCCTTTAAAACCAGTACGGCCCAGCTTGCTCTCCTCCACCCTGCAGCCCTCTGGAGCTCAGCCTAGCTGCACACCTGCCGCCTCTACCAAGGTATGTCCAGACGGAAAACTTTCCTCTGTTTTCACTAGGGCTTAAACCAGAGCAATACACGTTTCTGCAGGCACCAGAATACCTGTGAGGTGCCAGTGAACTCATGTTAAACAGCTGCCTCTCCGTCCAGTTATGAGCTAAAATTCTTGCCCAGACATGCAGGGATGAGTCTAAAGTGATTTCCTGTTTCTGATTCATCCTAAATATGATCTGTTGCCCTTACCTGACGCAGGGACATTGTTTGCATCACCACACTTGCTCTGGATTCGCTTTGCAACAAGAACTGACTGTGACTGTTAGCATGCTGTTACCTCTTAGAGTTTCTTCACATAAATATCGTGTGCATAGCTCTTTATAGTTAACTCCCTGTACGGTCAGTATTACACAGAACTTTTGTTCTGCTTCAAATTCAAAACCTGGCTCAATCCAAAGCAGCTTCCCTGTGTAGTACAGAGCTGCATCTTAGCAACTTGTCAGCGCTTGATAAATGCAGTGCTGCCTTTCCATTCACTAGTCAGCACTGAGTACAAAATACTGTTGGAAACATTCCCTTCTGCGTGCATCCAAAAGCTCCCCAGGGGCTGGAAGCCAAGGCACCACTGACAATTCTCTGCTGTGTTTCCCTCTGCTTTGTCAAGGGAATTTCAAAGAGCCTTTGCTGCAGGAGAAGGTGCTCAAGGTCTTCTCCAGCAGCCAGTCTGGGCAGTCCAGGAGCGCTGCAGGTAGTGGCTCCACTGCCAAGGGGCTGATGAGTCAAACAACGTGTGATTGTCAAAACCAGCTCCTAAAAGATGACCTGGCTAACATATAAACACAGGCTTCAAAGAGAACAACAAAAGGCCACCACCCTTTAGTGGGGCCGGTGATCCGCCTGCCAAAGTTACATGCTAAAATATTTCAGAGCTCCAGAATAGTGTCTCAGGTCCCTGGGTTCACGTTGTATTGCATGGGAGTCAGAAAAGATTACTTCGACACTCAGAAGTGGCACATTTTAAAACCTGAGAGAAACAGTAAAAGAATAAACGCATAACTTCTGGAGACTGACGATTACCTGAATCCTCTGCACTTTGGGAGAGCTCTGGAAGCTTTTGGAGCAGCGTAGCTGGCTGGTGATATTCCAAATCCAGCGGGAAAGCACGTTCGTAGGTGGGATTCGACTGGTGGATCTGGGTCTGGTTGTTGGCAATGGTGTAGCTGTAGAAGGAAAGGCGAACTGTGGCATCCTCCTCCAGGATTCGACGTGGGGCCTGCGAAACAGAACAAAAATGCTGAGGCAATGCTCGGTTGTTAAGTAATGCATTGGCTGCAACCGCACCAATTTCCAGTAACATCTTGGATAGGGCTGGCATCCTCCCTGCTGTGAGAACAGAGTTTTAGTTGCTCTGTGGAGCTGGGGAAAGCCTGTGCTTTCCACATAATTCTGAGCTCATTATGGTTAATGCTTAGTATTGAACTTGTGTCTGCAAAGTAGCCCCATTGTATTACCTTTTCCAACCTTTTTTGAACATATTGCTTCCAAAGAATAACGATTATAATCATCAGGAGCAGAAGAATAATAGCCACAAGGCAGCCCACGAGGATGGATGTACTGGAGTCATCTGCTTTCTCTCCTATCCAGGTGCTGGTTACAGAAGATGTGGTTTCTGCAGTCATAGAGGAATGAAGAAGAATCTGGAGTTAACAAAGCACAGGTCGTTCCTTGTGCTGCCTAACTTCCCCACATGTTCCTTCCTACTGGCTGGTACAGAAAAGATCTCGGGCAGCTTCCTGAGTATTAACACTAGCTGCATTCAGATTTTGCTCTAATTAAAAATTCTCATTTTGGAGGCTCATAGCTAAGAACCACACAGAGGACTTCTGCAATCAAAGACTGTTCCTAGCGTTGGAATAGATTCCTGTGATGGATCTGTGTTAGAGCAGATAGTTTTCAGATTTTCACTGGCTGCACATGTGCCTTCAGCCCACTTGTTCTGAGGCAGCCTCTGCCAGCTGAGGGAAGAAGAAATAGCTGAGGCTCAGAGGACTGTAAGAGGAGACCCCCCTGCAGTGCTGGTCCAGCTCTGGGTCCTCAGCACAGGACACACATGGACCTGCTGGAGAGGGGCCAGAGGAGCCTCAGAAATGATCTGAGGCTGGAACAGCTCTGCTGGGAGGACAGGCTGAGAGAGTTGGGGGGTTCAGCTGGAGAAGAGAAGCTCCGGGTAGACCTTATTGCAGCCCTTCCATGCTTAAAAGTGGCCCATAAGAAAGACAGGGACAGACTTTTTAGCAGGGCCTGTTGCAACAGGACAAGGGGTGATGGTTTCAAACTAAAGGAGATTCAGGCTGGACACGAGCAAGTAATTGTTGGCCCTGAGGGTGGTGAGAGCCTGGCCCAGGTTGCCCAGAGAGGTGGTGGCTGAACCATCCCTGGAGACATCCCAGGCCAGGCTGGACGGGGCTCTGAGCAACCTGAGCTGGTGCAGATGTCCCTGCTCATGGCAGGGGGGGCACTGGGGGAGCTGGGAAGGTCCCTTCCAACCCAAACTGTTCTGTGATTCTGATTCTGTGCAGCCCTGTGCATGAGGGCGATAAGAGGCCACACCCAGATCTCCAGCAACGGAGGGAGAGACCACGTTAACTGGGACGTTAATGTGAAACCCCCAACACTTGAGCCCTTGGTGTGGCTAACTCACCCAAGTTCTTACCCCAGGTGCCCTCAGTAACATTGCACTCAGTTTCCAGGACATCCATTGTGCTTGTGGCTACTGTGACAAAATTCGGATTCACGCTCTCCATGTCTGTGGAAGGGAAGGGAAAGTCAGTCCAGCCACCTCCCTGCTCCTGCCAGCAGCCAGTGCAACCCCAACCACCACCCTTGGCTTCCTGAGCAGGGCTGGGCTCAGACCCAGGCAGCTCACAAACAGCCTTAGCAGAGATACAGAGATATCTGCTCACTCAGCGCTTCCCAGCACTCATGCTGCTCAGCGCAGAGGCTTGTTCTGCAGGTGTGTCCTGACCACAGCAGATCAGTGCGTGCAGGATGTGTCCCCGAGCTTGGCCAGACACAGGGGACTGGAGCAAGAACTTTTTTTTTCTCCCAATTTTGGCATCATTGTAAGAATTGCCATCCCAGGCTGAGTGACAGCCCAGACAGAGTGACAGAGGGCAGGCAAGAGGAGCTGCCATCAGCAAGATAAGCAGCAAGCTGCAATCGCAGCGCTCCTTCCCCAGGAACGCCCTCTCACTACAGCAGATCAGGGACCTCCGAGTAGGAAGCTGTAGCCAGATCATTTCACTGTCAGTGCTGGTGGTTTTCTCCAAGACTCTCGTTCATACCCTTCTAGAGTCTTTTACAGCACCTCACGGCACTGATTTCTGCCTCACAGTTAAGACTTGAGAAAAGAAAAATGTCAGCCTCTTGCTAACTTGATTACCACCTGTAGATATACTTAAATTATTCAAACAAAATACTTGTAAAGAGAAGGAAAAGAAAAAAAAAAAAAATCAACCCCATAAGCAGCAGGCAACCATCTCAAAAAAGAAGAAATGCTCTACAGTCCAATTTTTGGTTGCCCTGGTTGTGCTTCTGCACATGTCCATCAGCATCAACCTGAAAAGAATCCACTGTAGATGGGACCTTTCTTGCCCTTCCAATGCTTCTACTGCCTCCTCCTTCCTCCCGGGTAGCCCCACAGTGCTCCACACTCACGTTAACCCCCCATGTCCTGCACTCCCACACCATCTCTTTTGCTCTCTGTGCTTTGCCAGATCTGCTTGACTTGCAGGAATACTCGCCTGACTGGAAGGAAATCTCGCTCATCATCATCCAGGTGTCAGCAAAGTAGAAGCGGCAAAGTATGGCTTTGCCCACGCGCTGGTTGAGGGGGACAGTCACGAACCTCGCGCTGGGGTTTTTGTCATCTAGGACAGTTGCCACTCCAACAGGTTCGGGCTCCCAGTCTGCAATCAGGCGCGGTTTGAACAGACACTCCACCTTCTGGAAGATCTTCACCCCCTTGGAAAACATGTTGTTACAATGCACCTAGGCAGAAGAGAACAGATCAATCAGACGGGAACAAGATTTACTGAAACCTGAATCAAGCCTCAGGATTTTCTGTTCGTGAAGATTTTCTATTTCTAACCATCTCCCTGTATGAACACTCCTAACCCAGAATGAGTGAGTTGTTCCAGTTTAGCTTCATCCATTCATAGTGTGCAATGAGAACGTTTGTGCAGAAAGTGATTGTAAAATAGCTCCTAACTTTACATGCAAAAGCCACATTAATGGTCAAATTTTGGTAGGGTCTTCAAAAGGCCCATGTAAAAATCAAACTCTGTATCAACCTAAGGCTCACAGACCAATTCTCCTTGAACATATATTCTGAGGAAAAAAAAGACACCTGGGCTCTAGCTTCATTTAGAAAACCTTCAGCATCTGCAGTCTAAGCTAGTTTCTTAAAAAAATAAAAAAGTAGAAGCTCAAGAAAATATTCCCCTGACCTACAGCAGCTCTTCTGCCGTGGTTGCACCTTGAAGACAACCGAGAATCTAGACTTTAAGAAAACCATAATGTAAGCCTGCATCCGGCAACCTCTCCTGGTGGCTCATGGTCAGGCTGCCCCTGCTGCAACAGCACCACTGCTTTAGCTAATGACACTGGAATTTAAAGTGCAATCACGAAGACGCCAAGCTGATCTCTCACTGAAACAAAGGCATCCTCTCTCATCTCCGAGCTACGGCTCCACACAATCCGCTTTCAGACAAAGCGGTTCACAATCTGCTGTCAGGCCGACCTCACACCTCCGTATTTGGGAGGTTTGTTTTACCCTCCCAAGAGCTGGTGGCGACTTTCTCCCTTTCTGCTCTTGGGCTGCACCCAAACCAAGAGGTTCCAGCGTAGAAGCGACATCTGCGTCTGGCTGGGTTGTGGCACTGCGGACACATCAACACCAAACACCTGGCCCTCTCCAGGCCTCCAGCGCTCCCAAGGAAGCAGCTTCGCAAAGGAGGACAAGACTTGTAAGGATCCTTTACATCCCACTGCCTTTCTTCAACGCAAATCTCTCTCCTGTTAAACAAACGTACATGACAGCTTAAGTCCTGCCATGCAGTCCTGTAGATCTGGACCACTGTGGCCAGTGATCAAGGAATAAGATGACCCTTAAAGTCCTCAGCATCCCTCAGTCTACTCCATTTTCATAGCTATGGTGGTCCCACCCTCCCTAGAGACTCTACAAATTGTTTCCTAATGACGGTGGAGTATTAGCAACTGTGACAACAACAGTTTCCAAACTAAGCGCAGCTTTGAACCCCATTAATTGCTTGGCCTCTGTGAGGTCTCACAGTGAATAGCAGTGAAGCAGTAATGAGGACAACAGGCCTGAGGAGCAGTAAAAAGACAAAAGAGGGGTATTTGCATGTAATTAGGAACAGATGAAGCTTAGACAACATTATTCAATAAGGCGAAATAATCATCCATAACGAGGCAGCAAAGCCTGACGTCTGCAATATACAATTTGTGCTGCATTTGGACAGGAGTTGGGTATGTTCATATCCTGGACCAACCCAGAGACACTCGCTATTCCAAACACCACCTCCGAATGTTCAATTTTATAACATGCAAGCCTAAGAAATTTGCAGTGCGGTTGCATTTGCTAATGTTTATTTTTAATACTTTCTTGGATACTGGGGAAGCTCAAAACTGGAATAAAGCTAACAGGTATGGAGATACAAAAAAGCATTTACAGACCACCTATCCTGTACAAAACAAATGCAAAGCTGAAACAGGTAACATTCAATAAAGAATGAAGAGTAATTTATGCTAAACAATACAGCTTTATAATGAAATACTAAATGAAGTAGCTATTTTTATGAGCTTATGTGTTTAGTTGATCAGGATGGCTGTGTTTACACGACAGATTGTTGTAAGGCATTTGATTTACTCATTATACCATCTGACTCCAATTAGGATAGTATGAACTCATGAATTATATTAATTTGACTAAAAATTGTCAACCAGTAAGTCTTACAAGTTTTAGGGCACAAATCATTTTTCTGCAGGTGACTTTCTAGCAGGGATGTATTCCTAGCTACCTTTTTCAGTGAACTGAAAGAGACAGCAGAACTGCTGGCAATAAAATAAATTAAATGGGAGGGGGAAAAAAGTTTCCTAAAATAATGTGGCGTTTTCAGGATTGACTCATTTCAGGGTAGTGAACTTGGGAACAAAATGTAAGTGATGCTTTCTACACTGGACTTTGACCATGGACACCAATAACCTCAAACTGACTTTTAGCATGATACTTAAGTCTTAATGAACACTGGCTCTCTGTCCCTTGGCTGGGAGGACAAATATGATCACAAGATTCCTAAACAAAGAAGAATCATCCAAAAAAGCAGGAAATTGGTACCATTCTTTCATGCAGTTTGATGGAAAGCCTGCATCCAGTTCCAGTGTCGATACCTCCAAAAACAGCACTGGCAAAGAAAGGATTGGAAGACAGCTACAAAAATGACCCTGGATTTCACAGGGAAGGTGTTGAGAAGTTCAGCCAACTTAATTTACTCAAGTAAAGATTAAGAGAGTGGTTAAATCAGTGTAGAAGCAGGAAAACTTCTGAGAAGGCAGGATTCTTATTTTTGCCAGCAAAAGCAGGCTAAGCGCCAACAGTTGCAAGTTAAAAATAGACAAAATAAAACTAGGGTAAGTAACCACCAAAACAATTTACTTAAGGATGTGGTGGGTTCTCCTTCATTTGAGATCTCTAGGAGAAAAGCCACCAATACTTTTCAAAAGATCCTGCTGTTTACTACGGACTCAAAGTTCAGTTCATCCTTTTCCTGTGTGTTTAACTAATTTCCCACAGCACAAGCACAGACTGAGGCATCCAGAGATATTTTTGGTTACGAAGGAAGCACAACCACATTCCTTTACCTCAAGAGCCAGGCAGCCCCTAAAACATATGTAGCCTACATCCTAAATCCACCTCAGCTGCCTGACCACTGCTCTCGGTGTCCACTTTTTATTCTTTTAAGCCAAATACTGAAAGAAGAGTGTCTGAGCTCTGGAGAGGCAGGTGTTCCCCTGCTTCACCTTTCTACATTGGCAAACTTAGGACATGTCCATCTCAAATTCTGCCTGTGGTGGACTCTGCTGTCAAGCACCTTGTATCCTCCTGTTTTGGGAAGAGGACCCAAAGGGGGAATCTGAAAGCACCCACGTTGTCTGCGTTCGCTCACCCCTTCTCCTGAGAAGATGCAGAGCTCCCTGCTCCCTCCTGATGCACCTACTGCAATTTTTGCCACTGTCGAACTTTCCCAGACTCACATTTAGCCTAAAATACACAAGTGTGGATGTGCAGGAAGCTGTTCCAGAGAATCTCCCTTTGGGTCCTCTTCCCAAAGCAGAAGGATACAAGGGACCACTGATGATCTCCAGTTCAGCCTCCCCATTGACCAACCCTCTGTTCCCAGTATGTCCCATGGTTTCCTTTATGGGGCACCCAACTTTTTGCCCAAGAAGATCTTAGCCCACTGCTGTGGCTCATGTTGCGTCCCATCCCACACCTGACCCGGGTCCGTGAACCCTCTGGGCACCAGCGTGTCGGTGTCGGGGTCCTGCTGTCTACCTTCATGGAGGTGAAGTTCCTCGGTCGGTCAAACTGGAACTCCATTTCAACAGAGCCCGTGCTGAAGCTCTCGTTCTTCCAGCCAACATAGTCATAGCCTGGCCACACGCGGTACTGGTGGCTCTGCGTGAAGTCGTCCAGTCCCAGCACACCGTCTGTCAGCTGGCCCAGACCACCGTACAAGTGCCTAGCGAGAAAAAAAACCAGCAGTTAGGCAGAACAGCAGCCAGGAGAGCTCAAATGTGAAAGCATTTGAGTCCTTCAACTAGTACCAGGAAAACATTAGTTTATTTATGCTTAATGCATCCTGGTCAAAAAATCATTCCCCGTTCTTAAGCAACATCACCTTTATTTTGTTCAGGTTAAGCTTTTAAAATGTCTCCCTGCTTGGGAAAAGGCAGAAGTTTTTGCATTGATATCCAGCACTGACAGCAAAGCCAAGCTACAAGTAGAGCCTCTTGAGAATGAAAACTGAGACTACAGAAAATGACACTGTATGGTCTCCACACAGAGCTGTAATTGCAGCATTTCACCATAGAGCTGCATGGGAGGAACACAGCTCCATCCTGCCCTGGGGGAACCGCAGGGAGGGTTCTGCAGGCACCAAAATGCAGGAAAAAGAACAGAGACCATGGGCAGCTCACCCAGCCACAGCCAGTTCCAACTGGGATCATCTCTGGCATTGCTCCTTGTGCAAGAGCAGAGCAGCATCAGCTCCTTTTCCCAGGCTGATCAGACTCTTTGCCCAGCACCCTGCCCCGTTTCACTCCCTATCCAACAGCGCAGAGCCCACTATACAGTTCTCCAGCATCGTCCTGGAGTAGAAGACACCAGATGTGGTACAATTCTGACCCACCTGCCTTCTGGGAGCCATCTCCGGCATGTCCCTTGTCCTGTAGCAGGTAAGTGCAAACGGTTCAGCTGTATTAGTGCCCGAGCTTGCTCCTTGGACCTGTTCTGTTCGCTGCTACACACAGTGAAGCTCCCCAGGTCTGTTCCAGGTGAGCCCTCCTGTCACTAGGATTTGGTCTTGAACTCCAAGATGGAATCAGCAGCTGGAAGAGGCACAGTCCTGCTTCCAGGCCAGACAGGCATATGACCAAGAGGTTAAATAGCTTGAAGGACTCCTTGGGTTTTGTGCCTCCATCTGCAGCTCCCTGACATCCCCCAGCAAGCCCAGAGTCCTAAGTTAGTGCTGGACAGCTAAGTGCAACACCTACATATTTCTGCACATAACCCTTTTTTTTTTATATATATATCCAATCCCTACTATATCAAGGCAGCTTGAAAGCATCAAATATTAACATAAGACAACATTGTTAGCCTGGATCTTGTAACACCCTGCAAGCATGAAGAATGTACTTTCCACCTCCTTATTTTAACCTCCAGCATGATAGAAAACATATGTTTACAAAAATCATCTCCAAGCATAAAAAAAACCTAATCACCTTAGGCAACAGTAAAAATTTTCAGAAAGTTAATGACAACTGAAATGGGACATATAACAAAAACACCTTAAGTCAATGCATGACACCACGTCACAGAGAAGGCACCGTCAGATCACTTGGTCGGCACGTTCCTGCACAAGCAGGGATATGCTGTCTCAAGAGGATACTCACGTCCAAGTTTGTCTGAGGTTTCAAGTCATTGAAACACATTCAAATCCACATTTACAGCATAGAAAGTAGTCAAACTAAATGTTAAATAACTGCTGAACTTTCAGACATTTCAGATACAGGCTATTAATGAACTCTCCTTCCATGAGAGTCAACTACTGGCTGAATGAAAGACACCTCAAAATGTCAGTAACATGCCACCCTACCTCATTTCAGTGATGTGAAAAATGAACAGACCTTGCAATGAGCTGTCAAAATCCAGTTACTTTAGGCTTTTTGACTCCAAATTGGAAAAGCATCATACCCAAGAAATCTGTACAGTGAGTAATCAGCCCCCTTCCTCTCATACCACATTGGCAGTGGTGCCTCTGCTGACCTGGAGCTTCTCACAGGGAGTGATGCAGTTTTCCAAGTTGTTTCAAGCCCATCAGAGCTGTGTTTTCAAAAAACAGTATCTCAAATCTGTCCAGAAGCTCACAGGTACCAAGCACAGGCCTAGAGTTCAGGTGTTGCGCACTTTCTTGGATGCCCAGTTTACCCTGGAGACCTCCTGCAACAGTTTAAGATGCAGCCTGATGGAGAATTCATTTCAGATATCAAACTGCAGAAGGAGCAAAGGCAATGAAGAGGGGAAGGACCTTCATCTGCTCCAGGGACACTGGGACTACGCAGGTAGAAGGTCCAGCCAGCTCTCCCACTCTAATCTGAGATAACAGAAGAGTAGCAGCACCTTATGATCTGCAGTATCGACAACAGTTTAAGGCTATACCTGAACCAACAGAGAAATCAGTGCAATGAATATGGTCACAATTACAGACCAAGACCAACAAGGGCTTTGAGGCAATCGGACACATCAGGACTGCAGCATCAGATCATGTAAAGATGGAAGCTACGCACAAAGACGGCACTTAGCTGTATAAGGGCACACTCTTTAAAGAGAAGCAACAACTTCTAATAACGAAAATATTTCTTTCCTGCCAGCCTTTGCCAGCTGAGGGAAATGAAATGCATCCTGAGCCCATGCCCTCCTTTAAAAAAGCAACTAACAATATGTCAAAGAGCCTGGAACAACAAAGCAACAATGCTTTGGAGAACTAGTAGGCTAGCCTGCAGCTCTGGAGGTCTCAAAGAAGTGTTTGGGATAAAAGATACTAGTGACAGGTTAAGTAGGAAAGAAGAGATCATTTGCACAGTGACCGAGAGAGAACAGGACAACTTCTCCCACCTGCGCTCCTGGTAGCCATCATAGGTCGAGTCATTCAGATAAACGATGGGGAAGCCAGGAGCCGCTATTGTCCCTCCTTCAGGGATGCTATAGGATGCCAAACCATCTAAAAAAAGAAGGCCATATACCTCAGAAATACAGCAGCAGCAGCCTTCCATCACCTCTGTCCATATGGTCCTTTTATTTATGGTGTGGACCAACAGAAGCACTTCTGTGGGCCTGGGATTCCCTCTGAATACATGGGGACGCAGGCAAGCCCCAGTCAGCATTGTGCGAGGACTACAGGTGTCGAAATTAGTACTTACCGTACCAGACACAGCCATAAAGCTCCACCCTCATACAGACAGTCATTGGCATCTCCGTCACAGGAATCACCCGGATAAAACGTGCAATGATGGGAGGCCGAAGATCTTTCAAGACCACATCATAAGTATCGATGTTGCCTTGGATCACCTGGAGAAGAGAGCTCCTTATCAGTAACTTCTCCCTGTTGTGCAGTTAATATGAACAGGGGTGTACTTGTACCCTATTATTTGAGACTGAGGAGCTTTCCTATGCAGTATCTGCAGAGGATTAGCTGCTGCTGCTCCCTGCTCCTACCCGGTACATGGCTTACACCATAATTTCGCCTCCTGTCCCCTGCAGACTCATACCAGGTAGTGCTCTGAGAAAGGCAAGTGCGAGATGAATGTACATGTAGACTATACATTGCAGAGAGCTCCAGTTACTAGTACATAACCTCTCTCCAAGTGAGTCTCCACGTACGCTCAACAGCAGGTAACCGAGCACTTGCGCTCATCACTAGTTACCTGGTGGAAAGTCCTGATACCCTTTTTCTAGGAGCCAACAAAATTCCAGAGGTGCTGCAGTATTTGGGAGATGAAGGTGCAAGCAGCTGCATGGCAGATCTCTTGAACTGAAGTGTTGAGCATTACCAGAGCCACCCCATCCTGCTGAAGTGCAGTCTGATTTGGCAAGGACTTTCACCCTCCCCTTGCCCTCAGTTTCAATGGTGCTGCTAAAAGCCTACTATCTGGAAAAATATGTTTTATTGCAAGTCATTTTTCAGAGGAGCTGAAATGACGGGAATTGCAGCCCATTGTGTATGCCACGTCCAGACCAGCAGGAGCAGAAGCATCTTCTTTAAGGATACCAGGAAGGAAAACTTATTGGTCTCATGTGATGGGGAACAGGTATGCACGCTGACAGAATATGTGGATTTCCACATGTACAGAACAGCAGAGAGGATGGCTCCAATCACACACAGCTGAGTACATGCTCTTTACCTTATTATGGCCAAAGAAAGATCTTGCAAAAACTGACCCACGCTAAATCCTAACACCTGACACTAACGCAGTCCTGAGTGCCTGAGAACAGGGCTCTGTACAGGACTGCAGAGACAAGGGGCTTTTAGATATTGTGGACAGTAATCAATTGCATTCTGATACAACTCGAGATGCAGACAGACTTCACCTAAGAAACTACTGACAAAGAACAGTTACCACATGCAGTTTAAACTTTCCCTCCCATCCTGCAAACACAGCGTTTGTAGCACACACCAAAACATGAGGGATGGGCAAGGTAACGGTAACAGCTAAAGAGCCGATCAAAGGTCTGAGTGAACAAATGATACGCTAACAAGCTAGAAGCTACTAGTTAACACTGCAATACAGACCCCACTGTGACTTCCAAAGCATCCCCAGAGTTAGAGAATATCACACCCAGCACCTTTCTAGTCTGGCTTAGATCTCCAGACTCCACAAGCCAGGCTGAGGCAGGGGGGATCAGGTCAGACGAGCTGCAGACGAGAGAAGGGGATTCCTTCCTGGGGGAGGTTTATTAATAAAGGGTTATGAAGACAAGCAGAGCGCAGCCAGGGCCAAGCTCTGTGCTCACGTCTGGAGAGAGTGGGAGACGACTATGGTGAGTGTGGAAGCCTCTTTGAATTTGTGTGCTCAGCACATTTCCTACCCTCTAAACTCCTTCCTCCTCTTTGTTCCTTACATTAAACACTGTTACCAGACATCCAGAAACTCATCTCCATTCCCTGCCACCCCATTCCTTTTTTTTTTAAAATCACAAAACAAGCATCTGCTCTGCAGTGTCCAATTTAGAAGCAAGTATGTGGCTGGTTGAGGGACATTCACGTGATGTTTTGAACATGGACAGAAAGGTAGCGAAGAGCAACAGTTTTCAGTCACGGCAGTGGCTGGGGTTTGGGGGATCAGGTCAGAGGAGTAACAGCCCAACATCGCAGCAAACACAGGACTAAGGCAGATGATGCTGAATGCATGACAGAAGAGTCAGGATAAAGTACGATGCACTAGGCAGTACATAGACGACCTGCCTTCTACAGTCTAGTTCTTTATGGCTTGACTTCTCCAGGACTCTGCTCCTACCACACTCACCTTTCTGCCCTGACGATCCTTCCAGGAGATCCAGCGCTCTCCGTTGCGGCTGTAGTCAATTCGGTAAGCACGGGCAAACTCTTTGCCTGTGGCACGGGCATGCCGTCCCTGAGTCCCAATCAAGGTGATGAAAAAGAGCTTGTGCAGGTCAATCTGAAGGAACTGAACATCTTCTGGTTGCAATAAGCCAGCTGGGCACCAGGCTCCATCCCCCTCCTCCCTTTGTAACCTGAGGGGAAAACCACACACATCCAAAAAAATGTCACTTGCAAGGATCCAGCCTTCCCAGTAACTGAGGAAAGACCTTCAAACTTTGAGCACTATGAAAAACAAACCAAGTCAGCAAGTAAGACCTGACAGCTGGCTACCAAACACCCTGCCTCTTTGGGGTGATTGAGTCCTCCAGCCAAGTTTTGCCCTGTTCAGAACAATTCCCTCAGTTTCAGATATCTTTAATTTTTTCTTTCCCAGACACATATTTTCATGTTGATTGGAAACAATTATGCCACTCATTAGGTAATCACATACTGAATGCCTTTGAGCACCTTGCTGGTAAAGTGCATACTAATTTCTTCTAAACCCCATACAGCAAGGCCTGAACCTCGGCTTGACCAGCTCCTACAGCTCTAACAAGCACAAAGAAGAGCTTATCTTAAAAATACATTTTAAAAAGAAAAGCTCTGCCCATCTACAAACTATTCTGGGTCATCTCAACACATCTTCCACCTTCCCTTCATCCAGAGTTGCTGGTGCAGGACACTGCTAAGTGTACAACGTGAAAGGCTCTGCTTCAAAGTTGAACACTGTGGCATCAGCTGCAAAGATTAAGCTTTTATCCTTGGAGATTGCTGCAGCCAGCAGCAGGTGGAGCCACTCAAGGAACCACCGCCTCACCCAGGCTTCCGTAGGCTCAGCTTTGCAAGCCACAAGGTGGAGAGATTCAAATACGAAAAATTTATCCCAGCCACAAAAAGACCATGTGGGCTTTTTAGCAACAGGGATTTCTTTGCAAACAGCAAGTCCTTCAGTGCCCTTATCTTTGGGACAGGTCTCCTGTCTCTAACTGATGGGACCGGTGAACCCCAACCCCTGTGCCAAGGAAGGCAGCACCGCAGGAGACACTGAGGGTCCAGGCAGCAGCTAGAGAGGATTTTTGTCTCAGGTTGGTCACCTGCTTGTGCGAGACTTTGTTCCGGTGAAGTGGCAAGAAGAAGTTGTAAGAAAGGCGGGAAGGATGGCTCTGAAATGACAGGGACTGACATGTGCATAGGATGGTTAGAGGTCAGCTATGACCTCTAATAAAATGAAGTCTGCTAGAGAATGGCTTCATGTCTTCACCCTGTGGACATCCAGCTGCCCTGGCAAAGACGTGACGGGAACAGATGGCAAGTGATGCCTGAAGTATTTGCAGAACTGGAGATAAGCCATAATTCAGAGAGCGAAGTAAGTGTCCCAGCTTTCAGACCCACAGCCTTGATCAAACGCCATTAAAAACACACAACACTTAACATCTTTGCTCTACCACGGACTAAGGAAAAAAACCTCAAACTCTAGGAGAATGACTGCCCAATTTCATTGTAAAAATGTAAGTATCACAGTTTCCCTGAAATTCATATCTGACTTGCACAGAAGCTGTAGGAATGTTTGATATCATTATAAACAATTCTAAGGAAACTCACATTTGTAGGTATTTGGGAATCATTCAGAGAAATGAAATGACCAAAAAAAATGAAAAGCCAAGCTTATGAGAAAGACTGTAGTACTGCTTAACATTGAAAGAAAATCCTTTAGCTGCTTTTTAACAATTCCTTAACTCTACGGTTTCCAGGTTTTTGAGTGGGCACAGCCCATTTCCTCAATATGATGCTGTTGAAAGTTCATCCTCATAAATGATTTCCTACAATTTAGTTTAAAGCGCTCTACAAGAATCCCAGGGGCACTGTCCCTACCTGACCTGTAAGTCATAAATCCATTAGAGCTTTATTCACAGAACTATAGGAAAACCAGGGTCGGAAGCCACCTCTGGAAGTCTCTAGCCCAACCTCCTGCTCACAGCAGGGCTAATTCCAAAGCCACAACTATTGCTCAAGGATTTGCACATGTCCTGAAAACCTCCAAGCTCTGAGATACCATCACATCTCTGGGTACCTGTCCGAGAGCTCCACCACTTCAAGAATCTTGAATCAATATTAAGAAAAAAAAATATCCTTTTCATGAAAACATGGGGAAGGATATTTTTTCTTAATATTGATTCAGAATTTCCTTTATTACAGCTTGTGACCATGACCACTGCCTCTTGGTCTTTCACTATGCAGTAATTAGATTTAATATGGAACAGTGAACAAAGTGAGCGAACTTAAGGTTGATTTAAGGGTAAGGGAACTTCTTCCTCAAATCACATACTAGATATCTAGAAGAAAAAAAAAGGATTATATTTTTTTGCCAGAGATTAACCTACCGTGCATACTGGGGTCCTGTGGAATCGTACCACTGGCTGGACGCCGTGATGTCTTCGTCTCGTATTGTCCCTTCATGCATACCCAAAGGGTAACGGCATATAGCTTAAAACGGGAACAAAAGCAAGTAGAAAAAAAATCAGTACCAATTCTTTCTAAATCACCAGACAAGTTTAATTAAAAGGCTATCAATGCCTAGGGAATAAACATGGAAGTGATAAAATTGAGAATGCAAATAAAAGATGAAATAATTAGCATAAAATGAAATAAGTAATGAAATACACTCAGAGTTACTATCATCCAGCAGAGTCCTGGCAAGGCAAAAAACTTTACAAAGAAACATTTGAAGAACATGAAAGCCAAAGCTAGTGTTAATGGTTGCGTGGACCCATTTTACCATGAAAAATTATTTATTAATAATGATGCGGCATAAAAAGGAAGAATTTGTTTAAGATTTTCTTCTTCTGTAATAAACAGGATGCTTGACTTGCATTCAAATAAGAACAATTATTATTATTTTCACCAGTCCAGTAACACACAAGCACTTAAACAGCTTTTATGACAGATGACTATTTTATGGAAACATCTGCCCTGTCACGTTAGGTTAGAGCTTACATTTGAGCCCAAGCCCCTGACCATCTCCACTGCCCCATCCTGGTCTGTCCACAAGTGGAACAAACATTTCTCTCCAGGCACAACAAGATGCTCAAACTTGGTGCCTCTGGGGAGTACACACACAACTGGCTCAAGCCATGGAGCTCGACAAGCTCAATACACCCAACACAGCACAGATGAAGATTACAAATCCAAGCTGGCCAAGTTCTGTCCCCTGACAAGTTTTTAAACATGTCTTGGAATATTAGAGATGTTTCAGAAAACTCAAAGTCTTAATGTATTCATTAAGGCTCAGTATTCAAAACAGGCAAGCGAGGTATTTTTGTCAGACTGACATCAACAGCAGACTAAAAAGGAAGTTATATGGGATTAAATCATGAAACAATTAAAAGACAAAAACATAGCCAATGGCAAGTCCCAGAAAAACAGAAAATGGACTTTCCTACGGATTTTTGATCTTTGTGCTCCCAGCTCACAGCAGCCCCATCCCAACAGCCCCAACTCCTCCCCATCTGCAGTGACAAGTGCCAGCAGATGCCACAGTCACTGCAGGGACACATGTCCCCGCTGGCACCCCCCGTGTCCACAGCTCCACCTGCCCTCTGCAAGGGCACTGCCTGCGGCATCCTCCTCATTTCTGTATCTCGGGACTGCTACCCTTCTACCAAACCTGGATAATAAAGCTGTTCCCCAGGTCCAGAAGTGACAAGAAAAGGTAGAGGCATGAAACCCACCTTGTTTTTACCACCGTACAGAATAAACTTCAGGGTAACTGCCTGCCAGATTTCAATGTAGAAATGTTTGCAAACAGAGGTTGTTTCAACAGGGTTTGGCTGTAGCTGTAGTCAGGCACACATTGACAAATGTGTAATGTTCTATATATTCCTAAATAATCTTGTAAAAGTGGTGAGGTGACAACGTTTACTGATGATTATTTAATATAGAAAAAAGCAAATTATGGCAATACATACAAAATAAACACCATTACACCACTGTCTGTCTATGGTCAGATGTCAAGACAGATATGGAATAGAACTCTTATTCCTTCCTTCTCCCATCAAAAGGCAAAGAAGGTAACATAGATGATGCAAAAGGAAAGATCAGCAGCCTCATCATTACAAAAAAGATTAGTGAAGCATGACAAAGATCATTTCTACCCAGAACAATTACTCAGTCTCTCAGAATACCAGAACCAGTAGGCATCAAAAGATCAGGTAGCAGAGTCCAAAAACAACATATGCATCCTTAAATCTATTAAATACTCCGAATGCCAAAGGTTCATAAGGGTACAAAAAAAAAAAACCAACAAAAAAAAACAATCAGTGGACAAACTCCAAGCTCCCACAGAGAAATACACCAGCGCTGGCTCAGAAAGCGCCTCAGCATCCTGCAGAGTGCTGAGAGCAGAGCTGGGGTAAGGCACTGCTGGCTGGCTGGCTGTCCGTGCACAATCCAGGACCAGCAGAGATGGGAGCCTGCCCAGTCAGGACACCAAAGTGGACAGGCCCCTGGTCCCACCCAGAACATTCATCCCAGGTTTGTCTGTTCGCAGAAGAATTCGGGGGAGGCAGTGGGTGTCTGGCTGGGGTCAGGCATGATGATTGTGGCTGCTGAAAGCCAACCGAGAGCTCTAACCCTCCTCTGACACTGAACATTAAGTTTAATAAATCAAACTAGTCTCACCTGTCCTGACTCTTACCTGTCCCACTACAGACCAGCACAATCCAATCTAGTGCTGGAAATCTAGTACATTGCTGAACTAGGGGTAAAATCTGAAGATTGTCTACAAGGGTTGAATCATCATTTGAGAGCAGAACGTGTTTTTGTGTTTCTGCACTGGGAATTCTGTCTGGTCACACCTTATTTAAAGGTCAAGTGCACACCCTACAGGAATGCCAGACAGAGCTAGCTACTTGGGAAGGACTCTGGGGGACCAGGACTTGCTGCAATCCTGAACAGAACTCATTAGTTCACAAACCCAGGGCTGGCAGATTGAAGCTGGAGTGGCCCTGGCATCAAGGGATGCACCCTGTGGGTGGCTGTGGCTCTCACCAAAATGCACATCCTCTCGAGCAAAACCATCCTTGGGTTCTGTTTAGGTGCTGCCAGGACTCCTGCTAAGACATCCCTGACCCTTTCCTATGCACTCAAGGACACGCTCATCTGCCACACAGACAGGACACAGGGAGGCTCAGAACAATGTCACAGCTCACCTCTGTTAGCAAGGTCAAACTGATGTTGGGCAAAAGGGCTGCACAGGATCCTTCCTACACAGGTCTGAAACCACCCACAAAGCAGTCCTCTGGTTTAGGAAGCCATGCAGGAGATGCTCCAGAGCACTCCTGGAGCAGATCAGGAGGTCGGGATCATCAATGGAGCCTGTGGGCATCGCAACAAGGAGCATCAACTGGGCTGGTGTCCAGCTGGGAACAACAGGGCACAGCCCCTTGGGACAGAGGCAGCTGAGCAGCTGTGGGAGCTGAGGACACAAAGCTGCCTGAGGAAGTCACAGGCAGAACGAGAATTGCGAGCAAAGCTGAGTGCTTATTTCTTGGTGGAAGAGATTACGACAAGAGGGTGGGATCACAGCCCGTGGCAGCTCCCAGGATCCTGTGGTGGGGGATTCCTGCCCCTTAGGGTGTGCTAACTTCTGTACTTACCACCACCAAAAGGGATCTGCCTGTGACTGACCCTCTAGCTGCTGTCTTTCCTCTTCTTCCACTAGTTTTAACCATTAGAACCAGACAGAAATCCCGTCTCAAAGCTGGACATGCAGTGGATGTACAGCGCAGGGCACAGCTGTGTGATGGGGAGCACAGGAGTGTCTGCTGAGCCTCCCCACAGGCTTCACTTCACTTCTGGCTGGTTGCAGCACAACCTCAAACATCTCCAGACATCTGCAGGCCAGAGCAGGGTCAGAGCCAGACCCAGTCCAAGGGCTCCAACAAACAGAGCCAGACCCAGCAGAACAAATGAAGGCCCTCGGGGCAGCACTGCCGCCTCACGGCACCTTCAGCCAAGCTGAAAAAGGATTAGACTCATTTATTTCACAGACCGTCTCCAGCTCAAACCACCTCATTACAGCGATTTTTGCAATATATTGCAGATCATTATCTTACTAATCTCCATCATTATTATAGCTTGCCAAATGCTGTAGGATAAGAGGTCACGCCCTCCACAGGGACTCAGAGGCTCATATCCCCATCTCCACCCCAGCTTTGTGCCAGGTAGGGTTTTCCACCTTTCCCTCCACACCTCTTTCTCCAGAACCTCTCTTGCTGGCTGGAGAGCTGTAGCTTATGCTTTGCTACCCAGTAATTTACGTTCCACAGGGAACACAGTATCTCTGAGGCAGTCTAGAGCCAGGCTTGGTCTGCAGGCCGCATGGTCAAATTGATGAAGAGAGAATCGGAGCTCAAAATGGGGCTGCTGAGAGCATGGACACTCTGGGCAGGCAGAAAAAGGAGTATATCCATGTGTCTCAGCCCTGAGACTGTCATGTGAGGTGTTTTGCTCCAGTACAGCTGTCAAACAAGACTGACCAACTCAGTCCAGAGGAGGACATTCAGGGACTACGTTAGTGATTATGTTTCCATGCATTCCTTACGTGTATATGCGTTCACCGCGAGAGAGCAAAGAAAGGCTGAAAACAAACATATGAAAGGTGGGGGATGAGAGTCCCCTCCCAGCCCGGCAGCTCCCTACCAGGGTTGACTTCGGCACCAGATGGTTCAGGCAGTGAGGCCAACAGCAGCATGCAGAAGATCATGGTAGCAATCGCAGGCACTGCGCAGGCTCAGACGGGCGCGAGTCCTTCAAAGAAAGCAGCTGCCATCTACATTTCTGAAAGACAAAGCAAAGACAGAAGATGAGAGAGTCCTCCAATGACAGGACTTGCTGTGCTGCAGACCTGCTGTATCGTCACTGCCTCATGCTGACAGTGGTAGAAGACTGGCCACACCAAGAGTTTCTTGAGCTCAGCCCTACTCTGACCCATCACCTGAGCAGAGACTTAGTGAAGAACTATTGGTTGCCTGACTACCGATACCATCTCTAAAGCTATTAATGTAATTCAGCTTTTAGGAGCTCAGCTGCCATGCCTTCTGTGCAGATATACTCTCTTAACTGCTCTTAAACAAGTCCAGTGCAAAGTAATCTCTCCCCCATCAATTATTCGCTTTCCTTATTATATTAACAAGTACCAAAGCTGCATCTACAATCAGCCCGGAGAGTCACAGCCTCCCAGCCTGGTTGGGTTACAGGGACCTCTGTAGATCCCCCAGCCCAGCCCCTGCTCACGCGGGGTCACCAGAGCAGATCACACAGGTCGGTCCAGGCGGGTTTGAATGTCTCAGAGCAGGAGACTCCACAATATCTCTGGGCAGCCTGGTCCAGGCTCTGGCACCTCCCAGCAAAGAAGTTTCTCCTCCTGTTCAGATGGACCCTCCTGTGTTTCAGTCTGTGCCCGTTGCCCCTCACCCTGGTGTTGGGCACCACTGAACAGAGTCTGGTCCACCCTCTTGATGCTTACTCTGAGATATTTATCAGCACTGATCAGATCCCTCTCAGCTTCTCTTCTCCAGCTGAACAGCCCCAGTTCTCTCAGCCTTTCCTCATCAGAAAGATGCTCCAGACTGCTCAGCATCAAGATCCCCAAGTGTGGCTTATCCACCCAATGCACATCTCTACCTGCACCAGCTGGCTACTCCAAGTGGGCACTCTGGAACTTGTCACACAACCTTCAGATAAATGCCTAAACCAGGGCAAAAATAATCTCTCCCTACATGTCCACATTGCTGCCAAAAGAGCATGTGCACTCACACATGCGAGCACACTTAATTTCCTGTTTGGAAACAAGGAAAATAGCAAAGGGCTTAAACGCTGACGATTTCAGTGGAAAGCCACGATAACACCTAAAGGAACACAAGGTCATATCAGCAAAGTTATGTGAATTCTTTGTGTCCACATTGGCTGCAAAGAGCCTTGGGAGGTTCCCATCCTGGAAGACAGCTTTGCAGAAGGCAGGTTAGAAGCTCTGTCTCATACTGAAATGTCAGGCAAAAAGAAAACAGAACAAATCGATAAATGAAAAGTTGCCGGGACCAGAGGGTGTTTGCTCAAGAATCCTCAGAGTAGTAGTAAAAAGGCAAAATTGAATATTAGGATGTGTTAGGATAGGAAGAGAAGATAAAAAAGGGACCATCACTATGTCAGTGCATACACATGTATAAGAACAGAGCATCAGGTGCATTAGCTCAGAGATTTTTAACAAAAGGCTCTATTTTTTTCTGCCCAACAAAATTAAACTGTACAAGTCACAGCCCTGAGTTGCCATGGATACCAAAACAATTGGATATATTCACAATAGAAAGATATACTACCGCTTCTTAAATCCAAAGGTAAAAACTTTGGCTCAGGAAATCCCCCAGCCGCAAATTGCTAAATCAGGGTTAGAATCACTGAGGCTTGCCCTGTTTTTATTCTCATTCCTAAGGATTTGCTACTGGCCATTGTGCCTGCTGGATTCCAGCAGAAAAGATGGCTCTGAGCCTGCAAAACAACTAAGGGGCTTCTTGGGAAAAGAGCCAAAAGGTCATGCAGGAGGGGAAACTAATGCTGGGTGGATGTTGCCCAGCAGTGCTATGCCCAGCCCTGCGACAACGAGAGCAAACCCAAAAAACCCCTAAAAATTGCCGGGACCCTTCCTACTTCAGCTACCTCTCGTGCTCGGTGTGAGCACCCTGGCCAAGGCTTGTGGGAAGGTGGCAAAGTCCTGTGATTTTGTGACACCTTGGGTGGCAAGCATGCAAAAGCAAAGCACAGGAGAGACAAGGCAGCCCCTGTCTCAGCAGGAGGGTCTGGCAATCGGAAAAAGACGTTTCGACCAAGCTGTGTGTGCATCCAAGGTCGTCTTTTCCCCCTGAAACAGAGGGGAGAGATCTCTTCTGCAAACACACCAATTCTCACCATACCATGACAGATTGCAAGTACCATGGAGAAGAGACTTCTTGTAGCCATGCGGAGGGAGAGTTTGTAAAGAGGTTTTCGCAGCAGAGTTTGAAGACAGACCTGGTGGATGTTAACCTGTGCAGGTGATTCACTCAGGTGCTCTGGAGGCTCCCAAAGCAGGATGCACAAAGGGACCTGCGGGGAGTTCAGCACTAGAGGAGCCTCTTCTCCCACAGAACACGAGAAAGTAAAGCATCATGAACATTAAAGCTTTAACTTCAACTGTGTTTCTGGAGGAAGCGATGGGAAGCACAGCAGAGAACTGTTTGGTGTTATATGGGTACCCTGACCAGGTGTCCGCCCGGATCAGCTGCACTACGTGGGTGCAGCCCGGGCTAGAGAAGATCCTCCTGCTGGGTCCCCATGCTGGACCAGGCACCGGCCAGGGCTGCACACTGCTGAGGACACCCTGGCAGGAGGACAGCAGCTTGGAGGTGTCTCCCAGCTGACTTCCCAGCTGGAGGGTGAGAAGCTGCCAGATGTACTGGAGCCCTCAGACAGCAAGAGGACAAGCACATGTATGTTCCCTGCCCTCATCACGCCTTTCAGAACCTAGAAACAGCCTGGCAAACAGGCATCTGTAAAGAGATGGGCTAACACCACCAAAAAAAACCAACCACAAACAGAAATCTTCCTGGAAAGGGCTATCGGGCATTGGAACAGGCTGCCCAGGGCAGTGGTGGAGTCACCATCCCTGGAGAGGTTTAAAAGGCATTTAGAAGAGGTTCTCGGGGACATGGTTTAGTACTAGAGTTAGGTTATGGTTAGACTCGATGATCCCAAGGGTCTCTTCCAACCAAAATGATTCTATTATTCTAAAACAGCCTAGGATTTCCCTCTGTAACATGGCTGGGGTTAAGGGAAAGGATGGTTAACAGGCACTGAAATAGCAATTGCACACAGACAAGTGAGGACCAGAGCCTGCTGTTGAAGCAGAAAAGAAACCAGAGCAACCCCAGACATCACTGGAAGTATTCAGATGCCTTGGGCTTCCCATTTGATCCAAAAACCCAGCAAAGAAGGATCAACAGCAGAGACATCTGCCTGCAGCGGAGCACAGGGATGGAGCAGCCATCCCCTGCCGCCAGCACTGAGCCCACAGGCCAGCTGCCATCCCATGGAAAAGGTGCCACACTGAAACTCAGCACAAAGATTTGGGGTTTTGACAATAGAGTGCTAAGTTCTTCTCATCTTCTCAAAATAGGTGTGAGCAAGGCGAGGTTTACATTGGATATTAGGAAAAAATTCTTCCCAGAAAGGGTTGTCGGGCATCGGAAAAGGCTGCCCAGGGCAGTGGGAGTCACCATCCTTGAAGGTGTTTAAAAGGCATTTAGACAAGGTTCTTAGGGACATGGTTTAGTGCTAGAGTTAGGTTAGGTTATGGTTGGGCTCAGTGATCCTGAGGGTCTCTTCCAACAAAATGGTTCTATTATTCTGTTCTATGGTTCTACAGAAACAGACACCAACATCACAGCAACATAATAATGTGCTGTGCAACAAACAGCAGCCTTCTCTCATTTGACCAGGTACAGACCAAACACCACAATTTAGTGCCCATGTGCTTTATGCAAAGCTCACACCATGTTCCAAATCCCACCTATTGTATTGCTACACAGCCAGTCACATCATTTAACCACTTGAATGTGGCGATCAGAATGTAAAAGATACCAGAAGGGAAGAAGGAATGCGGTGGAGGGTGGACAATGAAGGTCACATAAAAATGCCCAAGCACCACGCCAGCTCCTGCCACGGAACCAGCACCCAGCACTGGAGCGCCACTGTGGGTTGGGGTGGCCCAGTCACCTGTCCCACCCCATCCTGGGGCTGCAGGCAGCGCCCTGAGAACTGGGGGCTTCCCAGGCCTTGATGGGTGCATGGAGCTCAGCAGGTCACCCAAAACCAGTGCGGCTTGGAGAAACTGGAAGCCAAAACTGGAAGATGTGGCTGTAGAGGCCAACCTGGCCTCCAGGAGAGGAGAGAAAAGGAAACCAGAGCTGACCCTAGAGCTCACCTGTCTGCAGCTCTGTGCCTGAAGCCGGCGTTGAATTTGACCCTTGCCTAAAGAGTGTCCCAAGACGAGCAGGATGAATCCTCTCGGGATGTGTCTGTCTCCACTGATGACAAAGAGAACCTAAAAGGTCTCATCATTCCCAGGTGGCCACAGTTCAGCGAAACAAATTGTCACCTTTGTACATGACAGTGACAAACTACTCCCAGCAGTTCAGCCCCAGGCAGGGACCCCAGGAGCTGGGCTCAGGCTGGGCTGGGTTTGCTCTTCCCACCACACTTGGTTCCCAGTCCCGGACCAACAAAGTGCATGTTTGGGAGTCCCTGGAAAGGGCAAACAGCCCTTTCTCATCTTCTAGTGCTCCACAGCAGCTGCTGTTCCCTCCAGCAAGGACACCAAGAGTGCTTTTCTCTCCCATCTCATAATTTAGAGGAGCCTCAGCACCACTCCAGAGCTTGTACTGCCAGAAATCACTGTTTGAAGAACTAATCTTGATTTCTGCTGAGTCTAAATCTCAGCTAGTAGTAGACTGGATTCCCAAACTGCACACCTCCAACTGCTAGAACACACTGGAACATACCACTAAATACAAGCCTCTGTACAAACTGCTTGGAAATCATCTTCCCAATGATTTTTTCTAGGTAGACAACTCAATACTTTTTTGTAGGTCTTCCAGCTGCACTGGAGCCCCTGCTGTACTCAGGCCTTTCTTCCTGACCTGCCCACACATATACAGAAAGTGCCAAAACTACAGCGCAAGCTCGAAACCAGCAAAAACAGGATTAGAGACATCCTCACAGAGGCAAGAAAGTGTTAAACTCTGTTCTCGGGACTGAATGGATCAAGTTGCTAATTGTTAACAGCTGGCTGCAGGAGAATAAAATCCTGTTACAATCATTGTGAGAGCGGAAAAAAAAAAATCTAGTTGCTGAAAAACTCAGTAAGAGACACAAAAGAGGGCAGGGTTTTTTCCCAATATACCCAGCAGATATCATGTCTAAAAAGCCAATCCAGCTCTCAGCAGAGAAATGCTCGCTGTGACCCAGCGCTGTCCCCAGCGCGGCAAGCTGGGCGCAGGAGGGAGCTGCTCTTCAGTGATGTGCATGGAGAAGGTGGGACTTGGAGCTCCTCCAGGTACTGTTCTCCCTCCAGAGATCCATTACAGAGGTCTGGCACGTCTGCAAGCCTCTCTAGATCCCAACTGAAACAGGCATTTGTTTTAACTGGTTCGTTTGCAGATCATTACCTCGGAGCAGGACCTTCGGGTTTGCTGCAGGAATCCCATTACAGATGCCCAGCACCGCACCAAGAAACTCCACAATCATGATCAAGACTCATAGCTGTGTCTGTGATGCACTCTGAATGTATTACAAGAGGATCTATCCTAAATCCTCAGAAGAGGTTCAGGAACAGCCAGAGGACTGGATGGTGTCTCCTAGTACTCCTAAAGGAATTCAAGGAGGAAACAGCAAAGCTATTAATTGGGACAATATCCAAAGCCTGAAGAAATAGAGACTGGAAAGCATGATTTCCATTTTTATGGCTCCAGAATGATGGCAGAACATTTCTCTTTGCTTCAGAATTAATCTGAGATACCCCAAAACCAGCAGTCTTCCTCTGGAGCCCAAGCAGCTCCAGTTTGGACCAAACAACTTGCTGATGAAAACACTGAGTAGAAAGGATTCTGATCACTTCTTAAAGCATTTTGCTTAGTTTGCAATTCAAATACTTCTTGCTGCTGGTATCAATTTTGGTTTTTAAGAGGGCTTTTAAGCACCAGCCATCTCCTCCCTATACATTCCTATTTACCATTAACGAAGATTCCACCTTTGCAACTCAGCTAGCATCACGTGAAGGGCGCGCAGGAATGACAACCTCACGGCAAGGCAAGATCCTGGCACAAAGCACGAGGCTGCAACAGGAGTTCTTTGATGTGGGAACCAACAGAGATGGCCAAAAATCGAGACCATAAACCCATGGCGATGTCAGCAATGTAGCTGGGGACATAGGGCAGGAATGGTGACAACACAAACTGATGTCCAGAGCAGCAACATGTCTGCACAGATAAAAACAACGAGATTTTAGGTGGAAGGGTTGGGTTAAGATGCACAAGAGAGCTAAGACACAGCAATTGGAAAAGTGAGACAGAATTAGGCTCTGGCATGATCTTTGAGGTGGCATTAGGAGACCTGTCACCACAAGGGACACAAAAAACCACATGGGGTTAAGAAAGGGACCACGACATGTGGGAGTGGCACACGGGGTGGGGACAGGGACACCACAGAGCTGGGTGTGAGGCAGCGGCAGAAGAATGGGGACATTGAGGTCTGGGTGTATTTTGTAGTCACCCTCAAGGGGTGGGTGACAGGACTGCCCTGAGAATGAGAAGGGTCTGAACCTCCTTTTCCATGATGTAGCCAAACATATAATGGGGCCACTATGAAAAAAGTGACACCTCACTCTTGCTGGATTTTAGGAGAAAAAGAGCATTCCAGTCTCCCATGACACAGCCATTTAACACTGGGAGAAGGTTCAGCCCATGGACCCCAGCACACAGCAGCACCTTACCTTTTTCGCAAAGGAGCTGGAGACCCCCAAATCCTCCAGCATTTTCCCTTAGCAGTGGGGTTGTCCTCAGTTTGTGAAACTGCACAGAGTACTTTTGTCACAAAACCAGACTGAGGGATAAATGAATAAATGCCATTTAATCCACCAAAGTAACCAGGCCAAAATTAGAAACCATTAGAAAGGCAAAGCCAAAAATAAGGAAATGCAATTCATTGCACTAACAATAGGTGCTTTTTCGCTTGGCTACTCCAAAAACCACAGCTGCCCTTCCCCAGCGACCCTGGGGTGAGGGTACCCCTGCTTATCTCAGCTGAGGACTCCGGAGGGGCTTCCCATGACCCAGGCAGACCTGCCAGACACATGGTGACTCTACAGGGGACACGAACACATGCTGAACCCCAGGGACCCCAAACCTAAACCCAGGGGAAGCCTCGCTGCACCCCAGCAAGCTCTCCAACATACAGGTCCCTCCGCTGAGGAGCAACCTCCAGGTCCAGTCCTGTTTCTGTACGACAGATGATGCACAGAGGGCAGAACTGGCAGCAGAACAGATATGAACAGATTAAAAGCTCCGATTATCTCCCCCCTCCTTGCCCAAGCAGCAGGGATCACCACCCCTAACCAGAGCTCCCTTCCCGTGCAGAATGGCCGCTACATAGCACCTGGAATATCGACATTTTCACTCTATTCCTTACACTGGCATCCCCTTCCAGCTTTTTTTTTTTTTTTTGAGGGTGCTTACTTTTATTTTTTAAATTATCCTCAAAACATACGAACTACAAGTTAGCAACAGTCCTCTCAAGACCTACAACCTTCCACTGCGAGAGTCTCACATAGCAACCATCTATGTGACACGTTAACCACACAGATGACAGATGGCGTATTAAGAGCACTCAATCTAAACCACCTTCCTCCCTCCCCACTCTCGAGGGGCTCCACCATAACCTTTCACTTAACTGTAGGCAAACTTGCATTCAGAAGGAGATCAGGTTACTGAGTCTCAGAATTATCGGGGCTGGAGGAGATCCTCAGGAGAGCATCTAATCCCACCTCCTGCTCAACGCAGGGTTAGTACCAATTTCAGAGCAGCCTGCACAGGACTTTGTCCAGCTGGGGCTTAAAAACCTCCAGGGACAGAGGCTCCCCCACGTCTCTGGACAACCCCTTCCACTCCTTGACTGTCCGCAGAGGGAAAACTTCACCCCTCCTTACGCCAAAGCAGAACCTCCTGTCACTTCAGTCAATGATCACTGTCAACCTCCCTGCCACGCATCCCAGTAAGGAGCCTGTTTCTGTCTTCTTGATAACCTGCTCTTACACATCCCAAAGCCTTCTCTTGTCCTGAAGAACTACCCTGGTTCCACCGACCACCTCAGCGAAGCCAAATTTCTGTATTAAGTTACTTAATATTTTTGCCTAGGCCACAGCTCGTGAGATCGAGGCTCCGTCCAGGCAGGGGCACTGCTCTGGTTGGATTTGGCTGTGAATTCCACCAGCTTCTTCACAGACAAACCAGGGAATACCCGAATTTGTCCCATACCAACGCCAGAGCGTCGCTGGAACACTGCTCCATGGCCCTCTCTTTAGGGACTGCGCGCATCACATTCCCCCAGTAACTATTTTAGAGAGGTATCGGGTGGCACTTTCTAAATCAACTTATTCTACATAGTACTGATTGGCGAACTGGAAACGGAGACACTGCCACAGTGAGAGGGCAGGGACTGGTGACATTAACAGCAAATAAAGACCAGACACCACCAAAACGGCTCAGGAGGGTGTTTTTCAGCTCAGAGCTGAGGTCACACCAGCAGAGCACCAAGGATGAGACCCAGGGCAAGGGGGACCCAACGTGTCCTGCTCCCACCAGAACCCCTGCAGCCTCCCGGGAGCAGCAGCGTTGGGTCAACAGGAGGGAACTTAGTCAGGATCCAGGTATATGATGTCAACGCACTTACTTTTGGCAACCAGTACAGGAATCTCATTAAAAACCACAATCTGAAGACTTTTCGGACGCGATCTGCTTTCCATCAGAGCACACGGACCAGGGAGCATGTTCTTTTTTTAATGACACTGATTTACTAACGCACCAGCTTCCCTCTTGCTGCAGGTCAGTCTCAAGCGCCTGTTGGTTCCCTGCTCCTGCTCTGTTTTAAAATATTGCCACAACATTTATGTTTTCCAAACCTCTGGAACTCCTTCAGTCTTCCCAGATTTATTACACATCGGCAGCCAGGATTCAGAAAGCTGCTTTGCCAGTTTGTTTTAAACAAACAGGTTCCCAATCTTGGTCAAGTTTCAAAGACTTTAAAGAGTTATCTTGTATTTAACACCCTCCCTTGTTACCAGTGCAATGGAAGGTATTTTGATATCCTCATAAAGCAGAGTACATCATCCAGCTCCTCCCCAAACATGCGAAACGCTTACTTCTCAGTATTGTTATTAGCCATCAGTTGGGGGTTTTTTTTAATCTTTCCCAACAAAATAAACACTATTGATGAAGAATATTTTGTTATAGAGATATTAAGATATTTCCCACTGCCCCGAGATATATTTGCTATACATTTTCAGTCATCTTATTAATTGCTTACCTTCCAGAATACCTAGTTTACAGTAACAGCTGCTTACCTATAACTTTTTTTTTTTTTTGCAAAAATGTTACTAGGGGATTCTTTTTAAGAGATAAAACATGATTACTGGGACAGACTCTTTGCAAAACCAGAAGGGAGGCAAAGCTGCATCCAGCAGCACGTAGTACCCAGCACCAAGCTGAGATGCTGCTGGTTTTGCAAGGGTAGAAACCAAACTCCAAGAGACTGTTCAGTGAAAAATCAAACCAGAAACACTATTTTGGAACATCTACTAATTTAGCTGGCAATCTAGTTTCCATCAAACCACCGCAGAAATGCTGATACTACCAAAAAGCTATGTTTTATGAGTTTTGTAAAATGTCTCTCTTCATATTCATAAAACAAAAATTCAACGCACCTGTCGCTGGAATGTGGACTTTGCCCTTAGTTCAAGGAGCATTATTGGCTCTGCTGTAACTGTACCAAGAAAGTGTTTATAAGTGTGAAGAGCCATGCCATGCATCTACAAAAAGACACCAAACTAGAGGAATTTTTTTCCAACATCAGAAAGAAGGAAAAATTATAATCGGTTCTTCAGGGGCTGAGCACAACTGGGAAAGCAAAACCTGGGTACACACAGCTGCTACACTCCGCTTGAGCAAGCTTTGTTTACTACAGAAAGTGGTTTTGAAGTTTAATTTATGAAGTGCCTGGCAAAGATGGGAGCAGCGAGTGGCAACGCTCACGGATCAGCTGAAATTGCTGCATCAAGCCTGGAGGCTCCAGCGAGGATTTCCAGGCAGGTCTCACCATGTTCTGCTGGATTTACTATTTACTAGGACACCTCTACAAGATAAAAATTTAACTTCTCATGTACAGAAATGAAGTTTCAACTAACTAAATGTTCCAGCAAAATACCTAGCATGACTACAGACAGTTCAGAGAATATTTCTGCTTACCACAATGTATTTCAAACAAACAAATCAGATGTTTTGCTTATAAACAAAGGAAGACAAGACGACTGAAAAAGCTCTAGCAGCATTTCACAGCTATGGAAAGCCAGAATGGCCGATTCTGATCAAATTTTCTCAAGACAGAGCAGAAAACAGGAGCCCAGGGAGAAGTAATGAGATTTAGCAATTCCACAGAAGGCAGGTAGCTGCAGGAAAACCCTGGGATTGTTTATGGCAAAGAGAAGAGAAACAGGAGACATGAGGGGAAAAAAAAGAAATATGTAAAATAATGACACCTAAACCAAGAAAAGGATCCCATTTACCTCTTTTCCATACTGAAAATGAACTGAAATTAAAAAACAACAAATTAAAACTGAGGAAATGAAATTCCACGGCATACCATGCATATTATGCCTCTGGGACATATTGCCACAGAGCAATGTGGGAGTAATTCAATAAAATATTGGAAGTGGATTTACATAATAAGAACATCTGCGATTCCATTAGCAGAGCAAAAGAAAGAATACACTGGCTATAAATTTTCATCCAACAAGGCATAAGCAAACCAGTAATTAATGCAACCAGAAAGTTATCTCCTGCACAGGCAGGTTATTCCACATTTGTCTGCATTCGAGCTCTGGGATTTTCATGTGCAACGTGCCAAGCGGCCGCTGCCCGAGATAAGACGGGTGCCCGAGTAGGTGGGCTGTGATCCAATCCAGTTTGGCAAGCTTCACGTCTGTGTAGAGAGATCACATTTCAGTTTTCGGCAGCTTATTGTGCAGCGTCTCAAAAAGAGAAACAAGACTACCCACTTTTTTTTTTTTATTTTTGTTTTAGCAGAGATTATCCTCTGTGACACAGAAAGGGCAGATGAAATTTCAGCCAAACCTATTAAATAAATACCTGCGGAGCAGTGAGTGACCCTGGAACGCTCCAGTGGAAACGTGGCTATTTTGGAAAGTTCTCAGCACCTGAAAAAAAAAGGGTTTATTGGGGAAATAATCAGATTTTATCTGGAAGGGCTGCTACTGGAGAGCCCCACGGTTAACCCTGACAACAAAGATTCTCAGGAACAGCTTCCTGCACACCCACACTCCCGTGTTTTAGGCTAGATGCGAGTCTGGGAAAGTTTGACAGCGACAAAAACTACAGTAGGTGCATCAGAAGGGGACAGGGAGCTCTGCATCTCCTCAGGAGAAGGGGTGAGCGAACGCAGGCAGCACACAGATGTAAAACTCACACGGGGCAGGAGCTGCCGGAGCTCGGAGGCCAGAGCATTTCCCCCCCCACTTTCCCACCATCCACAAGCAACTTGCTGCCAGGGCCAGTTTTTACATATCTGACTCAGCCCTGGCCCTGAAACAGTTCAAGCAAGCATGTCCGATTGAGAGCTCAACTGCCATGGGCTTTCCGGGAGAGCCACAGCCTCAGAAACCACTTCTGTCCGGGAGAACGACACCATCCAGCTTCACATTTCCACCCAACAACAGATCTGGCGGATCCCAGAGGGCCCCGGGCACGCAAGGCTGGGGGAATACCCATGAGCTGGGCACCCTGCTGTGAAAAACAGGGCACAAAGAGCCGCCATCTCCCCACCAGCCCAGGGAGAAAAGCCTTCGCCTCCCAGCGCTGCCACCTCTACAACACCCCCTCCATTTCCAGCAAGCCTACAAAGGCATTTGTGCTTTAGCCAAGGACAGAAATGTGCCGGGGGGGAGCTGATCACAAGCTGAGAGCAGATTTAAGCTGGAAGGACCATACCTGCCTTGCCCAGGGCTTGCCGAGCACAGGGAACCACTGCCATGTCTCTTTTGAACTCCACAGGTTGAGCCAGGCTGTCGTTTCGACATTCCGTGCAACTTTCCACCAGCACACATGATATGTTCAAACTTGAGTAACTCCTCCCTCCCTCCGCACACAGGCCCAGGAGATGGCCCTGCCTCTATCATCCCAGTTCCTATAGCAACTCCTGACCCAGCAGATGGAAACAGAGCTGTTTTCTAGGCAAATCTGCCTTCTTGGATTCCTCCGCTCTTCCCTGCTGTTGGCCCCTCCTTGCTCCACTGCTCTCCCCAGGGGCTGCTCCGCTGGCACTTGGCCCAGACTTTGCCTGGAGGAAGGCCAAGCTTTGAATTCATTTAGTAAAACCACAACATAAAGCAGCTCTCCTGCTCAGGAAGCAGGGCCCGTGTAGTCCCAGGGGCGAGCCAGACCCCGGCACAGCCAGCTCGCACCTTCTTGTTCAACGCGGCTGCCCGCGCTCGCAGGAAAGATCCCGGCAGAGGCATCACCGCACCATGCTCCTTACGTCCATTCTTCACCAGCCTGTGTCATCCATGGGGGAGAGGTAAAAAGCAAGGACAGAACTAGTCATTAATTAAGGCCGGCCGATGGGATTATTGCAACTGAAGAGCAGGGCGGGCATTTCTCAGACACTTGGGCTTTTGCTTCCAAAGTCTTTCCTGGAAGAGGGGGAGCCCAGCGGTAACACTGGGTCTCAATGTATGTTCATCACAACTGCTCACCCCTATTGCTTTCCTGGGGCTGGGGTCCCACGAGAGCAAAGATCACTAAATGCAGCTGTTAGACAGCTGTGTGACATCACATCCATTTCCTTTTCACTTAAAATATAGAAACAGAGAGACAACAAAACTCAATACCACAATGTGGTACTTGGGGGGAGATAATAACCAAAGGTGACTGTGAGAACCTCACAGGCAGGTGACAATGCTAAAGCTCCATGGTGGCAGGACAAGCAGGACTGGTGCAGATGGGGCCACAGGAGACACTGCCGTGACCGTGGGGGTTGGCAGGCTGTGGGCACCCTGTGGAGAAAGGCTGCGATGTCCCATTCGGACACCCCGGCAGGGGTTAAGTGTCCCCCTGGGGCCAGCACAGCAGTGCCAGGGTGGGACATGGACACTGGTGTTGTACGGCAGTGACACTCACGGGGACTCAGCAGCAGGAGGCCGAGAAGCAGAGAAGGCAGCAATTCAGCCCATTCCTCAAAGGCTCCCGTATGCTACACCAGGCTTCAGAGCAGGAATCACAGCAAAGCATCACGAGAAGCAGCAGGTATTTTGGGCATTCAAAAGAACAAAAGGAAGCAGACATGAACCACACTGTGCCCACACGAAGCCCCAGCTGGAAAACACAACTGTGAGCTGTAAGACACAGTCATATGTGCAGTCAGATGCCGCCTCACTCCCATCTTCCTCCCCGCCTCCTTACCCCATCTCAGCCACACAATCCACCTCTGTACCAAGAACAGACAACTCTACTTTTTTCCTCCCTTTGGGTAATTTTTCCATGCTTGAGCATGTTAATCAGCTCAGAGGACAGGACAGCCCCTAAAGCTCATAGATGGTTTGGGACAGAAACACATGACCAGCAGTAGGGTGGAGGTGGAAAGACATGAGACCTCTCCCTGCTTGGGAAGCCCTACTCCAAGAGGGTGTTCCTGATTCAGATAACACACTAAAACAGCACACTCCTGCCAAAATAAGGATGCTTGCCCTGTGAACATAACGACTAAGCTGGACCACAGGCCTCCGGGGTGAGCTGGGATCACAAGGATTCCCTTTGGAGGACACAGGGCAGCTTGTGGCAGAAGGTACCTTTGGACATCCAGGGAACAGGGAGCCCAGGAGGGACATCAATAAAAGCATCAAAGCAGATGTACAGTCACAAAAGCAACATCAAGGGTCTAGAGAAAGCTTCCCATTCCCCACGGCACTGGGCAGAGCAACGGCCCAGCTTGCAAATGGATTTGAGGAGCCCCTTCCCCTGGGGAAGGACAGTGCTGGAACAGCACAAAGCCCCGCTAGAAAACTGCTGACCTTGCAGTTAGACTCACTGTTGCCTTCAGCACTTCAACACAGAAACAGGCTCACTGCTGGATACCCTCTGAAATGTAACTCGATCCCACGGTATACACTCACTAATCAACCTGGGCATAAAGCAAAGCCAAAAACAGTCCTTTTTTTTCACTGGAATGAGCCCAAATATGCACAATAACAGATCCCACTCAGAGCTATTACAAACTAAAGTACTTCAGAGAGTTTTGCGTCTCGCATCGCAGAGGGAGCATACTTCTGCAATAGCATCATCACTTCTCAGATGGTGTATTTGAGAGACTTCCTAATGACCTCATAGCAGCACATGTGACCAGTAAGTCATCTTCTCAAAGGACTAGAAATAACATCAACAGACCCTGTTTTGGTTTCGCACAGAACAGCTTTCTGCAGCATGAGCAGGTTTCCGAGCGGCGAGGGAGCAGAACCAGCTCAGGCCAGGGCTGGCATTTTTATAGTTTCTCCAGTAGATTGTGTTTGGCTCCAAGAAAATATCAGACCAATTAATAGATGAAGACCCATTAGCAGACACTGAATTCCATATACAAATTTAGACACAAAAGCTTGTTTATCCCAACGCAAGGCAATTTGGCTGTTTTTCAGTCACCCATATGGTATCCTGAATCCCAGAAATATTTCAAAAGCATTCTAAGAGGAGATAAGAAGCGGTCTCACAAAACTCCTTGAAAATGTTGTTGATTGTTTACAACTCAGACATGTTTTAATAGGCTTAAAAAACAACTTTTTCTTCAAGTGTTTAAAAATAACCCCTATACTGGGTTAGTCTGAGCAGCAAGGCAGAAATCTGAAATTCACGGGCGATGAACTGCTGAGCAGTTCACACTGAAATTGGGAAGTTGCCTTTTGCTGTCCCAGGGGCACCACAAGAAATAAACAAACAAACCCTGATGAGTATGTTTGATGCTACGACGAAGACAAGATGACAAACAGCTCAAGACTGATGGCCTTGAACTTCTGAGCAGATCTCTCCTCCGTACCGAGCACAAGGTTCTTGCAGAGGAAAAGCTACAGAAACACATTGTAGAAATGAATGTCAGAGGAGATGTGCCACAGGCCTGCGGCCAGAGAGCTGCTCCACAACAATGATATGGGAACATACCCAAGTATGAATAAGGAAAAAAAAAAAAAATCTAATTCAAATACCACCTAAGAGCTTTTTCTGCCAGGCCTCTCCTGCAGCAGCAGCACAACAGGTCACTCCAGTGATGCCACCAGGCCACACAACCTTCTCCAGGCAGGACGAGGACGCACCTGAGCAGCCTCTGGCTAAGCAGGGACAGACAAGGAGCTGGCAAGCACAGGACAGTCCCACTAAGGATGCTGGACCTGTACACATTCAAGTTTTTTATTATTTCAGTGAGAGGCAGTGAAAGCCAGCTCCTACCTTCACCTTTCCAAGAACTTTTGACGGAACGCAGCAGTCTGCTGTACAAGTGCTTTGTTTACACCCTGCAGCCCTCTTCCATCCTTCCTCGTAGTGTGAGAGCACGTTCACTCCCACCCCAGCTGGAATATCTGCTCAGCCTGGCTCTGCTAGTGTCATCCTTCCACTGCAAAGAAATCCAGCCATAAACCTGGGAAAGGAGGGAAGCAGCACAGAGCTTGGCACGGTGGGGAAGGAGAGTTTGGGACATGTGTGTGACATCCCCTGAGAAATACTGCCAAACCACCCTTGCATATGAGGTGCTGCACTGCAAGGTAACAGAAGGTGGCTCAGAGATGACACCATGGTGACATACACGGACACCTGATGTGGGACAGACCCTCCCAAGCAGTACGAGAGACAAGGGGGTGCACGAGCAGCACCACACGCCCCCCACCCCGTGCCAAGGAATCCTTTCCTGCTCTGAAAAGAGGAGACGAGTTCTCAAGAGGGCAAATACCCCCGCAGTACCCTGTCCCCTTTGCCCCTCAGCAACTTCTGAATTACTAGAACAAGCACAACCTCTGGGCTTGCCACAGGATAAACACATCCTCATGTCCCAGCAGATAAAGTTTGCAGCTGAGCCAAGCTGCTTGTTTCTGGGCGCACGGGCAGCTGCTTGGTGAAGCCCTGTCCTGCTGGGACATGGGAACAGAGGCCTCAGCACCACTTTGCCATCACAGTTCCCTCACCCAGGGATGAGAATGGCTGGGGAGGTGGCAATGGAGGAACGACGACTACTCCCCAGCCCCCAAAATCTCACTCAGAGCCTTAATACTATCAGGAAAGATCCAAACAGCAGCAGCCTCCCATTTGCCTTGTCTTTTAAACACAGTCTCAGCTGCTACACGTGGGCTGCCCCAAAGATGGGGATAAGAATAGAGAGAAGGAAAAGCAGAACTTATACCCCCAGGTCAGAACAAGTGGAACGAGAATGATTTAGCTTTATTTGTTGTAATGACAAAGCCCCAGCAAACACATCGTCCAGCCCAGAAGCAAACTCCTGGCATAGAGCAGCGCTCAGCAAGGACACACTTGTAAACACCCTCCCTGGCCATCTTTGCAGACGCAACTGTGAGAAAGGGGCAGAGAAAACCATTATCTGCAAACAGACATTCCTCTCTGTCCCTGGACACTGGGATCAGCCCAAGCAGGATGTCTCCAGCCTCTGCCTTGCTCTTATCTGCACGATGAGCCAAGTATCCTCTGGTGTCCTGCAACAGCGAGTGCTGCAGATGAGAACTGTTGCAGCTCCAAGGAAAGCTCAACTCCCATGAGCCAGGTAAGCCTCTGCTCTGGAATTTTGACATCTAATCCCTGGAAGCAGTTCATATATTCAACAGGCACAAGGCCTCTTTCAAAGCTGACCTTTTTCTTGAAGCACTAGGTAGTATCTAATGTCCTGAGCATTGTCCTTCACATGTTCCTCCCCCACCACTGCAGCAGGGCAGCTCTTTCTGCCCCCCATCCCTGTAATGGGTTTGGAGCAAAGAAGGTGGCGTAAGGAGAGCTCCAAGAAGCACATCCTGCACGGGTCCCAGGACTGCTGGGGACAAACCCTACCATCCCACCTGCAGGGATACTTCCCCACATCTGGTCTTCTCTCCCAGAAGTTTCCCAGGTGAACCTGTGTTGGCACATTTCACCTCAAAAACTACAAGCTGTGGGGACCTGAGAAGACCAATGTCTGAGCATTAATTCCAAATTGAGCTCAGAGAAAAGCTGGAGATTTTATTCCAGGGACATGAAGAATATGAGCAGAAAGCCAAAGCAAACCATGAACACCGGCTATAAGCTTCAGCGAGGAGAAACAGCACGTGGGAAGGGGGAGATTCCTCACCAGCCATTTGCTTTTCCCAGCAAGGGACACCGAACCAAGTGACCCACCAAACAGGCAGAGCTCAGCTTGTGGCAGTGATGCCGTTACAGCTCCTCCACCTGTGAAGCACACACACCTCTGCAAAAATAAGAACTGGTGGGAAAACAAGAGCTGTCAGTCCCCAGCTGACATCCCTGAAGGCCTGTACAGCTGCTCCAGGACCCTCCGGCCACCCGACCCTTGCCCTGACCTCTGCACCTTCGGCCCAAGCTGGCATGCAGAGAGCAGGTGACAACAGTAGGCATCGCATTCCTTCAATTCCTCAGCAAGGACGATCATCTTCAAATAACCAGGAGACTGCAGAAGCCCACGCTCCCAGTCCTTTTCGCTGGGTCTGCTATGGAAACAAAAGGCAGGAGCGTGTTCTCAGGTACGCAGTTCAGCCAGGCAGGATAGCAAAGGGCGCCTCGTAACCCACCCAAGGACACTGCTGCTCGCCCCACACCACCAGACGCACCTGACACAACGGCTGGTTTGCACTCTAACAGGAATACAACCTCCATCTCCAGAGCAGACAGCAGTGCCAACGAGATGACGACCAGCACACGGCAGCTCTCATTTTCAGCACTGGTGAAGCATGCACATCATTTCTGAATCTCCTCGTTACACGAGGGGACGCAGATTGGAGTCTAGCAACGAGGTCTTGGCCAGGGAATCCTCCACCTCCTCAGCAGCTCCTTGCATCTCAGCCATTTCCCTTCCAAGCAAGGCCTTCTGGCCCCAGCAAGCGTATGGGTGTTGCAATCCGCAGTTTTGTCTGAAGAAATCCAGCCCAGCCGCAGCAGCAGGCCTCTGCTCTGGCCTGACTACGTGCCGCCCACGGACACCCACTGTGCCCAGAAGCCCATGGCATTTCTGAAGGCAAGTTTACTTCTCAGATGCAGAGAGCTATTCTGCTCCCGTTAACGCTCAGGACCACGATGTACAGTCCAACAGGCATACTCATCTCGTGACCTGTTATTTTTCCCTGAAATAAAAGCAGCAGGCTCTGGGGAAAAGCCTCTCCTCCCGCTGCGAGGGGCTGAGGGCGGCAGACGAAAGGCAACTGCGCGTCTTGTGCATGTGTGGGCTCAGCCTGACCAGCACCCATCCCGCACTCGGCCTCGGGGCGAGGAATGCTCCGAGTGTCCATCCTGCGCCTCCCGACCAGCCTGGCTCATATCTGGGCAAACACCATGGCTAATACCAAGGGGAAAACACCCGTGTGCTCATTCCAGCAACAGGACACGTCCTCCAAGCACTGCTTCACCTGTAATAGCCCGTGCAATCATGAGAAAACCACCTAACAGGACCCCTGCCCTTTCCTGCAGAAACAGCACCAGGGTCTGCTCATATTTCCCATACTAGCACAGAAAAGACAAGAGGATTCAGATCCATTACACTACTAGCCCTACTGGGACATTTCCTAAGAGTTCACTCAAATGTTTTTCAACCTGCAGGATGAGGTAATTCAAACCCAGATACATGACCCACACTATAAGGTGGTTCACTAGGTACGACTCTCAAGCAAAAGCAAACAAAAGCTGATCCGGCATGGTATGCTGCTCCATCCCTGGACGTTTGCAAGACTTGGCCAGACAAAGTCACGGCTGAGTCAATCACATGCTGGAGACAGTCCCACTTCAAGCAGGAGGTCAGGCTGAAGACCTCCAGATGTCCTTTCCAACCAGTATTTCCCTCATTCCATGACAGCAAACGAGAGGAGGCAGAGTAATGATTGCCAACGGTTTTATGAAAGACTCGCCTCGAGTTTCTCTGAAGGGATCTTTCTAGATTATATTAAAAGCTTGGTTAACAAAGGTGTCGGCACTGACACACTCAGGGCTAATTCTGTACTGGCAGGGATACTGGAGTACCAGTGTCCATGTCTTGATATATTGCACCGGTCTCAAACAGGGTCAGTACACTGTGTCAGACTGTCCTCACACAAATTAACACCCACCATACGAGATTTCTTTTTGGCTTTTAACTTCAGCTATGCATTCAAATACAAAAGCTTGCAATAATTCCAAGAATACAGGTTAAAAGCAAGACAGTCAATAGCTCTCGAGACATTAGAAGCAACTAGAAAAATCATTTCCCACTATAAGTCTTTACTCTAGGGAGGTCTCAGAAGCACTGCTGCTATTTGGTGTCCTTCCAGTGCTGGGACGAGGCCAAAAAATGCTGCAGCAGAGACTGAACCACATCTGATCACTGGTGGTTCAGTCCTCGGGAAGAAGGCAGCACGTCTACACGAGGTGCTCTGTCTGGAGGGTGACGGGGATGCTGAGACCCTGAGAGAGGGTCAAGGGACACCAGAGAAAGTGCCATCAGTGCCATTCTTCCTGGCTGTCTGCCCAGGGTGCTGCCACGATGGACCTGCGGTATCTGCACATGGCACTGGCCGGCAAAGCTCATTTTCTCAGGATAAAGCCCCATCCAGGTTGTCCCAAAGCATGAGGGAAATTATAAGATTGCTGCTGGCTCAGTATGTAGATGGACAGCATCATGCTGATGGAAAGACAAAGGACACTTTGAGAAGCTGGGTTATTTAAATAATATCCATTGCAATCCAGACAAATGCAAAACACGCACACTTAAAAACAAAGTCCACGAGATGAATTGACAGCATCGGGACGCTTGTCCAGGGAAACAGCAAGGGTGCTCACTGCACGGCCAGCTCTGCTAGTCTGCTCATGTGTCCTCTTCAGCAGCTGAGTCACAGCACACATGGCCAACACCTCATCCCAAACAATAACATGGCACTGGAGGCCACACGTGTTCTCACAAGCATCCCCAGCTCAGCTCCACTATAAAAGCAGAAATGAAAGATAAACATTCCTGGAAGATCATATTACCCAGCATGAAGGCATGACAGTTTGTCAGGAACAGTAGAAACAGCCCCAAGCTTAGAGAAAAACACTTATTGTAGGCTGATATTTTCATATTGGAGAATGCGAGTCCTGCAGCTACTTCTGCTACAGGTTTGGTGGTGTTGGCTTTCTGTTTGTGTATTTTGTTTTGTGGGTTTTTTGTTTTGTTTTTTACTTTTTGACAGGCAGAAACAAACGAGCACAAGTGAAATAACATGGCAGTACTACAGATGGACAACAAAACCTGATGCCTGGCTAGTTCAGCTCTCCCTAAGAGGGCAACAGGAATCACTGATACCACTACTAAATGATACACGCAACAAAAATATGCCCAGATTCTCATCCTCCAAGGAAAAAGAGCTGCAAATGCAGTGTGTTCTGCAGGCTCTGTCTTTGCTCGTTCTTCAGCGGCTCTTCGCTATTGACGGGTGGGGCATTTTTACACCTTAAATGCTATTCCCAGAGAAACTGAACTAAACTTCTCATTTTCACTGCATAAATTCATCTGGTTGGAAGAAAATACCCCGCCCTATTCTTCTGGCCTCCAAACTGCAGCTGGCAGACTCAGGATGTACAACACTCCTGGGGAAGAAACACAACTGTTAACTTTGCTTGTCTGCCTCTCCTCCCGTCCTCTCACCCTCTCCTTCATCCCCCACAGCACGTAGGAGCCGATCATCTCCCCACTATGTCTTGACGAGAGCCGACTTGTTTTGGGTTCATCAGGACCTGCAGAGCTTTGCAGACAGATCTGGGCACAGCACCCAAGCATCAAGAAAGAAGTCAAATCAGGTCAGGAGAGCATCATCCATGCCGGGAGCCCTTCCAAGCAAACACCCAGAGAGCTGCTGCGCTAGCAGCGGACAGGCCCCAAATCCAAATTTTGGAACAACTCCACCCAGTTTAATTCCTTGCTCACGCATTCTGCAAGCATTAGTTCTGAGTGGGCTGGTGTTTTAACAGCTCCAGCCTTGAAGCTTCACGGACAAAACAAGGTTTAGGCAGCACTCTTCGGGGCAGGGATCGTCACCTCCCATGTGCACACGCTGCTCAACCCAACGGCCCCAGGATCATCAGCCAAACTCCGGGTGCACAGACACTCCATCAACAGACCCAGCAGGATCCCATCCAGGAGCAGGGAGCAGCATGAAGAATGAAATGGTTGAGCAGCTACGAAAAACATACATCATCACTGCAATCCATCAGAGCACCAAGCGTTTTACCAGTCCTTTCATTAAAAGGAGGATTGTGGGTTTATTAGCCAGTAAGGGCATGGAATCAAAGCAACTTATGTATGACATCGAAAGCAGACATATTAACTTGCATTGTACTACACGCTCACAAGGTTGATGAGATGAGCCTGCATATAGGTGTTTTCCACTTCCACTTGCTTGACTTTCCTCCTCTATGAAATACTTGTGTGAAGTTATACATGGGAAAGAGCTTCTGATAAACCCCCATGGAGCAGACATACTTAGGCGACATGAAAAAAAATACCACTAAGTCTGTGCTCAGCTGTAAGATTTACTTTCAACTATTTGCTGCAGAAAGCAAGCTCACGGGAGCACCTCACAGAATGAGAGTGTCCTACAGACAGAACGCTGATGTGGAGTGGTAGGAGGTTTTAATGCATCTTGTTTTATACATTCCTGTCTTCAAGTTGCATGACATGTTCGCAGATTTCGGGCTTGGGATTTGAAATTTTCCCTGCCCACTTTGACTATTTTTTTTAAAGAGAGATTGGGAACAAATGACTCCTTGGCTCCTGTTCCCATAATCAATATCGCTAAAATTTCCCCCACCACCACATCAAATCTACTTTTGCATAACTAATGCCTTCTTGATTTGGAAGAAGAAATATTTTTAGGCACAAAGAGGCCCTGGCATACCAGGAAAGTGCCTTTCCAACTTGCCTGTGAGAATGGGCTGTACTTTAAAGCTCCTGGCAACAAAATTTTCTTGCTTGCTCCCCTACGCTAGAACACCACCCGACATCACCTTAGAACAGCTTTGCTTAATTTTCAGCATTCTCAAACAATAGCTGTGATTATTTTGGAAGAAGAGGTCTTTCTGTTAAGGACACCTTAACCCAATTGCCAGAAAGAGAAATGGAGACCAGCGTCCCTTTAGAGAGAGGGCAGAGCGCGGTGGGATCCCCTGCAGCAGAACATCAGCATCAAGTCTTCCCTCCACAGAATGTTCTCATGCATTAACAGCAAAAATATCATCAATTCTACATAAATTCCTTTGCCGAAGCCAGCAGAAAAACGTCTGTGGAACTAAGGCAGATGAGAGACTTCCCTTGCTTGGGCTTATCCCAACACTGCGCATACTAAAGAGAGAAACAGAGCTAAGGAAAGATGAAACACTTCTTTGCTGTCTCCTGTTGCTGCCCAAGCAACAGGACCCAGCACTTGAGAGCATCCCTGGATATTCTTTATATTCAGAAAGCTCTTGTTGGAACACAAAGTCGCCCTGAAGATGGATGCTTTGGCCGTCTCTCGTGATTTGTATGTGCCATGAGGACACCGGGCATGTGACTTGTGTGTTAAAACTTTCTGGCTCACCAGTTGAAGTTCAGATTCTTTCCCTGCAAAACACACTGCATGATCTCATCTGCAAGCAATCAGCCTGAGAAATCAGCTTGTTAAAGGAAGCTTCTAAGAAAGGAGAGATTCTCTGGAGAATTTGGGGGTCTATATAATTTTAACCAGTTTGTTAAACCCCAGCTGTTCTTCTCCCCGTTGGGGTCACACAACCAAGAAACCATTTCTCCTTCCACACAACTCCAGGCAGCAGGACAGTTTGCCAACACCTAACTGGAGCATCACATTTTCATCCTCCACAACCTTTTAAAGAGTTCACATTTCCATGCAAACTCATTTTAAGCAGGCACTGGAAGAGCACAAGAACAAACTCGGAGCTGCAAATTGAGTAGCATCCAGAAAGACAATCCATTAAACATGTGATGGTGGTGACCTGAATGTGTTAAGACAGAATATTTTCTTCGTTTCTGAATATGTACTTCAGCATTTCCCCACAATTACCACTTGGGTCCTAGACACGTACCCAAAGAGATGAATAACCAGGACAGTGGGTGCTCTGAAGAGGAGGGGAACAAACAACAAGCTCTCTGGAAAGGCAGCTTTACCCTGAGATTGCTGAAGGAGATGGAACAGAATTTTACCTAAATTTCTGGTGATGCTGCAGGAATATCCAGAAGCCCTACACTCCATCCCCATGAGGAAATATCCTTTCCTTCCCAGTGAAATCCTTGGGGAAGCACAAGCACTGCTAAGAGCATAGGAAATGAAGTGCAGCGTTTGATTCCCAGGTTACACACTTGGTTTATCTTTGCAGGCCCAGCTGCACCTTGTTCCTTTACAAGGAGCACTGTGGTGAGTACAACAAGCAGAGCAACTCTTGTGCCCACAAACCCAATCCCATTTGCAATCCCTGAGCTTGCAGAAAAAGGACCATCACTCTCACACCCCAAAGGGGAGGCAGGGAGGACCAGATGACAATCCTGCTTTTCTTCACTCTCTTCCACGCAAGCTGTCACGCTGGGCATTAGCTGCATCTCCCAGGCAACCCTTTCTTAGCTGCCCCAGCTGGTCATTCAAGTGCTTTGAAAGACTCTCCTTAAAATTCTTGCATAGAAATCACTGTTCAGTGTTCAACAGTGCATACAGGAGGGAGGGAAAAAAAACAAAAACCAAAAATAAATAAAAGCTAGCCTGTCTCTAACAAAAGAGATGAGGAGGACTGAACCCTTGGCTCTTCCCAGCCATGGATTATTCCAAGTGAAGTGATTATTCACCACTTCCAGCACCTATTTGCAGTTCAGCTTCCAAAAGTAACTGTTACGAAACAAACAGAAGGAAGCAGAGATCAGAGTGGAAAGGCAACACACATTTATTACCATGAGCGCAGAGGATCGAGTTAACTGCACTGGGTTCTCCCTCGATTTGTCTCTTCACTAAAGCTACTTTAAAAAAAACTACCTGCGCCTCAACCCACAGCTCTTGAAATAATTATGAGAACCACTGTGCGGGACTTTGCCTTGTACAACGCAGGATGACAGTCACGGTGCAGCTGTTTTGGTCAACAGTGGCACCTTCTAGTTCCAAATGTGAGTCCAAGCCTCACAGGAACTTGAAATATTGCAGCTTTTTGCTCTCTGTGTCTTTAAGAAAAAGAAACACATAGCTCTGTTTGACTGCAAACACTCAGGCTAAACAAAACATTATGAGAAGCGTCTCCTTCAAGCTTTTTACTCCCTAGCCAAATTCCTAATTTTACTTGATTAAGAGCAGACGCCCCCCAAAGATAGGTCAGCTACTAGAATCAAGGTACGGGACAACTGCCCCCGAATCCCTGGGAAGCCACATCTCAGAAAATTCAAAGCATAAAGAGGAGACAATATTGAAAAGCTCAGCTGCTACCTCCTATGGTGCAGCTTCTCAACCAAATCATGAAGAGGAAAAAGAAAAAGGAGACTTTCCGGCTCAAGTTCCAACTCCTTTTTAAAAATCAGTTTATAACCACTAAAACAAGCACTGTAAGAACAACTGTGCAGTAAACTGGGAACCTGCAAAAACAGCTGCAGTTTAAGAGCAGCTCAGGCAATGCCTGGCAAACACCAGCAGATACAAACAGCCCCAGGGGATGGCACGACATTTGGGGCATGAAACAGTGAATTTCACCCACAGGCTCATTGAGAAACTGCCTGAAGTTGATCCAGCCAGGGTGTGCCAGGCAGAAGCTGTTCTGGCTGTGCTGTTTACCACTGCGGTGGGCATTTGCTCCCTGTTAGATCTGCCCATTCCCAAATTCCTCCCTCCTCCCAGGTGCCTGGGGCTCTCCCATGCCCTGAACTGTCTCAGCCCAGTCGAGCACATCCCAAGCAGAGAACTCCAAGGCACTGGTTCTTGACCGTTTCAACCATTTTGAAGTCCCTCTAGGACATCTTCAGGACAACTGCAACCACATCAGAGGGTGCAGAACTGCAGCAGCATCTCCAGAGAAAAATCACCCAGTCCTGCTGCCATTTCACCTTCCGACTCCAGCCGAGGTAACTCCCCAGCATTTGGACAAGCAGGAGACTTTGTGCCCCTTTCTCCTCAATTACTTTTTAGAACTGGAAGACCCAGATCTCCACAGAGCTACCTCAAGGTTGCTAGAAAGCCACATGCTTTGAACATCCTCCTTCGCTGCAAAGTTGACAGTTTTCAATTACACCCAGTTCCAGTTGTTCTTGGCTCTCCCTCCCTCACCACAGACCTGTGCTCTCCGTGGCCGGGTTTGTCACTGTGTGCAAAACACAAATCTGGGAAAGCTGCAATAAATAAAGTCTTCCCAGAGAGTGAACTGAATGAGAAAGATGAAATCTGCTGGGACAGGTAAGGAGCCAGGTCTGGGGGAAGAGACAGGTCACCTGGGCAATGCCCAGGGGAGGAAAAGGACAGTGAGCCAGCGGGTCTCGTAGGGACGGCTCCAGAAAGTTTAAGATGCTGCAATTTTCCAACTGTAGCCTATAACCAGGGTTATAGGGTCACAGATCCCTCCCTAGCAGCAGAAGAAAAGCTCACACACCCACTCACAGCTGCCCAGGGGACAAGAACACACCTGGGTAATAGATTTAGGTCTTGTTAAAATACAATTACTTCCCTCAATTATACACCAGAGGCCAGAACCCACAGGCTGAGCAAGCCACGAGCAGCACGGCAGCTAATTCACAAGGAGCTTCTCTTGATTTTGACAGCCCACATTACCCAGACTATCAGGCTAAATGGACATCGGAGCCTTTCTAATTTTATGGTCTACAGAGAGAAGGCAGGAACGGCTGATGGAAGAGCGGCGAGAACTCTCTGCCTACACACCACCACTCCTGGCTCCATGACAGAACTGCTGCTACATTTTTTTTTTTCTTCTTCACTGGAAGCAGTTTAAAAGAAAAAGAAGAGCTCAGCATTTTAAAGCGAAGTGTCTCAAAACGTTGGGTTACCTTTCGACCTCAAAAGAAGAAAAATGTAAGTGAAAAAATCTCAGTCACTCCCTCAGAACATTTTTCCCTTTCTGCCTCCAGCAAAGCAAAACACCTTGAGCTCCGCTTTATCACCTTTTCTATCCTCATCTCCTTTAGCTTAAGAGATCCCACTGAAGAAGTTAACATGAAGTAGTCACAGATTCTCATATTTTATCTTTTCCCACTTCCCCCGCCCCAATTAAAGAACATTTAGAATCTAGACCAGGCAAAGAAACAGCCAGCATGCCCAGCGCAAAAAGGAAGAAAGGGAAAAGCACCAGAAAACAAAAAAATGAAATACTGAGTATCAACCACAAAAAGTCACCATAAAAGTCTAAAAGCAAAGTTTTCCCAGGGAGAGAAAACTTTAGAAAAAAAGCTCTTCTACTCCAGATAAAAAGCTCTTCTGCTTAAGGAAAAAAATGGAAAGCTCTTTCATAAAGGGGAAAACCAAACAAAAAAACCCAACCAAGCAAATCAGCCAGCACGAGTGTCTAACTCTCAGCCTTGTGAGAAGAAAACGGATCCTGGGACCCGAGCGTAACTAACACCGCCACTACCACGGCCGCTCCGCACCACAGGGCGCAGTTTACTCCCCTGCCCGCTCACTCCCACCTCGCACAGCCCCAGCAGCTGCTGGTAGGGCCACAAAGAACCTGCCCGAGAGCTGATCCAGCTGCGGGAAAGAGAAAGCACCACAAAAGGGCCGCAGCGGCCGCGGTCCCTGCTCGGCCGAGGCAGCCGGGGGGCGACCCCGGGGCGGGGGACCCGGCGGCCCGTCCACCTGCGGGGACCCCCGGGCTGCAGCGGGAGCGGTGCTGGGGCCGGCTCCTCACCACGGCCGGCAAAAAGGCCCAACAAAGAAACTTAAACCCCGTCAGTGCTGCTGGCAGCGTTAATCAAAAAGTTCTCTCGCTGCGTGTTAACCCAGCTGCCCCACAGTCGCGCTTCAAAAAGTTTACGGGATCTTGCACACGCGAGCGACCCAAGCGCTGCAACGGGCAGCGGTGGGTGCAGCCGAGCACAAAGCGGGTGCCCCGGGCTTGTGGGGACTCACCGGCCCTGTCCCGCCTCCGCCGAGCGGCTCCTGCCCGGCCCGGCCCCGGGGCGAGCGGCGCCTGGGCCCCAGGGACCCCGCTGAGCCCTGGTCCCCAACGCCCCCGGGAGGCCGAAAGCCCCGCGGGCTTTACCCAAAGGCGCCCGGGACCTGCCCCGAGCTCCTCCCGCACCTGCGCCGGCCGAGCGCAGGGCACAACCGCGCCGGCCCCGCCGCCCCCCGCCCCGGCCCGCGGGCACCCAGCGGGGCGGAGCGAGGCCGCCGCCCCGGGCAGCGCCTCCCCCGCTGGTGGCGGCGGTGGCGGGCGGGGTGGGGCCGAGCGAGTGGCCGCGCTTACCTGGGAGACCGAGCGGCGGCGGCGGGCGCGGGCGGGCGCGCTGCATCACGGCCCCCTTCCGGCCGCCGGGCGGGCGAGGGCGGGGGCGGCCGCGCCGCTCTTAAAGCGACCGCTGGACGGGGCGGCGGGGATGGTGGGAGCGGCGGCCCCGGCCGCGCCGCGGCGCCCGCCGGGCGGCGTCGCTATGGCAACGCGGCGCGGAGGGCGGGAGCGGCGGGGTGGCCTTGTGGCAGCGCAGTGCCCTCCTCTGCCTCAGTGCCCCGCCATGTCACCGTGTGCTCCGTGTGGGTCAGGGAACCGTCGTGTCCCTTTGTCCCCCCAGTGCCTCGGGGCTGTGCCCCCCATGTGCCTCAGTGCCCGCCCGTGTCCCGTGTGTTCCCCAGGGCCCCGCCATGTTCCATTGTCCCCCAGGTACCTCCAGGCTGAGCCGTGACCCTGTGTGTGTCACCACCCCACCGTGTCCTCCTGTGCCTCAGGGCCCTGCCATGGCCGCATGTGCTCCGGAGCTCAGATATGGCCCCCGTGTGCCCCACATCCAGTTGACTCCACATGCCTCAGACCCGTGCTGTCCCCCCATGTCCCCGGGTCTACCTCACGGTCCCGCCACATCCCCAGGCTACCTCATGTACCTCAGGGCCCTGCCATGTCCCCCTCTTCCCCTGTGTACCTCAGGCTGCTGGCATGTTCCTGGGCCACCACTGCACACCCCATGCTCCCCAGTCGATGCCACCTACCTCTGGTGCCCACCATGTCCCCAAGGGTCCCATCACCACCATGGTGCCAGCGAGTCCCTCCCCACCACCCCCAGCACCCTCCCAGAGCCAGGTCCATGCTGTGTCACCACAGTGTCACTTGGCATTGTTGGGCCACCAGCCAGCACGTGCTGGTGGCGGCCTCTGAGGACACATGGAGCCTCAGTTACAATGGCCTCTCCCACACATGCCTCATTTTAACAAACTTGACATTATTTCAGCTACTTTTTAGAGGGATGTCAATGAAGATGGGGCCTTCCCTGGGGCTGCCCAGACACAGGGCCCCAAACAAGCCCAAGTGAAGTCAAGTGGGAAACTCTAACGAGCAGGAGTAAGGAATGCAAGGAAAACACTGGTTACCAGGGAAAGGTGTGCTCGGAGGAGATTTTCAAGACACCAAGTGAAAAACGTAGCCGAAACATTAGACTAGCGACCAGCTGCACAGAGCTACACAGTCTCTGGGTGTAGAGTAGATGGACATTTTGAAGGTATTGTTTAAGAACAAAGAATGGTGAAGATCATTGCTTTGCTCCAGAAAGCAGAAACGTTGGCTGTTAGAGTGATCCCATGTTTCTTATAATAAAACTTTCTGTCTCCTATAAAGAATTTTCACTCATATTTTGCAGCGTGAGTGAACACAAATCAGTTTTCAATTTCATGTCTTTGACCTCTGTTAAGTGGCTCTTTAATGCTGTGAGGCAAGAGGAGATATAGACTCCGATATGTTTGCATTAGATTGCTTATTGAGTTCTTATTATTTGCCCTGATTTTTTTCTTCTAAGTCTTATTTACAGTAATGTTTTTAGGCTCCCCTTTTTCAGACATCCACTTGTGCAATGGAGTAGCACAGCATGTAACATCTAGGTGAGGCAGCGCAACAAAAAAATCTTTTTAATATTTTCTCCATTACGCCCGTGAGACACCATCAGTCCAACTTGGAGGGAGCCAGAGGGTGAATAATGTGCCTAATGAAAGCAGCTGTGTTTACCATTCCCATGGCACGCCTCCGCAGGGAGCAGCGTCCCTGCTCCTCGCGTCGCTGCCTCGGAAAAAACACTGAGCAGCTCTGTGATCTGGATGAGCATGGGGGTCGAAAGGCTGTTCACATTATAGGATCGGGGAAATGTGGCAAGAGGTTCCCCTTGAGGAGCATCTTTGGAGTGCTGCATGTCACAGTGCGCCTGGTCCCGTAGGACACATCTGTAGTACTAAATTAAGCAGCTCCTGGGGACACTGCTGGGTACAGGAATGTGATTATGTGGAATGACAAAACTGCCACAACCATCCCTGGCTGGGTTTTGGGGTTGAGCATCCATCACGCCCCCCAGGGACCGTTCCCAGGCTGGGAACATGGTGGGGATGTCCAAGGGGTGCTCCCAGTACACATCTGGATGCTGTTTGCCAAGAGATTTTACCGGCAGGGCTGCGTCCTGGAGCAGAGGACTCCGTGAACAGCAGCAGCGCTGGGGGACTCTGGGGCAGTGGGATGGGGGGGTGAGACAGCCCAAGGAGATTTGGATAAGAGGCTGGAGGGATGGGTGGTATGAGGAAAGACAGGGCTGTAGCATGAACCTGGAAGGCTCTGGAGTGGGCAGAGCAGAGAACTGGGAGCTCTGGGAGAGGAAGGAGTGAGACACAGGCTCTGGCACAGGGACTTCGGGTGAGGGTGGAGGCCTCTGGGGCAACGGAGCTGGGGTGCAAGGGGTTCCCCCCGCAGAAAAGGCAATGACTGGCAGGAGCCTCAAGCCCTGTGCAGGGCTGGAAATGCAAGTGCAGGGCTGGGTCCTGGCATGTCCCAGCTGTGGAGCCTGTCTGGATACGCTGCTCTGCTGAGTGCGGTGTAGTGCAGACATATTATCCCTCTGGGGCACCGCAGGGCTCCCAAAGCCATCTTGCCTCGTCCTCTGTGAGCTCAGCTGGAGCTGGTGCATGTACCTGTGAACTGCCCTGCTGATGCACAGGCCTGGGAGTAGCTACAACAGGGCTGGGCGAGGGTGGGCTGGGCGGCAGCACTGCCAGCACCGTGCTGCGGAGCAGGGACGTGCGCTCCCGGCCGTGTCCTTCGCTCCTGCCCTCGGCCGGAGCTGGTCCTGGCCATGTTGCATCTGCCAAAAGCAAGTGTTGCAGCAGACAGGAACATAACAGGTAGGAGCAGGGGCTAACCACGACGTGAAATGCTAGACTTCATGCAGCAGCCTGACTGTAATGGTTCTTTTTGTATTTAGCTCATTCAAGGCACTAGGTCTGAAATGAATTTTCAGTAGTTGCACTGACTTAAGCTGCCAAAGTCTGGCTTGGATGCTGGTTGATGGTGGCTTCTGTCACGTCTGCATTACCATATACCTCAGCTCACTGTCCAACACTGTATGGAACAATAAAATTTCTCACTTGTAAGACTTGGTTGGTTCTTATTTATTTTTTTAATATATTGAAGGAATCTCCGTGTACATTTTGGTGTGTTATGTCCCAGCACATTCGTCTGTTTTGACAGTTCTATTTTCCCACCACATCAGCTCTCTGCAAGGTACTGACAGCATCCTCAGCAATTTCTTGTACATGCGCCATTGCGGTTTCGTATTTGGGTGTCTGAACCACTGCAGGCAGCTTGTTCTGATCTTGCTCAGGTTCTGTCTCTGCTGCCCTCTCCTGATGCCATCGGGATATGCTGGTCTTTGGGAAAGTCCTTGATCACCAGGTTTACCATCAACTCTGAAAGATTTCAGCAACAACCACTATTATTGAAAGATCTTTTTTATTTTCAACGAGCTTTACCATTCCAGAATTTTACAAAATTCCACGTTCAGTTATTCCTTGTGGCTGCACGTCTTCCCCTGCCTACATGTGGGATGTAAAGCTCCTCTGAAGGGCTCATCCTATACCACCACCCACAGAACTCATAGATAAATTCTGTCAGTGACTCAGCTTTTTCAGCTACATTTTTTTCCAAGATAAGCAAGTCTCTGTAATTGCCGTGGGCTGCAGCTCCCTGCTCTTCTCTGTTGTGGCCTGCAGTGCTGCACTTGGCTTTTCTACACCTCTTCTGCAATCACCGCACGTGTGATCCAGCTTCCTTCCATCCCTGGGTCACGTACGGCTGCTCTAGGTCACTATGAAACATTTAGTTCTGCTCTTATCATGGCCTGAGGAACTAATTGCTGTTGCCATTAGAAGACCTGCTTTCTTACACACGTTGCTCAATGAACAAGGCACACTATGTACGGCATGGAGAAGATCTGAATTGAGTCGCAGGCAAGCGTAAGAGGTTGGCCAGGGAGGTGGTGAAATCTCCATGCTTGGAGATTTTTAAAGGTGGGTTGGACACAGCCCTGAGAAATTCAGCAAAAGTTGGAAGTTGTTCTGCAGAGTGGAAGGTTGGACTGGAGACCTGAAGGGCAAAGCTGGGGGGTGCAGAGGCCTTTTGGGACTGACCCTCATGGTGGGGAGCCCTGATACATGAGATACATGTGGCTGGAGCATGGGCCATGGCTTGGAGAAGGCTTTCCAGGTGGCCTTTCCACAGGCCTGGGCTCCCAGGCACGATCTTCACAGGGTGCTGAGCTGGGGAAATCCCGGGCAGCCTTACTCAGACGTTCCTCAGAACACCTAAACCAGCCAAATCCCACCCGCAGGGGCTCAGTGATAAAACAGCCCAGGAAATTCAATAAGCTCAAAATATCATCCACTGAAAATCCTAGGCTCTGCATTTCCAGCAAGGAGCTGTAAGCCTTTGCAATAAGCCCCACGGCTGCACAAGGAGCAAAAGCAGTTCCTGAGCCAGATTCCTTTATTCCTAACTCAAGCAGCCTTCTCATGTCTGGGAGGACCCACCCCAGGCTGTGCCTTTCTGTGGAGCTCCCAAACACTACCACACTCACTCTCTTCAAAAAGACCTACGAACATGCTGCCTTGGACCAGTGGCTAATCCTGTACTTCATGCCCAGAACCACAAAGCGCTGCTAAACTCCCAGTAACCCTCTGACAAACACAAAAAGGGTAGAAGTGTTGGTTAGGAGGGACCGCTGGTGATCTCCAGTTCAACCTCTCGCTTGACCAACCCTCTTTCCCAGCGTGTCCCATGGTTTCCTTTATGGGACACCCCATTTTTTCCCAAGAAGACCTTAGCCCGCTGCTGTGGCTCATGTTGTGTCCCATCTCATGCTGACCTGGGTCTGTGAACCCTCTGGGCACCAGCATGTCGGTGTCCGGGTCCTGCCGTGGCTCTGACCCCGCTATTCTTGCTGGTTGGACAGTTTTATTTCCCCAGGACGGTCAGCACTTTTCCACATGCAGCAAGGGGACAAACCTTAACTTTAAAATCTCAGATGAAACACATTATGAAAGTACAATCTTAGCAGTTTTATTCTTACAGTGTTACCGAGGAAGAAAAAGACACAGGATCTTTGCAGTCTCTTTGGTTTGAAAGCTGAGATGCTTTCTTCTGATTTGTGAGAACTGACAGTAAATTACAACATGCAAACGGAGGCACTGAAAAAAGTTATGCAACAGTAACCGGTAGGTCAGCAAAGTACAAACCCGACCCAGGAGCGTAAATCTAGTTCCCGCAGCCTTTTGTTATGACTCTTGGAAACGCAATCTCTAATTACAGTCACAACCAAATCAGCACAGCTCTTGCTGCAGCCCCGGGCTTTCTTCCACGCTTCTTCTGGCCACCGCTGGCCCCATGTCACCGTCCAGAGTCCTCGCGTCCCCTCAGAGGGGTGCAGGAGTCCACAGGCCACCTCTGCTGCTGCTGGTGCTCTGGCAGTCGATGTCCGAGAGCAGGAGTTCAGCTTCTTGCAGGCGCCTCAGTGCTCTGCGCGGGTGAAACCGGTCACGCATTGCCTGCAGAAGGCGTGCGGTCGTCTCCGTGCTTGTTGCAGCACATCTGCTGTGGTTTGCCTGAGAGGCTGGTGCCCAGAAGCTGATGAGAAGATGATTGTCGGGGCCTCTGAAACAGCTCGGTCTTCGCTGGAGCTGTTCCCTACAGCCCTGAGCTGCGATGCTGGTGCACAGGGCGGCTGCTCTCTAAGGCTTTTTCTCTCTTGCTCAGGATCCTGAGTTAAGACCTGCATGAGGATGATGCCAGCAAAGAAGAGCAGCCACCGCTTGACTAGGTCTTTCTCCTGACGTGGCAAATATTTTCTCACGTGGGCTGGGTACAAGACCTTCCTGGCTCTCCTGGGTCGCTTTGTTGGGAGGCCTGGAGGTCTCCCGGCAGTTCGGACAGCAAACATCGGCCTGGGCAGGCTTTCTGAATTGTTTTTCAGTAGATCTGTGCTGGGGAAAATGCTTTCTCCAGTGTAAGACAGCATGTCCTTAGCAGCCTGCTGGGGTAGCTCTGAAAACTGGGAGAACTCTATGGAAATATCTCTTTGCTCGAAGATGGTTTTAATTCAAAAAGCAGACTGATGAAATAATATTAAGAAATATTAGCAATAAGAACGGCGTTTTTATTTATTCTCATTAAAGCAAAAAACGCAGAACCCCAGAGCTGAACTCTTGGAGTGATTTATGCGTCTTTCTGGGAAGGTCGTCTTTGATTTCTCTCCCTACTCCTACCTGTGCTATAAATACTTGCTTTGATGAGTGAAGTTACGATGGGAGGAGCTGGGCTGACTCACAAACCGCTCTGGAATGTCTCTACCCCCAGCACAACATATCTGCCCACGGGCACTGGCTGCTAACAGGAGTGTAGGAGCACGCTCCAAATTTTCTCCTCCCCGGTTCTGTCTGTCACGAGACTTTGCCTTGAGAGTGTATCCTTCATTAAAATTCACCTGTCCGCTACAAAGAACAGAAAAGGAGTCTGAGGACAGGCATGTTCTCACCTTCCCATCCCTTCTGCCAGTATCTCTGGCCTTGAGCCAGAGGGATGGAGGTGGGACACCCCAGTTTCTGTCATGATGCTGTGCAAGCTCAGCACTGCGCCCCAGAAAAACGGGCAACCTCAGCACTTGCTCTGGCAAGCTCAATCTCAGATATGCCCAGAAAAGGAGAAAGAAAACAACACTCACATTCAGATTCTTTGTGCCTTATGATGACTAAACAGAGCCTGAAAGGGCTGAGTGCCCACAAACCTGCTGGAGACATCTCCAGCTCTCGAGGATCTTTGTCATGAACTTAGAAGATTTAGCTGCAAACTTATGGGTTTTTGTCAGTGTTGGGCACCTTACACCTGCTCCTAGCAGGTGAGAATAAAATATCTCCTAAGTCTTCTCAGGCAGCCTTTAGCCACCACGAAGCCACAACGGGCAAAAATTCAAATTTTAAAACTGTTCTTTGATTTCTGCCCTTGTCCTTTGGGCTCCCTAACATTGCTTGCTTGCTTGCTGCTTCTCAGAAGAGCAAAATGATGTTGGCTTTAAGTCACAAGGCATCAAACTTCTGTGCTTTCAGCATTGTAAATCACTATCATGTCACTTGCTGTCACGATGTGAAAACTCTGTCATCAGGCTTATTCCACTGGAAACTACCTCTTGGGCAAAACCAAACTATTGCTACTAACACGGCAACTACAATGCATGGAGTCCCATTTCTAGGTATGTACCACCCAGCACCTCCAAGGTGATGGGTCATGAATTCCATGTGGCGACGTTGCCTTTGGCTTTTGCGATCATCCCCAATCCTCATTTAAACCAAGCAGCGGAGCCAGCAGCTCACTTCAAGATACTTTCTGCTGAAAAACACCTTACTCAGGGCAGTCTCTCACACTGTCCAGATGAGTGCTTAAACCTGAGACACAGCCAGGGCTTGAAGACAGAACTTTAGTGTCTTGGGTCATCTTTTTCCTCTCTACAAGGCAAAGCTCAGAGGGCTGGGAGACGAATTGCTGTTTCCAGAATCACTGGCAGCTCATTGCAAGGCAGCTCCTCAGATGTAGGAACTGGCTCGAGCAGCCTCTTTGGTCACCATATCTCACAGAGGATGGTCAGAGGGTTAACATGACTTGTCCCTGAGCTCCGATGGCTAAAGCTGTGCTCAGCGACAGTGTCCTAAATGCACGCCATGCCAGGCATCCAGCTCCCACCACTGATGCAATACTGTCAGGTAGCACCTAAATCACAGAAGTGGTTTATAAGAAGCATGCGATAAGAAAATAATTCACATGGGTTTCTGCTGCTTTGCCCTGGGGTGTCAGGCCCTCGGAGCCGCCCTGGTCCCAACACATGAATGAGTCAGGCTGGGGATTAGTAATGAATCCTCCACTCCCCGGCCATGGGTTTCAGGCTGGTTCAGCTCAGTTCAGGGGAGAAAATGCCACAAGCAGCTGCCCAAACGGGACACCAAATACACCTGGATATTGAGTGAACAGTGGATGTTAAAGGCCAAAAATCAAACATTCAGTATTATGTTCAGCTACCCCCTTTATTTCCACCAGGATCATATCCAAGGAGGAAGATCGATTAGTTTGTCCCATCATATGAGCTTTGTTGACCTCAGTGCACTTAAGGGGCAGCTCCTGATGGACAGAAACGCAGCTTGTCCAGCCTGTTGGCTCTAGTTCTGCCACCAGTGGCATCACCTTGTGTTAGTCACGTAGAGGTTTCTCAGTGAAGTTCCACATGATGCACCTAATCCATCTCACTGGCATTGTCCAGCACCCACCTGTGGGGAGGCAAGTAATAACTCAACCTCAAAACAAGGGGGCTCTACCTGTAGGGACAAATCCTGTTCTTATTGGCAATCATCATTACCCATTAGCTTATTGTCATGAGAGTATTACACAGGGATGTATTTATAACTCCCAGGTGAGCTTGTCCAAGCAGGTCACTGGATTCTCCTCAAGTGAGAACTAAGATGAATCAGCACTGCAAGAAGCAGATCTTCTGCCCACCAGGTGCAAGGAGAAGAAAAACAATTTCTGTTGAGATGGATCCAAAGAACTGAATTTCATCAGCCCCCTCTAACCCAGAGGCTTCCGTGCATTTCACCAATGGATCACCAAAGCCAAAAGCTGAGCCTTGGTTGCATCAGGACCAGCATTCAGAGGTGGAGGTGCTGGATCTTTGGCACAAGGGTGCAACGTGGAAGGCCTTGACATGGGCCATGGGAGTAACAGGACCAGCACGGAGAGGCTTTTGCAGCTGAAGATGCCAGAGGCTGTAGCACTGATGGAGCTGAGGACACTGGGTCGCGTCAGGCCAAGGTGCTCTGCAATGTTCAGTATCATGTTCTGACCTCAAGCCATCCTAGAATCACAGTGGTATTTGTGCTGAAGAAGTCTGCAGGGAGGGGCAGAAACGCTCATTACATCATCTGAAATAGTTGGAGCAAACCCAAGGCACACAAGCCCTTTTTCACGTTGGAGCGAGAAAGAAGAACCTTGAAGCCAAGGACCCGCTTGTGCTCAAAGAAAAAGCTCAGAACTGACTTTCCAAGGCCCCTGCAGCACCCAGAGAGATAGCAGGACCTTGTCAAAGGCAAAGCGAGCCCATGACTCAGAAACCTTGATCCCATGAGGTCATCTCAGGAAGAACTGGGTGGTTTGCTGTGATATATCACAGAAACGGCACACGATGGGAATGCCACGGCATGCCAGCTAACAGGAGTACACATCTCTTTGGTTGCGACACTGGAAAAGCTACCGGGAAATAGAGCATCGTGTTGTGAAAACATGGCAGCTGGGGGCGGGGTGGGTGGGAGGACAAAACCAGATTCCCCAATTTCAGGTAGTCCTGCCTGCAACTTCTGTTGTACCTGCACACGGCTTTTCTGTCGGGTGGCTCGGAGAGCTTAAGTGGAAACCATAAGTTCTGGGAACATCTTTCTCCAGGATTTTAAAGCCCTTTTTTTTTCTTGGAAGAACAGCTGAAATACCACATGGGTCTGGTTTGCGTGAGAGTGTTTAGGTAGCGCAGAACATTACAGGAACAGGAAAGCAGCAAAGGTACAGGTGAAAACAGAGGTTTTGGCTGCAGTTAATGCTTTACCTTTTTTTTTCCACATACCACTTGCTAGCCACAAAAATATACACAGATCTCATGGAGGTCAGGTGAAGCACGGGCTCCGTAGGCCTGGATCCTTTATTCCCTTCTGGGGAACATGGGGTTGATGCCAAAAGTTAACACAAACGAGCCATGGGGATGTGGTGAGGTGGCCCAGGCGGGAGCAGCGAGGCTGGGAGCTGGGGACAGCACGGTGGCCCCTCCAGGCACACCCCCAGGGCAAAGCCCCAGCAGGGAGAGGCACCGTTAGCAATAAGAGACAAATGCAGGGCAAGATGTGCCCAAAGATGTCCTGTCGCTCAGGGCAGCAGAGCGATTGCTTCCAGGGCTGTAGGAGCAGACTAAGCAGGGCTTGGCCCACAACTTAGCACGAGTTTGACCAGGATGAGCTCGCTCTGTCCTGGACAGAAGGTGCCAGGTGAGGATGGCTGGCGAGCACAGCAGGGTACTTGGGGTGGGATGCAGGGGTGGTGGTTTCCATGAGCAGCACGCGAGCAGTTGAAGCTGCATCAGGGAGCACAGAGATGCAATGGGCTGGAATAACGTGGGGGCTGCGTGGGCACCACATGGCCCCTGGGGTCCAACCTGCCCAGGGAGCCCACAGCATGAGCTGTGGCTTGGGGAAGGTTTTTTACATGGCTTTTCCCAGCCCTGGGTTTCCGGGCAGGCTCTTTCCAGGAGGCAGGGGTGGGGAAATCCCAGGCAGACTTACTCAGAGGTACCGAAATTAGAGCATTGAATCGCAGCCCGAGGGATCGGTTGATAAAACAGCACAGGATGCGCAGTGTCAGTCAACTCCAAACAGCATCCACAGAAGATCCTGTACTGTGTATGTCCTACATAAGTGGCCCTTTGCAGGGATGCCCAGGGCCAGAGGGGCAGGAGCCAATGCCGACTCCCACACTGCAGAGCTCTGCTCCTGCACAGTGACATGCGGAACCACCGACCAGCTCCACGTCTGTCACTGTCACATCGAACCACACTGGGGAGGTCTGGCCCTTCTGCAGGTGCTTCCTGGAGATGGCCACAAGTCCTTCAAGGCAGCTCTAGATGTAGACCCTAAAATCATATCTAATAACTATTAGTAAACTGAATCAATAAGGGAAAAGTGTCAAGGAGAAGTAAATAGGGTTCTAGATTAGTTTAGTGTACAACTAACTCTTCTGCATACTCTAGTTTCAATGCTGGCTGATTCCCTTGTCCTTTTAGCTCATTCCACCTGGGACATCAATCCATTTGGGGAGTTACTTGCTGATCTCACCACACTTCCCCAGGCTGACAGTTTTCAGACGCAGGTGCTTTGCACTTAAACCCACGTATTTTAGTAACTGAAACAAATCCATTACAGAGGAGGAATGTTAAATTGGTGTGATCTCTGGGAAGACTAAGCACTACAAGCATGACCAGCTGTGTGTTGGGTAGGAGAAAGAGCTGACCCTTGTCACCCAGGGGTGACAGAAGATGGGGAAAGTGGGACCTTGCGAGACCACTGAGGCAGAGTCCTGCAGCTCTGGCTAAACCATCCTCATCCTTCTCTGTCCCCAGGTTCAGTGGCAGCAATTCCACAGCCACTCACATCAATCCATTTTGGTGCTTCACTGCTGCACCTACAGCAATTTTCCTAAAGTTTAACCTAAATCTCACTCTCTGGAGCCAACTCCACGCCCTGCCCAAGGAGGACTGGTCAAATCAAGCACCGCTCTCTCCCTTCTCCTGGTCTTTTGGGTATTTAAAACCTTTTATCGTGCTTCACCTGAAACTTTCCCCAGGCTGCACAAACCCCATCCCGGCGCTCGCTGTTGCGGGTGCGACGGCTGGTGCTGCCGCCCCGCGGGCTCCGTCCCCAGGAGGGTGCCCAAATATGGGCTGGGTGCTCCAGCCAGGCACCGCGCCTGGCCCCGCATTACTTCATCCCTCGCATATGCAACACACCTATTTATACATTTTATGGGATGTTTGCCTTTCTCACAACCCTGTGGTATTTTTCCCCATGTCGAGGGCTGCGATCCCTCCCAGGCTTATTTTCCTTCCAGCCTTTCACCCTCCCCATCCTGGAACGTGCCTTTTCTCACGCCCACCCTCCTCTGCAGCACCTTCTTTCAGACCTTTCCTCCACTTTATGCTTTTCATCCCAAGCCTGACTTCTGCAATGCTTGCATGCCTCTTGGCTCCCCATCCCCTCCAAATTCAATGGGCAGACAAACTCCAACCTCTGTCCTCTCCACTGTTAGGGGAATATTGAATTTCCCCAGCTCTGGAAAACTCTTTCCAGTTCATCCCAGTAACTATTAACAGCTATTCTTTACATATCCCGTCAGAGGAGGAAATTCAACTCTATGGTCACAACCTGGGAAATGTTGGATGTTATTTCTCCCATCTCTTCTATACACTCACAGGAAATGTATTCGGTCACATATTTGCCTGTGAGTTCTTCCTCCTTCCCAAGGAGAGGTGGTACTTGTCCTCCCTCCACCTTTCAGCGTCTCACCCCCTCATCACCTGGTCTCAAAAGCCATTGCAGGCGTTTCCCTCTGCACCCTTGGGTGAATTGCATCACTCACAGCTATCAGGAGAGCTCTACCGTACCCGAGCTGTCCTTGCTCTTTTCTCCCCTGCTGCAGCCCGCGACCTTCCCCTGCCATCGCCCATGTTCAAATTTGCTTTCCTGGTTGTAGCTCATCTGTTTGGTGCAGACTACAGGAGATGGAAAGAAAGCGACAGAGAACTTAACCTTCTAGGGATCATCAGCAGCTCTTCCTTGCCCTATGTGCAAGGGCATAGCATTAATGTATGAGGAGATGGGCTTAGTGCTGCCCTTGCACCTCCTGCCAGTGGTACCTCTGTCTGCAAACACTGTCCAGGTGCCGCAGGCCAACGTCACATGTCGCCTGTGGGTCGTGATAGAGCCATCACGGCCAGAGCCATCAGCTGGTGAGGACAAGGTCCTGCTGGGTTGTCACGCTGCAGTAGGGGCAGCTTCAGCAGCGCTTGGGAGTGGCCAAGCCCAGCAAGGCTGGCAGGATGCTGTGGTGTGTAACAGGGCAGCTCTGGCCCAGTACTGTGGACTGGAGCATCTTCCCACGGTAGAAATAAACCCCGGGGAGGACTGAGCCCCACAGCCAGGCTGACCACACCAGCCAGCACCCACCTCTGGAGACAGCTTCAGGCAGGCTCGCTTTGATGAATGGAGGCAGCTGGGCTTAGCTCCTTTTTAGGAACATTTAAACACAAACCTCTTTTCCTGGAGGCAGCTGAAGTTAGCCAGAGCTCACACAGAACGTGTGCGTGCGCCCGCCTTCCTCTGGCTGGAGCTGGGCTGTGTCCATGGAGAAACTCGGGCAGGTTCGTCCTCCCACAGCCCCCGGCCACGCGGAGGAGGCAGCCGTGTCCCCCCACAGGGGTGTCCTGGGAACCTGGGCCACAGCGCTGCTGCCTGGCATTGTGGATGAGCGGTGTAGCGTCCTGCTTGCTGTGGCACAGTGTTTAAATCACTTAAAGAAAAGCGCGACTTAGAGCTCGATCACAAGGTTCACTCTAGTACTCACTATACGGAGGAAATGTGCCAAGGTGAATCAGGTGAGAGCTGTTTCAGAGCGATTGCTGTGGGGACAGGAGACGCGAAAGGGCAAAGGGAGGCCCCCCATTGACTCCCGAGGTTCAGAACAGACACCCTTGCTCTCTAAACTCCTTCTCAGAGAGAGCAGCCTGAGTGCAGCTGGATCCAGACTTACCCAGCAGTTCATATCCAAGACATGGAGGGTAGGAGAAAACAGGTACGGGATTATATGTGTTTATGGCCAAAGGATTACACGCGAACACCTGATTCTTTACATCGCTTGGCTGGGATTTCGAAGTTTCATCATTCTGCATCTTGGTCTGCTTACCTCCTTTCCAGGGCCCTGGTCTCTCCCAAATCTGGATCCCAGGTCTCTCCAATCAAACTCTCAGGCATCAAAGTTCATAGAAATAAATAATTTCATATAGTACAGCAGCAGGGTCAGCTTGAGCTGGTGCCTTCACAGAGGTTCCAGCCAAGCTTAGAAGTCCCTGGGTAATGACAGGGGACTTACAGACTATTAATATAATAGACTATTACTATAACAGACTATTATTCTTATCTTACAGACTATTTACCCACCCCCTCACACCACAATTCAGTCCAACAGCAATATTTGAGTCTAGGGTCTTCTTGTTCTCATCAGATCCTTTCACTAACCTCAGACAGGCCCATGATTTGTTCAGCTGCAGACACTGTTGATAGTCTGAAGCCGCTTCATGCCAGCCTTGAAGGTGTAATTCTGCCCAAATTAATCCTGTTTTCCTCAGCGAAGTGCAAAACAGGCCTTATCTTGCAGGTGGTGTTGATGGTTTGCAGCTGCTTTGTTTTCATTAAGTAGATACAAGTTGGGTAAATATGAGCTGGACTTTTACAACATACCAGACCAGCAAATTCAGCTTCCTAAGTAACACAAAGCAAACAGTATATTTAAAAAAAAATTTAAAAAAAAAAAAAATCACAGAACCTTATAATTCTGAGTGATTCATTCTATTTGAAACACACCTACTTAAGCTAAATAATTAATATAAAACTTAAATTGGGCTCATGCAGTGATCTGTGATTAGCATTATAAAATATCGCTGCCATACAGCTGGTTTGGTTAGCACAGAGCTCACCCAGGCTGTTGCATTTATGGAATAAATGGTTTGCCCGTAGTCAAATCACACACAGTGGGAAAGGCCTGCATGAGACTCCCTGCACCCACAAGTTCTAGGTGTTCAGTGTCTCATTCTGCTTCCCTCAGGGTTTCTTAAAAGTTCTTTCCCTCCTTTGCTGCTGGTTTGGCTGGGGGGGTTCGAGCGCAGCCATCAGGGAAGAGGGAGCATGTGGGACCCCAGGCCCAGCAGGGTCCAGCCCACAGGACCTGCTCGGGAGACTGGGGCACATCTGAGTTGGTGGCCACGTCCAAGCAAGAGTCCAGAGCAACCCAAAAGTCCAGATCCAGCAATACCACAGGGATGAGATGGGTCCAGTCCGAGGCCAGGAGGACAAGGCACAGATCAGAGCCAGGTCCAGCAGTGGCCAGGCAGGTCCATGGTGATGGGGCAAGACAAAATGTCAGGCTACAGGCTGAGGTCTTGGATCAGCAGAGCCCGTCACCAGGCACAGAAGGGGCTGGGCTGGGCTGGGCTGGGCACCAGCGCTTCTCCAACACAGCTCCCACAGGGACTGATGGCTCCAGCTGAGCTTAAATAGGGTTTCTGAAGTGTTCCTGGGTGTGGGGAGCTGGTCAGGTGAGGCAGATTAAGGACTCATTAATGCCTTCAAGGTTTGTTATTGGCGCACCTTCTGTATTCCTGGAGGTGGAACAACTGCTCTGTCAGAGTCTGACAATGCCGCATGTGACAGGGAACGCAGCTCGTGCCATGGGGCCCTCTGACCTGAGCCTGGGCAAGCCTTGAGCAGACCAGGCCAGTGTGGTCCCAGGTTCCACCCTGTGCAAGACACACGCTATTTCATATTTACTTTTACCCTCCTTTATCATTGCCGTGCTCTCGTGGGCAGTAACAGCAGCTGGTCCCACATCCTCACTCTGCACCTGGTTGGAATCACCCTGCACTTTCCCCGGGGTAAATGCAAAAAGAGAACTCGGCCCAAACACCCCTCGGAATTCAGGATGCAGCTGTGGGGTGCAGAGGACCTGCTGGTCTCCCCATGAGCCCCTGCCAGCCCATGATGGGGAATGGCTATCCCAGTGCTGGTTTAATTACTGAACTGGCTGTGCTTTGCACAGAGCTGCTTACCATAAATCACTGCTCTAAGCACAACAGGAATTTGTAACTGAGCTCTTGCCAACCAAAGAAGCCTCCCCAGTGCCACCCACAGCCACCTTCATGGCAGATGTATGTGGCAGGTCCCGCACTTCAGGCAGCCCCGTTCGCCTGGAGGATCCTGAGGAGCTGGATGAAGGCACAGGGGAGTCAGTGTGGGGGACACCTCTCCTGTTGCACTCTTGAGCTTTGAGCTCCTCTCCCAGAAATGAGAGAACTTGGTAGAAGAAACCAGAAATAACCTTTGGCCCTCTCCCAGCTGGAGTTGTGTGTCTTATCCAGGATAAAAACATATTAACTGTCCTGGTAGTAAAGTCTCACTAAGCTATGGAAACCAGCTCACACGCATCACTTTTTGTGGGCATTTGCGCCTAGGATGTGGCTCAGTTCTCTTCAGAGCCCTTCCCATGTGCACAGCCCCTCCTGCTCTCTGCCCAGCTGCTCTCACAAGCCCTTCTACAGGAGAAAAAGGCTTCTCTGCTGGACAACTTAAAGAGGAGAAACCATGTACAGGCTTTCCAGCCCAGCATCATCTCAGCCAAGGACAAGCGTCCCTGGTCCCCAACTTGGTCCCCCCGTGTGGCTCTGGGGGATGGGGGAGCTGTGCGGCACACAGCTCCTGACACGGTGTGGGTTTTGGGTCTGGCTTACGAAGAGCGTAGCCAGAGGAGCTGCACACACACACACACACACACATACACACACACACAAAAGGCATCACGGTGCAAAAACCCACAGCAAAGCTGCAGCCCCTGCTCCCACTCCGAGTCCCTGGGAAGCACAGGCACAACAGTGCAGCTACATCGGTCCAGAAGAGAAATTTGGGAGGAAAACCACATTTCAGTCAAATAAAGGAAATGTACTTTGAATTCTTTTATTCAGGATAGTTTGGATTTATTCCTGATGATAGCTCTGGAAGCAGGAGGTTGTGACAGAAGTCTTTGGAGACCAATAATTAGAAAGAGGCAAATCAAACCACCAGTGCAAACATCCACAGGATTAAGTATGTGATAATTCACAGCAAATTGTAGAAGGGGATTTAGGCACAAAACCAAAACCTGAAAAAGCAATGCCATAAATACCTGCTCGGTTTGCCTGCTCAGAACACGGACATGTGCTTTTCCTGAGGTGCTTCCAGGCAGCACATTCTCCCCTGGGTCCCAATGGCAAAGAACCTCTTCTTGGCCTCACAGGGCTGGGGACAAGCCCAGGATTCCCACTGATCTCGGCCCAGACAGCCCGAACTGTCTTTTCCAGCATGTGTGTTGCTTAATATATATGTCAGTTGCTATTTTGGGCTTTCTAGATAATGAGTGTGGTGAGATGTGCCCAGAAGCAAAAAGCAGGATGAGTTGCCACCACCGGACCTGAAACAATCCGGCGGTTATTTCTGCACCGACTGGCACAGCCAAGCAGCCTTCGAGGCGAGCCCAAACAGACACACGGGGCAGAAATCTCGCTGGAGGTGCCAAAGGTGAGCTCAGGTATGAGCTCAGAAGAGCAACAGCTCAGGAACAGGTCCGAAAAGCGATCTCTGGAGCACGCGGTCATGTAGGAGCTGGAGAAAGCCGAGCTCTGACTGCCCACACGTTTGGGGAACAAGAAGCCACAAATTCTCTCAGTTCTCCCAGGTGTCCAGCACGGCCTCTGCTCTGCACATCGCCAGCCAGGACCAAGACAAACAAAGAGCTGAAGACTGTGAGCCTGGAGAAGGAGCAAGACACAGCTCCGTGTGCTGCAGGGACAGAAACTCGGTGACTATTTCCTCCTGTGTATAACCCACAGCGTCTGTTCTCATCTCACAACTCCTTAATGACAAAGTACCCCAAATATCTCACAATTAATGGGAGGTTGCTTGGGCTTTGTTGCCTGTGCTTTATTCACAGAACATTAGGAACAAGTGAAGCATCTGGAGGAGAACAGAGACTGTGTTACAGAGGAGTTCGGGCTGCCATCCTACTACCTCGACCAGGAGAGAGCTGGCGCAGGTCTGAGAAAGGACACCTTGGCCACAGTACTCCTCCATAAACCCAGAATTGTGCAAATCTCAAGAACAGGACTTAATCTCCTCAGTAAATGACTACAGCAGGTTGACTTTGGCCACCACCTGCTTGCAGCCCATCCTGGAGTACTGCTTGTCCCCTGTAGTGTAGTAACTGAGTTGACTCGCTAAATTTTCAATATGCTTCTGGTCGGGATACAGCCCTTCCCTCCGCATCTCCTCGAGGAAGCAGTTTATGACATGGCTCTTCTCCAGAAGAACAAATGGGACGATGTCTGCAGATTTCCAGAGGGGGTGGACATCGATCAGGACAGGCTGCACAATGCTCAGCAGTTCTTCAACTCCCCTTTGCTGATGCAGAAGCTCAGCAGATGCATTCTGGATAACAAACTTTGTTATTTCACCACCTCCTATGTTGCTTATTAAAATGTAGATGGCATTGAGGAACTCATTGGTTTGATTGGGTTCAAAGAAGCGGCTGAGGGTATCCAGCAGGACTGGAGACATGAGTTCAACCTCATCCAGAATAAACAACGGTATCTTCTCTTCTATTTCAGCTCGTGTAACTATGTCAGAAATCTTCTCAGACAGATCTATTTCACAAGTAAGAGGAGCCACCCCGTCGGGGCAGTGATGCATAACAAAGTACTGAAGCACAAAGTCATTGTCCATGACGGAACGAAAATGTTTGGCCAGCAGCCAGCCAACGTGACTCTTCCCAACTCCTGTCGGGCCATTTAAAGAGATTACTAGAGGCTTATTGTGTATGTGGGTAGCCAGATAGTCTTTCAGTAACTCCATCATACTTTCCACAGCAAGCTTCTGCCCAAATACTTCCCGGTGCATTGTTTTCTCCAAACCATCTAGGTCGTATTTTTGGAGGTTGTCATCCAGGTTCTCTATCGCATTGAGAATCTGGAAGAAGATAATGACGATGAGCAAGAGAAGGCAGCGTTTTGCCTTGCTCTTCTCCTCTGTCGGAAGGTATCTTTTTGTTTTATCTGGATACAGGACTATTCTAGATTTCCTTCGATTTTTTTTCCGCCTGCATTTTTTCATAGCATGCTGCTCCACAGACGTGTCAAAGGTGAAGTACTGGGAAGTTTCGAAGCCGGTCCGATTGAACAAGGACATGGAAGAGCCATACAGGCCAGTTCGGTTCAGGGAAAGCTGCCTTTGAAGCAGCCTCGTATGGCCAAATTCTGGAGATTTTTCTCGAGGGAGCTCTAAATGCAGACGGCTTTTCTTTTGCCCCCAGTATCGCCTTCGCAGGCGGATGATTGCCCGCAAAGGAGAAGAAATAGAAGACATTTTCTTCGAAGCGGCAGGGATTTCACTATCTGGCACTTCTTCTCCATCACTCTCATAGCAAGATGCCTCTCCTTTTGCATCGCCCTCAGCACAGGGCATCTCCCCTTCCCCATCACTGTCCGTGCCGGGCAGCTCTCCTTCCACACTGCTCTCAGCACAAGGTGCCTCTTCCTTTGTGTTGGTCTCAGCACGTGGCATCTCTCCTTCTGCATCGCTCTCAGCACAGGACACGTCCCCTTCAGCATCGCTCTCTGCACAGGGTGTCTCTCCTCCCTGATCCTCCGTGGCAGAGGACACTTCTGCGTCCACGCCAGCGCAGGGCAGCTCTCCGTCCATCCCGTCTGGTTCTTGCAGCCCATTCACATCATCTTCTTTCTTAAGAAAAGAAAGGACAATGTAAAATTAATCTTTGTAATATCAGGAACTGACTAATAACAGACAAATCAGACAGATATGCCGCTTTCTGACATGCAGAATGATTACCTGTAGCAATCAGCAATGGCAGGATGGCAGAGCGACACTTCCAGAGCTAAGCTAACTTTCTGGAAGACGCTCTGAACACACGAAGCTATAGATGAAATTCAATATAAATAAATGCAAATCGATGCATATCACAAACCCAACCCTGCCTTCACGTGCAGAAGGAAAGCTCGGAGCTGGCTGGAGCCAAAGCCGGGGGCTCCACTACATTCTGCCACGAGCCCGACACGAAGCGGACAGACCTGGGGCTGGAACCAGAGCTGCCCAGTCCTGTTCCCTTACCTGTGCTAAATACAAGCAGGACACAAAGCCACACCTGCGTCCACACACACTCATGTACACACCCCAAAGGAAACAGTCACTCGTACCCCCACAGAGACCTTTCGGGGTGTGGAAGTGTGCACGGGAGGGACTTGCTGTGGAAACCCTCGTGCAGTGCAGGTCGGGTGCCACAGCATCTCCTGGGGGGTGTGGATTTTTCCTGGCTCTGTCAAGGGCTGTGCCCGGCAGCTCCGGCCGCTGCCAGCGTGGAGAGGAGGTGAAGGCAGCGTCCAGCCCTCTGCTCGCGGCTCCCGAGGCTGCCCCGGGCACTCAGACATCTTGCAGAGAACTGACGTGGTTGTGACTGAGCCTGCACATGGCTCTGGGGAGAGCAGTGGGGCTGCCCCACAGCACCCCGACCCTCCTGCCCCACGGTCCTTCCCTGCCCTCTGCACCCACACACTCGCACGCCGGACCTGCGATGGCCGCTGTGTCCTTCCCGCGTGAGTCCCCAGAGCCACACAGGAGAGCGCAGGGACACGAGCATCCTGAGCAAAAACCGTCTGCAGAGCAAACGCGTGGACAAACCTCAGCTGGCAAACAAGGAGGAAGAGGAGAGGATGCGCTGCAGCAGCAGGATGCAATGACAAGAAGGATGGACCCAGCAGAGAAGCCGACAGGAGAAAACTTCTCTCCAGGCCTGGACGGGGCCACCCGGCACACGACCACCTCCGTGTGCTGCAGCGCTGGGGACAGCTCTGTCCCTGCCCTGCATGAAGCCGGTGGTGACAGAAGCTGTGTCACAGTGGGAGGGCATTTCCCTGCCACCTCCGGACCACGGCAGCGCTGACGCAAGGGGATGGTTTGCTGCGGTGACATTGCCAACCCTGAGAACAGGAAGCCGGCACGGCCAGGGCGAGGAAAGGCGCTTTCATCAGCCGCCCAGAAAAATCAGCCCTAGCTCTTGCCAAAAGCACCGGGCAGGAGGAGGTCCCCGAAAGGTTTGCTATTAACTCGCTTCAGCGCAGCAGGAAGTCACCAACCTGCGGAATGTCACGTTCTGGCAAAGTGTTCGCTCCCCCCACGGCGGGGCTGACGCAGGCGGCCGCGCGCCAGCGCACCGAGAGCCAAAGGGAGGCCGGGGAGGCTGCGCGGGGAGTCGCGGGCGCTGGGAAACGCTCCCGGCCACCTCCTCGCTTCACCGGGCTCCTTTCCCAGCTCCTCTGAAATGCCAGGACACGTCGAGCGAAGCCTTCGCCACGGTCCCAGGAACGAGCTGGTTTCTGGACTGGCAGCTGGCTCGTTGTGGGAACCAAACCAGAGTGAGCAGCTCCCCCAGCGCTAATCGCTGGACGAGCTATTGCTGTGCAGCAATTAGCTTAGAGTGCTAATTGCTGACCGTGTGCAGGATTTGGCCCTGCCCAGAGCAAAACCAGCCGGACGAGATTCCTGCAAGCAGGGCAGGGGCGGCACTGGGCAGGAGGGCTGGGAGCTGCCACCACCAGGCATGTCACTGCCGGGACGCCACCGGTGTCCTCACACCACCCTGGGGTCACAGCCCGGCTTCTCCCCACCTTGCACGCTGTGCCTTGCTCACACAGTGCCTGAAGGTCCCCAATGGGGTGGCTGTCCCCAAAGCTGCTGGGGAGCTGCCCCTGGGGCACAGACCGTGGTCCCCAGGGAGCGGGGACACCGCAGAGCTCGACCTGGCACCAGGACAACCCTCGGGCTGCGATACACATCGACACAAACACGTGGTGAAGCTTTCTGAGCCCCAAATCTGCACAGCTGGAGAGGGGGTTGATTAAATCCCGGGGGAAGCTGTGGGAGTTCACGGGGGAAGGTTTAGGGAGCAGATGGATGCTGCTGGTGACAAACAAGACAAACACTCTCCCGCAGAAGCTGCCGGCACGCAGCAGGGATCCCCCTGGTATCCCCACCTGCCCCAGCCCAAGCACAAAGAGATTTGGCTCCTCAAAACTGAAGCTGATTCTCCTACCACCACCATGTCCACATGGGGAGCCCAAGGTCCCTGCGAGGCCGACAGAAAAGGGTGAGGACTGTGCACTCGTTAGCCAGGAGATGATCCTAACACTTTTGCACAAGCAAGAGCCCAAGCAGCACATCCATCCCACCAGCACAGGATCCCCAGCCCTCCAGATGAACCACGCGAAGCAGGGTGGAGGGACTAAATGCCATCTTCAGCAAGAAATCTGTCCCATCACGCATATAATAACCCTTACCGTGACTCAGTTCGTAAGACCTGCTGTTATTTACATAGGACTCGAATTCTGCAGGAGCAGCCCCGCTTGCTCAACATGGGATCAGGGCTGGGGCAGGCGGCTGTGCCAGCCCAGTGGCGCTGCCAGCCTGCAGAGATGAGCTTTCAGCAACTCAATTAGATATTTAGTGAAAACGAAAGGAAAAAGAACCAGCAATTAGGTCTGCAGCATCACAAGTGCTCATGTAAACACCATTAGCCGCTGCACCACGCCGAGTCCGGCTTCATCATGGGAAGACTCGCACTCAGCTCTTGGAAATGCTCCTGAGAAACCTCCAGCTGCCCTACTTCAGCTCTTCCTCCCTAACATTTGCATTCGTGTGTCACCCTGCTCCTGCCAAAACACGGTTTCCACAACAAACGAGCCTGCGTGGGCAGCCGGAGGCAGCGGGGCTGGAGGGGAGCGGGACGGCGCAGCCTCCGGGCAGATGGTGTTTGCAGGTACAAAGGGTCTGGTTTGTGGGAGACATCTGCCCAATGCCAGCCAGAGAAATGTGTCTCTGGTTAAAGTACCAACCCCTGAATCCTGAGAAGGGTACCGGAGAGGGAGGAGCTGCACCCCAAACTCAGGCTCTTTGGGTCAGCAAAGCGGCTGGGAAAGGGGACCAGCTGGAAAATCCCAAAGGCTGATCGTGCCGGCTGAAAGCCAAGTCCTCTGTCCAAAACCAAGCATTGCCAGGGGAAAAAGCAGAGCAAAACGGCCCCTTGCAGCAGGGGACACAGATCAAAGGGCATCAGTGCCTGGGAACAGAAATCCCGGATCGCAGCAGAGGCCGGCACGGCCCCGGCACCCCGAGGTGCAGCTCTCCAGGGCACCGCTTGGAAACACGCTGAGAAACGCGGTTTGCTTCAAAGCTTAAGCTGAGGGCATGCAAGCATTCACTCTCCCCAAAGACACAGTGCAAGGGTGACAGCCAGGGTGATGCAAAACCCACCTGTGCCACCCCAAAATCCTGATTGCTGCCAAAGCCCACCGGCCCCGCACCCAGCCCAAACTTTTGGTGTGCCACAAAGACCAAGACCAACGCGAAGGGCAACAACGGAGCGGAAGAGCATGGAGTATCCAAAACCAGTGGGAACAGGAGGGTTCCCATGAAACTGGGGTGGTTTTTGGCAGAAAGGGGCCATTTGGGACGAGCAGGAGACAGTGGCAGAGATGGAGCCCGAAGCAGCCAAGGGGTGACCCAGTGACCCCCCGCGGGGTGGGGAGAGGGATGGGGGAGCCGGACCGAGCGCAGTTACCCACAGCATCTCCCTTGGGACCGGTCACCGTCGCTCCCCTTCAGCCGGTGCACCCAACCTCCGGCCTCGGATGGGCCGGCTGCTCCTGTGCCCCTCTCTCATCTGAATAAAAACCCGACCGCGGAGAGGAAATGGCGAGGAGGAGTGGCCGTGGCAGCACTTCCTTCTCCCCGCGCCACGGGACGGCCGCTGCCGGACGGTTTTCTCTCCCCCCTCTCGCCCAAAGCCTCCTCGGCAGCTGCCGTCACGGCGGCATCGTGCGAAGAAACACGAATCCTGGGCGGCCGCGGCGGGACAGGGACGGGACAGCGGGATGAGCTCATCAGTCGTGTGGCCTCGAAAGCCCCGAGTTTGGGCAAAACATCCCCACCCTCTGGGGTGTAATTAGGCTGGAGCTTGTCACCGGTAAATGTTAAAGTGGTGATGCTGAGCAGAGAGGTTATCGGGGCTGAGCTAGCGCTGGTGCAGCTCAGGGGCAAAGCTTCTCCCTAGCAGGGAAAACAGGGAGAATGACAAGAGAGTGAATGTGGGGAAAAAAAATAGCAAGTCTGGGAAAAAAATAGCAAGTCTGGCATAGTTGATTTGTCTGTCCCCGGGTTCCTGCTCTGCTGCCCCAATCTGCTCCGACCCTGCTGAGGCTTTTATCCCCTTGGCAGCGCCTGGCCCCGCGGCAGGGGGACATGGGGACATGGGACAGCCAGGCCAGGCTGCACAGCTGCTGCAGGGCCGACCTCTGGAATAGCCACTGTGTGCACCCCGAGCTGTTGCTGCACAACCCCCCCAGGGAAAAACCACTTCTTCCGTCAGCAGCATTAGGAGAGGGAAGAAGGAAGCAGCGGGGTTTTTCCGTACCGGGCAGTACCAAGGTTCATCACGGCAACTCCTCTTCGCCTCCACCTGCAGCTCCACTTTCTTTCAGCCCTACCAAATCCCCCACCTCTCACTTGTGCTTGTACAACCTGGCCAAGGCTTTTTCCTGAAAAATAAGCCTGTTTGGCAAAGCCAGAGTAGCCCAAACACAACCTCTTGGCAGCCAAGCTCCTATTTTTGGATAAAACCTCAGCTGGAATCTGCTCCCTGCAAAAGTGGCAGACCAAAAATAGGGATGGGGGGAGGGAAGAAAAAAAAAAAAAAAAGAAAAACAGTTTGGGTTGTTTCGGAGCGTCACAGCACAGATCCCATTGTGGCTGTGATGCACGTGACAGTCCCCACACCTCCACGGGGAGGGGATGCTCTGAGCAGGGTCCCCCGCCCAGACCCGCAAAGTGTCCCAACCCTGTGCCGGGTAGCCAGATGTGCTGTGGCCAGGGAGGCATTTGCCTAACAAATTCTTGCAAATGTGGAGATTTCTGTGGCACGAAGGCACAAGAGCTCAGCCGAAGGACGGCCACCGGCAGCTGGGAGCTGCTGGCAGGGTGGGAAGCCCACCAGGGCTGACCCGGAGCTGGAGGTCCCCTCCGGATGGGCTTGGGCGGGTGTTCCGAGAGCAGCCGTGAAAAGAGATGTTGTTCTGGGTAATTCAGGCTTTTGCAAGGCAAGAACTTCCCCCAAGCAGCACAGTTAAGCACCATTAAAAAAAAAAACACAAAAGCAATGCCTCCCAAAAACTCTTAATAGAAGCAAGCAGCTCCTAGCCATCACCCGAGGGCTGTTAACAAACCCCAACAGCCCAGAAAAACGTTTGGCTGTCACTGGGAAGGAGTGTGAGCCGTCTCCAGTGGCCCAGGGTGGGACAGGGGGCATGGGGGGGCAGGAAGCATCCGAAAGGCAGCAGGAAATGAAGAGAGGGTGGAAACGGGGCTCAAAGTGCGGCCAGGAGGGACGCTTGCCCTGCTCGTGCAAGCCGTGGGGACAAAGGGACATGGTGGGGACCACGGCTGGAGCAGAGGGCGACGTGCTCCTGGTTACGGTGGGGACATGGGACTGACCTGCATGGGATCCCTGCGGAGCTGGGGGAGCCTGATGGCATATGGGGACGGGGACCCGAGCAAGGGAGAGTGGCCACCACCAGCCCCTGTCCAACCTGGCGGGGGCAAGAACAGCCATGGGGTCCCCGTGCAGGTGACATGATGATGCACACAGGGTGACACAGGGCTGGCACTTACAGCTGGGGACACAGACCTGGTGTCACCACCAACCGGCCTCCAAAATCATCAGCTCAGTCTGGGGTGGCTGCCAAAAGAGCCGGGGGAGCAGGAGGCCAGGGCATTGCTGGCACCAAGAGGTGTCCCCTGTGGGGACATCCTTCCAGCATGGCCCATGGGCCAGGGGTTGGACACGGGGGACAGGACCGTGGAAAACAGCCCCTGCTCATGTTCCTGGCCAAAACATCGCCCTGTGCAGCTGCTGCCCCTGCCGTGGCCCTGGCGTGGGGGCTGCGTCCCCAAAAGCTGCCATCCCGCTGGGTGCCATGGGGAGGGGACATCCTGAGAGGGGCGGCACACGGAGGGGCAATGCAACTGGGGGGCTGCTTGTGGGCACAACGCGGTGGGGGGCAGTGCAATGGGGGAGCCCCACATGTAACGGGGAGCTCTGTGCATGCAGGGGGTTCTAGTGCAGGGGTGTGCACTGGGGCCAGCCCGCTCTCCCCCCAGTCACCTGGGGGCCACCAGCCCTGTCCCCTGTGTCCCTGCTGGTTCCCGAGGCCGGGCCCCAAGGCCGGGCCCCCCGGCCGGGCCCCACGCGGGGAGGAAATGCCGGCTGGGCCGGGATGGCCGCGGTGCCACGGCCCTTCCTGCAGAACCACCAACACAAACTGTGCAGACACGGCCTCTCCCGCCGCTCTGCCCCGCCGGGGGCTCCAGGGAAAGGGGGCGAGAAAACCCCGGGGACGGGGACATGGCGACCTCCGAGCTGAGATGTTTGTACCAGCCACTGACCAGAACCCACTGGTTTGGGTACCCGCAGGTGATGGGTACCCACCAAAAAGCATCACTGGAGGCTGGGGCGGCTGCACGGCCCCTTGCTGCTGGGTGCTGACTTTTATGACAATTTTAGGTTTTTCCTCCACTTTTTTGGCACGTTGCCTGTTTAGTCAAAACACCTCCAGGGCTGATGAGCAGCAGCTGCATTCCAAACACGTGCAAACGCCCCTGGCTTCTCTGCTCCCCCGGGGAAGCCTGAATGAGGTGAATGAACCCCCTGGGGCCAGTGGGTCCCTTTTGGGGACCCAGAGCCCAGAATGGTCCAGTGTGAGCCCTGGCAGCTCTGAGACAGAGAGTCCCACACCCGCAGCACTGGCCTTCCCCAGAGAAACCCTGCAGAAAAGGAGGAAATCTGTCCAAAAAGAAGCTAAAGAAGGCCAAAAAGGTCACGGGCTTGGAGCTGCCAGGAAGATGGAGGTAGAGCTCAGAAATACACCCCATGGAGCGGGCAGGGAGCCCCAAAACAGAAAGCGAGAGCCTGCAAGTGGAGAAGGGGAAATGGCACTGGAGTGGGGATGTAGAAACCCCCGAGCAGCTCCCGGCCTCGGCGCCAGCCCCGCCTGCATCACTGAAAAGGGAAGAATCAAAGCATAGAACGAAATAACCTTTCCCAGGGCGGGCAGCGGGTTCCTCGGCGTGGGGCTGCCCAAGGTTTTGTGTGCAACATCTGGCCCCGCGGGGGCATTTCCAGACCCAGAGAACCCTTTTCCAAGCATGGAGCTGCCCTTTCCGCAGTGCTACCAACCACCCCCCGACTCCACAAGATGGCTTGAGCTGTTGGGTGGGGTTTTTATCCTTTTATATCACTCACCTTGTGTTGATGTGCCCTGAATTTCTGCTGCTGTTCCAGCCCCTTGCATCCAGGGGGTCCCTCTGCACCGTCAACCCTTGAGCATCCTAAACATCAGCGAGAAGCACAAACAGCAGCAAAATCAGTGTAAAACCAGCACAAACCAGTGGCTCCCCAGGCAGGACCAAGCCGGACCCCGCACTCTTCCCAGTCTCACTCTTAGCCAGAATTTCCGGCCCTGCTTTAACGTGTTCTGAATAACCCAAACAGTTTATCCGTGGGCCGGAGAACGTCCCCTGTAGGGACGCCGCATCCTGCTTGGGTTATCGTGGCCCTTCTAAACAGTTTATAAATAGACCAAGGTAAATGAGGGTGATCGCTCTTTTTGAAGGAAAGCGAGGATTTTTATCAAATTTATTTTTTTTAAAGCCATTCAAGGGGCGCCAGTCCAGATGACCGCTCCTAAAACCCAGTTTAAATCTGCTGCTTCTTTCTCTGCCAGTTAAGCTCCACCTCCACCTCACTAAAACAATAAAAAAAGGAAAATAGAAAGAAAAATGGGTTTGGCAGCTTCCCCTCCTCACGTGCCAGCCTTGGTGGCATCGGGGGCCGCCAGGAAGGTCACGGTCACGGTCGCGCCTTGAGGCACTGGCCGGGGTCAGAGCCAGGGCGGCAAGCAGGGTGGGAGAGGGCAGGGACCAGCGGCACGTACCGCTGTGCCGGGGAGGTCACGCTGCTTTTTACATCGGGAAAAAAGGTAGAAAATTGGGGGGAAAAATGGAAAATTGGGGAAATGATTTGGAAGAGATGGAGAGCAGCGAGTACCCGCAGCTGCTCCTGCTGCGGGTGGGACAGTCACCTACACAGCGTCCCCTCGATGCCTTAAACATCAACTCATTTCCAAAGCATCAATCAGCGAAAATCATCGTAACGCTTACCCACGTAAACGAGTGTTCACAGAAAGGGTTCATAGTGTGCAACAAGGGCGTCCGTACAACACACCGGAGGAACTGAAGCCGTTTCCAAGCACCTAAGGAGTAAAGGAATGCAATTTTACATGCATTTTCAAGTTACATGTATTTTTTTCTTTCCTCTGAAAGTGGAAGTGATTTGCAAGGGTGAGGGACCCAGGATGGGGCTTTGCCTGGGCCAGCAGACACAGCTCCGGCCTGAATCAGTGTGGCTGGGTGGCAAACAACGCACGCAAGAGTCCAAAGCCCTGTTGGTTTGGGTTTTTTTTTTCCAGCTTCCCCTGCTCAGGCTGAAAAATTGCATTTCCAGCCAGTTTCAATTAATTTTAAGACTTTAACATTCCTTAAAAGCTGAAGCGCTCATTAAACCAGAGTTTTCCTTGTTGTAACACTTGGAAACGACCGCACTGCAGCTCAGCCGGTGGCTCCGCGTGGGGACAGAAGCGGGTCCGGGTGCCCCCGGCAGTGCGGCGCTCGCCCCGGGCTGAGGACGGACACGCTCGTCACACCCCACGGGGGAGCATCACGGGTGGCCGGGAAAGGTCGGGGCAGGAAGGATGCTCGTCCTGTCCCGACCTTCGCATCACCGCCACGGCTTTGGTCTCACCGCCCCGCAGCACCCTGCCTTGGGGATAGAGCCACCTGCACCCACACAGAAATATTTCTCTATAAAAAAAGGTGAACCAGCCACATTCCTCGCCCCTGCAGCCAGCCCAGGCTTCTTTGGTGGCCAGGGCCAGACCCCGCTGCAGAGCTGCAAAGGTGGCAGTCGCTTTGGTCTCAAAAAGATCAAAAAGAGACATTTCCCCACCCAGTCGCAGCCGCAGCTCACCCAGACACTCGACGGTCCCACACGGGGCACAGAGCGGGATGTGCTGTGGCACAGAGCGGGCAGCGCCGGCTCCCGCGGCCGCCAGACGCTGACCCGGCTGCCCCAAGCCCCTACCTTCCCAGGGCTTCCGTGCGCTCAGGTTTCTTTCCTGAAAAAGTAGAATTAAGATAGAATAAAGTAGAATAAAATAGGATGAAGTAAAAGAAAGTAGAAGTAAAATAAAATAGGAAAAAGGAAAGGAAAAGGAGGAAAGGGGGAAAGGGGGGAAGGGGAAAAGGAGGGAAGGGGGAAAGTGGGAAAAGGGGAAAAGTGGGCAAAGGGGGAGAAGGGGAAAAAAAAGGGGGAGAAGGGGGAGAAGGGGGGAAAAAAGGGGGAGAAGCGGGAAAAAAAGGGCAAAAAGGGGGGAAAAAAGGGGGAAAGGGGGGAAAAAGAGGGAAAGGAAGGGGAAAAGGGGGGGGAAAAGGGGGGAAGGGGGGGAAAAGGGGGGGAAAGGGGGGAAAAGGGGGGAAAAGGGGGGAAAAGGGGGGGAAAGGGGGGGAAAGAGCAGCTGTGAAACACAGCCCTAGGGCTCTGCACTGCAGCACAGCCAGGACAGAGGTGTCCTCCAGGGATGTCCCCACCACCTGCCCACATCTTTCTCCCTCTTGTCCTCCCAGAGCACGTGGGTTTTGGCACTTGTGGGCTGCTTTGATTTATTCCATAGTGGCTGCACGTCTGAGAAAGAGCTGAGCACAAGGAGCTGAGCAGCCTTTGAGGGACCGTGGAGAAGCCCCCAGGAGGTGTTTTCCCAAGGGAAACGCCACCAGGACCTGCTGCAGGAGCAGGGAGCACAGAGCTCTGCCCGGGGCTGAACAAGCTGCGGTTCCACAAGATCTTGTCTCGTGTCCTCCACGCGTGGTGCCCAGGGACGTCCCCAGCCGCATCCCATGCTGGGCACAGCGATGATGAGGCCACTGCTGTGTCCTGGCCACCCCCCACCCTCAGGTGACACCAGGTCCAGCCGGGTGTCCTACCAGGCTCTGGGGAGGCTCCTTGTGCATTCGGGTGTGGATTTCCCTCCCCAGCCTGCTGTGATTTGGAATTAGCTGCTGCTCATCTTTCTTGGCTTTACCTGGAGTAAAATCGTACATGGTCACAGACTGGGGTTTATTCAGTTATTCACAGAGCCCCTACAGCACAAGGAACATTTTAAGCTTCACAATAGAACACGCCAACAAGCTCCTAGTGCCACAGACCATGAGCCTGGAGTGAAACAGGACATGCGCTCGGCCACAGAGGAAAAGGTGCCCGAGGGGAGATCGGTGTCGTATCATGCCCATGGCTGCACAAAGGATGCTCGCCAGGACTTGCGGGCCTTCAGGCACTGAAAAACAAGGTTAAATATTAAATGCAGGTTGTTTTCGATGTTCCACAAGTCTCTCATGCGCCTGGACGCAGAGCCAGGGTTACAGGCTGCTCCCATGTTTTAAGTATGGCCCTTTGGTATCTCAGTTCCAGCTGCCCCAGCGCCCACGGGCTGGGCGAGAAGATTCAGCAGAGGACAAGAAGGACTCCTTGGGCTACGGAAACTCATTCTTTGCTTCACAGAAAGAAAATTTTTAGTAAAAGCCAGACTTCCTAAACATACTCCTCTTGATGAGCAAAACCCACCAGGAAAGCAGGGACTGAGGAACCCTGAACGCTTTTGAGTGGAGACTGAAGACAATCCGAAACCCTTTGCCTGATCTTGTACCCATGTTTGGGTGAGACATTTAACCAGCGGAGCTCAGGGATGATCCCACCCACTGCCTCGCTGATCTCAGTGGTGCCAATAACTCTGAATAACACCAGGATGATGCACTCTTGGGGACACCATCCGTGGCAGTGGGACGTGTTCCTGCCATAATAATGCGATCCTGCCAGCGCCTGGGTAATCCACTTACCCTCCAGGACTAAAGAACTCATCCATCTAAAGCATTCTTCATCCCACAATAAAATTATTCCACACAATTTAAGAGCCTCAAACAGGGGTAAGCAGACCCTGGAGTTTTCCTCCCACATCAGCCAAAGGAGACAGCGGCAACACTTGCTTTTGTGTAGGGCCTTGCTCATCGCTCCCAGCTGCAAGACGTTGCTTTAGCCACACAGAGAGACTCAGACAGCAACCGGAGCCAAGAGCCCCCCTCCCAAACCCCTCCAAGGCTACAGATGGAGACACACCGAAAGGGAGACGGTGCCCGGCAGACCAGGGAGTTCCCTGCCCACCCTGGGGTGTGGGAAGGCTGGTGCCAAGAGCGCTCTGCCAAGAGGAGAGAAAAGAAAAGAGCTGGTACCATCTGCAAAAGGAGACTGCTGGGTTTTATTAACCAGTGAAGTTGGCCCAGGGAGAAAAACAGAGGAAAAGCAATGTGGGGAGCAGGCCCAGCCCCAGAAGTTGTGGGGTGCACGGGCCAGGCTGCTGCTGTCTCCACGTGGAAACCCTTTCGGGGAAGAGGGCAGAGCAAACCCCCAGGGCACAGGACGTCCCCAGCAGGATGCACAGAGCTGCGAGGCACTGAGGAGCCAAACACAGGCATGGAGCAGTGACACAGAGGGGAGCAGGGACGCTCGCAGTCTAGTTGCAGTTCTTGGGCAGGCGATAGACACCTCCAGAGTAGATGAGTTGCTGGTCCCGGACCTTTTTCTGGAGGAAACCCTGCAGCTCCTGTATATCGATCTCTGTCACCACTGGGCCTGTCATCACAAACATCTTCAGCATGCTGTGAATCCTCTCCAGGGACAGGCTCTCCAGGTTGGTCAGCATAGCCTGGATGTACGTCCAGAACAGCTGCAGAGGGTGAACACACAACAATAAATCACACTGACACCTACCCCATGAAGAAAAGGGGTGCTTTAGCATCCCACGTCCCAAAAGCAGAGCAGGGCTGCGGCTGGCAGTAAGTTCTGCTCTCAGCCACGAGCATGTGGTCTTTAAAGAAAAATATCAGCATCGGGTGTTGAGACACACGGCCAGAAAACGGGATTTGACGTGCAAGACGTGCATGACCCTCAGTGGATAAACACTGGCATGACACCTCCATGTTGCGCAGTGGCACAACACACACACACGGGACACACGGGTTGGAAAAGCACTGGAAGCGCCCAGGAACAACACCGCAGAGACAGCAAAGGTCCAGCTGTTAGTGCTGCGTAAACCTTTTTGGCAGTCTAAGTGCCAAAAAGCGCCGCTTGGGTGAATCCAAATAGGTTATGACTATTTTCAAATATGAAAACATGCCTCAGACTTTCGGGTTTTTAAACTTGAAAAAAAAAAGCATTTAGAGATGTCTGAACAGTTGCCTGGCTCGGCAGCTGGGCGCTTTTCAGGAGGGAAGGCTGCGATCAGGCACCTGCACCAGTGAGCGTTAATCAAGAGATAACCACTTCAAAAAAATAAAACCCTTGCTGAACTGAGCCACTTGCAGTGGAAAATGCAAATCCAAAGTGCAAATCGAATTCATCATCTTAATCAGATTCCCCAAAGACAAAAGCATGGGACATTTGCATTGTCCTGCCAGCTTTGCAAGGAATCGAGATGCCCAGACGGGTACCTGCAGCTCTTCCTCTTTCTGGTCAGCCTGTGACGCCATGGCAGAGTCCCCCTCGTCATCGCTGTCTATCAGAACCACCTTCTCCCCCTGGTCCTTCTGCTCCTCCTCAATCACGGTGAAGGTGCCTTGGGGCTCCTCCCGCAGGACACCCTGCTGCAGCCACAGCGTCATCTTGCGCTTCAGCGATGTCACGGGCACCTTGAGCACTTCACTGAGCTCTGTCAGTGTCCACGTACCTGCACACAACACGGATAGCAGAGAAAAGAAGAGAACAGGACACCTACCCACCTCCAGCATAGAATCATGGAATGGTTTTGGTTGGAAAAGACCCTCAAGAGTCCAGCCATTAACCCACCCCTGGCACTGCCCCATGTCCCTGAGAACCTCATGTCCGTCTGTCCAACCCCTCCAGGATGGTGACTCCAGCGCTGCCCTGGGCAGCCTGTTCTAATGCCCCACAGCCCTTTGGGGAAGAAATTGTTCCCCAGATCCAACCTCAACCTCCCCTGGCGCAACTTGAGGCCGTTTCCTCTGGTCCTGGCGCTTGTTCCTGGGGAGCAGAGCCCGACCCCCCCTGGCTCCAAGCTCCTTTCAGGCAGGTCAGAGATCAGAAGGTCTCCCCTCAGCTCCTGTTCTCCAGCTGAACCCCCAGCTCCCTCAGCCGCTCCCATCACACTTGTGCTCCAGCCCCTCACCAGCTCCGTTCCCTTCTCTTAACTCCCTCCAGCACCTCAAGGGCTTTCTTGTCCTGAGGGACGTGCCAGGACGTTACAGAGGCTGGGGAAGGCTGCAGAGCCGCTGCCAGGAGTGAGCCGCTGTGTGCAGCGACTGTCCGAAAGCAGAGCGGTCACGGGGCTGTGGTGCTGCCCGGTGCTGTCTCCTCAGAGAGCTGGAGACCTGGCTGAGCCCTCATGATCCAAGCCCATGAACCAGGTCTTGGTCCTGCTGCCAGAGCTCTCAGAGCCTTCAGCCACCCGAGCAACGTGGCTTTCCCACGCAATCCCCCACGGGAAGCACACAGACACGGGTGGTCACGCCGAGTCTGCTGCGACACTCACTCTTGGTCTGGAAGTGCAGGATGATGGCGGCATGCACAGGAGAGACGGACAGGGACAGGGTGCGATCTGCCAGCTCCACGTCCAAGTTCACCAGGCCCAGGTGGTACTTCCAGTTCAGGGTCCTCATGGCCTGGAAAAGCGGGCAGCAGCCGCTCAGAGCGGATCTAACAAGAACCACTAAGTGCTGTGTTATCGCAAACATCCCTCTAGCACCAGGGCCAGCTGCGCTCCACACACCTCTGCCAGATACGAAAGCTGCTCCCCTGTTCATGAGTCGCCCAGCACTGCCACCACCCCCATGGGGAACGTCCTCCTCGGCACAAGTTGTTGTCCAGCCCTTGCCCAGGACCAGTGCCCTCTCCTGCCCGACAGCCAGTCCCTCAGCTCCCTGGCAGGGTAAGCGCAGGTTGAGGAAACACTGGAAGACCAACTGGGCCACTCAGGACAAACTCCTACCGGAAAATAAATACTCATCTGGGGCAGGATTTCATCAGAAGAGCAGCAGTCTCTTCTGAGACTGATGTGAAAAGACGACTGCTTGCTTTGAAGGTAGGGATGCTCGAGGAGGCTGCTTCCTCCTTGCATCCCCTCCTTCATCCCCTCCTAATTTTTTGCAGGCACAGAAATCAGCTGGCATCCACACCTGGCGCATAGCTACAGCAGAAGAAGAGACAGGATCTAGAGCAGGGGTCATTTCCACCGTGGGCCACATCAGCCTCACGGTTGCCTTCAAGGAGCCAAATGTAATTTTAGGGCTGTATAAATGTAACTACTCCTACAAAACGAGTAGGAATCCTACTCAAAATGGGTTTGACACCCCGATCTAGAGCTACGAGCTTCCCAGCCTCATGGCATGTATCATCTGGTGCAAAACGACAAATTCAAGAAAGGATATAAGAAACCAGGCCTGAAGTGGAGTCAGAGCACAAGCGGACAGGCAAAGAGGAACATATGCATCAGACACCAAATTGTGTTCAGGTTGGCTGCAAAGAACCATCTGTGTATGCACACACACCATGCTGGCATGACAGGTCGACCTGAATTCTGAATCATCCATGCTCCAGATGTGTCATCTGCACTCCATCAGGTAAGAAACTGCAAGGTGAGAAAGCCAAGACCACAGCTCTGGAAGTGACCGAGATGTTCCTTGACTTCCAGACAGATGCTCCTGCTTCCAACCTATTCTGTATGTGCAGAGCAAGATGCACCTCAGCCTTCTCTATCTGACTAACTGCCATGATCAAGTGCCTGGAGAACAGAAGAATACTTCACGGTTGCTTATATTTGCTCGGTCTGCCTCTCTTCCACCTTGCCATGCTGTTTATAAAGGCACATATTCCATCTTTGAGCCACAAACTGACCAAAAACGCTTGCACTTAAAACTGTCTAATGTGGAGTTCAGGGACCCTCCAGAAATGAATGAAACAACCCAGGAGAGACCACAGACAGAAGGAGAAGCCACATTCAAACTCCAGACTAACAGTGAATCTTAAAATGAGACCGTGTTAAAAGAGTTTCTTTTCAAGAGGACAAACGGGAGGAGAGTGACAGAGTAGTGGAGAGGCCAACAGGGAGAGGGTGTCACTCTTATTACTACTGAACTTAGGCCAACAAGCTTAGACCAGACTTAGGATGCCCAAGAACTTCCACCTCAGTATCCATTTAACTAACAAACACTGGCATATTTTAGAAAACTCTTTTCTCTAATTGCAATCACTACGACAGCCCCGGCACCCCATAATGAGATAAACCCTTCTTTTGGCCACAGCTAAGCTAGCACAGCTTCTAAAAGCCGAGGGACTTTGAGATTCCACCATAACAGTATGGGTATACTAGCAGCTAAAATTTAAGGGATGTTAAAGAGGACTTTGCATAACCCATACTATATAACAAAGTCTGAACAGCATACACCTTTTTTAAGGAGTGTTAAGGTTGCCTCACCTTTAATTTCTCATACTTCTTGGAATAGGCTTCCATGGCCTCCTTGACCTGCTCCGGAAGCTCCAGCTTCTCCTCCTTCAGCGGTGGCCAGAACTCACTCGACAGGATAACGGCAACGAGGCTGAACGGTGGCTTCTCCTCCTCCAGGAGTTTCTCTTCCTCATCACGAATGTTGGCGTTAATGCGTCGCGAGTCGGCCATATCCTGGAAAAGGCAGAGGAAGCTGAGGCAGCTCCTCCTCTTCCAAATCAGTACTAACCCTTAGTAAAGGAGAAGCTTAAACAAGGTGACTAATATCTCCAAATGATGATGGGGACACTGGAAATGACGTGATCACGTGTGTGGGCATACAACTCAACAGCAGCCCACACTGGAGTCCCTCTGGACCCGCGTTCTTCCCACGGTGCTGCAAGTGAATTAAACTGCAGAGTCCCAACGCCAGAGGAGCTGGAATAGCCCAGGGAAGAGCCCTGTACTGCAGGAAGGGCAGGAGAGACAACAGTACCCAGAGTCGATAATCCAACCCACAGGGCTTAAAAACCAGACGATTTTCAATGCACATCTGCCTGTCAGAGATCAGCCCCCTCACTGGGATTTTGGGAACCAAACTTTCCTAAAAGACCCTTTTTGAGTCAATCCTCAAATTCCTCCCTGTCCCCAATGAGCTCAAACACCCAGGATTGGAAAGTTAAAAAAAAAAAAAAAGTTACTTTTAACATGACTTCACAATAGTGCATCTGAGCTTCACCAAACCGCAGCTTCAGCAGCTCCACATTGCGGATTTCCCTGAGAAGAGAAAACAACAGATCAGAAACGGGTCCCTCAGACAGACGAGCCTGCCTTGGCCTCCACTCCTTGCACCACAGCCAGAAAGAGCTGTCCCTGGCCCACCCGTGCTCTTCCTAGGGAGCCTTGTAAGGCATGTTACTGAACAGGATGGCTCCTGGCATCCAAGCGAGGAACAGTCACCCTCTCTGTAGGGCAGCAGCAGCTTTTTGAAGCCCTCTCCATCCCTTGCATTTGGACAAGCCCAGCACCAAGCCATCCCCCACGACAGCACAGTGCCACCGCAGCATTTGGGGAGCCGCTTTCCTGCACCCGCCCACCCCAGATGTGGCTCACACCAGCTGCATCTCACAGAAAGGAAAACCACTGTTGAACCAAGACACAGCTGGGTTGCAACTGAGGTTTCCTGATGCTTCATCCCTTTTTCTTACTTTGACACTTTCTGCTGACCCTCAGCAGCCTGGGCAGGTTGTGAGAGCCACCAGAACACATGGGATGGAGTTAAGAGGGTGTCATGCCTCCAGTTTCCTACATGCTGCCCTATGAGTGCAAGCCAAAGGCAGGACTGAGCAAGAAGCAGCCTGAGAAGAGGTGAGCACATGAAATTCTAGATGCAACCCCAAAGCTGCAGAGGAAATGGCCAAAGACATTCCTGGCTGCAGAAACAGCCGTTCATAGGACCGAGTCTGAAGCACCTTTAGCAGGTGATTTTACCCTGGGAAGCCCTGGGGTTGGGCACATGGACCTCACCTCTCAACGCTGTAGTTGAACTGATGTAGCAGCCGGTCAGCCAGAAGCGTGCGGTATTCGTTGATAAACAGGTCCTTGCTGCCATAGATGCTCACCAGCAGGCTGATGATGTCCGAGGACCGACGCTTGGAACTCGATTTTCCTAGTGAAATGTAGCAGACAACAGCGTGAGATTAACAGAGACCTGCCCCAGCCCAGCTCAGCTCTCGAAGACTAGCAACGAGCTGCTCCGCACTACAGCCCAGCAGGGAGAACAGCAGGACAGCAGGACTTTGGGCTTGGCATCTCACCTGGATCTGCATCAACCGGGTCAGGAACCCAGTCCCCTGGTTCTGCGATGTCATCGTCACTCTCCTGGCCGTTCTCCAGGGTCACCGGGTCAGCTTTCGAGAGCTCGTTTGCAAGATCACTGGAGCCCTCGGCATCCCCTGTGAGACCAGCCACAATCTGCCGCACCGTGTCTTCCCGAGTCCTGCCGAGAGGCGAGAGAAACAGAGCAGGTGAAGGGAAGGGGAGGGAAAAGGGATGCGTACGACTGTCCCACCAGCCTCCTACCTCAGGTACTTCCTGATGGGCTCGCAGGCGACCTCCAGGATAACCATAGAGGGGTCGAGCTCCCGCAGGGCCTTGATGGCCGAGATATACAGAGTGATGATGTCTGATGTGTTGACTCCTGCAAGTGAGAGGAAGGAATGTGTCTGAGAAACCAGTTCCAGCTGCAAACGTGGGCTCAGAGACTGATAGAAACCAGCTGAGCCCCAGCGGTACATTAGGAGCTCACACCACACACAGCAAAGAAGCCTTGACCCGCCTGGACCAAAGCTAAACTTCTAGCTTGGCTCCTCACCGCATTGCGAAAACGAGGTAAAAAGGAGCTGGGATACGATCAGGTACTGCTGCCCGTGCAGACTCCAGCACGGAGAGCACGCGATGTCCAGTCTGACTGCCTCTCACTCATCAAACGCAAAGTCAGATGATGCCCCCGGCAGATCCCTCTCACACCCAGGCTCCTTACAGTGCTATGACATACGCAGGGATGTCAAACCCACCAGGATGCAGAAGTCGCACTTCCAGAGCACTTTTCAGGGAGCTGAGCAGCTGCTGCCTCTGATTAGTCCTTTCCAAGCAGAACTTGAGGTCCTCCACAGCAGGCTTCGACTCCGGGAAATCTACAGACCAAGCAGCGATCAGACACAGTGCCACGCTCCATGGGGAGGCAAGAGGAGACAGGGTGGCACATCAGGGGATGAAGACAGATCTATCATTCACCCTGTTGTTGTCATCACTTAGAAGAATGAACCCTGCCTGCAATTGCTAACCTAAAGATCCGTAAATCCTTTCAGTTTTAAGTCAGTCTGCTCATATAACAACGAGCGAGTTGCAGAACACCTAATCACAAAGTACAGACACTACTGACCTTGCAGCTTTAGACACTTTGGAGCCCACACAATTAGCTGAGTCTTGCTTCAACACATATCTCAAGACTGTCGGATAAAGTGTCCTTTAGCTGAATGTTGCTCATTATATGCTAAAAGGATTATGTAATGCAATATGCAAATGTGTAACCAATTGGCTCTTTAGGGTGTGAACGTAGTGATAAGATTTTGTACATAATGCCGTTTACTTTTCTTGCTGGTGTGCTGGCTTTATTCCAGCATCCAGACTTCCACGACTCCGTAATAAACAGTATCTCATCTCTGTGTGCTACAATCTGGCTTTTTCGCACACCAGGTGACAGAACCCTGGTTTTGGGACAACACAGTCCAAGAGTGCGTGAACGCTGAGTGTGTCACACCCACCTCGAATGATGCTGAAGAGCTCTTCGATGCGCATGCTGGCGTAGATGCGGTAGAAGAACCTTTGGACATGGCACCGCCAGTGCTTCAAGGTGCTGCTGGCGTCTGGAGAGGAGCGTGCTGAGGGGCTGTCGTGCAGAAAAACCCTGCTGAGCCAGCCGATCACCTTCTCGATCCACTGCGCGAGGAGAGAGAGAGCGTGGGATGGTGAACACAACCATGTCCCACACCTACCACCGCCAGCAGAAATGGGCTGCTGGGCAAGGACGGCGCTGCCTCCAGCTGCTCCCCAAATGCACCCTGGCCTGGGCTATAGCCGGGGAAAGCCGAGCTGAAAGAATATGAACTTTAGCTAAAGATACAGGAGATCCAATTGTGCAGGTGTGTAGGAGAAGATAAGGGGTGGCTGAGGACTGTGCATAGGCGCTGGGCTCCAAAAAGAATAAGGTATATAAAAAACTCGCATGCTATTCTGTTCTTGCAGAATTCCACTCCACTCTATACCTGCAGAACTATTCTGACAATATGAGCGAATAGCCCATCACACCATCCTCGGCCCAAAATTTCTATGATTCCTAAAATCAATGAAGAGCAAGCAAGCCATCCCAGGGACTCACAGACAACCAACCACACTCAGGCACTTGACATCAAGACCTCAAATACCAGCCTAGTTACTTAATAATAAAATAAAAACCTGAACAGAGAGCATCGAAACATTCATTTTTTGTATCCGAGATTTAGTTTTCTATAGAGAAACGTGTAATTGTCAAATTTCAAAGGTACTCAACTACTATATCCAGATGAAATGCTTTTTTAAAATTTCTCCTTTAAGGCGGCAAATACATGCTGCTTCCTGAGATAGCATTGAGTATTAATAGCTACTAGATTTTATTATTTTTTGATATCCAAATTCCAACAGCCTGAAACAAAAATGCTAAGTCAAGGTCTCGTTTGCTGACATAAATTTTTAATTATCCACTCAGCTGAGGAATCACTGAAGAAATGCACCAGTTCTGCCAACTACAAGGCAGGATGCACCTGAGAACTGCAGAACAGCCGGGCATCGATCTGGGCAAAACCGTGGAAGAGCTGATCAAGAATTCTGCTAACGGGCAAAAGGAATAGACTGTAAATGATGCAAAGCAACTCAATTTTAAAGAATACCATTATTATCAAACCAACCCGTTCTTCCTCATGAGTTTATCTTCTCCGAGTGCTCCTGTTACAGCCCGATTATCAAACATTTTACTTTCAGCTTGCCAGGCTTGTGGTTTTTTTCTTAAAATTATCTCTTCCTAATTCTGACAAACTCCAACACTCTGTGGCCAAACGCGCCGGCCTTTCCGAAGAGCTGGGAGCAAAGGGACCTTCTGCAACATCTGACAAGCGGAATGCAGCTGCATTTTCCTCTGGTGCCCTTAAAATGCCCTTAAACAATCTCCAGGTCATCCAAAAGCATTTTGCACTGGGTTCAATAAAGAAAGTGTTGCGGAGCAACTGAAGGGAAATAAATATAAAACGACTGCTGATGTTTGCAGACAACAGAAACGGCCGGCATGGCAAACAGCAAGGAAACCGGGGCAACCACAGCGAGCGGTCTGGTTTGCACAGCAACCCGGCGTCATGCATTGTCCTTGGGCACAGGGAAAGGCACCGAGAGACAAAGAGCGCAGGGCGAGCCTGCAGAGCCAGAGCTGTGTCCTGGAACAGCCACAGCCCGGAGAAAAACCTTATTTTAAGGTCACGCTGGGTAAACAGCCCAACAGTAACTCAGTTTAAGGCAGCAGCAAAAAAACTGGGTAGTCGCAAGGAAGGATTTTAATTCTATATGTAGCCCACTGGTGAGATCAATACCAGAGTATCATCTCCCATCCTCGCTCCCTATTTTAAAGAGGTGCTGAAAAATTGGAAAGAGCACAGGGAACAGCCACATAAAATCTAATTATGGGCCCATCTACGCAGAGGGAGGGTCCTCGGCAGGTTAGGTGGCACTACACGTACTCGTAGTTCGTAAAACGGAACCACAGAAATTCCTTCGTTACTATGGACGTCACCAGGTGAAATATAATGGTCTATTACGCACAAGTCAGAGCAAACCTTCCCCCTCCAGCGTAAATCAAAGTCGCAGCCCTGGACCAGGCGTTTTCAGGCAGAATCTGCTTTAGCCTGAGCTGCTAAAACTGTAACAGGAGCAGCTGCCCATGTGCCGTCCTTACCTCCTGGAACTCGTTCAGGAAGGAGCGCTCGTATTCCCCCCTGCACCGCTGCTCCATCCTCTCCTCGATCATCCTGTGCAGGATGGTCGTCACAGCGTCAGCGCTCACTCTCTCCAGCAAATTCAGCCGGCGGCTACAGACACAGAGACCCGATTCAGAGCGTGTGGAAGCAAATGCACAAGCAAATCAAGAAAATCTAACTACCCGAAGTTCCTTCCTCCCCGTATCCTCCACAGATGCAGGCCTAGCTCTTAGTTTAAGTGCTCTGACACCCCGTATAAATGTACTGCGTATATAACACATGGCACTGCTGCTATCCTGTCTTAGAAACATTATATTCTAGCAGTCAAAAGGTTTTTCGTTTAGAAAAGTTTACTTCTTTGTGAAGAGAAGGCCTTAGAGCAAGAGGAAGATATTCTCATATCCAGAGAAAGGAACTTTCTGTCTAAAGATCTGCTCTAGTTTAACCACCAGCTGGCAACCAGCTGCAGAAACTCCATGTCAGGTTCACCATGTACCACAACACAGCCTGACGTCGCGCGTAACTCCTCCAGGTTTCAGATACCGAGAAAACCAGCCCCTGCTCCCCCTCCAGACCAGCTGCTTGTTCTGAGCGACAGCCACCACCCCGTCACCTACGTACAGAACATCATTGAGCTGCTGGAACTGCTCCATGGCCTTGGGGCACCAGCACCGCTCCCTCTTGCTGCTGCAGCCCGCGCACAGCGGGCTCTCTCCTCCGCCCTCCTCCGTGTCACTCTCCTGCTCGGTCTCGCTCATGCTGCTCTCGCCCTCGTTCGTTCCATCTTCTCCTTTCTTCCACTGCCGCATGTATATCCTGAAAGTGCGGCTGTAGAACTGCTGGATCATTTCCTGGAAGGATTCGGTAGTGGAGAAGAAAAGGATGGCTTTGAACATGGTGTAGAACTTCTCCTGCAGCATCTGAGCACCTGTCCCCAGGAGCAATCCCGCCTTGGTCCATCTCTCCAGAAGCTCCAGGCTGTTCAGGTAGGGGTCCAGGCGGCGCTTGAGGAGACAGAACGCGTCCAGAAGGAGAGAGGCGCACTGGGGCTCCTCAGCTGTGTTTTCATACTGGCCGATACAGTTCCAGAACTCGGGAGCTATGTTTGCCTGCAGGTCCGTCTGCAGCACCTCCATGAACCACTCCTCCACCACGCAGTGCAAGTCGTGACGCTGCAGCACGTCCAGGGCTGCCCGCAGGTCGGCATCCTTCAGCGGCCCCACAGCGCTGGACCTCGGCGCTGCCTGAGAAGCGGAGGGGATACCAGGTTAAGCAGAGGGGACCATCCATCTCACGGCGCAGGGACCAAACGCACGTGGATCCTGCCATCAAACCAGGCAGATACTGTCCCTCCGTGGAGACCCGCTGGGGTCTCAGCCGCTGCTGGAAGCCAAGCGCCCACCTCCCAGACCCAACACCCAAACACCGTCTATCGCTGTCCCCATCCATCGCTGTCCCCATCCATCGCTGTCCCTGTCGGCAGCCACTGCAGGACACACGCGCTGATGGGAGAGCCACGAGCCACCCTCAGGGCCCTGAGAAGCCAGGCTCTGGGGCAAAACCAGGGCAAAACCTTCCTCGGCTGGTGTTATCTCCCTCGGAGAGCGAGCGGGGAGCGGAGCCGCAGCACGGATGGGGAACCAGCTCCTCTTTTTGGCCCATACGCTTCCCTGGCTGGTGTGATGGGCGAGGAGACGGCTGGACGCGCACGGCCTTTCCCTGGCAGCCCCCGAGCCACCACCAGCCGCCGCACGGCCGCATCCCCCTTCCCCAGCCGGCAGCTCGGGCAGCTCCGGCCGCTTCCCCCGCGCCCCGGCAGCTCCCACCCGCCCCGCGGCAGCGCCGGGCCCCGGAGCGGCCGGGGCGGCAGAACGGGGGGTCGGGGCCCGCTCCGAGCCTGCGGGGAGGTCGGTCCCGACAGGGCCCAGAGACCCGCGAGAGGTGAGCGGGGAGCGGCGCGTCCTCCCGCGGGCCCTGCCCGCCCTCCCGGCCCCGCTCCCCGCTCACCAGCCCCAGGGCGGCGGGCGGCACCAGGGCGGTGCTGAGCGTGTGCCAGGCGGCCGAGAGCCCCGCGCCCGCCGGCGGCTCCATGCGGGCCGCGCCGCAGGAAGAGGCGGAGCGCGGCGGGACGTTGGGCCGGGGCGATGAGCGGCCCGGGGGCCGCGCTGCGGGGCTACAACGAGGAGCTGCGGGAGGGTGAGCGGGGCCGGGGCCGGCGGCGGGGCCGGGGCCGGGGCCGGGGCCGGGGCTGACGGGTCGGTGCCGCGCAGGGCTGGCGGAGCTGCGCGCCCGGCGGGAGGAGCTGAGCGGGCGGATCCGGGCCGAGGAGGCGGAGCGGGCCCGGCTGCAGGGCCGGATCTGGGCGCTGACCGAGCGGCTGGCCCGCACCAGCGAGAGCCTGGCCCGGAACCTGGCAGCCCGCAGCGAGCTCGACCGGACCATCGCCGAGACGGAGGCGGCCTACGGCAAGGTAACCGCGGCCGGGGCTGCCCGCCCGGCCCGGAGCTCCCGGCACAGGCGTCCCCGCGGCGGGGAGCTTAGTTGGGGTCTGGGTTGGTGCTGTTCGAGCTTTTGGGAGCGCAGCCCGGCGGTGCCGAAGGGCGCAGCATCCCCCGCCTTCGGCTGCGCAGCGAGGCCGACCGGCCCGTCCCAACGGGAGGAGAGCGGGGGTTGAGTTAAAGCACGTTGTGAAAATACATTAATATGGTCCTTGGAATGGACCCCTAAAAGAAAAAGACCTTCTCACAGACAAGAGGAAACGGCCTCAAGTTGCGCCAGGGGAAGCTGAGGTTGGATCTGGGGAACAATTTCTTCCCCAAAGGGCTGTGGGGCACTGGAACAGGCTGCCCAGGGCAGTGCTGGAGTCACCATCCCTGGAGGGGTTGGACAGACGGAGATGAGGTTCTCAGGGACATGGGGCAGTGCTGGAGTCAGGTTATGGTTGGACTCAATGATCCTGAGGGTCTCTTCCAACTGAAATGATTCTGAGATTCTATGATCACTTGGGGGGTGGAAGAAAAGAGGAAACCAGAGAGAAAACGTTGACCCAAAAAACCATGAATTCATGCACTAACACCAAACTGATAACAAGAGCTGTCAGCTTGCTGGACATTGTTTTTGCTCAACTTCTCATGTCATTTCTTCCATGTTTAGTGGAACACGATCATGACAGTATCATAAAAGAGCAGAAGTGCTGGCACAGTAAAGGGGTGGGAAGGAGACAAACAGCACAAGGGCCATTCCCATTACTTCAGTTACTGGGATGGCTCCATCCCTTCGCCTTTTCCATCAGCTGACAGGCTGGGACTGCTTCATCCTGAGAGCAGGATAACAGCTGAATTCACTTTTGAATTACCAACCAATCTGCTTTTTAGAAAAACAAAAGGATCTTTCCAGCCCTCTTTCAGATCTTCCCTCCGTTGGTAACAAGGAGCTGTTGAGTCCAAGAGCACCCCTTCCCCCAAGAGCTGCTGACTACATTCTCCTTCTCCCACGTTTTTTTTAATATGGTCACTAATCTATTAATCCATCAGATCCTCTTCATCTCCCAAAGTCAATACTTTCCAGTGACACGTTTCAGATGAGGCTGGAGCTGTTTTCTCAGCTCACTTCAAGAACTGGTGGTTTGGGGTGAAAGGGGCAACTCGCATAAAAATGTAACAGCTTAGAAACAGTGTTGTAAAGCTACACTAACAACCAGCACCTTTTAAAAGAAACCTTCCCGGAGATACAAGTCACAACCCCCCAGCCTACAAATGAATTCATGTTTATTGAAATGAGAAGAGTCACAGTAAGTGAGAAGCAGAGGTAGGTTGGAAACGCAGACATCCTGCAAAGAGAAACCAGTAACAAAGTCCCTTTCCTAGGGGTGTGCATCTCTTTGTAATCACATCCTTGCCGTCCCCCAGCCCCTGACAGTCACAAAACTCCACCTTCTTCCACGGACAAGCCGGCGAGATCCCACCAACACGTCCTGCCGGAGCCTCCTCCTGCGGGGCACTTACCTTCAGCGCTTCTCTGACCACTCAGTCATTTCCACAGGTTCACAGGAGCATAAATCATCTTTGGGACTACAACCCTACTATCCCATTTTGTTACAGTTGTCCACTGTGTTAGAACTTGAAAACTGCGAGATGGACAGGCAGCGAGGTCTCCTAAACTGCGGGTGGCCTTGCTTCTTAGTGCACAGTAAGTGGGAGTGTTACATGATACACAATATTAGCTAAAAATAGAAGAAAATTAATAAAAGGAAAACTTTAGTCCGAGTTAAAGTCAATGCAGAGTTGAGTTAGTCTTTAGGCAAGAAACTTAAAGTGTGCAATTTTAAGGGGAAGACACTTGAAACGGGGTCAGCTGAGCACAATCTAATACTGATCTAAAAAGCCCAGGTATCAACATCTCCCTTAAAAAATTAAAATAAAACCAAACAGAGCCTGAAGTTCAGCACACAGCCCGCTTCAGGGAGTTCTCTGGCTCATGCTCTAAACCAGATAAATTGCCTCAGGTGATTCATAGTCAGAATATGGGCATGAACCACAGAAATTCCTCCACAGGTGAGACAGGATGATATATCACCAAGAATCAGATATTGTAAGGGGTAGAAAATCCCTCTTGCTGCAAGGCAGATCAGCTGAATCCAAAGGGAACTCATAAGAGAAGCAGTTTATGTAAAAATAAGCTATTTTTATTTCTTTCTTTCCCAGATTCTGGAGAGTTCTCAGACATTGCTAGATGTCTTAAAGGAAGAAATTGAGAATGCTGGTAAAGCCTGTGAGCCACAAAGCACTTCAAAAGAAAAAGAAAAGCAAGCACGTGAACAAAAGCATTCCTAAACTTTTTCTTCAGCCTGAAAAGTCCTGTTGGTGTGGGACAGCTGCTGTTCTGGTACAATGATGCCACATTTAATAAAGGGTTGGGGTTTTTTTTGCAGAAGTAAATTTTCATTTCAGATACACTTTGGTATTAGTCAGAAATCTACTAAAGTTGTTCCTCAAATGCTAGAGATCAGGGGAGGCATCTATAAGAAAAATACCCTTTATTTTGAGCACAGTGATGCTGAAGCATATCCCAGGAGGTGACTTAGCAGCTAATGGTGCTGCCTTCAAAACAGCGTTCACCTTGCTCTGCCAAGAGCAAGAGGAGTTCAGCTGGTACAGACGGGGATTAGAATATAATACAAAGCCAGGAAGCGTGAAGGCAGCGCTCAGTGAGGTGCAAATCACAGCTACGGGTAGAGCAGGTGGACGGAAGGAGCAGAGCGATGGGTAGCACCCTGTGCTCTCTGGAGCAGCACACTGCGCACTCCACAGCTCCGCTGCTCTTTCCTCACCGGAGAAGTCGTGGGCACAGAGAACAGCACACACGGGGCCAGAGCAGAGTGTCAGTGGAATGAGCTGCAGGATATCGCTGGCTTTAGCTTTCCTCACTGATCCGTAGCAGAACCAAGTCAGGACTAGTCCAGGCACCTTGTCCTGGCTCCGTGTTTAACTCCACACATCTGTAACTTACCCATCCCTTAAATCTGCCAGTCACTAGCAGTCCTGTGTGTTTCTTCATTCTACCTGTCTCAGCATCTTGTCCTGAAGTATTTCATTAACGGGAGAAGCCCCAACACATGGGACTCCCCACTGTTTCCATGGTACTTGTGTTGTGTCCCAGGCAGATGCGGTGCCAGCCCCGTACTGCTCCTGGGAGCAGATCTTGAGTTAGCTTGAAAAGGACGAGCCTTAGAAGTGCAAGGAGGTGGAAAAAAACCTTCCTTTGTGGCCCCTCCAGCCAACATCCAACGAACTGCCGAGTAGTTCTTTTGTTTTTTGCATTATCTTTCCAGAAATATTTAGGCACCGAGGGCAAAAGAGAACGGCTACAAGTAGGTATGTCCTAACATTTAGTCCTGACCATATTTTTCAGTGGAACTCCCTGCATCCTGCTGCTAAAAATACAATAACCACAAAACAAGTGCAAGGTGCGCAAAGCATTTTCAGTTCGCAGACCTGCATCACCTTGAATAGACCTTCATCTATATATAATAAAAATCCAACAAACGTATCAAATTTAATCAAAGATACCAGCCTGTTCCTTTGGCTAGAGCCACATGCTGCGGTGCCACTCATTTCATAAAGCCCAAAGAGGCCAGATCTATTCCAACTGCATCTGTTTTAATCCCAGAAGTACAAATCACATTAGCAGCAGTGTTCCATCTTTTCCAGAGTGCAATTTTGACCCTGAGCTTACAGTAGTAGAAAACTTAAATGGAAGAGTCTAGCGGATTCTTTTGCATATTGGCTGCATTAAACAATTACAATAGAACTATAAAAATCCTAGAAAACAAAACAAAACATATTCCTTGTTCAAGTTCTGCGGAATAAAGGAGTGAAGTGGCCCTCCTGTGCTTTGCGTTGGAGGAGCAGAGCAGGCATGGCTGGAAAGACAGATACATCTTGGGCCTGGCCCCGTCAGATGCTGGAGCAAAGCAACAAGAGGAAAATGAAGCACATCACCTGTTACAGAGGCTGGATGCCAGAGTGGTGTCAACAGATCAAAGCTATGGCCAATGTTTGGGAATATTCCAGAGGCTCAAGCCAGTCTGGACACTTCTTTATAGATCAGTGCAAAAATGACACCTAAAGCTAAAGACATTAATTCCCCTTCCCATCCCTCACACAGCACATTCGGCTTCCTTTGCAAGAACGTAACTGGCACATTAATTCCATGATGATTCAGTGAAACTCAACCCAGAACAAAGCATGAATCTTCAACTGTTTTCCAAACTGACACCCAGTTTAGCTGCCAAACCACAAGCAGCTCTGTGAACCCAGCGAGCTGCCCAGAGCTCCCAGTGCTCTGGCTCCAGAACCGTTCTCCACTGGGGCCGCTGATGGGAGAAGTGTCACAAAACCCGTCCAGACCCCACAGTGCCTGGATGTGTGGACTCGGGTAAGCACTGAGAGAATCTACACCCATCCTGGGATTACAGATCGGTTCTTAAGATATTTGCCTAATCGGCAGCTGATCTTGAACAAGGAATATGTAAGGCCACAGGTAGAATAAATCATACGCCTTAAAAGTAGTAATTAGGTCCCAGAATCCAGTGCAAATATTCTCTGAAGTTGCCCGATAGCATCTAGTCCACCCTTGGCATCAGGATCCAGCGAAAACTGTGGTGACGGAGGGACCCAGAAGCTTGTTTCCGTGGCGCTTGCAGGGGCGTTGGGAAGCTGCACTGACGCGCTTTGTCCAGCAGCTGCTGCTGCAGGCTGGGAGATGAAGCGATCAAAAATACAGAGCAGGCTCGCTGCTGAAATCCGAGAGTCCACCCTTCTCTGCTGGGGTGAGCTGTGGAGGAAGCAGAGTTGACACGGAGGTGTCATCAAATCCAAAGCAAATTAATACCCACACTGTCAGACGGTGACGGATGCATTGGCACCTTGGCTGGGGCTAACGAGCATGTTTAATTCCCTCCTTCAAACATGCCCCGAAGTACTGAGTGTGCCAGCTGCCCTAAGTCTCCTTTACACACAGAGGGAGAGGCAGGCCTGCGAGCGGGACCGTGTGGTGATCCCTTTGTGGGCTGCAAACACACACACAGCTGTTCAGCAGAAGCACATCCCATCTCATCCACTGTCCAGACCAACCCAAGCACTGAAATAAGAGCACAGCGGGACAAAGCCAAGATCTGCTTATTTCGAGTCTTACCATTACTTGGGTCCCATGGGAATCAGCTTCCTTTGCCAGAGGTCCCTCTGCGGTAGGTATCTCCTCATACTTCTGCTCCTGCCACGTGCTGAACTTCACGGAGTGCTTTGGGGTGTAGCTGGATAAATCTGGAAGGACAAAGGTGACATGAATATTTCTCACTGCCCAAAGGGAAGCAGGATGAGGATCGTGGCAGGGACAGCACAGCAGCTGCCCATCGGCCGTTCCCTGGCCTGGTTCAAGCCCTGTCCCCACCAAGCCCCAGTTCTGCTGTCAGAAGTCACCTCTATTAACATTTCCACCTGTGTGGAGCCCCAGGAGGGGCTGTAGGAAACGTGCACAGTGTCAGACCCCCCGATAACCCCACAGAGCCACCACAGTGCCTGGCTCACCTGAGTTAGGTGTACTGGGATGCAAAGTGCTATTTGGGCGCGGAATGTAAAAGGTGCGAGACTTGTCCTCCTCTGTTTCAGAAGCATGTCCTTCCTCTTCCTCCTCCTCCTCCTCTTCTGCCAGTGAGCTCTCTGATGGGTATTCAAACATGGTTTGCAAACTTGTCTCATTGAAGGAGATCTTCATCTAGACAACCGCAAAGGAGAATCATTAGAAATCAGTGTAAGAAGCCATCAATTCCAAGGTTTGCTCTGGCAAAGGCCACATCCCACCCCAGGGCTTCACCTGGTTTCAGGGAGCCACTGCATCTCCCCCAGCCTTCCCCACAGGCCTTGTCAAATCTCTTACTGTGCTGACAGAAACCACAGAAGCAGCTAACCACATCGGTGGGATGGAGTCAGGAGGCTGAGAGGTCCAGGAGGAGCTGCCAGCCTGTCCCTCAAGAGGCATCGGTGTCACCATGGAGGAGAGGAAAGCATCCACACGTTGGAAAGGTGACATTGCTAACGACTGCCAACTCATTTCTGTACCCCTGCTCTAGACAGCAGAGACATCGGTGATCCAGACTACATTTTTGGGAGGATATCCTGGCAAAAAGCTATTTAAGCTAGATAAAACCAGGGTTTAATACCAAAAGTGAGAAGATGGAAGCAGCTGAAGGAGAGATGGTAGTAGGTGGTAGTAGAGATGGAAAATACTGTGCAAGTGAGAGGTATTTAAAGGTTCTGTTTTGAAACCGGTTTTCTTTAGTATCCTCATCAGTGACCTTTGCACAATAACTGGTGAGACTGACAATGAAGATGACCCCCACATGGGAGTTTGTCAAGGAAAAAACAGAATTTTATGGGTTATTCAGAAAACCGAAGAGCAAGAAGGCTAGAAATGGGACAATGTTTAAGATCAACCCTTGCTCTAAGAGCGGTTCATCACCTGTGAATAACTGAGAAAGAAATTTTGGCTTGGCTACAGGACAGTAATCATCGTTAGGATGCTGCTTAAATAAATCAGGAATAAAACAGGGTATTTCCTCTGGAAACAGGGACTGCCGGGCTCCGTCCTCCCTGTGACACCCAGCAGGTCGTGGAAGGCAGCACTTGGACCCCCCTTTCTTTCCTCCAGGCTGAACAAACCAGCTCCTTCAGATTCTCCTCATGTGCCTTTTCCTCCAGCCCCAGCAGCACTTTGGTTGCCTCCACTGGATTTGCTCCAGTTTCTGCATCCCTCCTGCAGCAAGACGCCCAGACACGGTAACTCCATATGTCCTCTTCCAAGCTGGAAGGAAAAGCTGAGGGAAAGGGTTTTCCCCTGCAGCCTTACACGTCCTAATCAGTAATCTACCCTTCTGCTCAGATGATCTGGTTACAAGCCACCTCAACAAGTGGAGAGGAGATTCAGCCTGTTCACACTGGCAAAAAGTGTAACAGCTCTTGGTAAGTACACCACGAAAACAAACACCAAGGAGCACAGAAGTGCTGATGCCAGCATACAACAGACAAACAAGGAGGATAAGCTTGCCAGGAAGGAATTTATGCCAAAAGTAGGGAAGTATCCAGCCAATGCAGATCAAGGTTCAGGAGCAGCTGCCTACGAGGGTGTTGTGATCCCTTTAATTCCAGCTACATTTAAAATTGAGCTAATAGGGTTGTGAACAGAATTAAAAGGGCATGGTTGCTTGTGCCAGGTGCTAGGATCTGGATGGTTCAGAAGATCTCTTCTCATGCTGTGTAATAACAACGGGCAAGAAGAAAGAGCAGCACATTTGCCCCACGTGCCGTATTTGCAGTTTCCCTCATACACAAAATACCCCATGGGCTGAGAAACAGCACATGGCCCCGAGCAGCCACCGAGCAACCCCGCGGCACAGAGTTCCTGCACCAGCACCGCTGCGACGCTGCTGCTGCCTGGGGAGCTTCTGAAACCAAACCTGCAGCTGCGCGGGGCCGGAGCCAGCGAGCAGCAGCCAGTTTCTGCTGCGTGGCACCCTGCGCTGCCCACAGACAGGAGATGTGGGTGACAGGGGTCGTCAAGGTAAAACAGTGAGAATTTCACTGCTGCTTTGCAGAAAAGCCATGAGGGGAGCTTGAACCAAACCCAGGTGCAGAGCGAATACCCAACACATCCTCTGCATGGTAAATAAGCATTCTGGAGCTGTGTGCTACTCTGCACGAGGCCGGGATGTACCTCGGATGCAGGCTGGGTGCCCTCCCCTCGCTGCCAGGAGAACACACGGTGTTGGTCTCTTCTCCCAAGTAGCAAGTGATAGGACAAGAGGAAACGGCCTCAAGTTGCACCTGGGGAGGTTTAGATTGGATATTAAGAAAAAATACTTCCCGGAAAGGGCTGTTGGGCATTGGAACAGGCTGCCCAGGGCAGTGGTGGAGTCACCATTCCTGGAGGGGTTGAACAGACGGAGATGAGGTTCTCAGGGACATGGGGTAGTGCTAAAGTCAGGTTATGTTATGGTTGGACTCGATGATCCTGAGGGTTTCTTCCAACCAAAATGATTCTATGATTCTAAACAGCAAAGACAACCAGCTGCCTTTCCCCACTCCCTGCCCCAGCCCTGGCAGAGCCCCTCTGACCTTCTCCAGGTGACACACAGGGAGAGGAACGACTGTATTTCAGAGAAAAGCGGTTGGAACAAAACAGCCCTCAAGATCCGAGCATCCCAGTTGCCACTTCCCGGACTTCTCGCCCCTTGTGCTGACCTAGATGCTCCCTGATCCGAGCCGGGCAGCGGCGGCTCACAATGCGCGGTCTGTGCCGCGGGACGTGCCGCGCTGCCAGGGACCAAGGCCCCGGGGCGGCCGTGCCCAGGGCTGTCCCAGAACCAGACACTGCGCTCGGGCTGCTCACAGCGCTGGCGGCTGCTGACGGGCGAGACGTACTTGGCTAAACACGGAAAATAAAGGGGACGGGAGAGATGTGCCCTGGTTTTAGAACTGGGAGATGGAACTAGGTTTTTCTGGTTTTCTGCTGTCATGAGAAAATCTCTAAGAAAAATGACTTGGAGTCTAATTTGGTCCAAAGCTGCATGTAGTGCAGGAGGAGGAAACAGCCTCACCAGGGGGTAAAACCAAGGAGTAGAAAGCAGCAGAAATGACAAGGAGACACGCAGAGGCAACATGCCAAGAGCCCAGCCTAAGCCCTGAACTAAAGCAGCTCCTAAGCCAGTTCAGCTGGGGCCACGCTCACCCCCCGATCCGGGCTGGGTGTCTGCAGACGGCTCTGCCGTGGGGTTTGTCGGGTACCTGCTGGAGAGGCCCCACCGCCGCACAGGGTGATGTTGAAGCTGTTCATTAACCACCGCGGTGCCAGCCCCACGCACCCAGGGCTGCAGCTCAGGGGAGGCCTCGTTACAAGATAATTTGCTGCTTCAACACCACCTCCGGCCGGGACAGCGCTGACAGTCCTGCTTGGCCAGAGTGCACCCGCTGCCAGACCCCCCAAAACCACATCAGCTGGCTCTAGAGCAGCATCGCACCCCCTGCACCCAGTGCGCTGCTACCGAGCAGCAGCAAGAGCAATAAAGCAGCGGGACGCACCCAGGCAGAGCAAACACCGGGAAACAACCCAGCGCTGGCACAGGTTGGGCTCTGGTGAACCAGCTCCACACGAGCAGCCGCCCTCCTGCACCTGCACAGCCCGCGGTGCTCGTCCACCCTGCCCACACCGAGCGAGAGCCACAAAACCCAACGCGATAAACCTGCCGAGAGCCGTGGCATCGCCGGGTTTGCCCCACGAGCTCCTGACCCAAATATGAGGCACAAAACACCTTTGATTGATCCTAGAGGATCATCATCCCCTGGAGGGGATGCACGGGTTGATACAACCACCTTAAGGAACGCTCCAAGCAGCTGATGAGCAGAACTGGGCACTGTGTGTAGGGAACACAGGCAGATTCCATCCCAGGAACCATCTAAAAAGAAAAATCAGGAGCCCAGTAGTGTCACAGACAACAGGTTTGCAGAGCCAGCCAGCCCCTTGCCAGACCATATACACTTTAGGAAAACACAAAAGGCAACAGGGGTCATTTTCTTTAGAAGATAAACGTATCCCCGAAGAGCCCCGCACACTGCAGCCCGGGCAGAGGACGCTGCCCATCGTGTCCCAGCAGCAGCTGCCCCGTCTCTGCGTCTGCAGCAGCTGCCAGTTGTGGAAAGAAAGAATCCTGCACCCTTCAGCGGTGGATGTTTGCAGGGAGTTGTCACTGTTTGCTCAGCCAAACGCTTCACTCAGAACTGTCACAAACCCAGGGTCCAACCCCAAGTCATATATCTATTTATTAATACTCTACCCAGCAATCAGAGCCGCACTGGGAAGGATAAGGTAGGCTTTTCAGGGAATATTGTGCTGTTCAGCCACCAGATTCTTGTTGCCATAGCAAAAATCATTTATTTATTTCCTGGGATTTGAATAGTAATGCGTAATAAAGTACCCAGGAAAGAGAAGCCAGGGTAAACATTCCCCAACAAACGTAAATCTGAGTAGTCATACATGGCTCATTTAGAAAAGAAAAAAAAAAGTCAACCTTCTTTGAGGTCACGGAGGCTGCGAGGACCCAGTCTGCACCCTGATCAACAACAAAAAGAGCCCCCATGTACAAAGACATACTAGAAATAAAAATAACCAGTTTACAGAAACCAACCTGCAACACGAACAAGGAAAGTCAGCAGACACCTCACCTCCAAAAGCCACAGTGGGAAAGTCTACAAGTCCCCCCAGTTAATGAAAGAGCGAACACCCAACGGCTTCTCACAATCCAGAGGTGTCATCGTAAGTCTCAGGAGCAAACGGTGGGGCTAATCTGGATCCTCAACTCCAGAAGCGACTTTTTTAGTGTGGCTTTTCTCTTCGCCACCCATTATCACAGCTGCTTCTTGGCAGGTGTGGCAAAGCCAAAGTGGTAATGTTGTGCTTTGCACCTTTTGAACAGGAACCTCTCTGCCAATCTAAATCCTCACCTTATAAGAGTAAGAAAAAAAATGTTCTAGGCATTCAAAGAAAAAAGAAAAAAGAGATAAACACATCACCCTTTAACTATATTCCAGCAAGGAGAGTCAGGTCATTGTATTGATCCCCATCATAGCAGCCTAGGATGCGATTAAAACGATGGAGCCCATTTCCCCATCTCCCAAACCCAACTACTTCACAAGATTCAAACAGCTGAGTAGCACCACGGATCAAGATTTGCTCTTTTCAGGTACTCCTTTTCCTCTAATCATCCTCTCTCCCCAAGCAATATAACCCTGAAATGGCAAAATTAGTGACTGCGCTGACTCCCCAGGACACAGATGGGCTGCCGAGGTGCTGCTGAGTGTGATTTAAAGCACCTGGTTTAACAGCTTTTCACACCTGGGCAGCCAAATCCCTCCCTTCTCTGCACCAGGAGGGTTTCAGCTGATATCTGCAGGAAGAGTGGACAACAATTCAGCATGAATACAAAAGAGGGATTGAAATCTCTGACAGAACAAGCACGGACAAAAAAAAAAAAAAAAAAAAAAATCAGTGGTTTGAACAAAAATCACCTTGTGTTTCTGTGCAGTCTTACATGGAGCTTTGCTGTATCTGTTGCTGCACTGGCTGTCCAGAGATTTGGCCAAGGAGAAAAAAGCACACGACGTGACCCCAGAAACCTGAAGGCTGTGGCAGCAGACAGCTGGATGTGCATCGGGTTGGTACAGGGCAGCCCACAGAGATTTGCAAAAAACAGCCCCCAGGCTGGGCAGGAAAGCCCCTCCAGCACCAAAACCCATCGGGGAGGCTGGGGGACAGCAGAGCTCAGGATCTGTGCAAAGAGATGGGTCTAACACGGACCAACCTCCCAGCTCCATGGGGTGAGAGGGAGGCTCCCTGCACAAAAAACTGCCTGTGAGACTGGAAACAGAGCGTAGAAGCAGATATTTTATGGTGGACAACGTTCCCCAAAGAGTTTACCTTGGCTTTTCCATCTGACCCAGTCTGACCATTCTCACGGATGAGCAAATATAGTAAAAGGAGGCAGAGGACCAGTTCCTAGACTGCATACCTCTGCAGGGACCTCCATTTTTTTCATTACTACCTGCAGCCAATGTTCCAAACAACTCTCATGTGATGTAGTTTTCTCCCTGAAACGTTTAGATAAAGGATTTTTGGGGAAATTAGCCATTTCATAGGAGTTAGCAATGAGCTCATCTGCATGCCTGTACTTGTCCTGGAAATACTCAACAGTTTGGGCTGACACATGATCATAAGTCCAGGCAAAATCTCCATGCACAGCAGCCTGGAACGGTACCCTGGGGGCTGCAGTAGCATCGCCAAGGCATTTGCTATCATTTGGGAGAAGATAACCAGCTTTTGTACCTCTAAAGCCTTTCCTTAACATAGGTTTTTCCCTGACAGGTACTCCTAGGAATGGAGGGGACTTGAGGCTTGGTTCCTAGATGAGATTAACGCCGTACCTATGGCTGAAGCAGCCTAAGTATGCCCAGAAAACTGCAGATGGCACTTCAGAAATGCACTTTTCTGTCATTCTGTACAAAATGAAGAGTTTTGGGGTACAGCAGTTGGCTGCTCCACCATAGTCTCACTTGATGGGGCTTTTCCAAGAAGTGTTTCCCAAGAGTAACACTGAGTTTTGCTCAACTATGAGCTGCGTCCCGGAGCCGGCAGCACCGCAGATTCCGTGTCGGGGAAGCACCGAGCTGCCGGCAAAGCAGAGGTGGCCTCCAGGACGGCATCCCAGCTCCCAGGCCACAAGGCAAAACAAGAAAAGTCTCCGTTTACAAGGCAGCCCACACAGCCAGCTCTGTGTAATCAATATGCTGAAGCACATGGCAGATAGGAGCAATGCACGGAGATTCGAAATATTAAACTCCTCATACAAGACACGGGGAAGTTTCAAATTCCTGATGAGAAGTGACGGGGTAGGGACAGTCCCGGAGCAGCTTTGTTAACTCTTCCCTTGACCCTGTTGGACAAGGAGAGATTCCAGCACCCAAACAAGCCCAGGGCCATTGGGAGTCCCAGTGTGACAGGGTACAAGGCAGCTATTCACCCAAGGATCCCTTCATTCCCTCGCACATCTGCGGGCAGAGGAGCCAGAGCCTTCCACAGTTTAACAAGCAACTCAAATATTACTTACTTGGCCCATAAGAACTGGACAAATCTCCCTACATATATGAAAACAGATCTCATCTGAATACACAAAGAGAGCAGGCACAAACAAGACACAATCAGTGCCAAGACTTGGTATCTTCATAAACAATGCACAAAACTCCCAAACAGCAGAGGATTCTGCTTTACAAGCAACTCTGAGCCTACAATTTGTGGCTACAACGCGGTGCAGCCCTGGGAGGTGCCACCCACAAACATTTCTGGGCAACCAAGACCCACCAGAGAAGTCCGAACACATCCCTCGGTTTGGTACAAGTGAACCGTCTCCAGCTGGAATGGGACAGACGGAGCATCATTTCCCGGGAAACATGGGGAGGCTGGGAACAGAATGACTTCCCACGCTGGCAAGGAGCTCCTTGTTCAGGAGAACAAGGCTTCAATGACATGAACAGTATGAGCTGCACAACTAAGTTCATGTCTCTCTTGCCCTTTTTCTGTACTACTAATATGCAAAAGACACTTCCTCGAAGAGAAGTGACTAAGTGCAGCAAGTTCACCTTGCTGCACTTAGAGCTGCCTTACGGATACACTCTCAGACCTGTGTTTTCACTCGCTGCAAGCCATACTATTTCCCTAAGCATGCAAGCAGTTTGATCTCCTATTGTCTTTGGTTTATTTTCTTCAGCTTGCTTATAGTCCAAATGCCTACGGAACAGCAGCTCCATCCTGCCAGGTCCCCAAGATCATCTCAAAGGCGCTTCTCAGAAAACATCAGCACCAAGCTCCTTCGGTCCAGCTTTTCCCAGGATGTTTGTGAAGTGTCTCTGTGTGATACAGACACTTCATGTCACTCTTCCTCCACAAACTGTCCAAACAGAGATATCGTCACAGCTTCATGGCATCCCCACATCCCACCGCAGTCACTAGGAAAAGTCAGGGTTTTATAAATAGATTTTAAACTACCCAGGTTTCACGCAGGAAGGGAGTGAGCAGAGCCCCAGAGGTGAAGGAGATGCTGCTGCAGCAACTCTTACTGAGGTTTCCTTTACTGCCACTGAACTCGGACACTAAACATTTTAATTTTTCCTACCATTTCCCACATATAACACAGAGAAGCGGAACTTCTCCCCCAGCCAACCTGTGTGTACTGCCGCAGGAACCACGCACTGGAAAAAACAGAGCGGGGAGGAAAACCCAAACCCCAGACAAGCTGAATTCTTGAGACGGAGGGAAATTACAAACCATCTCCAATCTGGTCCACAGATTAAGGAAACCGATTAAAATAACGTTAACTGTAATCCGCATGGTCAGAATTGAGAGCACAAAGCGCTCCAAATCTCCTCTTGAGCTCTGGGCAGGGCTGAGCCCTGGGCATGTCCTAACCAGCTTCAAAGGCAGGCTTGGCTCTTACTTGCATAAGAGTTTCTATTTTCGCCTTTCTGTCCCATCGCCCATACTGCCGACAAGCAGGGGGCGGGAGGAAGAGAACCAGGGGGAATTTGGGAGCAGCTCGGACTGTCGCTGCGGCACAAGGAGTCGCAAGGCCAGCGAAAAATCTCAGAGTTGCAGAAAATTTCCCACTACAGAGATGAGATAAACATGACTCATCTGCTCTGCCAGGGGTTTACACAAAGTGCCAGCACGTCAAGGAGCTGGCAGGCAGCGGGGAAACAAAAACCACCGATAGCCTTGGGTGCAGCTCGTGAGGTGGTTTAAAAAGCAATCCTGATTTCTGGGAGCCACCAACATCATAGGCTAAAAATCGGCAGAATTAGAAAAGGGCAGGGAAATGGCTCTGTCAGGGTGAATCAGCCTGCTCACATCTGACAGGTAGTGGAAATCACCAGGGGAGGGACCATGCCTGAGCATCCAAGACATGTATTTTCTGAGAGGAACTTGTCACTGCTGAGCTCATCTACCAAAAATTCCATACATCCATGTCAGATATGTACTACAGCCCCTCCTTCAAGGCAGCAGATGTATCTGTGCAAAGCACAGCCACGAGACAGAAAATAGAACAGGAACATGCAGCTCTCCGAGAGCCAAATAACACAAATCTTTGCCCTGACCCCTCCAAAACATAGAGATGAGATAATGAAGTAATTTTTGCAGAGAGATTTTTGCTTCTGCCACCAGGCTCATTTACTTGTCTTCTGGTTAATTTACTTGTGTTATACATTGCAAAAAAAAAAAAAAACAAACTTCAGGCAGTCGCTGGTATTTGGATTCCACACTGTGCAGACTTGCTTCAAACAGGTCTGGGCAATAGCTGGAAGTGTTCGTCCCTGCCAGCATCTCGGCCTCCACCTGGTTCTCACAGGAGACCGTCTCCAGCAGAACGGGACAGATGGAAAGCTACAGAGCAAGAAGTTCGGCAGGTTAAACCAACAAAACCGCTGCCCAGTCTCGCCCATGATGAAAAGCTGAGGGATGTTTAGAATCCTTTTTTGAACAGACATTTAAGCTGGCATTTGGTAAGCCATGCTCAGGCATTATGCAGCTCGAAACATGAGAAAAATGAACTGTGCTAAAGTCCACCTAAGCTGAACATCTTCGAAGACGCTTTTGCAAAGAAGCAGGAAAGCGTTAGACTCCAACCGCTTGGATCCCACCAACCCTGCTCTTGTAAGCCGTGTTAAGGCTGCAGCTCACCTTGCTGCACTCAAACTGCCGACTGTGACAAGCAAAAAACATTAAAACCATCCACAATCCGCTGTCTGTTGGCTCTCAAGTCCTGTTATTTACAGGACTTGGGGTGGCCTGGCCAGAAGTCACCTTTCCCGCCGGATCCCCAGGAGGTACCAGGTCCTGGAGAGGACAAACACAGTGTGACTTGGATTGAACTGCAGGAGCGAAGACATAAGGAAGGAGCACAGTCAGGGCCAATTCTGCACACGCAGGACCTCATGGCAGAGCCCGGCCTCGAACAAGGTGAGAACACGAAGGCTGAAGACTGCCAACCACATCTGTGGAGCTCAGTGGGCTTGGCAGTTTGCAGTCCTCTCCGAGCACTCGCCCCAACATGCCAGTCACGTGTTTTACAGAAACCTAGGTTGTTATCTCACTGACTACTTTATTGTGCGTTATTCTGGCAGGTAACCAAACCAAGATTGATTCTTGTCAGCTCAGCCGAGCTAGATTTTATCCTCCGAGATCCCAAAGATCCACATCCTGCAGCAAAGCCTTCCCTTCCTCCTGGAGCTGCTATCAGGCTGACGCGTCCTTACTTCTGTAGTAACAGAGTACGAAGATGAGCACTAAGCAGAGGTCACTGACAGCGTTCCGCATCCTCTCCCCGTTGAGAACGAAGGTCAGCAGGTCTCCTTCCACCCCTGCACGTATCCTGCCGTTGCCGTCAGCACCGACAGCCTCTGCAGCTGCCCAGAGCTCCGCTCGGAACCCGCACACCTGTTCAACGCTGCAAACGTTCGCTTAGTCTTCAAACTGAAGTCACACCCCCATCGTTTTATCTGAACTAACTGTGATACTGCTTGGAGAGGTCTCAAAAAGCCATGAACAGTCCTGAAGGGCACCTGAACACCCGCAGGAGGACAAGAGCTCAAACTCCCTGCCCGGTCCCTGGGACGAGCACGGCTGGGGATCAGCCCTCCACCTGCAGATCCTGATCATGTCCCGTCATACACAACCCCACGTTCACCTTCACAGCCCTGGGTGAACAACGACTGTCCCACCGCAGCAGCTCCAGTTGCACAAGACAGCTGGGAACCCGTTTTTTTTATCCCGACACAGAAACAGCTTTTCTCTCCCTCATCAGCTCAACTTCCAGCTCCAACCCCAAAACTAACAGCTGCTTCACATATTTGAAGTGTCTGGAAGGAGCAATAAAGCTGTTTTCCCCCAAAAGGCCTTGAACACCAGCAGGCCACAGCAAAGTCCCAAGTACAACTCCGTCGCGCAGGAGCTGGAGCTCCCTCCCCACAGACACCAGCAGCGTGGAACCCGCTCCACGCCGGCCCTGCCACCCTCCCACGCCAAAAAGTCAAGGAGGATGTTGGCCGGAGGACGGGGACTGAGTCAGCTCCGTTTTGCTGGCATCAATACCATAGTCCGGCAATCAGTGGCCAGACTAGGGGACGGAAAAGGGAGGCTGAATTTCCGCATTTGGAGAAAAACACAATTTGCACCTCACAGAACAATCAGTCCAACTGCCACAACCGCCTCCCTCCCCCCTAATAAATCATCAGCCTGGATTGTAAGCACAGACACCCCCTGATCTGCAGGAATCTGACTTTTCCAGGCTGTGCTAGACCTGCTGCTTATCTCACCCAGATTCCTTACATCGGCAAGCTGATTATTTTTTTTTCCAAGTCACCAAAGTTTCACTAAACACCACTTTAAGTATGCTCCAGGCTCAAGAAAGACCCTTCCACAAATCCAAGGCAAAGTTTGGAAAGGAAGCAGCTCAGCAGCGGGTGGGCTCATCTGCAGGTCTGCCTGGAGAGAATCCCCTCAAGAGACCTGGGTGGCTGCTCACTGAAACCAGCACCAGCTTTGATTTTGATACTCCCAAAAGCAAAAGGGACATTGGTTTTACCGAAGAACTGCAGTTTCCAGCTCACAGGAAATGTCTGCTGCTGCTGCTGCCCAATGCAGGCCAAAATTAAGTTTCTGAAAACCCCAGCCAGACCTACAAAACAGAACCCTTGTTTTTGGTCGGTTGCCGTGGTGACACACAGCAATCTCTTGGGAAGAAACCAAGGAATGCGTCCTAATGCTAGCTCCTTCCTTTTCAGGCATCAACACTCGGCCTTATTACCCAGAGGAAAAGCCACAAACATCCTCTACGTTAAAAGTAAACAGAAATCTTTCCATTTGCTACAGCATCTTCTAAACCCAGGCTACAAACTCCGTGCTTGCCACCGCTGGCAGGAAGGAAATTGAAAGAAAACCCTGTATTTCTCCCACTACATTGCCACTTTTAATTTTACCCAGAAACTTGTGTCTTTACTACTTCTCCTTAAGCTGGATCTTATTTTCACAAGGGTCCCCATTTGTTTCAGCCTCCTGAGCTCTGCAATGTAATAGGCAGTTCCTCCTTTGCCTTTTAATAACCCTCTTCTCAGAAACCAGATCTTTATGCAAGTTCTCACACAGGACATCCCCACATATAATTCTTCGCAAACGCCGTTACAGTTGTACATGCATCTCACAGTATTTAGCACACATCGTCTTCCCAGTGGGATAGTTAATGCTGTTAAGCAGATAAGAACATGGCTGGAGACCCTACGCGACCTGCCCAATGTCACACAAATCCAACACTGAACGGACGGAACAGTCGTTAACCAATTTCAAAGAATCGTATGATATTTTAGGGTGGGAAAGGACCTCTGGAGGTCTCTCCAGTCCAAACTCCTGCTCCAAGCAGGTCTGACCTGCTCAATTGCTCAAGGCTCTCCCCAGGCAAGTTTCAAACAGCTGGAGATGCCAACTGCTTCTCTGGGCTCCTGTTCCAGTGTTTGACCAAACTTAAACAATTCAGTCGCTGCACCAGCCTTCTCCTCATCTCCCTCCTTATTGTACAGGTAAGAACGGCTTCCACTGCACGCCATTTAATTGCTTTTGCTTACTTGAGGCTTTATTCTCTTACCAGCAAAGCTGCTGCCCTGCACAGAGAAGTCAGAAGCTGGGTTTGTCTGAGTGGCTGTCCCGCAAGGTTTCCCCTGTATTTTCTCCTCCATCCTAAGAGTATTCATAACTGCAACATGTCTTGATATTTTCATCATTTATACCACACACTTCATTTGGTGTAAATCCAATTAACACCCCAAATTGAACCAAGCAGAGCCAAGCAAACAGCTGCAAGGAGTGCAAGCCAGCAGGTATTTAAGCAGCAAAACAATTCCAGTCTGATCAAGCATTTCCCTGTAGGAGGACAAGAAAAAAACTGCAGGAGCACTGAGTGAGAATCAACACTCCTGCTTATTTGCTTATTCTGGATCTCATGGCTCTCAGGCTCCAGATTTGCTACCTGCATTAGTCACCATCAAATTAGTACAGCCTGCACACTCTCACAAAGGAATTTAACATTAAGCCATGAGAAACAGCACTCCCTGCCTCCTTCTGAATGAGATGCACCCCATTCAAAGGATTTCCTCAAATTACAATGCTCGGTGCCTCAGGCACCCACGTGGATTCAGTCCAACAAATATTTAGTTGAATTTAGGTAACGGAACGTCAAACAGTGCTTCCCGCTATGGAAAAACATGTCACGTCGCAGATCTAGAAATGGGGATTTGTCACCTCGGCGTGCTGCTGTCAGAGTCGAACAATTCACGCCTACTCCTCCGGTGCCGGAAAATAACCCACTCTTTTCAGCGTGACTGTGTCTTTATCACATCCAGATGCTTTTCACCAAGCCACGCAAAGGTTAATTCGCAATTTAAGGCTCACAAGCATCTAAGTTAGATCCCAAGTAGTCAGAAAACCTGGCATCCACCCCAAAGACACTTGGAGCAATTGAACGAGCAGCCAGGTGGTATAAGCCTATCAAGGGGAGTTAAGTTGTTGCTAATCTCTTTCTGCCTAATAGGGACCTAATTCTGAAGCCTCTATCAATAGGTCACTAATGCGGGGAAGGCACCAATGCCACACTGCCCGGTGTCACAGGGTGGGCAGTGACCACAGGGAGCTCAACACGTCCAACACCCAACGGGCACAGCGAGCAGGGCTGGAGGGGGCAGGTCCGCAGCCGGCCAAACCACGCGACTCACCTCGATTTTCTAAATACCTGAAATATCTTGCTTTCCATTATCATACCTCCAAGAAGCAACTGTGGGAAAGGCCCTGAAGTTATCATGGGTCATATCCCACCCCCATCTACTCCGTGGAGCAGCAGCCAGTCACTCTTCTGCCAGGCTAAGCCTCTGGCTCTCAAAAGAAGCAGAAAAGCGCTGCCCATCTCCCTCTGCCTCAGGGAAAGCCAAGCCAAAAGTTGTACCGAGCCACTTTCGGCCTGGCTGTTCAGCACAGAGGCACCCCAGGCAGTTACCTTCTTGCGGCGGGAGCCTGTCTTGCTCATGCAGGACCTCTCCAGGGACAGGTACCCCCCGATCACTTCGATCTCATTCACCGTGGGGTAGCGCTTTTTATGGGACACCCCCACTTGGGGCCCGTCAGCATTCTCCACAGCTTTGCCTTTTCCTTTGCTCTCCTCCTCCTCCTCTTCTTCCTCCCTTCCGCTGGCATCAGCAAGAGTCTGCAGCCCCGAGGCAACAGGCTTCCTTTTGGGCACAACAGTGAAGGTGCTGCCTCCCCGCTGAAGAGGGGCAGAGTGTGGTCTGTAGGTGGGCACAGAGGAAAACTCCATCTCCAGGTCAGGGCCGGCTCCTCCAGGCTGATCCGTCAAGCTCCCTGTCCTCGCAGCCGAGCCAGCCCTGGGAGAAAGCTCCCCGTTGTCTGGCACCACAATGTCATCAATGTAAGTCACAGGTACCGACGGATCCAGAGGCGCCGGTGGGGAAGCAACAGGCTCTTCCTGCTCCGGGGCGGAAGCCCTTGGGGGCTCCTTCGGTGCTTTCTCCTCCGAGGGTGGTGGCCCCGGGCTGGTGCTCTGGGCGGCGGGCAGAGCCGGGCTGCCCTCCCGGCGAGGCACAAAGAGGAAGGAATTGCGCGAATTCAGGCGCAGCTTGGCCAGGGCCTGGGCCTGCAGGTCGTGGGCTGGGATGGCGGCCAAGTCGGGCTTGGGGGCCGGGTGGATTTCGAAGGAGCCCCCGGCCCGGGGAGCTGAGGCGGAGAGCGGCTGGGTGGAGCTGGTGGCACTGGGGGCCAGACTGGCACTGGGTGGGGGTGACACGGCCGCTGTGGCCTCCTCTGGCTTTGGCCTCCTGGCGTTGGCTGTGGCATGGGGAGCGCTGGCGGATGGCACTGGCGGCCCCTTGGCCGGCGCACGGGGGCCGGTGGGGACAGCACCGGGCTCGGGGACGCGGCTGCCGGGGGGGAGTCCCCGGGGGGTAACAGTGAAGGAGTTGGAGCCGATCTTGTGGAGAAAGCAGTTGGCCTGGGGGGCTGCAGCCTTGGGGGCAGCTGGGACCACCTGGGGGGATGTGGCCCGGGGAGGAACCGGGGCCGCCTGGGGGGCTGTGGGTTGAGGGGTGACAGCCCGGGGAGGAACCGGGGCCGCCTGGGGGGCTGTGGGTTGAAGGGTGACAGCCCGGGGAGGAACCGGGGCCGCCTGGGGGGCTGTGGGTTGAGGGGTGACGGCCTGGGGGGGAGCTGGGAGAGGCTGAGGGGCCGCGGGCTGAGGGGGGGCGGCCCGGGGGGCGGGCGGCTGCAGGACAGGGGGCTGGGGGGCGGCGGGCACCGCTGGGGGGGTGGCAGCCCGGGGGGGAGCCGGCAGTGGCGGGGGGGTGGCCGGCACCGCCGGTGGAGATGCCGGTGCCGCCTTTGGGGCGGGGGCCCGGGGAGACCCGGGGACCCTCTGGAGGGGCGCCGAGGCCCGGGGGGAGCCGGGGACCACCTGCGGAGGGGGCGGCCCGGCCCGGGGGGAGCCCGGCACCGCTGGAGGAGCAGCCGGCCCGGCCCGGGGGGAGCCCGGCACCGCTGGAGGAGCAGCCGGCCCGGCCCGGGGGGAGCCCGGTCCCACCTGCGGAGGAGCAGCCGGCCCGGCCCGGGGGGAGCCCGGCACCGCTGGAGGAGCAGCCGGCCCGGCCCGGGGGGAGCCCGGCACCGCTGGAGGGGCAGCCGGCCCGGCCCGGGGGGAGCCCGGTCCCACCTGCGGAGGAGCAGCCGGCCCGGCCCGGGGGGAGCCCGGTCCCACCTGCGGAGGAGCAGCCGGCACGGCGCCGGGCCCGGGCCCGGTCAGCGCCTTCCCGCCGCGGCGTCGGCGGCCCCGCGGCCGCTGCCCGAACTTCTCCAGGAGGCGGCTGACGGTGCCCGGCTCGGCCGCCTCGGGCTGCTCCGGCGGCTCGGCCGCCTCGTAGATGACGACCTGGTCAGCGCGGATCTCGGCGAGGGCGGCGCCCCGGCGGGAAAGCAGCTCCCGCAGCGGGTCGGGGCGGCGCGGCGGGTCGGAGGCGGCGGCCGCGTCCCGGCGGCGCCCGGGCAGCGCGTCCCCCTCGGCGAAGCAGGCGGCGGGGTCGGGCTGGGACTCGATGATGAGGATGTTGTCGGCGCGGATGGTGCGGATCCCGGGCACGGCGCTGTACAGCTCCAGCAGCTGCTGCAGCGGCCGCGCCGCCTCGGGGCCGTGCCCGGGCAGCCCCTGCCGCAGCCGCCGCCGCTCGCTCTCCAGCCGCATGAAGGGGTTCTCCCGCAGCGGGCCCAGGCTCTCCGCCACCACCAGCCGCTCCCCCGCCGGGGGCTCCGGCTCGCCGCCGGCCGCCCCGGCCAGCTTGGCCCGCTTCCGCTCCAGGATCTCCCGCTTCCAGGCGGGCTGCGCCCGCGGCCCGGCCCCGAGCGGCGGCTCCGTGCTGCTCATGGCGGCGGCACAGCGGGCACTGCGCGGCCGGGCCGCCTCCGCCCGCCGCACCTGAGCGGGTCCCGCCCCCGGGCCGCCCTCGGCGGGGCGGGGCGGGGCGGGCGCCATGACAGGGCCCGGGGCGGCCCGGCGCTCCCGGCGGGTCCCCGGGGCGGTGCCGGGGCCGTGCGGCAGCCCGGCTCCCCGGCAGCTCGGGCCGGTGTCAGAGCTCGGCCCTGCGGGGCCGTGGCGGCCGCTGGCGGCGGGGAGAGCCCCCGGGGCCGCCTGGGAGCTGCCGGGGTTTGGTGCGGGTGGTGTTACCCGCCTGGAGGGGCAGGGAACGCGGCTGGTCCTGTCCCCCCGGGGCCCCTCGCACCCGGAGCCCCCAGGCAGGGGGAGTTCTCTAGCCAAAAGATTCTACCCAAAAACCCCTCATCTGCGCCTTCCACCCATCCTGCACTGGCCCACATGTGCCAGCCGAGGAGGAGGGGAGCAAAAAACACCTTTCGGGGTCACCCATCGTTGCCTGGGGCACAGCCGGTGTCTGGGCACGAGCAGCCAAGGAACGAGCCCTGGGCACCGAGGAGCGTCTTTTCGGGCTGTCAGAGGACTGGGGCGTTCCATGGCACAAAACCATTTTTCCCACCAGCTTTGCTCTTCAGCTGTGGCTGCTCGTTGGGCACGAAAGCGTGGGGAACAGCACAGGCACGGCGTTGTTTCCCGGCAGAGCCTGTTATCAACCGCCAACCTGTTCTTTGGGAAGTCAGTGCGATCAGGAAACGATCAGGGCTTTCCACACCTCCAGTAACACCGTGTGCCAAAATCCTCAGCCCGGGAGGCACAGGGGACATGGCGCGCGGCGGCGTGAACAACCTTTGGCCAGAACTCGCCGCAGCCGCACCCCGGGCTGCCTGGACGCGAGCGGCTTCGCCCGCTCCGGGTGCGTTCACGGGCCGGAGCGCCGTATCCTGCTGATAAGGCTCTTACCTTTGCACTCCCAAGTCAGGACAGAGCAATCGCACCTTCTTCAAATGATACCTGGAAATGAAGCTACTGAAAATAGCATTTTGCTGCCAAAGCTCCCTGTGTGCCAGGGCTGCGCGATGCCCAGATGTGCCGTGTGCCCCGAGCTGGCAAACCAGAGCTGAATGGAAGGAGGCAGCTCTTTGTGATTTGGCTGAAATAACACAAGATTTACACGACTCGCTATACCGAAGCACAGATCCACAACGCACCGTCGCGCTCCCAGCCCTCGCTGGCCTGCAGCGGGTGCCCAGGGTTGAGGATAAAGACCGGGCAAGCGGGCGGTGACGTTTCCCCGCCTCTGGTGACTCATGGCTCAGGCACGTACAGAGCCAACAATGTGCCTTTGTGCTCCGGAGATCTCAATGGATTTCTCTTTTGCAGTCTTGTCTGGTTGGCTTTTAGGCCGGTGTAAAGCCCATAAATCCTGAACTAATGAATCCCCACAGTTTATCTGCACCTGGTGTGAAGAAAACGCCTCCCTTTGTGGAGATAGAACCTGACATCTGCTGGTTTCACTAAATGCCCGCCTGCCTTTATAATAAATCCAGTCATTATTTGCCTCCTTCCCTGCCTTCTATTGTTTCTGTCAACTGCTTCTTTCCTAGGCTGGCTCAGTGAAACAGCGTTAAAGGCTGGACAGTGAAACTTGTCAGCCAAGTGAGCCCTTTGGAGCTGATCCCCGGCTCGCTGTATTTACACCCGTACTTAACCCCGGAGTAGCGCCTGAGTGCTGTTACTAAGAGGCTCCCGGGAGCCCTGCTCAGCGCTCACATTTTGGCACAAAAACTGTTTGATTGCACAACCAGGTGTGCCAATGGCAGGGGATGGGACCTGGGACGTAGTGGCACCGTGCAGCTCGGGTGCGAGGTCCCAGGGTCCCCGCAGTGCCGGTAACGGGATGTGGCAAACGCGACACATCCGTACCAGACGTGGCACATCCTGCCTACGAGGGCAGTTGGGCTGGCAGCGGTGGGATCGGCTGGGACAACCCTGAGCACAGGCAGGTGACAAGGGACCAGGGAAAGAGCAGGGCCCAGTGGGACTCAGAGAAGTGCGATTTCACCTTAAACCTCTGTGAAGCGTCTCAGTTCCTCACCCTTTTACAGGGCAGAGGAAACTCCCCCTGCGCAGCTCCCGCTCCGGGTTTGTGTCCATCACACCACCACATCACAGAGGGAAAGAGAAGGAGACAAGGAAAAATAATCCCGGGCTTCTGCAGCAAATTTGACTTTGATTTAAAGACAGGACAGTGCCAGCATGGAATGGTTCCAGGATAAAAACTGTCTTTCTGGCCAGCAGGTACTCAGGGCACCGGTGATGCTCAGAGGCCTTGAGGAGCGCCCTGGCCAGGTCTGTGTCCAGAAGCTGGCTGCGCAGCTGCTGCTGAGGGATTACAAGTGATTTCTGCCATCTGTCACACTGCTGAGGTGGGTACGGCGCGTCCCACCCCGCTGTGGTGGCGGCACATGGAGAGGAACATCTCCAAACGGGGAGGATGCAGAAATGAAGGCTGAGAGATCCCAGCGCCGAAGAAAAATGCCTTAACTGACAGAGCTGTCCAGCCTGTTTCTCTCTGCCTTGCTCAGAGGGGCTGCAGAGACCACATTTAACGGAAGGCGAACATGCAAGTGACTCTCAGCATTGGAGATAAAGGGGAAAATTGCAGCTGAGAGTTCAAGCCGGACCCGCTCGCTTTGGCAATTAAGCCAAACAGACTTTCGACAAAGAAAGTTTATCGGAATGCAATGCTTCTGCCCTCCTGGGCATGTGTGTTATTTTGGAGCTGGTCTGTTTGCCCCAGAGGGATTATCAGGCCTTCAGCCTCCCTTGGATTTCTCCAGGGGGTCTCGGAAGGTGCTCAGAGGTCGTTCTTCCTCCCAGGAAAAGGCACAATGTTGATGTTCTGCAAATTCCTTACCAGTCCAGTCCATCCGCACTAAGCCACAGGTGCAGCTGGAACTGTGAGTCGCTGTGCCATCCCCATCACTGGGTTTGTGCCTCTCAGATGGTCCCTTGTTTAAAGCACCAGGAGTTTTTACCTTCCTCTCCTTTTAACTGTGCCTGGGCCTCTTGCAGCTCTGGAGCTCTGCTCTGGAGTTCTCGGCGCTTCCCTCGCTGCTGCCGTTCGGAGATGCCCAGTGTTTGTGTGTCCTCACCTGCCAGCACAGCAAAGCACCTGCCACGGGGCATTTCCTGGGTGTGTAAACTCAGCCAGAGAACAACAACAAACAACAAACCCAAATGAGAGAAAACCTGCTTTCCCAGAAACGGCTCTTTTTATTAAATCACATCTTAAAACCTAGAAACATTCATGTTATTTGAAACCTGGTTATTATACACAAAGCAGCAGATAGTCTCAGAGAAACGAGATGGCAGATGTCTCCAGCGCCACAGCTGGTTTGCCCCAGCCAGAAACCACCTCAAAAACCAGGGAGAGAGCTTTGGAGGAACGGCCTTCTGCCTTTCCCAAGGAGCCAACCTGCTGGTCCAGGGCCACCGAGCCCTCGGATCTTACAATCCTTGTTTTCAAAACTCGCTGATAACTTTAAGAGAGTTTTGGCCCCAAGCAGTGTGTCTCGGGTTGAGCTCTCCAACCCAGAGGCTCTCTTGGGGCCCACGTTTCCAGCTCCTCATGCGTCTGTTCTGCCTTCAGCTTCCCCTTGAGCCGGGACGAGGGACCCGAGCGCTCGGACAGACACCGGGCCGGTGCGTGCGGGTCCAGCCCCGCCTGAGCGGCGATGGCACCCTGCACCCGAGCCTGGTTCGGGAAGGAGCAGGATGCTGCCAGCTCCGTCTGAGGCAGCCTCAGACCAGCGAGGGCTTTATCTGCATATGGCTTGTCAGATGGTCAAGAACTATTCACACTTGGGTGGTTTGGGGTTTTTTCTCCCTATTATTTTGACAACTATGCTTCTTTTTCTCATTTGGATGAAAGTCACTTACTCAGATATCAGAGTTCAGGAGCATTACCAGATATAACCTATCCTTCCCCACATTACCAGATCCTTTTTCAAAGCCTGCACTGTAACCTTTTCCACTTGTTACTTACAGATGTTGTTTTCTTTTCAGAAAACTGCTGATGTCCCCATCACTGGCGGCTCTGCAGTAACAAAGGGAGGGCTCGCAGAGGAGCTGGAAATGAAAACTGGTGCCTGAACTCTGAGGGGACACAGTAAAGATCCTAAAAGCAGACGGACTCCCAGCCCTGCGAGACCTTGGTTTGTGCTGCGGCTGTTGCTTGATACAACAGCTGAAGTCACCCCAGTTCCAGGAATAGTGTTACAGAACAACAGGAAACACACAGCGGAAAAACTACAGCCCCGTCCTGCTCATTCGGGTACGACTCCAGCCTGGGTTCCCGAGATGGGGAACAACAAACTCACTCGGTTTCTTCACTCATTCCCATTTAACAGCCAGCAAAACCCTGTCTCATTTAGCATGGGGACACAGCAAACGCAGGGGAGCAGGATCCGTACTCAAAGGGCCTTGCTTGGCTGTGCTTATCTGTGGTGATTTTAGGGCATATCAAATGTAAGGGCAAAGATACCTGTCCTTGAATTCCCAGCTCTGCTCCAGCTAACAGGACCTTGTAGCGGGGACTGCATCGCTACAAATGAGTTTTAGCACTAAAAATAATAATCTAATAACCTCACACTTTGTACTGAAGCTTTTTGAAAACCACCAATGTGCATCTGTGCTGGTCGTGAGCCAGGGGCCGGGGTGACCGTGACCAGCCCCTGGCCGGTGGCCGCAGCCTCCTCGGCACCGCCACGCTTCAGTCTCATTCCCAATCACAACTCAACACGTCCCCAGCACGAGCGCAGGAGGAAAACGCCACCGAAACCCACAGAAAGCCCAGAGCAGGGTTATCGCTGTGGGTGCTGGGAGATCCCGGGAGGGTCCCCCCATGAGCGGGTGAAGCCCCGCGGCTCCAGCGGCTGCTCGAGGGGCCCTGCGAACACCTTGGCTTTGCTCAGGTGAAGAGGCTCCTCTTGCTGAAGGTTTACAGGGCCACTACTGCCGTGGTTAATCACCAGTTTGTTAGGACACTGAGAAAAGGAAGACAGACCGGAGTGCCCCATTAACTAACTGAGCCTGCCTCCCCAACGTCAGACAAGCCCAGATGGGTCTTACCTTTCCTTACGTTCGTCAGTCTTAAGGATGCTCTAAAAGCAAGACAATAACGTGAAAAATTATTAGTAAATTTTAAAGAACTAATACCACCTAAACATAGGGAAAAAGAGCAATTTAGCGTCTCTTCAGATGGATTCCTTGCATTTAATGTCCATAATGTTGATTTCTTGCTGGTTTTAAGGTTTTCACACTGATTGGCAGGATGTTCGGCTGAGTTTATTTTGGAATCAAAGCCGCTGCTGGCTCCTGTCACTCTTCGATAGCTCACGCACAACCTTGGCAAGAGATTGTACACTGGTGTTTTCAGCAGAGACAGCAATCTCTGGTATCTTACTATTAACACAGATGATTACACAGCAGGGTTACCTGGGAGTAACGACGATCACACTCAGGTTCATGGTCATTAAACCACCCATTTCCTCACTCAGCTGGAGTATACAATATTACTAACAAGCTGACTTGTCATCAAGACTGTAACAGTTTCCAGTTGACTTTGGCTTGTGTTTCCACAACGGAGAATTAAAAAACACTCCCACGGAGACGCAGAAAGCCACGGCTGCTCTGTGGTCAGCAGGACAAAAAAAACCCCAGGATCACAAACAACTTTTTACAGATGGTGTGGAAAATGATGCTGCCGCTTGCTGTCCCTTGGGGGGATCCCTGCGTGGCATCCTGCAGGAAGGGCTGTCTGCACCCTCAGCTCCAGGGAACATCACTGCAAAACTTGGAGTCCACAGCAATTCAGCTTCACGGGGCCCTGCAAATCTGTGTCCTGGTCCTGGCCGTGCGGCCCGATGGCTCCAGGAAGGATGACACAACCCGGCACATCCTCTGATGTTCCAGCAAGGCGTGCCAAGGGCCCTGGAAGGATTTTTTATTCATAAGGTAACATACTTTATCCTGGACCAATACATCATGAATAATATGTAAGTGTGACTCTTGAACTGGGTTTTGATGGGTTGAATGTTCACACCAAGAGAGCAGAGCAAGCCTGTCGTTCCACCCCATCTGGGCCGGGATTAAGGACACACTCCCACTCCCAGATCCCGCCGGGCTGGCTATTTAAAAATCAGCATTTTCCATTCTTTCAACTAACCCCACTCGTGTTGCCCGAAGGTGACGAAGCAGCGTTTGCTGTCTCTGTGCCAGTGCAGCCTTGGGAACAGGAACTCCCAGCCACAGGTCACCAGCGCAGTCACGTCCCAAGCGACAGCAGCTATTTGCACAGCAGCCGCGTGCCAGGAGCCAGGGGACGCCAACACCGCCTGGACGACACGATAACACTGTCTCACGCTTTGCCGCACATGGCAAAAGCAGCGGGGGTGACCGAGGGGGAGCATCTCCCCCGACCACGGGAAGAGCCTGCGTGCGAAGGGACGATGTGAACACACGTGCACGTGAACTCCAGAAGCCCCTGGCGCAGGAAACCTGTGCTGAGCTCCAGGCAACACGTCCAGGCTGAGAAACGAAGAACAAATTCATTTCCAGAGTCCCCTGGCAGAGGCAGAGCCCCCACGGGCGCTGGGGCAGCTCTGGAGGCAGAATCGGGGGGTCCCGGGGGTGCGCACAGCAGAGTCCTCGCACGGGGCAGGTCGGGCTGGCTGCTGCCTTCTGCAGACACAGGTTTTGTTGGAGATGCAAGGATTTCTCCATTTTTCCGTTTGGCTGTTGGGTTGTTGTTGTTGTTTTTTAGGGGGGCTGGTTTGGTTTCTAATGCAGGAAGGGATTATCTGCTAACTCCTCTGTTTCCCAGCTGCAAAGGGAAGTTGGTGGCTGCAGCACGAGGAGAGGCTGCAAAAAGCTTTATTGCAATTTTCTATTTCTGCATCCCTCAGGTAACTTGAGTTTTCTTTTTTTCCCCCCGTTTCCTTCCCAACCGAACAAGAGCAAAAGAGAAAAGCCTCTCCGGAAAACCCTGTACAAGACAAGTGCTACATCCAAGAAGACGACGCCTCTCGCAGCTGAGTGAATATTCTCTGCAGAGAACACAGCCGGGGCTGCTCGCGGCAGCTGAGGGGCAGCAGACGGGACAGCTGGAGCACTTGCTGCCCACCCTTCTCCTCTCTTGGGGTGACAACCCCAGCTCGGGCCACAACACAAGCAGCAGACGCTGCTGCCGTCCATCGGGGCAGGGGAGGGGTTGAGGTCACATCCAGCGCTGCCGCACGGCACGAGCAGCAGAACCCACCCGCGCTTGGGGTGAACGGCCAGGGGTGGCACCCGGTTTAACTATCCCAGTTCAACCTGCTGCTCTCCAGGGCTCACCAGGTGTCCCCGTTTCTCCTGCCCTTGCTAAAAGCAAACCCAGAGCTGCCGCTCCCCGCGCTGCGGCCGAGCGTAACGGTGCGACGAGGCTGCGGGTCCTCCAGCAGAGCAGGCGGCCCAAGAGAGGACGTTACAGGCTCTATTTTTAACTCTAAAGTTTAAACAATTACAATTTATTATCATTTTTTTTTTTGCATCCTATCCTTTGCTGATCCATTCCCAGCAGCCACTTGAAAAATTCAACCCATTAAAAAGGGGAAGGAATTTGTTTTCCTCTCTCAGAAATGGTTAACTTCAGTGACGCTATTTGCACAACAAACATCAAAACACCATTGTCTTTCCAGTCACAGCTTTGAGAGTATTTCATCTCTTTAGTCAAACGAACGCTACAAAGGAAACAATACGCTCATGTCATAAACATCACAAACTATGAGGAATATAGATCTTTGGAAAAGAGGGAAATGCATTCATCGTTTCTCATTATACTATAGTCAACTGCACCAGTTAAACAGCCCGTAAAGTTCATTCAAATACACATCTTCCTATAGAAGTTACGCAACTGTACAATCTACCTTTCTACTTGGCACCTCTAGTTCTACACGCGGTCAATGAGAATAGATATACAATAGTTCTACAGAGAAACCACTGGAGTGGAGACGCAAACGGTCCCTTTCGGAGCTCAACGGGATTTTCAATAGATCCACAATGCTACATTCATGCTACCAAGTTCACTGAAACGGGATTTTACTTTAGAAAAGAGAGGGGAAGAACAGTTTGTCTGTCTCCCGTGGAGCACAACCACGGGAGGTAAAAGGGTCAAAAAGGGGGAGTTTGTGTCAGCATTTCGATCCTGCCACTACATTTCCTTCTCCACGTCACTTCGTGCTCTCACCGCGTCTGCAGCCCCCACCTCTCACCAGCACAGCTAAATAGAGAATTAGCATAAATTTTGTTTTTTATATCTGGCATTTTCTTCTGAAAGCTGCAGACCGGTGCCCATTACCCTCTTTGCCACAAGTCTGGAATGTGTGACCGAGTCAAGAGGGTCAGAGTCCGACCAGGGACGAGACGTGGCCACCAAACCCCTGAGGTCGGGCCAGCGGCTTCCGAACAGCTCCCGACCACAGCCCACGCCTGTTTGCTTCAGTATGTTGCTTTCAATACCTTTAAACCATCTCCCTCCACCTATTCCTCTCCTCACTTACTCTATATACATTGTTTCTTCACAAGTTTTGCTATAAAAACTGCTATAAATGTACAGGGTTCAGCAGTTCTAGCCAGTCTGCTCCCCAAAATTACAACCACGGATATGTCACGGGGGAAGGAGCACTCTACAGATCAGAACAATGAGTTCTTTTTGTAAGTATTTAAAAGATTTGTACATATATTTTCCTTCACAATCAACTAATTTTAGATACCAGGAAATCAGGAAACCAAGGTCACCCTTCCTGGTTAGTCTCCAGTATGTTTTACTTATAAAAGAAATAACTTGCATCACCGACCAGAATGGCCAGAGTGACCTGCGCAGACTCTAAGTAGTATTTATCCTCTGAACAGGAGAGTAGAAGATTAAATGAACCCTTCCCAAAACAAAAAGCAACCTAAAGAAACAAAAAAGTAACTATATTCCCCAAAAAATCCTCAAATATCAAGTACAAATGTGGGTTGTCAAACCGCTCTGACAAAGCTCTGGGTTTACTCTGTCCTATGCAGGAAGGGACGTGAGCAGCTCAGACCAATAAACGGGTCTTTTTAGCATCGGTAAAGAGGTGGTTTATACACAAACAACTGGCAGTCAAGTGAACGTGGGGAAGAGTCAAACTCGTTCTACAACCCCGTGCCGTGTCCTCCGGGAGCTTTTCTTCCCAACGCCGCAGGAACGGTCCCCTCGGAGGTTCCGCCGGTCGTGTCGCCGCACAGCGGGCTGGGCACAGAACTCAACCCAACACACAGCGAAACACTGGCATGAACGAGTAATTACCATGGCTATTAATTGCTAATTCATTTTTATACCGTAGCGAACCCGGCGGAGGTTTCTTGGCCAGGCGCCGTATTTCTAACCTAAAGTATTTCAGCAAAACTAAAGTCCCGTAGTTTTGCGAGCAGCAAAATAGAAAGTAACCAAGTTGTGTCTAATTGGAGGAGAAATACACATTCGTGAGAGCACATACAATTAGTGCACACAGCTACTCTGAAAGTAATGAACCAAACTGGATTAATCAATGCAGCAGACATGCAGGGTCTGCTAAGTTACATTAAAACCACGTTTGCTGGTGATTAAATATGTCTACAGAAGATATATTACCATTTTGAATATATTTTCAAGCAGACCAAAAAACACCTCATCTATTGGTTACTGGTGTGTTATTTTTAACTAATTTAATACTGGGAGGGATTTTAGCCCTCTCGCTATAAAAATTGCACTTATTTTCTATTAAACAAAAAAAAAAAAAAAGTTAGATTTCAATTCTATATTCCAGTACATATCCACACTGAAACTGGATCATCTTGAGCTAAGCTTGCAGGAGTAGGTGTAGCAGTCCTTGCTCTCCAAGATCCCCAGCACAGAAGATCCCATCAGTACAAACCCCTCTGTGCTCTGGTCACTTCTTCGTCATAGTGCATGGGTAACTGATTTTATTTTAATTTTTTTTTTTTTTTTTGTAAGAAAACCTGAGCTTTGAAAGTCTTTAAAAGGACCCGGAATCAAATCTGGCCCATTCTGACCCAAAACAGCTCAGTTCTGCAAGGAACTCCGTCCTGTCCTCGTCTCGCGCGGCTCCTCCTGCGCCCCCGCGGCTCCGGCCCGAGCCCAGCGCGGTGCCAAACCCTTTCCCTCCAGTCTCTCTTGACCCAGGAGACTTTCCTCCCCACACATTCTGAGGGCTCCTTCTCCCCTCCCTTGAGCGCCGCTGCCTCCTTTAGGGCTCTGAAGGGCTCCCCGTGCCAATAAAAAAGTCTCTCTGCGATAAGCATGACTTCTTGGACACCGGTGATCAACTTCCTCTCGCAAAAGTCTTCTCCAGCTCATAAAATGTCATCGTAATCCAATAGTTTAGAGTGCTGGCGGGTCTTCCAGAGGCGGTAAAGGCGGAAGTCAAAGTAAGTCTCGATCATTTGCTTACCTAGGAGAAAAACGAAGCAGAGGGTTACACCCCGCAGCACGAGGGAGACGCGAGGCCGCAGCAGCAAAACGTGGGCATGGGGCACAGGAGAACCCTCCGTGTGCTTCACCGGGAGAACTGCGGCGTTCTGCACGTACCCAGAGCACGCGAACGTGCCCGTGAGCAGGAAACATCTTTCTAGATCTCCTCAAACCATTAAAGGCTCCTTGTAATCCCCTGGCAGGGTTAGTCCGTGGGGGTGGGCACTGAGCACAAAGTCTGTCTCCAGACTTCGACCTCCCTGCGCTGGCTGCAGAGAATCAGCCAACAGACCCCAGAGCCTGTGCGAGACAGGCACAGGGACTCCAGAAAATGACAAATGAAGAGTTAACCCATCGGAACGACTTCATGAGAGACATTCAACATAATCAATATTGAAAATTCAGAATAAAAATGAACGTTAACAGGCTGCCTGTGTCCCGTGGAGCCGTCTCTCCTCACAGCAGCAAGCTCGGCAGGACACGCTAACGCCAGCTCTGCGGCGCTGGCACCTCTGATGGGACGCGGGGCTGTCGCAGGGCGGTCACAGACCGAAGGCCACACACAGGAGCCTGCGACTGCGCTTGAAAACACAAGGGCAAACCACCCCGGACTCCCAGACAGGGCTCAAGGACGGGATTTTCGCTTCTGAGGCCCGCTTAAGATTAGTTTCAGATGACTTTGCGAAGGATTAGAGAGGTTACACTATTAGCGCGTCCCAGATTGATCAAGGGGATAAATCCAGGCGTATTCCTCAGCCCAGCCTCCTGCAAGATCAACTGCTTAAATGCCTGTGTGCAGAACCCGCTGCCTTGCCTGCCAAGCTGCATATAAACCCAGGAACTTCCCTGCAAGTCGCTTCTCAGCACACACGTATGAGCACATTTGCTATAAGATCTATGCAAGCGCTGTATAAAGCTGGGTCCAAACCTCAGGAGGATGTGCAGAGAATCCTGCGCAGCTCGAATGTGCTCAACTCCCATCCACTGCTATGGGAGTAGGTGGGGGTTCAGAATAACCCATCAGTGCCGATGCCAGCTGTGAGAAATATCTGCAGTGCTTATAGCCTAATGCTGCATGTTTTTATCTTTCAGGAGAACAAAGTACCAAGGATCGCAGCAAAGATAAAACAACAATGGCAAATTCAGAATATGTCGCTTACGAAACTGTATCCATAACTACTCACATTGACCAGAGAACAGGAAAAATCCTACAGCCACTCGAAATATCCTGAGCCACAGGCAAAAAAACCCAAACCAAAACAAAACCAAAGCAGCCGAAGATGTAGAATGGCTAAAACAGGCTCCATCCCAGTCACTTGTTGGTGACACAACTTACTCAGTACCAGTGGTTTGAGTCCTGGAGAAGAGACCCCTGCACACTCGGTTACAGAAAATGTTCTGCTCCCAAGTGCACGTCTCCCATGCACTTCACATGCCCTAATAATGTGGTAAATCTCTTAAACTCAGCCTGCAAAGCCACCCACTATTTAGGCTGCTTTACCACTGCCAGCAGCCTGGGAGAGGGCTCTGCAGCTTCAGGCACAAGCAGGACAGACGAAATGCGAATGTGGAGGCATTGCGAGGGAAAACCAGGTCCAGCAACTGAACTACACAAGGTGATTACAAGCAAAATGAAGATCATGGCAGGGCTTAAGGGAGCTCCAAATTGGTTTTTGAGGAAGATGCCCACTGAAGGAGGCAGGCTGATTAGGAAAGCGTGCGTATTTGTACAGAAAATTAATTACCTTGAGCTGATAGTTCAAGTGGAGACTCAAAGGCAACCCTATAAGGATTCATTAAGTTTTTCAGATTCTGAAATAGCTGAAAGGAAAACATATTGAGAGTTAGCAGCTGAAAACAAATGAACTCCAGGGCACCCAGAACTGCCCATCCTTGTTCCCTACCTCTGCAAAACCTTCCACTCGAGTCCTTTCAAACACCTAGCTTGTCAGTAAAAAAATAAAGTGCTCTGAATGACAGCTCTCCTCAAAGGTTTCAGTGCTTCGCCTGCATGTCACTTCACATTCCCCCTCTGCCCTCTGGGGAAGGCACAACCCACAGGGCGGTGGGACAGGACGGCAGCCGGTTCCCACACAGCAGAGGAAGGTTTGGATTTCACAGCGTGGCTGTTGCCTCCCTGGGCTTGGTGCCGCCCAGGGGACATTGCCAAAGAGGCGACCCAGGCAGCTCTTACCTTCTCCCCATTGGGGTTTCCAAGAACATAGCAGCCCATGATGTGAATGATATTTGGTTCAGGATTGGCTTTACTCATCAGCCGGCTCAACCTCTTCCAGAAGCTGGTAGAAACATGAAAAAACAAATACACAATTAAAAATTTAGAAAAAAAAAAAAAGTCTATCTCCTCATATGCATGAGGAATCACAAGGGGGTGTGTGCACACACGGCTCAGGAGGGACGTGAGGCTTGTAGCCTGAGGAGCAAGCTGCTCGGGAAGAGCCTTTGGTTCTTACACAAGGAGGAGCAGGGACAGAGCAAGGGCTGGAGGAGCAGGCCCAAGTCCCGTGGCAGGGAAGGAAGAGCAGCCCATGGAGCCAAGGAAGCTCCAAGGTGAAGAGAATGGAGCAAAGTCAACCCAGAGTGCTTTTAGACTGACGGTTTTACCAAGCATGCTCTTCTTATGGCAGTTCCCTCCAATTTCCTCTCCCATTTCTATCAACAGTTGCCCTTTCTAACTATGAGCATTCACAGCTCTCTGAAGGTCCCAGAATTACCAACTTGGGACCAGCTACGCCTGGAATGTGTTCAGATGTGTGTATGCACACACGTGCTGAAGAATTTTATTGACAGTGTTTACACCAGAGCATGAGAGCGCTGAACAGATGTTGATTTTAATACTCAGATCTCATGCCAACAAGAAGTTGTGTAGGAACAAGTTGGTGTACATCCTCGCCCCCACAACAAAGCACTGTTCGCCAAGGCAGCAACACAGGCAAAGCTTAACTCTCTGCAAGGAGAAGTAAAATTCCCTCAGCAGCCCCATCTGACAGGCTGGCATGTTAGTGAAAATCCTCCTCAGTGACGCGCTGGACTTTGAGCAGGCTTTGCAGAGACAAATTCCATTTCCCCCTGCAATTAGGAGGGCAACTACCAGAGACAGCTGTGGGGGACGGTTTGGATTTCTGCCACTAGTCACCTGCTTAGAATTAGAAATGCTTTCTCAGCCACTTCTGAGAAACAGAGGCACGAGGTGCATGTTCTGGTTTCTGGTCAGCAAAGCCTTTGTTAGGAGAGGAAGTACCTTTTTTTTTTCCTTCTTTTGATAGTTTCCATTCCAGAGACACACCAAACAGCAGATAAAAGCATGAATCCTCTGTGACATGTCCCAGGGCTGCATCACCCTGGGCATGATCTCAGCTCTGTCACCTTCACAACTCGCTCTGAAGGAGCTGAAAGCTGCTCCTGGGTCCTCCCCCCATCCTGCTCTTCCCCTGACCAAGTCACCCCAGCTCCTGTCACCTCTCCTGACAGGCCATGTGCTACAAACATTGAGCAAACAGAGCAGAAAAATGCCGTGCAAGTCCAGAACATAACGCAGCCACTCACAGGATCATATCTTCCTCCTTCTCCACTTTGGCGAAAGTGGCGACTTTGTTCTTTAACAAATATAAGTGACCGGGACCTCCCTGCAAGAGAGAGACAGACAGATTGAAACCCCTTTGCACAGACTCTGAAGAAAAAAACCCTGGCTGTGGTTCTTGTCCTGCACAGCCATACCCAGAAGTGCCACAAGGGAGCAGAGCAGACGCACCAGGCTGGCGTGATCCCTACAAACCCCATAGCAGACACTTGCTCAGGAAATATTCACATATGGGGAGCGTGTTGGGGGTTGCATTATCCATTTTTTAACACTATATGCCCACCTCGCTCTAGAAAGGCACAACAACAGACAAAAAGTTTCATTGTGGGTGGCTGGAGAGTAATAGGGAAGCCAAGAAAGTCCCTGTCAATTGGGGGTGTTAGGAGACTTGCTGCTGCAGGTGGACGAGAAGCTGAGCAAAGCGGGGATAAGCAGGCAAGACATCACTGTAGAAGAACTGGACTCAGGCAGTAACAGGCATAAAAAGCTCGAGAACATCATCAGGAAAATTAAGAGTTGCCATCTCCAGGTCAGCGCACTGCAAACCCTGCAATTTTGCAGCACTGGCCATATGGCAGGGAGTTAAGTCAGGTTACCTTCCTGACTTCTCATTTCGTGTTCCTCACACAGCTGCTGGGGAAGTCTCACGCTGACCACGCTGAGGAACGAGAAACTTGGGAAGGGAAACCCGGCCAGTCCCAGATCCAGCAGGGACCAAATCCGTCCCCACCACAGCTGGGCAACCGCACCCCGACCCCTCTCCTGCGTACGCCCAGCTGGATCCACAGCACCCACCACCGCCACTGTTGTACTGAAGCTGTTTTAAAACTATAACAAATGCCTGTTCCTTTCCCTCAAATCCTCCTTTTGAGGTCTGTGCTAATGCTGCTTTGTCTGGGTTTCCTTGAAAGCAGCTCAGTCCTGGAGCTGGCGACACCAAATCAGATTTTATTTCCTGCTGTCACAGCAACTTGAGACTGCTCGGTGCAGGGGAAACGAGAAGCGAAAGCCGTACACATGCAGTTACTTTAACAGAAGCTGACTTGGGAGTATTGGTTCCTCTGTGTAATTTTCCCTGTAGAAAAAGACCAATTTGTAACAAATCACCCAAGCACTTAAGGATTTTCATGTACCTGGCAAAATATCAGCATCTTCCAGATTTTGCAGCCTTTCCGATAAATGTTAAGCTTCTTCTCTATTTCCTCTGCAAAAAAACATGTTGGAGAAGATGAACCACGGAGGAAGTTAAAGATTAATCTTATTTCTTCTCACGTTAGTCCTGAAGGCAGGAGGCTGAGCTAGGAGAGGTGCTCAGCACCTACATTCCCACTGATGCTGAGCAAACCCTTTGCTTTCATGTGTGTCACAGGGCAGAGAAGGGACAGCGCAGCTGCAGACCCTGCTCTGTGGTGACCAGTGTGTGGTACCAGCCCCAGATGTCCTGACCCTGCAAGTGGACAACGAACAGGTACCTTTGCTGCCCTGTGCCTCAACTTCCCTTTCATAAACTGGGAGCTTGGCCCAGAAAATGGGCCAGAGGAGTAAAGTTTTATTATTGCAGCACATCCAACAGCAGCTGACTGACTGTCAGGTGCCACAGGGGTGATAAAAACACCTTTATGAGGGGTGGCTGAGGCACAGGGCAGGAGGGTGACTTTAACATATTGATCACTTACATTTGCTATGGGCAGGACCTAAGAAAAGGAAACAACACTTACGTACCTAGGATGTCATCAAAGGTGGCATGTTCATGGTCCTGGAAAGCAAGACAGAAGGACATTTCAAGGTTCACTGTCACTACACCAGCTCCTGTGACGTTATTAGCGTCTCTATCATCGCACACAATCCCATTTCTAGGCAAACTCATGATCTAAGAGGGCAATTATACCAGCTGATGGCTTCTATCACATCGCAGTAATTTCCACCCTAAAACTTGTCTCAGCAAAGAAGCTGAAGACTGAATGGTCCATGAAGACCAAGTCCATCCAAAGGCTGGAAGATGAATCCTGCAGACAAGGCCAAAGCCCATCAGATGTAGTCAGCAATGCACATTCGCCTCTTGGCCCATGTTTTGTAGCCAGCCTCTGGCTTCACAGGCGTCCAAGCTGGTTACAAACAGCGACACTCATGACACATCTGCCTCTGCATGGCAGGATCTGCAGCACAACCATACAGCTCCCAAAGAGAGAGGCAGCAAAGCCAAACTCCCCAGCAGCACCACTGGAGCACACAGAGACTGTTTTCTGGGCTGTCAGTCCCACCCTTCCCTTGCAAATCAAGTGAATATAAAGTGATTAGGAACAAAAGACTTGTGACTCCTTGCTGGTGTTTCAGACACCTGCTCAGGCAGGTCTCCTAGTGAAAAATCAAAGTTAAATTAATGACAGGGATGCATCGCTGTCCATGGAGCTCTGAGGTCCTGCTTCTCCTGCCTAAGGATGAGCACAAGGAGGAGCCCTAAGCCTGGCAACACACAGCCCTTCCCTGCTTCACCTGCTCGGCTGTGCACGCACCATCTGGCAGCCCACATGTGCAATTTTCACTCCACCTTACTCTTCCACCCAGATCTGAGCTCCGTAAGACCCCAAATCTGGGTTCAGCACACCCCCAGCCCCTTCCTGACAGCTCTTCCAAATCACATCAGCATTTCAGAATCACCATAACAGGAACCAGGGAGAAAACTAGAGACAAAAAAATAAAATTCTCTGTATGAAGCCTGCTCCCACACATCCAGACACAGCAGAAGTGATTTACTCACGTAGAGAATGGGGATGATAGAGGGATCGTCCCTGCGGATAATTGTTGGGACATATTCAGCTTTGGGCACCTTGGAAGAAATGAGCTGGAAAGAGAAAAAAAAAAAAAAAGAAGCACAAGAGGATGAGGAGAAGCCAGTAGAGTCCGAACAGAAGCACAAAGGCCATGGTAACAGTGCCCTGTTCAGTTGCTTTCGGGTGTTACCCAAACTAGCAGCTAATCCAGCCTCTCTACATCCCTGTGGCAGGTCCTCCCTGTCTGTCTCCACGTCCTTGGCTCTTCGGAAGTCTCAGCAGGACCCACTCAAACCCAGCACTGCCTGACAACAAGCTGGAAGCTCAAGACCCAATTTTGGCTGAGTACTTGTGCATGTGGCCAAGGAAGGGATGTGTCAGAACCTGGTCCTGTCTGCCAAACCCACAGAGCAGTGCAGGGGGAGCACGAGGGGAGCCTAGCATCAAGGAATTATAAAAGTGCAGAAAGTATCTCTAAGGATGACATATAGCTCCAAAGCAAAGCAGGCAAGTAGCAACAGGAGGAACTGGTGGGACTGGGGACTCAGGTCTCCATTGTCAGGGTTGTCAAGGCTCAGACTAACTCAGTTCAGTGTTGGTGATGGTCATGCTCTGAGTGGGAGCTGGACTACAGGTCCTTCCACTTCTAGTTTTCTTTTAACACATTATCCCCAGTGATAACAGATGCTGAAAACCACGACAGGTCGTGGCTGATCCCTGAGTGACCCTCATATACCTGAAGAGCTGCCTGTACAAAAACTTGCCTCTTGCCATGGAGAACCTAAACTCAGCAGCAACGAGGAGAAACAGCTGAGTCAGAAACCCTCACCATTATTTTTGGTGGAATAAAGTCATCTCCGTCACATGCCATGGCTTCAAGTTCCTTTTCTGCTTCCCAGTTCAAGTCGAAGTCACCATCCAAAGTGCCGCAGGAATCCTGAAGGTCATGGCCTGCCAGAACACAGTGTGCATTACAAGGGTGGAACAACTTGTCTTCCCGACTCAATCCTGCCTGGCAGCTACCTCACAAGATGTGCCACAAGCCATGAGACTTGTGCCCTCCTTTCCTCCACGGAGCGACAGACACCACACTTTGGGGCTGGCATCTCTAAACGAACACTTAACGAATGAAGAGTGCACACACGGAGCCCGATACCACGTATCACATAACATTTCACCACTCTCACAGTCACCAAGTTTAGCTTTCAAATGAGAACTCACAGCAGTCACCCTGTCATTTCAGAAGTGGAGAAGGAGACAGAACGCAGACAGACTCTACACTTTAACATGCTGATGAGCAAGTCCAAAGACTTCAAAGCTGGTCTCCTTGTCATAGTTACTACTCTGACTATGTCTTCTGAGTGGTTATAAAGAAACTCTGCCTTGTAGGTCAAACGGATCCTGGCAGAGAAGTCCCAGAGCGTGAGGACAGCCGCAGCAAACACAGCAGTATTGCAACAGTGTACTTGGATTTGCTCTCCATTGAATTGACCTTACCTGTCAGCCTTCAATGCCTCCTGGGGAAAAAAACATCTGGAAGGAATATAATTGACCGTTAAAGGTTAAAAATAGAGATGCTTCCCTGAAGCCAGGGACTGAGGAAAGAGAACCCAGATGCCTCTATTTGTGCCTTTTGGGATGTCCGAGTGTCACTGGGTGCCCGGAGCCTGTCTGAACCACGTCTTTTCCATTCGCCTCTGAATTAGCTGAGGGAGAGGGAGGAATCGGACTGCAAAGGAACAATCGGGTCATGTTTTGAACCTGGCCTTTCACACACCTCCCTGTGCAACCTGGTACGGTGTCTTCTACAGTTAGGTGGGCCGGATCTCCTCCTTACCTGACAGGTTGGTTCATTTCACTACTGAAATTCATTTACCATACAACCCGTTTCAACATGGGCAAGCTCATATCCACCAAGGCCCTTGCCTACAGGATTTCTGGGTAAAACAGCCGTTCCCTTTATAAAAAGATGGTGAGAAGATGCTGGCATTTCCTCCTGTAAATTAACACAACAGCATCTCAGTCCCCACAAGCAGAACATCACAGCATTACTGGGGATTCCCAGAGGAATTCCTGGCAGCCCAAACGAAGATCAGGTTGCCCCAAGCTATCATCTGTGCAGCCAGCGCGGCCAGGAAACCAAAACTCCATCTGATGGAGCGCTGCAGCTGTGCTCTTGAGCTATTCTAGCCTAGGAAAGAGCTCGGAAGGGGCTCTTGCATGGGAAGCCAGGCAGGTCGGCCCCACTATGGTGAACGTTGCCTTGGACTGATGTGCTTCCAGGTCGTTTGTTTGGTCCCACGCGAATCAGGGATGATGGGAACAGAGGGCTGTGAGAGAGCTGTACCACTGGAAACCGCACAATAACATGAGGTTAGATGTGTTGTGCCGCACAAATAAATAGAGGTACACACAGATGAAGAGGTGCATATACCTGGAGTGTTATTTGCTCAGATCTCATGAAACTAAAAGGAAGACAGATAGGACAGAAGGGCACAGAGGAGTTACTCCAGTGGGACTCCAGTCAAGACCTCAGCTGGAGGATTTGGCCACAGGAGGAAGCTCAAAGGACTCAGAACTCACTTTCTCGAGAGTCATGGAAGGAATCAGCTTTGATGGGAGTCGGGTCACTCCAGGACCTGCTGAAGCTCCTCTCACGCCGTTCAGCAAATGCTAGGATAAAACCAAAGCACGACATTAACAGACTCCAAAGCCACCTCTGTTGCTGCCAGCAAAACAAAACATCCAGTAGATTGCCAGCAAAGCCACACATCGCGGACTCCCCTGTGCTTGCTCTTCCACTTGCCAAACGCGAGTCCTTTCCACACAGCAAACAAGGGTCTATCTTCTACACAGCAGAAGACAAAGTGCCCGCTTTCTGAGCTGGACCATTATGAGGTATGTAACACAACACAGAAAAAGGAGGACACTGGATGGTCTCTCCTTAAATGCACACTGCTCAAAACGCAATTTAATCAAGGGTATTCCAGTGTCCCAGTGTAAATGCTCTGACTCTAAGGCCTCACAGGAAGATGTACTCAACAACTAATGACACATGCGTGACCAGGAGAAGGCAGCAGTGCTCCAGTCACTTCTCCCTTCATGCTCTAGTGACATCCCAGTGAGAGCTGGACAAACAGAGAGGGGCCTCTGGAAAGCTCAGGCTTTCCAAATTTTGTTGTGAAAGACGACATCCTTCAGTTTTTGCTTGCCTGCACTCTTGTGAGCACTCATCCACAGCTTTTTTCTTCTTTTTTTTTTTCTTGTTTTTCCAGTGTGCGTTATATTGTTTGTACCGGCATTTCCCAAGCACAATCCAGGTAGCTTGGCCCAGCTGGCTGCACCACAGGCAAATTCCCGGGAACCGCCAACCACGGCGTCTGACTTGGCAAGCCCACGTGAGAGCCATTACGCCTCGATTAACAGCCACTAATACCTATTTCTGGTGGCAGACAGAGCAATTTGCTGCAGTATATCTAGTAACAGCATCTCACGTCAGCGGCACAGGAATTCGCTGCAGATCCGCATTTACAAGAGCTGAGAAGCAACCTGCCCTCTGCTGCAGAGCGTCCAAGTGCAGGTGTCCAGCGCAACAAACCATACAGGGGGTTCTTCAGGTGATCTCCATCCTCAGCTTTCACTTCAAACCAGGCATTTAGCTACCGTGCACACGAAGAAAGCTTTGAAAACATGACCCGAGAGTTACCAAGGCAGAGAGGCATGCCTGAACTTCCAGACAGCTCTAGGGGGATGTGAGCCCAGTTCGCATCATGCAGCGCTAACTCAGATGTCAATATGGACACGTTAATGCAATGCTGTTCGCTGTTCACCTCCCACAGCGTACGAGAAAGGAAAGAATGTGAATTCAACCCAGGAAGGCTTTGCTGTGGGCAGTCTGTACATGATGCCTGGCCGCGGGGTGGGAAGAACAAGCTGTTTCCTCTCCTGGAGGAATCCTCAGCTCTCGAGAGCCGGTTACGCCATTCCCAGCCCGTTTCACAGAGATAAGGGGGCTGCTCCAACCGAGTTACGGAGGAGTGTTGCCTTCCTTAGGGAAAGGGAACTGCCATTTCCCAGGCCTGAGAGGCGATTTCTTCCCCAGTGAGGCACAACATTCCCTTATCTCCCACTTTCTCCAATCTCTTCTGTGTTCCTCTTCTTTCTCCCTTCCACCATCCACTCAGCTCCCACCGGATAATTTTCCCCCAGGTCCTGCTGCAGAGATGGTGGTGGGACAGGCGAGGAGAAAAGAAAAAGCCACCAGTCTGTGTGGCATGTGAAGCAGCAACTGTCCCCAAGGAGCCACGGCCGGTCCGCAGGTTCAGCAGGAGGCCGGGCAGCGCTCCCAGTTCTGTGCGACTCTCAGCTCTGGTTCTCCTCACAAGCGTCTACACTGGTGATCACCGAAAACCACAGGCACGTGGGACAAGGACACTGCAGCTCTCCTTCTGCTCCTTGCACTGAGGCCACAGAGACCTCCGTGGCCTTCCCAGGGTCCTCAGGAATAGCTTACAGGCTGCTTGCAGACATCACACGTCCTGGAGACTTGCAAAAACGTGGCCTTCTTTTTTGTAGGGTAAAATGGCATCAGCAGGTCAAATCCTTTCTCCAGCCCAATACTGGGTCCTTTCTACCCACATCTGCACGCAACACAGGGCTCCCCACGTCCCACCACCACAAACCCCAGCTCCTCACAGCCACGTCTTACAGCTGCTCACTTACTTTGTGCTTTAACCCTTCGGCTCCCCACCATGCGGAGGTGCTTCCGAAAATTCCTGCAAGAAAGGCCAAACACAACCTCTGAGAAAAGTAATACAAAGCAACACCTGGGTCCAGCAGGACTGACAAAGCTGGGAGGAAAAAAAAAATAACCTTGGGAAGACAGCGTATTTCCTTCTGGGCATTCAAAAGCTGGAGACTGGGTTCCCAGCCTGCACCTATTGGGTGCTGGGGACGGTTGTGGCTGGTTCTCCTGAACTCCCTGGGCTGGTGGGACATGGGGGTGAGGTCCTAAATAGCATGGCCTGCCTCCGCTTTCCTATGACTAAGACACCTGTGCTGTGACTTTGCTGAAGACACTGTCACTACCCGTCCTGGCAACGCTCCCTCTGCTCCTGGTAAAGGGCAGTAACTGCTCCCCTCTCTCCTTTCTTCTACACATGTTCAGCAGGAACGCGAGGTGCCCGGGCTCTGCGCGGCTCGGCAGCATGCACACACCATTCCCAAACATTCACAGCAGCTGCTAAAATCTCACCTGTGCTGTCAGCAACCACACAGCCCCTACTGCTCTCGGGCAAAGAGCTGGGAAAGGCTGAAGCAGCTTCTTCCTTCTGGGATAGCCCTGCTCAGGAAGGTGACGGTCCCCGAGGGCTAACGCTGCCTGATGAACCACGTGCTTCCCTGCCCAGGATTCAGAGTTCAGTGGGGCTGCAGAGGGCACAGCTCAGGGGAAAGCCCACCCGTGGGTAAACCTTGGGGAGCAGCGACACCTGATAGTCAGGTCTGTGTAAAACAGGCTGTCCTGGCCACTCCTTAGAGACCACGGCAAAGGGACTCTTTGTCCAGCCTTTCCAAGCGCAAGTGACCTGCTTCCCTTTGTTTCTTGTCACTCACCAAGACAGGAACCAAACGGGACAGAAACCACACAGGACAAAGGAGATACAGGGAAGAAGCAGCAGGTGACTAGCAAGGAAAGCGTCATTCCTCCCTGAACTCTACTGAAGGCGACTTCGCCCTGCAGGGCCCCAGGGATGAGCCCCGGCACCAGCAGCCTGCACGGAGCGGAGGGACCTTCCCGGGTCCCCTCCTGCCCCACCAACACACACCAAGCAACAGAGACTATAGCCAGGGAAAGAGGTGAAGTGACAGGTCGTGTGGCTCACACACAAGTTAGTGGGAGGAGGAAGGACACGTTACAACCATGCAGATGCTTTAGCAAGCTAACCAGACTAGAAAAAACTTCCAGCGCTGAGTCAAGTTGTTCAGAGCAGGTCAGATACATCTACTCCGATGCAGAGAGACCAACCCAGACGCAGCCCTCAGAGGGAGAGCACTTAACCCACACCACCTGCTTGGGCCCCCATGCCGTCATCAGGATCCAAATTCAGCAACTCGGAAAGAAAACCAGCAGCTGGGTACTGAAGCTGGGAGCAACATTATTCCATGACAAATTTCCATCTGCACTTGGGCTATTCATGTTATTTTCCAAAGCTTTATTTTAGCTCTGCTTGGGTACGTGAAGATTCACTGCTGTGGATCAGACAACTGCCCCGTTAGACAAAAGACTAAAGTAATTTGCTTCACCGACACGTGTTGCTGAACACGAAGAGCCAGGCAATCCTCAGAGCGGGCCAAGGTCTGCAGCACGGCCCCGCCGAACCCGCCGTCCTGCTGGCCTGTCTGCTCCTCACCACAGGAGAAATGCAGATGGGTCTCCTGCTCCGGCCCTGCCCAGACCTTCAGCATCCACAGGAGCTGAGGGGACACGTCAAGCATGACATTTTCTGTCCTCTGTCCTGACTGCTCAACGTCACCGATGCACACAACTCCTGCCCCTGTATCCGCAAGCCCTGCGAACAAGCCATTTTCTAATAGAAACTCGCCTCTATCTAACAAATTCTGAGAAATCTCTTTTTAAAGATACACTGTCTATTTATTTACAGCAGCTTTAGTTTTGATTCTTATTTCTCTTCAGTATTGATGAAAAAAATCACCACTCTTAAGCTGCTAAAGAAAAAAAAAAATCTTCCTGGCAATTTCCCAGTTAAGAAAACTTGATGGTTTTCTCCCATTTTGTTTTGGATAGCACTGAAGTGATCACGGCAGTTTTTAACCAATGACACAAACACCGTGTTATCCTTCTCAGCAGGCTGCCAAAATACATGAGCCTTGGCTCATTTAAAAAAAACAGAACAGCCTGATTATTACCAAGATAAGTGGCTAAGTGGTGTGCCTTATGAAGCCGGCAGAGGGAAACCAGGGCCCTTCTGTAATACCTGGACAAGGAATCGGTCCCCATCCCCTCTTCTTTCCGTTCTTTAAAAAAAGATTTTAAAAATAGGCTTCTGGTCACTAGAGATGTCAATTTTGTCTAGGTCTCAGACTTCTGAGGTGCATTTGTAGACACAGCGACAGCATATAAGAGGACTCAGCTAACCTTAAATTCCAGATATTCGGGAGATGCCTGGGGAAATTGCGTCTTTAATTTTTTATGTATATTATATATTTTTCTGCCTGAAACACAGATCCTCTATATTATATTTGGAAGCTCAAAAGAAACTTGACAGTGTTCCTTTAAAAAGATGGAGATCAGCTATCTCGAGCACTGCAGCATCGCTCACCTCCACATTTCCAACACAGCCACTGCTCGTGTCCCTACGAACAGCAACACAGACGGGGACAACCACGGTCAACGTCGCCAAGCGTCAGTAATGACACCCGAAGGGCCCATGCAACACCAGGCAAGGTTACGGCTACGGGAGAACACAGGCCCTACCTCTGTATAACAGCTGCAGAATCATTCTCTCGTTTCCGTCTCTTCCTCTCTGCGTAGCCCCTGAACGCCCTGGGAAACCATTGTAAGCCATTAAGCAACTACACAGCTTTGGACTGGAGAGGACATGACACACAGACAGGAAAGCTCTCACCAGACAACAGAGAGACATCGGGCTGAGCGAGGAACACAACCAGCCCTCGCAGGACCGCATGCGAGTCAGGGGCCGGGCAAAAGACTCACCAAACCACAGGTCCTCACTCCCTACGGCAGGTGGCCGGACAAGCAGCTGCTCCTAAAGCAAACGCAAGAGCGGCCAGAGCACGGCCCAAAGAACGGGGGCGAGCAGCCGTCACCCCTGCTACAGAGGAACGGACCGAGGAAACTGCAGACACAGAACCTCCGTACGCTGGGATCAAGAGGGACAAAAGCATGCTAGCTACTGTCCTCTCCATCGCAAAGATGAGGATGGCTGTGGTGTGATCCATGTCGGCCTACCAGGTGTAGCCACCTAACAAACAGCCCTAGCACAGGGAAGGCACGAGCGAATATGATGGACAGGAGAGGAGAGTTTATCCAGGACACCGACACACAAGGAAATGAAAAAAATGAAGATTATACTTACGAGATGCTAGAGATTCCAGGAGACGCAGGGAAAAAGAAAGAGAAGAGGAATTCATTAGTGCTCAGCCCAGGCCAGCGTTCTGAGGGAATTCTCACTCCAGAGGGAATAGCTCTTGTTAGGTGGAAGGAAATTGCTTTTCAAATTAAACATTTCTCAGTGGTCAGACTCCTGCTTGACTGAGCCAAATCCTCCCTGGGGCAGCGTTGGCATGTGGTTTGGACGCAAATTAAGCTCCATGTAGACCCAGAGGACATTCAGACGTAGAACTGACAGCTGAACATGGCCCATCAGGCTACGACGGGAGCTCAGCATCATGGGCTTTTGGGGCAGAGACACCTTTTCCCACAGTGACAAAGACCTGTGAAGTCAGCTCAGGCTGTCTGGTCTACAAAGGAAGCAAGTGTGGTGGACTGAAAACACGAGAGCAGAGGACAGGAGGACAGGGGCACCCGGAGGAACCAATCCAACCAGCTTAGGGAAATGCCCCAAACTTCTGGAGATGTTTCTGTGCCATTTTTAGAGGCAGCAGAGAATCTCCAGAAATGTTAACCGAGGAGCTATGTTAACCAAGGGAGCTGTGCTCCTCAAGGGTTTCTAAGGACACCGTTCCCCAAACCAGCCTCACCTTGGCCTCCAACAGCTCCAAGCCTTGCAAGCCCTGCCATGGGCAACCACCCTGCAACAAACCTTGTGCCCAGCAAAGATGACTTGAGACAGCAAAGGATGTGCCCGAAGGCAAAGGAAATGTGCTGATTTTGTGCATGGTTTGGTGTGTCAGATCAAAACTGCAAAATACCAGTCACTGTTACCAGCCAACATTTCTGAAGAGCAAAGAATGCGCCACATTGCCTCAGGCTGCCCACAGCCCCAGGAGTGTGACCCAGCTGGGGAGCCACCAGGTTTGCTGTCCCTGAAGAGGCGGCAGAGGGACACAGAGGTCAGGGGCGAGACGCAGCGCTAGGACAACAGAGAGGAGAAGCCCATGGAGACTCCTCACTCCCACTGTTGGGGTGGGACTAGGACCCCGCCACCGTGCAGCAGGTTCCACAGCCTGGCACCAGGCAAGGCCATGAAGATAAGCCATTTTGCTGGGGGATGCAGATCCCTTCCAACATTTCAGCAGTTGCCCCCTCCCCATTGCGGGATCCAGCCCTTCCTGCATCGGTCCTTCCAGGTCTGATTGAGTTTGGGTCATCCCAACATCAACAATCAGCCTCTTTTCAGGATTTGGGAAGAGGAAGGTATGAGGAAAAGAAGAAATGGCAGAGAAATAGATTGGACAGATTTATCCCTGGAAGTGTTTAAAAGGTGTTTAGATGAGGTTCTCAAGGACACGGTTTAGCACTAGAGTTAGGTTATGGTTGGACTCGATGATCCTGATGGTCTCTTCCAACCAAAATGATTTTATGATTACAAAAAGAACATCAGATTAGTCAGGGAGAAATGGGGAGAGCAGTAGAGCCAAAGGTGACACAGATGTTGAAGGAAGGACAAAGGTGACAAGGAGGAAGATCAGTGTCTCATTTCTCTCATTGTTTGCCTTGGCTTTCCAACCAGGTAGGAAATACTTGAAACCAGGAAGGCGGCATTTTCTGGGCAGCTGGGAACAACCTGGAAATGAGGCTTCCCTTATTCTCTTCAGTCCTTCAAGAACTGCCTCCTCCCAACATGCAGCAACCAGGGGCACCAAAACCTGCTCAGAGCGTGGAAGGAGAAGCTGGTCCTAACTCGGATCTGCTCCCACTTTGCAGAGATTTTACTGATGCCTTCTCCAAATGAGCAGACCAGCGCAGAAGCTGTAGGGCTCTATCTCATCCTACAGACACGCACTCCTCTGGAGTGACGGATGCAGGGCAAGCCTGGAATAACGTTCCCTCGGGGCAGCGGCTGCAGCAGAAGGATGTGGTGGAGGGTCCCAGCCCGTGCTCCCACAGGACCCTCACTCTGCAGGAGCAGCCAGGGACAGGACACAGAGTCACAGAGAAATTCCGGGAAGCAGAGAAGAGCTGGGTAGCCCGAGGAGGTAAAGAAGGTAAAACCAAACAAGTGGGAATAGTAGGAAAGAGAACGAATAAAGTGCAAAAAATAACTAAATAAGAGACAAGGTTCTCTCTCTCCCACCCTCAGACTGCAGTGCCAAACATACAGCTCGACTGCTCCAGGCTCTCGGGTACACCTTTGAGCATGTTGTGAACTTTCAGAGACACAGTAAAAGCTACGGCAGTAGTTTCACTTACGCTTGCATAGTTGTAGTAGCGGTTTGAAAACTGAAGAGGTTCTCTTTTGGGAACCAGGTTCGTATGGGGACATCATCTGGAAGAGAGAGAGCAAAAGCTGAGAATGCCGCTGCAGAGATGTGTTTCAGACAGCAACACTTCCCAGGCTCTTTCTGTTCGTGCTTTTCTCCAGCATCCTGCCCTGTACTGAACAGGAGAGTCTCATCCTCCTCATATAATGAACATCACCGATTGTTTGGTAAATTTGTGCTAAGCCTGTTCTATCAGGCTACTAAATGAAGAACGAAAACTCTGTTCTAAGTGTGGAAGATTAGAATAATCCAGGAATTACAGAAGAGACATTTGAACACGGAAAAAAAAAAAATGGAGTAAAGAAACATTTTTCATTAAAAGCATTTTCCAGCCTCTGTGTTTTCCTTAGTACCATTAGTTCGCAACGTCCCATTCGTCCAGTTCTTTCTGATACAGCGTCCCATGGAAGAGGAAAAGCAGTCACCTTCCCCTCTTCACAACTGTAACCCAGAGATGGACTCTCTTTTTCTACCACTGAAGTTTCAATAAACCCCTCACACACCTGCTCCTGATGACCTGGCTCTTCAGCAGTTTTTCTGGTTTTGGACATCATTTATACAATCTGCAGATACCTCTGTGCTTATCTGCTCCCCTGTGTGTGTTAACTGCCCTGCCCGAACCCACTGCAGATTATTTCTCAATTACGTTGCATCAGGACACCGCATCATCTTCACGTAATGACCACTAAGACAAAAAGTAGGCACCAAAATAAGTGTGGGATGGTGGAGGAATCTGATCAAGAAGCAGCTCCTACCAAGGCTGAAGTTGGTCAGGCAGGGAATCGGGGGTCATTAAAATCCACCGCCAAAAGACACGCGAGATCTCGGTGGACTGGATCCCTGGGATTTGGGGCTACCTGATTTTTCACCTTGCTCCACTCCCAATTTGTGGCTTCCTTGCTTAATGCCTCACCACATGCTGCTGATCAAGTGTCTTGCTTCACTCATTCAAGTTTTAAGATCATTAGCAACTACAGTATCTTAGTTATTAATATTCTGGCATTGTCAAGACTATTTTTTAATTCACTTTCATTGGCCAAAACCCAATCAAACCCTGCACTGCAGACATAATTACTACAGACCAGACATCTTACCAAATGTTTTGTACAGATCATAAGCTGCTATAGACTCATCCTGCTGTTCCCTGAAAGTACAAAAAGTGGCTGCATTTACAGACGCAAAAAATGCTAAATGCAACTAAGGAGGCTTCCTTTGAAGTGAAGCTTCCAAGAAATCCTGTAGAAAGCCATAACAGACACTCCTCGGTTCATAGTTTATGTCAAGCTTTGTATAAGGGTACCCTAAGGAAATACATTTGTTAAATGAAAACTGCATTCTAGTATGCTAAATACTGACTATGAATTTCCTATGTCTGCTCTCCTCCAAAAAACAGATAGAGAAGAAATGCAAACCAGCTCAGACTATAAATGAATTACCTGTTTGAAGTCTCAAGCCCACAAAAGTGGTGCAAGGAGGAGAAGTTGTACAAATCCCTTCTTAGCGAACAATTCCGTACAGGCTTCTCAGGGTCTACACATCTCAAAGGACTGACAATCTCTTAATATATTTCACAGCTTTTAAGCCACTAGCTTTGATTTAAAGTAGAGCTTCTGAACAACAGCTAATATCCTTAAGAGGCTTTCCCTGGACAATCGTTTGAAGCCTCTCTTCCAACACAGGAAAAACATCACTCCCCTACCCACAGCACTCAGTGGAGAATAAGGGGTTTGTGACCCTTCAGAGGTGCCTCTTCACCAGCCAGATGTGGAACAGCAGCAGAGGAGCACAGAGCCGAGGATTACGGAGCACAGCTCTGCTCCAGAGCTCATCCAGCTCATGAAAATTCAGATTATGAATATGGCTGTTGTGCTTCCAGGAGCGGGCACCGCGCTTCTTTTCAGCCAGGCAGAGCATCATCTCCTTTCTTGTTACCGTCAACTGTGATGAAATTGCCAAGGAACCACAGACCTGGGTAGGACAGCTTGTGCTCCTCCGGAACGGTGTTAGGCATCATTAAGTCAGCATAAACCCCCATATTTAACTTATGCCAATCTGGCCTAACTGCCATGAGTGTTGGTTTGCAGCAATAATGCATCATGTAAATCCAAACAGAGAAAGCACCACCATAAAGTGAGCCTCTGGGAGGTCTCTCTCTCTCACCTCCATTCTTCTCTGCCCTGTTTTTGCAGCCATGCATAAGGACATTCCAATAAATACTTCTTGCAACCTGTGGACGCTTGTGCCATTCAACTGTCCGTTTTTCTCTCAGTAACATCGCTCGGATAGAGAGCACAAAGGAGACCGAACTGAGAAAGTTTCCATCCCACGATGCCAGCGCCGCAATGGGGTTTGGTCTCAGTGCTGCCTGTGCAGCCACACGTGCGAAACACAAAACACTCATGAGGCACCTGCAGGTTCAGCACTGTCCACTTTGTTCCCTTTTATGTAAATACTCTGATATATTTTCAGAAAGGCAAATCTGCATTTCACGCTGATAACTGGCTCTAACAAAAATTGCTGCCTAGTTGAAAACACACATTATAAATCCCTGGGCACAGAAACAGAACATGGCATCTCTCTGCAGCATCTGCTAGGACGTGTTTTCCAGCAAATAGACGCGTTCAGCTCCAGCTATGAGGAGTTAAACTGCTCCATCAGTGATCTGGAGCTCTGCTTTGGTTTTGTATCAAGTGACGTGCTTCAGTCCCGCAGCACAGAGTACAATTTGGATTTGTTCGGGAAAACTTTTAACATAAATCCATCAACAGTACAACATTTTCCCCTTTCTTACTTCAGTGCACATCATGAGGCTGCAACTGATTGAACTCAGCACCCTGATCTCCACAAGACCAAGCCCTGGGCTCACGATCTCCTTTCCTGAAAGGTTAGAACTGCAATGACTTTCTATTTCCACACAAGCTTTCTGGCTGTTCTATCATATGCAGAGCCTTCTTTTAACAGGTAAAACACATATGATCATAAAATCATAAAAGGCTTCCGTACAGGAAAACTCTTCTCAGTCCTTTTCTTGCACTTAAGCAATAAAAATAAGAGTCTAAACTTGCACATGTAGTGTCTGATGTAAAGCATAAAAGTCACAGGGAACAAAAAGAAACAATGCTTAAAAACTACAAGCAGGAATTAGCGGGACTGTAGGTGTCCTGCACACTCAATAATCAGTTCTTTTAAAATTATTCTTCTTTATTTTTAGTCCATGTATTAATTTAGTCACAGCATTTCAAGCATCTAGGCATGAAAACATGGTCCAGAACCCAACCCTTCTGTGATTTTACCTGCAGTAAATACCACTGTGATATTTCCTAGAAAAACCATGAGCCCAGGAAAGATGGATTGTTTGATCTCCACAGTTCTCAATTTATTTTCAAGGAGAAAACCTTGACCTTTTTGGCTGGACTGGACAAATCAGACAAATTAGGTCAGACTCTTTGCCAGCCACATATAGAGCTGACAGGCAAAGATGGACTGCGTACTAGCTTATAATTCAAAGCACATAGATTGCGACATATTTTGTTAATAGGTTTTAAAGACAATCAGGATTTTTTAAACATAATTGAATAATTACAAGCCCTATTCCCTGAAAACATTGAGCAAATGGACAGCAACTGGGGAAGAAAGCGCGATATTGTGTTATTTGCTAGTATTTATGGAAAAAACATGAGGTGGCACTAGGTGAGGGACCTGCTAAACTGCTTCCAGTCACGCAGACGAGCATTTCGGAGATGCACCAAAGTACGCAACATCGTACCTGAGCCAAGGCTCCCTCTGAGCACACTGAAATGTTCACAAAACTTCACCTGCCTCAGCCCCACAGGGTGGCAGAGGAGAGAAGGTCCAGCTCTGAACTGCCTCCTATGTGAGCACTAATGTTGGTGCTGTGACACCATCCCTGCTCTTCCTTCAACAGAAAGGAAACCTGCAGGGATCAACCACATTAAGCTACATGAAGCTGCCATGAAAACCAGCCAGGTCATCTGCAGCTGACAAGCTAGAAGCAGAGACAGCAGGGCTCGGACGAGCTGGCCTCAAACTGAGCTCAGCTTATTTTAAACTCCCCCTTTGACAGTCCCATTCCACAAACGCTAGTGCAAGGTCCCGGCAAGGTGCTGAAGGGGAAACTAACCCTCCGTGCTGGGATGAGATGCTTGTCACCCTCACCCCGTGTTGACGAGTCCCTTTGTGTCCCTCCCGCGCCCACCCTCACTCACCAGACACCCGATCCACACTGTACATCCTCTCCAGCCTCTTTCTGTGCCACCCGGTCTCGCTGGACTGGTGCTGCTCCAGGTCAAAGGAATGCTGAGAAGGGGCAGCCAGGCGGGTGCAGGTCGGGCACTCCTTGGAGCCCTGCCGGCTGCCTGGCCAGCCCCGGCAGTGCCGCCCGACACCGTGAGAGCCGCCTGCGCCGTGCACGTGGTGGCCATGGTGGCACTCCTCTTGGGCAGCCCCCTTCATCACCACCAGTTCCATGCTTTCATTCTCATGGTCCGACAGCATCGGCCTCTCGCCAGAGATAGTGTAGACTCGCGGCTTCGGCCCCTCGCTTGGCATCTTCTCCGCCTGCTCCTCGGAGAAGCTCCTCTCGAACTTGCCGTCGGAGATGACGGAGAGCCTGCGCTTGTTCTGTGCCGCCTGCTGCATCTCGGGGGAGTCCTCCTGTCCGATATAGGAGTCTGCTAACAGGTGATCTGAAAAAAATGGCACGTTTGCCTTAAAATCAAAGCACCCCAGGCACCAACGAATTCAGGAGGCTCTTTGTTATCGTTGCAGAAAAGGGAAGGGAGAGAGAGATACAATAGGTTGCCCCAAGCACCTTTTCAGATGAACACGCGCCCATAATCTTGTAAACCTCCAGAGCTGGTACTGAAATGAGAGACATTTCTCACGGATATACCCAATACTTTAAGCATGCAACTATCCAGCAAACAAGGCTAGAAGCAAATGCAGCTCTCGGTGCACGGCCTAAAAACACGTACGTGCAAAACAGGCCTCGTTCAGCTGTACGGTCCTGTCTGCTTCAGTGAGTTTAGCAATACTGGGCTGGTGAAAGTTTGCAGGACAAGGACCCGCGCCAGCTTCTCAAACAAGTGAAACTCTGAGTGTTTCATGAACCAAGTTATTACTCTTCAGAACTAAAGGAAAGGGGCAAACGACCAGGGTTTGTTTGGATTTTTCCCTGATTTTCTGCCAATTGGTTTGACATGAAAGAAATGCAAAAAGGCCTCAGCCGACAGCTGCGCCGCCGCGTCCCGCCCTGCGCAGCACCCCGGTGAGCAGGACTCCTCGTGCGTGCAGATGGCGACGGCGCAGCCCGTGGAAACCGTCCTGAAGGAAAACACAGCCGCCCCCTTTGTGGGGTGGGAAGATGGAAAGGAGAGAGGCCCATGAGCGCAACTATCTTTGGAACCCACACACTGGATGAAGTGCCAGGAAATCTCAGCATTTCCATGGCAATTCCATGCATGAACCCTACAGTAGCTGCCACCCACCTGCTAATGCTTTTTTCAAGTGGCTGTTAATTACCTCTTACACTTCCCTTCAGATGGGAAGCAGCCAGGGGACTGGTAAAAAGGCTCAGCAGGGAATGCATTATTCATGTGACTACAACCCCAGAAAAAATAAAATCATTAGTGTCCAGCACAGACAGCAGCATTTTAAACAGAGGCAAAAGCAAAGCCAAGCTTTTAGTTCACTACATATTGAATGAACATCTTTCCTTTAGCTCCTGAGTCATGATCTGAAGAAGCTGGTAACAATGTAAGGCTTGGTCGCCTTGTAGCTGGCGGTGAAGGGAGGAAGGAGGAACAGACCCATCTCAGAAGTCTGATGTTGCACGTGTGCAACGTGGACCTTTCACTGCTGCCACATTCCGCTTCCTCTTGTGCCCCTCCGAAAAAAGCCCTCCCAAGCTGAGGATGTATATTTTCAGCTGCTGAATCTAAAGCCCATCCCGGATTGTGCTCTCATTGCCCAGGGCCTCAACCCGGCTCTGTTTGCACCCGAGACTGGACTGAACTGAGCTGGTACCAGTACAGCGTGTCACCTTATCACATTTTTCTGCTTGAGATACAACTTCCCCCAGCACCACGAGGAGGTAAACACGTCTCTGGCCGCTCAGCTCAAGAGGTGACCGTCAGGACTGTTCAGGCTCACACAGCTCCAGTTGTTCCATTTGTCTCCTAGTGAAACCTCACAGTCTCCAGACGCTGTAGGCGGCAGCTGCGCGACTCCTTGAGTGGACCAGGAGAAGGAGCCTGGAGGAGTCCTACAGAAAGAGCTGTGCCTCTTCAATCTATCGTTGATGCCTCCTGAATCTATAGCTGATGCTGTCTTGCCAGGCTTCACATGAAGCCCAAAACACATGTGTAGGTGTAGTGAGGAACCATGCACCTCGCGGATACTGTCCAGGTGAAATATGAAAGGTGGGCACCCACGGTCTCCTGCATGGACAGCCGCACCTCCTCCTTGCGCTACAAGGGCTGTCACCACAACTCCAAACCATTCAAGTGGAAGAAGCTGTTCCACCAGCCACCATTCAACAGCGTGTCCACTGCAGGACACAGTGTCACGGACCAACCAGTGCAGAAACTGTTCACAGGCTCCAGTCTCCCCAACCACTTGTCACCCCTCCAGGGGCAGCAGCCACCACATCTGTCCTCCAGCAACCCAGACCCGCTCCAGTCCCAGCACTAACTGTGCTCTAGAGTGGGCACGTCTTGGGAAAACACCACCAAACCGCTCTTTGACATCTGCCAAGACCTGTGCTGGCTAACAGTGCCAAGCACACCATATTTTAAATTAAAAACAAAGGCCAGTTCTAAGCACTCCTCTCAACTTGTCAAACTTAATAATCCGTGCGGGCACAATGATCCTACATATTTCTTAAGATGCTACAAAATAGTGGCTGGCAGCTGCCCTGTTCCCCTGAAATTAATATTCCTATGGAAGACACGTGGCCTCACTAGAGCAAACACACAGGGTCATGCACCTTTACCCACACACCGACAGCACCGCGACTCAGAGACCCGAGAACCTCTGAACTCTGGTGTCTGTGAGTAAATAGAAAAATGAAGTGGCCAGAGCTTAGTATGTCTGAAAATGCTGATGATCACGAGTGCAGAGAGACCAATTCCAGCCTCTGCTTTATAAGCCCCATAAAACTGACGGACATGTAAGCAGGACACGACTGGTTTCAAGTAAGAGTTAACTTCTTACTGAAATCATGGCAGGGTTACAATTCTTGACTAGATATATTCAACATAAAAGACCTGTCTGACCTAGCATGCAAAATGCAAGGATAATCCTTTCTTCCTACCTTACTTGACCTTTACTCAATGTGTTTTCTCTTGTACTTATCTAGTTTTCATGGTCTACACTACAAAGGCCTGCCACCACACCAATATTGTCTTTGTCAAACAACTGGATCATTATTTCTTTTCATTCAATTTAGCACCTTCGGTAACTACGCATTGGAGAAGCAACTTCATATGGAAAGGGAATGTGAAGCTTTATTCAAGACTCCTGGTTAATAAAGAATTTATCTACAGAAAAAAAATAGTACGGAAGGAAAAGAGATTCAAACATCCATCATAATGAATGATTAGCTTCTGAAAATGAATATGCACCATTCCAGGGAGCCAGTCTGTGCTGCCATTCCCACACACACGTACAGCAGCAGCCTGGAGACGTTACCAGCGACCAGTTCCCCCCTCTGTGCCTGCAGTGAACTGGGATCAGGTGCCAAAGCACTACACCTGCTTCTACTACGGCATTTTAGATTAATATAATAGTTCTTTTCTGCTGGGAAAGAAGTCAAGCTGGTCCAGAAATCAATACCGAATCAAATCTGAGCCACAGGGATGTTCAGTGAAGAGAACGGAGAAACAGTAACAGGGGAGGTTCAGCAGTAACTGGGATTGCGTTCCTGGAGCCGGCTGTGAACACCCTCTGCCTGTCACCGCTGCTCCTTCCACTCCATTCTCACATGGCTCTTGCACCTCTCCCACAACCAGCTGCTCCATCAAACTGCCACACAGCCCAGGCCAGCGTGATTTCGGGAGCCTGGCAACAGCTCTGCTCCCCCACTCGCTTCCATCAGCAACACCTTGGTCTCACAGCTGTACAGCTTCTCTGGAGCAGGCACATCAGGTTCCTCAAACAGATTTCTTTTCACCTACATTTGTGCTCTACACGGATTTGTTGTGCCTGAGACACTTCACAGCAAGACGAAGGGAAGGGGATCAAGGTGCCTGATCTGTAGATCTTGTGTCTATTGGTAACAGAAACATCTAAATCACATTTTCATCACTTCCCTGTCTACCTGGGGGCTCAACAGTCCAGTCCTGGGGGCAAATCCACTTCTCACCCACCTTGTTATTTACTTGAACACACGTCTCTTTGGCTTCACTTGCTCCTCTCTGATATTTCTTTCTTCCACGCAGCACTGCCCAACGCAGTCCTTAGGGCACATGTATCACCAAAGGCACGATCACCAATAGCAATGATAACCTGCACTGGTTAATTTGCAGTATCTTGAGAAAGAAAGAATCCACATTCTCAGTACACGTAGGTCCCGATAATTACGCACTTATTACTATCAGATACTTACAATATGTCCTTTCTCATTCAGTAGCTCTAACTCGAGCGCTTGCTCTGACCCACGTAGTGAACCGCGAAAGGACGTTCACATTTTCTTTCACTGTCACATTTCTCGAGAGAAGGGAACACGCTGGGACAAACCTCGGCTGACTGATGCCGGTTCACAACAGCGGGGGACTCACCGAGCCAAACTCATATCTGATGCAGACTGCTTTGTAACCCCATGGGATGGGGAGTTTATAAATCAAGGCAGAATATAGCCATAAGACGTAGACAGAAGCTTTAAAAAAAAAGTCCCAAATTTATTACTGTATTTAGCAGCCAAACTGATGATTAAAGCACCTTAGATTTAAAACCTCAGCTCCAGCATCAGAAGCAAAGTGGCAAAGGGGAATCCAGATAAACCCTATTAAAAAAAGATCCGTCATCTCAGAAAAATAAATTTCAGAGAAACAGTCCTCTCTCCCCTGCTCCACCTCTGCTGGACCTGACATTTTTGGTACCAACTTTAAATGAAAGAACCGTCTCGGCCACTGAAGACGAATGGAAAGATTTTAGGTTCACAGAATGTGGACTCGCAGCACTGTTTGTAGTACCAGGGATGAAGTTAATGCTTTTTTTAGCATTAGCCCTACCAACCTTGCTGGTCTGTAGGGCTGAAACAGCCAAGGAACAGGCACGGTCAAAACCAGGAAATTTGTGCAAAATATTGAAGCATGAGGCAGGGAGATAAAAATGGAGATGTAGCAATTAAAAAAAAAAAAGTCACAGTGGCATTTCAGCCACGCAGTAGGTTCAGAGTCAAGCGAGCGAACGTCAGGCACAGTGCTCGCTGTGGGGTCACCTGCAGCCTGGCCAAGCCAGCCCCACCGTGACTTTATGGGGCACCCTGACCCCACCGCTCCCGAGGAGGGAACGTCACACGCTTCTCTGCAAACCACAGACAAAAGGCAAGGGAGCAGCTCCGAGAAAACAGAAGGTCACTCAACTATGACAAAACGGCTCCAATTAGTCTTCTGCGCTGAAACGGGCCTAGAAAACAAACTAGAGACGCTGTTGACATTGTGCCTCATGGATGAGTAACCTTTTAGTCTGGCCTGTAACATTAATGTGAATAGATGAAATTGTTACCGTGAGACATGACCCAAAGGAGCAAGTGGCAGCTCCACCGCTGGCCTTTGCATTTCCATGGTAACACCGTGACCTATGTTTTATTTACTTTATAAGCAAACAACATATTTGACAGCAAGTTTTCAGATACACCCACACCATACCTGCGCTGGCTGATCCTGGAAGCAGCCTGAAACCTTCAGAGATGAGATTTTGCATCCCTGCTCTGCTCTAAACTCAGGCTGCCTACAAGCCCCTGGGGAACAAGGGTTCTTTTTAGAAAGGCCACCTCCCCAGCTCAAGGCCACCTCCCCACAGGGGCACAGGGACACACTGGGAGAGCTGGGACAGATGCGCTGCTGGGGTCCGTCCTGGGGATGGGGGAACATTGTCTAGAGAAAAAGGCAGACTCGGTGCTTACCCTGACCCAGGCTCCACTGGCAGCTCCGCAGTCTGACCGCTGGCAAACTGAAGGTCTCTCTTGGAGCACCATACGGCACCAGCCTTACCTCACGGCCTCACAAAAAGCACTGCTCGCAGGTCACCTGCAAAGCCTCACGCGGGGATTTCTCGAGTCCCACGGCAGCTCCTGGCGGTGTCAGGAGCCTCAGTCGTGTGGCTGCTGCCCTCACACCCTCTCTTCCGAAGCAGCAGAAGCCCAGGGTACAAACACAAGCGGTTTCTTCGGCGCAGTCCCTGCACGTGGCACGGTAACCTCGGCAAACACATTTTTCTCCCGCCACCACTACCCTTTGCTACGGGGCTTGGGGAAGCTCACGAGTGCCCTCTTCTCCTTACACGCTCAGTGTTTTCACTGACGGCTGAAGCATCACGCAAGAACAAAGAAAATAAGTGAATATGACTTTTTTTTGAGCTCAAAAAGAAGCTTCTTCCAGTTTCAGGTAGCTATATCCCCTTTGGTTTGTACTGATGCAAACCAGAGTAGTGACGCTGTTTCTGCAGGAACGACAGTGAACTTGGGTCAAGACCTGGGGGGCAGCTCTGACCCAAGGCCCCTCATCTCCGCAGCACCAAGCACAGCTCATACTCGCTGGGATTTTTCCCTCTCTTGCTTCCAGAGCCTTTTGCCCCCAGCTTGTCCAGAGCAGCCAGAACCAGCACTGCATCCCACAGCAACGGCCCCAGCACTCCAGCAGTTGCCCTTCAAATAACCCAACCGAGCAAAAGAGAAACTGCCTGATAAAAAAGTACCAGGCAAAAAACCCCCAAAACAAATAAAAAAACCCAGCACAAACCCCTTCCTTGCCTCAGCAAAAGATCCTTGTGTCCAAATCCCATCTCACTGGGATGCATTGCTGCTTCCCCAGACAGGAGGAAGTTTCTCAAATGCTCTGCTGCTGTCATTTTTAATTTCACTACCCCATGCCCTGGGTGTCTTTTTTGCCTCACAGTTCCAGTACATGGAGATAAAGAAATCTAAAGCAGTATATCAGTGTGGGGCCTCCAAGATCTAAATTGGGAGAAGGGGACCCTGGGAATGTCCAAAACCCCTTATCCCACGAGCTCCGGTGATTATTTCTTCTATGTTTTGCTCTCTTGCAGCCTTTTTACACTTCCCTTTCACAACATTTCAGTCCTTTTCCCTGCCTTTCTTCTAGTTCTGTCCCAGGGGACACCCGCTCCTACACTAAAACCTCGTCACAGACAAAGCTGGAAAGTCTTTGGAAGGTACCAGAAAGCTCTGAGAGCCAGCAAGGGCTCTGGCAACAGCCCTGCAGTTGGAACGAACGCCGAACACGGGACAGTGCTCTTCTTGGGCACCTTCCCAGCCCTTCAGCCTGCGTGAACAGCCAGCAATGAGCAGCGGCAAGAATGGCACAGGAGATGGATTAGCACCCAGCACCAGCTCCCTTCACACATCTGCGTCCTGCCAGCTGCTGCACACTCCAACCCTCCCTTTTTTTTAATTTTTTAATTCCTCAGAATATCTCAAAGATCAGGAGAAAAAAAACTGAGTGATCCCAAGGAGGCAATCATTTCATCCTCTGCCAGCAACTCATACACCGTCACCAGGCAGCTTCCCTGTTCCAAAAGGGAAAATAGAAGAAAAATCTGTATTGCCATCATCCCTGCTGCAACCAAACACAGCGCACTCTGCGCAAAGCAACAGAAGAGGTAAAGGTACCTCCACATCGCCTGGAAAAACCTCCTCCAGAATAAGATATTGAAGAGTTGCATAGGAATAGTCACATAATATTTCTGAGCCATGAAGTTCTCAGGCCTCACATCAGGAAAAATAAGTTGTAACTGATGACATGTATCCTCCCTCACCTTTTTCTCACTACATGTACACCTTGCAATCCTCTTTACCTCCTGCTGATATACCCACTGCCCCGGCGAAGGAAGCAGAGGATGGACAGACTGCAATTTTCTTGAAAACAGAAGGTAAACAAAGCCTTGCAAATAACTCACCCATCATGAAAATGCTCGGATGCGGCAGCTGGCCCATCCTGCTGATATACAATCCCTCTGTAGTTCTTCATTACCACTCCTCAATTTCTCAAAACTGTTCCGCCACACACATACACACAAGCTCTCCAGAGGAGCCACCAGAAATAGACTCTGTGGTGTAAAAAATATCCCCAAAGAATAAGCTCCTTGATCTGTTGTGGAATGTGAAGCAAGAGGTAGGCTGCAAAAGCTGTTATACCATCTACTTTCCTTGGAGTTGAGGACTCTAAAGATAAAAAAAGTCAAACCCAAATGTACAATCCTCAGAGAACAAAGTGCAGCAGAAACAGAGTGAGTTGGGTCAGTCTCGCACACTTGGCATCTCCATCCAGCTGGCGGGTCTCCTGTGTTTCCACCCTTCTGCCAAGGAGTTGCATTAGCAGGTAAAGCAGCAAAAGAACTGGCATTCCAAAGATACACAGCCATCTCATTTTCTGCACAGGGCTTGTCCTCTGCAGGGACAAAGGTGGGTTCTGGCTCCTGGATCCGCAGAAGAGGATCCTGCCCTTCCCTCCTCCGTTTAGACCTCCACTGTCCCACTGACAGCTCTGCCACCTTCCTGCTCCTCAAACACCACAACCCTTTTCCCTCACTGCATTCATCAATGACTTTAAACCTTTCTTAAACCGTTTTTTTTCTAGACTATAAACTAATGAAGTCAAGGCCTGACTCCTTCCGTTCACATCTAAGCCAGCGCCTCAATCCCAGCTGTAATCTGCTGGCAATGTGGGGAGCATCCACGCTGGAGCTGGCGTTACTGCAGCAGAAAGAAGGTTTATCCCACGAGGCGAAGACACAGTGAAAGCCCAGAATGCCACAAACAGAGACATCCATGCGCCGAGAGCTCAATTGTTCAGTGTGCTGAGCTTCCTGGACCTAAGCCACCAACACACACGAGTAGGATTTTAACCACAGGACACTGGTGGACTTGTCCAGCCACAACTGCCTCTTCCCGCACCCTTCAGCTGAGCTGGTGAGTCAGAGCAGATTCAGGTACTTCTATATATGTGCTGCCTCTTCAACGTATGTAGAAGAGGCCCTTTGTTTCACTGGAGTCACCAGAGGAAAGCTCATCATCCAGCTTAAGTGCTCTGCTGAGCCAGAGGTGAAGCGTTCAGAAGTTTGTGAAAGCGATACCAAGATATATAGAATTTCTGCAGGAAGGAAAGAGTTGACTTCTCTGTTATTGGACTACTGGGACAAACAAAAGGGAGCCAAATTTTCTATTCTCAACATTTTTATAGGATAGCAACCTTCCTACCATGGTTATATATAAAAAAATGTTACAGGCTGTGTTAAATTATACACTGCAGAATCTCAAAAGATGACTTAAAAATGATAATTCTTTTTTATTTCCTCTTCTATAAACATTTAGAGTCATTTCTAGGCAACTTTATTTATTTCCAAGTCGATACTTAAGGATCCCATAAGGATTGTGGCATATCCACATGTATCTCTCGCTGCTTGATTCTTATCTGTGGCAACTAAGTTCACTTGGATTCAAATACGATCTCAAGCCTGATACACCGAGGGGGTGGTGGGTAGGAAAAGGTTTCCCCGGAGAGCTTACAGGTATGTTACACGCAGAGAGGGCTTAAGTGCTGGTCTGGGGAGCCCCAAAAAAGTCAAAGTAAACTGCAGTACATTGTTTTAAACCCCTTCCAGTCACACAGTGAGCATGATTCAGCCAAGGACAACTTGAAGGTCATTAGAGCAGATCTAAGAAAAAAGGCAGGGACTCATTCAGCTGGCTGTCAATGGCCAGAGTGACTGGGTTTGCTCCTGTAGCAAGAGGCTTTAACCTTTCCTGCCTTAGAGGTTTTAATACACACACACACAAAATGATAACATGACTCTACATTACATTCTATTTAATAACTTTATCCTCTGCAAAACAGTTCAATGCTAAAGAATAATCTCCTACTTGCTCACCAAGGATTTTCTGTGGATTCCACAGGATTTTCTATAGGTTTTGTAGTGAGTTTATTTCTTTTCTCACAGAGAAGACACAGCCCTGTTAGAAATGAGTTTCTCTCATGTCCTCGTGCCCATCAAGCAGAACTCATCACAGGCTGACAGGGTTGACTTCTACATCTACAAAAATAACAGATTAGCTAGCATGTGCTGGTGTCCTCAACCAGACAAGGCAAATCTCATTTTAACCCACTGAAGGAAACTCTGGGAATAAATCCAGAGGTCACCTTTGCCAGCAAAGACAGATTGCTGCACATACACCAAGCATGTCAGTTAACACACTATAACTCACCTTTCTTTTAATTCCCCAGAGAAAACAAGACCTAGGAGTGACAAACCAGTGCAGAAGCCTTGTGCAGTGCAGTCTTTCACTTCCCAGCTGAAACTTCTTCCAAGGACACCAGCTCTAGGGGTGAATTTATGACAGGGCACTTGTCCACCAAAACTGAACTTGTCCCCAGAGCCCACCCAACTGTCACCAAACTGCCTTTCCTCCTCATTTCAGACATCCAGAGGGTGACGACTCCTGTCTCTCTGCTGCCGAGATCTCACACTAACCCTTTATATGATAAATAAATGCACTTTTATTCTAAAGACTATCAATAAACAGGTGCATGCACACACAGACACAAACACGGTATGTCAGTTCTCCTACCTGAGCCGTTTCTGCTTTCGGGATGGTTTTGTGACAGATACTCTCCAAAAGCCCTTGCCGCTCTGCATATCCAAGCATCACAGGAGGCAGTAAAAGAGAGAAAGAGACACAGGTAATGGTTAAAGGCCAAGGAAAGAAGGAACAGTTCAATGTAATGCTCTTCTCCTGCAGCTGCCATTCCCTTGTCTTCGGGTGACAGATTTAAACACGCTGCAATAGCGGCGCCTCAGTTTTTCCCTGGCTGAATGGGAACACAGAGTTGGACTACGAGCCCAGGACTACTTTTGTATTTAGTTTCTCTGTTAAAACTGAAAAAAATGGAAATGCGCCCGCATTAGCTGGCCTTGTTTCTGTGATGCACAGAGGAACTGGATGACTGCCTGAGTTAAACACTCCTGGCAGCGCAGGGCAGAGGTGTCTCCATCCCGGTCCCAACCATCGCTCCAACCTCCACTCTGGTTCAAATGCTCCGACCTGTGAGCCAGCCCAGCTTAGACATTAACGCTAACACCATTTCACCTACCTTAACCCTAAGCTCTCGAGCAGTAGATATGTCAGTATTTGGATTATTGGACAACCTTATTTGAGAGACCCCCAAACACCCCACAGAAGCAGTTCTTGGTTCTCTGATGGATTCAGGTCCTGTGGATGACTGAGATGTTACTGAAATGTATTAAGAATCAACCAGGCAGGGTGAGCTCAACCCTTATGACACATCAGGGCCCACAGAAGAGAGCAAACCTATGAATATTCCAACCACAGCAAAGCTTTCTGCTTTCAGGCCACACAGGAAAGGAATCCTTGGTCAAGGCATGCATTCCCTGGTATACAGTAAATATAATTTCCAGTCTCCTATTTCCAGGATATTTGTAACACCCTGCTGTGTGCCCTCCCGTACCAAACAAACCCGTGACTGAACAGAGCTAATACCAGCTTTTCCGCAGCCATCTCTTCTCCCCAGGTTTGTAGAACAATCTCTCCATGGTCTGCAGCATCACGATCAGGCTGATATTTGCCAACGGACAGTCCAGTGCGGGGGCTCGTGAACACCGAGATGAAACAGCCACCCACCTCCTTGGCAAGCCAAGCCAACAAACCCAGCGGCCAAGCGCTCTCAGCCGGCAAGCACACCGGCATCTCTTGGGGGAGAAGACGAATACTTGCAGCAACAGCGAGGACTCTCCGTGCCAAAGCATCGTGTCCTTGTGTCCCATCCTCTCCCTTCAGAGGTGCTCAACCTCAGAACATCCCTCTCCAGTTCAAGCTGCCACTAAAGGCCACGCTCGTAACAGCCATTAATCATCTACGTGGGAAATGGCTTTGACTTCCAAAACAATCTTCTGCTTTGCTACCCGATGTAGCAGCGTATCCTCACCTGTGTAGGCAAGATTTTCCCCCACTGCTTTTATACATCTCCTCCCAAAAGGAAAAAGATTAACAAAGCTACAATATACCTCCCAGAGCGACTGGAGCTGGAAGGAGTGGGAAGTCCATTTGTCATCCACAGCCAGCAACAGGGGATCAATATGAGCGATGAAGAAAGAGTAATCGAATCTCCCTGGGATGAAATTTCAGCACAGCCAAACACAAAATGCTTTGGAGCAGCACAGCTGGAGCTGTGCAAGAAGCAAGGTTTAACCTTCTGCACCACTACAGGCTAACATACAGAGCCGAGGGTTTTCTGTTCCCAGCTTCTTGCCTGGCTAGTGCCAGATTGTACCTTTACACACTAGTTGGAGGTGGCAGTTGCCCAAACTGTCTTCCTCAATGCCGAAACATCCCCAGAGATGGTCACGCAGAGACTCTGTCACATGAGGGAGCTCTACAATTAGCATGAAGTCCCCACTATGAAGAACAAAGGGATGACCATCATGGTTCACCCATACAGCAGGACAAGCGCCTCGTGGATGTTCATGCACTCATTATGTTTCTGTTGGGGCAAAAAGCAGGACTTGGGCAACACACAAACGTAAAGTCGGGAGCTGGAGTGTGGCCACTTCAGAGAAGTGGTTGAGTTGCCACCCCTGGAGGTGGTTAAAAGATGTGTAGACGTGGTGCTTAGGGACATGGTTTGGCGGTAGACTTGGTAGTGTCGGGTTTACAGTTGGACTCAATGATCTTAAGGGTCTTTTCCAACATAAATGATTCTATGATTCTAACATCAGGCTACGCAGCTACACGAGCACTCCCGCGCTGCTCCTGCACTGCATCTTAGAGGTGGTTAAGGCTCGGCCAAAGCCACCGCTGATCTCCGCTGGCACTGGCACCAGCCCCGCTTTGAGCAGGTGGTTGGGCTCTAGACTTCCCAGACCTCTTCCACCAACACTTCTGGGACTCCAAGGCTTCCCATGAAAATGTCTGTCCTTGCAAAGCATCAACAACACATTTCACAAACAGGGTGCTTACAGCCTTGGGAAAGACTCTGAAGCTTCTCATGTGTATCAGGAGTCATTCCATGTAGAAAAAATAACAACAAGCAAGTTCTCAGGTAAATTATCACTGAGAGAACATGGCGATTTATACAAGAAATGCTGAAATGTGATGATAAAATTTAGTCTGTAACTACTTCAAAAGCTCCAGGAGCATGTTAGTCCATCTACCATTCTCTCCACTCAGTTCTCTGCCAATGCCTGAAGCTGATCTGGCTGGCTTAAAATCGGAACCAACTCTTCAACCTTAGCCTGCGAACCACAAGCTCAAAAAAATAGTACCAAGCACCTCCTGAGACCCAAACTGCAAACGGCTAACACGGAGCCAGGGAGAAGCACTGTCCTCCGTCCCACCTTGTTCCATGGTGAAAACAGGGTCACCTGCAGCTCTGCCACAACTGCTCCATTTCCCTCAGACACTGCAGACCAGCCTAAGAGCAAACAAACGTGGACACTTGATCACAATTATCTGGCAGCAGCTAATAAGGCAATGAAGCCTGCACGGTACAATGTGCAACGGGGGTTTTCCGGCCAATTACACTGCAAACTTCAGGCTCATTTTTTTGCCTATTATCTCAGTGGTTCCTTCTCCATTCCCGCTTCCCAAGTGGCACCGGCTTCTCCTTGGCCTCACTGATCTCCCACAGATGGCTGCGTGTGCCCTTTGCCAAGGGGACTCTGCAGCCAACCAGCTCCTTATGCCCAGGCTCCCCTCGCCAAGCCCTTTGTGTCCATTACTGCCCTGACTGTGCTCCCAGTCACCCCAGTTCACCAGCACCTGCCCGTATCACTAACGGGCCATTCACCCCCTTCTCTTCGGCCACCCGCTGACTTGATCAAATTAAAGTCAGAACAAAATTCAGACAGATGGTAGCTGCTCTATTCACCCCATTCTTTTCTATTTCTTTTCTCGACATGCTGTATTAATACAAGTCACACAGTGGCGCTTTTCTCTCAGCTCAGTTTTGCTCCCGCTCTCACAGCCAAGTTCAAGTCCCATCACGCCTTCTGATGGCGTTGGACAGAAAACCTTTCAACTGGGCTCAGAACAGAGACGCTTCGGGATAATTTAACTGGCAAGGGATAAAAAAGGAAACTTGTTTCATATAAATGAGATGAAGTACAAGGTGCCTTACAGACCCGCGGGCCGATGAGCTATAACCCGAGCGTATGACCCCGCAAAAGCTGCATACAAATGAGCAGGTAGTACCGAGAGGTGACCGGCTGATGACATGAACAAGTTCAGCCCTGACTCATCCAGAGAGAGGTTTTCATTTTAGTGGCAGATCAGACCTGCACGTTACACAGGCAGCACAGCTTGATTTAACAAAAGGACATCAACCAGGGACCACAGCCTTAGCACGCTGCGCTACTGAGTCTAACCAGTAAAGACAAGACTGCCATTGTCTCAGAGAAAACACCACTATCTTCTCCGGCTTCTTCTCCATCAGAACGACTCCAAGAACGCGGAGGGTGGGACGGGGCAGCACAACACAGGCAGCAAAGGCTGCTGCCCATCCGAGGGCAGTTTTCAGCGCTCACAGTGCATTAGGTGTCGAAGCTGCACTCGGGGCTGGAAGAGAAACCAGCTGAGATTTTGCAAAGAAGCACAGACGGTCTAGACATCCATTTGCTAGAAGGAGGAAAGCCGCCAAATAACAAAAGATCTCAATTACAACGTGATGAGCATGGAATAGCCTTCATGTCTCTGAAATAATCACATCAACAAGATAAAAGGGGCCTTGATGTATACGAGCAGCTAGGAGAAATTGATGCACGCAAATTCATGCAATCCATCAAACTGACACTGAACCAAGCGAAGAAATGGGCATTGAAACACCCAGAGGTACACGAAAGACCCACTTCAACTTCAAGCACAGCAGCAAGCTTAGCAAAACCTGGACTATTCAGCAGTATTACACGGAAAAATAAAGAACACCCACCACCTTCTCATGTTCCTCCTGAAGTAATGCCCAGAGGAGGTGAGCAGGAATCTGTTGTGACAGCACCTGCCAGCGCTGCACCTCGGGAAAGCTCAAGAGAAGAGACCTGCATCATCAGGACCTGCGTCCTCCCCCAGCAGCAATCCTGCTCTCGTCACCGCGCACAGGGGAACGCCGCCAGCATCTCCACGGTTAACAGCTCAGTCATTACACACCGCTCACACCTACGGTGTTTAAACCCAACAGTAACGATACCCTGACAAAAATCAGTTTTCTGAAATATCTATGGAGGGAGGTGGTAGCTGGAGAATTTTAATTTTAAATTTTAAAATGCTAAATTCTCACACTCAAGATAAGCAAATCAGATGTTGGCAATGGATCTTAAAGTCAAAGACCCCAAGACCTTGGTGGAATTTATAGTCACAAAGCCTGGAGAGGCAGAGCAGGAATAAGGTAAAAGACCAAGGTAATCAAAGCACCAGAGAGTTCATACCACTCACAGAAAATCCACAAACGGAAAAACCAAATCTAGACTCCGTGAAGAGCCCCAACCCAAGACAAAAATTGTTCCTGGAGCAAGAAATCCAGGATAAGGAATGCGTTCAAGTACCTTGGCATTTTTCAGGGCAAGATTTACCCTTTCACAGCAACTAATGCTTCACAGCCTTGTTTAAACCCACTCCCCAGCCCCCTCTGGTGAGTGCAGGGGGAGCGAGACCAAACTCTTACCGCCCTGTGGGGTATCTCGGACTAGACGTCAAAGTACTGAAATTGGGTTAAGATGAACCGCACGCTCGACTGAAATATTTCTTGTGCTAAACCACAGCAAGGAGAGACAGTTCTGGAACACCCAGCAAAAGTCTCATGTCCATTCGCTCGCACTGTCACACACTCCTAAAGAAAAGCTGTAGGCCAGAGTAATGCAAAGCAGAGCTGCAGGAAAACTTATTTACGGCCACAGTTGGGGTGCCAGCATTGTTCTGTAGGCGTCAAGGCAGCAAGGACAAAGAGGGCCCGTTTCTCACGGCTTTGGATCATCTGTGCCCTTGAAAGTGTGCTGAGGAAGCTGAGGAATGTGTGTCAGACACCACGGGGGCCAGGACCCCGAGAAGAACCAGCACAAAGCCCCACGGCACAGCCTGGGTGCTGTCGGCACAGGGGCAGCGCCAAGGTCACAACTCAAGGACAACTGCACCATCCCTTCAGCACTCCTGCCCCGGGAGCTGCAAGGCGAAAAAAAGCACACACAGGCATGAAACCACAGTTCAACGGGGAGACCTCACACGAAAGCACTTCACATTTCACCAAAGCAACAGCGCTAAGCCACGGTCACTTTGCGTTGCTGCATGCAGAATGGGTGCGCGGTTTGCTGCAGCTCTCCCAGGAGAGGACAGGACGACAGAGACCAAAGTTCGCAGCATCGCGGATGCTCTCGACAACGCCAGCACAGAGCAACTGTGCCATTATTTTGTAAGGAGCTATTTAAAAGACCTAGCACACAACAAACTGCATGGAGCTTAATTAATTCTCCTGGGACTGAAGACTCCCCTGAGTCGCTCTGCAGAGATTTTAATTTAGGAATCTAGGGAGCTTGCACCTTCTGCTTAGATCACATTACTCACTACAGCAAACAAATGACGCTCCCCGCTCAGTAAGACGGAGAAATGCACACACACACACTCCAGCCACACATAATAAATATATATTAGGGCCACTTGGACTTGCAGTGAGTTTCAGGAGATGATTTTTCTCCCAAAAAAGAAAAGCCAGGAGACCTATGAACAGGGCAGAGCTCAGGAGGTGCAGAGGAACAATCGCAGGGCATCTCCTCCTGCAGCACGAGAACAGGATCCCACGGCCGCCCACCCGAAACCGCAGGGGACCGATCACTGCAGCAGAGCCACCCACAGAGGTGACCCAAGTACCCAGCCCTCTTGGGAAGAACAGAATTGTCTTTGTAGCCTTATCTACTGTCCTGCAGAGCCTCCTCACTGCAGGTAAGGAACATAAGGACACAGGGACACAGAGGAGGAGCCAGGGCAGAGCAGAGGATGTAGTGATGTGCTCTGGGAAGCCCAGAGGAACCTTTCAGCAGGTGGGTCATCACCGCTGGAGAAATCCTGTGGGTGGCAGAGCCCTCAGGAGGCAGGAACAGCAGGACGGAGGCAGCGCCTGCCCCCACCAGCACCTTCTCCATGCAAGGAGGCAACGCAGGGAGCTCCTCAACAAGTTCTTTGCCCTCCCCAAAGGCGTTTTCAATTTGGCATTTCTAGAGCAGGGCATGAACAGGGAGACACACGAGCACCTGTCCTGTGCCATGGTCTGCAGGACCAGACACCCCTCAAGGACTTCATGTTCCCCAGCCCAAGCCTGCTCAGCTAACTTTTCTGGTCAAACCACCACAATTCCTACCACCAAGAGAGACCTCAGAGCTCCCACATAACAGCAGCAGGTCAGTAGCTGGAACAGGTACGCAGCAAACCAGAATCCCAGAGACACCTCTTGAACTCTACAGAGTTGATACCACTTGAGTGGCATCTGACCATCCTGGTGTGGGCTCAAAGGCCGTCACGTCCAAAACGCATCAGTCGCTCTCAGACACCCACTCTACCATTTGAAATCTTACTGATTACCAAATACGTTGTTCGTGCGACTGTCTAATCCCACACTCAGAAGCCCATTACAAGAGTTCTGCTGCACTTTATGTCATTTCTGTATAGCCACCTGGCTGAAAAGAATCCTACTTCCAAATCTTTGAACACCATTGAAAGCGCTTTCATTTTCGTTACTGGTTACGAACCATGGAGAAAAGTTCCAGGTTCTGCCCCGACAGCTTTCTCCAGAGGCACTTCAGACTTTGAAGGATGGATTTCTTTACAATGCAAACAGACATCTTTGGATCTCTTCGCTTCAACCCATAAGGCTATCTTTCCTCCTGGCACGGCAGAGATGCCGTAATGCCGGGTCACAGTCACAGAGAGGTGGCTGAGATCTCTCAGCTGCACAGATCAAGTCCTACACATAACTCCGGGTTATTCTAGAGCAATTTTGTCTAACACAAAGGAGGTGTTATATAACGCAGTTCAAAAGTTTGTTTCTTCCTATTTTTTTCAGCAGCAAAGAGCGAGTCTAGATGTGGCAGAGACGCTGACAGACCTGCCCATTTGCACAGCTGTGCTGTAGGAGCAGCTAAAAAGCTGCACCAGTGCCCCAAACAGTCACCGGGTGATCGCGGTGACACCTGCACCGCAGCGTGGGAGAAGGGTCCTTCCCATCTCTCTTGGCAAAGGGCACCGTAGCAACGCTCATCTGCGATAGCTTTTTAAACCTACGTGCAACATACACGTTTTCTAGGTTCTCCCATGTTTGATGCTAAAAAGCACGGGGATCAGACAGTAAGTGAAATTCTACACTGTAAGACAAAATACAAATGCAAAACAGGCACAATATAGAACCCAAATCTTTTAAGTGGTCAAGGTATTGGCTTGGGACAGTGCCAGAGAGAGCAGATGTGTTGGGTCCAGGATTCCACGCAATAGGTTTTCCATTCAAAGGAGCATGACCCCTTGAAGAAAGCCACTGACTTTGCCATCAGACAAAGATCACATTTCAGCTGATGAAAAAACACCGAGCAAACTGACCGCGCTTCCAGTTCCCAAAGATTAGACAGACCCAGCCCTGACCTGCTCCTTGCAAACCGAGCAAATAAAACCTACGGATGCTGCTGGCAGCGAGACACGCGGACACCTTTGCAGACAAACCACCTCTCCCAGGGCTGAGCGTCCGAGCTTTGCAGACAAACCACCTCTCCCAGGGCTGAGCGTCCGCTGCGTGCGGGGGGAGCCCGGTCACCCCCAGCCACAGCAAGCGGGTGGCTGCTTTGGGGGGACCGCAGCAGCGAGGGGACCGTGCGGGCACATGCCGGGTCCCTCCAAGCTCTCCCAGCCCAGGCCGCCTCTCCCGAGCCCCGGGGGGGAGCACCTGCCCCGCCGGCCCCGCACGGCCCGGCCCTGGGGGACACGACCCGGGGTCGCACCCGCAACCGGCCGCCTTGGCTCGTCCTGAGGGGCTCGGGGCCTCCCCGGAGCCGCCAGCGCGGCCGGGGGCGGGCAGGGTCTCCGCACCGCGGGGCTCCCCGAGGCGGGGCCCGCCCGCCCGCGCCCCCGGCACCCACCTCACTTTGGCCGCCACCGACGACATGGCCTCGTTCCTCAGCGTCTTCCTTTTGGACACGGCTGTGCCCATATTCGCGCGGGGGGAAGCCGCCGGCGGAGCGCTCATCGCACAACCCCGCGGCTGCCCATGCCGCGGCGGGGCCGGGTGCCGGGGGAGCCGCCGCCCCTCGCTGCCGCCCGCCCGTCCCTCAGCGCCCCGCCATGCCGCGGCGCCCCCCGGCCCGCCCCGCCGCGCTGCCCCCGGCGACTGCTGCGCTCCGCCGCGGCCGCTGCCTCCTCATTGACTGCGGCAGGAGGGAGGGCCCGGCCACCGCCCGCCGCCCAGGAAGCGCCGCTATATTTGGCCGGCGGCTCCCCCCTCCGCCCCCGCCTCCTCCCGGCTGACATCATGGCGGGCCGGCCCGGAGCGGGCGGCGGCCCCGCCTGAGGAGGCTGGCTCGACCCGGCGACCCCCGGCAAGGGCGGCTGTCCCCTGCGCTCACCTGCCGGGGGTGTCCGGCCGGTGGCGAGGGGAGGCTGGGGGGGATGTTCCCTCCGGGCTCCCGGCAGGAGTCAGACCCGCAACCTGCAAAAAGCGCAGTGATTTTGACATAAAACTGGAGCCTGCCTTTGACGGAACAGGTGAAAGGTGCTGGGCACGGTCAGTGCTCCACAGCTGGGTGCTCTGTCGGTGGGCGGGTGCTCATGGGGTGGACACGGTCACCAGGGTCACGCCGTCAGGTTTTGAACACGGCGTCTGTGAAGGAACAACACCGGTGCCCGTTCTCCTCCTGTGGCTTTGTCCCCTCAGCCCATCCTTGCTCACCGCCATCGTCCCGGAGCAGGTCCCAGGGCGGCTCAGGAGCTCCTCGAGGCGCAGAGCCGTGAGGCAGAGCTGGGTGTCCAGACACCTCCTCGTCCCCAGTGTCACCTGCCAGAGAAAACACCTTCCCTGGGGTCAGCGAATGCTTGAAAACAAGCACAGTGCAAGGAGCTGCTCGGCTGCTCAGCCAAGCCTGAGGGATTTTCAATTCATAGAATCATGGAACAGTTTGGGTTGGGAGCGACCTTCAAAGTTCAGCCCCCTGCCGCGGGCAGGGGCACCTTCCGCTAGACCAGGTTGCTCAGAGCCCCATCCAACCCGACCTTGAACGCTTCCAATGATGGGGCATCCACAGCTTCTCTGGGCACCCTGTTCCAGGATCTCACCAGCCCCATCATAAATCACTTCTTCCTAATGCCTAACCTAAATATGCTCTCTTTCAGTTTAAAACTGTTGTTCCTTGTCCTGTCACTACAGGCCCTGGTAAAAGTCTTTCTCTTTCTTATAAGCCCCCTTTGTACATTGAAAGGCCACAAGAAGATCTCCCCAGAGCCTTCTCTTCTCCGTCTGAACAATCCCAACCAACTCTTTCAGCCTTCCTTCAGGTTCCAGGGTTCCAGCCCTCACATCAGTTTAATGGATGAAGGTTTCGATCCCTAGGAGGGTCTGGGAAAGCGCTTTTCCTTGAGAAAGTATTTTATAAATCTGCTTTCAGGGCACCTGAGTGGGGGCAGGAAGTTTTAAAATATTATTCACAATATATACAGAAAAAACACTTGGGTGGTCCCCTGGCTCTGTGAGCGAGTACACGAATCCCAGGAATGCAGAGCTAACTCATTCACCAATATCTACCAGAAGCAGAAGTTTTATAGATAACTAAACTTCCTACAAGCTTTGTGAAAAGAGGCAACTGAAGGAGGGAGTGATAGACAAACAGACGCACCTTGTCATGGCTGTACCTGGAGAAAGGCTCATGTGCCACTGTCCTCCAGAGACCCTGCATGGAAGAGACCAAAATCTGGGAAAAGCTTCAGTCCTCTCCATACACTCCAAAGGCAAATCTTCAAGAAGACATATGAGGATTTGAACAAATGAAAGCTAAATATCTGGTCTGTTAATCTACAAATTGAAAAATAAAGTCATTCACGCAGAGAGCAGGAAAAAAGATGAATAAGGTACCCAACTACCCTGGTGTGTGGACACCAGGAGCGGGATGTAAATACCTCGTCAGCTGGAATTTTATCAGAGACTGGGGAATTCACTGTGAATAACAAACTTTCAGAAATGTGTCTTCGCTAAGACCCAAGCTGTAAGCAGAAAAAGTGCCATGTGTGCAAAAAAAAAGACATCACCCAGCTGACTGACGGCGAGGTGCTAAGTGACATTGGCTGCTCCGTCACCGCCACCGACTGAGCTGGCCTCAGCGTCCTGCTCGCCCCGCAGAGCTGCTCTTGGAAATGAGAGTTGCTCCTTGAGACTTCTTTAAGCATTACAGTCTCGATCCCATGTGCTAATATTGGCAAACAGATTTTAGGGCAGGTACGCGTCAGTCCCGTGTGTTGGAAGCAGGAGTGGGAGAGCTGATGTGTGCTCATCTAATTCGATGCTGGGTCTTGCTTTGCGCCACTAGGGACACAGAGACACAGAGATCTGAAGGTGCACGCACAGTCAAAAGAAGGGAGAAAAGAGAAATACGTGAGAATACTTTAAAAATAAGGTCAGCCTGAGCTTTTTGACCGTGCTTCCCCCCTTTTTTCCTGCATAATTAGAGAGGAAAAATGCTCTTTATGTCTACGTTTAAATATTGTGTCAGTTGTGGCAAGTGCTATCCTTTAAAAATGCAGACAACAAAAAAAACCCCAAAACTAACAGAAAAATAGACTCTCTCCCTGACATAATCCCCAGCAGATCTACCTGGAAACACCCCAAAGTTTCTCACCGTGACATTCTCCAGGTACAAAACAAAACCCAGCGTCAGCGCATTAAATTCCTTCCCACAGAAGATGACTCCCGTTAAACTTCAACTCATGACTATCCCCCCGCCCTCACCCTGTTTTTTGTTGCACAGTCATGTCACCACAGAATTTCTACAACAGAAAATGAGAGAAAATCCATCTGTTTTTAGGGAGCACCTTAAAAAGAACTGTGGAGAATTTGCACCGTGCAAGCAGAGTCTCAGTGAAGCAGTGTCCAGTGCGGTCAGTTCCTAAAATTAAAAAGCAGGGATGCCTCCACCTTCACCCTGTTTTCAGACCACACTCTGTCACGTTTGTGCCCTTTGGAGCTCTTGCGAACTCTCCCTTGTCCATTCCCCAGCAAGGTCTGACTGTTCAAGGCTGGGGAGGGTCCAGCCCAGTGCAGGGCTCACTCCAAAGGCACATTGGCTGCTCAGGGCTTGGCCAGATGGCTTTTAAAGACATCTGAGGATGGAGATGCCACCACCACTTCGGTCCGTGTCCCGAGGCTGCATCACTCTCATAGGGAAGGACTTTTTTCTTTCTATCTAATGGGAATTTCCCTCGTTGCAACAGTCACTTCTTGGTCTGTGTGCCCTTGAGAAGCGCCTGGCTCCATCACGCTCCACCAGCACTGATCCATCACCCTGCGGTTTCCCCTCTTGCTCTCTGCTCCTTAACCACCTTCATTTAGGGTTTTTTTCCCTGTGTTTGTGTTTCTCACAGGTATTTGGGGGTCTGGGTCCCCCCAGAGCGCCACAGAGGAGGAGGCAGCGGCTTGCAGCACAGTGCAGCTGGAGAGACGCCTTTGCTTCGTGCTCGGAAAAAAGTCAGGCGAGCCAGGCAGACTGTTCCCCATCGCTTCTCCATGGCAACGGGCCTTCCAGACACACGCACGTAGGCAAAGGGGCTGAGGAGGCAGGAGCATCGCGGTCCCTCCACCCCAGCCCCAAACCTGCACTCATGGGGCTCTCCCTGCTGAGCTCACCTCATCCTGGGGAGCACACCCCAAAACGGCTTCCAAAATAATCGTGGCTAGGCAGAGAAATGTTTCTCTCCTTCCAGCAGTGAAAGTGCAATATCCCAAAACACAACCCAGGCAAAATTCATCCTGGCCAGTGATGATTTTTGTCCATGTAAATGCACGACGCTTGAAAAATCTAGTATCTCAGCATCCTGTCAAACCAAACAGCACATCTCTGCCTCGAGGGAAACCCGGAGCCTCAGACCTGGTGAAGTCTAGGTCTTAGATCAGGCTGAGATGGCCTGATGATTCTCAGACTTTAAAGATCCAGTCTTTTTATGTTTAGAAAAGCCAATTTTGTCTAAACAAACAAACAAACAAACAAATGTATATCCTGGCAGTAGAAATGCAAAAAAAAAAAAAGATAAATAAGGCAAGGCAAAACCAGTCACAGGAACGACCTGCAAAAGGCAAAGGCAAACAGTAATAAATACTTCTTCAAACGCAGCGAGCACGGGAAGCCTGTTGGAGTCTGGAGAGTCACAAGTTGGCCACAGTGCAAGAGGAGCATTCGTAGGAGATAAGGTCAGAACAGAAAAACAATGAATATTTTCTCATCCACAGTCAGTGAGAAAAAGCTTGGAGAAGGTCCTGTGCCAAAAGTCATCTTTATATGGACGTGGCATTGGATTTGGCTTGTAGTCAAGTGTCAGCAGAAGTAGTTGAGGAATAAATAGCCAAACCAAAGACTGCAAATTCACCAGACTGAGATGGTTCACTTAAGTGCTCAGGAACTCAGAGATGAAACAGTTTAATTACTTAATTGTAATATGTAATCACTGTGCCTAACATTGCCTCAGTGTCTGAGAGCTTCAAGGTGACAAATGAGAAGGTTTTGGGATTATTATAGACCATGAAGTCTGAGGTCCCTTCTGGGCAAACTGATAGAAATTGTAAGAAAGAACATGATTAGTGCATAGTTGGATACATCTGAAATACTGGGAAGAAAATAGAGCTGGTTTTCCTTGAATAAAGGAATGCTTCGTGAATCTGTTACAGTTCTTTAGAGGAACTGATGAGCATGTGGTACAGCCTGCCTGGATTCCCAAAAGATCTGTTGAGGGAGTTTCTTACAGAAACGCAGCTACTGTGGGATTAACAGAAAAGGTTTGGAATAGATAAATAAGTGGTTAAAAGGTTTTTGAAGAGTAGCTATCAATAGGCAGGGTCCTGAATGGAGGGACCTGTGTTGAGGTCTGCTCACTTCAGCATATTCAGAAAGAATCTTGAAAAGGAATTGAAAAAAAGGGATGACAAAACTTGCCGATGATGCTGAGGTATCCAGGGTCATAAATACATGAGACGCAGTAAAGAATTATACAAGGACCTCATGATAGTAACTAGGTAATAAAATGGCTCGGGCCATCCAGAGCAGATAATAACAAAGACAGGCACATGGGAGAAAGACGATCATTCACGGGCCCTGCGGATAACACAGTTGGTTCTTTAGTTACTGGGAAGGGCAGAATAACAGGTTAGCAGTGCCGAGGGAGGGCTGGGACCCTCCCTGGGGACACTTCCCAGGGCTGTGCATCGCTGAGCGAGCCGGGTTGCTCCCGGGCACACCATGTGCTGAGGCCGCAGAAGTGGTACGAGAGGACTGGCTCAGGCACGGATGGTTTTAGCCCCCTGCCCTCTGCTCCCGTCAATCTGCACAAAACAAGCAGCCCGAGCACGGTGGTAACGGAGGGACGAAGCACCGGGCTGAAAAGAGAAGACAAACTGACATGCCCACCATCCATAAACACAGCGTCCTAATTAATCCCTTCTGACAAGTCACTGCATCCCTGAGAGATGGTGACATTATAAAACCAAGATGGTGGGGGAGCTGTCGGGTTTAACCTGTTTGGAAAGAGTTTGAGGACAACACTTATGGCCAACTGCACTGGGAAGCTCAAGGTCCCCCAGGTACCAGGAGGTCACTCAAATATCATCTACCCACCTTCCCGCTTGGCCAATTTAGTCACTTCAAGATGTTGCTGTTGAATTAATCGATTGGAAACTTCACTCTAATGAGGCACTGTAAGAAAATAAGTTCCCTAACACTGGCATAATTAAAATTAGGCAATATATCACAGAAGCAATATCAATAGCTAACAAGTTAGAGTTAGCCAAGAATTATGGCTTTGCTTTGAGCAGATTCATTTGGACAGAGCTGTTCTTAAACGGCCAAGCATTTGACATCAGAAAATAAGAGCGTGTTCAAACGCGGTCCCAAAGATAGTCCTGGTCACTGGGTGAACCGTTCTTCTGAACCAGCTGGGATTGGGGCACTCAGACCCAATGTTAGGCCAGCTCAGCCCCAGCTGTTTTTAGTAAAAGGCCTAATCAGAAATTATCGGAGCTGGATACAGCCTCGCAGCCTTGCTTTCTGTTACAGGACGTACCAGCCCCGATGCGCTAATGGGTGCAGCGTTGGTCGGAGGGGAATTCGGACCCCTTAGACCCTGATCACAGGGTTACCTGTGCTCAAAGATTGAACCCTCTCCTCCACCTTCCTAAGTCACTGCCCTTTCCCAAATCTTCTCATTTTGCCAGCATTATGAAGAAGCCAAATGTTTTATATTATGTGTCTGCTGCTGCACAAGGCAGCAGCATCTCTGGCAGGGCAAGCCAGAGGCGGCCCTGCTCCAAACTGGAGGTTTGGAAGAGAGGATCTGTGCTTAGCTGGGGCTGGACTTAGCAGCTTTTAGAAGCGGGGAGAACAAGTTTCAGCTTCGCACCGTCGTGCAACAGCCCCTCTGGCCGGGCAATCCGTCCCCTGCTCCCCCTGCTCTGCAGCACCGGCACGGCCCTTGTGGGAGGCATCACACTTCTTAAAGAAAATTATGTTGCTGGCCTTTTCATTATGTTGCCCAGCAAATGTTCCCATGAAATATGGGCCTAATTATCTACCCACATTCAGATTACTCTGAGAGGCAATTTTCTTCCACTCTGTGGAGTTTGCTTTCCTTCTGTGGATCTCATGATTGAAATACGCTCAATTAGCTGTTACTCTGCTGGCTGAAATCTTGAGCTGCCTTCCCAAGGCTGCTCCGTCCAGGTTTTGCTGCCATTACAACATCCAGGTGACACAAGCTCACATGCAAAGAGATCTCACCACCCAGCCATGCCTGTTATTAGATTTGTATTGCAAAGCCTGGTCAAGACTGAGGGCTTGAAACACGAGTTATTGGACAAACCTGCCTCAAAACATGGCCTCAGAAGGCTCAAATAATTTTCTAAATGCAAGTTGTGCCTCGTGCCAGGTCGATCTGAGCCAGGCAGACTCTGTCCCGTGCATACCCTTGTTAATGTGCATACACACCGATTCGTAAAGTGATAACAGTAATAATAACGATCATAATAATACTGTGCAGATATGTAAGGGAGGACAGGAGCATATCCAACCCCACCAACCGTGTAGACACTTCCACCCTTTCCCAAATCCCTCTGTCCTTTCCCAAACTCCACCTTGAACACAGCCAGGGTGTTTCCCACCCCCGGCATTCCCAGCCACGCAGTCCTGCTCTCCAGCTCGTGCCAGCAGAAAAACTCTGCTCCTCGCTGTCGAGTCAGTTTTCCGGCCATTCCCAAGCCCAAGAGTGCCCGAGCACCAATACTGGGCGCCTGTGCACAAAGTCACGTTCAAAACTGATACACACAAGCGGAGCTGCCAAAGAGCCCCAAGAGAGCAAACGGCACCAGCACGGGAGATCGCTGCGGTGCGTGCCCATCCCTCGGCTGGGATCGTTCCAAAAGCAGCATCCTAAACCCCTGCGAGGGAACTCGCTCTGCCCAGGAGAGAAGCAGTCAGGATGAGACACCGTGTCTCCAGGTCAGGGCAGCTGACAGGAGAGTGGGTGTTTCTAGAGCAGCATAATACTATTTTTCTTTTCTTTTCTTAAAATTATACAGCAGGTTAAAGAGCAAAACAGCAAAAGAGCCCTGACAGTCAAAGGAGCATTGGCTATGGCAGGAGGGAGGATTTGAGCAGGACGGTGACATCATTTTGCTCCTCTTGGCTAAAGTAGTGGCATCAAATCGACATAAGCCAGTCCCTCAAAATAAGCTATAATAAATAAACCCAAGCGATATAAAAAAGGAAACAACGTGGATATTTCACACAGGGAAAAGATTCCTCAACTTCTCCACAGAAATGTGGAAGCACCGGTGTGGAGTCTCCCTGGAGGGCTCCTGTCCCGCTGCCTGCTCGGACCAGGACTGTCACCAACACCAGGGCAACTTCGCTTGGGCAGGTTGTGACACTTGCTGGGCCATGATCCCCCTCCCCATGGTGATATGTTCCTACACCGCACCACCCTCTTGGTGAAGGAAAACTGATTTTGCACCTACCAGAGACAGGTTTTACTCCCAGGGTCCCCAGCACCAGCCGTGGAACTGCGGAGCTGCAGGACTTTGCCCTACAATGGAGCTTCCTCAAGGTCAGGATTCCCGAAACAGCTCCAGGAACCAATCTGATGGTAATTGATTGCTCAATGATTCAGTGATTACTCAGTTTTTGCTCCATCCACATCTCAGTATTTCATTGTTTGGCAAAATAACAGGCTGACTTTGTCCTGACATTGGTACCACGCAGCAGAAGCAAAGTCGAAGTGGCTCTTATGTTTAAGGTGGAAGAGAGAGTGTTGCTACTGGAGGAGAGTTGTGTGACCGTGTCCCTACAAACATCTCACTCCTGAAGCTCCTCTCCAGCCCTGCCCCACGCCGTGTCCAACCCTTGCCAGATCTAAAGGTGCCGGGCATGGAAACGAAGCTGCTTCCAGCTCTCTCACACATTTACCGGTACTGTTGGCAACAGGGCTCAGGCAGAGCTGGAAACGCTCCGTTCAGCCCCGGGCACGGCAGGGCCGGCTCCCTCCAACACGGTTCTTCTCCCCATTGCAAGGGAGCGACAGTCGCCTGCGGGGACCGATCCTGCGCAGAGCGCGGCCAAGGAGCAAAGCGGGTAGAAAAGTACGGGGAGGATGAGTCAAAGCTGGGCTGGAGGCTGAGCAGGGATGCATTGAGCCTTTCCCTCATGATGGGCAGAAGGAAACTCTTTGCGACGGTCACGGCAGAAGGAGCGAGGAGCTGAACGGGAGGCAAGGAAGAGCAGAGAGCCGGGCTTTGCTGTGTCGTGGGTATCGCAGGGCTTTCCACAGCTCCTCTCCCCGGCCTCAGCTACATACCTGAGTCTGTGCTAACGACAAGGAGCAAATCTGGGCAGTGAGGGGAGGTTCACGTGGGGCTGCACACACATTTACAGCTGTCAGCAGCTCTTGGCCATGGTGAGGATGTGGAAAAATAAGTGCCATCTGCTTCAGCTGGGGCATCATGCAAAGGTGCAGGCAGTACAGAGCCTCTAGCTTAGACCCTGCTGGCAAGGACGGACAAATTCCACAGCTGCACATAAAGTAGCCCAGGGCATGGGAAAGGAATGGCTAGCATGTGTGCCTGAGGTAGGATGGGGTTATCCACTCTGCTGTCCCTGCCCGTGACGTTTCCAAGCTGTGGAATCAGATCGGCGCTGAGTGAGATTCGGCAGGGAGCTCGGGATGGGCAGCAGCTGAATCTGTCACCGTTCTGCAGGAAGGGACCTGGATGCTGCTGCAGATCTTCAGCTGAACCAGAGCCAGAAGCGTTGTGCTCGTGCAGGGTGGGTGAATGGCACAGCATGAGAAATAGTACAGAAATGTGCCGTTGTGCACAGGCTGCGCAGTCTGGTACTACAGCAGCAGCTGAGGACCTGGCCGAGCTCTGGCCGTGGCATTTTGGGGAGATTTGGGCTGGTTGGAGGGCTCAGAGCGAGCACTGGAAGGGCTTGGATGGTGTGAAAGTGCAGCCTGTGAGCAAAGGCTGAAAGTGAGACTGGTTCACCCCAGAAAATTACAGACCTGGAGGAGCCACAGCCACACGCTCCAGTTATTATAAGGCTGAAGGCAGGACAGAAGCAAAGCGGTTAAACGGCTGTGGGGAAATTCAGGTTAGATGTGAAGAAAAACTGTTTAAGGACAGTGAAGCAGTGGAAAAAGCTGCCAGGGAGAGCAGAGATGCTTTGGCTTCGACAATGCGTTATAGAGTCCCGGAACCGTAGGGTCCCATGCACTGGTATGGCTTGTTCTCTTCATCCCTCGTGGAAACAGCAGCTTCACAAACTTCACAGAGATGGTGACAAGTAGGAGCACAATTGAAGAGGGGAAAAAACCTCAAACACCTCTAGAGTGGGAAATCAGCAGTTCTTTGAGTAGAGCTTGCAACAGGGCAAAAAAGCTAATATTGCAGAGTCAAGAAAATAAAATTTTGGCTGAAATTCCATCCTCTAAGTCAGTGACCTGAAAACAGCAATCGGAAGCAAAATGACAATATATACGAAGAGGAAGAAAGTAATATCTGCTAATCAACATGCAGCAATTGCCACAACGAACTAAAAGCAGAGATATTGACAGAGGAGGGTGAACGACCAGAGGAAAATCCATGTCTGGCAAAGCCACAACCAGTGAGAAGTTGTTCACTAAATATATTAGAACCAAAAGAAGCATTAATGATGTTGCAGGTTCGTTTCGTAGACTTAGAGAAGCACAAGAAGATTTTGGTCAGGAGCAACCTCGAGTGCCTGTTGCCCAACCTCCTGGTTGGAGCAGGACAGGTGTCAAAGCGACATCTCAGGGATCGCCCAGTTGAATTTTGGCAATCTCCGAGCGCGGAGAAGTCAGGGCAGTTCTAGCTGAGGAGGCAATTGCCAGCAGCCGGGCTCTCGGTGCGTCTTCTGCATGTGGAAAGGATGGGAATGTCAGACACGAGGATGCTGGAGTGCTGTCCGGTCTGCTAACAACCGAGAGCATCTCTGGTGACATCGGTGGCGTTTCTAAAGCGGCAGATCCACGCGATCCGCACCTGAGGGCCCTCGAGCAGCGAGCGGAGCCGAGCGGAGCTGATCTCACCCACCGCCCAAGGGCTCCGAGCTGGGGGGACGCGGGTCTGGCAGGATGCGAACGCGGCAAAGTCAGCGCCCTGGTTAACAGTCGGTCATTCCAGCGCAACATTCAGGTTGAAAAATGGAGAGGACACAGAGGATTCAATTAATACAGAATTCAAGGATTAAAAATACACCCGTCAGTGTGGGGTAATGGAAAATATCTTGTCAAATGAGCCTCATTTCACCCTTTGAGAAAATTACAGGTTTGTAGAGAAAGGTTACCACATAGCCATTATTTGCTTAGCTTTTGGCAACGTGTTTGGCTTAATATCGTATGACACCCCAATTACAAATTTAGTACTATACAATCTCAATAAAGCCCCTATTGAATGGATGGAGAGCTGAAAACCCATCTCCAAAACAAGGAGTCATCAGCGAACAGAGATGATTTAGAGGGATTCTGCAGGAGCTGGTCCCAGCCTGACACTAATCAATGTTTTCATCATTGATTGAGAAATGAGCACAAAACACAGCTGATGAATTATACAGCTGCTGGAAGCAGGAGGACTGGCAATGAATAATTATGACAGAGAAGTTAGACAGAGCAACTGGGATCTTTTCTATGCACAAACCCATTTTCACTTGGCAGTGTTAAAATAGGAAAGCTTTCAAACAGGAACGAAGGAAATGTTTCATCCGAAAAAAGATGGGATGCAAAAAATCTGGGTATCATCAAGGGAAAGTAAGTCAGAGGTGGCTGCTTTTTGCAGCCATCCAGCAACACAGCGCTGGCCCCGGGTGCAGGAATTGGAAACAGAGGATGAGAAATGGCCTCAGGTTGCACCAGGGGAGGTTGAGGTTGTCCCTCTCCTCTTGGCATCCTCCGAAAGCATGACACTCAAACGAAAAGGACTCTCTTCCCCAAGGGAGAAACCATTTGCTTTGCTGAGTTCTTGCATCAGGCTTGGGTTACATTCCCCATCCCCCATTATTTTTTGCCACTAATTGTTAACACATTGATAAGAAGGGGCAGCTGAAGTGGTTTTCTGGGGAGGCAGATGGGGAAGCTGGAGATGGGACATCCAAGGCTCGCAGGAGGGTCTGTGCAAGTTGCTTCGCAATGACTTATTTACACCATCAGCAGAGCGGCGTTTTTGGGGGCAGATTCTAGACCTACAGCCCCAGAGAGGCTTTTCCATCACCTGCTCCTAAATCACTCACGTCCCCAGCAGCCCCAAGGCCCTGGTGACCTCCTGGACGGTACCGGGATCGGGGCATCTCACAGCAAAGTCCGACCCAGCGAGTTCACAGCCCTTCACAGCTGCTGGGAAAACGCTCGGCTCTGCCGGTATTTTTAGCTCTGTCGCTTGAGTTCACGGTGTGACCCAGTTTGGCAACGTGAAGCTCTGGCCCCGCTGGTCCCCGCTCGGCTGCGTGCGGGGGCGGACGCCGGTGGCCCTGGCTCACGGGGCTTTGCCTCCCTGCGGGTCAGCACAGCCCACCGGGGAGGTCTGGGGAGGAGGAGGAGGAGGGTCCCGCGGGAGCCAGGGCTGCCCGTGGTGGGGACACGTGCAGGTCCCCGGGTGGGCGCTGCTCTGCGGGGACGTGACAGCCTTTTGGTTGGGGCTCTGTGCTTCCGCTTTATTCTTGCCTCGTGCAAAATCAGCAGCTCCCAGGGCAGCGGTTTTACTGGGAGGAACAGGAGTGGAAGCCGCTTCTCCTGCCACGTGTTTCACACTGAGAAATGGCCACAGTGCAGACACCAGCTCCATGAATGTGGCAGCTCTTGGGCACTTAGGAAATATCTTTCCTGACACTTGGAGGGCACTGGGCGGTTCATCGCTCGCAGAAAAGGAAACCCAGAAAGAGGCAGGCTCACCCCAACAAACTCTGCAAGGCTCAGCTCTCCCCTCTGCTTTCAGCGGCCAAAATCTCCTTCTCCACCAGGTACGTGTCCCAGCAGGAGCCATGGAGGTGGCAGCAGCCCAGGCACTGACCCCCGAGGCCGGCACCACCTGCTCCTCACCAGCTCTTTCCCACCTCATTACCCCTGAAATCCCAGGGGTGACCACTTTGCCAGTCCTGCTCTAAAAGCTTGTCCGATCTTTGCTTCTTTAAAAGCTTTCTATTTCCAGCGAAGAAGCAAGCGGAGGGAGGGATTTTACGGACACCAGGTGACTTAAAGCCGTGGCTGAGCCACGGGGCAGCAGTTCCAGGGATGTCCCCAGCCAGGCTGGCACCCCCAGAACTCACCCACCAGCCCCTTCCAGCTAATTCAGCACCTAATTCGGGAGCGGGACAGCAGCAAGAGCCCGGTCACACACCGGGGGAGCAGACCCACACCAGCGGGAGAGGGGAAAGCCCCAAGATGGGACTGAGAACGATGAAGCCAAGGACGACAGAGCCGGCACACACGTCCTTCCCCGCCACATCCACCTGCGCAAGAGCCAACGCACCGTGCAGCCGGGGGAATTCTCACTACAAGAGCAGAAACAACCCTTCTGGCAATGGCAGCGACTGGCTGAAAACTGGCACCAAGTGCCTCTGCTTCGAAGCAGCCACAAACCACGGTGAGGAGAAAGGGGTTTGCAAGTCAGCCCATGAAAACATGGATGCACACACACCTGAGATGGAGTAAAAAAAATTACATCGGTTGCAAGTGCAGCCCCAGGCACAGACAGTGCTGAAAAGCAGCTGCTGTGCCTGCCTGAGCCCAGTGGGTGCAGAGAGCCCTGCAGCCAATGCAGGGGCACACGGGGCATCTGGGGACATCCGTGACCACCACAGCCTGTGCTGGGGCTAATGGGGCATCTGGGGACACCTGTGACCACCCGCGGTGGCCCAAGCAGCAGCACCGTGCTCAGGCACAGTGCGGAGCTCACCCCGTCCTGCCCAGGTCAGGGCTGCTCGAGCGAGGCACCAGCCGTATTCGACATATTCCCCCGGGGCTGTGCATCACATCTAATGTGCCTTCTTCAAGGAAAAAATGTGTCATTTACGGTACATTAAAAATTAATGCGCGTTCAGTGTTCTTTCTGATCCCAAATTACACACTGCATGACTGCTAGAACGCAGAGCTGTGCTCAGCCCTGCGAGGACAGCATCGCCCGCCGGTGCCGCTAACTCTGCCAACGACAGGTGTTCCAAAAGCGAGTATTTCCAGCAGCATCGTTAGCGTTTGTACCTCCTGGGTACCAACTCCTGCCCGGTGCCAGGGCTGTCCCGCGCCAGCCGGGGGCTCAGCACAGCACAGGTCTGGACCAAAACAGATAAACCTCTGCATGTCCAGAGCTGGGGGCCTGGCTGCTTCATCATAGGAAGCTCATTCCTGTCCATACCCCCCAATGCAACGAGACTTAATTAAGAGCCGTCCCTGCTGGTGTTGGCCACAGCAGAGAGCAGTGACAGTGGTGCTGCCAATTACCTGTGAAAACACCACATTTGCACTAACGCTCAGGCCCCAGGTGTGTTCCCAGCGCTCGGAATGCTGCTCAGGGCCGCTCCTGCAGCGTGCACAGCGTCTCCAGGAACAACCCTGACACACAGTTAAATAGCTTTGTGGTATATTCACTTCTAAAACCAGGATTGACATTAACACCACTTGGGTTTTGCTTTTCCTTATCATCAGTATTTTTTTTTTTTAACAGGCAAATGCTTTTTTGCTTTTGCTAGTGCCACAGTTTCCCCTCAAAGCCTTGATTTCGGTAAGGGAAGGAGGTTTGGCGGTGCTGATCGGCCTGGCACGGATATCACCGGCATTTCCCAGCGTTCGCACCGGCGCCCGCAGCAGCTGCCGCCCGTCCCCGTTTCCCACGGCAGCTCCCAGCGCGGGATGCGGGTGCGGGTGTCCTGCCAGCTCCTTTCAGCACCGTTTGTACCAAACTCCAAATTAAGGCCATTGGGAAAAAGAGGCTCAGACCCTCCATGACCCGAGGAGGGGATGGGGACAAGGAGCGGGGACACAAACTCCCCCAGACCGGACAGGAGCAGAACCAGCCATCAGCTGGGAAGGGACCATTAATGGGAGTCTTTGCCCTGGTGCCAGCAAAAGCCACATCGCAAAATCACATTCATCAGCCAAACAACATCTTAATAACCCAAATGCCTCCTGCTCTGGGAAGCCACTGTCCCATGGCAAAGCCTCACGTCCCATGGCCACATTTCAGCAGGGCTCTCACCACAGTCCGGCCTCTGGGAGGAAAATATTTGCTGTATTTCTCATTTGCTGATTTTATTACCAGCTCTTACTCACAGCAACAGTAAATTAAACCCAGAGACGCAGTGAAGCCCCCGCATCTTGACAGCTTAAACACAGTCCTCAGGCAGCCCGCAAGGAAAATCACACATTGGAGGAGGTCAGGGGAGCACGAGTAAATAAGATGAGATTAATTTTGGAACAACACGCAGCGAGAATGACATCTGCCAGGGAAGGAGCGTCGCGGGGTCCTGCCGCAGCCCGGCCGTTCCTGCCCGCAGAGCGAAGCCTGGAGGGGCTGCACCAACACAACCGGCTCGGCACCGGGTCAGGAACCCGAGAAACCGCAGCAGGAGCCATCGCAAATTGCCGTGCACGAGATCACAGCTCCCCGTGCCCCGGCAAGGCTTCCCGGAGGTTTGGGGCCGGTGCTTCCAGCTGCTACGTGGGCAACGGCGTCTGGTTCTTCTTCCCAAACCCCACTGGGCTGTCGCTAAGAGCTGAACAGCTCACGAGGCCTTGCTAATGAAGCAACTAATTAAGTTCATGGCTTGCGCTGAGACGTTTGCAGTAGGTCAGCCCTGAGGTGCTGTCCCACGGACAGGACAGCGGCCCAGGCCAGGCCAGGCGGACTCGGGCTCTCCAAACCACCCATCTCCTGCTCCATTGCCAGCAGAACAGCAACAGGACCGTCAGGATAGAGCCCGGAGCACGACGGGTGATCCAGCACCAACCCTGCAGGACAGGGCTGGGTGTCCGCGTGGGCAGGGGCTGTTTGAAACCTCCAAATGTTGAATTGCACACACAGGTGCAGGATCATTGGGATGCACCTGCAAGTGCAGGATGGGGCTGAACCACCGACAGGTCCCTGTGTTGCCTGGCCAGGCGGCTGGGCAGACCTCAGCCAGCAGCAAAGCAAGCCGGAAAAACTATTTTGCTTTTTAAAGTTGTACTGTAAGTGTTTTACATTCCTCTGCGCAGAAGGAATGTTTCAATGTCCAGGGCTCAGCTACAGAGAACACAGGGAGGAAAGCTGTCAATTATTTAGAAGGTACTTTCAGTCCCGCATCAAAGGTGTATTATCTTCTGCCTTCCACCATCTGAACTAAATGCCATTTCCCCGTGGAACAGGGCACAGAGCAAACACAGCGGCTCTCAGCCCGTGCCGGAGCCCTGGGTGTTGGTGTTCTCTGCGACTCCTTCGACCTGTGTGACCAGAGCCCAGCGGCTCAAACCTGGCTCCAGAGCCAGCCTGGCTGCCGGGAGGTGCAGTTAGAATACACGGCTTGGAAATCATTATTAATTACCTGTTTGAACAGAAGGAGAGAGCTCTACTGAACAGCCCAGAGCAACAATGCTGGGTTTGGGCTGACGGACCCATCGTCCTTCTGGAAAACCACCGATGGATTGGCAGCCCTGGCTGGGAACAGGCAGGATCGTCACTGCTACGGGAAGCGCAGAGCGGGTGTCTGATAAACGACAATTCGTCCATCATCAGGAGGTTTGATCCAACCTCTGCTGAAGGCACGTTTGTTTTTAATGTGTCCTTCGAAGGCTGAAGGCCACAGGCCCAGGATGGGCTCGGTCAGGGCAACCAGAGAACCTCACTCATTGCTGGGTTAGTCTGTACCCCAGCCCTGTTCTCCGTTTTCAGGGAAAGGTTCCTGTACTGTAACTGCCCATAAATACAGACCCTGAAGGGCCTCACATCTGATTTGCATCCCCTCATCAGAAAAGCACAAAGCTCTAAATTGTGCTGCTGCTGCACGAGACGTTCTCCTCTTGGCTTTGCTCAGAGCAGAACAAAGGGTGGGCGCTCACCTGCACTCACCTGCGCTCGCTCCCCAGCTTGTCCCAGCTCAGACCCCTCCCCGTAACAGGCACCACCACCTCTGTAACCAGCCTCACCAGAAATTAAATCCCTGCAGCTCAACAGGCAGCTTGTGCCTCCACACAGCCCCCAGCTACTGGCTGCTCCACTTGCACTTCAAAAGCCATTTTTCAGTTTTCTTTCTAAGAATTAATTCTTTTCAATAGCAAGGAACAACCACCGGCAACTGCAATGTATTCTGTACAATTGCATTAACCAAAATCTGCATCAAAGATCTGGATGACCCTTGCAGGGGAGGTCTCTGATCCCTTCTGGACGGGCCAGCCCGAGGTGCAGCCAGGCTGGGTGGTCTCACCAGGGCTGGGGTCCCTCTGCAAACACTGACCTGAGGCTCTGACACTTAAAAAATATCATTTTGTGTTGGATGAGCAACCTCTCTGGGTAAAGGCTGCACGTTCATGGACATGACAGAGGAAAACGTGACGCAGGACAGGTAGAGCAGGAAAGCCCGTGGCACGAGAGGAGGTTAAACACAGGGAACAGCTCACACTCCACAGCGTTTACAACCACCACGGTCCTTGGCGGTGCCATCAAACACGTTTCTGGCCTCAAAGCTGAGCTGCTCCGCTCTGGTCGCGCCTGGAGGCATCGCCGCCAGCTGCTGACGCACTTCTCAGAGGGCAGGAGAGCTCGGCAAAGGAGGCGGCTTTGAGGAGCATTGTCAGTGCTCTGGTCAGACAAATCCCCTCAAGGCAACAGCACCTGGAGCTGAGCAGAGTTCACATAAAGCAAGAATTATTAATAGCTTGATTATTCAGCCAAGTGGAGCTATCAGCAACGACAGATGCGAGACAAAAAGAACAAACACCGGGGAACTTCTGAGCACGGCTCAGCTCCCGTCAAACGCTGCAGCCCTGGGGGGAAAAGCACTGGAGGCTCCTGACAACACACCCAGTGGCTCCTGCTGCATCAGGATCTGAAAACCGCACGTGTTTCTTTGTAAGTCTGTTACAAACACAGGCAAGTTGGGCTCTTAGTTGTTGACAACTTTGTCTTTGTAGGACCCAACACAAAGAACCACACGGACATTTCAACCCAGTAAAATAACTTTATTTCACAGGGCAAATACAGCCAAGTCATGATTCCAGAGTTATCCAACAAGTGTCAGCTCCATGATCTGTCAGTAAATCTAAAGCTACCGTTCACATCAATTGATTTCTTAGGTGCTGCCCACCTGGTCGTCCACGTTGGGGACGTTCCTGCGCTGTCTTATCTGCATCTCTTCATCCTGAAGGATTAAAGAAGCAGCAAGCACAAAATCATTCTTCAGCATCCTCTCTGAGCTGGATAAAATCTGTCCTGTCCCCTCCACCCTTTCTTTGTCCACCAACCATGACCCACCGGGGATCAGCCCAGCAAACCAAATCTTCACATCGTCACTCCTGCTCCTCACTCAAAGCACCGAAACCTCCTTAGCAGCTCCCAAGCACCTTCCCCAACAGCTCAGAGCTCCCACTGAGAAACTGTTCATGTCCAGCACAACAGGCAGCTTCGCCTTTTAAACCCATCGGCTGCTCCAGCCAGAGTGAGAGCAGCAGGGAATCGACCCTTCCCAGCTTTGCTCCTCCGGCTGCGGGTCACATCCTGTGCGGTCTGGCCTCAGAGCACAAGATTTGCTCAGGGTGGACCTGATCTCCCGCAGAACCAAAACAACTTTGGTTGCAAGTGACCTCTGGAGGGTATAATACAATTTTCTGCTCTAAGCAGGGCTAACTCTAATGCCAGATCTGGTTCTTCAAAGCATCTACTTGGTTTTTGAGTATCTGCAAGGATGGAGTTTCCACCACCTCCCTGCACAGCCCGTTGCAGTTCTCAGCCATGCACACTGGGAAATATTTTCCTCTGTACCCAGTGAGGGATTCTTTCAGTGCAAGTTGTGTCTGTCACCTCTTTCTTGTCTTTTTGCTGCGCATCTCTGCTGCCGTCGTCTCCACAACCACCCGGCAGGCAGGTGCAGCCAGACCCTCTCTTCGCCTCCTCTCCTCCGAGCGGAGACAGCAGCTCCCTCACCCACCTCCTGAGCAGACCCCCGCGGAGCTGCGGGCCAGGTTTTAACCGTGGTTTTGCCACACACCGCACTACGGTAGGTGACTGAGCTGAACGTGCATCATTTAGTGTCTGTACTAGATGAAAAGCAAACTTATTTCTGCACAGTTCTCCTCTGCACGTCCCTTGCAGGTGCTTCTCTGAGTCCTCCCTGACAGCTCCACCTCACACCCACCGCACACCGTTCACACGGGACTCGGCACCGACACAGGCGCTGCCTGTTCCCGGGGCAGCTCGTACCGAGTCGGAGTTGTCTGCAGCCTCGGTCCTTGCGAAATTGATATAATCGTCCTTCTGGTTGTCCAGAACTTCTTCCTCGTACTCAGTCTGGTAGTCTGACTCATCTAAAGAGAGAGGAGAGAAAAAACACCAATTTAACGAGCATTCAGAGAGGCAGAGAATACTGGACAAGGAATGATCATTGTTGATTTGAGCACCGAGCACTGGCCAGGGCAGGATGACCGGTGGGCAACCCCCCACAGCTCAGTGACCTGGGACTGCTCCAACACAGACATCAGCTCTCCAGCCAGATCACAAAATAAACCATCTCTGGTACATGATCTGGTGTCCTGGAACGCTCCAGAATCTCCAGTGCCTGGAGCACGAGCAGCGAGATACAAACTGTCCGAGTTACTCTGGTGGGTTCTCGCTGGCCAGCCAGCAGGACACAAACGTGGCAATGCGGAGATGCTCCCTGGTGATGCTCTCCACAGAATATTTGCCGCATCTCACCCATCAGTCCAGACAAGACCTGCAGAGCAGCATCAGGAACCATGTCTGTGTGCTACCAACCAAACTCCCCTGGACACATCGGTCACAGACTCACTGGGAACAGGGACAACCAGGTACAGGTTGAACTCTACCTGGTGCAGAGGTGATCAGAGAATCATTTAGGTTGGAAGAGACCCTCAAGATCATCGAGTCCAACCATAACCTAACTCTGGCACTAACCCATGTCCCTAAGAACCTCAGCTATACATCTGTCCAACCCCTCCAGGGATGGTGACTCCAGCACTGCCCTGGGCAGCCTGTTCCAATGCCCCACAGCCCTTTGGGCAAGAAATTGTTCCCAACATCCAACCTCAACCTCCCCTGGCGCAACTTGAGGCCGTTTCCTCTGGTCCTGTCACTTGCTACTTGGGAGAAGAGACCAACCCCCTCCATGCTCCAACCTCCCTTCAAGCAGTTGCAGAGAGCGAGAAGGTCTCCCCTCAGCCTCCTGTTCTCCAGGCTGAATAACTAACTAACTCTGTGTCTCACAATCTCTGGTCCAGAGTGACATTCACACTCCCTTCCTCTCCGCAAGGGACAACCACCAGCTCTCTCGGGTATTCCAGTCGTTTTTGTGCGACGCTCGGTTTTCCGCCACTTCCATGGGTGAACTCAAGTGCGCTCCGAGCTGCCGAAGCAATAGCTGCTCTTCAGCCCACGAGTGAAGCAAGTGGCTCGTGTTTCAACCGGATTTTTGATCAAGTATTTCTTTTGGGAACAGTCAATAGCATCTGCTCCATGCTGAAGACAACAGCACAGTCTGTTCCACAGCATTTTCTTCCAACACAATAACTACAACCAACTGCTAGAACATTCGGATTAAAGACATTTGGTCTTTTAAAATTTTTTTAATATTTTTTACTGTGGATCAGAGAATAATTGTTAAGTTTGTACTAAACCCACAACTGATTATCTTTGATAAAATGCACCAGGAAAACTGCAAACTCATCTGAACAGCAACAGAGAGCACAAACAACAGTTTGCAGTTTACAGCTCCAATAAAAACGACTGCCATCAAAACCTTGATTTTTCAAGCACTATTCAGCATTTAACAGGTTTTTATACAGATGCTGTAAAACAAGAGAAGGGTGTCCCCACTCACATCCTTCCCACAGCACCTCTGGGTGCTGGAGGACGAGAAGGGGAGGGAGAACAGAAGGTCCTGCTGTTCCTGAGCATCGTCTCCCACCGCCCAGAGTCTGAGCACCGGGGGCTGACGGGGCCATCGCTCCTTTATGCTACAAAACCTCCAGAAGCGTCACACAGGACCGAGGCCTCGTGCTGCTCCGCACACCCAAATTGGCAGCTCCAAAATGAGCCAGCGAAGAGGGGATGACCCCAGGGAAGGTACTCGAGTCCCCGTTATGTTCACAGAATCCCAGAATGTCAGGGATTGGAAGGGACCTCGAAAGCTCATCCAGTCCAATCCCCCCGCCGGAGCAGGAACACCCAGATGAGGTTCCACAGGAAGGTGTCCAGGCAGGTTGGAATGTCTGCAGAGAAGGAGACTCCACAACCTCCCTGGGCAGCCTGGGCCAGGCTCTGGCACCCTCACCGGGAAGAAGTTTCTTATCATATTTAAGAGGAACCTCCTGTGTTCCAGTTTGCACCCACCGCCCCTTGTCCTATCACTGGTTGTCACCCAGAAGAGCCTGGCTGCATCCTCCTGACACTCCCCCTTTCCATATTGATAAACATAATGAGGTTGCCCCTCAGTCTCCTCCAAGCTCAAGAGCCCCAGCTCCTCAGCCTTTCCTCATAAGGGAGATGCTCCAGAAGGGAGATGTTCACAGCAAAGGGCTCACATCTGCTTGTCGCACCAATGACCTGCTTTGTGATTCTGTAGCTTCGAGCATTTCTCTAGTAGCCCGATTGCTGCAGACAACACACCCCACTTGAAGCAAATCAGGTTTCTGTTTCAGTGGCACTGACAGACTTCCATGTACAGCAGGGAATCTGGCAGCTCATCACAACCTAAAATGCATTTGTGCTTCTTGAAAAAAGTACATTTTCAGCAGCGAAGATGCAAAGGGTGACCTACTGCCCACTAACCGTGTCCCTGGAGAGGTTTTGGGACGTCTCCTGCTCCAGCCGTTTTGCAAGACCTGGCATTTGACACCACAATTAACCTTTCTCTTTCCCAAATGCCTGTTGCTACAATTGGTCTCCTACAGGACTGATGTCCTTCGGCCGTGGTGTGCAGCAAATGTGCTGCCTAACCTCGCACTGTGAAACCCGGCCACGGGGACGGCCCAAAGCATCGCGGCCTTGAGCAACGGGACATCAGGCCTGCTGTGGGAATCCCCCGAGCTGCACAGCCTCGGTCCTCAGAAACCCCTCACGGGCGGCGGCGCGACCAGAGATCGGCTGAGCCACCCTCGGGGGACGGCAGCTGTGCTGCCACAGCTGCGTGAACGCAATTACAGCTGAACAGAGACGGAAAATCCCCATCGCAGAAGCGTTTGAACAGGAACACGGCCAAACGCTGCGGTGGCTCAGCTGTGAACGTGAGCTTCTGTCCTACAGGCGCTTCCCCACAGGGAACAGGGACCCTGGGTCCAGCGCGGGGCTTCGCCTGGCCTCCCCCTGCTCTCCCCTTCCTGAGGGACGGTCCCCCCCTTTTATTTTTCTAATGGTTTCAATCCTTGCTCTGGGTTTGCCCAAGGGTGGAGCAGAACCCCGACTGCCTTTTCTCCCTGAAGACGACACGGCTCCTCTGCCCGTCAGGGCCTCTCACCCTTCGTATCAACACTTTCTCTTCTCCCCCTCAATCACAACATGATCATTGTCATTTTCTTTCTTCAGAACAAAGTTATTGACAGAATTTCTCCACCCAGCCTGAGATGCGCAGTACGCTGACAGGACAGGCAGAGCCTTGCTACATCCCTGCTGCCTGAGATCTCACCCAAGAAGGGATTTCCAGGGAGAAAAAAGGTTTTGCGCTCTTTGACAGTGCCATGTCACAGTCAGGCCACCGGGAATCACCGGCTCCTTACCCACATGGGACAAAAGCAGTCAGACCATCTTTAGCCCCATCCCCAGCAGACAAACCCAAAGGCTCAGCAGCACATGTGAGGAACCGTCTGACAGGCACGAGACCACTGCTGGGGAGGTGTCACCCTCCAGCCGAGCTCACCTCGGTACAGATCGCTTCCCCCACGGCTCCAGATACCTCGTCAGCCAAAGCGGTGCCATCCTGGAGGCACTGAGGTGATGCTGCGTCCAGAGGGGAACCTTCACAGCCACTGCCCACCAAAAAATGGGCAAGGTCCTCGCAGGCAGCACGTGGAGTCATCCACAACATGAATGCAAAATGTCCTTCAAGACACAACACCCACATGCACGACTCTCCCCTGCCATCCTACCCCCTCCTCTGGGGTCTCTGCAACCAACAGCCTTCAGTGCCACAGAATCACAGAACAGTTTGGGTTGAAGGGCCCTCCCCAGCTCCCCCAGTGCCCCCCTGCCATGAGCAGGGACATCTGCACCAGCTCAGGTTGCTCAGAGCCCCGTCCAGCCTGGCCTGGGATGTCTCCAGGGATGGTTCAGCCACCACCTCTCTGGCCAACCTGGGCTGGGCTCTCACCACCCTCAGGGCCAACAATTTCTTCCTCATGTCCAGCCTGAATCTCCCTCCTTTAGTTTAAAATCATCACCCCTTGTCCTGTCGCAACAGTCCTTGCTCAAAAGTCTGTCCCCATCTTTCTCATCGGCCGCTTTTAAGTCCAGAAAGGCTGCACTAAGGTCTCCCTGGAGCTTCTCTTCTCCAGCTGAACCCCCAGCTCTCTCAGCCTGTCCTCCCAGCAGAGCTGTTCCAGCCTCGGATCATTCCTGGGGCTCCTCTGGCCCCTCTCCAGCAGGTCCCTGTGTGTCCTGTGCTGAGGACCCAGAGCCGGACCAGCACTGCAGGGGGGTCTCACCAGAGCGGGGCAGAGGGGCAGGATCCCCCCAAACCTGCTGCCCACGGGGCTGGTGACACAGCCCAGGGTACAGTTGGTTTTCTGGGCTGCAAGTATCTGTGAGGAGCATGTGGAACATGTCCATCCCACCCCAGGTAGTCCCTGCCCGGGCCCTCCTTAGCCCCAAATCAGCCATATCTACTTTCTGAAAATCACGTCCCCCTTGTCACGCTCATGTTCATGGCCTCACGTCGCAGAAAGCTCTTAATGGGGGCAAACAATCAGAAACTATATAAAGGAGGAAGATTTGTCCCAGTACACCGGTTAAATCTCAGCAGGTCTCAGTGCCCATGCCTTAAATAACCAACCTACGTGAACCCTTCATTCTTGTTCACAATGGCTGTTTCAACCACATTTGATTAATATTTTCTTCATAAGGCATATGATGGCAATTAGCATTTCAAATTACCACAGGGACATCTCTGCAAACAGTCACAGATGGGAGGACTGCTAACTTTAGACTTCCCTCTGCAAGAACAAGAAATCAGGAGGAGGGGGAGAGACTGTTTATAAAGAGCTTTAGCACTGGTGAAATGCTCTGAGATTTCAGGCCTGCAAAGCTCTGATTCTTTTTAAGTGGCATTTAAACAGGGAACTGCTCCGCAGGGCGTGCTTGAGGCACAAGACCCTCAACTGCCTTCGTGTAACGATGCAGGAGTCGTTACCTGCTCCTCATTAGTTCACCGGTGCTCCCCATAACAGGAGCAAACGAAAAGCAACGGAGCCTGTGAGTCACTCCAGATCCTACTCATGACAGCAGAGGAAAAAAGAAAAATCCTTCAGTCAAAGCTTTACATCAGCCTCCTCCCATCTCAAAAGGACACAGACCAAAGAGCAAAGCCATTGCAAGGACGTGGGCCAGCACAAGAGGAATGCAGGCCCGTCTGTGCAGGAGGTGCCACGTGCGTTATTTCACTCAGATTCACTCGAGCAGGGATTACCCCCAGCGGGAAACCACGTCAGAAAAGGGCTGGCAGTGGCGGTACCGCCACGGCACGAACATCCGACTCCCACCCGCTCACGGAGGAGGCAGCAGGAACGCGGAGGGTCCGGCCCCGCAGAGGCTCGGGATGGAGCGAGGGGACAGCCAGCCCTGAGCCACCACAGTCCCACATGGGCTGGGACAAGAGGACCATTAGAGAAGGGACACGGGAGGAGCGAGCAGCCGCCCCTGCCCGCTGCCCTTCCCCGACTCACCGTCTGCCACGGGCGCCTTCACGGGCTCAATCCGGGAGACGATTTCTGCCAGGTCCGTAAAAGAGGTGGTGGGAGAGGTCACATTCTGAAACACAGCAGGCAATTTTAGGTATGTTAACAAACGTGCACAAAGAATCCGAACATATAAAAATTATGTCTGTTCACAGAAAGCTCTAGACACATAAATCCTCCACAATTGCCCCCCTCAATTACTCATCAGTGAGCAATTCACAGAACAACTCTCCTGATGCAGGTCTGGTGGCAGAGACGGGACTCCCAAGTGCAAATGCTGGGACAACCTCTAATGGTGCCTTCTCCATCCATGCCTTATTAAAACAATAGCAAACTACAGAAAAGAACACAAAAGACGGGAACTGGTGGGTCTGGACTCCATGACAGACGAGGTCTCCATCACTGTTATTTCGTAAGAGGGACTGGCTGGGCCAGCTACAGCCCCCCAGGAGCTTTCACCTGCCCCCGAGAGAAGAAGGGGCCCCAGGTCCCACGTGGGGACACAGTACATGGTCCAGCCCTGAGCCTGCAGAGCGATGCTGTGGGATGCTGCAGGGACAGGCGGGCAACAGCCCAGGAACCGGGGTGACCAGGACCCCCTGGAGAACCCCGCAAGCCGTGGAGCTGGAGGTGCTGCAGCCAGCGAGAGCCTGAGGTACGTGGTCCACCCACAAGGAGAAATATTTTCAATAAACCCTTTCTATTTTCACTCTGTCTCACCCAAGCAGTGGGCTGAGTGTTCTCTATTTTGAGAAGTTGCCTGCTCCAGTTTTCCCTCTAGAAAACCCAACTTTGGTATTTAAGAAGCGTTTTGGTCTTCCCACATGCCATGCTGTGAGCAGCCCTACCTGCCTCCCCGGGGCCAGGCACAAGGTCAGCAGATGGAAATCTGAACACCTTGTTTTAAAACCAGGTATTTTAATTAGCACAATAGCACATACCCCCAAAGGAGAGGACGGGGAAGAGCTGGCAGGGGACACGTTATTGGCACCGGGCTGCCAGGAATCGCTGTGACAGTCATCGTTCTAAACGCCCAGACCTGTCCACGTGCTTCCAGACAGGGCAGTTTCCTAACACAGGGGTTTTATGAGAAATTCTTTGCTCTTCTGGCAAGAGCACTGATCCTGTGAATCATACACCCCCTATGGGGGTCACAGCAGAAGCCCATTACAGCTGCAGCAGATCGCTCTCCGTTGACCTTTAATTCGTAACTAACTTTTGATGTAATTTAGCACAGCTAAAGCAAGGTGTGAATCCAGGACAAACAGCTGGTGGGGAGCGGTAGACAGAGAAAAGCCCAGAAGGAATTAAAAAAAAAAACCTGTATGAAATGAAACAGCAGTAGCTTAGGACACGCACTTTAAAATATCCAGAAGTCAGGAAGCTCAGCAGCTCAGTTTGCCCGTTAAGGAGCTGCCAAGAAGGGTGAGTCAGTCCTGTCTCATTTTGAACATCAACCTGAATGGTCCCAGTGAAGTGCCTGCACAAACCTGTTCCCCAGGCCGGGAGAAAAAGCACCTACATCTTCGTTTTGTGCCGTATGACTAAGCGAGGGATTTGCGCGAGCTCTGGCCGCCCAGCAGACACAGCAACATTGGAGGCAATTGCCTGTGCTCTAAAGTCCAAGCGGTGCACAGAGCGCTCTGGCAGACACGTGCCAGGCTGTCCTGGGAGCACGAAGCGGTCAGGGACCCGCTTCGGACAAATTTAACATTTAAGTACCTCCTCTTACTACTTTTAAGGACAAAACCACACTCCCATCAGTTAACACGAGGCAAAGAAGTGTCTCAGATTCGTTTGAACCCCACTCTAAAACCTTGCTGCTTTTTTTTTTTTTTTTCCAAGAAGGAAAGTATTCTCTTCGGCACAATCTTTATTAAGTAAATTAGAAGAGAAAGACAGTTACCATTGTAGTCTGCGAAATTATATTTAGCTTTGACTCTGAATAACACTTCAATAGACAAAACTTCCCCAAGGAGATCCAATTAACAGCATCACATTATTCTGTGCTGAGAAGAGTAAGGGTTGCTCAAGTGAAGTTTATGTGAGGTTCCTGTTGTTTGTGTCTTCAGTATTTGCATTTTTGAGATAAGATATACAGTGACTGAATGATGAAAGCAAAGAAGTATCTAAATGATTAAATATCCGGAGTTTTAAGTAGAAAATCAACGCTTATGACATGGAAACAAGATAATAAGAAACCACGCTCAGTTCTCTCTGATGTTGAACGCTCCAGAAATAGCTGAAGAACTAAAACATATAAAGCATCAAAACCTTCGCTAATGAAAGGCAAGTTAAAAATATCAGCTGTTATCCTTGGAAGATAGCAGAGCTAAAGGACTTAAGTGACTCTAATGGACTAAGAAAAAAAAGACAACCACCGCAGTGGGAGCCTGCAGGACTTGTTATTTTGTAGAAATAAATCTACTGAAATAGGAGTCAGATGACAAAAATGTTGTTTTTTACCGGACTCTGGAGTTTTCAGAGGAGGAGCAAAGATCCCCTGGGTGCCTGGAGCACAGCCTGGACCTGAGCACAGGCTGATGGCTCCCGCTCCATCACCCGGTTCACTCTCCTGAACCCATTTTCATCGTCCTGGCACGTCAGTAATCAGCACTTTCTGCCTTCTTATCAAATGCAACCACAGCCTGTGCCTACAATGAATACATGACATATTTGATCTCCAGGGCAGTTGAAGGGCCATAAAACCCAGGGTAGATTGTGATAAATGTTCAACTCGCTGCTTGATGCACAGTTGTAACAAATATCATTATTTAACTGAAATATTAGCCTGAGTTACTGTACCCGTATAACAGGCAATTTAAAAATAAGTCTTTCTTTAAATAAGCCTTTGTTACAGCAACGAATGCGTTTGAACTTGTTACCAGTTGGTGATAAAAGTTAGAGGATGAAATAGGACATTTAACCATTCCTGAGACACCCACAATTTTCTCTCCTTTGACTTCTTACAACTATTAACACACAAAACCAAACACGCACCAGCTCAGAACCAGTCTGAGCACAGGGTGTCAGAGGCAGAACGGGGACCTGTCTTCTGCAGCTCAGACTAATGCACCTCCACGTCACCTTCCCAGGAAGAAATAACAAGTTTTGGGGCTCCTCACTGGGATCACCAGCTGATTTCCCCCAAAGCTCAGTCCCTGTCATCCCAAGGGAGCCATGACCAGTTCACCCAGTGACTCATACCTGACAGAGCTCACCTCTCTCTGGTGACACATGGGGTCCAGGACAAGCGTGGTGTCACCCAGCCCTGGCTGCTGGCTCCTGCCCAGCCCTGCAGGCGCTGCCCTTCCTCTCCCCTTGCTCTCCCACCAGTCTCTCGAGGAGCTGCAAATCCTCAATGTCACTTTTCACCTCCCTTGACTTTCCTTAGTGAGGCTCGTTACGGTCATGACACATTCTGGCAATCACTTAAAATATTACTGCTCATTTCCCTATCTTTAAAATACTATAAAGATGAATTACTGGGTAAAACATGAAACCTTTGTAGCACTTGGGTTTTAAATTAGAGGAATTCAAAGGAGGGTAAGGATAATAAGCCAGTATATCACAATATTGTACCCAAGCCCTCAAAAAAGGCGATAAGTGTTTCTTAAAAACAACTGAAACTTCCCTGCCAAGAAGTTCGGTCAGCCCTCTGAGTTACGAACCAACTCTAGAGGCTGACCTCAATCCTTAGACTGTAAAACCAGGAGACTCTTACTTCTGAGTAGATATCTTAACCACTCAGCAACGCTATGTAGCCTGTAGATTTACCATAACTGGGCATTTACCATTAAGTGCTCAGATGTGCAGAACAAGGTGCGTGAAACCCAGCACCTCGACAGCGCTGCCAGCTCCTGCAGAGCCTTAATGACGGCTGCAAAATGCCTTCTCTGATAGGGGAGTGACAAGAAAAGCAACAAAGCAAGAAGTCCACAGCCTTGCAGGGATTTTAACTCTCGACTAAAAACACATTTCCAGCAAGCGCTTAAATGAAGTTTTCTGGAAGCATCTGAGAACAATGTGAGTGACAACCCTGCACACCAGCGATGGCTGCGATCAACACCAGTGATCCCGATTCATGTCTTCTGGTGGGAGAGAGAGAGAGAGCACGTGCACGAGAGTGCTTCTGCCCTGGCAGAACAGTTTCTAGTAGCAAGGACAATATCCAGGTACCAGCCTAAAGTTTGTGGCACAAGAATAAATGAAAAATAAATCTTAAAAGGTTACTTGTGCCCACTCAGCGTTACTCAGGGAGACAGTCCACATGCACATTGAAGCAATGGGTACAAATGTGGCCCATCACCTGAAACCACAGAGCACCCTCTTGCACAGAACCTAGGGGACAGAGCCACGGCCACCGGTGCAGGAGGCAGCTCCAGCAGCACGTTTGGTGCCCTCGAGACTGCTGAGACACAGGGGGATGGAGAAGAGAAAAGCAAGTGTGTGAACACGTACGCATCAGCTACGCGTCTCGGAAAATAGTTACTGGTGAGCATCCCGCCTTCCTTTGGGGACATTTGTGTTGCGAACGACTCCAGGTTACAAACACAGTAAAGCAAAAACCTGTTAGAATGGAACAGCAACAGGAAGAGCCGCCCTACAGAGCGCTACAGTTTCAGAGACCCCATCGTACTTGCTGAGGATCATAGAATTGTTTTGGTTGGAAAAGACCTTTAAGATCAAGTCCAACCATTAACCCAACGCTGCCAGGTCCACCACTAACCCCATGTCCCTGGGAACCTCATCTCCACATCTGTCCAACCCCTCCAGGGATGGTGACTCCACCACTGTCCTGGGCAGCCTGTTCCAGTGCTTGGATACGGACAGATCCCTGAACGGGCACAGATCAGGTACCGGGGACGGACAGGCAGAGATCAGAGCTGGGGCCCTGGCAGAGCAAACCTTGGCCACACTTGTACCTGGTGACCAGAGAAGTACAGGCTCTCGTTCATCCAGGCTGTGGTTCAAAGAAAGAAGTTTCTGAAAAACTGATCATGCCTTTTCTCGCCTAAAATACCATTTTAACTAATACCTATATGCTCACAGTAAGCGCGTGAGGCAATCGATCGTTCTTTTTCATCCTCTGAGCAGTTCTGGGGCCGTACGCAATCTGGCATGTGAGTGCATTTATACTGAACACTTACATCAGTTTTGGATTTGCAAGTCCAAGTCCTGTCTGTCATCATCGTGTCAAGCACTCCACTCCTGCACCAGACATTAAATACAGTTTTCCCGTGCTGATATCCCACTTCCTGGAAAAAAAAGTCAAGGCAAAAGAGTAATTAATGTAAAAAAAAAAACCAACATTGTCACATCATCTGCAAATCAGTGAGAAATCCAGAGCTCTATCCCAAAGCCAGGATGTACTTCTGCCACTTTCCAGCCCCAGCTACATGGGCTGTTCAGCCTAAGAACGAGGGGACGATTAAGCAAACGAGGTGCTATTTTAAGGCAAAACACTAACTTGACCTTTGCCCCCAGGGTGTGCAATGAAAAGTGCCACCTCACACAACTATTTTTACATTTTTCAGGCAGGCTGCTCGCAGAATAACGCCTTATAAAGAGAAGCTTAGGACACGTATGTATACACACAGTACTGGCTCTTTCTTTGGAAGACGGTAACAACAGGAATTAATTTGTGTCTTCTCCCCTCTTGGTTCAAGAAAAGCCAAGAAAATAAAACTTTTCTAACAAAGAAGTTACTGTATGGCTCCCAGCTCCAAAAATTCTTGCAATAAGTTAAGCCAGACTGCACTGAACATGCAAGAGTTGGTTTGCTGGAGCAGGAATGGCGGCACATGGACAACATCCAACCCACAAATGCTAATTTAAAAGTATAACATAATTTGCTCTGGGAATAATAACAGGGCACCGCGTCACTAGCATGGAAACAACTGGAAAAAATAAACCGATTGCTCCGAGTTTGACTCTTTCTAACAAGACAGTAGAAATGGTGTTGAAAATCAAATCAAAAGGACAGAAAAACAGGTCTCGGGAATGGTTATATGGTGCCCATTTCTATTCTCTGTAAAATCCAGGTACATCGCTGAAATTAAAAGCCCCACTACTTCATAGTCTATAACAACAAAGGAATGCATAGGTTGCTCTTTTCTTTAAGGTCAGCACAGTTTAAAGCTTCCCTGTGGAATAAAGTTATTTAGCTCCACTGCAGGGAATGAAAATCCAGGAGGGTGCTGCCCCTCCATACCCACAGTGTCTCCTGCCAAGAACTTGCTCACAGAACGTGACGTCTTTGAGAAACTGCACTTTTCTTACGCTTTACTCCACTGAGAAAAATTTGCCTGGTGTCTTTAAATCTCTTTAACGACACCAAATTAGACAGAACAATGATTTGACAGCTCACTGCCTGTTACTGTGATGAACTACCAGACCCTTTGTCAAGGTTTGCAGAACATCCAGGGCACTCCATCTATCAAAGAATATTATTTATCAGCAAAGTCCTAGATCCACCCTTGGCAGAGAGCGCTGTTTGCCCAGGAGCTCGGAGACACCCAACATCCTTGAGAAAATATTTATATTGGGGAAATCAGCTGGTGGGTTGGTAGCTGCCGCTTGGTCCGAAGGTCTCTCTCAACCGTGGATCTGCACGGCTCCACTGTGTTACTGGTTTTGTTTGGGATTCATAAGACCGAGGAACCAATCTGCAGCTTAATGAGGATTGTAGGTTCTCACTACATCTGTAAAGGAGATCGACTTAAAGAAAAACTGCAGGGGAAGGGTTTTTAGCAAAGGAGAAGAGCAAAGCCATGCAGAAACACCTGAGGATGGAAGACGCTTGCAAGGCTGAAGCAGACAAAGAACAGAGACGCAGTAAAATAACTTTCTTGGCAGGAGACAATGAGCCAGAATTGTTATGATTACCCCAACCTGGGCAAAGGCATTTTTGTTGTGAACACTGAATTGTGTCACTTACACAATTCAACACCTGGAGTCAGTTCCTCCCATGCTGGTGTCTGGTACATCAACAAACCAAACTAAATCCCAGATAAGTGTAACCTGGTGTTACCTTTTTTACAAGGTCTTTCCACTGACATTGGTGCCATTTTCCTGATACTCTATCAGGTGCAGAGGAATTGTGGATGATATGTTTTATTAATAGAAGTGTTGAAACGTTAACCAAGCCAGATACTTTAGCCTGTTGCCCTCCATTTCACTGATTCATGGCCTCCCCTACAGACTTCTTCGAATTTTTCATGCGACAATAAGCTACATAATGAAAGGAGAGAAATGACACCATTTGACAAACCGCAACTGCCCAAAGCAGCTCAGACACCCAAGAGTTTTTACCAAGCAGATGAGCAAGAATTGTCATGAAACAGAGTGAGGCAACCGATCTGTTCACGGGTCATTGTATAAATAAGATTACTGACTCGATTTCTGCTGTTAATCCAATCTCACAGCTGTGATATCATTCCACAGAATTATTTAGCGTCAATTTTTCACTCTGTGCCAACCGACTCCTCTTACTCTCCAACAGCTCAGGCACTAATTAGCACCACAAACCAGCAGATTTCTGTGGAACAGTAATATGGGGGAAACTGCCTTGCCTGGGATGGACTTACACAGATTTCATCGAATTTCTTAAAGTCCAGGGTCCGGTATCGGTCAATGGGCGGCCGGATATACTCGCAGTAATCGCTGCTCTTCACCATCTCCAGCTGCCGCACACAGCACACGTACGCCAGCCGCGTCTGGATCTCTGCCATGTTCAGCACCTGCCAACCCGGCCAGACATCATGATTAATTCAGAAATTTCGTTTCAGAATGCGTTCTGTATTCACAATGGAGAAAAAGCAAGTTATCTATCATTTGTTTTTTTCCAAGAGCGCACAGAAGCCTGCTGAAGCCTTCACACATCAGCACCTCCATCTGCTTCCCAGGCAGCGTGGACAGCTGGCCAAAGAGTCTCCATCATCCGCAGCAGAACGGGAATTCCTTCAAACATATTTCTGCAGTTCGAGGTTGAACTGAGCCTTTCATTCCAGGATATTGTGGTACCTTGAGAGATCTGTGCTGAGGCACAAGGGGCACAGGGACCCTCCAAGGCAGCAATCGGTGCTGACCTCTATGGTACCAGGGCAGAGAGGTTGCAGAATGGTTGAGGTTGACAGGGATCTCTCGAGCAGGGTCAGCTGGGGCAGGGCATCCAAGACCAGCTGAGTTTTTAATATCTCCACAGATGGAGACTAGACAGTCTCTCTGGTTGGCCTGTGTTTCACCACCCCCAGTAAGAAAAGAGTTTTCTGGTGTTCAGAAGGAATCTCACGTTTTCATGTGCACCTGTTGTCACTCAGGCAGTTGTAATATTAATATTTCACTGGATGCTACTGAGAAGCGTCAGGGTCTCCCATGTTCCCCCACAACATACAGGGAGCAGCATGGTCAACTTTGCCACAGCACAGCAGGACATTCCATGGCTGCACCACTCCAAATATAATACCACTTCTGAGGGAGAGGAGACCTTTTCAGGGAAAGGAGTTATTAGAGGAAAAACTTTAGATTACAGAGCAGTACCAACAGTTTGTAGTATTTTCCCCAACACTGGGAAGAACAAACAAGTATTTTACTTCCGATTCCAACAAGAGAAATGTGTTAATTGTAGTTGGGAGGGAAGAATTAAAACCAGCATTCACTTGGTCGACAGCTGCAGAGCCAAATAACTTAAGAAATGCAGAAGAATAAGTAACAGAGTTGGCATAATTTCATGCAACGATTAAAAAAAAAAATCTTAGAATCATAAAATCATTTTGGTTGAAAAAGACCTTTAAGGTCATTGAGTCCAACCATTAACCTCACATTGTCAAGTCCACCTCTAACCTGTGTCCCTGAGAACCTCATCTCCGTCTGTTCAACCCCTCCAGGGATGGTGACTCCAGCACTGCCCTGGGCAGCCTGTTCCAATGCCCGACAGCCCTTTGGGGAAGAAATTGTTCCCCAGATCCAACTTCAACCTGGTGCAACTTGAGGCCATCATACTCTGCAGCCCGGCATTATCAGCAGCAGTAATGTTAATTACTGCCTAGTGCTAAAATCTCCCTAAATCTACAGTTCAGAGACATATATGGTAGAAACACCAAATTACTTCTTATTGGTAAAATGCGTAAATTCTGACTTTATTAAAATTTACTGCACCTCTAAGAAAAGGTTCCATTGCCCTGACAATTCTACCACCCCTTTCCCAGCCCAGGGCCCTACTCTCTCCCATGTCACTGCCTTTCCTTTGGTGTAAGGGCACTGCCCAGCTTGCTTTGTCCAGAGTAAGAGCCCAAACCCAAGAAAGATGATGGTCTGTCCCCAGGATTGCTCCCTGAATGAACAAGCAGAAGTTTCCTGCTCTGCACATAAAACCAGCTGCTATTTTAATATAATCCATAATACCTTGACTTTCTCGGCCAGCGGATTCCACCTCTTCCAGAGCAGCCACCAGCCAGACAAGCAGTCACCGTAGTTGGCGAGGTCTGTCTCATACTGGCTCCCCACGTCGATGGCGATCACCACCTTTGCGCCCAGGGACCTCGCGACATCAGCTGGTGGGAATCACAGAACCACAGAATGAATCACAGATCTGGAGTTCCGCGTCCAGTTCTGGGCTCCCCAGTTTAAGAAGGACAAGGAATTACTGGAGACAGTCCAGTGGAGAGCTGCGAAGATGCTGAGGAGTCTGGAGCATCTTTCTGAGGAGGAGACACTGAGAGAGCTGGGGCTGTTCAGCTGGAGAAGAGAAGCTGAGAGGGACCTGATCAATGTGATCAATATCTCAGGGTGGGTGTCAGGGGATGGACCAGACTCTGTTCAGTGGTGCCCAACACCAGGGTGAGGGGCAACGGGCACAGACTGAAACACAGGAGGGTCCAGCTGAACATGAGGAGAAACTTCTTTGCTGGGAGGTGCCGGAGCCTGGACCAGGCTGCCCAGAGCGGCTGTGGAGTCTCCTGCTTTGGAGACATTCAAACCCGCCTGGCCCGACCTGTGTGATCTGCTCTGTGACCCTGCGTGAGCAGGGGCTGGACTGGGGATCTGCAGAGGGCCCTGCAACCCAACCAGGCTGGGATTCTGTGACCTGTTGAGAATACGTGGCCTTGGAGAGGAGAGTGAGCAGCGCAGGGTCAGCCCTGCAGACAGATGGGGATGAAGGGAAGGAGCAGCTCGGGACCAGACAGCACTGAGGGGCTGGGAGCATTTCAGCCTAAGAAAAGCTTTGGGATCCAAGAGAAAGATTCATATTTGGAAGTGGGAAAGAAGTGAGGCAACACTTTCTGCTTCAAGGTCAGTGAAAGGACTGGCTGCAGCCTTTGGATATGGGTGAGGATTTAGGGAAGCGCCCAGGGAGGGAAGAGAAGGACACGAACCTCACAGAATGAATTTATATTTTTCCACACCCCCAGAGTCCAAGATAGTTGCAGTTTCCAAAATAGTTATGTGTAGGAGAACTACAGCTCTGAAGAGGCAATTTAGCTGCTTAATTTAGATACTTATTTAAATAAGATCTGTTCTGTAACTTGGATTTATGTTCCTGGGCTCATTCAGTCTACTGTATCTTTTCTACCCAGTGTCACCTGCGTGTGCTCTTTGCCCTCTCCAATATGCACGGGTGGAAAAGCTGCCTTGGTTTGCAATTCATATTTTTGCTTACAGACACGAACAGAGAATGTCAGAGGCAGATTTGGGGGGGGGCTATTTTGTGTTATTTCCATTCCAGGCAAATACAGACCTGATGAAAAAATATAATCTGGTTTTGTCTGGAACATGTAAATGGCTTGAGTTGCTCAGATATGGAGTCTCTAACCTAGATTCCTCCCTCTTTATTTGTACACAATTACAGTCCCAAACTGCAATGACATCACGTATCTCCTATCTTGGCCACCCTCCTGAGCCACCCACCTTCCAATGCTTTCCAAGGACACCCCTGACATAAAACACATCCCAAACCCACACAAGTGAATTCACACGCCTTGGACCCGTTTGGGTTCAGTTCTCAGAATACCCCAAACTCCACATCACTCCTTAGAAAACCAGGATTCCACTCTGCCCTGTGCTGGCAGCTGAGACACCGATGTCGGGCAGCCGAACCCTCCAGGCTCTGGGTGACACCAGTGTAAACAAAAAAGAGTTAATGCTGCTGCTTTCTCAAAATTATTTCTTATTCAGCTGATACTTTTTGAACATAAACTCAAAGATGGAATATATATTTGCAGTTTAATTTCTGCTCTTTCCTTTCAGTGAACACTAAAATAAATTCAAAATTAGCTTGGAATTATATGTTCAGAATACATCTATTAGGAAATACTTCATAATAAAAAATAGTCTTAATAAAGCCATGATAAAGGAAACACTTAGGAAACTGAAAACGATGACTCCTGGTAACCATCATGAGATTAAGGGTATCTGCAATATTTCTCCTTGCTTCCATTTGTGCTTGACCAAAAAAAGAAAAAAAAAAAAAGGACAAAGTTTTGCAGGCAATTCGATGGGCTGTGTTCTCAGTAGAACCATAAAATAATTTGTGTTGAAGGGCCCTTCCCAGCTCCCCCAGTGCCCCCCTGCCATGAGCAGGGACATCTGCACCAGCTCAGGTTGCTCAGAGCCCCGTCCAGCCTGGCCTGGGATGTCTCCAGGGATGGGGCATCCACCACCTCTCTGGCCAACCTGCACTTTTTCCCAACCAATCCATGCACCTACCCGGTAGGTTGTTGATATAACCTCCATCCATCAAGAGATGCCCGTCCTTGGGGTCACAGAGGGGAGGCATGTACCCTGACAGGGACATGCTGGCACGGACGTACCTCCACAGGGAGCCTGCGGGAACGAGACGGGGGGGATGGCAACAGCATTAATTACTGCCACACAGGTGGGGCAGGCTTTAGCACTCATTAAAATAATCAGGAGATAGAGGATCTCCTGAGAATACTGTTAGAAAGTTATTAAAGCAGTTTATTATATTCTATACCATAATCCTGGCTGGGAGAAAAAAAAAAAAAGCAGCACTATTCAGACATACTATCAGGCAAAGGCCTTAGAAACTGGAGTTTTAAGCCCATCCCTCATTTTTATTGCCTTCTAGGAGATTTCAGCATATGCCTGACTGCGGGGATCGGCTTTAGTGCTTTGTTGAGCTCACACTGATAAGGACAGGAAAAGGGAGAGAAAGAACGAGCAGATTGAAGTGCAGCTAAAGCCATTGTGTTCTACAGAGATCCACAAAAAACTGACTTTTAGCAGGAGCTGAATATAAATAATATATGTTGTAGAAGCCCCAAAATTCTGTTTTCCCTGCTCGGTAATAAGCAAACATTTTCACTTGTAAAACCAGTGTTTAGCTCAGCTGGAACTTCCACCCAAGAAAAAGGCTGACTTCTTGTGTTACACCCCACAGATGAAACCAAGACGGGTAATTGCAGCAGCCGGGAACTTCCTTCCTCTCCTCTCAAGTGGATTCTGGAGATGACCACAACCATTCTCCAGCTGATTTCTGTCCTTACATTCTGCATGGAAAAGCAGCTGGAGTGAGTTTCCTGACCTCAATTGGCTTAACCTGCTGCAGAGTGGGAATAAAAAGCCACCAAGAAAGGTTAATCCTTTGTCTGCTTGTTTCAGCTCCTTGTCCTCGGTCTGTGTAATTTAACGGTTTGTAACCCACACCCTGATGGCAGGAACAGTCCTACCTGGGCCAAAGCCAAACACCAGGGATGCTGCAAAGGCCTCAGCCACCCAAGGCAATATTGGGGCAGCCAGGAGGCTTGTGCTGTCCTCGCCGAAGCCCAAGTCATCATTACCCCAAAGTGACAAAAGCTAAAGCCAGCATCCCACGGGGCTGCGGAGCGGACGGCTCGGATCCTGCTCTTCCCTTCAGTCACTGAGGCACGTTACAGTTTTCCACCAGAGATATAACGAGGACTGGACACAATTAAGAACCTAACCCAGCCTCTGCTTCAGGCACAGGGGTCCCTTTATTGGCAAAACAGCTTCATTTATGGGAATGTGAATCTTAAAGCGCTTTGGTTGTATTAGTTCTGATTTACGGCTGAAACATCTGCACTTCATGGGATGTTTTAAGGGAACAGAATGGTGTCAATGGACCTGTTTTCCCTCTAAACAGTGAACAAAGCTTCTCATTTAATTTCTTCCCAACAGCTCTGTTCCTTGTTTTATCTGTGTGCCACCACAGTTTGGTGCTCAGCAAACACAGAAGGGAGAAACAAAAGGAAAGACAAATTCAAATGGGAGGAAAATTCCAGGAACAAGGGCTGATACCGAAGTCTCACATCACAGTTTACGACGTGCCACCCAAGAAGGCTTCTTGCACACTCACCGTCCATGTGGACCCTCATTGCCGAGGCAGTGATGTCGGTTGTGATAGTGAAGTAAGGAATCCACAGATCCTGCAATAGAGGAGGGCCCAGTTTTATGAAAACTGTAACACAAACCAAAGTAACGACCTCTGTATCTTATTGATAGACACAAACGTCTGCACGGACGGAGCAAACCCCATCAGCTCTGTATTTAAGTTCACAAATTTGCTTCTTATGCAAACATTTCATGCAAAACCAAGGAAGACAAAAATCCCAATTTCCTTTTTTAATAGCAAGAAAGACTTATTCTGGAAGACTGTTGAGCCTACAGAGCAGCACAGCAACCTCATCGCTCAGACCAAGAGTTCACCTTCTTTCTGATATAACAGAATCCCAGAATGTCAGGGATTGGAAGGGACCTCGAAAGCTCATCCAGTGCAATCCCCCCGCCGGAGCAGGAACACCCAGATGAGGTTACACAGGAAGGTGTCCAGGCGGGTTGGAATGTCTGCAGAGAAGGAGACTCCACAACCTCCCTGGGCAGCCTGGGCCAGGCTCTGGCACCCTCAGCATGAAGAAGTTTCTTCTCATATTTCAGTGGAACCTCCTGTGTTCCAGTTTGCACCCATTGCCCCGTGTCCTATCACTGGTTGTCACCGAGAAGAGCCTGGCTGCATCCTCCTGACACTCCCCCTTTCCATATTGATCACCATGAATGAGTCACCCCTCAGTCTCCTCTCCTCCAGCTCCAGAGCCCCAGCTCCTCAGCCTTTCCTCACACGGGAGATGCTCCACTCCCTCCAGCATCTTGGTGGCTGCGCTGGACTCTCTCCAGCAGTTCCCTGTCCTTCTGAAACTGAGGGGACCAGAACTGGACACAATATTCCAGATGAGGTCTCACCAGGGCAGAGCAGAGGGGCAGGAGAACCTCTCTGACCTACTGACCACCCCCCTTCTAATCCCCCCCAGGTCCCATTGGCCTTCCTGGCCACATGGGCCCAGTGCTGGCTCATGGTCACCCTGCTGTCCCCAGGACTCCCAGGTCCCTTTCCTCTACACTGCTCTCTAATAGGTCATTCCCCAACCTATACTGGAACCTGAGGTTGTTCCTGCCCAGATACAAGACTCTGCACTTGCCTGGTTATATTTCATTAAATTTTCCCCTGCCCAACTCTCCAGCCTGCCCAGGTCTCTGGATGGCAGCACAGCCTCTGGCGTGTCAGCCACTCCTCCCAGCTTGGTGTCACCAGCAAACTTGCTGATAGTACACTCTCATTCCCTCATCCAAGTCGTTGATGAATATATTGAATAGTACTGGTCCCAGAACTGACCCTTGAGGCACTCCACTAGATACAGGCCTCCAGCTGGACTCTGCCCCATTGACCACGACTCTCTGGCTTCTTTCCTTCAGCCAGTTCACGGTCCACCTCACTGCCTGATCATCCAGACCACGGTTCCGCAGTTTAGCAGCGAGGATGCTGTGGGAGACTGTGTCAAATGCCTTACTGAAATCAAGAGAGACCACATCCACTGCTTTGCCATCATCTATCCACTTGGTTATGTCCTCGTAAAAGGCTATAAGTTTGGTTAAGCATGACTTCCTCTTGGTGAAGCCATGTTGACTGCCTCTAATGACCCTTTTATCCTTGATATACCTTGAGATGGCACCAAGGATAAGTTGTTCCATCACCTTCCCAGGGATGGAGGTGAGGCTGACGAGTCTATAGTTGCCCGGGTCCTCCTTCTCGCCCTTTTTGAAGACCGGAGTGACATTTGCTTTCCTCCAGTCCTCAGGCACCTCTCCCGTTTCCCAAGACTTGGAAAAGATGATGGAGAGTGGTCCAGCAATGACTTCAGCCAGCTCCCTCAGCACCCGCGGGTGCATCCCATCTGGACCCATGGATTTATGGATGTCCAAATTGTTTAATTGCTCCCTAACCCAGTCCTCATCAACTGAGGCAGACTCCTCCATTGCCCTGCCTTCCTCTGGGGCCTCAGGGGTACGGGGCTCCTCAGGACAGCCTCCGGCAGAGTAGACAGAGACAAAGAAGGCATTCAGTAATTCTGCCTTCTCTGTATCTTCTGTCACCAGGGCACCCACCCCGTTCATCAGTGGGCCTACATTGCCTCTGGTGTTAGTTTTATCTGCCATGTATTTGAAGAAGCTCTTTCTGTTGTCCTTGACCCCTCTCACCAGGTTTAATTCTCAGGAGGCCTTAGCTTTCCTAGTTGCCTCCCTACATCCTCTGACAACAGCCTTATATTCTTCCCAAGTGGCCAGCCCCTCCTTCCATTATCTGTAAACTCTCCTCTTCCACTTGAGCTCGCCCAGCAGTTCCCTGTTTAACCACGCAGGTCTCCTGGCTCCCTTCCTTGACTTCCTACGTGTCGGGATGCTCTGATCTTGAGCTTGGTAGAAGCAGTCCCTGAATGCTAACCGACTATCTTGGGCCCCTTTATCTTCAGGTACCCTTTTCCATGGGATTTCCCCTAGCAATTGCTTGAAAAGGCCAAAGTTGGCCCTGCTGAAGTCCAGGGTTGCGATTCTGCTTGCTACTCTGTTCCTGCCACACGAGATCCTGAACTCCACCGTCTCATGGTCGCTGCAACCAAGGCAGCCCTCCACCTTTACTGCTTCAACCAGACCCTCCTTGTCAGTGAGGACGAGATCCAGCAGCGCTCCTCTCCTAGTCGGCTCCTCCACCATTTGCATCAGGAAGTTCTCATCAACGCACTGGAGGAACCTCCTGGACTGAGGCTGGCTGGCGGAGTAGTCCTTCCAGCAAACATCAGGGAAGTTAAAATCCCCCATGACAACCAGAGCCTGTGACTGTGAGGCCGCTCTCAGCTGCCTGTAGAGGCCCCATCAACATCCTCACTCTGATCTGGTGGCCTGTAATAGACACCCACAACAGTGTCACCCCTGCCAGCCTGCCCCTTAATTCTCACCCACAGACTCTCAACTCGCTCTTCATCTGCCCCTGGACAGTACTCGGTACATTGTAGTTGCTCTCTCACGTAAAGAGCAACTCCACCACCATGCTTGGCTGGCCTGTCTTTCCTGAGAAGGACATAGCCATCCATGACCACATTCCAGCCATGTGAGCTGTCCCACCATGTCTCTGTAATTGCCACCAGATCATAATCTCCTGACGGAACGCAGGTTTCTAACTCCTCCTGCCTATTCCCCATGCTGCGTGCGTTGGTGCACAGGCATTTCAGGTCAGATGTTTCAGCCACGTCTGTACCCACATCCCGCCAGCTGGAAAATCTGAATGGGAAGGTGGCCTCCCAACTGCAGAGGAGTTTGTTGGAGAGAAGACAGTTTTGGAAATTCTCCACAGTGTCTAGTGAAAGGGCAGCCTGCAAAGGGGAAGGAGGAGACTTGGGTGAATAAATTGAATTTATGCCCAGAGAACCAGAGCTGATAGTTCTCTGTCAGTCAGCAAAGCTGAATCAAGACTATTGTCAGGCATTGGAACAAGCTGCCCAGGGCAGTGGGGGAGTCACCATCCCTGGAGGGGTTGGACAGACGGAGATGAGGTTCTCAGGGACATGGGGTAGTGGTGCACTTGGTCGCGTTGGGTTACCGATTGAATTTGTTGATCTTAAAGGTCTTTTCCAAACAAAATGATTCTATGGTTCTATTATATGAAGACTGAAGAGGTGAACCTGCTTTCCCATCTCTCCAGCCTCTGTTCTCGGGACAAGGTGCCTGGGTCTTCTCTAGCACAGACTTAAACTCAAGCCAAACAAGGGTTTGGACTCCAGCCGTCAGTATGAGCTGAGCAGCTCTCCCTCTCTGGTCACTCTGTATTTCTGGTGTTTCTGTGCTGCTCAATACGAAATTCTGAACAGACAAAAATAAGGGGTTTTTTTCTAGCGAGTTTAATCTCTTAAGCAGCTCTGCAAAGATAGTGGAATTGGGGACGACTAACAGATACTGCACAAGTATTACAACCCATCTGGTATAAATGCCACAGGAGGGTGGATGAATAAAGTGTGACTATGAGAGTATTAGGGATGCCTCTCCATGCTAAAGATATTCTGATGATTGCACATCTCGGTGCATCAACCACATTTTAAGCAAAACTAAGCGAATGGGGAGAGAAGTCCATCTGACAATTCCTTTCATATTCATGCAAACACATGCACAAAGGAAACCAAACCAGGACCTATCATGCCGTCATAAAGATTGCATTTCTCAGGTATCGTTTCACGAATTTTGGGGACACAGCATTATTCAAGTCCGAAATGGAACCTGATAAAGGACTTTTCTGATTCCTTACACCTGAACCTCCAGCTGAGATGGCTTACAAGAGCATTCTATGCTCTGGCACTGGGGATAAAAATTGCAGAGCCTGGTGCTCTCCCGGAAAGATTAGTAATTTCAGAGGAGCAATAATTGTATTTCTTGATAAATATCTTTCAAGCACGCTGCCCTGGGTTTCTGTGTGCTTTCCTGGCAGAACCTGCGCAGGCTGATCTCTCGTGGAGCGCCTTGGGCTGACATCTGCCGCAGCAATCTCGGGGGTGCTGGTAACCAGGGTTACCCCACAAACAGCACTGCTAGGAATCACGAGACTCCCACGTTAGACGGGTTGTCAGAGAGCAAATTTAGGAAAAAAAAACCAAAACTGGAAACCTTTCTTTCAATGTCAGAAATAACAGTTCAACGTAAGTGCTCCTGGCTCCCCGGCCTGATGCAGAAGCGGAAGGAGCGCAGGGTGGGCAGGGGTGCCACCTCCCAGACATGGAAGAGGAGGATCAGGCCCAGCCCTTCCCCATTTTAAGGTTTTATAGAGACACCAGGGCCAGGACCCACCCCGGCCCCGTGGGGAGGAAGCTCTCAGGTTCTCCTGCCGTCACTGTGGATCCTCCTGGGCAGAGGCAGCTGTGGTCAAGCATCCAAACTCAATCTATAATATGTTTGTAAGGCTGTAATTAACTCTCGTTGGTATGTATTTCCAGTTGGAAATCATTGCTACTCTCCCCGCTTCAAAAACACTCCAGCTACTGAGAAGAGATGGGTATTTGCAGTTTGGATGGTTTAAAATAATGCTTTAAGAAAACATTTGTTCAAGGCTTAATGTGTCCTAGTTCGGCTTCTGCTACTTTCTAAGTCACCTTTTCCACTCGGGCAGCTTTCAGTTTCCATCTGTCTAGTGATATGACTGGGTAACCTGTGCTGGTAACACAAATTGCAATGAAGGAGTAACTGCCTCTTTTCTTGCAGAGCTACACAACATTTCTCCTTATTTATCTGACGGAAGCCTTCCAACATGAGGAGACTGAGGAGTTCAGCCTGCGACATGCAGCACACACAAATATGACGCTCTTCTGTGCCTCACATCTGGGTTTCTCTTGATCACAACCTTCCTGTGACTGCAAGGTTAGAACAGATCATACAACTACAGCTGTTAAAAATCCTAAGGAAAAAATCTACTGCATCTTAAAGAGTACGATAAACTGACTGCTGAAATCCAAAGCAGGGATAGATAGACAAGGGGAAGCCCAAGGAACAAGCGCCAGGACCGGAGGAAACGGCCTCAAGTTGTGCCAGGGGAGGTTGAGGTTGGATCTGGGGAACAATTTCTTCCCCAAAGGGCTGTGGGGCATTGGAACAGGCTGCCCAGGGCAGTGCTGGAGTCACCATCCCTGGAGGGGTTGGACAGACGGAGATGAGGTTCTCAGGGACAGGGGGCAGTGCCAGGGGTGGGTTAATGGTTGGACTCCATGATCCTGAAGGTCTTTTCCAACCAAAACAATTCTATGATTCTATGATTCTAAACTCAGAGGAGATTTTCTCCTATTTTGTCACTCACTCCTTCTCAAAGCCCAGATCAGCATCATCCTGCAGTGTGACACCCACGATTCACACCAAGTTAACCGAGATAAGACTGAGCTTTGCACCCCTGAGAAGGTCTCAGTGCTTTGCGTAAGGCAGCTCCTCAGACACATCAAAGCCAGCAGAGAGGAGCTGGTTTAGTCATTGGACAGTCACGCGTCTTCCATCAGGCACTGCTGGAACCACAGATAGGAGCGGGAGCGCTTCAGGAAGGGATATGCACAATTAAAGAACTCAGAGTGGGGCTGGTGCTGCCCAAATAACAAAAATAATTCCCATCTCAGAAGGACTTATCACTCGAAAACCTGTTTGTTCCCAGCCCCATCCTGTTCTCTGCACAGCAAAATGCTATTTTAAGCCACGTGATGATTAATCACTTTCCTACTTGCATTTAAGTAGGGAATGTTTTAGATTATTTTTGATAAATATACTAAAGTATATATGGTGTTAACTTCCTACATAATCTTTCATCACAAGGATTCCAAACACAGGAATAATTTGGTTAAAACTGCAAATGAAGTAAGATTACAAGATCATGCAAACTTTCCCTAAGCTTTGTGATCTAGGAAGACAACCACTGATAATGTCCTTTATAAATTGACATTGCCGAGGGAGAGAGAAGAGATGGATTCTGAACAGGACCATCAGCTCAGGTAGACCATGCAACGTCTAATGATTACAAAAGGTCACCATATGCAAACCAGGAAACAATACGCTTGGACATTACTGCAGTTTTCAATAGGCTGTTCATAAAAACTCACTCTAGCTTCAAAAATAATATTTAAAAAAGCCAAACCCATTGCTGCCCTCTTCAAGACCTTCTTCTCATGTGCCCTAAGGGCCTCTTAGACGTGATTTGCAGAAAAATAATGATAAAACATTCTCAGCGATTCTACTTCAGGGACACAATTTTAACTTCTGCTCTCAGACAACGGGATCCCTTTGTCAAACAGAACAGAAGTAGCTACAAATAATCTACTCCTTGTGTTTCTAAATCCGCCAAAATGAAAGAATAGGCTCCTTCCTATATCCATGTAACATCACATTCAGAGTTTTAACATGTTTTCAGTCATCCAACAGCCTCATCTCTCATATTAGCACAGAGGAAAGCTATTTCTGCTACAACAGAATACAGCAGCATCATTTACTGTACACAAAGTGAATAAACAACCCACCTCGATCTGCTTGTCTTTGAAGATGTTGTTGATGCTTTTGTTAAAAGCTGCTCCAGAAAACATAGAGGTTATCGGATATGTCAAGTCCAGAAAATTCTTAAACAGGGAGTTTACAACCTAAAAAGAAAAAAGAAAAAAAAAGGCATTTTTAAGATAAATATATGCAAGAATCCACGTTAAGGTCTGCATTAATGTATGCAATTCGAGAGACATCATACTTCAGATTCTACAGCCAACACGTTGGAGCATTGCTTTTGCAAGTAAAAAAGTAGTCAAGGGGACAGAAATACAACTACAAAACCCACAACCAGTAAGTCCTTGTACAGTATCATAAATTTAAAACAAAAAGCACCAGACTTTGTAGCCGGTTTGCAATAAGGCTATGGAAGAATAGACATTTGCATTGCTTCCCTTCTGCCCATAAGTCAGTGTCCCTCTAGAGCAGCGTGCATGGGCACAGGCTGCTGCCTTAACAAATATACGTGAATCATACAATTCTTGATTTTTTTTTTTTTTTTTTTTTGATAACAAAAAGGTATTATGAGTTATGTCCCTCTTCATCATCCTTCCCACAGTGTACACAGGGTTCGCCAGCATGGAAAGGAAATCAAAGCTGTAATATAGGAATCTGTATCTTTATATATCTCTTCTCATTGGTGGATCACACCTAATTTTTCTTCCAGTCTTAATTCTTCTACCTGCCTCAGTGTAAGCACTTCTAAAAACCTGCCCGTGATCCTCTGGGACTGCAGCAAGGTCAAGTCAGTCGCACGTTAAACAGCTTTAAACACATTTTCGATGTATCAGTGCCCACTATTTTTCATCGCTGGCGTGAGTTGTGTTTGGTACCCAGCATTCAGATCCTGCTCCAGGCGCTCGCCGTGAGCTCCATAAACCAAATCACGGGAGGTTTCCTACAGCACTACGGACACATATTAGATCAGATAACAGCGGCACTGCCAAGTGTGTCTCTTCTAAACACACCTATACTGTAATTAAGCTTTCATGGATTTTTTTTTTCCTTTCTAGTGCATTAGATCTGTGCACTAACCTACAACATAAAATCATTAAAATATCGAAACTATATGGCACTATGGCCACTGTATTTGTCCCATAACCACTCTAATAAATCCCAACAAAATTCAATGCCTAACATATTACATCATACTCAAAATGCAACAGAAGACCAAAAAAAACCCCATTAAATAGGGCTTCACTGGATGAAATGTTTCTATTAGATGAAATATCTTATCTCCCTCCACGTTCTCTATAATCGAACAAACAGCTGACAATAAACAGGCTTCGTGCCCAGCAGAGACCTGCGGCAGAACAGCCTCCAAAGCTGCAGCCAGTTTGAGGATCTGGGATCAACATCTGGCCCTCGCTTCACTCAGCGATGATTTAAAGAAGAGCAGGATTAGCCTACATGGTCATGTCCAGCTGCTTTTAGATCTATATTAAGTATCTGCCCAGAAAACACCAGTCCAAGTATAAAAAAAAAATCCTTGAAAACAAGTATATAAACAGGAAAGTTGGGAGAATGTAAAAGCCTGAGCACAAAACCAGTTATGAACCTGTCACCTTGGTTCACATCCTCATTTTCGGCTCTGCTGGGGTGAGGAGGGTGTGCTGACCTGACTACAGACACGCTACCCACAGCTTCAGGGTGAAATGGAATTAGCTTTGGACTTAAAATAGGGATTTGGTCTCTGACGTTACTTACAATGATTAAATCGGGGAAAGAGGCATTTACAAAAAGTCCTTTATTTAATAATGAAGAAAAATCTCTCCAACTCAGCACCAAACATCGGGTTGTCCCTGTTGCAAATGATCTATATGATGCTGAGCCTCTACATTTTCCCTGCAATTAATGCTTGCGGTAATCTTGTACATGACCAAAATACTTCTAATTAATGGTTATTTCTTAATATTCCCATTCCTCATAACTGGGACATGCCCTTTTAGCAGACGCTGATGGCCAAGAGTCTCGCTCAGCTTTCCAAGAATACCCGCTACCACCTACCAGTCTCCAGATAAATGACACTGAAGATCACGCTCTGGAAAGGCAGCCAGAGCTTTCTGAGTTCTGCTCCGCTTCACATTTCCCTACAAACCAACAGCACAAGGGCCAGTGGTGGCGGCTCCGAGAACGACGCAGCTTCGGTTCGCAGCGGCACAGCGGCCGCACGGCATCAACCCCGGGTCTCTTAGGAGAGCAAGTATTTCACAATTCGCCGTTCACTTCCCATGAATGTTCACTTCTACAGCTCTGCTGCAAGATGAGCTTTCTTATTAAGACCACCCTCAGTCCTAAAATTCTTTTTAAAAGCTACCCCATGGTACACGGCAACTTCAACAAGGTTCTTCTGCTCCTAGAGCAGAAGAACAAGAGCAAATGAGCAGGATGATGGACAAAAAGAAACTTGAATTTTTATCTCTGGCTATTTTATTCTTTGATGCAGAATGGTTGTAAACTGGTGTCAAACCCCAGGATAATCCCCAGCGTTTTCAAAAGCAAGGGTGTGGGAAAACTCGTTGCAAGAACAAAAACTGAAAACCACAGAACAGAATAAGTATTTTTTAAACTACTAGAGAAAGCGTCCAGAATTTCCTTTAGTGCCTTTTTAGAGTTCGTGTGTAAAGTTTCAATGAAACAGGCAAAGGAATTCACAAAGAAGTTAAAGACAGAATAAAAACATAACTCAGGTCAACTGTTCCAGATAAACAGCCCTAGAGGGATCTATTTATTCCAAAGGCAGGAACTACAGATCATGGAAGTTCAGATTTAAAAGTAAACTATTAAAAAAAAATAAAAAGAAAATCTAAGATCTGAAGAAAATTAAGATTATTCCAGGGAAGAAACAGTAGCCATCTCAGGGTCAGGGAAAGAAGAGAGGCAAGGTAAGTAAATGTATGTTTAAAATCAGCTTCAGATGTTCTGATCCTGTACTGTTAACTGGCTATGGTTGACGTGGTCGCTGTAGGACAGAAACTGGATGGTTTGGTGCCTTAACTGGGCATTTCAAAGCAATAGGTACGTTTGGATTTTGTGTGCAACCTTTCAGCTGAATTTCTCAAATTATAATGCTTGATTTAGGGTTCATTTCCACTATAGTAAATACGAACCACGAGGCCTTTTCACTACATGAAAAAGATTTTTTTCCTGTACCTGTTTATCGAACAAATTTTTAAGATTTAAGAAAAACATGTCCAGTGTTTTCGTCTTCTGTTATTAATAATCTTGACTACAGAATTCCGTCTGAAAGGCAACCGGAGGGAATACTTCAGCTGGCGTACAAGGGAAAAGCAATCTGCCCTGGTTTAATTTTTGCAAGCAGTGAAACCTAGCGAATAAAACCTTCCAAACTGGCTGCTAAAGTTTTAAAGATGCAATTAAAAAGCAGCAAAGTGTCCCTTGGCAAGCGGTGCTGTCCTCGGGCACCAGCCGGCTGGGGGACACCAGAGCAGGTCCTCTCATCAATTAAAATTAAGAGACAATATGTGCACATTCATTTACGTGCAATCTGTAACGAACCTCTAATTTATTTAGGATATGCCATGCGCTTTAAAGCTGCTTTAGCTCGTCTGACCTTTGCTGTCTGACCTGAACCAGTGCTAAGTCACAGGCCACCAAGACTCCCGTCACCTGGGGGACTGTGACCAGTTTATTGTGCTGGTCTCTGCTCAGGAGGTGTCTTTCCCACAATATCCTGCCCGCTCTTCACGCCAATCTCCTTTGGCAACATTTGCCTGCTCAGCTCAGGTTTTGTGGCTGAGGATCCGTCCCTGTAGCCGTTGCTGTACATGAAGATCTGGCACACGAACGAAACGAGACGGTGCGGGATGCAAAGGGATTCACAACAGGCTGCACCTCCTGACGATGCTCGCCCGGAGTTCCACAGCACAAGGACCGTCCATGGTCCCCATCGCGTGGGCATCGCCCCCTTCCCCAGAAACCCCGAGCTCATCCTCATCTTCCTCCTCCTGAGCCATCCCCAACCTGCACCCGCTCCCCCAAGGACTATTCTCCAATTAAAAAAGCAAATCCGCAAACGTGAAAGCTTTTGTTTGTTTGTTTTGGTGGCTAAACACTGTACAGGACACACGGAGGCAATATATCAATATATGGTAACTAGCCTGACTGGTAATTTTCACAGCCCTCTGTGTTTTGACAAAAGAGTCATTTATTTCTTTGGTGCTTCATTAGGTCCAGAAAACACATCCCATTAAAAATATCCCTTCTCCCAGCCTCACGTGTACAACTAGAGATATACCGATTTCTAAAAATATCAAAAAGAGAAATAACTGCAGGACAAAACCAGCACTCATTCTGATGGATAAAAATTAAAAAAAAAAAAAAAAAAAAAAAAGAGTTATCTAGCCCATCACAACGAAGCCATTTCAAAAAGCTCCAGAGGCTAAAAAAGCCAGGCTGTGAGGTTTTGCACAAAGAGCACTCAGCAATAACCTGCACCAGCAAAAGCTCAGAGGCTTTGGAGGAGCAGAATCAGCAGCTCCTGGAGCAGGGAGAGCTCAGGCCTTTTTGAACAGCGCTGGCTTAACGAAGAGGCTTAACGAAGAGGCTCCCCAGAGCACCCCCCCAGCGATGCTGCTCTGCGGGACGGCAGGAACCGTCCTGCAGCTTTGGGACGCTGGGAACGTGGGGCTTCTCTGATGGATTTGTCACCTCGCTCACACTCAGTCCCTTTGGGTGGATCTTCTATGAATCCCCAACAAATCTCCTTGCTTGAAAGATGGGGACAGACTTTTGGGCAGGGCCTGTTGTGACAGGACAAAGGGTGATGGTTTTAAACTAAAGGAAGGAGATTCAGGCTGGACATGAGGAAGGAATTGTTGGCCCTGAGGGTGGTGAGAGCCTGGCCCAGGTTGGCCAGAGAGGTGGTGGCTGAACCATCCCTGGAGACATCCCAGGCCAGGCTGGACGGGGCTCTGAGCAACCTGAGCTGGTGCAGATGTCCCTGCTCATGGCAGGGGGGGCACTGGGGGAGCTGGGGAGGGCCCTTCAACCCAAACCATCCTGTGATTCTATGATGATTCTATTACACACAGAGCTGGTGCTCAGTGAGAGGAGCTGCTCTCCCTGCTCTGTCTACAGTTGCTGCAACACAATACAAGAGAAAATAACTCAGAGGAGCCACAGTTTAAAAGATTTATAATCCCTGAAGCTACTTTGTACATTAGCTGTGATCTGTACTTGGAGAGAGGGTTTTCACGGCTTTCTTCAATTTACAATGCAACAATTTTGCTGGACGGTGCTGGTAGCAGTGAAAAGGGCTCAAACAGAGTGGCCTTTTCTTTTTTCATTCGCAAACCCTTGAACAATTTCTGGTTTGGATGTAGACCTGGCAAGCTTGTCAGAACAATCACAAAAAACCTCAAGTAAATCCATTCTTCATTAATAAGATGAACTATTTGCTCTAACAGAGGCCATTAACTTCTCTTGTAGCTCCTCATTTGCAGACTTCAAGGTACCAATACCTGAAGCAGCCCAAGGCTGGGCCAAACTTGCCTTTCCCTTTGTGAAACATTCTCTCAGCTTCGCAATTTGTGTCCAAAAGTTACCCAATAGATTCAATTTCTTTTCAACTATTCCTGGTAAAAGTAAGTGTGATTCCAGTTTAGGCTGGCGAGCTCAAGAGCTGCAATGCTGGAAACGAAGCTGACTTTAACGGGAGCACAGCCCTGAGAAGCCCCAAAAACCAGCATTTCTAGCTCTGCGTCACCCCCTGCGCAGCAGAGATCTGAGAAGTTAATGAACAAGAGGAGATGATCCTCTGCACAAATGCATGGAGGAAAATTCCATCGCTCCGGCCCAAGAAGAGCAGATTGCCCGAGGCCGGGCAAACCGCGCAGGGAGGAATCGCCGCGCGCTCGCCCTGCGCAGGGATCATCAGCAGTGACCAGTGTGGGAAATAAGGAGTGCAAGGTTTAACAGATGTCAGATACGACTCAGTACAGTTGGGTTTATGGCCTTAATCTCAAGCCTCCTCCACCTTTGCGACTGCAGCGAACTGCTCTGTGCCATAAACAGTTTGTGTTCCGGGTGCTTCCCAACCCAGGCACAGGCGGTTCTTAAACAGAGAGCATAAAATCCACGTAGCAAACGGTGACAGGGAGGGGAAACAGAGTCCCAAGGTCTTCTGCCCACCAGGACAGCACAAACATGCTGGAGCCTTGATATATTTTAACACCCCAGACTATCCAGCTTGCAAAGTAAGTGGTGTCTCACCAAAATACACTAGATTTCATCTCGAAGCCATGGCAGGTTAGAAGAGACTTGGGAAAGATAAGCGGCACGTGTGCCAACTACAGACTCCTACTGCCCCCTAAAACTCATGATGTAAGCAGACCCAGAGCTTAATCTAATTTAGAGAATTCCCCGTGTTGCTTCCCTTTCAACAGTAAAACCAACATGAAAATGTGGTTTTCATATGAACAATACAAAGTTGTAACGAGCAAACTTCAGAAATAACATTAATCTTCATCTTTAGTCAATTTGAACCAGTGCAATCTGGTGCTAGTACAATTTTTCACCAACGTATTATGAATAAATAAATTTACCCACAGAAATGACAATTTAAAACAACCTCCCCAAATCTTAGTTTAACTACAAAAATATGGTTTTGCTTGTATTAAATATTTAAAGTTAAAAATTTGTCCTGACACAGAGTACCACCACTCTGGAATTCTCAAGCTACACCGTGAATTACATATTTTGTATTTAGTTTAGAGAAGGATTACCTCTGTCAATTAGTTCCACTGAATAATGACAGCATGTGAGAACGAAAGAGAGAAAATTACACAAAAGAGAAACACATTTGTTGAGAGTTGGAAAGGAAACAGATTCCAGCGCATAGAAAGAGAAGATAAACCAAAGAGAAACACAGGCTAAGACACCTGAACAACATCACTCCACGTTCACACTGCAACTGGAGTTGGTGCAGAGACAAGGACTTGACTCCCGCCAGCGCGGCCGTGAGCAGCATCCCCAATTCCCTCCCTGCCCTTTTTGTCATACGGACAGCGAAGGGCAGACGGCTGCGCGTCCCCAGGGCGGCTGCTCGTGCCCCGCTGCCCGCCCGGGCTGGTGGTGAAGCTCCCGCACCCCGTCTGAGGAGGGAAGAGCAACATTTCCATCGCTTACCATGCACCACTGCTGGGCTTTGATGCGCATCTGGTTGTAGCTGCGTTCTTCGGCGTACAAGGCGGCCATAAAAGCACCGATTGACGTTCCTCCGATCATGTCGATGGGGATGCCGGCTTCAATCAGCGCTCTGATAACTCCCACTTGGGAGCATCCTCTGTGCCAAGGAAAGGAAAAAAGAAACGTTATCAGGCAAACAGCCATTGAAAGAGCACAAAGAGATGAATGGCACCAGTGACGGGAACTGGAGTGTGCACTGGTTGGACTGCCAGCCTATTGCTAAACAAGCCTCAATGCCAGAAACAAATGGTATGAATGCAGAAATCTTCAAATAAACGCCCTAAGGATCCCAGGAAACGCAGCCCACCCAGCTGGACCTCGCTATGAAAGGCAGCGATACGAAAACAGCCAAGAATCAAGCCAGTGGATATGTGAGGGAAAAACCTTTAGGAGAGGAACGCATCAAAAAAAACAACCAAGGTTCTTCCAAAGCAGCCAAGAACAGCTGGATTTGAGGGACCTTTCCACAAGTCTCTTTTCCAGTGATTCTTCAAAGGAACTCAGCCAGCCCGGGATCACGGGATGGGTCACCGCATGGGTTAATAATGAATTTGAAGATGGAAAACAAAGAGGGAGGAGAGACAAACAGGGATGAGAAAGCAGAAGTTTTGTCTGCACACAGACCCAGGAAAGGGGCAGATGAGGAGGCAACGTTTGAGGATGATACAAATTCCTTCAGGATATTTTGTGCATTCCTTGATTTCAAGAAGCGCGGAAGGAACTCAGAGCAACGATGGAGTCAAGTGATAAGCAACAGATGAACCTCAGGGCTGATGGGACAAGACAAAAACAGATGTAGCAATGAGCTCCAAACTGTCGCTGTGCACACAGAGGGATTCCGGAACCACTGTGGGTATCCTCTGAAGAATATTAACCTAGTGTTCAGTGGAAATTCAAAAGGCAAATCAAAGAAACCACGATAAAACAGTAAACGTAAGAACATACATCCACGGTGCACAAGCATTTTGAAAACTGCAAGCAAGCTCAGACTTCTCACTAAAATTAAAAAATAAATGAATAAGTAAAAATAGCAGAACTAGAAAATGACAGAGACAAGCAAAAAAGATGACCAGAATACGGAAGGGACTTAACGTACGAAGCAGCTAGACTCAGATTTCCAACTGGGGAAGATCACGACTGACAGGAGACGCACAGGGCCAGCCAAACCACCATGCGGAAAGTGCAATTTAAAGGAAAGAATTTACACACAGACACGTGTATGTGACACACGAATTGGGAAACCCACCGTTACCACGTGCTGAAGAGGTTAAGTTGCAAATGGATTTAAACGTGCACTGGATGAATCAAAGGCACCGGCTGTCAGTGGCTACTAAACATGAGAAATCGGGGTGCAGCCTTGCGGTCGGGAAGCTCAGAAGCTGCTAATTGTTGAAAAGACTCATTTCAGAAGCAATTGCTACTGCCTGCCAACAGAAGCGAGAGAGCAGAGGCGGCACATTTGATCTGAACTTATAAACAGTGATCCCCTAATGAGAGAAGGATCCCTGTCTGTTCTCCAGAACCATTACAGGAACAGAGGAATCAGCAGCGGAGGCTGATTGCTTCTCATCAGGACAAGAGTGCAGCCTCTGCTTTCGAATGCTGTGTCCAACTAATATCAAGTAACAAAACCAGCTCATTCCACCTGGATGGATGCTTTGCAGTCTAAGCCACACAGCAGTGAAAATTTTCCTTTTCCTATTTTCACCCCATTTTTCCGTTCCCCCACGGTTTGCTCTATTTCCGTCCTCTTTCCCCTTGCTGTTTACATCCTATAAATACTTGCTAACAGCTGCCAAGTCCACCGTAGGTGTCATTTGGCCAAGCCATGCCAAACGCATTCTTTCCATCTAAACAAATCCCCTCCAGCTGCTGAAATGCTTTGGGACAGGTTCTGGGTTATACTGGTATAAATGACCCAGTGACAGATCTGCACCGGTTCAACCCAACAGCAGAAAATGGCTCATTCAGCTTTCCTCTCCAAATTCTCCTTTACTGTCGCTTCTTCTCCATTACATCCCTTAAAAGAATTTTATTTTTTATCCCTGCCAGCGGAGCCCATTGTTTTTAGGCTTTTCCGTCGCAGTTACTTTTATTTCTTGTGCCCGGCACTTGGTGCAGCCTCGTCCCTGTGTGTAGGTCACTGCTGACACTGACGTTTTGCTGAGGAACAGACCCTGCGTTATCCAACCTGCTGTCCAGGGAAAGCCTCCAGCACGCGGATTTGTTAGGACATGTTAAGTGCTGTAAAGCATTTCCTGCTCAGAGCACAATTTTAAACTGGGCAGGACTAGCCCCGGACTGGATTCTCTCCCTTCAACCTCTTCCAAAACTGGATCTCCTCATTCATGCGTTCGCCCGTCCATAAAATACGAGAGATCTGATGTGATTGCTGTGGATTTGTTTTTACTTTGCAGTATGATGCTCTTGAATAAATAACAAAAGATTATTACTGCTTCTATTGGCAAACCATCACTCTGTGTTGTGCATTGGCAATAATACAATCTTCCAGCTAAATGTGTAAGAGCCACCTATCTCCAACACATGCTTCGATTTCAGAGCACTGACCTGCAAATTGGGAACAAAAGTACTTTTCTTGCTCAGAAAGGAACCTCCTATTGACTGCCAGCTTATGTTTCATTTATATACAACTACAAAGCTGATTCTTTCAGCTCCAGCATCCTGAGCAGCCTTGTGTTTGAATTCATTTGTGCAAACTAAAATCCCAAGAAAATTCAGATGTGCCTGAACACACTTAATTCCTCCACGCAGCCTCCTACAGATACTACTTCTTCCTAAATTTCCGCCCCTCCTCCCTACAGCTTTAGGCCATCATTACCCCAGCAACGCCACTACGTGAAACTTTTCAACAGCTCATCACGGCTGGTTCTCTCTTGGCCGCTTCTTCGCAGCTCCCGGCGTCCGCAAACCCAGGCGGGCTGCCAAGGGACGCCGAGTGCCGGAGCTCGGCCAGGCAGCGCGTATCCCGCTCACCGGAGCGCCAGGGATCGCTGGGGTGGGCAGCAACCCCGCTACAGCTAAAGAGGAAAAGAAACTGAAGCCAGGAACTACGTATGTCCCTGTTAACAGTCAGAGCACCAGTGAAGAAAAATCAACCGGGATTGTGTGATTCTTGTCATACCAGGCACAGTTTCACAGGGGATCTGTCCTGTTTTATGGCAACATAGAATCATAGAATCATTTTGGTTAGAAGAGACCCTCAGGATCATCAAGTCCGACCATAATCTGACTCTAGCACTAACTCATGTCCCTAAGAACCTCGTCTAAATGCCTTTTAAACCCCTCCAGGGATGGTGACTCCCCCACTGCCCTGGGCAGCCTGTTCCAATGCCCAACAACCCTTTGGGGAAGAAATTGTTCCCCAGATCCAACCTCAACCTCCCGTGGTGCAACTTGAGGCCGTTTCCTCTGGTCCTGGCGCTTGTTCCTGGGGAGCAGAGCCCGACCCCCCCTGGCTCCAAGCTCCTTTCAGGCAGGTCAGAGATCAGAAGGTCTCCCCTCAGCTCCTGTTCTCCAGCTGAACCCCCAGCTCCCTCAGCCGCTCCCATCACACTTGTGCTCCAGCCCCTCACCAGCTCCGTGTTTGGCGAGAGGAACGCAAAGGATGATTTCTTGCAGCAGTGCCGTACGTATGCATCGGTGCCAGAGCACCCGCGTGGAGCGAGGAAGGGACGGGGAAATCTCCGGTGACCGGGCTGACTTGGAGCTGAATGTCACCTGCTCTGGGGGAAAGGAGGAGGAGGAGAGGCCACCCGGACCCGAGGAAGGACATCTCAGAGAGGGGACACACGGCCCGTCGCTGGAGCCGCACACGCAGCTGTTCTTTGCCTAAAGCCGCCCGACGGTGCAGCTGGATGGAGCGTTTCCCCTGCCAGGATTAACGCCTGGCCTCAGGACAGTGACAAGGACTCCTCCACCGAGGACAAATCACCTAAAAGATTATTTTCTAATAATTTGCACCAGAACTCAAAGATTTGCCCAAGAAGTGCAGAGTTGATATATCAACAAAACCACTTTTCTGCCGTGTATCACTCCCTAGGACAGGCCTGATTAATTAGTGCCCTTTGCAGAGAGCGCGGAAACGGCACCAACCAGCTTGAGGAAGAACTGGAAATAAGAACCACACTCCATTTGCACCCCTGGAATTGCCTGGGAACCTGCTCTGAGCCGGGCAAGTCATGGGCTGCCCCGAAGTGCCGCTTACCACACTGCTCACCAAGCTCGTGCCCGTAACAATCTTTAAAACCCTCCAAAAGCAGTGCTGTGCTTCGTAAGTTCCAAACACCATTTCTTCTTTACTACTAACGGTCAAAAATAAGTGACCGCAAAGCAGGGAGAGGGGCTAGGAGGTTGCAGACGTGCTTCCTTGAAATAACCCGGCACAGCAGGCAGGGAGCACGGCCTTTCTGGCAGGAGGTCTCGCAGGAAAATTCCTGCTCCCGAAACAAGTCCTGGCTTTCATCCCCCGGGGAAATGCCACCGGCATGTGACTGTAACGCACGGACGCCAGAGCACAACTGATAAAAGAAAAATTCTTCAGCGAGACGTGCGTGTGTCTGCTCCGCACGTGCCTGCCGGAGCCCAGATTAGACCCGACGCTCAGGAAGAAGCAAACGCAGATTAAAGTGTCAGCAGGAATCCAGGTTGTCCTCCGCGCTCAGGTCAGGGGGCTGAAGAAAATACAACTAATAGGAAACCAGAGACTGCGTGCCAATATCTTCTCCACCAGCCACGTTTAACACATCAATAGGATGTTGCCTGTCAGCGACAGGAAGAATAAACACGATACTGTGAGCACACAGAGGGGACACTTGATTTTCAGTCCATGACAAACCACACAGCTCCCGAGTCCACTTCAGTGTCAGAAAGGACGTGAAAAATGCAGCTCAGGTACTCAGCTCCCCAGCACCCATCTCTTCTCCTAATGGACTCATCGGGATGAAGGAGAGCTCTGAACGCACTAAGAGATGCTGTTTCCTTTGGTTAAAAACGGGATTAAGGTGACGGCTGCTGCAGAGCTCTGCGGTGTCGCTGCCCAAAGCCTCCCCCGAGCAGGACACACGGCTTGTGGTATCACCTTCCTGACACAGTTAAGTGGCAAAGTAGGTAGGAAAAAACCAGAGAAATTGCCAAGCCAACTTTACTAAGCCCCGCTAGAGCCTAACGAACCTGAATCAAGGCTCCCTCATAACCTTAAAACTCCTGAAGAAGCAAAGCTATACAAATAAAACCAGCTTTTCCTTCATATAACAGCTTTGGTTCAACGCAGTTGTTAGATCACCCAGCTTAGGGGGTAAGTGCAGATGAATGTGTGCTTACTACTTCCATTTTAGAGATATGCAAAAGCGGGCAACAATTGCCTCAAAGCTGCTTTGAAAGTGCTAGAAATAACCTGAAGATGAGTGAGCTTCCAGCCCAGGGAATGGGCAGCACCCCCAAAACTGCATTAATGGGATTAATTAATGACTATCAGATAGAGCTACATCTGCTACAGAACTGTCACCTGAATAACATCTCCTGTGGTGGTAGGTACCTTCTCAGAGTTATTCTGGAGATGCTCATTTTATCGGGGCAGGGGGAAGATTAGCCATTATTTAAAGGAAGGGCTATATAGACTGGTATCTGGAAATGTGAGATAAAGAGAAGTTTCTTCTTTATATAAAAAGAAGTATTTGTCGTTGCTAATTCCGACATCAAGTGGCACAGTCACTGACTTAGAAATCAAGCAAACCTAGAGTCATAACTGGATTCTTTCCAATTTAGCACCTTCAATCTCTTGCTGCTGCAACCATGCATACAAACATTGCTTTGAGAACTAATCATACTCCTGTCTTTCCAATAACATTATTCCTCAGCTGTCCCAATCATAAAACTTCCCAGAATCATGAATTTTTCAGCATCATTATAGCGATGGAGTTGTTAGGTCAAAAGAACCGAAAGCAGAGCGCTGCAGGGAAGGAAGAGAGGCTGGGTGGTGAACTGAGCGGTGAACTCCACCACTCCCTGCTTGGGGAGCCAAACAAAGTCCTGGCTCTCACTCCAAGCCAAGAAACAATTCGGTTATCTGCAAAGAAAGATAATTTCTTTGGAAAACAAATATATCCTCCTTCCCCCACCCCTTTGAGATTCATTTGTGAAAAGTCTTAGAAAAATCCCATTTTGAGCACAAGGTCTGGAAGCTGCAGAAATAAGCCAAAAGCATTGATCTTTAAATAATTTAACTGTGATTTCACTCCTCCAACTCCTCTTTCTCAATAGGAAAGCTCATTGCCCAGATAAGTTTAGGCAGAGATTCCCCAAAATCAGAGCAACACAGGAGCTTTACCGTCTTTCTGAAAGGACGTGGACTTGCCAGAGCATTATGACTGCTGCATGGAGGGTGTTCCCTCCGACCTGTAGCTCTCTAACACCACACGCACTTTTTTCCAGCTGCTAAATAGAGGTATAAAACCAGTAACAAGAGTTGAACCACAGCTGCACCACCTCCGTGTTTAATTTCATCTGTATATCAAAGTATCGCTATGAGTAAATTAGTCTGGTGAGACCGGAGATCACGACAGGACAGTCCAAATCAACCACTTGTGATCAATTTTTATTTTAAGTCATAACTTTGAAGTAGACTGCTCCCAAGCTCCTACTGCTTGGAGGATTTAATAGAAGCCATTAAAATCTTCAACCTCCACAGCAAATGGGAGCAAATGAGCAGTTACACAGGTGCTACAGATGGGAAAAAGAAAAATCAGATCACTAAGCATTCCGTGGGTGCCGAGCCATTCGAACGTGGCTTTTATGTGAATGTGATGACCCAACTGTTACACAACTCACCCAGCAATTAGCATTCCGATTGGATAACAGCCACGAGGCTCTGTCCGTGTTTAAGACAACCGCACTTTGAGACAGAATTTTGACTTGATGCATAAACACGATTTATATGGTCGAGCTCTCGGGCAGCACACAAGATGGTCCATCTCTGAAGAAACCCAAGCAAAGCCTCGAAGGAGCAATTACGCTGCAGTTTATTACCAACCATTTGCAAACAAAGTCTGAAACCTTCAGCATGAGTTCACAGCCACATCTCGTGAGGTTTTCTCAACAAAAGCAAATATTCAGACCTCACCGTTTTATTTTTAGGACTTGGGGTTTGTTTGTTCAAACAATATACTCTAAGGCTGACCTGATTAAGACTCAAATTAGGTATCCAAACATAAGTTATCATCATCTCTTCCAAGGAAGAGCCCACACTCCTTATGATTCTCCTTCAGCCTCTACGGAACAGCACCAAAAGTTAAAATTATACCTTTGATTTGGTGTTAATCTTTAAGGATTAAGAGTTTAGACTCTTCTCTGTTATTTTAGCTCCTGGATATTGCCCTGAAATCAAATCTGCTTTTCGAAAGACACAGGGAAGCCAGGAGCCTGACTGTGTGGCTGACACTGGAATTCAATTTGGGTCTGTGGTTTCTCTGCACGTGGCAGCGGGTGCTCTACCCTCCACAAGAGCACAAACACACAGGGCACTGGCCGCTCCTCCAACCACAATTTATTACAATTAACTACAAGCTCTGAAGCCTCCATATATCAACCTGAGCTTCAAAAAGGGATCTAATAAAGAAAACTCCATTGTGCACTGAGGTACAGATATTTATCTACATACACAAAAACATACTACAGGTCAAACAGCTTCCCTTCCTCCAAAACGCACCTACCAACAGCAGCAAACTAACCCTGCGCGCAGGAGGGTGAAGAGCCCGGGCTGCCAAATGCAAAGGTCCCGAGGATTAACCTCAGGGCTGCCAACGTTCTGCCCTTCCAAATGTCAAAAGACAGATTTGGCCTGGTGCACAAAGGGATTACTTTAAAGAAAGGGAACCAGAGGAAGGATATTTCAAGTATTCAAGGGTTTTTTTTTTTCATGACACAATGCAGATTCAGCCTCTTTCGTATCCTTTTCATACTTTCACACTACGGAAATCTTGCTTCATCAGCTGTTACTGGTCACTGCCAGAGTGCAGATGCTGGATGCTGAGATTCATGCTTCCACTTGAAAGAAAGGAACAAGCAATTTTCAAGTTTCTTTCATATTTCAGTTCCATTTCCTGACACCCTCTACAGCAACATCAGGACGAGGAATGGGATCCTTTCAGTGGTGCGTACCCTTCAAGACCTGCCTTGCTAGAGAAAAGAGACGCAGAGTCCTCACATGCCATCTCAGTATCTCGAGCGAGCAATCAGAAATGAAAAATGAATTTCATGAATGCTGCCTGATTGTATTGGGAGAGAGAAAAAGAAAAAACAGGAATTGCAAAACATAAGTAGAAATTAGGAAACGGTGCGAACTGAGCGCAGAAGGACCTAATCTGTGCCACAGCAGCTCCGTAAGATACCAGGAAACCCAATGCATTGACCCCCACACCAACCGACGAGGAGCTGGCACGTCCTACAGACCCCGTTTCAGAGGCAGCTCCTCGGGAACCTGTTGGTTTCCATCAGAGCCCCTGTCCTGCAGCATCTCTGCCTTCTGGGGAAGGTCCCTCAGCCCAGAACAGGCAAGGATGCTCTCAGATCTCAGCAGCCCCTGCCAAAGTGTTGACCGTGTCTTGGCACCGCACCCAGACGGCACAAATAGGGTTCCTAGCAGCCTGGCTATTCCTCAGCCACTGCACGCTGGAATAAAGAGTTCATTTTATCATAATAATCAGGCTGGATGTCAGGTTTCAAGCAAATTCCCCAGACACATCCAACCCATGAGACGAGAGCATAAATCCGTATACATTTAGAGATAATAACACCCTCCTACAACCCCAAACAACTCCTAGTGGTAGTGGTTTATACTTCTCTCCTATGTAAGTGCTTCAGAGCAATTTAAAGATGGTGATCTGCACAGGTGCCAAGGCTGAGATGGGAAACGTCTCATCTTCTGAAAGAGCAACACAAATCACAGGCACTTAAGCCATCCGCTCGAGCCCACGCAAGATGAGGAGCTGACAAGCGGGTGAAGTCCTGACTGCCCAACCACGAGGCGGTTGTTGCTCTTTCAGAGCTATCCCAGCCAAGGTCAGCATGAAGAACAATGGTTTTAGCAAGAATTTTCTTTCATAATTCACTTCAGAACGAGTGTTCTATCAAATTATGGTTTTCGAACGCTTCAAAGAATGAGAATCTAATTTTTACACCTTTTTCAAGTTGTCTCTTTACCGCGAATTTTAAGCATTGTGGAATAGAGATAACAAACAAAGGGGATACCCTTACCCCATCACAAACCACTGAGAGCCACCTTAAACTTTGCAATCAATAATCTATTTGCAAAATGCAGCGCGGTCAATGCTCACAGCATGATCTGAGAATTATTTCAAAGCGAAGAGCATTTCTGTTAACTTGCAAGTAAGGACACCCTCCAGTGTGGTAGAAGCAGTTGGCAAACTCCTCTGAGAGAGGACTTGAAAGCAAAGACTGGGAAAGGAACTAAAGGGCAGATGTAAAATTAAAAAAAAGCAGGAACACGAGTGGAATGAAAAGGATGCAAAGAAACTGGGCAATCTTAGGGCTTGGATGTGCCGGCAAGGGAAAATGGAGACTTACAGACCAACGGAGGCATGGCCAGGTGGAAAAAGGGTAAATAGGCCATATATCATCTAGACAGGAATGGGAGCATGGAGAAGATGTCATTTAGCAAGTTCTCAAGGTAAGCAGTACAGTTATTTTCTAGCACAAGCGCATTTGGGCTCCACAGATCCCTGTCCCTCATACTTTGGGGTGCCCCCTCATTACACCCGGTCTGTGTGAAGCTTTGAACCCAGCAAAGGAGCTGAAAAGCATCCACTGTGTTCCAACCTACATGAGGAACATCAAGAGTCTGGGAAATTCCCGTGGGATTTTCTTTCATCCCTCTGTAATCTCTATATTGAGCATGTTTAGGATCCCACAGGGAAAAACACAGCTCTGTGTTCTTTATGACAGTGTTTTCAGCGCACGTCTCTGGAGGAACCTTCTGAGCTCAGGCAGCAAATTCCTTCCCTTTCCCCCATGACTCCCCCCCACATTTTTGCAACAGAACATCATCTGTGTGCTTCTGGTCAAGATTAATAGTTTAAAAAAAGCAACTCTATTCGTGTTCCCAGTTACTACCCTGTATTTGAGGCACAGTAATTGATTTTATGAGCCCATCAGCTGCACCTCTGCATCCACACGCACGCTTCTCCCACTGGCGGGAGTAAAAAGCCTCATATCATTAGTTATCCGTCTTAGCTGAGGAGTAAGAATTAATCTTCCTTAACTGCTGGAACTGAATGTGAAGCACCTGCACCACAAAACTCCACACAGTCTCCCCAGGAGATTCTGTTATTGCCCGAGATGGAACATCAGGGTTTCGCAACCACGCCGCTGCCACCACCGGCACCGCGGGAGGGGAAAATCCAGCCCGGAAAGTGCCTCGTCTGCATCCTGCGAGCAAACTCCATCCCAAGGACAGCACTTTGTCATTGGAATGTCGTTCCCACCTCAAATTCTAGCTTTTTACTCCTCAGATGTTTCAACACACGTGTGGGTATGAGATGTCAGCTCCACCACTGCGGACCAGCCAGCCCACGGCCTGCAAACCCTGTCCTGGCCTCGGAGCCTTCACTTTCATTACACCCCACAATATTCACTAAGCTTAGACATTTTCTGTGCAGTCTCCCCTGTTTTCAGGGAACAGACATGCTTCTCCCTGCTTTTGTGGACCACGGAGCAAAAAATGACAGTCCAGAAGGGATTTCGGTCACTAGAGAACTCGCAGAGCTGCAGCTCCAGAGCTGGAGACCAGGCCCTCCTGTCTTGCTGTTTGACCTTCATCTTCAGCAAAGCAAACAGCAGCCCCCCAAAAACAAGGTTTCATTTCTAACAACCCTTCCTTGCGGCACATTGCCCCAGTAAATCCAGCTGCTCAGTTATCATGCTACGCTGCTGAGTATTTGCATGTTCATTAATTTTGGCAGCTTGTCAACTTTTCCTTCACCAATTCAAGCAAGGGAAAGAAAACAGTGACCTTATCGCTTCTCCCAGAAAAAAAAGCTGATGAGAATTTCACAGGAGGGGAAAGCGGAATTTCTGTTGCCTGCGGTGTATCCTCTGGCCAAACACGAAGATCTGCATCATGCAACGAAGAAGCCAAAGTTCCTCAGAGTTAAGATGGCAAATCCAATTAAGCAGGAAGCACCAAATAACTAAATAATAGGGTAACCACAAAACACCTCCTGTCCTCGATTATCACGGGAAAAAGAATCAGCCAGCCCTCACCCGGGATGCGACCATGAGGTTTTTGTACATTTTAAGGCTCCTCTCCAAGTTAGAATAACAAATGTGACAGAAAAACAAAACAAACCCCCAAACATACCAGTATCTTTATTAATGATTCCTGACCCCTCACATGAGCATTCTGCAAATTCAACCTCTGCATTTCTGCCAACTCGGATACCACTTAATTGCTGAGACTGTAATTAAAGTACCGCGTTATAGACCATGGAACATCAGCAGCACATCCCTTTGCCCCACAAAGCTCTGAGTCCCAGGGGACAGCAACGTGCAAAGACACTGTAGTAGGAATATAGTATCTTATACCACAGAATATACTTGCTTTCAAGTGTTTTACATGGAGAAGCAGGTCATCAATACCCAAATTACATTCCTTTTTAAACAGAGCGGGGTGAGGAAGCACTATTGAGTGAGTTTGTATCCAAGGACTCCTTTCCTCCTATGCCAAACCTGCCTGCATCAGCATTCAGAAAAGGAACACGATCTTCTAAAGTTCTCAGAATTACTGTTTCAAGTTTTTCCTTTGTCATTTCGGGAGTTTTCCATCGATCTTCTCTAGCGTGATTGCTCAGAAACACAGAGGGGCACAGAGACAGTTGGGAAACCTCCCAGTGTGCTGCCACATTAGACACAGAATTAAAATGCATTAGAATGTTCCTGGGCGACGCACACACACCCACCACATCCCGAGGTGGCTGCGGGCACGTCCCACCTTCTCCTTGCGTCACCCATGTACATGGGACCACCTGAGCTGTATGGCCCTTGGCTCCTTCCTACTGCAGAATGCGGTTTTGCCCAACCTGGCCAAGCTGAGAGTCTTTGTCCCAGCACAGAGTAAACGAAAATTCTTTCTGGACAAAGAGCAGAGCCAGGGGATCGGTGTCTGATGACAGAGAGGGTCAGCAAGTCCGATAAGCAGGTTTTTACTCAGACTTGCCTGAATGGAGCTGCAGCCAAACATAATGCGACAGTAAAGCCTCCTTGGTTTATTCTTCATGCAATGAGGAGTCTTGGAGTCAAACCCTGAGGGTGCCAAGGCAAACGTGACCTCCCGAGAGCAGAACGATTATGAGATGTGCCTCTCGGGCACTCCTCTAGTCTTTCCATCATTGGGCAAAGCCATCAAACTGGAAGATAAAGCCAGGCTTTAAAGAGCACAGAGACCCAAGTCAGGCTCAGCACAACAAGTGACCGGGTGGTAGATAGATCTGCGTGTTTGGTTTCCTGTAAAAGCACAGAGCGTGAGCCCCCTGCACGTGGCACAGACAGACAGATGAGGCAACAAGCGGGTCCATCAGACACAAGTATCTCCACAACAAGAAAGGCATAACCTGCTTCTCCTACGCTGCTGCTTTTATCCTCCCTTTTCAGGGGACCAGAGCTGAAAATACAGAAGAAAAGGCAGAAGGAACAAGTTGATGAAACAGGCCAACTGCCCCAAATGAAAAGACATGAGTCTGAGTCAAATCCTGAGAGTCAGTGAGAAAGCACTGTGGAAAAAAACTACTTGACATATCAAGAGCTGAGCTGAAATAATAAGTTAGAAGAGAAAACTAAACGGAAAAAGAAGCAAAGATGCTCTGATGCATCTGCTCCCAGCACGAACATGCAGCTGATTATTATGCCTTATTACAGATAGCACATCTAAAAAAGGCAAGTAACTTCTTTTAACAACAGCTCCTTCCTTGTCAGTAAGTATATTGCACACACATCATGTATTTGTATCGTATGTGTTACTGCAAACACTGCTGCTTATCAAAACAGCCAAACTGAAATACATTTAATGCTTTACATTTTCCCATGTGTCCACGTGGAATAGTCACATTGGACCAATATCACTCCTAGAATAATGACTTTCTAATCAACAGCAAAGCTCGTCACCATACTTTTGGTTAAGTCCTCTGAAACAGCACGGCCCATTTTTTTCCAAAGCTCTCAGGATTCCCAGATACTTCTGTATTAATTATTTACTCCCCATCAATTTTAGTTTTCAAACAGCTTTGCTAAGACAACTACAGAAAAGCAAAGAGAAAGGGTGGGCTGTACGTGGGATGGCTAAAGGTCATGAGAATGATTTCTGGGAGAGTTTATGCCTCTGTTGCAGGGTTTGATGTGTCATTATTCTTGCAACCGCATTTCAAAGGTATTGTTTTTCTAAACACAAATCCGCTTTCCTTCCCTCAAACTCCACAATGTTTCTAACTGAAATTAAGTTAGCACTTAACAAAAGCAAAACACTATAATTTTAGAACTGTATCATTTCGATTCGTTTTATTTTTATACTCACAAGAGAAAGAAAACCTTTAGTTCCTGTGAGCCTTTTGTCATGACAAACCACAAAGATAATTACTAGGAAGCTGCTCTGGTAAAACCTCCCAAACCGAATGTCACTGGGAAGCCAGACAAACATTCCCAAAATAACCGCTAAATAATTGATATTGCTGAAGTCACAGAACACAAAACCTCTAACAGAAAAAACCACCAGCGCGCTCGGGTTTTTGTGACCAGTGTGATTCACGGTTCTAGAACAAGGCAGAGGTTCCTTTGTGCTGATATTATCCAAAGGCCATGCTGACTATCAAGAGTCTGTGCAGTGACCCATCGAGATATTTTTAGCCAGGATGGACTTTAATCACAGGATGATTTTAAGTATGGTACCTAGTGCATAATCCCTTGAAGTTCCCTTGTTAGCTGAGATGAGGACCTAAGAACTTGCTTTGACCTGCAAACCTTCCAAAGGCAGATTTATACAGAGTTCTGAGTAACTTCATGCTTTCCCCAGAGCCTTAACTATATTCTCACTTCGAAAACCATTTTAAAAAAAAAATCCCAGTCTTTCACCTAACCACAATTTAGATGACAATTCAATTACAGAAATACATACAAGTACCTTTCACTGGAAGTACAGTTGCTGACACATCCACACGCCAGCACAGACACCCAGAAAAAGCATTTGAGACCATGACATAAATAAGGTTTCAGAGAAAGAAGAAATTATCGTATTTATCCCTTCTGCCCTTTTGCATGGATGCAGAAATGAGCAAATTAACGGTCAATGGCACATGGTGACATTGCTGAATGGTGCTGCGCCTCCAGAAATCCTAAAGCCAACACAGTAGCGGTGCAGCGGTTCTGATTTGCAAAGGACAACACAGGATGGGCAAACAGGCTCAATAATCCTGCTCCTCTTACCTCTGCTCTGCAAAACCAGCAGGCGGTAGCTTGCAAGTTAAGTCATAGAACAAAAAATAAATCGTTTGGCAAAAATTACAGCAGTGTTTACAGAAGGAAGAAAGGAAGGGAATGAGCAAAATGTGCTGCCAGAAATATAGACGTGCACATATTTTAGCATGACACAGTAGAGACAGAGATACCAGCTTGTAACAAAAAAACCCACGAGTGCATTGTATCAGTTGATTAGAAACCTCCTGAGATACCCCGATTAAGTAGAAGCTCCCTCCTCTGCTTTACTTTGTGACTCCACAGGATAGTGCTTATCTCAGCGATGAAATGCTGCAATCATCTCAGGTGAGGGAGCCGTGAAAGCGAGTGGGATAAGGAACCTGTGCAGACACTCACAGAAACAGCCACAGCGCCGCTGCCTCAGCAGCAAGTGACTCATCGGAACAAGCTGTCACAGGGAGCTCTGACCTCCACCATAGCACATACCCCCCCCAAAGCACGCACTGGCCCCAAGACAAAAATGTGATATTTCCATGTATTTACATAGACAGACTATGTGCAAGTTATATGTATATTTTTTTAGAGAGTGGTATTTCAAATTGCTGTTTTCAAGAAGGGCTTCAAGAACACGGTGATGAAGGCAACTAAGACAGCGCTCTCGAGACAAAGGGCTACTAAATTCTATGCCTGTCTCAACATAAAACTCTCAAAGTAAAAAGGGATTCCAACGAAAAACATCAGTAATAATTTATTTCCAAAGCTCACCAGGAATTCAGATGGAATTCTAAGCACACAGCTTTGCCCCATGTCTGCAAAACATGATCTTTCTATAAAGTAAGGCTGTCAGAAGTATATCAGTACCTGGGGTTTTGAGTGATTATAAAGAAGAGAACATATGCCCATTAGAGGACATAATTCCTCTTGCTGCTCAAACTTTGAAAAGCTTTGGGGGCCTTTGAAATATTGTGGGCCATTTTCTAATATAAAATCAGCAGAGAAAAAAATCCACAGTGTAGGCTAACAAAAGAAGGAAGAGTCACATTTAGTGCCCTGGTCACCTCCTGGTATAAGCCCAACTTATGAAAGGTCTCAAGAGGTCACAAACACTCATGTTCATGCAGAAATTCAAGCACGAATCCACACAGCAGGTTAAGTTTGTGTAACAAAAGCAACTCCTCAGCGTCCCCTCCAAATGCTGATCTCACAGGACGCCCGTTACCCTGACGAACTTGTCACAGCGCAGCAACACCGGCACTCCAGGACCTGGTGTCACAGCACCAGTGTGCCCAGGACAAGCCACCTACCTCGCTCCTCCGCCCCCGAGGACCAGCGCGATGGCGTTGCCGGTCAGAACACGGGCCAGGCGAGAAAAGTCGGAGTGTCGGTCCGGTGGTTTCTGGCACACACGGTCGTACATCTCTATCTGCGGAGAAGAGGTGGAAGGGACATGGTTCAGCGCCGGAGTTGGGTTATGGTTGTACTCGATGATCTTAAGGGTCTCTTCAAACTGATATGATTTCGTGACTCTATAAGATGGTCATTCTAAGGCAGGGTAGAGCGGCATGACCAGCCAACACTAGACCATTAAGAAGTGGACAGCCGTGCTTCAAATGAAGAGTGTTAATGAACTCTCCAAAGAGTTCTAGTGATCACACGCATCTCTCTTATTTTTATAGTAGCGGGGAGAATTTCATTGTAGTACAGTGTTTTCTTTGGAGCTATTTCTCGTTCTTGACAAGGATTGAAGTGACTGGGAAGCATCCCAAGTCTGCCTCTGCTTTACCTTCAGCATGGCCTTCACACGCATGGGGATCCTCCCAATGAGGAGGACTCGACTGCATGTACCTCCCTATTCATAATATCATAACATTGATATGGCCGTAGTATCCATATGACCATGAGACAGTATTTACTGTCCTCAGCGAAGCCAAGTATACATCCATATGGAAGATACGAGTCCCTTATCCCTATGTTTCCTATACTAAATCGAAGCCAAACACATTTAAGAGAGCACTGTGTGACATGCAGCTGCATATCAGAATATCATAGAATCATAGAATAATCTTGGTTGGAAGAGAGACCCTCAAGATCATCAAGTCCAACCATAACCTAACTCTGGCACTAAACCATGTCCATAAGAGCCTCATCTATATGTCTTTTAAACCCCTCCAGGGATGGTGACTCCAACACTGCCCTGGGCAGCCTGTTCCAATGCCCGACAGCCCTTTCTAGGAAGAAATGTTTCCTAATATCCAACCTCAACCTCCCCTGGCGCAACTTGAGGCCGTTTCCTCTTGTCCTATCACTTGCTACTTGGGAGAAGAGACCAACGCCCTCCATGCTCCAACCTCCTTTCAGGCAGTTGTAGACAGTGATAAGGTGATGATGATGATGATGATGATGATGATGATGATACTCCCCTCATGCAGCATCATCATATCAGATTATCTTCGATAGACAGATTACAAGGAAGGTACCACAGCTCAGGGACCAGTTACCCAAGCAGGAATCTCTTACCAGTTTGGGCAGGCTTCTTTTGGAGAAGACTCTACGCGGACAGTGCAGGTGGAGATGACCAGAACACCAGCTGCGCATGTTGAGCCATTCCACGGTGCGGGAAGGGAGAGGCCCATCCTCCTTATGGAGCAGGATCAGCTGCTTCTGTGCTCGCACTGCCATGCTCTCCAGCATCTTCTCCAGCTACAGCACATCACACACACCAAAGGAATGGGGGCGTCAGGTATTTACTGCTTTGGTATCGATTTAACAGAATACTGTATTTTGAAATACATACATATACGGACACATATACATCTGACCCCTTTTCCTATCTGAAACTGCAGACAGCTACGGACACTAAGAACCCTCAAACAAGATTGATTTAGACAACTACAGTGTTAGTTGTGGCCTGACATGGCGTAAAGAACTCTAAAATCAGACAAGGATTCAAACCTGAATCCTTAATGCTTTTTACCTAAACCACAGACCATTAAATGCACAGCACAGACACATGCTGTTCATGCAAAATGAGATTGCTTCCCAAGTCATACTTAAGCCTAAAAACGTTCAGCATGTTTTGTTCTTTCACTTCCAATCGGATTGCTTTTTCCTCCTTGCATTCCTTATTTTTATTTTTCTGTTGTTTTAGGCAACTGATGGCGACTTGCCTCTCCTGCGCTTCCTGCCTCCCACACACAGTCATGAAGAACCAGCACAAAGCGACACACGAGAACACTGCAGATGGTACCAGTCCCGGGCTTTTCAGAGGTGAGGCTCAGCACTTCACAATTCTAAAAAAACCACTTGTGACCTCATTTTTACATTTCTAGCTGAATTTGTGTGCCTGGCCAAACAACTTTAGTAATAAAATATCAAAAAGAAAAACAGTAAGGGGAAAAAAAATACAGCTTACAATCTGTAATAAAATATATTACATTATTCATACAATACAATTGGTATCTACTTTCTCCTAGGCGCACACCATGAATTGCATCCAGGCAGAAAATAATTTCTCTACCTGGAGATTCTGCAAAGAAATTCTGGACAGAAACACAAAGCTTCAAAGCAATTTGGCTTTTGATTTACCATTGGCCAAAACGACTCTTTAGAGGACCACCTCGCTGGAAATACTCCTGTATAAAACTTGCCACTTCAGAGGATCCTCATCCAATTCTTTTTCTATTTATAGGCACACATTTCTCAGGAATATCTCCTTATTTATGCTTCGCTGGGTATTAAACCCAGGAAAATTCCTAAGTATGGAATGAAGTTGTTTGGGCTGGGCTGCCGGCACTGCAGGAAGGACGGATCGCCCACCTCGCCCACGGTGGGCTCCTGGTCGCCCAGCCCCACGATGAGGATGCAGTCGGCCTGTCGGATGCAGCGCTGGGTCCAGGGGGTCAGGGTGCTGTCTGCCTGGTACAGCACGATGCGGTGGATATCCTCCTGCTGGCCCAGCCAGCTGGTCAGGCGGTATTCGTGGAGACTGAGGACAGGAAAAAAAAAAAAATTAAATTAAAATGGTTTTATATCACAGCTCCTAACAGATCAGAGCAAAATCTTAAATGTCAAGCACAAAATCCAGAGACCTGCATCTCGCGCTTGCCCAGTCTAAGAACCTTATCTGCCCACATTTCCAGGCTCATGCATTATTTCTCCCTTATTTATACCACTAGATACATATACACAGAGGAAAGAGGACACAGTGATGCCTAACTTCAATAAGGCTTCCATGGCATCCTAAGAACAAGGAGACAAAACCCACTTGGAACAATTCAGCTTTTCCAATTTCACAAGTAAGAAATAACTATGGAAAAAAACCAACCACACTCAAACAAAATATTCTTGCTGTCTCAAGCACCTTGATGAGAAACAACATGTGTTAGAACACAGAGGTTTATTCCCAAATGTTGCATATTTATAAGACCAGCACGGTATCTTTCTGCAGTTTTTATAAGCAATAAAGGCAGGTACCTGTCCAATGCAGCAGAACCGAGTCGCTGTTTGATGTTGTCACTGGTGAGCAGCAAAGCAGGACCTGGAAGAAAAAGAAGTTTCATGTGTGAAACTGTTCAGCTCTGGACAAAGCGGATTGAGAAAATGTAGCTACAACAAACGCAGTTCCGTAAATTTGCTTTGAAGATCATGAGGATCTGTGCATTGACCAGAGCTGTTGTAGAAGAAGGAGCTGGCACAAAGTCTTCATAACCATTTCCACACTTCTCTACAGCAGCATAATTCCCATTCTCCGCATTCCCAGAGCTCTATTACTGCATTAGTCCCAATGTACAAGCTCTTTTATCTCAGTCCTCACTGTCACAGAGAACAATGGTTTCTACTGCAGCTGCATTTTCACAAACCCTCCATCGAGAATTGATGTTGTACCTTTTCCAACCACAGAAAGCCCAGGAATCTGGGTTCAAAGACAAATGCTATTTCACTGACCTCCTGAAACACATAATTTGTTCATCCCCAGGTGAATCCTACAGCTCTCTATAGTGGTACTGCCTATACTCAACATGCCAACAGGAACCTACGGCTCTACAAACCCCAAGGAGAGAGATGCTCCCAAACCTGGGGGGCACAGCCCCATTCACGCTGCTGAGACAAGCAAATACACATCTGGCAACAGCATTGCATCCGACATGAGCTTGCGTGCATATAAAGTTTCTTGCAGGCACTTTAGTTTCTTTTTCTTATTAGCAATTCTATGTCGTCAGCAGCAATACACGCCATATGTGGTGGAGGTTGCAGAAGAACTGCAGCTAAATACCAAAGAGCAAAGCAAAGAGAACTTAAGGAATTAACCGCATACCTAAAGAAAAGATTATCTGTCTCATGTGGAGAGAGAAATTCACATTTACAAAACATGAAGGAGCAGTCACTTTGTATGATGTTTTCATAAAGCAACCCTTCATTTTTTCATTAATAAAAGAACTGAAGTGTATGTACAAAATAACAAAACAATTATGTGAAGTCTCTCCAGGCATTAATAAAGCAACATGGCTTAGAGTGTTTACTAAAAATCAAGGAACTATCAATGAACAACATGGTAAAAGGTTGCAGTTTCACACTTGCATGCTCAAAAAGCAAACCCCACAAGTACAGTATCTGGAGCTGCCATCCTGACCTTCAGGACCAGCTCAGTTCCCCAACAATGCTCGATTCCTTCCACAAGGACTTCACTGTTTTAAAATACTTTAGTGTTAGACTCAAAAAAACCTCAGAAGTCTGATTTTTCATCTTGTATATTCAAACATCCAAATAACGTTTGCCCTTTGTTACGCTGATGATGAAGGAAGAGCAAACAAAAATGGGCAAGAATATCCTGTAAGTGGAGACCAAGAGAGAAAAAGCTGGTAAGAAAGCACAGAGAGGAGGATGACTTGAGAGTAGAATTTCATTTCCTCATCCTCCAATGAAGTTCATGGCAGTAGGTTCCTATGAAAGCAACAACTCCGAAGTCGAGGGAATTATTTCATCAGCATTTCAAGACCTGAACTGGTTTAACCTGCCCTTCCCTCCTGCATGCGTGCTGCTCCTGCGCTGCTGCCTTCAAATCATCGAGTCCAACCATAGCCCAGCCCTGGCACTACCCCGTGTCCCTGAGAACCTCATCTCCGTCCGTCCAACCCCTCCAGGGATGGTGACTCCCCCACTGCCCTGGGCAGCCTGTTCCAATGCCCCACAGCCCTTTGGGGAAGAAATTGTTCCCCAGATCCAACCTCAACCTCCCCTGGCGCAGCTTGAGGCCATAAGACACGCTATGAAGATAACAAGGGAGGGAGGGCAGGTACATTTTGAAAAAGCATTCAACAGCAGAGTGTTCATTAATGTGTCGAAACTCTCAGCAAAATAGAAATGATATGTAGACCAAATATTCTTCCAGGATCGGTGACTTACAGAGCTTTATGACAGCAGTGGAAGTTTAGTAGGCAAAGATGAACAGCCAAGAATGTAAAATGAGCTGAGAAATACAATAAAAATGTCAAGTAAGAGAGACTAACAACGAGGAGAGAACAGCGTGATCCACCTCTGTGTGTGCCTGTCACCTCCCTGCACCCAGTTCCCTATACCCAAGAACATCAGCAAAGGAGCCTGGAGTGCCCCGTACTGGTCAGACGCGCTGGGGCACGTGTCCTAAGGAGAAACCATTAAACCAAATGACCCGGCCGGCCAGAACAGCTTTTACACAAAGTGAGAGGCAGACTGTGTAGGGCTGGGGTGCATCTTCATGTTAGTCAAGGTGACGGCTGCTTCACCCACAGGTATCTTGAATGGGGACAACACATCTCCATTAGAAGAGCCTTGGAGAGGCATGTGAGTGTAGAAATCGTGTCCACTCACAAGTGTGATGGGAGCGGCTGAGGGAGCTGGGGGTTCAGCTGGAGAACAGGAGCTGAGGGGAGACCTTCTGATCTCTGACCTGCCTGAAAGGAGCTTGGAGCCAGGGGGGGTCGGGCTCTGCTCCCCAGGAACAAGCGCCAGGACCAGAGGAAACGGCCTCAAGTTGCGCCAGGGGAGGTTGAGGTTGGATCTGGGGAACAATTTCTTCCCCAAAGGGCTGTGGGGCATTGGAACAGGCTGCCCAGGGCAGTGCTGGAGTCACCATCCCTGGAGGGGTTGGACAGACGGACATGAGGTTCTCAGGGACATGGGGCAGTGCCAGGGCTGGGTTAACAGTTGGACTCAGTCTTGAAGGGCTTTTCCAAGCAAAATGATTCTGTGATTCTATGATTTTTTATTGGGAAAAGCAGCAGTTCCCAGTACATGACTCCAACACGTGTTTAGGGGCAGACGCGGCCGTGCCGCTGGCGAGGACTCTGCCCCTCTGCACCGCGGAGCGGGACGGAGACGCCCAGACCCTTCCTCATCCCCAGCACAGAACACAGTGACGCTTCCAACCGAACCAGCTCTTGTTTGCTTCAGAAATAACAACCATCTGCTCTACACTTCCAATTTCTAGCAAGCTCCCAATTAATCAACCATTAAATAACATAACCCCCCATTAATATGTTCAAGAACACCAACATATGCGTTTTCAAGTGCATAAAACAGAATGACCAGAAGTGTTATTTAAACTAAACTGCTGAGAGCAATGAAATGATAAAAATCATTCTCAAGGACGCACCCCTCGAACAGCCACAGCAGCAGGCGGGGTGCCCAAGACGCTGTGTCAGTGCATCCTCACTGTGGATTATTAGTTACACACCATCACCTCGTGCTGCTCTCGATAAAACATCCCTGCAGCCGCCCGCGCCCCTCGGGGACCCTGCTCTTTCCCCAGGATAAGACATGGGGTGAACAGCTCAAAGTTAAGAGCATGGGAGAGGTGATATGAGGTAACATTAAATATTTATCTAAGACCAACAGTGTCTCTGTGACTGCAACCAGCAGCAGATTGCTGAGAAGAGTATTAGAGAAAAGAAAACTCAATAACAGCCTCTGAGCCTCCAGCAATTTGCAGTTCATGAATTTCTCAAGCCAGAGGTGGTGACTTTTAACAGCCCCAGGGGGATTTTTCTTGCAGCCAACCGACTGGGATTCTGAATCCTGGCATTTCTACACGTCAGGTCAGAGAACATCGTATGGCAGCGGTGTGACCCGCAGGACCATGGAGCATCTCGATTGCTGCTCCAGAGTCAGCTGTTCTTCAGTACAAAATTACAAGTCCGTGAAAGAGAAGTGAGGAGGAAAAAAAAAATGCTGGCCAATATTAGAGGTCTGGTTCATTTTATCTTTTAAGAATCTAAGGCACTCAAGAAAAGATTGAGGCAGCCCTTCAGCAAGGCTTCCAAGCTCAAATCCAGCCCCAGTAAAGAGATGTAAGTGGCACACAAATGACATAAAACTCTTCCTTTCTTTCCAAAGATGAGCGTGCTACTCACTTTTGTAATTTTTTTTCCACGTAACACCAATTTCATAAGATGTGAAGGTGTGGGAATACAGATATCCAAGTTCTAAGTCTAATAAAACATGGTCAAAAAATTGCCCAGAGAAATCAGAGGCCAAGGAGTGATCTCTGATGGTGAGAAATGGCTGCAAATCCACCTCACTGGGAAAAAACACTCACACAAAAAGATACTGCCCAGTACAAGATGCACTGTGGAAAAAAATAGCACAGCATACTTACTTGTCTTGACTTCATCAAAAGAGGATTTATATTTGGCCTAATAAAGTCTACAAAATTATGTGTCAAAGAGACAGAACTGATAAATGAGTTTGATGTCCCAGTATCAGAAGATCTTGCCCAGCAAAAAAATATTAACTTGTGCCAGGGTTCAGGCACCACATTAAACACTTAACATTTCCAATCATTCTCTGTGTAAAGAAGGGACATCCAGGCAGGACTACAATTAAAAACTCCAATAAATTATTAGTAAAGATATTTCAGTGAGCTTTCCAATACATGATGTATTTTCAGAAGTGAAAATAAAGCTTATAATTTAAAGGGCAGAAAGGAAGGAGAGAGACACATATGTTTGATTTGAATCCCTCTCTACTTCAGTCTGAAATTACATATGAACAGAGGGCTCCCACACATCAGAATTTGCACAGTCAGGTGGTATCATTTAGCTGCACTCAGTAAAAGAACAAAAAACACTTAGGTGAATACTTTTAAACAATCTGAACATTGCAGAAGTGCTTTTTGACAAGAGATGCTCTGAGCTCTACCAGGATTAAACGGAAAAAAATATTGATAATAAAAAGAGACATCAGGAACCTTGACCAGAATTCATCGGCACGGTTATCCTAACCCGGAACTTTGCACAGCAGTAAAACCTGCCCACCAGTTCAGAAGTGGAAAATTCTGTCGCTGCATTTTTGGAAGTTTTATGTTCTCCATCTTCCTTCTTTGGAGCCTCAAAGACCAGGATTCAAAGCAAGGGCTTTCACACTGACGCACAGAAGAAAAGGGAGCGAGGAAGCAGCATCGCAGCCTCTGGTTCACCGTGCTCTGCAGGACATTCCTGCTCCGGCCCCAGGGCTCAGATCATATTTTACATTTCCACCCTTCTCAAGATGAAGGCAGATTCATGTTGAGTTATTGCCACCAGGTACCAAGTAACTGCTTCGCCGTCCAGCTTCTAACAGAACAAACGCTACAGAAACATGAACACCCTTTAGGATTGAACTGGGACACACTTGCACTGCCTGGAAACAATATCTGAATTATCAGAAGCCATAGAAATATCAAATCTCAATCTCTAAATAAACGACATCGACACCGCCGTCCTCCAGCTCTTTCCTGTGTTTTAAGTACACAGGCCAGACGTGTCCGTGAAAGAGACCCTAAAAGTTGACCTAAAGAAAATGGGAAGAGCAACAGCAACTCCAAAATGTCAGAAAATATTTAACACTCAAACTTGTTTTCACATGGACCAAAAGACGTGCCATATTCAAATACAAAGCCTCTTGTTGTCAACAACTATGACCACTTCAGAATGAACCAGTTCATTGCATGCTGAAGCAACACTGTTGGTCAAGAAACTAGTTTCTGGCATAGCGCTATTTGTAGTTTTGCTTTCTCTGAGAGACTGCAAATAATAAGATGTAGACATTAACACCTTGTGAATACATTTAACTTTCCATTTAGCTATAGCTTTATTCAGCACGACTGTAGATAAGGGTAGCAGCAATCACTGGAGCTTAAAGAACATTTTTAAAGTAAGGCCTCATATTTGTTTCGAAACTGTTTGTTTTATTTTCAGGGAATACTGTTTAATTTAATTGTCTCGATTTTTTTTTTTTTTTGGTTGGATGAAGCTGTGGGTGGTCCCGGCGTGCAGAGGGGGAGCACAGCCCAGCCAGCCTGGCCAGCGCGCTCGGGGACCACAAAGCCCAGGATGGAGAGCATCCTGCTCACCTGCGGCGCTCCCATTACAAATATAAAACCCCATAAATTTAAAGAAATACATAATTAAAGCCACACAGCAGAATCAAGCAACCAGACCAATAAGTCCTGTCTCATTTAACCCCAGGTTCCAGTATAGGTTGGGGAATGACCTATTAGAGAGCAGTGTAGGGGAAAGGGACCTGGGGGTCCTGGGGACAGCAGGGTGACCATGAGCCAGCACTGGGCCCTTGTGGCCAGGAAGGCCAATGGGACCTGGGGGGGATTAGAAGGGGGGTGGTCAGTAGGTCAGAGAGGTTCTCCTGCCCCTCTGCTCTGCCCTGGTGAGACCTCATCTGGAATATTGTGTCCAGTTCTGGGCCCCTCAGTTCCAGCAGGACAGGGAACTGCTGGAGAGAGTCCAGCGCAGCCACGAAGATGCTGAAGGGAGTGGAGCATCTCCCGTGTGAGGAAAGGCTGAGGAGCTGGGGCTCTGGAGCTGGAGAAGAGGAGACTGAGGGGTGACCTCATTCATGGGGATCAATATGGAAAGGGGGAGTGTCAGGAGGATGGAGCCAGGCTCTTCTGGGTGACAACCAGTGACAGGACAAGGGGCAATGGGTACAAACTGGAACACAGGAGGTTCCGCTTAAAGACGAGAAGAAACTTCTTCCCGGTGAGGGTGCCAGAGCCTGGCCCAGGCTGCCCAGGGAGGTTGTGGAGTCTCCTTCTCTGCAGACATTCCAACCCGCCTGGACACCTTCCTGTGGAACCTCATCTGGGTGTTCCTGCTCCGGCGGGGGGGTTGGACTGGATGAGCTTTCGAGGTCCCTTCCAATCCCTGACATTCTGGGATTCTATGATTACAGGCAAAAGTGGTTTTGGGAAAAAAAAAAAAAAAAAAAAAAAAAAAAAATTATTCCAGTTCTTGTGGCAGTATATGGTGTTATGAAGCTTCTGCTACCAGACTGAGATATTCAATTTGTCACTACTTTTACACTCCTTTAATAAGACAGAAGCAGTTAAAAATTACCAAAAAAGAAAAATCCTATTAAATGGACTAACCTGCAAACAGCTCCAACTCGCAGCACTGCCTTCTAATGCCAGTTCCAGGAAAAGAAAAACCATCCTCTAGTCTAATTTTGCAGGTTTTGTTACAACCCAACTGCAGCGAGGGCAGAGTCCTCCCGAGAACCGCAGCGGCTGATATTAATATCTCCTGATGGCTCTTGCAATGATCTCGCTATTACTGCGTGAATTCTAGTGGATTCTTCTAGGATTCTAGACACCATTGCAATATTCATCTAAGTTAACATTAACAGGAAGAGTAAGGAATTTGCTAAAATAATAGATTAAGTTGCAACAGAAAGCTAAAACCAACAGCTTTAGCCCCACAGAAGCTCACACAGAGCAAGGTTACCCTCCGCTGCTCTGGAATGTATTTCAAGCCCAGAGCAATGAAACAATACGGACCAAATGTTAAGTCAAGTGTTAAATTTACAATTAAATAAAAAGTTTGTTCTAGGAAAACCAAAAGGATAAACAAAAATATGCCAGGAGCAGCAAATCTACACAGCGAACCCCCTTATTGTCAAAATTAGGAACATATGCACTGCAAGAGGCTTCCTTACGAGAGCGAACGATTTTCAATTAAGCCTTCTCGAGCATATTAAATAACACCTCTTATTTCCATAAATACATTTAAGGTCTAATCACAGTTCACACCCAAAGCACAAGTGCTAATTAGCCAATTAGAACGTTAGAGGCGGGTACAGGCTCAGGTGTCAGCACGAAGCTCCAGTTCACCAGCTGCTCCCCAAGGCGCTAACGCAAACCTGTTCACATAACGTTTCCCTTCCCCTGCACACAAAATGGACACAGTTCCAATCGTCAGGTCAATACCAAGTAAACTGAAATTTTGCTTCACAACACTGACTTCAGTATTCATTTCATTCTTTGGTGCGAGAAGTCAGAAGAAAAATAATCCCTTACACCAGCCCCTTGCCCCATAGCAAAGAACCATCTGGCACATCGCTCACAGCACCTTGTCACAGAAACGGCCTCGAGTTGCGCCAGGGGAGGTTGAGGTTGGATCTGGGGAACAATTTCTTCCCCAAAGGGCTGTGGGGCATTGGAACAGGCTGCCCAGGGCAGTGCTGGAATCACCATCCAGACGGAGATGAGGTTCTCAGGGACATGGGGCAGTGCCAGGGCTGGGTTATAGTTGGACCTGATCTTAAGAGTCTTTTCCAACCAAAATGATTCTGTGATTCTAGGAAGAGCCAAACAATTTATAGCCATAGTACAAAGCATAAAACAGAAAAGCTACAAAAAAAAAAAAAAAAAAAAAATATATATGTATTAAAAATACAGCCTGCATGACAAACCCTCATCACTGTAGGAGGTTTCCTGGGCCGGCGCGAGGAGCAGGGCCAGGGCCAGGGCTCGCTCTGCCAGCCGTGCTCCGGACCACGCGCCTCGCTGTGTTTTCACACAACGCTCCCCTTCCCACCGCAGCCGTCTGCTCCGTTCTGGCAAGAACGGCAGATGCCGAGGTTGGGCAGCACCATCTATAGCTGCCAAGCGCTACACAGACGTCAGTTTAGGAAAGGAAAAGAGAAGGGTGAACAAGGAAAGGCCAAGTGATCAAAATAAACCCCCTAATTTGTTATGATCTAGTTGCTTTCAACTACTATGGTTATTTTTAGTCTGAATAGTCCATCTAGTTACTGAAGTTTTTGTTTGTTTTATTTACAGGCTCCCAGTGCTGTCACACATCAAAACAAGCTGGCAGCAATCCATAAGAAGTACCCATTAGCAATACAGCTACGGTGGAGATCTGTGCTCTGTTACGGATGTAAAAATTCTTCTGCCATCTCAAAATAAGAGGAATCTTCAAACACCCACAAATTCGTACTCACTGTAACACATCTCCACCACAAGCTGCATACAAATTCATATTTCAGAAGGTGAAAGAGTTCAAGCATCAACAGCTTTTTCCTGTGCCTGCTCACCTAGAGGAATTTTTTAAGCAGAATAATAAGTGCCAGCTCCAGATACCCTTAAGGTCAAAAAGGAAATAACCAATACATGTAAGTGGTTATACCTCAAGCATCACGTAACCTGTACTTTTCAAAATAATAAGCCGTGAGATAGCAGACTAACAATTCATCAAAGAACTACAGGAGATTTACTCAAGAGATCTGTGATAGCGTATGAGGATGAGAAAAGGATGTTCAGGAAATGTCAAACTAGTACTGAGCATGAACTGAATTGCAAATTGAATATATGGTTTTGTGAGCAACTGGAACTTGAACACACAACTTCACCGGTGGATAAAGGAATTTATGACTCAGCTGCGAGCGGAATACATGGTTTTGTGAGCATGACACAGACAAACGAGCTGGCAACAAACACGACAATGATTTAAGACTTAAGTTTGGACTTCCAGTGCCAACCTGCATCTCCTCCACAAGTCTCTTTTATCAAGTCTTATGCTTACCACTCACTGCACCGCCTCAAGAGAAGAAAACTGCGTAAGAAATCCCTTGCTGGGTGAAGCTGTACACTTGAAGAAGACTGAAAGACCCTCACACGAGATAGAGAATCAGACACCTGGGCAGGCAGCACGGACCTGTGCGCTGGTGGGGGGTCTGTCTGGTGGCACTGGGGGTGCCAGTGACAGCCAAGCTGGGGGCCAGACAGACTGGCTAATATTTCCCTCAGTTTCAGAAGGACAGGGAACTGCTGGAGAGAGTCCAGCACAGCCACGGAGATGATGGAGGGAGTGGAGCATCTCCCATGTGAGGAAAGGCTGAGGGAGCTGGGGTTCTTGAGCTTGGAGGAGACTGAGGGGTGACCTCATTCATGGTTATCAATATGGAAAGGGGGAGTGTCAGGAGGATGCAGCCAGGCTCTTCTCGGTGACAACCAATGACAGGACAAGGGGCAGTGGGTGCAAACTGGAACACGGGAGGTTCCACTTAAATATGAGAAGAAACTTCTTCATGGTGAGGGTGCCAGAGCCTGGCCCAGGCTGCCCAGGGAGGTTGTGGAGTCTCCTTCTCTGCAGACATTCCAACCCGCCTGGACACCTTCCTGTGTAACCTCATCTGGGTGTTCCTGCTCCGGCGGGGGGATTGGACTGGATGAGCTTTCGAGGTCCCTTCCAACCCCTGACATTCTGGGATTCTGTTATTCTGGGTAATTAAGGACACAAAGTTTTCCACTAAAATTAAATGCAAACTAGGGATGGGAAAAGAGAAGCAAGAGGTGATGAAAAAGGCTGATCCTGAGCACTGCTGTACCGCTGTCCCCTAACGCAGCGTGAATCCACCTTCAACTAACACCAGGCACCTGGCTGTACCTCTCCAAAAAGATAAGCAGCACTTCTTTCTCGCAGCGTAGTAACATGTAAACGCTTCTCACCCACAGCGCTGAGCGCATGCTTGAGCTCCAGGGTAAAAGCCGTAAGCGGCACCTCCTCGGACACCGGCATGATCGCCACCGTGGACAGATTGCTGGCAGGATTGCCCGCGTCCCACTTGCTGCTCGAGCTGTGCAATCCGAGAGGGTAAACTGTTGGAAAAGAAGAAAAACTTGTCAGAAGCCAGCCCAGAAAGGTTAGGGGGTTATTTCTTTGTTTCCAGCTGTCAGGCAGCAAGGAAAGGAGCACTGAATTGCTGAACCTAAGATAAACATAACATCCTCCATCTCACATGAAAGGAAGGAGTTTCTCCATATTTCATTCGTAAGAGGATGAAGATCAATTCCCATAATTTCTGGCTGCTGACATAGCATCTGTGTGTGAAAGTCAGGCAATGTTAAAAATATCTGGATGCCAGGAAAAGGTTAAATATTGCATTTACCTGACCTGTTAAGATAAAAAGACACTCTGAATCACTTGGAATGGCCACAACTTTGGGACAGGCATTGATTTAGCCCATAAGAGGAATTAGTTTAAATTCCTCAGTTCCCCCCCTCAGTTCAAGAAGGACAGGGAACTTCTGGAGAGAGTCCAGCGCAGGGCCACAAAGATGATTAAGGGAGTGGAGCATCTCCCTTATGAGGAAAGGCTGAGGGAGCTGGGTCTCTTTAGCTTGGAGAAGAGGAGACTGAGGGGTGACCTCATTAATGTTTATAAATATATAAAGGGTGGGTGTCACGAGGATGGAGCTAGGCTCTTCTCGGTGACAACCAACAGTAAGACAAGGGGTAATGGGTTCAAGCTGGAACACAAGAGGTTCCACTTAAATGTGAGAAGAAACTTCTTCTCAGTGAGGGTGACAGAACACTGGAACAGGCTGCCCAGGGGGGTTGTGGATTCTCCTTCTCTGGAGACATTCAAAACCCGCCTGGACGCCTTCCTGTGTAACCTCACCTAAGTTTTCCTGCTCTGGCAGGGGGATTGGACTAGATGATCTTTTGAGGTCCCTTCCAATCCCTAACATTCTGTGATTCTGTGATTCTGTGATCAACCCCCAAAACCTGTCGTCAGAATCAAAATATTACAAAAACTAACATTCAATTTTTATGGTATTCCCAATCAAAGAAATAAATCCCTGTTTTCAAAGTTCCTACAGGGAATGTGTATGTCCACCTATTTTCACTTCCCTCCAAGATGGAAAAATGTGGAGCTTTACAGATATGTGCTTAGGGGTATTAAAATAAAATATGGAACCTCTGAAGTAGCTGCAGAGTAACTGTGGAAGCATTCCCAGTACAGTGTGGTGAGCTGAGGAAGGACGAGGGCAGGGAGAGGGGAACACTTTTCGACAGAAGCGTGTGACACACTCACAAAGATCTTCCTAGATCGCTCAGAACAGGAAAAGATCTGTGATCGGGGTGTTCTACAAACTGTCCTTTTTATTTTGATACTATTTTGTTTCTCTTTAAATAAGCCTTCTTAGACCACCTTACTTTGCCTATCAACTCAGCTCTAAGTACACAATAAATTCAATGAATGTCATCTAAGTTAGGATTTAACATCCTGCTTATTTTACTCAAAGGCCTATGATGCTCCATTAAGATGAATTCTTGAGATGGGCATATGGAAATATTTTATATATTATATGGAAACTCACTCAAAGTCTATATGTAAGATCGACAGTGCACTGCAGGACACAAAGAAATACCAGATAAACCCTTTTTCAAATATATTCAGCGATCGAGTTATTCATTTCAAGTCTTCTAAAATAGCTCTGCACAGAACATAAAATATTTTTTCCACTCTTTGTGGCAATCTTCAGGGAGATATTTGTAGGTTCAAACAAGTTAGACATCAGTGCTCATCTCCATTGGTCCTTCCCTCCTCAGAACCTCAGTGGTGATTCTGATTGAAGTCCTATTGCTGTCACTAATTTTCCTCCCATTTTCTCCATATATTAATAGCATATTGCCCTGCTTCCCAAGCCGCGCGGACTCTGTCCGAAGCCACAACGGCATCTCAGCACGCACAGAAGTTTAAGTACAATTATCACCAGAGATTCGCACGCTGATTGTGTGCAGAAAGCTGAGCACGTAAAGAGAGGGCAGAGTTTGAGATTCACTCCCCAAAACTGCTCCAAAACGCGAGAGTTGGCTACTTCATTTTCAGCCTCCTTGGAACATTGTAAAGAGAGCAATAAATATAATTAAAAATCCCTCACCAAAGACTAAACAACCCGCAACGGCAAAAAATCCCACAACACCCTCAGTAGTTGATGTGCATCTCTTTTCTTTTAAAAGCTGCTCAAGAAAATTTGGAAAATTTTCCTCCTACTCCCTTCAATCAGTAAATACACTTTGTTTTGCCTCTGCCACATACATAAAGCTTCAGAACCAAGCCATTGCAGACCATTTCCTCTCAGACAATTCATTAGGATAATGCAAATACAGACATATTGAATCAGTCTGCACGCAGATGCCACTCGGCAGGACTGTCTGATTCAAGTCTATTACAGCTGCTATTTCCAATGCTCCTTTGGAGCTCTCCTCCTGCAAGAATTTAAAGGAAATTTCACTGCACATATGCAGCGGCACTTTTCTATCTCAATTGCAAATCATTCCATTCCCACGCTTATTTAGCCACGCTCCGCCAAAAAATAAAAAATTGTACACATATATGAAATAAAAATCACCATTCACTTGTGACAACAGCTAAAATATTTAGCGACAAATTCTCCTTTTTCAAGTGTGCACTTTCTGCTTCCAGATTTAACGATGTAAATCTGGCTCCGAGGAGGCACCAGCACCAACGGGAGCAGTGCAGGATGAGCCTCACCTCCCTGCTGCAGGCTGCCAAGGATCTTCTCACCCAGCAAGTGAATCAGTCTGGTCACAACCTAGCGATGGGAGAGAGAGAAAAGAAACAAACGTTCAGGCAGAAGGTACTAAAAACAGGGCATTTAAACGGATGCTTTCAAACTTTTGGAAGATGTTATCTCAGGTTGTACCACGTAGACACAAGGTTTTATAACCACAGGGTCTTTGCCGGCTATAATGTTCGGCGACTGATCATTTGTCTTGATTTCTTTTACCTTATTTTACTTTAATCTGGAAAAACAAGAAAGCAAAAGAAAAAAGGCAGTATTTAACTTGCTTTGGGAACAAAAGAAAAAAGTCCAGTTATTTTGGGAAACGTCTCAAATTGCATTTTCAGTTCTCCTCTTTACTCTCTGCAGTGTTTGCATCTCCGAGTCCCTCTGCCCGTTCCGTGGCTTTTGCACTTCACCTTCTATAGGTAAAGGCTCTAAAAGGTCCAAGGCTGCGCTCAAACAGACCCTGCACACAATTCTGCTTCTACCTGAGCCCTGTGAATTAGTCAATGTTCAAAGTAACCAATTTAAGACACCTTGAATAAAAGGGATAAGGACACACTTGAAACACCTGCAGGATCAGAACAAACTATCCAAATTGTTTCCAAGGGGAAATTGCTTTTCTCCTCAAATCATGTTTGCGTGATACCTTCGAAGGGACTGATTTTTTCCCAGCCTTTTTTTCAACAGGTCTTACATGGATATAAACCAATATTCAAATAGGCAAGCATATCTGAAAACTGACAAGCTTGTCTCCAATGTAAATAATCAATAATTCCCAACAAGTGGTGCAGCAGAAGACTAATAATTGCAATACCAAGGAGAGATAGGCTTGGAAAATGCATCATTTATTCTGAACAGCTATGCACAAATGTTTCACCAAATAAGGAAAGGAGATACTTAAATGCATTAAAGATTAATAGTGCAATCATTAGATACTCTCCCCCAGACAAATAATTGAAGGTCAAAATAACCTAATCTTCAGGAGGACACAAAAAAAAGGCAATAAAAGTTCTCCAAACTGTTAACGAGCTGAACAAGCAGCAGCAAATGGCTACCTTGGATTTTGGACAAAGAAAGACAAACTGTTCCCCTAGGAACAAGCACTTCATGATGCATCTTTCAAATAAAAAAATCACCATGTAAGCATCGAGACAGCTCAGCATGCCCATCAGAATCATTTATGGATATCCTGCTTTAAAAAAAAATTAAAACAAATTCCCCTAGACTGTGAAACTCCACAGCTTTAATAAGCACCAATATTATAGAATCATAGAATGTCCTGAGTTGAAAAGGACCCACCAGGATCATCCTATTCAGTCCTGTCCCTGCATGTGACAATATCTTTTAAGCATCTGGAGGAGGGAGGGAGAACAGCAAACAGTGCAACTTGCAGCAGAGCAAGGAGCAAGAGCTAAGCAAAGTTATTTGAGCAATTTCTGTCCCATAGTCGTAACTGCAAGTTCTGACAGAGGCCACATCGACCCTCTCCTCAGTGACCCCGGATCAACTACTGTAACGTTTCTCTTCTTTGCACCAAAACCAAACCCAGCCAACTCATCACCACTTCAAAGTTAAGATCTGTGGATCTGGGATTATTCAATCAGCGGCACTGGGTGTAGCTAGGGAAAAGTGCCCCAACTACAGGAGCGGGGAGGGAAAGAGAGAATTCTTCATAAAAATTAAGAGACTGGTTGTTCTTGCTAAGGGAGATCACCTGCCCCTCCAGAGTGTTCACAAGCCTTCACCTAATAACCTGTATCTGCACACCAGGACTTTCCTTAAGCAGTTTTGGAAAGTATTATGAACACTTTACACTCCTGAACCACTTTAAACATCAGAATTTTAATTCCTTACTAAAACCAACTACTGTATTTATAACTTTTCTGCTTTAAAGACAGCTAAGGAGAGCTCCAGCTAAGTTAAAGAAAATCTCCAAGGTTAATGACAGAACTAAGAATAGAACCCACTGGTCTCGTTTTCCAGTTAGCTGCTCCTATTACCAGGAAACATTATTTGCCTTGTTTGCTAGAGCAAACCTTACGGCCTTGGTATGTATAGATATGGAAAAATTATTTCCCCGGTGACTTTGTAAGACAAGCAAATTGCTAACCATAACGGGATGAGTCACTCTGTCGCAGTCATGGCAACGTCGAAGGAACATCAATTTGAGATCGGAGCTAAGAACCCGCCTGAAATTTCCTTGGAGCTCTATATTACATACCCTAAATTTTCTTTCGCAAAAAGGCCATGTTTTCCTCTCGGAGAGACTTGCCCATCTGTCTGAGGGAGAAGTCAATATAAATCATATCTCTTCGTCGACAACAGACCCAAGCTGCCCCCACATCGCTGTGCAGGGCGGCCGAAGCAGCCCCCACCAAATTCAGTGCAACTAGGGAGAACTCAAAACCAATAGAGAAAAAAAAAATAATCACCTTTCAGGTTTCCAAAGCCCTTTATTCTAATATGGCACAAGAAGAAGGAGCAGCGCAACTGGATAGAGCCCAAGACACTATGACAGGGAAGGCTGGGGACCCAGGAGAAGAGCTGGGGTGGCACCGAGGGGCTGGATTAGTTTGGGGAGAGGAGGAAGAAGCAGGAATTAACCCTTGTTTAGGAGGTCTCAAACAGGGACTGAAGGAAACCAGACATTCCAAGCGCGCCTGGAGGAGATGGAGCCAGTGACGGACTCAGGCACCAGTTTTCAAAAAGTAGGCAAGACTTCCACCCCTCCGCCGTGCAAACGCCAGCCTTTCCCGAGCACGGTGCCAGAAGAACGCAGAGAACTTCCCAGACATGCAAAACTGTCACATTTCCACGGTGTCACCATTGCCCAGGGCTAGACAGCGCGGTCGGAAGCGTCTGGTGCGCTCATCCCTGCGGCGCAGCCGGGATTTTACAGCCTCTTTAGCACCATCCACCCTGCAAACACGCACCCCGCTCTCACAGCGCAGCCCCAGCCGCTGGCGCGGAACCAGGCCGCTCAGAGTGAAGGTTTGAAGAAAAAAAAAAAAAAATCTGCGCTGCAAAAAAGGCAGCGAGCTGGAGTCCAGACTTCTCCAAGAACACCAGGAGGTTTCTAAATTAGGCCAGAATCATTAATTGCCTGCAAAGTAAATGCAAGTGTTTGTCTCCTTGCACTAGGGATAGAGCCAAACTTGTTTTAGTCTGTGAGGAAGCTGAATTTATCATTCCTTGCGATAAGAAACTGCACTAGCAGCAACTGGATCCTGCTCGGTTAATCACAGTTAATCATTTCCCCCAATAACGAGCAGCAGAGAGAGCGATGAGGCATTTCTGTTGCAGGCCAGGCGTGAAACAAGCGGCGCTGCCGAAATGGCCACGCTGCAGGTTGAACTTGTCCTTGTGACAAGGGACACACTCTCCTGTCCACTGCTGCCACCTCCAGCTGTGAAATGACTCAGAATGGTCCCAAAGCTTTGCCAGCAACCTAAATATACACCTGGAGGGGCCGAGCCTGGACTCAGGAGCCGCGGAGCCCGCCTGGGTCATACGCGCAAGTAGGTCAACCTTCAAAAAAGAAAATAAAAACTGAAGCAAAGCAGAATTAACTCTCCTGAGTTTTATGTAGAAGACTTTGCAGGCCAGAAAGAAGAAAACTGACCTTACAGGTCTAAAAACCTGAGTAGTTCTCCAGCTCAAAAGCTATTTGGATTCCAGGTGCATCTGTACCACTCTCCGAAAGCCCCGAAACCTCTCCTGCTCTCGCAGACAATGCTGCAACCATAAATTCATAAAACCTCTCCCACAGCAGGACATTCGGCTGAGATACACATTTTGCAAGGGAAATAAAATGTTCCTTCTCCTCCTCCTCCCACCTACTCACCTTTTCAGATTAACTCACCAGAACACTGGAGTGCAGCGCAAAACAGGATAACGAGCGTTTCTCACGTTAAAGAGCACTTTCCTCAGCACAATCCCACCCCTCTGACCCCGCTCACCACTTACCATCCCATCTCCCTAGAAACTTGTTTTTCTCCTGCCTGTTTCTGAATCAGCTCTATCCCCAGAAAGACCCGCTCGAGCTCTCTTAGCCGCCTCCAGCCCCCCAGCTCCCTCCTATTGAAAGTGAAAATCTGCACCTGCTCCAGAGACGGCTCTGGGAAAACATTAATTTCCCCTCTGCTTAACTAAATTTCAATTACCAAACAGACCTGCAGCCTCTGCATTGCAGGGCAAGGACTAAACTTCACCTTCCCAAGGGGACTGTGTTTGCCTGCCTTAGGATGACTGATTCCAGCTGCAAAACTACCGTCCTTCAGCGAGGGGACCGGGAGGTGTCACCGCTCTGCAGCTCCTGCGGCGACGGTGCAGAGGTGCGGGTGACGTCTCCATCCATCTCTGGCGTTCTCCTGAGCATCGTTTGCTTCACAGCGACCGGAATTCCCACCCCAAGTGGTTACGGTCCCTCTACAGCTCTGTATTTCATAGAATCACAGAATTATTTTGCTTGGAAGAGACCCTCAAGATCATCAAGTCCGACCATTAACCAAACACCACAATCCTTCTAAATGTTTCAACTTTTCTTCCCAGGCTGGGTTCTAGTTAAAGCTTTTGCTCCTATTCAACGGTGAAACTTAAGGGTTGCTTTAATAAGCCCTTTTGAAAGTGATTTTCCTGAGAGTTCAGTTGTAAAGTGTTTTCCTGTGGATATTTATTTCATTCTGTGAATAGTACAGATTGCCTGGCAAATTGACTATCTGCTAATAGTTAACGGTGGTACCAAATAAAGCTTTTTCTCATCTTAGCTAACTTTCAACAAAGCTGGTTTAAAGAAATCATGGGAAAACTCCACAAAATCTACACCAACATCCAAATTCCCAGTAACAAGTAATTGATGTAAAAGGTACTGTCTAGTACAAATCTGTCTGTCTTAGAAGTGTAAGAACAAACTCGAAACAATACATTCGTCAACTCGGCTCCACGCTGCCCTAAGGCTCAGGTTTAATTGTACGCTATTTTAAATCTAAGCAACAAAGCTCCTGTGCAAGGAAGCAAAGGGTCAGCGGTTGTTTGCTGCTTTAGGAACCCAGCCATGGCTAAACCCTGATGAAAGCCAGTTTGGATTCTGTACCACCAACAGATTGACAGCCCTACAAACCCAAATGTGGTTTTCCTTCAAAGTCTGTTCCGATCTTCTCCAAAGGATCCTCTAAGATCGCCCATACCTTGGGCGTTCTCGCAGTCAACGAGGCTTGCAGGGGAGCCAAGGACCTCATCAGGTGACTTTGAAGTGTAAAAATAAGATATTTAATAGTTAAGCCTTTAAAACTTCAAGTCAGTCATCCAATAGGCCACCTTTAAATTAAATATGTTAAAAGACAATTTATCGGTACCTTCACAGCAGATTATTATAGACCTTTATGTACATCTGTGATTTAGTTAAAGGGCACATAAAAGGGCTTTCTTCCACACAGAGACCCAAAGCCAGCATGGAAAGCAGGGCTGCAAGGGGTTTCTGTTCTACAAAGTAAATGCAACCGAGGTAAAATAGTAATAACAGCCATTTAATCTATACAAACTCACATAATTGCAAGTTCATTTCTGTGGAGCTCTTTCCAGGAGCTGAGATTGCCTACCAGCTTTCTTCAAGTGGTTTGTTTTTTTTTTTGAGGGACAAGGGAGGAGGAGAGGTAAATTAGATCCTCAACTTGAATAAAACCAGGGCGTTATTGAAGCTTTACACAGCCCCAGATCAAACGCTCTGCTTGTCACGGAATCGGGGAGCTTAGCAAGGGCTCCCCGATTAAAATTTCCAGTGGTTTGAGAACCGCAGTGACAAAGCAAATCTTAGAAGCTCACTCAAATTTCTGGCACCTTTAGAAATGCCACTACAGCATAAAGAACTGAAGCCTTATCCTGGGGCTGTTTGGGCTTCTAACGTTTGTGATCAATTGTGTCTTGAAGAAAACCGCCAGTCTGGGATCACCGCTATGACTGAGCACCCGTCCCTGGCTCCCTCACGTCGGGGGCTGCAGCCGGTGACCACGGCTCTGCTGAACATTCTTCTTCTCTCCTTTTCACATCCACTTCTCCTACAGTCAAGGAAAACTTGTTTTAATGGGCCACAAGAATGAATACGGAAAAATCTAGAAGCGTGGCCTCTCCTGACCTATTCCACAGTGCCACATCAAGCTTAAATAATGTGATGCACAAGCTACACGATGCCCGAGGGAAGCGTTTTGAAAAGAGGGCACATTACGGAACTCACTTTGCACGGCGGAGAACCCCAGGGAAGGCTCGATCCACTTCAAAAACCCCCTGGTTCAAATACACATACAAAGATAGCAGGACTTGCTGCTCAAGATGGATGATGGGTTCCGAATATATTTAAACCCCAAGGGCAGACTTAAAGAATAAAAAGAAAGATGCGGAAAAACGCTGTGTTTCCTAGCACGCCTTTCTCACATGCACAAGGTTGTCTTGCAGTTAACACCCCCACAGCTCCCAAGCAATTTCTCAGCACAATTTCCATCAGCTACAGCAGGTCTAAATTTCAAGTTAGAATTATAAAAACAATCTCAGCTCAGCAGAGACAAAGATCATCTATGAAACGCGATCCAAGTTATCCGCTGATGTTAGAACATCTCTGTAATCTGTTCACAAATTCTGAGCTCCTGCTGCTGCTTTGAAAATGCTTTGTGGTGCCAAAAATCGTGAGCTGGTTCTCTGTCCTACTTTTCAGAACTGAATGCAGTGATGAAAATAGAAAGAATCAATTCCCTTTCACTCCTGCAACTCTGAAAAGCTTCGAGCAGCACCAGAAACAAGCACCGAGGCTGTCGGAGGAGCAAACGCTCTCACTGGCTCAGTGGCTGGGGCTGAGCTGGGCAGGAGTCGCAGAATCACAGAATCATTTCAGTTGGAAGAGACCCTCAGGATCATCGAGTCCAACCATAACCTGACTCCAGCACTAAACCATGTCCCTGAGAACCTCGTCTAAACGCCTTTTAAACCCCTCCAAGGATGGTGACTCCCCCACTGCCCTGGGCAGCCTGTTCCAATGCCCCACAGCCCTTTGGGGAAGAAATTGTTCCCCAGATCCAACCTCAACCTCCCCTGGTGCAACTTGAGGCCGTTTCCTCTGCTCCTGGCGCTTGTTCCTGGGGAGCAGAGCCCGACCTCCCCTGGCTCCAAGCTCCTTTCAGGCAGGTCAGAGATCAGAAGGTCTCCCCTCAGCTCCTGTTCTCCAGCTGAACCCCCAGCTCCCTCAGCCGCTCCCATCACACTTGTGCTCCAGCCCCTCACCAGCTCCGTTCCCTCCTCTGCACTCTATCTAGTTCCTCAATGTCCTTCTTATGATGAGGGGCCCAAAACCGAGTCCTGAGCAAACACAAACGAGCAGATTTGCACCGGGACCACCTTCACCTGGGAATGTCTGGGATGTCACATCCAGAGGGACTCAAGGTCAGGACACTTTCCTGACAAGCAAGACGATGTAGTTGCAGATTGAGCAGGATCCAGAAGTCAACATCTTTCATTTCTGGGCACATACTCTGAGATTTTGGCTGCTGCTTATCACTGAGATGAGACTCCCCATGCTCACCCATCTGTTTCATCCCTCAGGAGAGCAGCAGCTCTAGCGGGTCACATCACAGATCCCAGCAGACCACTGTCCCCCCCTGACGGGAACCAAACAGATGCCCAGCGACAAGACAAAAGAGGCTGAGCATACGGTGCTTCCCCAAGCATCAGCTGTGCAATTTTTCCCAATTGCACATCACAGCTTAAGGAACTTGAATCACTGTACGGTCTAATAGTACACGATTTCCCTCATTTGACATTGTTCTTGTTGGCAAGCATCACCCACATTTACAATTTTCTTACCCATTAGGCAATGTTTTCTGACAATGCATTCCAGAGTTGGATCCTCTGCAACCACTTAATGACTGGGAAAGCATGCAGGATTAAGTCCCTCCACTAACTCCTAGGGTTCCTAGGGGTAAAGGGTTCTTCATCCTCGATAGGAAATACTAAAGCTCGAGGGTAACTTATTGAAAGGGTAATTCCACCTCAGAAACCATCCAGTTCTTGGCTATGAAGATACACACTGGTCAGGCTCTATGGCACCTGCCAAAAGGAACCCCAAAACAAAAGCAATTCACTCTGGTGTGGGATTCCTCTGACCTAAGAGAGAATTTCACCTGCCGCAGGGGACAAACACCCATCTTCGGTCACTATGCCACCGCGCCAGACTCCGGCTGACTTCACCTTCCGGTCAGTAGGGAATCGTGTGTCATGAGTCGCTTCTTTTTCTAGAAGATGGTTTTCTGATTTGCAGAGGACTCAGAGGACAATCCCCCACCATGCTGCTGAAGCACAAGTAGCTCTTGCTACCTAGTCAATTATTTCAAAACTCTTGCACCTGCTGTCCCCTCATTACTTTATTACTTCTGATTGAATAGCAAAAACAATGTCATAAATCTTGTCTATAAATCACGCTACTAGAAAAACAGGAGAGAAAATAGGACAGAGAGAATCCATTTGGCCTATGACTCTGCCCAGCACTAAGCATCACCTCAAAAGAATTTTTTTAAGAGGTTATAAAAACAAGTAACAATCTTTTAGCCTTTCTAGGGAGTAGAATCAGCTTTTTCTTAATATCCAGCTCCTGCAATTTCATTACACTACCATTTGCCGTATTCCAATGTGGCAAGTAGCTTACGCCGTTTCTGCCAGCAGACAACTTTACACATTTGCAGACAGCTACCACGTCTTCCCTTCATCTTTCAGTCCTTTCGCCTTCCTAGGTTAACATTTCTAAACACCAATTCGCCTCCTTTTTGCCCTCCAGATTTCACTTGCTCTGCCTCTGCCTTCAGACGTGCTGCCTGCCTGGTACCAAAGCTCTTCCAACACCACAAAGAACACAAGGATTTCTTCACTCCAAAAAGCTTTCTGTTGACATAGTTATTTTTTTCACAGCTGCAGGACATTGTTCGGGCACGGTCAGCATTTGATCCTCTGATGCCTGGATTCTTTTTCTAAGAAACACCTACCCATGCCCTTTTCGCTGCATGCTGTTTATTAGTTTCTAGCTCAAAAACTCCTCTCCAGTAAATTCCTTTACTTTTCTGTTGACTTTGTACTTTCTACCCTATTGTTTTCCTTCATCGCTTCAATTCCCTCGCACTTCTGTCCTTCCTCTCCTATCTGATGGACATAACAGACAAAAAGAGAAGACACACCACAGTTCCTTAAAAGATCCATTTTAGCGTTTTGTTTCACTGCAACTAATTAGCCGAGCCATATGCAAGTCTAGAGAAAACCAATTCTGTATTTCAAAAAGTCTGGAATTTGAGGCTGACAGGCTGCACTCTCTAGATATGGGAAGACATTTGAATTCTATTACAAGTAAATGTTTTGAATTGAACTATAAATGTAACGCTCAAGCTCAACTTTAACTGCAAAGTAAAGAGATTCATATCTCCACAGAGAGCACTTTTTAGGGGGAAACAATTCTGCCAACTAATGGAATAGGGAAAGGGATGAGAAGAAAAGAGACGCTGAGATTCTTGCTCCAGACAAAAGGTGGATTAGAACACAGCCTTTGTGCTGTGTAAATGCTAAATATTTAGTGATTACTACTAATTTACAGTTTAAATGCTTACTAGTAACATTTAAAATCATCCACCGAGGAGAATGGTGGTTTTAAATTCCACCTGCTCATTTCCTGGTTGGTCACAAGGAGTGAGATTTAAAAGGGCAGCTCGAGGCAGGAGGTGGTGCTGGCGGCACCGGGTTTGTGGCTCGTTCCGTACAGAAGCTGCGTGTTGCCACCGGTTCATAAATCTGGGCAGGAAATCTGCTCCATTAGATAGAGAAGAGAATCAGAGGAATATTCAAGAGAAATCCAGAGAACAGGAGTGCCCTGACAACCCACAGCAGAAGTTCCCAAACGCTTAAGCAAAAATGACGCTCACAGGGAAACCAAGAAGATGATTTTTCGTTGACGTAACTTCTGAACACTTACTGCAGTGATGAAATTCTCCTAGCAATAATACAGAAAAAGCCCCACTGTTATTGTACCATGAGAACGCGTGAATACAGGCTTTACGTTTTACAGTTAAAAAAAAAAAATCAAAAACATTATTATGGGACCTAGGAAAGCAAAAGAATACAAGTATTTTAATTAAGTTTATTACCTTTGCAGGTTTTTTAAGAAATCTGGTAAAATAAGTCTATGCCTTAAAGACAGCAAAGAGAAAAATCAGAAATAATTTGAAGTAACAGCATTAAAGAATTGCCTTTAAGGCTAGTGCAATGATTTAGTGCTTAGTATAACGGCCCTGATGCACTTAGGGACAAAAGAATTACATTTCAAGTCCGTCCGTCTCCAGATTTGCAGGAGAGAAGTATAATGTCAAGTGAATTAAAGAAGATGGATGAGTTGATGGATCCAAGGAGCAATCAGAGTCTGCAGGACACAGACAGATCTGGCAGTTGCACAATGAGGATTGACAGCCTACAAATGCAAGGAAGACGAAAACCAACCTCCAAATATCAATGCTCTGGAAATAAAGGTACATATAATAGAACCAAGTGCTGCCTTTGAGTCCCAGTGAGCGAGACAAATGCATAACAAGATTTAAAGTGATTTGAGAAGTCAAACTTCCAATAGCACTAAGCAATTTCCACTTTGCTAAACATGCATGTCCTGCATTTGGCATGAACTTCTTCCAGATACACAAAACAGCCCTGCGATAAAACACGCAAAAATTGATTAGAAGTTGGTGAATGTCTGGTATAGATCAGCTCAGGCAGACAAAGAGAATAAAATGTTTTCTCAGTATGCATCAATCATAGAAAAAAACCCAGAGGACTTGGTGCTAACAGGGTGTTTTAGCTCCTCAGACATCTTTTTGAGATGGACAGAAAATGCTTTTAATTTTCTTACCTGGGGGAATTTGCGTTTGATACACGTCAGTGCTCCCTCGGGGAGTTTGGCGAGTTCCGAGTCTCTGACGGCGTGTACAGTGGTGGCCCTGGGCTGGTGGGTTAACGCCTCTACCTGCAAGAGCACACAGACAAATGTTAAAGATAATTCACACCGTGCTGCAAAAACCAAACGTTAGGATGAAGAAACGCAACGATTCCCAAGGAGCAGACTGGCAGGCTCGTGCTCACACACACGCAAACCAAAATGCTGTTTTCCCCCCGAGGGCACTTACAGAGATGGTTTGCTTGAGACATCCACCTGCAGCAAGGTTTGGCATCGATTTAATCCAAATCTCTTGGACACGCGCTCGGGCATCGGGCAGTGTCAGGTTTTCACAGAACGAGAAGCCGCAGCACCCGAGGGGCAGCGGGACGAGAGAAGTTTTGGGAGAGATTTGGGAAGATCCCACACCCGGCACCTCCGGAGCAAAAACTGTGCTTAAGGCTTCTCAGAACAGCAACCAGAGGTGCAACGTGAACTGGCTCATCACAACAACACTTGGATCTTTTTCATCCATAGTTTTAAATTGTGATAAATCTATCAAAGAGAAAGGAAACCCCCAATTCTCTGCTACTCTTCTTTCCTCAACACCACCCTGAGATACTTTCCATCTTACTTTCAGAAGCCAAATACCAACAACCTTGAAATAATCAAGGCTTCCTAAAAATTAAAGAAAGGGATGAGGAGCAAATCAGCGCATTTTGGGCAGAAATGAGCTTTGGTTTTGGAGATTTGGGTTTTTTTTTCCTTTTACATATGCATGTGTCTGTGCCATGTAAACGGGCAAATGTGACAGTCCGCACCTACCTGAACAGCGCCCGATTATTTCGCCTAGAAACGCTTATTTTACTGATAAGTTTAAAGAAGAAAATGATCACACAGTGAAAATTAATCCAGAGATATTCTCCTTTACGGGGAGAACCTGACACAATACAAACAAACCCGGGTTCTAAAAGCCAACTCTGCAAAATGCGGTTGTTCCCCAAACCCAAACCTGTGCCATCTGCAGAGCCCCGGCCCCGCCACCAGCGCCCGGTTTGTTCGGAAACACAGAAACCAAATTCCCTGGTGAAATATCTGCAATTCTTAATGAGAGAGCTGCTCGGGGAGATGGCGTCGCTCGGAGCTCAGGCCTGAGCTACAATATTTAATTGCTTAGAAACAGCCCGGTGCTCGGCTTTGCAAATTTTAGCAATCGGCAACGTTTCCTGGGTTTAAAATCCATAGATCGGTCGTTTCGAATAAAATAGTTGTCGCTGTAGTAGCTGTAATTACCAAGGCGAAAACACAAACAAAATAATTCCTCTCTCTAACTGCAACACGTGGACACTTAAAATGAAAAGTCATGTTCATTTTTATTCTAAGTTTTCCAGTAGGAAAAGAAACAGAAAATATATCCGCTTCTAATGGTTTGGTTTGGGGGGTTTGAAAGGTTATTTTGTTTGCTTGGGTTTTTCTGTGTGTTTGTTGGGGGTTTTTTTGTTGGGTTTTGGGGGGTTGGTTTTGTTTGTTTTGATTTATGGCTTTGGTGGTGTGGTTTTGTTTGGTTGTTGTTCGGAATTAGTTCCAGAGCTTAGGTTTACAGCAAATTCCAACACAAACAATGCTTTTATTATAGAATTAGGGGCTCAGAAACACCAAAAGTTAATGCACGATGCCCTGCAGGATGGCAGAGCTGTGCCAGGTGCCCAGGCATGTACTTCGGCCCAAAATACAAGAAAATTAATGTAAAACACACAACTCCGTGCCCCCACTTCCAACACAAACATGTTCTTGGCAGATTCCACGTGCACAAACCAGACAATTCACCCAGCCAGAACATCTAGATCTCAAAAACTTGCAATTAGTCCAGAAAGTTGAGCTCAGCCCAGGAATATTAACTCCAGTGAGTGCAGAAGATTTTAATCAGCACCAATTGCTGTGCATGAAAAGTTGCAGAAGTCTTTAAAGGAAATGCATTTTGCAAGACATGGCCTTTGGGTTTTGTTCACATGCCAGGGATGTTTTGTTAGGTAATCACATTTTATAACTAATTATATAGAAGGGGAAAGAAAGCTCATGCCATCTTTGTACACACATTTACAGAGAATCAAGTCCCCTTTACGTTCCCCAAATGGTTGTATAACATCTTCAGGTCTAGCTCTCTCCTCTATTACCAGCTTTTTATCACAGCTTTTGGCTCTGTAATTCAGCTTCCTTATCCCAAAAACAGGTTAAGAGCTCAAATTGTTCAAATAAAACCTTTCCTCCCAGCCAGTCACCACCCGATTGAGTTTAATTTGTCTAAAGAAGAAAAACACTCAAAGTGTCGAACATCCTTTTCTACTCTTTTTGTGATATACGAATGCATAAAATTAACAGTACTCCAACGGGCTCACCAGCCTTTCAGAAAAGATGAGATCTGTAAAAAAGGGAATTAAATTTTAACTTTCAAATAAAGCCTTCGGGATGGTTTTTTTCCTCCAAATGGTGATTTTGTCCTTTTGAACTGAACTGAACCTCACCCCCAGGCAGTCAGAGGGGCACACAGCCCTTTCTCAGACCCCAAGGAGCGTTTCAAAGCTCCGGAGTGAGTGGAATTTGCAACACCCTCCGTGCTACAGACCCTGCAATTGCAGGGAATTTGTTCAACGTAATTCCCAACCGATTGCCGAAATTGCATCTTGTACTACTCTTACAGACACTACATAAGCCTTCCCATCAGCTTTGGTATTTTCATGCAAATACACCCCGGTATTCTAACATAGAAAACACCCAGGTCCCAGACACTGTACAGCAAGAAATTCCAATTTTGCTTTCCCCTTGGATGTTATCGTCTTGGTTCCCAACCTGTATTTTTATTGGTTATCCCAAACTACTAATAAACCACTCTCACTGAACACTTGGACCATCCGCAGGATTATTCTCAGTCCTCACTGCAGTCCCACCTCTCCCCTTTACACCCCGTGTTTAAAAAGTCGCCTTTGAATTAGCTTTAGATTCCCTGCATATGGGAATCCACCAAATCAAATACGTATTTGGCTGTTCTCACCTTTCTTGGAGATTAAAAACCTATTCTAACATTGAGTCATAGTTCTCCCCTGTAGATTATACTTTTCTTATTTGCACTTATTCTTAATAAGCCATTTGAGAGGTTATGTATTCAGAGTTTTTTCTCCTTCCTCATTAAAAAAAAAAGTTTTCTGCCACATGAGCATGCAAAATGACTTCAGTCTTAAGCCACATTCAAATCCTTGGGCTCCCTGTCCAGTGAAACTTTTGAACAAGTTTTCTTATTTTTCCAGTTTTGTAAATAGTACAAGACTTCAAGATCCAGCTTGAATTTTAAAATTAATAAAATCCATCGGCGATCAGAACATCAACTCCATAAGATTCTTTCCTTGGTTCTAAAAAAAGAAATTCAACGTTTTGCTCACCCACCACAGCTGCAGCAAACAACACAAAGACAACTCCACAATAACATTAACCAACAAACGTTTTGAGAAATAATATTAAGTCTCCCTAACCTTATTCAACCTGACCAGGGAAGCATATATTTGTGTATATAATCCCCCAAGATTCACTTTTGAGCCTTTCGCAGACTACTATTAGCATCATTTACCCACGCCAGCGTGAACACAGCTCCAGCATTTGCTGCGGTGCAGGAAAGGACCAGCCAACCCTTTCCCACTTCTCTTCAAATTCAACTCAACATGATGTATTTTGCTTGAGGCAACAGTGCACCTCTGTTTTTTCTCCCATAACATCCACTCCTTCTCCTTAGTAACAAGGCTCTGAACCAGTTCTGCCTCTCTGCCGATTGCTGGCCTTCTCTTTCCATTTTTAATTCACCCCACGCCCTCCTCGCTCGTCCTCTCTCGACCGATCGCAGCGCTCCTGGAGTTCAGGCTTGAGCCCATCACCTCTGCTGTCCTGTCCAGGCTGGCCCGTCTGCTCTTTGCCATCTTATTTAGTGCTGTTCGCTCTTCCCTCATGTTGCAAACTCAGCAAACCTACATTACGGTGCGATTTGCACTTTGACATCCGGCTCTCTTCAAAATCCAAGTGCTGTGCCCTATTTCAGCAGCCACGCAAAAGTGCTAAATGTTCTGTTCATCGCTCACCTGTCCCCGAGGTCTAACCCTCGGCTCTTGGTTTCCAGCAAGTACTAATGTTCCCTCTCTGCCGCCATCGCACCCTCGAGAATCTGCCCGTCCATCATCACCTTCACTTCATCTCCTCCAAGAGCCGCACGCAGCAATGCCCCAAATGCTGTTAATAATGTGCATCAAGCAGCACATATCGATTTAGAGCGTGATCCACCCTGTGCTTCTTGGAACTGATCGTGAACGTCACCACAGGTGGTGGCCCCTCCTGCGCCATTGCAGTTCTGTTGTTCGCAATCTTAAAAAGCAAGAAAAAAAAACCCCAAACCACCACATCACAAACACAACCATAAATAGCTCTATGCCCTTTTTACTGTTTTAGTTAATTCTGACAGTGAGGTTTCTCTTATCTTCTTCTAGCTTAGTGTGAAATAGCGACAAAATCACGTCTGATGCACCCATCATGTACAATGCACATGATTCACAACCCTACTTTATAAGTTCTTTACAAAGTAAAACTGTTATTGTAAATCTTTTAAAAGGAGAGGGAAAAGCAATTTATGTTCTCATGACCTCTTCTGACTTCATTTTCAACGGCCATCCCTGACAGCTCTTCTTACGGCTTTCCAAATTACACACTTGGAAAGTAAAAACTAGCGAGTGTTATCATGCACAAGTTGGTCTAATTACTCCAAATTCCTTTTTGCACTACATCCAACACATCACTTTGAGTATTTGTTGAACTTTAAGCATGTGCACAGCCCCAGTACAACAAGCGCAGCTATTCTCATGCTCAGCCTTCAGCATCTTGGAGACTTCAGAGAGGACTTGACCAAAACTGGGGCTGGTTTATGTTGGTCTATCTGCTGGCAATAAAGCATTGCAAATTCAGCCTCACTTTATCAGAGAAATCACCCAGTAACTTGTTAATCAGCAAACAGCAAATGCATATTATTTGAAGATGCAGCTTCTTCTATATAGATTATTCTTCCCAAGTGAGTTTTCAAGTCTGCCTAGCGTGACAGTGCACAGGTTTGGTCTGAATTAGTGACTCGAGCCAACAGGACCGTGTTTCTATCCAGAGGTCCGTTCTCCCCAACCTTCAACCAGAGGCACATTTAAACGCTCTTGTGGCTCTTCCCGCGCATTCCCTTCCCACCCATTTTGCAATATACTGCTTGGGGTTTCTCTTCATTATGGCTAGTACTATATCTGAGAATCTTTTATTCTCTCATACATCATGTTTCCTTCTCCCATGTCAATCTTTTCCTTGCTACCAGCTCACAAAAAGCCATCACCTTTCCCCATCCAGGGCGGCCCACATTTCGGCCCTTGCCCTGCCACCTCGGACATGGTGCAGGACAAGGGAGCAGCAGCCACAGAAATGAAAGCATCACTTATATGGACACCCTGGGAAGCAGGTTAGGACTCCAAGGTTTGTTAAATTATGTAGCTTAAAGTCCTCATCTTCCAAATCCTCATGATCACCACCTGTCAACCAGCCTGACACTTGTAGGCTTCAAGTTATCATGTTCACACATGATGCTTCGGCAAGACCCAGCAGCCCACAGACACGCACCCTCTTACAGAGATTGCCCAGGACACATCCAGCTGTGCTTCAACAAAAGTGGCATCACGCCACTATCTGATAACAGACCAAGACAGTAAAAAGGCATTTTCTGCTCTCCACCACAGGCGGAGCTTCCTGCAGGATGGGCGGAGGGGCACAGGCCATCCCGAGCAGGGTGCAGACAGCAGACACTTCCCAAAACGCCCGCGGTGCCAACGCGCACACCCGGCACAGACACCTCAGCTCCCCACCGAAAAGACAAAAAGTGCCTCCTCGCTCGCTTTTTACACAACACCCACCCTGAACCGCACCAGGTGCTACACAAAACCAACAGCTCACGCAGGGGGAACCACCACAAGACAGCGGGAAGCACCAGGGACAGGGATGAAACACTGTGCAAGGAAGCAAAGATGCACCTGCGGAGGCATGAGAAGAAGAAATATCAACACTGACATCTGCTGATGGCTCAGGAGGCTCAAGGAAAGGGACAGGCAACAAGGCAGACACACAGGTACCAGGTAGCACAGCCGGATCTCAAAGGCCAACAGCAGCACTGGAACAGCGCGGGCACAAACCAGACCCACACATGGACTTTCACAGCGGTACATGTGCTGGACCAGGGCAGATGACGCTGCTGCAGCTGAAGCCGGTGATGTAACATCATCCATGGTACGTGAAGGGCAACCAAATGCTACACAGAACAATCTTTCTCTTGTTTAAACAAGCTGCTCCCAGACCTTTCTTCAGCTCATTTGCACCTGAAGCAGCAAACAGAGGATGCTGATCTCACAGGTGCTTCCTCCAGCCATCAGTTCAGCAGGTTCCAAAACATTAACTTGTTTGTATCAGAGAAGGACAAAGGAGGAGACGCTGCTGGAAGCAACGAATGAGTGGGAAGAACAACCAGACAAGCTGCAAATCGATGCTGTTTGCGGGCGCGGAGCCAGCGGATGAATGCAGAACACCGTGTACTCTCCAAAGTTGTTCTCACAACCACCTTCTGCAACATTTCGTGTGCCAAGTTAACCCCGTGACTGAGGCCATCCAGCACTTCTGCTGTGCCCAACGAAGAATCCAAACCTCTCTCATTTTTTAATGTATATTAAAAAAGACTTACATGCGTATACACACACTCATATGTGTAAGTCTTACTCGGTTTATCTAGATGTGTAAGCGTATATATAAAATATATGTAAACATTCAATAGGACGGGGCTTGCTACCTTTTGTAACGAAGGCAGTGAGTCATACTCCAGGTTGTCCCCAAAGGACTGAGCCAGCATTCTGCAGCAGTGCAGTGACAGTCCTGTCGCAGCAGTGAACGTCATCAAGGGACAGCAAAGGGAAAGATTCCAGCTGGGGAAGGGAGCTGGTGTCCTACCTACTGTATTTAAGTTTCACTCCTTATATACATGCGGCTACAGAAAAGATGGGAAGTTGCATGCACGTTTTGCTCCCTTAATCCAATGTTGCAGTCAAAACGAAAGCAAAAAAAAAAAATACTGGAAGTTACCTGAAGCACACACATGCACAAGAAACCCCACTCCATCAAATTCATCCAGGTTGTTTGAAGAGTATCTGCAAGTGCGGTGCCACTGCCAGGCACGCAGCGTGCTCCTCTTATGATGAAATTACGCCTGAATTTCAACAATGGAAGAAGAAATAACAGCATATGGTCACCTGCTTAAACACTTTCCGATAAGGGAGAGATCTGATTGCCTTTGACTCACATCACAAAACCACCAAAACTGGCTGGAACTTCAGCAACATCCTTCCCCATCCTTCACCGCCGGACTCCGTCTCCCACTGCTCGTTGGCCTCCATCACGCTTCTCACTCACTCAATGGCTCGCTCTTAACAATAATCAAGATAAACTACACCTCTTTTGCTAACAACTGTCTCGTACATTTTGCAAAGGTGAAAGGGAATGCAGTTTAACTCTTTCACATTCACGAGCCACCCCGGTTCGATGCAGCATTTCTCAAAAGGGAAAGGAGAAAAAGGAGCAGAAGGGACGTGCAAGGCTGTCCTAAAGGGGGATGAGCAGTTGTACCCCAGAATCATTTTGGTTGGAAAAGACCCTCAAGATCATCGAGTCCAACCATTAACCAAGAGTCAGTGGACACTAATAATGACATTATCACAAGGATGTTCAGCTGGAGCAGGAGTGAGACACAAAACAGCTCAAGGAATGACCGTCTGATGCATGAAATCACCCATCTGAAACCAGCAGGTCATAACTACTATCGCCATCTGTCAAAGATCCTAATACTCTGTAAAAACAATTTGGCTAAGGAGATAAAGCCCTCTGCAATTTTATCTGTGGCAGCTACAAAGACAAATGACTCACAGAACATGAACGCCAGATAATTTAACACCAGATCCTGCAGTTTTCCCAGCCAGTGACCGACCACTAAGTGGTTCCACTACAATTTTTGGTTATGAACAGTCTCTTACTTCACCAGCTGCTAGAAGATGAGGCAAATCGAGATAGAAGGTAAGCTGTTGTGGAGAAAAGAAATGGAAAAATAGCAGTACTCAGCAGCTCAGACCGTAAGTGAAGATGCTCGTAGAAACCTGGGGTTCATGTGGCTCAGATCAGCGGCTGCAATTCAGCCAAGAACACCCTCAAGGCAAGTGTGGAAATCAGGACACCGAGCTTCTCATTTCAGCATGACACGGTGCAAATGTGAACTCATTCTTCAGAGCTGCTTCTGTCTCCAGCTGCTGGGAAATACTGGAGAGTTCGCTGTTCTGTGGTCTGGTTTGTTTTGGGGTTTTGTTTGTTTGATTGTTTGTTTGTTTGGGGGGGAGGGGGGCGGTAAATACAATTTCACATCTAAGATGCTGCTAGGCATGTAATAGTTTTTAGTAATGTATTAGCAAGCCAGATGGTGGAAAAGGTGGAAAGAGAAAACCTCCTTTCAGAGCCACATGCTCCAGCTCAGCTCCTGGGCCTCATCGCCTCCAATATCCACAGACACGGGCTGCGCACGGGGAGCGCCTGGGGCACCACTGACCTGAATTAACCCCAAATCTGCTTTCTTAGCGACTTAAAGCTTTAGAAACAGAAGATTCACAGTTTGCAAAAATTACATGTAAGTAATCGGCAAAAAAAAAACCCCATCCACACACTTAAAAATGCCAAAGTAAGCCAGGCTTAAAGAGATAGAACTTGCCCGGTTTTGCACGGTTGTCAAGCGCGCAATGATATTCCGCTGGCTTGGGTTGCGTCAAGAGACGGTGGCGTATGATAATGTTAATACTGATAAAGAACAAAAGCCTGACAAGTGTCATCCTGATCCTGGTGTGTTTTCTTTGGGGACCACTCGGCAGTAAAAGATTTCTAACAGTCAGTGTTACATTACAAAAGGACAATGCTCCAAACCCCGAAGGAAATCACGAGCCATTTACAGATTCTTCTTGGTTTTCAACTTTTTAAGAGAGAAAAAAGACATTCACATTTAACTGTATTAACGAGATGAACAGCTTAACATCTAAAAACACTTAAAAGAGCCACTATTTCTAGAATGTAAAGCATGATTTTCTGCAATTTATCACTCGTGCTGCCAGGCATTAAAGAAAGTGTTAGCGCACGAATGCCTTTGCTACCCAAAATTGACCGGGTATAATCCTGCTAATAAGAAGGGGCATTCCAGTTGCTAAAAAGCAGCAGAATTAACCGAAACATTGCTGCAGCTTTCTCACCCAGTGGGGCATTTTGGAAAACCAACTGGTTTGCAGATAAGACGCTGCAGACACCAGTTTTAGGAGGCAGGTGGCTATCAGTTAGTCTAGCTATAAACTACATAAGAGCCCAGGTTTTAAAAAAATATTCTAAGTTCAGCAGCTGTCACTGAGGTCCCTAAGAACTGCTTGGCATGTAGTCATCTCACCAGCACTGCCGCCGTTCTATAGGAACCCAGCTGAGACAGTGTTGACTTACATAAAAAGCTAACGGCATAGAAGATTCTGTCACATCCAGATATTTGAAGGGAGTAGGCAGGAGACAAATCACTTTTCTTCAGCAGTTTGCCTGATATCGATAGGCATAACAAACAAACAAACGAAAAGGAATCCTCTTTCTCAGACTGTGTGTTAATGACATCAAGATAACAACAGTAAAAATTACAATTTTCAGCAGTTAAGCAAGATCAGAACTAAAGCAGCTATATCAAGAAAAAAAATGAGACTAATATAAGCATTTTAAACAAATAACTCTGTGAAGAGAAGCCCTTTCACTCTATCGACACACAGTGGGCTTTTCTGATTTCCTCTGGGGTTGCCCGGGCATGGCTGAAACGATCCTACAAGAGTTACTGTTTAGCTTGCATAACGGTTCGATAAAATTAACATTTTTCCACCAGTGCGTCTGTAGCAACAGCCCTAAGGAATTAAAAGACTCCACCCAATATGGGTCCAATCACAGTCTGTAGAAAACCAGACTTCTATCAACTGTATTTCAAGCAGTTAACTGTATTTCAGATGTGAGGCAATTATCTAACAGACTCATCATTGTCCTTTAGAAACTACCTGGAAGGCTTTCAATCAATCTGGACTGGATGTGACCAGACAGAGCAGCTGGAGTTGCCCGTCACTAGTGGCAGCAACAGCGTCGCCCCAAAAGGCTCCTGGGGAGTTGGGATCGTTTTCCCAACAGAATCGTCCTTGTCAGCTCTTCAAGGAACTACACAGGGAAGGGAAACTGGAGTTTCTAATCTGTTCTCTCCCCCTGAACTGACAGACCTCAGAAACAGATGCCATTGAATCAGTAGAAGGAACAAAACAGTTTAAGCCACAAGTTTAGCCTTGGGAGCGCACACGCATGCTTGAAAATTAACATCTTGTCTGGAATCCTTCATTTTTTAGTGCTTTTCTTCTGAAAGCAGAAATGGCAGATACTCATCTCTCATGCATATGACACACAGCATTTTTCAAGTTCTGAAATAAAGGCAATAAACAAAAATACACTGACTACAAGAGTCTTTTGTTCATGCCCACAGTTCTGAATGACATGGGAGGTCTTGGAGGGGTTTCAGGGGAGAACACCTCACCAGTAGGCCAAAATAACAATTACCAACTGCTAATTTCTTTCCTAGAACCCTCCAATTACTTTACCTTCAGGGGAAAAAACCCAACCCTATAGCAGGCTTTTAAAGGTTTATAACAGATCCTGCAGAAGCGGATAAACAAAAGGGAAAATGTCATTTTACTAATGCCCTCTGGAAAGAACGACTACATTAATCTTGGCAATCTTTACCAATCCTCCCCCACGTTTTCAAAAGACAGCCAGAGCATGGAGATTTGTTCAACAAATGGCAGCATGAGTCAGTGGGCCAGGAGCTGTGGGTAGAAGGAGAAGATGACATCCACGGAGACACAAAAGTCTTCACAATGATTCATGTCATTACACAGATCCAGAAAAGTGTCTTATGGTTTAGAGATCAACTATGTGGGTATTTCCGTACCAACGCCCAGGGACTCACAGCAAACATGGCACAGTTACATCAAACACGTCCCAGTCCATCCACCACATCAACCTCTCTCCTCACCGGATAAACAGTTGAGCCGGCACCAAACCTGCCAAAATCTACCAGTGAGGTAGAGTTCAGACCACACACTCCGCTGTCTCTCAAAACCACTTTCAGAAAGTACAACAGCAGCTCTGTTGTCTTCACCTGGGAGCTCTGCAAAACTCCAGAAGCTTGACAGTGGAGCTGCGGATCACGGCTGGTGAAAGAAAGGAGGGAAACAAGCAGGAAAATGCCTCTACGTGTCAAAACTGCCAAACCCTTATTCACACACTGAAAGGCCTCATACCAGCATGATTAGTCACAAAATCTCTCAGCTTTCGTTCCTGTCAGACCACATCATTTTTATCTTTAATAAGGTAGCCCAAAAAAGAACAAAGAAATAAAATTTGTGAGTGTGCCCAGCACTCTCCAGAACGCTTCTCCAAATACAGTCCCAAGCCAACAGGACTCCCTAGCCAGAAGTAGCACTGATCTTGGGAAGATATCCTTAAGTATTGTCCACATATAACTCCACAAATACGGTGCAGTCACCAGTCCAGATCACCTTCATCTTCTACTGGCAGTATCACCAGAATTGCCTCTTGTACTTTGTTGCAGTAACTGAATGACACACAATTTATTTTAAAGTTACCAGGCAAGCTGTGAATACATATTGAAAAGATCCGGAACCTGCACCCTCCTTACAAGAACACTTCTTACTTCAGCTCAGATGCCAGGTCAGTTCCCAGGCTCTTGGAGCTCACCAGAGCTCTGCCACCAACGCGTGCCAATCCAGACACCAGCCTGTCACCCGCCGCCGGGTCTGGGTGCCGACGGCGTGTTCCTGTCACCCTCTGGGACAGACCCAGCGGGATCCCGGGAAGGGCACAGGACCAGAGCAGAACCAGTGGGTAACACTGAGCTGCCGGATCCCGCTCCTTTCAGAAACATCATTTGCAGTCAGCATCATCTTGAAACCAGCCCTGTACTCCTCCTTCCTCTTCCTCCAGATCGCTATAAACAAGAATTTCTTCCCATAGCACTAACGTTTCCTTTTGCCGTGTTCAGAGCTATGCTAATTCTGGCTATAAACATACATATTAAACGACCAGGTTTCAGCTCAGAAAGCAGAAGAAGGCCTGAAAAACAATCTCAGAACTTTGGAAACCTTCTGATTTTAAGTGTAAAACTCAAACACGCCATACATATTTATGATGTACAACTCCCATTTCAGTTATTCAACTAGGTGTGAAAAACAAAAAACGACCATGGGAGAGGAACTAAACAAGGATAAATGCTACAATTTTGAAATCAACAGTTGTTTTAATACCTTTTAATAACTACACGTTCCCTGAACAACCTGATGCCTGCTAACGTGGACTAGACGCTTCCAGGGAGCTGCAGCCAAACTGAATCTAAGATATTAAATTTATTCAAACCATCCTTTAGTGCACATTCCTGCACTATTCTTGAACTCTTCTAGCAGGCTGCTCTCCTCTCAATGTGAACAAAAGTAATCCGTATCACAAAAGAGCATTGTGCAGGGCTTTTTGTTTGGCTGTGACTTTTTTTTTTACTATTTAAACCAAGTCTAATAACGCCATTCATGTATTAAAGTTTCCACACAGAAGGGATTTTCCATCTTTTCAACTTGTGAAAGCCCTTAACCAAGAGTAACAATTGATCAAAGCAAGATTTTGTTTGTTTAGCGTGGAGTCAATATCAATTTCTCAGCCAATCCATTCATTTTTTAAACCGGCTCTTACCACTCCAATTAAGTCTCCTCGTCCGTATTCCCCCGTCAGGTGCTTTTTTCCATTATCCATCTTTATGACCGAGCGAAGTCGACCATTCAACACGATGTACGTGCAGTCGGATTTGTCACCCTGCCTGCAGGAAGAATAATCAATAACGAGGATTAGCGAAGCATCTTTGCTCAGCAAACGCATCTCCAGTCGTTCTCTCAGGAAGGTTTTGCTGGTCCGAGTGCTGTTTGGAACGCAGATTTCCAGCGTATCCTCGCATATGGATGAAATGCCGTACTTCTGGTAGCAGAGGTAAAAGTAATGCGAGGAATTCCAAAGGATTTTAACAAGATATTGACAGCTGTGACTGCTTTGATGCACAAAGTAATCCAAAACTTCCATTGGCATTGGTGCTGCAGGTATAGCTACAAAAATTAAAATTACACAGCACCTAAAATTATAGGACACATACTAAAAAACTACACGTACTAAATAAGACCTTCATTCTCTCACCACTGCAGCAACCATATAATGGCTCAAATGTACAAAAATCCATAAAACTAAGTTTTCCCAAGGGTAACTTTTGCCCCTTAAACGTAAATGCAGTGCTGATTCTCAGTTTACTGTTGAATAAGCTTACCTGAATTTCCTATGAGTTTTGTTGTTTATTTTAGGAAGGCTGAAAAACTCTTGGAGCAACAGACATTCATGCCCTTAAGAATGCAGAAACTACCACCAGAACACACAACTATGTCTTAATCGACTACGTCACTTTAAAAGTTTACCGGGATAACATAAATGATGAGGAACAGTACGAAATAATTTTATTAACACCTGCAGACAATAGACTGAAGCAACATTGAAGGGTATTGCAGAAAGAAAATCATCTCAAAATAGGCCAATGGATAAACCTGATAGAATGGTTGATAAATTTAGTCCAATGAGTTTCTTATTCTATATATCACCAAGGGATATATATCACCAGCTCCTTAACTTTGAAAACTTAAATACTCAACAGACAACATACAATTTTGTCCACATCTCACCTGTAAACAGCTCGTCCGGCCTCAACCTCCATCCAATCCAGGGCAAAGTCGATTTGCCGAACAAAGGGGGACATTCTCTTCAGGACAGTGTGGGCCACACCGAGCACCACGCTTGGCTGCTCCCGCATTATCCTAGAAGGGAGAAAAAAAAAAAAAGAGTGTAATTCAAGTACTTCTCTAAAATATAACAGGAAAAGCTGCTCGTAGGCACAACATCCCAACGCAGCTGTTGCCAATGCAGCCGGGCAGATGTATGGACACTAATTCCGAAGTTAGCACAGACCCCTTTACACACTCCGCTACTGCCACAACCACAGGACATCAGTGATAATTTGACAAAGTAAAGGCTGCAGCCTTCCAAGTAGCCCAAATTAAATGTAATTCAAAGCTGACACTGTCCTAGTGGTGGCCGGGCTGTGCTGGCAGGATTAGTTAGTCCTGGTGTCTGGCCCAACTCCCTCTCTCGGGGAGCAGCACGTGGCCGGGAGCCGCAAGAGCTCCTGGTTCTGAGCCACCCTACAACCTCCCTCCCCTTCATCCAGGTCTCTTTTGACTCAGGAAAATGTTCATATTGTCCAGAAGATTCTCCCTTCCTGCTGTTCTGCACCTCTCACACATGCACTCACTGTTTCCCCTGGATTCTACATCAGGTCTCAACCCTATCACAGGTAAAGTCTGATGCTCTTTTAAGAGACCTGGTCAGTATTTCAAATGTTCCCTTTTCCCTGTTGCAAAGCCCACAAAGAACTGAAACATCTTCTAATAAAGCTTCTGATCTTCACACTGAATCTTTTGAGTGATGCTTTAAAGTCTCAAGTAATAAAGATACCATATAATTCAATACTTTGCTCAAACTTTGAGAACGTTCTGCCAGCAAACTCAACGCTGACTGCAGGGCCTGAGGGAAATCACTCATAGACACCTGAGAACTGCTCAGGAATGTCTCATTTCTCATTCTTTTTAGCCTAAAGATCACTGAATCGTGTCACTTTGTGAGTAAGCATTCAAATCCTCACTGAAGCGCTGCTCCACAGGAGCCAACTGATCACACACATCTCTGGGTGCTGTACCTGCTAGGACTCCTCATCTTTTCTGTTCCTGCACAATCAAGAGCAATTGATGGCAAACTAGTAAAAAAATAGTTCTTTCAGAAGAGGCAGCACAATGCAGAACGAAGTAGGTAAGTGTACGCAGAGCCGGTACGTGATATTGCACACAGATAGAGATGAGGGAGGTCCGTTAAAGCCACACGTGGGCAGAAAGAACAGAAAGTGATAAACACTTGGTGTGTTTTCTGCATCGATGTTCCCTTCACAACGAAGATACCAGACTGCCATAAAACAATCTGCTTAGGAGACCCTGTGGGAACTCTCGCTCATCACAAATTGTGTGAGCTTCGTATCTACCCTCACACCCTAAAAAATGGGAAGGAGGAGAGAAGGACATGGAAGGAGCACTGTCGGTCTTGTTCCCGAACTGAAACATGGTTCCTCGTGGACCATTGTAACCTGGAAGAAACCAGAGAAAGCCCGAGTAGAGATCCTACAGCGCGATATCAAAAGCAAACTCACCAGGGGCTCTGTACTGCCTGGATGAAGCACAGAAACCTCTAAAACCTCCGATCTCTCATTCATTAGTCCTGCAGCTGCAGCAAGTGACCCAGAGCTGACAGCGACTGTGGGGCAAGTGAGCACACAGGACACTGGGGAAGCTTTTGTATTTATCACACATGATTATTCTACTCTCCTTGAGCCTCAAATTACTTCTTTTTGCAATAATCAATCTCATAATTTCTTCAGCTGAAACCCCTGAATTTGCAACAGAAGAGACGTGTAGACGTGTATCCCTATTCCATACTGAGCTTGTCACGCTCGTACCCCTGCACTCATATATGCTATGAGGTAAATTAAACCGAGCACCAACTCTTACATTTAGCACAGATTAAAATCCAGCCCTCAGAACAGGATTACGAAAAGCAGGACAGCTTTCCTCTCCTGCCCCTCTTCCCTTGCACTGGCATTTCCATGTCCCTCATCCCCAACCCAAGATGCCTACAGACCCCCTTCATTTCGATAAGCTCTTATTGCATGTGAAAATAATATTACCTTATGGAAACTTTATCACACCAACCTAACTGGGAGCAAAGGACGAAGATACAGGATAAACGCTGATAAAGACAACCCTTATCCCTCACCACACACAAACCCCCTAGCCCTATGCCCCTTCTCAGCTGATCTACAAGTTAAATAAACCTCCAGAAAACTCCTGAATGGTTTAACTCATTGTTTTTACTCTATTTTCTTTTTAAGCCCTCAAGCTCTCTCCCACACAGGCTGTCTGCTGTGATCACTAAAAGCCATTGACTCCTTTTCCTCCCTCAAGACATGTATCTCAATACTTAATACATTCAAAATGTAACCTACCAACAGGCTGCTTTTATTTCCATCTGGAGCTCTCTGTTATTTCACTCAATGCTATATAGCTTCTATGTGAGTATTAACACAGAAGGTAAAAGCCCAGCCTTGTGCATAGGAAGAGAAAAATAGATTTTTCTACATTATCAGTCAGGTTTCCTTCCTCTCACTTGGGCATTTCCACCTTTGCTCTTCTGTTTTGCACATACCTGGCACTGGGAAAATTAAAAGCCAAAGCTCTGTGCTACAGAAACCTGGTTTTGAAGGGACCCTCAGGATTCTTTATTAGAAAGCTCACCAAATATAGCGATGAAAGGGCTGAACTAGCATCTGTGAAAGCCTGGGACTTCGGCAGATATTCTTGTGGATGTGGACGCAATTTGATATTCAGCTTGGCTGGCAATGCAAACTAAAAATCAAAGCATTCCTGCTAATCTGGCAAGCGCAGATGATTAAGACTCCAAACTGTGAAATCTCCTGAAGCAGAAAATGTGACTGAGTCCCCAGTACTGCAGAACCCAAACACATTCCCTCGAGAGCCTGGTGACAACTTGATTACGCCGTTTGTCAGGAGACACCAACAGCTGCAGCGTGGGCAGTGCACACCAAGCATCACCCAGGCAAACAGCAACGCCGTTATAGTATAGACCATATAATTAGCCTGTACCACCCCTATACTCACCCTCTACATTTACAGAGAGTTATTTAGTTATGTTAGTACCACGGAAAAGGTTCCTGCCCCAAAGTTTCAGGGAAAAGAATTTAATCTGTTGTCCAACACGCAACACGCAGTTCTAAACCCTGGGCTACTTCCACTACCGTGCTCTTTGCCTTAAGGGAACTATTGACCATGTTCTTTCTGCTTCGCCTTCTCATTAATTATTGAGAAAAAAACCACATGGGATGTTCCAGGGCAGCTGAAAGAAAAGAAGTAACATATTTTACAAGACAGGAAGAAAGGAATTTTGGAGAATAATAGAGGTTTTTGTCAAATTTCTTCTGGTCAATAAGCAAGATAACAGCCAGAAAAAAGAAAAAATCCTGTGAGATTCTGAGTGAAGAAGAAAACCTAATGTTGTATGACTATGAGCACAGAATTTAGCACAAAAAGTGGAAAAAATCCCTTCTAATTTTACCAACAAGTTTTTCTTTCTCAGAGTTCAAAGCAAAAATGAACAAACTTGAAGAAACCTCCTGCTTTTTAAAGACTTTCCACAATGACACTTTTAAATATGGCAACAAGAAAAGTGACATAAAGCTTGCGTTTCAGGAGACATTGGAATGCTGGAGACGATGTCGGATGCTGGAGACGATGCTGGAGACGATGTCGAGACATCGTCAGGAGACGATGGAATGCTGGAATATCACAGAGCTCATAAAATGCAATCCGCCTTTTAAAGGAGAAAAAGAAAGGTTTGGAAAGGTCCCAAAAATGGCGAAGAGGTGACACAGTGATGGGTTTGAGATCGCTGACTGGTAAGGGGAAGCCAAAAGGTGAGCTGGAATAGAGGAGAGACAACTCAGTTCTTGAGAGAGAACTCAAGAAAATGAGCTCAAGCAACTAAGAGAGTTAAACCAGGACTGAATATCACAAAAAAAAACCCCAAAAAACCAACCAAACAAACCAAAACACACACACAGAGGAAAATGTGGAATCTGACTGGTTGGCTGAGACAACATAATGAAATTACAAGTCAGAAACAAGCAGGAAAACAACATTAGAAGAAAGAAGGGAAAAGCAGGAGCTTAGAAGAAATAGATCCGATACTGCATGGAACGGCACAAGTGGGGAGCATCGATCAGAAATTAGGTCGGACAGTTGACATCCACCGCGCAGACCTGCACAAACACAGCTAATGAAGCAGCACGCTGCGGAGAACAGCCTGTTCGGTTCTACAGCAGACAGCCCTGTGCCTGAGGTGAACAATACACACACACACACACACACACACACACAAAAAATCACAGGATAAGAGTTTCTGCTGGAGTTGCTTAGGAATAAAAACAATTATTTCAAAAGGAAGAAATATGCAGAAATATAAAGTATAATGGTGGCCTAGAAAACACAACCTCAAAAATCCTACACGTAACACAAGACTGATGGCACATTCAAGCAGAAGCTGAAAAAGGAGTTTAGAAAATCAAAGAGAGGTACTCGGCACAAACAATGTGTGTGAATAATAGTCAGTCTTAACCGGATAGTGGAATACATCAAGAGTATTACTCATTCATGTTGGAGAACGAGGCTAACCACAGTTATATTGGGTTTTTAATTAAGAAACACCTATAGCCCCCTTCAAGCACTAAGTCACAAGTCATGTACTACTTGCCAGGTCGAGAGAGGAACCTGTCACAGAGACCGCTGTTCTTCATCCTGTTCTGTTGGTGAGCACCGAAAACTTAGTTACCCCAGAACCTATCGTTCACAGCACATCCAACAGCCTGGGCTGCCTTTGGAAACAACTGGGGTGGCTCCCCAGCAAAAAGAGACAATGAATCCAAGAGAAAGGGCCTGGCAAAGAAGCACTTAACCCAGCAAAGCACAGGCTCTGGCCAGACTTTCTTATTTGGATTATGAAGAAAATTGAGTCTCAGGTCATGAATCACACCCCATCAGGTTAAGTGCTCTATAAATCTGGAACGAAGGACGTATCACCATTTAATATTAACATGCTCCCTGCATTATATCTTGGTGGAGATAAAACCATCTGATAGAGGGGTCAGAGCTCATCTGGGCACTTATAATGCTTGCATAAGATACATAAAAGATGTATTGTAGCGGGACTACGCCACACACATATCCACCACTCCCCTTTGTTCAAAAGGGCATAAAAAGTTTAAAAATAAATTTTAAAAAAACCCAAAACAATATGTTTTCATGGCAGAACTCACTCATAGAAATGGGACTTGGAAATAGAGAGGAAGCTGCAGTCTCGATTGGCCTTGATGGTGAAAATCAGCGGTTCCCCGGTCAGGACCGCGAGCTGCCCGACGAGCTCCCCGGGGTGGGTGACGAAGAGGCAGGTGTCCTCCTCCGAGTCGATCTTGCGCTGGTACACGTGAAGCGTCCCCGAGACCACAAAGCAAATACTAACATCCTGGAGAAAATGGAAAGAGAGCTCAATAAACCTCCCAAAGATTTTAAAAGCAATTATCACAGTGACTGTACTATCATGACCAATCTGTTTTCCAGAAAGCTCCCTATAGTTTTTGAACAATTAGGTGATAAAACAAGGCATAACAGTGAATTATTAAAAGCAGGTTATGAATATTTAAAACTAAGGAGCCATAATACTGAAAAACGTGTTTCTCTTTGCGTGGTTATGAAAAATGAAGGCTGCATCTGTAAGATCTCAAGAAATTACAACAGAATTGTGATGGAGATAAGGGGGTAATCGCGGCAGCATGAGGAACATTGCGGTTCAGCAGAGAACAGCAGCACCGTAATTGGAGCTGCCCCTCATCTGCTTTGCATAACCTTGACTATTTACACAGTATTATTATAAACGAATCTCATTATATCCTAAATACACTTTGCTATAAACAAATAACACTGGATTTCTATCGTACGGGGGTGAAAAAAAACCAAAACAACAAACTTTGCTGCAGCTGAGTGACATCACTGAAAACCTGCAGTACAGGGCATGAAAAAGGGCTGCCTGGTGTCCAGAGCTGCTCGGGAAGGATGGAGGTACCATATTCCATCCCCTGCCATGGAGTTAGAATATTCCATCTGTTCCACGGAGTTACATAAGAGCTAAATCCAGACCGGCACCACATTTCCACGGCGCGTGCGCAGAAAGTTTTGGAGCTGGGATTGTTGACCTCGATAAAAGGAGGCTCGGGAGGGGTTGAGGGTGAATTTTTTTTTATATTTATCGCCACCAATGTGTACAAATACCCTATGGTGGGAGGAAAGGCTGAGCCAGACTCAGGTTGTCCCAGCTGCTGCTCGCTCACCTGGTCTCCTTGTCTGGACAGCACAGTCCCGGCCATCACCTGGTGCAGCGTCACTTTGCCGTTCAGCAGCGCAGGATCCTGGGGAACAAAGGGGAGAGGGGCACAGTTCACAGGTAAAGATGGAAGAATGTGAGGAAGCATTGAAATAATGCAAATAAGAATAACAACTATTAGAGATTATGCTATAAGTACTTAATCTCTTCAAAATATGGTGCATTACTTTTATACTTCTCTACCCAAACATTTCTTCCAGAAGAAAAAAAAAAAAAAAAAAAAAGGTTTAATTTGTTTCAACTGATGAGACCTACATTCTTAAGGATCTTATATTCGTCCGTTTTGCCCCCAGACTCTTTTAAGGGTCTATAATGAAAAGACACCTATATCAGCTGCCCTGAAAATAATGAAATATGAAGCTATTTTCAAAGGAAGGTGAAACCAGAGGAGACTCTACATCACCAAGGAATTGGACAAGACGATCTAACGCTTGTTCTGTCAGAGCCCTTCCAGGCTCACACGGCTCAGCTCTGCTGTGCACGTGTAGCAGATTTTCATAGGCGCTGCAGACCAAAAGCTTCCCCAAATAAATGAATTCTCGTGTGCATGCACACGTGGATTGCACAGGAGATGGGGGGATTTTCCTCCCAACTGAAGAGCACACAGGAAGGAGGGGCTTTCCAAAAATCTGCCTCCGGTTTGGGCTCGACCCCAAACCCTTGCCCAGGCCAGGGGCAGAGCTGGTTTGGTGTCTCAGCCGAGTCCTTCCCAGCTCCTGAGCTGGTCACCACCATCATTGTGAGTGTGGAACACAGAAAACCACCAGGCACGGAGAGGATTTTCTTTCATCTCAAAGAACCACCCAGACAATTTGGTGCCCCACGTGTGGTCAGTCTCTCAAACCCTAACGCTTCAGGTCACCGTTGCTTCAGCAAAACTTTCACCTAAACAAGCAAGTCTTTAAAAGCTCAACGTTTTATTACCGTCACCCGAATGGGCAGGGACGGCTCAGCCTCTGCAAGGACACTGCTCTGCCCAGTGCTTTGCCACAGAGGTAAAACCCCCAAAATCCAGAGAGCTGCTGGCACAGCAAGGTACGATTCAGCACAAGCAGCAGAACCTGCCCGTAGTCATTGACCTTATTGCAGCAGGAAAACAACACAGCAGAGATGGAAACATTTTACCGCTGTAATCGTTACGCCAGGTTTTTCTCTTTTCATTTTCGGTTGGAAAAAAAAAAATAGGGCTAGTGAAATAATCGGAATTATCTTTACACTTACAGCTGATAAAAAGAACAGATTTTCATCAAAAAATTTATTGAAACCGATCTGTTTCATGGGAACATATCCAATGCAGAGAACCTGACAAGCACCTGTCAAAATATTTCAGTTCAGCAATATCAACTCAACTAATTTCTATGATGTTTTTTCCATATTTATACTTTAATGGTCGTATAGTATTGCCTATACTTAGAGACAAAGTTCTAACTAGGAAAGTATCGCACGGTAAGGGAATAGGAGCTCCCTAATGAGCTTTACTTATCAATGGCTTTTTTTGGCTGCATTAGCTCTAACAAAAATCATTGCAAAGATTTTCTTTGTGTCTCAGACTACTCAAGTATTGGAATAGATCGGCACAAAGCTGTGCAGTCCTCGTTGGAGATCTTTAAGAACAGCTCAGACAAAAACCTGCCAGAAATGACTTAGCAATATTTGATTCTGCCTTGGGCAAGAAAAGAGCCGGAATGACATCCAAGCAGCCCTTGAAATCCTCATTTTCTGTGCCGTTACCACCCTGATAAAGCAACGAAAGAGTTGACAAAGGAGATCACAGACAAGATCCATCCTGTCTGGTATCTTCTTTCTTGACCAGGCAAGACCAGCAAACCCCAGTTCAGCAGTGGGTAGTTACAGGGTTGGAGCTAATTAACTTTGCACCGACCACCTCCCCCGGCCACGGGCTTGTAGGAAAAGAAGTCGCTGCCACAACAAAAATCCATTTCCCAGCACATTTCTTTCTTTGTGTGACTATAATAGAGAATAAATTAGCAGAGGTTTATGATGCAGAAGTGAAAGCACAAACCACTTATAAACAATAAACAAAAGTAGTAATTAAGTGAGACAGACACATAATTATTTTGTCAAAGCAACTCAATTCCCATACAACTCCCGCGGAAGATCCGCCCTGCCACACTGTTTAACTCTCGTATCATAACTGCAGATAAAGCTGCAAACATGTAAAAGCTGTACGAGATTGAAAAACATTCACGACAGAGACTCAAGGAATTCAAGTTATTTAGAACAAAAGAAAATGAGAATATTAATTCTGAAGTCAGATACCTAAGGGTCATTTGAAATAATACTGCCTCTCTCGTATAGTAAATTATCCCCTCCTCTCTTACAGCCTCATGGAAAACCCTAAAAACAACCAAAACATCGCCATCTGTCATCAAAACATCTCAATTTTAAGCACACTGATTGGCTGCTCTGAAAAATGACACCTTAAAATGCCTCTGGCCAGCTAAGAAAGAAGAGAACTGAGCTAATATTTTTAAGAGAAGAGCTTCCATAATTCATCTTCTTCCTTGAAGTAAGTAATATTGAACACATATTTTAACACAATAAGATTTTTCTTCCATTGCCTATAGAAGAATCAACTTCTGCTATCCTGCATAGAAAAAAAATTAACATCAACCTTTAAAAGAGATTTCTAGCATTTGGCGACATTCCATCAAATTCTTATTCACTTGTGAAAAACTGAGTTGCTCCAATAAAGCTTGACAAGCCTACCTTATTTCATTGTTATTTAGATTTTCAAGTTAAAAACACTGCCTATTAGATGCTGCATTTTAAGAATACTGTTCCAGTGAACTTCAACCCTAATCTGTTCACATGTTACTCACTGGGAATTTAATTCTAGATTTTTTTTTAAAGTGCTGTAATCAGTAGTTTAGTGATCTTGGATTTTTTGCTCGTGATTCGACAGGTCTAAAATAGAAGACCATCAATTGCATATTGGATATAAACTGTCGTCACAAGCGGCACCTGAGGCCTGTCCTGTCAAGAACAGAAGGCTGAATACAGCAGAACAAAGTACCTAGTCTGACTTTACTCCACCTGTAACAAGAATTTATTCTAAAATAGTCTAATAACCTTTCGTGAGGATATAGATGCCTGAAAACAATGAAAATTAAGGTAAGAAGACAGCGAAGTCTCCTGCAGACCATCAGCCAGCCCTGCGCCCCTCGGCCACATCAGCGCCAACGCGGAGCTTCTGCCTCCAGCTTCACTTCTGAAAGATCATCACCAAGTTTGGAAGTTGCAAGGGGAATAAACTGGAAGTCGGCAGGGTACGTTAAAACCCAAAAGTAAAATCTTTTGAAGTTCTGCTCGGCATCACTTGGTGAGGCCTCGTACCGCCGCGGAGGCTGCAGCAGCCGGGCCCAGGCCCCGGCAGCAGCCACGCGCTGTAATAAACCCGGAGATCTGTGACTTGGCTGGGCAGATGCACGATTTTATCAAATTGCCTTATTAGCTGCCTGAACAGATACACCTCCGCAATGAAATGCAGCTGGAGTCACGGAAACGATGAAAACAAACATTTTCATTCCTTCTTGCAGCAGGAAGGTGAGAAGCAAGGGCTGAGCTCGGTGACAACTGCGAGGGCACCGAGCGTTTCCCTTGAGCACAGGCCCTCAGCTGGGAAATGCACCCACAATGGCCAAAAGCAGAGATTCAGCTCCAAAAAAATCAAACAAGGCACTCGGATGCGATGCCAACAGGATTAATAGATTCAGCAATCACCTGAACGCCTTTACGTAGCTTCTTCACACTGTATGTGAGAGCATGAAATTACACGGTGGCAGAAATTCCATGTTTACATCTCACATGGATAAATCTGTACACAGTGAGAAGATATTCCTGCAGTGCATTTTGGCATGGTCTTTTCAAATGGCAGAATAACTCTGATTTATTCAGTCCTGCTAATAACTTCAACAGACTAGAGAATAAAACATTCAGCTAGCCTACAGTGTACTAGGGAGGCAATTTACTTTTTAGTGCCTGGCAGAATGAGATTAAAAGCAAAAATAAAGCCATTTTTTCCTGCAATAACTTACATCAAGTTTCATCAAGGTTGAGAAGTCTTTCTTTGCTGCTTCGACGATGGCATCAATATGTTTGCTATTACAGGAATCTTGCGCAGCACTGTAATGGAAAACTGCTGAAGGAGTTTCTGTCACAGTCACCGTCTTCTTCAGTGTCGACTGCAAAGAACAGATACACAACAAGAATCGGTTTAGATGCTATAATTGGCACCTACCCAGAAAAACTTGCCATATCATATGTTCTCTACCCACAACTGATGGCCTGGAAAAAAAAAAAAAAGCTAGGTTTCCAAAAAAGCAACAGCTTGCTAACTCCATTATCCCTGTATTTTTCTGCAAGGTTTGACACTCCAGTCAAACAAGGTTACTCATCACAGCCTGCAAAAGGGAAGAATAAGAGACTTTTCACAAACTGGGCAGCTGCCAGCTTGACAGAACTAAAACTCAATCAACACCGCATACGAAGATGGAAGAAAAGATAAAAGGTCCGTCAAGGTCACACCAAGACACAGTTTCTCTTCAGATTTTGGTTTGCAGTTTTACAATTCAAGAGCATTTTTGTGCTCTTCACTTCCAGGTTAGTCTTTGTAAAAAGCAGATCACAAAAAGAAAACAGATTCATAAGTCACGATTGAAAAAATCTACAGGAAGTTCACAGGTTTTTAATTCCTTGCTGCAAAGTAGTTCTCACAAATAAAGCGTGGTCTGACAATTGTAAAATCAGAGAATCACTTCAGTTGGAAGAGACCCTCAAAACAATCAAGTCCAACCATAATCTAACTCTGCCACTACCCCATGTCCCTGAGAACCTCATCTCCGTGTGTCCAACCCCTCCAGGGATGGTGACTCCCCCACTGCCCTGGGCAGCCTGTTCCAATGCCCGACAGCCCTTTGGGGAAGAAATTGTTCCCCAGATCCAACCTCAACCTCCCCTGGCGCAACTTGAGGCCGTTTCCTCTGGTCCTGGCGCTTGTTCCTGGGGAGCAGAGCCCGACCCCCCCTGGCTCCAAGCTCCTTTCAGGCAGGTCAGAGATCAGAAGGTCTCCCCTCAGCTCCTGTTCTCCAGCTGAACCCCCAGCTCCCTCAGCCGCTCCCATCACACTTGTGCTCCGGCCCCTTCCCCAGCTTCATCGCCTCCTCTGCACTCTCTCTAGTACTTCAAATTCACCTTTCCAAATAATCTTTTTCATGACTCAGATGTAACATCCCTAAGACCAAGCAGTTGCAGCAGTGCTCCGCCACTTCTTGCCAAGAGAACCTCCGCAGAATTTCTAGATCTTCACTAAAACACCTAAAGAGTCGCTCAAGGGAAACAACAAACACACCATTCCAAGAGCACCAAACACCACAGTTTGTAGAGAGATGAACACACGCATGGGCACGTATCTGAAGTAAGGAAGAAAATGTTTCTGTTACTCAAGGAACACGGTGAGTAAGGAAGCGTGAGGCAAGACGCGCGCTGGCCAGACCCACCTTGCCCGCGGCAGGGCTGCCGGCAGCGTCCTCGGCGCTGAAGTGCACCCTGGCTCGCTCATACGCCATGTCCATGTCTGATTTGGCACCGCTGGAACTAGCTGCAAGCAACAGAAAAGGTTTTTTAAGCACCTCCTTTACTCCAGTGTCTCAGCAATAGCAGATAGTACACGAAGTTGAGCAACGTTCTTTGTTTCTGAAGCCAAGGATAAAACAGAATGTGGCATCCTCAAATTCTTATTTATTCCCTTTTGACCTGGAAGATCTGATGGGTACTTTAAATCTTCTCATGTATACAATATGTCCCAAAATTCCCACATCCGCTCTGGTTCAGGGTACAATAATCATTTTGGGGCAGACAAAACACGGTCACTCTGAACTGAGGATTATCAGGAAGAGGCAAATCCATCAAACAGATTTTCCTCATTGTTTGCAGGAAATTGTTGCTATTAATCTTTTCTCCACCAAACCAACATTTTTTTGTACCCAATATATCGCAAGAACTTTCATAGGGAGAATATTAGGACCAGCAACTTCTTCAAGTCTCTCCACAGAAAACATTCCCCCCGATGCCTAAAATAATTCCAGATCTTTTCTACGACTTGTCCAAACTTCCAATGCACGTCACGTGCTGAGAGATACATAAGGAATTCCCTTGCAGGTCTCATTTATTTCATTCATTAATTTGAAGTCACTCACACCTTCTCTTCTTTACTCCTCAATTTTAATTTGTCTTAATTATATTGGCTGCTTGGCTGTCCCATCCACCTTCCAGGAACTTATCTGAGATAATCGATAATACAAACATAACTGGGAAATGTTTCCTATTTAATTACCTTCAATAGATATGTATGATTTACAGACAAGTTTAAAAATCATGCAGAGATTACAATTTCCTTTAATAAATAAAGCTAAAATAATTTTGATCATATTTCTATGTCTAATATATCTCAACAATATACTGTATTCAGAACAGTTTAAATATTCTCCCTTACACCTTTTTCTTTCTATTACTACATTGTTCTTATACTTTTACTTTTCAAAATACAAATTGCTGCTCAAAAAGGAAACACAATCGTCTTTCCTGACCGTTGAATTTTGTTAGCTGATAAACTCTGAAAGGGCTCAAATTTTTAATTCTGAATTTCTCTGCCATCCCCCTCCCCTCCACACACACACACAGAGGCATTTGCCCAGGATTGCCCTGATGTTTGGGAAGTTGGCTTTTGGAAACGGGGAGCTGCCCTATATTTACACCCTTGTGACAAATGATCGCGTGAAAAACATTACCCTCCCGTGAACAGAACAATTATTTTATTTCTGAAGGATCTTGACTCCTGTTTCCACCCCAGCTTGGACAAGGAGAGAATCCTACCGTCCTGAAGATTCACATCTACCTCAGAGTAATCCTTTCCACGTTATCTACAAATACCAACGAATCTTTGCAGGTAGTAAATCCACATCTGCCACTGGGGTCATAACATCATTTAATGACCAGCCTCCAAACAAGAATCACAGAATCCCAGAATGTCAGGGACTGGAAGGGACCTCGAAAGCTCATCCAGTCCAATCCCCCCGCCGGAGCAGGAACACCCAGATGAGGTTACACAGGAAGGTGTCCAGGCGGGTTGGAATGTCTGCAGAGAAGGAGACTCCACAACCTCCCTGGGCAGCCTGGGCCAGGCTCTGGCACCCTCACCATGAAGAAGTTTCTTCTCATCTTTCAGCGGAACCTCCTGTGTTCCAGTTCGTACCCATTGCCCCTTGTCCTACCACTGGTTGTCACCCAGAAGAGCCTGGCTCCATCCTCCTGACACTCCCCCTTTCCATATTGATCCCCATGAATGAGTCACCCCTCAGTCTCCTCTTCTCCAGCTCCAGAGCCCCAGCTCCTCAGCCTTTCCTCACACGGGAGATGCTCCACTCCCTTCAGCATCTTCGTGGCTGCGCTGGACTCTCTCCAGCAGTTCCCTGTCCTGCTGGAACTGAGGGGCCCACAACTGGACACAATATTCCAAATGCAGTCTAAAGAAGCCCGACAAGTTGACCCAAAGATTGTCATCAGCAAAATTTACAAATCGTAAGACCAAAAAAAGAAAAAAAAAAAAAAAAAGCACTGTTGATGCTACTGACTGAATTTCACGCACACTGCAACATTAGACCCTAAGTTTGTTATAAATAAAAAAAGCTGGGATGGTAGAAATAGCAGCATGGGACTCCATATGGGCTGGTTTGACTACCTGTCAAATATCCTGCCCTGCAAATCGCAGTGTCAGCATCATTACTGAGCCCAAATACACCAACTGCATTTTATATCTAAACATGCACTTCTCAGGTTAAACCTAAAGAATCAGATAACGGGCACGTAGGCAGGAAAAGTATCCTCTACATAGCTGTGCATTTAAAAAATAAATCAGAGGAGAAAGAGGAGGCATTCTAACAGTGCAAGCTTATGTCTCCTAGACTCCTATTCAAAGCAGAAGTCTTCGACTCAGTCGTAGATATAAACTCCCACATGGTGATTAATTAAACCGTCTTGTTGCAGCAGAACACGCTTGAACTGGAAGCGTTGACTCAAAGGCACAGACGGCCGCGGGAACGCGGGAGGGAACGTGGCCGTTCGCTGCACACGCTGCCGGGATCCCACCCGCAGCAAAACCAGCACCCGGCACGTCCCCAGCAGCGTCCCGGCTGCCTCTGCCCTTCCACGCTGCTCCCTGAACCTGTTCCTCTGCCACCGGCGAGTCCTGCGCTCCTGCAGATGTGCTGCAGGGTCGTGGCTTCACTTTTCAAGTGGGAAAAGCAGCTTCTCTTGGCTCTTAATAAAAAAAAAAAAAAACCCAAACAAACCAATAAAAGCTAACTGCTGTTTAACCTTAAAAAAAATTAAGTTGGGAACACTTACTTCCAGGAACAATCAAACTGATGAAGTTATCACCTACAAAAGATCATGTTGCTTCATTTTGTTCATCTAATTCTTCTGTACACCAGCCCAGATGCTCCACATGACTTAATTACATCTTTTGCCACAAAAAGGGTTAGTGTACTTAAAAAGCAGACTAGTCAAAGCTGGCACGGTCGTATTTCCCCATCTACACAACTGCTGTGTTTCAAGTTAGATAACTATACTAAAAAGAACTATACAAAAACCAGAAGAACAAATTACATCCCAACCCCAGGAGCAAAGTCATTTCTAGCAGTTTTTTGTTAGTTCAAGCAAATCGAAGAGATGCTGAGATAATAGCACCTCTGTGACTCTAATAACAAACACTCCTCTTTTCTCCGAATCAATAATCATCATAATCAATATTCCTGCAGAGTCTGAATGCACAGCAAAGCAGGGGAATAGAATCTGAAGCAGTGTCTTGATCTTTTCATTGCAGACATCAAGATACTTTCCATGCAAGCTAAACAGAGACACTAACCTCAGTGCAGTGAAGAGAAATCAGCTCTGTTAACCATAACCAGCTCTGTTAATCATAATTACCCAATTAGACATGCTCCTTCTGTCAGTAAAAATTAATTTTCTCTCTCCACTAAGCTCCATGTACCCTCCCATAATTCTTACGACACACAAAAGGAGAAAGGAAGGACAAACCGACATTCGCTGTTAAGCATGCAGGGATCCTTCCACATCAAAGCTTCTAAGAACACACATGGGCTCTACCTGTGTGGGCAGGTCTCACCAAACTACTGTTCACCTGAGGTAAAATGGCTGTGTTCAGAGTAAAACTGCTTAATTCAGCACTGAACCAAGTCTGCTGGTACATTTTACAAAGCACAGCACAAAACAACCCAACAGGTACGAAAATAAAGCCACGTCTTGCATAAGTCCATTCAGTATTTTCCCTTATTCTGTTTCCCTGGTTCAGAAAGATGATCTATGTATCACTAGCCAAAATGCTACTTCTCTGTCATATCCATCCCTCTGGACAGGAACACCAAAGTTATGAAAAAACAGAACTGGGACATCATACATTTGCACAGCAGAAATCCAAGAGGAAGTGAAACAGCTCTCTGTCGTTACAAATGAAGTAACTGTCTGTCCTTCTCTACATACCAGCAACATAACTTGATAGCAACAAGTGTTCAAGCCTTTCCTCAGGGCTGACATCAACGCTGAGCACTCCCTCAGCCCACCTCCCCCCTCCTAGTCCCCTCAGAGTATGTTCTTATCTCCTAAACCATTTAATAGTCAACATAACTTCTAACACGCCCAGTTGTATCTTTATTCCACTGATTAAATTTTACAGAACTTCCCTGGTAATATCTCCATAATGACCGCAGTATGTAAGCTTGACCTTTCGAGCACCTCAGGACAGTAGTTTGCCACTTGGCTAAGGACAGACAGACAGACGCCTTCCTTCTGTGATTCACCCAAGAAGTTCCAGTTTCTCCACCTTGGACACAAAGTTCACCCACCCAGCTGGCTCAGAGATGCCACGGTGCAGACAACTGAAGTTCAGCGCAATGAACACTGTGGCATCAAAACAGCTCGGCCTCATCAGTGGCTCATCAGAGCATTCAATGATAAATCACCTTTATTACCCACTCAAAAGACATTCCTCTAAAAGCAAAGCAGCCACGTAATGTTTTCTTTGGGACAATCAGCCAGCAAGTATCGTGTCATCTTCTGCATGAGAGATGACAGCATATCATCATAACTCACTTTGTTTCAGTTACACCAATTAATAAAGCCCTTCATTTGCAGGTCTCTCGGTAGCCAAATTACATTGTTATTAAAGACAGCAAGGGAATGTTCTCTTAGATAATAATCTGTTTGTTACTTCAGAAAATAAATTTTTGACAGATGAGTTAGGAAGCAGTACTGCTGCAAGGTGATTATCTAACATAAAGAGGAAGATTATCTAACCTGGTGCTTCAGAAACCACATCTTCCCCCATATGATTAGATATATCACATCTTTACCACAATTTGGCCAAGTACTACTTACTAGAAGCCTCTGCAGACCCTGCATAGGGAGGTGAAGAAAGGCTTCTTTTGAAAATATTTTCAGAGTGTTCTGTACCAGGAATCTTCACTGTATCTGAAATTTAGAGACAAAAGTTACACAACTGTAAACACAAGGTACTTCCTAAATAAAATAAATTTCATTGACAGCAAGGACCTCTCGCTACCCACTTTTAGAACTTTTTCATTCAAGCTTGTGTTAAAGGTTTTGAAACACCAATGTTAAACACTGTTTAAACCTGTTTCCTGCTTTTGATTTAATTAAAAAAAATCTTCAGGTTCAGATGCAAAAATTCAATGCAATTTATTTTCCTAGGTTCAGCTTCCATAGTGACACTTCAACCCCAAAGCCTACACATATCCAGCAATTCTTTTGCTAGTATCTAGAGTGCAGAATTTTCACAGCTTCTCCTATGAAATCAACATTAGGAGCCACTTTTCTTCCCCCTCCCCTGTTGATATATCATTAACAACACAGTAATAATTTCCTATTAAAGGTAAGGACTACCCAAAGACTTCAAACCTGAAACTGATTTAAGATGAACCCTAATTATTCTAATAAAATAGAATTCCTCTGATGAATAGCATAACAATTAAAGAACATCACAAAGGACTGTTACTACATGTTTCCAGAGACATTACCCATTTCCAGTGCTTCCCCAGCTTTTTCAAACTTCTCTGTGCGATCTTCCTCTGACACATTAGACGCTTGTCTTTTTAATGCTCTGCTGGAACTTCCTGCGGCTGTGACACTCGCCACGGAGGTGAGCGGGATGGCTTGGCTCTGCTGCGAGGGGAAAAGGCAAGTATAAACCAAACACATACAGCTTAAACTGGACCGGACCCTGTGCTGGCCCCTCATTCATTTCTGGGATCACCGACTCATTTCCGGAACAATCTCCTTAATTAGCGTGAGGAGCGAGCAGAGGGAGATGAGCCGCCCTCTCTTATCTCACGTGCAAATGAACTAAAGGATAAAAATCTTCTCACTTGGGACACTAGTAATGAAGTTTCATTGCACCCACCACCAAGAGAGCTACAGAGATCGTCGCTGGATCGACGGACCCTTGGAGTGGTGAAATCTCAGCTTCTGATATCTTTATCTCTATTTCTCTCTCTTTCTAACTTTATTCTGGGCACATAAGGGTAATACCATTGTGAGTTTTGTTGTCGAAGTCTTGTTAAGGTTTATGATATAGTTACAAACTTTTACCAAGTGACTATTCGTTGTAATTCTGATGAGGTTTAAGTAAATTCATTATCTAATTGAACCTCTTGAGTAACTGTTGGCACTCCTGGTTACTGCACAGAGTATTTAAAACTAACTGTGCCCTCATCCCACTGGGTGGGATGGGACACCCAGCCGCAGTGATTAAAGACTATCGAGGGTGCCCTCAATGGTGTACGTGTACAGTGATGCACACACACCAGTTTGAAGAGATGCATTGCTTCAAATTTCTGAAATTTAAGCTTTGTCCACCTCCCCCCAAGTCCCCATGTATCAGCGTAGGTTGGATTTCATGGGCTGGTTACAGCAAGCGCCTCACTTCTCAAGTACCGTCATTATTAAATTAATACGTAGCATTCGCTTTACAATCTTCTGAAAGAAGAAAAACCTCCCTGTGGCCAGTCACAGCCCGGCTGCACAGGAAGAGCAGATGCAATGTTCAAACTTACACAATTGAAGAGCTCAGTGGTGAGACCCAGGTAGTTGTGCAGAGCCAGGAACGTCACTCTCTGCAGCCTCACCATGATGATCTACAAATGGGAAACAAGAAACAGTAGGAATGGATTTAGCATTTGCTCACACTCATTTTTGCATTTAGATGTAATTATATACCAGAGTACCTGAAGGCACTTCATAAAATGCGGACTGTACCCTCAGCTGAAATTGCTTTTTAGCAGCTGACATATTGAGGCAAAGATAGATTCAAGGGATTTACCAGACTTCACAATCATTTGACAGCACAAGAATCCAGAGCCTTACTCCCAAACACCAAATAATGCTTTTTGTTTTCTGTAAACATTAATAATAAACATGCCTTGAAGTAAAAGCATTTCCTTCAGTCTTTTCCCCCTTCTTAAAAATAAATAAATAAATAAATAAATAAATATCCCAGCCTGCCCCATACAGAGCCTGTGCTATTGCTCTACAAACTCTAAACTAACACGAGACATCCCTGCCACTGACCTTCCTCTGCCCTGGCAACTCGCTCCCACTATTAAACCACCCTTGCGTTTGTATCAGCTCTCACGGAGCAAATTAAATTGGTATAATGAGCTGCTCTCCTCAACCGTCAGTATAAGGAGGTTCATGTGTCACACATAAATCAGCCAGGTACCAAAACAGCTCGCAAGGACAAAAAGATTTACAAGTGACAGTAAAACAAAAGGACAGACCAGAATGACCCATTAGGCCACGTGCGTCCATTGGAATATCACACCTGTGGGACAACGCGCCCCTTGGCAAACCCTCCAGACTGAAATCGTTAATGCACAAATCCCTGCACCACCTTCCACTTGCAGGAGGTATAATATATAGTGCAGATCGGCAGCGCTCGCTTGAAAACTGCCCAAGCTCCTGCACAGCAACGGGAGGCGAACTTCAAACCAATACAAAGCCCAGCTCTTCCCTCGGGTGCCAACAATCACTTCTGAACAGGAAATTCACACATCAATCTGAATTTTGTGAACTTTCCAAAGCGCCACCCCTCAGCAAACAGCTTCTGAGGGTACAGCAGTTCTTTTTCAGAATGTGACTGTCTTTTCCATACTCCAAGCCATTTTAAAACCTCGTTGGTGCGTAACCACTGTGCAGAGCCCACGCCAGCACATTCTACACCACCAGGACCAAAGAGCTTACAATGCAAGTCAGGCTGATTATATATTTATATATATATATATGTGTATTTATATATTTATATATTTTTAGATATATACACACATATACATACACAGACACACACACTTTTCTTCCTGTACGTGATTAATGCAGAGATCATTAAGTCTAGCACTCTTACTCTTCAGAGAAATAGCGAACATCATCCAAATCTTGAAAAGAGGCTATACTGACCAGTTCCATATCTGCAAAAGGATGATGGGCTGGCTGAACTTCAAAATGTAACTTGGAAATGGGAGTGATTTTTTTTCCTTCCCTCAATTCTACTTGACGACAAAGCTTACCTGTACCACCCTAACGAGAGTTTCAGGATATTTCCTGAACACATCTTGGAAGGCATTTGCTGGGAGTCGCAATATAGTGGAAGGAATGGCTGCTCGGGCTGAGACCGTTTTGGAAGGAGCAGGGTGACCCTACGAGAAAGTTTCAGAGACACGAGGTTAATGCACCAATTATCTGACCCAATTCTTCCCAATCGCTTTCCAAATTTCCACTTTGATATTGTGTATAATTGACAGACATCATCTGGCCACAAAAAGCCTTGAACTTGTGCTCTGTGACCCGTGGGCGCTGTAATGAGGGCGGCATGGTCAGGTGCATTCACATTGGCAATTTCACCGGCATTAAAGGGAGACAGAGGCGGAGAAATAAGAGCTACGGGAAGGTGTGTCGGGTTAAGGGGAACTGGCTGGTCTATCAACTCATTTAGAATTTTATTACAAAGCCAGGCTTCACAAGTATTTCAACTTCCAGCTACTCCAGGCTGCAGAAAACAGAGGTTTTATTATCTGTACTGATGATCGAGACATTTGCTGCAATAACAACCTTAGCCTCATACAATTAGCAAAAATTACAACAAAATTGGATGGTAATTACATACATAATGGAGAAAGACAAAAACCAAGCAGACTTATTGCACTCTAAGATACATATATATATATATCTATCTTCATATATATTCATATATATATGAAATATGGCAAATGACAAAGCCAAACAGCTTCTCTCTACTTGAGATAAACTGGGTCTTACCATCCTGAGTTGCCTGAAGAACAGATGAAGAATTAATAAACCATTGAAAGTTAAAACTGTAAGTGGGTCAAATACAGAGATTTTGACACTGGGAGGCAAGTTCAGGCTTTTGCCCCTTCAATCAGAATATATTTTAACAAAAAAAAGTCTACTGCCAGATACCTGGATAACAAACTCCAGACAACACGCCCCTTCCACCTCATTAGTAAATGCTGAAAATAATGTCTGTAAGTCATTAGTTCATTTATTAATACATGAAATATTGATTTATCCAGTATTTTTAAGATCAAAAGGAGTCCTTTTGTGGCACAGAGCATGACCTAAGGAAGAAATGGAGTTTCCACTTTACGACAGTGACCTGGCAGCTTCCAAAGCTTTCGCTCCTCCCCAGCAGCACAAGGCACATTTTTCCACACGCTAAACACCCAGATGCTAAATGCTGATTATAAATGAAAAAACCTGCAAGTCTTTCAGAGCATCAGGCAACGAAACACAATCACCGCAAAATAATTTCTGCCTGAAGAACACAGCAAACCCCAACAAGATACATTCTGTACAACTATAACCACCCTGGAAAACAGAGTTACAGCTCTGCCTTGCTGGTCTGGAAGGCACCGTAAGGCAGATTCTAAAATTAAATTAATTGGAACCAATCTCTTAATTACACCAACTCCGGCTGACCTTTTTATAAAATCTGGGGATGGTATTAATAGCTTTGATTTTCAAGTTCCCAAGGGATTTGAAATTTTAAACATCTCTTAGACCTACAGCACAAAGCTACCAGGCGTCCTCGCTTTTCCTGCGTTTCTCTTCATTAAGTAAAGACATTAACAAATGACATTTCTGTGCTTTTGCTGCACCCAAAAATAAATGCAACTATCTTCTTTTACCGGCCAGTTTAAAGCCTGGCTTTAGATGATGAAGTCACTTGGAATTCTCCTTATACACAAATGTAAAAGAAAATGTATATATAGTCAGCCTTTAAGCACATACATTGCTATACTTGCCATCAACTGTATTCCCTAACAGACTCCACACTAAATACACAGTGAAAAAGTTAAAGAAATCTATTAAATCTTTAGTTGTTGGACAAGGGATAAAGTGTTTAATAGTGTCCCATCATAGTTATTCAAAAGGGCAAAATAAGCACCGTATTTCCCATTTATATGGTCTGTACCCAGTAAAGTGTTTTGGGGTTTTTTTTGAACAGTGTTTGTTTGAGAATAGATCAGGGGTGTCACAGTCATTTTTACCAGGGCCGCATCAGCCTCACGGTCGCCTTCGAAGGGCCAAATGGAATTTTAGGGCCCTATAAATGTAGGAGTAGTTGGATAGACCAGTGCTGACAGTCTCTCAGAAAACCAGTTTAAGGATAATAACAGATAATGACGCAGCCGCCTTTTTCTCCAAAGAACAGCCCATCCCTCCAGTTTTTCAATGTATAATTTTTCCTTTTCGCAATCCCTGCATGCAAGCAGTCGGCTTTGGAAAGGGCAAAGCACCGCGTCTAATTGGGCTGGAACGCGGAGAGGAAATGTTCCCGTAATTGTCAGTTCTCTCAAATGTAATGAAACCAGCTGCTCACGGAGAACACCACATTGAAATTATAATATTTTCCAATCGCACACTGAGGTCACAAGGAACAGCGAAGTTATAATCAGTAGTGAATCAGGGCTTTTTCAACATAGAACTTTTTGCTCTCAATGCAGATAACTATTCACTTCTGTCTTGCTCTAAGAGCTGTCGAGTGACTAAATATTGTAGGTGACAAACACCACGGCTGAAGTAGTAGCCGAACCCAGATGACAGCTAATAGCCAAATCCAAATGAATTTGGTTAAGAATCTGCTACAGGTGCTTTACATTCTCCCACCAGGAATAACTCCCTTTTTGTACCCAAAATTCTGGCATATTCTCCCTATTCCCATCACCTGGATTTTGCCTCCCCGGCTCCCACCTGCCTCCTCCGCACCGCACCAACGTTTCTGCCGCAATCAATCGCTTCTTTATAATCTCATTTATCTTGTCTGCTGCTATTTAAACAGACTCCAGCCCTGCAGGCTCACCTGTATCCAAGGTGGTTGTTTGCAGCTTCTTTTAACCCTCAGACTTCCATTTTTTTCCCTTCAGTCACTGCCAATTGATCAATATTCCTCCCAGTCTCTTATTTCTCATTCCAACTACGCCACCTGCTCATCATTTTCCAAATAGTATCTTCGCACGGAGGACAAAAGAAGAGTAAAACCGCAAACTCAGCATCAAACACCATCTCTATTTGTCCCGTTCGACTCTGAATGAAAATTCAGCGTTCGGGGAACAGCCCTGATTGCACGTGGGGAAAAGCACAAGGGAAAACAACGGCTCCCAAAAACCCTTGTGTGGGCATCACCAACGATCAGGTCAGAGACTCCTCTAATATTTGAGGCGGTAGCAGTTCAGAGTCAGATTAACCACAACACAGAACTGTTCCAAAACACCACACTGCTGGTGTCTACTGGGATTCCGAAGCTTCTCGTTTCTCCTTCTAATTTTGAGAAAGCAGCGTTTATCTGTTCTCAGAATGAGTGAAATGCAGAACAAGTCTCTTATGCCAGAGCTGGTATCTTTGCCATTAGTAGATCAAAGCAGGCACTTCAATTTAAACAATTAGAAAACTAAATTATAGAAGTAGCTCTTGTGTGATCTTTCTTTTAGATCCAACAAGAGGTTGCCACTTCTTGCCGCAACCTCAATTTCCTTGCACATCTCTCAAGCAAACGGGACAGGCCAGACATCGCGTGTTACAAAATCGGTCAAAGAAACCACAAATCCAGCTCAGACAACTCAAATCCTCTCTGCATAAATTCTTTCTTTGTGTCAGGTCCATGTGTTTGGTGGTACAGCGAAAATTAATTAAGGTTACAGTATCCGCAAGAAGTTCTAAGACTCATTCGCTAATTTGGAACACGACTGAGAAGCCTCTATTTTGACAAACGCTACTTTCTTCTTCCTTACCCATTTTCCCAGTACTTTTATACCCAAAGTCAGTAAGGAGCACAATGAGGAGGAGGAGAACTGAGAACAAAACAACCAGTTCAAAGCTGGGAAACAAGGGATGAAAGCGGGAGTTGTAAAGATAAATGAGAACAAGTTACTTCAGCAAAAAAAAAAATCGCAAACTTTTTGGTTAAATACTCTTCTGCATGCTGATAACCCTTTGAACACACTTTCGATAATTTATATTTTCTGATTTACCAGTGGTATAACTAAAGAGAGAGAAAAAAATAGAATTAAAAAAAACCCTCACACATACCACAAAATGAATGGCAAGCACCCGCAAACCGTAGTTATGTAAGAAGGATTTCTTCTTGTTTGTTGAAAAAGGATACAGGAAAATAATATTGTCATTAAGAAAAGTTACCTGTGGAAGTAACAAGGGCAAGGATACCTCTAAATCATCTGCTATTAATATAGATTTGGCAGCAAGATCTAGACTTGTACAGTCCAAATTATTCACGTGCCATGACTTTCTATGGAAGAAAACGTGACCAAGCTTCAAAACTGTTTATCACTTTCAGTAGGCTTCATGGAAATTTAATATATATATTTGTCTGCTTGCATCTAGAAGCGGGAAAGAACACTTTACAGAATCATTAAACTACTTACACATAAAATAATGGCCCCCTTTAACGAAAGGAGACAGCCAAGCACAAGAGTGACACGATACACGGTCAAATATGAACAACTTCTAGATCAGATTATCTTCATCCTCTCAGCCATCAAAAATCCTTCAAGCAAAAGCTTTAAGCGCTGTGTGTTATGGAATATAATGAATTCGCCACCTTTCAATTTAGGTTTTCCTAAACAGACGCGCTGTGACAATTGCAGCAAAACCATATTGTAATTCCAACCGAAACAAAACCCACACCACTAATTCGTGCAATAAATCCAACCAGCCAGCGTTCAGCTCGTCTCGTCGCCTGTCAAAGCACGCAGCCTTCAGATGGCCAGCAGCAGCATTAACATTTAGGAAAAAAATTAATCCATCAGCTGGTTTCACAGTATAATTACAATAATAACAACTGTCAGATTTATTTTCATTAGGCTAAATGAAAATAAATTCAGTAAGTAACAAATCAAACAGTGAAACCCTGGATTTGTGGGCCCTAACCTGGTCCGCTCCCCACTGCTTTGTGACCTTGAACAAACCACACCGTACCTCAGGTTTCCAGCCATAAAAGAATAATTCCGATCTTATTGCTTATCGGAAACAGCCAGTGTTCCACTAGCAAGCACACACGTCTCACAACCAACTAACGTACCACAGAGCTACGTTTACAGCTGTGAAGGCCTGGGACGAGAGAAAGAATTGGTCAAAGAAACATTTCCCATTCTGATTTTTTCCTTGTAATATTCAAAAGTCGACTTCCCTCGTGGAATAGAACTGTAAAATGTCCTGAGTCGAAAGGGACCCACGAGGATCATCGAGTCCAACCCCCTTGAGAGGCTCCATGCCACGAAGCAGCTGCAGAAAACCTGAACCGGTGAGAACTCACCGTGATAACGTCGAGGATGCTGAGCAGGCTGTGGACGCTGTCTCCCGCCAGCACCTCCTTAACGACCACTTCTGTCCCGTCCTGCAAGCGTAGGAGAGACGATCAGCACGGGCTCACAGTCAGATATTTGGCATATACGGAGCATTTCAGAAAGCTTAATTAGCTCTCCTTTTCCCACTCTGAGCAGCCCTACCAGAAATGGCCCCCTGTTACAATTTGGACGTTGGTTTCCTCTCTGCTCTGATGGAAGCGTGCCAATTCAAGCCACAGTTTTCAACTACCATTCCAGAAGTGATAAATTATAACAAACTAAAAGCCAGTTTGGGCTAGGGGGAGATGTAACCTGCTTGTCTTTGCTATGTAACAACAACAACAACAAAGGCTTCCTTCACTCTCAGAATTAGCTCCCTCGATCGAGGGATTACATGTCAAGAGGTAGTGCAGAACAAAGCACAGCAAAATACAAAAATATACAGAAATTAGCAAATTTGGGATAATATACAAACACACAATCCCTGACTTTTCAGCCATCAGGAAACTGTTCACATGGTAAAGCTAAACTCAAAGTTCAGGAAGAAGGAAAAAAATAAAAATCCAAATTGGCAGGGGGGGTTGCCAAGGCTAACACCAGTTTAACACTCACCGATAACACAAACCAACATTTCTCTTCCCTGCCTACCCAAAAGTGAATCTGAATCTTCCACCTCCCAGGCAAACCCGCTGCCTACCAGCCAGAATGTTATGGAGTGAAGTGCACTCAGTCCCTCCAGCTCTGCACACCTAATTATTTTGTACAGCTGCCATCCAAAGGGGAATCTTTCCAACACTATGCAAGGCCAGGCCAGCACTCCGTCCCCGCTCCGTAACTAGAGCATGGGAGGACACTTCGGAACACCAGATCAGCACCGTGTTCGCTCTCTCATCTAAGACACGGGGGAACCACAGCAAAAAACCCTTGATCTTTATAAATATCATAGCCCTGGAGGGTTGGAATGAATCCTTTCTAAATCACTATGATTCAATGTGAAGTTTAATCAATGCTTCATGATTCACGCCAGCCCATATGCTATGCCAACAGATTGATCTCGAGAACCACAGCTGGGTTTATTCTTACGCTCTCCTGGATGCAGACTTCCAGCCTGCCGTCCTGCACCACGTAGATGCTGTTGTCCAGCTGCCCAGGCCGGATGATGTATTCGCCTTCGTGCAACTGCACAAAGAACATGTGCTTGCACAGCTCCAGGAAAAGAGGTTTCTCAAAGTGGCCAAGGACCCTGCAGGGAAGAAAACACAAAGGGAAACCTAAAATTGCCATTGTCCTTGGAAAATCCTCCCCAAATTAGCAAAGCCAGGCACAAACAGCAGAGGAACCCCAGCAGCAAGGCAGGACAGAATTCCCCCATGCAGAAGTGCAAGAGCCCTGTGAAACACTGAAAACTGTAAAAACTGGAGGTCCTTTTCAAGCAGCGCTCTGAGCAACGCCAGCAGGCTCTGAAGGAAGTACATCCAATCTTCCTCACAGCTTTTGAAGGGAAAGAAATATAAAAACCTGCAATAGATTCACACATTGCGTGAAAAAAGTGACCCTTGGGAACTTGCCCTTTTAGTACAGCTACCCTGTTTGTGCAACCAGAACACACGAAAAGTACTGAAAACAAAGAGAAAAATTCCTGTCATCTGCATGAAATTGTAACTTGGAATATTCCAGATAATGTGCACCCGGACTCTGCAATACTGGAACTAGTCAGTCACTACCACGCAGACAGAAATACACATCTTAAACCTGATCATTCCGTGCACAGCACTAGAAGGGCCCTTCATACAGCTCCATTCCCTCACATTTAACAGCATCAATCAATCAAATCCTGCTGCAACATCAATTAGTCACAGGAGATCATAATTCCACAGCAGAAAGTTCAGATGATTTAACTAGCGGTTTTACTGCAGTATGTATGACCTTCGGGACTAAATTATGTCAGAACTGGGAGAAAAATGAACATACGCAAACAAAACCAAAATTACAGGTCTGAAGATCACATTCACTTTGCTGCGTCAGCAATACAAACATTTGAGTGAACGGGCACAAAGACCATCCCCTCCTGCAACCCCCCCAGAGCTGTGAGGGTTGACTTTGATTCTGTTTGCAACCTTTTTAGCCAGAGAAATAAAAGATTCTGCAGTTTAGAAAGTTGTCAATACGGTATCCAATTAGCATTTACAAATGATGATGCCTTTCTGTATCAAAAATTGTGTGATATTCTAAAGGGAACTTAAAACATACTAAGAGAAATCTGTTCATGTCAGAAAAGCTTCATTATCACATTATCATTATGCCCCAAATTAGGCCACTAATATATGTCCTTTCTTTTTTTTTTTTTTTAGACGCACTCAACTGTTTTCTGAATGTTTCTAGAAAATTAGAAGTCGCGTATTCTTTCCTCATGCTCAGATGAACACTCAGTCAATTGCTTAACGAGTCCGACCATGCAGTGACAAAATTTAAGACTTGACCCAAACTGGTAAATATTTAGATCACTCGAACATCCATTAAATGCAAAACCCAAACTTATCTCTCCATTTAACATTACCTGACATTTTTAAGCATGTATAAGACTTCCGATGGCAAATGGGAATTCTTGACATCAAATTCGGTCAGATCCGCCTCTAGCAAGGAGGGAGGTGGTTCTCTGGGTTGCAGAGTCGGACTTTCTTTCTTAATACGCAGAATCCTACAAAATAAAACAGAAGCCAGAGTGTTCAGGAACCAGGCTCTGTGGCGTGAGTTTTTCCCTTCCCAAAAGCCCGAGTACCTTTTGGCCAACGATAAAACTTTGGTCCGTTTCCGCATCCTTTGGCGAGGCACGGTGTTCCCAACCAGAGTGTTGGGAAGGGTTGTAACCTAGAAGGAAATCATGAAAACAAAAACATTTACTAAAACCCAAACCAAACAAAACAACAAACCCCAGCCCATCCGTTCCAACTCTGCAAAGGCTCCAGATCATCTACCAAGTCCCCAGAATGTGAGCAGAGAAGTGCTTGTACAAGACCTTGGAGGATTGGAACAATCTACTCCGGGATCACATTCTTTCTAGAAAGCAACAGGAGTATACTTCGATTTTATTAAGCTGTTTTCTTAATGTATAGGAGTATACTTGGATTTTATTAAGCTACTACTACAGTGGTAATGGATGGTAGAGGGAAAAAACCCGCAGCTATACAGTTCTCGCTCAGAAACCCTCCAGAGCAGGCAGAGCAGCCACACTGACAGCTCCAGCCCTCCCCTGGCAGCCTGTGCTGCTGACAAACCAGCGCCGTGTTCGTTTCGGAGCTGGTGACAAACTCCCCAGACACCAGCAAGGCTCTGACTTGCTTGTAACAGGTACCACGTGCCGCCTTCTGGACAAATGCAACAACTGCAAGACTGAGAAAACACCTAATAGTTATTTTCTAAACATTATAGTTCTCCATTTGCTTCTCAGGGAGCTGAATCCCAGGAAAAAGTTTCTCTCTCCAAAAAAGAAAAAAAAATAATATTTAATTAGTTTGGAGACTCAATTATTTTTTCTTTTTTAGAGAGTAAAATCTTGGTACTTCACCAAAAATACATGAAGTACAAGCAACAGAACTTAGTTTGTAACATTCTACTCAGGAATAAAAGCAAAGTCTAAAATTCTGAAGCAAAAACCACCTGAAATTATCTTAGTACATGGAACTCTAAGCGTTCTTTACTCATGTGTGTTACATATAAACACCAGTGTTAAAGAATATTACAATTACGAAGTTGCTGGCAACACACACAACTTCCTTTCACTGGGGGCTTTTTTAGCCAAGGCTGATCCGCAATGCAAGAGTGAGGTTCAGGGAGTAAACTCCTCCCTCCGCAATGAGAGACAGCCCCACAATTGAATTTTAAAACCAGCACAGTGTCTAATTATTAAGTCCAAGCATTTGAATTCACCTGGGTGAAGCTCAGCAGTGTGTGAGCAGGAGGCAGCAGCAGCTCGCAGGAGGAAGCGTTTGTTCCTCAGCACGCAGTGACCAACAAAGCAAGTTCACCCACCCGCACCTTCTCTACAGATGTTGCTTTTGGTGCCCTGGCACTGTGAGCGCACAGCTGGATTGCAGCAGGTTGTCCCATGGCCAGGACACCCCTGCTCTGCTGGTGGCCCCAAAGGGGGCCAGTCCGAATCACAGAATCACAGAATGTCAGGGACTGGAAGGGACCTCGAAAGCTCATCCAGTGCAATCCCCCCGCCGGAGCAGGAACACCCAGATGAGGTTACACAGGAAGGTGTCCAGGCGGGTTGGAATGTCTGCAGAGAAGGAGACTCCACAACCTCCCTGGGCAGCCTGGGCCAGGCTCTGGCACCCTCACCATGAAGAAGTTTCTTCTCATCTTTCAGTGGAACCTCCTGTGTTCCAGTTTGCACCCACTGCCCCTTGTCCTATCACTGGTTGTCACCCAGAAGAGCCTGGCTCCATCCTCCTGACACTCCCCCTTTCCATATTGATCCCCATGAATGAGTCACCCCTCAGTCTCCTCTTCTCCAGCTCCAGAGCCCCAGCTCCTCAGCCTTTCCTCACACGGGAGATGCTCCACTCCCTTCAGCATCTTCGTCGCTGTGCTGGACCCTCTCCAGCAGTTCCCTGTCCTTCTGGAACTGAGGGGACCAGAACTGGACACAATATTCCAGATGCGGTCTCAAGCCTGCTGGACCCGCACCCTGGCTCTGCCTCTCCATGGCAGTGGGCAGGGAGCACTTACCAGTGTCAAAATAGCTTTTTTTCCTTCACCAACCATTTGTATTTACCATTACTCACTCGACAAGTGACTACAAGCAAGCACTAACCATTTGCTACTCTAAAAACAGGTCAGAGTTCCGGCTCGAGCAAGAGGCAGCTTTCCAAAGTCAGACTTTATCAAGAGCATCATACATACTAAACCCGTGCACAGAGCTCCAAGCAGTTGCTGCACAGATTCTGGTGTGGGAAGCATTGAGTAAGGAAATCACCTCGATCTCCAGGACCTCTTGCACAAGGTTGTAACAAAACCAAACACAAAACCTCTGCACCGGCACAGCCACTCGTGGTACCTCTGAAAAAATGAGTTCTATTGACCATGGCGGTACAGTCAAAAATAAAAAACTAATCTCGAATTCTGCATACACATAGGAGCTTCAAGGGAAGTGTGTATTTTAAGGAGAAAGACAGGAAGATTAATCTCCTCAGTGAAATCCAGGCAGTCAGTGATGAACACCTAGCACGCCTACTGAGAGTAACCTAATACATTAAAGAAAATGTCTGTCTGCAGATTTCCTTGAGCCTTCTTGTTGTAATTTCCCAAGAAAAGCCACTTGCAAAGACAAAAGCAAAAAATAAACAAACAAAAAACTGAACTAAATATCAACTAGGCAGCCATAGACTCAAAGGATTTAACCAACTGATGCAGAAAGATTCATGACTGATGGAAAATTTTTGAGAAGACCTTTCAGAATAACAGGACAGCAGCAATACCAGGACAGGAACCTGAGTGTGGAGGTGGCATTCCTTGTGACAACCCAAGGCAGAGAAGTCGATCTTGGGATAAAACCCTCTCTAACACTTTCTAATGAGACAGTTCAACAAGTCCTATTTGCAATTGATAATAAGGAAACAAGGGCTCGAATGCTGAAGGGCTTAGTGCTCTTCAAGACTGTAGAAAAGCAAATCTGAGTGTCTGGTTCGCAGACAGACTCACGCAGGAAAGAAGGTGCCAGATTTGAGTGTGAGGGCAGTACTGGTAGTTACTATCTGAAAGGGACAATCTTGAGGCACTGAGTATCTTGAATATAATCCTAAATACTAAGACAGAGAGATTACTACAGAGATATATATCAAAAAAAGAAGCCGACTCCACAGTGGAGTCAGATTTACTCCTACCCTCAACGTCTGCAAATATTGCTGAAAGAGGTAAGGCTGGGCCAGAAAGAGAAGCTTTTGCTGTTCCATCAGAATTCAGAAGCAACAGAATTCCAGGAGCTCTGAAACATTCCCAAAATTCCAGTGAAATTGTCTGGGTTCAAGGCCCCGGGCCAGGCTAAGCAAGTGAAGTTCACGACACCTCCCAAAGCGGATTTTAATCTTCCCTCCCAGTACGCCAGATTCCCTCACCTTCCTCATGATCTTCCGCCCATAGAACATCACTTTGTCCCGCTTGCGAAATCGGTACTGAGGTACATGTGGCTGGAGTTGTTCTGAAAAAGAGGAGCATCCCGTCAGAAACCATCGGCAGCTCTGTGCTAACGGAAAGAAAACGGAACACGGGCTCCAGAACAGCTGTGGCTCCTGTCTGTGGAGCTGCGAGCTCCTGTGGCCAGCATTTGGAATTTAAACCAACACAAGACACCTCATTATCCAGCTCTGGTCAGCCACGCCAGACTAGGGAAGAGCTGGCTGGAGGCTCTGCCTAATCATCAGAGAGATTACATGGCTCTAAACAGATATAAGGATTTAATCTCACCAAGGAAACCTCTAATTCACCTGTTTCTCATCATTGTAACGGTGAAATTGCAGCAGGGTTGAAATTCTTTGCATGCCAACTATGCTACAGCCGTCATAGAGAAATAAAACTCTCCAATGTTCTGCACATGACAGTTGTGAATCCTGCGCTCACCCCTGGGTAAGTGAATTAACCAAGTTCTTCAGCCTTTCAAAGCTGTTTTCCTGCAAGAACCACCAGCTTTGCAGCGAGCAATCGGTACAAACCGGCACAGAATCTACTGCTTATTGTTACAAAACTACTGAGATAACTGAGAAACCTGCTTTTAAAACACACATAGTTCATGGGTACTTACTGGATCGTTTCACTCGTCTGTAAACAACAAACACGACAATCGCTATGAGGAGCAATGCAACTGCAGCTCCAATGGCAATTCCAGTCAGCTGTGGGAGGAATTCAGGGAGGAAAGAAGTCAGCAACTCCTAGAGCTGGAAATTTTTAAGTACTGTTTGGAGGGCTAAAGAACGCTTAGGTCAGTAAGAAGTCTAAAAGTCAAGCACATTCATAAATATTTAATTTTTAATTAAAACATCACATATGCACAAAGTTTTAGTTTAAACTACATCAGTATCTCACTCATGCAAAATATTCAGCATTTTCCCCCGCTGTGAGCTGATCACCTCAGTGTACAAGGGATGAAACAACAGAGTTAACTCCTGCCTCGTGCACAGTGACAAAGAAACACACAGTCAGACTTTGACTGTGATTTAGCAGAGTTCCTAGAACTCCCGAGAAGCTACACCCTATTTACACACACAGAGTCATTCACCCGGCTGATTAGAGCTGTACGTTACCATAGTGGTCTGTATTCTGTCTTCCACAAACTGCAGAATCGCTGTTCCGCTTGCTGGCAACACAACCTAGCGCCAAAAAAAAGGCGAAATTAGTTTCTCACAACTGGCAAAAAGCCTCAATAAAAACATCTTGGCACCTGCTCTGGCACACAAAACACAACTTGATTGTATTTTCCAGCATCTTTCAGCTCCAGCCCCCTTTGCAAACAGCAGACAACCAGTGGAGAGAGGTCATTAGTGAAGTTCTATGGTGTCAGGATCCCTAAATAGTCCTAAAACAGGGTCAAATGGTGAAGTGATAACTTGTTTTGATGATTCTATGTTATTCAGAGCAACAAGGATGAGAATTGAATGTAAAGGGCACTATGAGACTGAGAAAATAAGTCATAAACTAGCAGATTAAACCATAAAAAGAAAATTATGCACATGGGAAAAAGCCCCAAGCTCAGGTAAACAGCCCTGGGACCCGTGCTGACTATTGTTATTAATGAAAAAAATCTGGCAGTTACAACAGTCTCACAAATGCCAGCTCAAAACTTACCAGAACAAGGGGGAAAAGCAAACCAAATATTAGGAACAAGGAGGAAACAAACCAAGTTCAAGGACAGATACATCCCCCTGTAAGTCTTGAGCCTCACAAGTACTTGAATCTGAAGTACTACACACAGTTCTGGTCCCAGTTTTTGCCCTCGGTTCCAGATCTGGGTGACCTCTTTGTTCAGCTTTGCCACCAAAAGAAAAACAAAGCGCACACCGAGAGTCACCAAACTGGTCTCACTCACAGAGTTTGTTCCAGTTCTACAGAGCAAATCAAACTCCTGCCTGAGCGGTCAGCATATCGACACTTTCCCTTCCCAACGTTAGTCAAACTAACTCTATCACTGTTATTATCAGACTGTTATTAGGGGGATTGTAGTGAAAAGTCACAAGAATTTGAGGAAAAATAAGTTGAAAATTTGTTAGCAACAAATACAATTCATTTTGGCAAAATACAGTGAGTTCTTGGTGTAAGTCTATTGTGGTCACTTGTTTCCCCTTGACATTACAAGTGACTTACACAGTTCTGCCACTGTCCAGGCCAGTATGATCTCAAATAACAGCAAAAATAGTCATTGCCAACTGACAGTCACATTGCTGCGACACGAGGGGAAGAAACATGTTCACAAGCAAAAGAATAAAACACACACACATACACACACAGACCGAGTCCTCCCGCCTCAACACAGAAAAACAACGAGGGAAAAAAGAAACTCAAACCTCGGCGAAAAACTGTGAGGTTGCTGCAGGGTTTCTCAAAAACACCGAGGAAAACATGATATGCATCCCACGTCCTACGCGGGGCATCTTTTCAAGCAGAATCCTTGTGGAAAAGCATGGGAAGCAGCAGACGGGCTGCAACCCCAGAGATGTTTAAAACGTCTACACGGTCCTTGTTACATCACAGCACCTGGGACAGGTGTGACGTCACCGTGAGGTCACCACAGGACACCCCAAACCTGCGGGAGCTCTCTGAGGAGCGCGACAGAGCTCACACGCGCTTTACAGGGCTTCAAACAATTCCTGGAGGCAAAACTCACGTGGAACAATCCCAAAAAGAGCCTCACTTCATTCGAAAATGGAGCAGTGACACGCTAAGGGTATGTATCATATCAGCATAAATTGCATTTGTCTGCTTTTTCCAATGGTGTCCAAATTCCGTTAAGAAAATGAGAATTAACAGTAATTAACAGAAATATACAGCTGCACAAACGACACTCCCGCCCGTCCAGAGCACCAAGCACAGAACGAGCGGCTCTGCTGAGAGTTTAACCAACGAAAGGCAAACAGTGAGACAAACACCAGGCAGGGAGGGGTGGGAACCCTTATCTGCCCCGAAACCAAGGACTCAAACCAGGATCGCCCAGGACATCAGACTTCCCTGTAGCTCATCCGCACACGGGCTCACATGCCTATGTTCTGAGTATAGATACAGGACTATCAGAAAAATTTAACCACATACGGGTAGGCCGTACGTGTTTTTTGGTTGTGAGCAGAACTATTTCCTATCCTATTAAATATAATACTACATATTATATAGAACTATTTCCTATGGGCCTTGTCTTTCATTACTATGAAAAGCACCACGAGCCTTGTTGGACTATGAGTTTTGTATTTATGATTAAGAACAGATGCAAGAAGCTGCCACAGAATTGTGCAATTCTTCCATCTTTTAGGCTGAAACTGTACTGTTGAAGAAACAGGTACTTAAATTGTAACATTCTAACACCTTAGAACATGAAGCAGAGTGTAAATGCTTTGCAGAAAAACAAAAATACAAAGACAGACACACATGAAAAAATGGGACCAATCTTAAATCTTTTGGCAGGATAAATCTCTTATCAAGAAAGGTTTTTTCAAAGTAAAATCACCATATCTAAAGACATTACCCAAATGTTATCAAATTAGGCACAGTAGCTTTCAGCTTCTGGAAATACAGGGGAAATAAATATGTCCAAAAACTATAACAAAGTATCCCGTACCTCGAGGCTGGTGCTGTTGCTTTCGTTATCCATGGCTGGAGGTACATCAGGACCAAAACTAAAGAAAAAAAAAAAAAAAAAAGAGATGACTGAGTTAGGACATGACTATACTTTCTAATGTAAAGTGTTTTTAACTTTGCAACACAAAGCGAACCAGAACTGCCCTTCCAGTCTGGCAAAACGAGACAATTCAAGGGGAAAAACTTATTTTTTCGTTCATTGTCGCTTTTTCTGTGTGTCGAGGAGCAAAGCCCAGCGAGTTCTCACGGAAAGGCAGAGACACCAGAGAGACCGAAGCCCCGGGAAGCGGCCGCGTCCCCGCTCCGCCGGCAGCCCCGGGGCCGCCGCCCCGCACACACCGCTCCCCGCGTTCCCTTTGCTCCAAGGGACCCGCAGCTCCCGGCGCTGAGCCCCGCACACGGGGACACTGCACCGACACCTCACCGGGCACAGCCCGGAGCCGCAGCCCCGGCAGCGGGTCGGCCCAGCCCGGCTCACCCCGCCCGTGCTGCCGCCGCAGCGGGCAGAGCCCCCGGCGCTGCCCCGTTAACATAAATCACTGAACGCGGACGCAAATAAAAACAATAAACAACCTCCCGGGCGGGCCACGGGGCACCGGCACCTCCCGAGCTGCCGCCACAGCCCACAGACCCGGCCGGGCCCCCTCACCTGCCGCCGCCGCGCCCCGAACCGCCGCCGAGGTCAAGGGTCAGCGCCGGCGGCGACGGTCGCGAGGGAAGACCCTGCCCGCCGAGGGGGAGGACAGGCCCCGCCCACTCCGCGGGCTCCCCGCTGCTGATTGGCGGGAAAAGCCCCTGCTCCCGCGCCGAATGGCCCGCATCCTTCGCAGGTTAGGATAGGCGCTGCGGATTGGCTGGCGCGTTTCTGCCAATGGGAGCGGGCGGTGTTAGTGTGTACGGAGGCCGCGGCGCGCTGAGGTGAAGGCGGCTCCGCCGGGCCGGTACCGGAGTGGGGAGGGCGGCCCCGGTTTCGCTGACCCTCCGGCGCCCGGCATGGGGCTGCTCACCGCGCTGGCCCGCGGGCTGGTGCGCGGCGCCGACCGCATGTCCCCGTTCACCAGCAAGCGCGGCCCGCGGAGCCACAACAAGGGCCGGGGCGCCAAGCAGCTGGGGGTGCTGACGGCCGGCAGGAAGTTCATCCTCCTCAGGGAGATGGTGCCGCAGTTCATCGTTCCCAACCTGGAGGGCTTCAAGCTCAAGCCCTACGTCTCGTACCGCGCCCCCGAGGGCTCCGAGCCGCCCATGACGGCCAAGCAGCTCTTCAGCGAGGTGGTGGCTCCGCGCATCGAGAAGGACGTGAAGGACGGGACGTTCGAGCCCGGCAACCTGGAGAAGTACGGCTTCGAGCCCACGCAGGAGGGGAAGCTCTTCCAGCTCTTCCCCAAGAACTACGTGCGGTAGAGCGTCGTGGGAAGAGCATCGCCCTGGTGTGAGAGACTGTCACTGGCTATTAAAAGCAAATCCTTCCTCTTGGTCTTTCTGCAATGTCTGGTTTAAATTGGCGGTTAATGTTTCATCCCCGGCTACGGGAAGCGTTACTCGCGTCTGGTTGTGTAAGCATGTGGGTGTCCTGCTCTCAGATAAGAGCTCTTTGATCAGATGCTGATAATTAACAGGCGGCAGTTTCTCTCCAGGCGGCTGAAACATCATTTTGTCCTTCTGGGAAGGAATTCCTGCCCTCCGGGAGGAAGAGGACAAGTCTGCCCCTCTCAGGAGGGGCCAGGGTTCCCCAGCTGTGGGGACAGGGCAGCCCAAGGGGCAGCGGTGGCCAAAGAGGGGACACAGGGATGGATTCACCCCCAGCTCCAGCCAAGTGTTCCACTGGCCCAGGAGTGGGACCTAAAACAGGCAAAGTCAAGTCTGTACCCTAAACTCTCTGAGAACTGTTGCTTATATTAAATACCATGATTTTTCCTGACCTCCCCAAGCCTTAAAACTTGTCTTTCTTTTAGGGTAAATCAGGATACAGTTAACAGGTACATCTAATGTCTGTGCCTTAGCAGTGCAGCTGCTTGAAGTTGCAAGGTAACTGTTTAAATTTGAAACATATCTCAAGAGCTGTTGCTTTGGGACATCTATTAGAAGAGCAGTGTTTTGCTGTTCACCAAATAAAATTGATACAAGTGACATTTACATGGACAGTTGTGTGCAACTGTTTAAAGTAGAAACTGCTAAATTCTAAATGGTTTAAGTCAGGGGGTGTCAAACTTATTTTCACCAGGGGCCGCATCAGCTTCGCAGTTGCCTTCAAAGGGCCGAATGTAATTTTAGGCCTGTATAAATGTAAGTACATTTATACAGCATGTATATATATATATATATGGTTTAAGCTGTCAGAAAGAACATGTTTTCCCTGACACCCAAGTGCTGGATCTTTGAGACCTTGATTCTTCTGTGTCTGGAGAGTGCAGCCCTCCCGAGAGGTGCTCAGGGACTTCCATGAGGTTTTCTAAATACAAAGTCCTTCGAAGTTCAAGCATTAGAGAATTAAATCGCAATTAAAATGTTCACTTTTGGAGAAAAGAAGCATGTTTACTTTGTTCTCAATGAGCATCCAGTTTGTGATGAAGACTGACAGATGAGTCCTTAAAGTGGTGTTTAAAAAAAATATAAATACAACTTTTCGGGGTTGGATGGGGCTGTGATGGCAGGTGGGGATGCAGCACTAGACCCCCAAATAACCAAAGTTGTGAGCGTGCTTGGGCACAGAGGGTTGAAGAACCACATCTGCAGCGGGGTGGAAGGGAAGGTGCAGTTCTTCTAATTAAGCCTGACCTGCATTTTTCAGCTCACCAGCATAATATTTACACAGACGTGGTTGAGGTGGCGCCTTGCCTGTTCTTTCCGAGGTGTTGCTTTCTCGGGGACAGCCCTTTGCAAGTGCCTGGAGCAGTGGGGGACAGGAGAATGCGAGGCTGGGGACCAGGAGGTTCCGTAGCCTTTGGTGCTGATACCAGCCCAGCCTTGAACAAGCCATTTGCATGAGCACAGAGCTTAATTGGACACTCCTAATTTCTCAGAGCAAAGCGAGGACTAACGTCACACACTAAGTGTCCCAGTCTGGTCACATTCTGTGACACCTCTCGGCTTCACTCACCTCAGGCTCTTTATCCTGCACGGCAATAAAACAGCTTTACAAGCTTTTAAGACTGAATCACGGCCAAAAGCCGTATCCCTGCAGGGATACACCCTCGGTGCTCTCGCTGAGACATGAGGGAACCAGATTGTCCACATTCGCCACCGAACACCCTCAGGGACCAGCCGTCACAGGACAAGGCGGAAGGTCCTCACGCGAACTAACTGGGAAGGACTTTATAAAAATCATAACAACCAAAGTGAATTACTTATATTGATTTTATTTTAGAAACATCCAAAAATAGGGCGTTTTTTGTTTCTTTTTTTTAACAAAAGCTCCTGTTCACACTACTAGTATGAATCTTCATGTAACAGCACTCAAGGATGTTTTCTAAAATACACATTCATCCTTGAAAAAGGAGTTTCAGAGCAGTAAAATTCTTATCACCTGTACCTTGTTTGAGCTGCAGCACTGTTACAGACAGATACCTGTTGCTGGTGTTTCTTTCCCTCCAGGCAATTAATTCTTTAGGACCCTCAAGGAGAAACCATGCAGGCTAGAAATTACTTACCTAGTTTAAGCTGTATTTTTGTTTCTAGGAAGATAATAGAGAAAGCGTTCCAGAAACAAGGGTTTGCTGGTATTTCACAGTGGAAAAATAAATCTAATGGAGCGACCATGAGAAATTCTGCAGCCATTCCTGGAGGTAGTCAGGGCAATGTTGTTAAGATTTTGGTTTCTGTACTTAACTTACTTTGAACTTAAAAGATGTCAGCAAACACTGCCTGTACTTTTTGGAGGTTTTGATCTTAAAGCTGTTTACCTTTAAAAAAAAAAAACTGAAAGATTTTGACTTTGGACCTACATGATGTGTCACTGTGGAGAGCAGGAAACACGAGCTGGGCACCAGGGGAAAAGGGCGTTAAGTCTGGCAGTAAAATGTGGTGGGGATCACTGCGCTATTTATGCTAAACCAGGCTGTGCTTGGCTTGGGGAGTGAAAAAGTGAGATCGCAACCAGGTGATGAGGCTGATGTAAAATTTGGCTCTGCAAAGACACCAGAACCCTCCAAGAAATGCCCTGCTCAGAACAACACTCCCCATCGCTGAACTGATGCCTGTCACACTGCTCAAGTCTGGATTTCCTCCTAAAAAAATAATTTCTCTCTACTGAAGACCCCTACAAGTACAATGTCAGTAGCTGGACTGTCTGAGCGTCTTCTCAAGGCACACACTAATTTACACATCACACCACAAGCTAAACGCGCAGCGACGCCTCTACTCATGGGCTCTTCCGAGACATTCAGGGAAACTTCAGATCACGTTCTACACGTGGTGTAGTTTGTCTACACGCAGCAGCACAGACAAGTTTGGTTTGTGATGGAAACAGGAGAATGGGCTTAACAGATTGATTGTACAAATGCAAACCAGCCTTGAAGGGATTTAGATATAAGGTAAAAAGCAGCAGCCTTTGCCAGGAAAGCTCTCCCACTTTGAACTAAAACATTAAGGGAAAACTAAATAAATGCATCTGTACTTGACCACACTCCTCAAAGCAAAGGCTTTTCTCAGCACTGGAAATAAACCACCAGTAATTCCATCAGGATTGGCCTTAAAAGGCTCACAAGCTCAACAATAAAATGGGAAAAGCTCAGTTCTCGCTCTCAGCACAGTTCAGGTCAATGCAAACCTTCATCTGTTCTTTCCGATGGAGATCTAGAACTTGGCGTCTCCACAGGGGTCACCAGGCTCATCTCCCACTTCCAGACATGGAGGATATTGTCATAAAAAGAACAAGTTGCTACAATGCTCATTTTTTTTGGGCTGTCTAGGGACCTGGCTGAATCACCGCTTCCGTCCAGGCCCGTCCCGCTGGGTCTCTTCGCTCCTGAGTGAGATCCGCTGCCTGACTCAGGATCTCCCCCTCGCCCTGGGCCCCCGGCCAAACCTAAACTCCCCTTTAAGTCACGGCCCCCAACCTGGTCAGGATCCCCAGACAGCTTAGGGCCCCCCTCTGCTTTGAGCGGCAGGGCAGGGCCTTCGCTCTCCTCATCCAATATTACATCAAAAGTAGCTGTAGGAGACTCATAAATTATCTTCAGGTTTTGGACCTGCAAATTCAGTCTCTCGTTGCCTCCCTCTGATCTTCCCTCGAGCTCCTCTGCAGACAGACACGCAGCGGCCGAGTCCTGCGCTGGAGTCCAGGAATCCCTCGGACACAGCCTGGACCAGTCAGCCCCGTAGGCCAAGGAATTGTGCAAGACATAGGATGACAGGATGACACATTCCTCCGTGTTTTCCGCTTTAAAAAAAAAAAAAAAAAGAAAGATTAAATTATCAGAAATCAAGTGGTTTGTTGCAGACTGCTCAGAGCCATTCCAGTACTGGCCATGTCCTACAGGAGGAGTTTTCGGGTTATTGTCTTCTCCACAACAGAGTTAAGAATTCTAGGAGAAACGAGGTTCTGGCTCCCCTGAGAGTTTTTCAGCCACCTCTCATTGGCCTTGATTTTCCCCAGTTCAGTGAGCAGACAGGACAAGAGGGTTTAATGGGCACGAGGTTTAAGAGCCTCGTGATTCCGAATACATAAAAAGGCACAAGAAAGACAAGACAGATCACACAGTGATCCCCACAGAAATACAACTGGTGAGACTGCCAGGCCAGGCTCTGGTTATCAATAAATCACAGATGGGTTCTTCCCATGAGCTTTCAGAGTCAAACACTTACTCTGATATTAAATGGATGTCAAGTTCCTCCCTTCCCTACAAAGGAGAAATGTTATCCTCATTTCACAAGCTGTGGATCTGCCCAAGGCCTGGAGAAACCCAGGAAGGCAACCAGTTTGTGCAAAACTGTATTTGTAATGTAAATGCAAACAGCTTTTAATCATGTAAATACCTTCTGATTCACATGGAAGGCTTATTCATGTTATTCTAGATTAACCAGACTGCACGGCACTTCTTTTCCGAGGCAATAACCAATTCACCACTGGGTCAGGAACTTCTGCTGACAGTGAACCATCACCCGACATTTGGAAGAACCTCTTTGAACCACCAAGATGACTACAAACTGGAACGGTCATGTCAGCAGGTGAGGCCTTCACACCAACACAAACAGGCTTTCCACCCATGGAAAGGAGTTTCGAGAGATTTACACATGAGCAATGCCAGTGCCTTTGCACAACCCGTCAGGCCAACAGCAAGGATACGCTGGAAGAGTTACCTCAGGTTGGAATCCAAGTCTATGGCTATGAACAACATCCAGATCTTTCTGGCAAGCCCAGAGCTGGAGTTTCCCCACTAACCTAGAGGCAGGAGAGCAGCAGAGCAGCACAAGAGCATCTCTGTTCCTCCAAACACTCACCCATGCTTCCGCGGCAGTCCAGGATTTTGAACCCGCTCTGCATGCATGCCGCTAACAGCACGAAATCACAGGTCGGGTGCCACTTCAGCCTCCAAACCCCACCTTCCACGTGGGTGTCTGCCAGCGGCTGCCTCATGTTCCTGGTGTCCCACAGCAGCACGTGCTCGTCATAGCTGGAGACACATCACAAATACACATGCGGACAGGCAGCAAAGCTGATTCAGTGCAACAAGTACAGAAGAAAATCAGGCAAGATCGCGTGCTCTTCACCACACTGAATTTCTGAAGAGATCGCACCGTAGCACGTTAGTGTTGGTCACATTAGTGAAGAGCAGCCAGAAGGAACTTACCTGCCAGTAGCCAGAAGATTCTCCCGGTGGGGACTGCACTGAATGCTGCACACACCCATTGAATGTCTGCAAGGGAGGGAAGAGAGCGCAGTGTAAGATTTGATAAAGGCATCTTCCCTGAACATCATGGATTTTAGGCCAACATTATTGCATCAAGGTGTCTCAGGAAAGGAGAGTGAGGTGAATTCAAATTTCAATCCAATGAAATACACAGGCAGAGTTCCATCAATTGGTCCAACAGCCTTTCCAGGGAAAAACTTTGACCCACTCAGTCAACACAAATATTTTCTAGTAACAGTTGTACCATAAACTGCTGTTCAGAGCCCGTAAGAATTTCAGCACAACAACTCCATTCCCAGGAGACTTTACTCCCAACATGAATATTTCCATAGCAATAATCCCCAGTGTATTTTAAGGTTACATACAAAATTTCACTTGTTTTAATCATATTCTAAAAGACATGTTATGCCACCAGAAAAAAAAGAAGAGACCATTTCTTCAAATCAGTGAATAGTGGAGAATATTTTCTAAAAAAACATTCCATAATAAGATAAACAAATTTAACACACACAGAAATTCCCAAAATAAAAGTGTAAATCTGGATCTTTCTTTTAGAAAGAAGCTACCACCATCTTCATGTGTGGAAGTGAGCTATTGGTTTATTAAGCTGAAGGACACAGAGGAGAAAGTTTCAACCTGAAGTTGTCTTGACGAAAAAAAAACCAACTAAAAGATGTCTCCATTTCCCAAAGGAGGCAGAAACAGGACCTCACTGTCACCGCACATCTCTGAGTGCCGTGGCTTAGCAAGGGCCACGGTAGCACCGTATGTTCACACTCGGCAGCTGTCGGGCCCAGCTGCAGACACACTCACCTCTTGCTGGTGAAGACGGGAGCCTCTGGCTGGCAGCGGGTGTCCCAGCCCTTCAGCAGGTTGTCATCTCCTCCTGTACAGAGACACACGCTGTTACTCCGTGGAAAAGGACATGGGGCTGTTGGTGACAGCGGCTGAACATGAGCCAGCGTGTGCCCAGGTGGCCACGGAGGCCACCAGCATCCCGGCTGGTACCAGCACTGGTGCGGCCAGCAGGCCCAGGGCAGCGACCGTCCCTGCACTGGGCACTGGGGAGGCCAAACCCTGAATCCTGGGGGCAGTTTTGGGCCTCTCATGCCAAGAAAACCCTTGAGGTGCTGGAGCGAGTTGAGAGAAGGGAACGGAGTTGGGGAAGGGGCTGGAGCACAAGTGTGATGGGAGCGGCTGAGGGACCCGGGGGTTCAGCTGGAGAACAGGAGCTGAGGGGAGACCTTCTGATCTCTGAATTGCCTGAAAGGAGCTGGGAGCCAGGGGGGGTCGGGCTCTGCTCCCCAGGAACAAGCGCCAGGACCAGAGGAAACGGTCTCAAGTTGCACCAGAGGAGGCTGAGGTTGGATCTGGGGAACAGTTTCTTCCCCAAAGGGCTGTCGGGCATTGGAACAGGCTGCCCAGGGCAGTGGGGGAGCCACCATCCCTGGAGGGGTTAAAACATGCATGGGACATGGGATATGGGTTAGAGGTGGACTTGACAATATGAGGTTAACAGATGGACTCAATGATCTTAAGGGTCTCTTCCAACCAAAACGATTCTATAATTCTCTCCAAACATCAGCCAAACAGCCCGCACAGTGCACTGAGGCAATGCAGTTAACACCGAGCTGATGCATTTCAGCCCTGGCATCTCACAACATTTCACAGCCACGCCAAATGCCACGCTCACAGTACTCGTCACCACAGAAGAGATGGGCATTAGCAATACCCTCACTTTGCTAAGCGAAAAAAAAAAAAGAAGATAAAAAGACTGGACCCTAGAAACTCCCTGGCTCCCTTTTGCACACTGTAAGAGATTATTATCTTTGTTGCCAATAGTCAGCCGAAGTAGTTTAAAAAGCACAGCTTCTCCTCATTAACTCCAACCACTTCCTGCAATCAAGAAGCCTTTTATCTCTAGCAGAGGCCCCAGCTCTTTCAAGAAGTGTGATCCAAACAGCATCCAACCCTGGAAAGTAAAATCCCAAGGAACACACACCCCTAAACATGTTGCCCCCTCCCCTGACACCCCAAAATGGGATTCCCAGCCCTTACAGACCTGAATACACAATATCGGTGTCCCAGTAATTAAAAGCAGCGATCCAAGCCTCAAATTTGTGAGCTTCCCACTGGTTCAGGACATGGACAGAAGGAGCGGATTCATCTATGGAGAAAAGATTCAGCTTCCCCTCTGAATCACTGCTGATCACTCTCAAAGGACATCCGCTGCAGTGGAATACAGAGGAAACATTAGAAATTACTGAAACCTGTGTCCTAAGAAGCTGTTAGAGTAAAAAAAAAAGCTACCAAAGTAGAGACAGATAACGTAATGTAATACTGTATATGTTTGATTCAACTAAATGCTGAGAGAAACCAGCAGGACAGTGGAAGGAATGCACACGCCTATTCAGTTCTTTTTAGCTTCAGCCCATCCCATCATCTTCAAATCATCTACGTCAATGATCCCCATTCCCTGATCTCATAGGGGCAGCAAACCACTCATCCATGTGAGGGAAATAAAACCAGCCTTGGGGCTTTCCTTCTCCTAGATGCATAACTTGACTTCTCACACACCCGATATTGAATCAATAAACGAATTCCATGTGAAGAGGAATTGATTTTCTCCCAGTCAGGCTGACAAGCACCTTTCAGAGTCTCTTCTCTCTTCTGGAGTATGAAGAAATGTTTTATTTCCCCGCTGTCACAGACCTCTGAGGTGCTGGCTGATCCTGACCCTTCCTGCACAGTCGCAGTTTCTGGACACAGTGTTCTTGGAGTACTGGCAAAGGTTCTGCAGCTCACAGTGCACCGACGCTCTGACATTCCCTGACATAAACCAGGTACCTTCTGTTTGGTTACCTGCAATTGTAGCTACTGATTTGGTGGCTCGGGGCCTCTTTCCATCTCTACACTGTACGATAGGTACTGAACCGTACTGCATCTCCCAAATTTCCCCACTGGAGATGTGAAGGCTGCACATTCAGCTTCTAGAAGGGGTTATTTGTCTCTCAAGTGACAACAGCGACAGGCTTTAAAAGGCCTTTTCATCATGGCAATGATCATTTATCTCAAGGTCAGAGACAAAGGGAAGAAAGAATTTCAGGAAGAATAAAGTGTAACGTGGAATTCTACTTATTCGTTAAAAAAGCATGCACAGAAACAGCTTTTAATTAGCAAAAGCTATTAAATATTTGCCCTACAGCATTAAGCACACAACTACCTGATCCCCTCAGTTTCCAGCCTCCCGCCAAAGGCACCAGTCTCTGTTCTGCACTTAACTTAGAGAAAACATATACCCTACCTCTTCCAAGGTACAGCTAATTCATGTTATTGCATTCAGTGACACCATTTCTGAATCAAACATATGAGCAGTTGAGAGAGGAAGGAGCCGCTTCCAAACCAAATATCTCCCATTTCTCACTAACCCATGTTTAAACTTCCTACGCGTGCTATTTTAGCAGTTTTTAGGCAGAACTTCACACTAAAATTTCACCCATTCTAAGAGCAGAGTTGGAACCAGCGGATCCATCTGCATCCCATTCTGGTCTTTCCTTTAAGCAAAGGCGACAGAAGACACGTTGTTCCTTTGTCACCCTTGCTCTGGCAATAGCAACTTCTAGAGAAGGTGCAGGGAGACAGCTGGGACCACGAAAAGTCTGAAACCACAAAAAGCCACCAAAAGTCCATTCATCAAAGTCCTCAACTTACGGCTGAAAACTGTCACGCACACAACAACCTCCAACACCTTTCTCTCCCATCCTCACCATTGCTCCCGTCCCGTGGACCAGTCTAAAGACAAGGCCAGACACTGTGCGCCGAGCTCGGCCCTGAAGCACGGCTCCAACATGCAGCTCTTCTTCTACTGGAAGGAAAAGGAACGGGTTAAGGCTGGGAAGACAGCAGCGTTAGGGAGGTTCCTCTTCCCTGGGCTTCCCACTGCAGAGACTCAGGCACAGATCCCAGAAATTCTTCTAAAATAAATAATTTCTTCGCAAAGTACAGCACAGAGCTGGGTGCCTCCCGAAGAGGGACTCTCAGCGGAAAAGAACGGGTGTGTAACACCCCAGGTGCTGCTGACTCCACAGCAGCTGTTTTCCAGAGACCGACGAGCATATTAGGGTCCCACACTAAAGGAGAGATGAAGCGTCCCACAGAAACGTACAATTGCTTAGCCCCAGCTGAATGGCAAATGTGCACACACAGGATCCCCACCTTCCCATCTCCCACCAAACCCCCTTAAATTTTGCTTCCTTTCAGTGAGTGGGGAAGCACAGGAGACATGACGACCTGACCGCTGAATTCCCTACAGGCTGCCTTCTGCAGGAATGGCTTAGTACTCCCTTCTCTCACCAACCAAGAGACACCCCTCTCCAAAATTATTTGCTTTTTTAACAACTTCGCACTTTCTGCCATGTTTACCAACTAGTCCACACTCTCAAGTGACAGTTTCCAGGGTTTGCTTCTGTTCCCTTCGTGTCTCTCATCTCCCGCACTCTGCGAGTGGGCAGAGCCCAGCCAGCCCCTCTGGTGCCACGAACAAATTTGTGGGATTCATGAGAAACATTATCAGAAGACAAAAGAAGTGTTTAAAAAGCTAAGCACACCAAGGAAGCCATGGAAACCATACAGCTTTCCTACAAGCCTCTGAACATTGCTAATAAATTTGAGTTAAACACAGCTTCAACAGCAGCGTTACAGCCACCTACCTCGCTTCCAGCCAGCTGGAAAAACTCCACGGCGCCTGTCGAATCTGCAATGCCAACCATGGGATGTTCTGCAACAGGAACATGGCACCTAAAAGGTCAAGTTAAACAAGTCTTGAATGTCCATCCTTCTTGTATTTAAGGAGGAGAGCAAAGTCAGAACTTGTATTCTAGGATGCACAAGGAGAAGATAGTTCAAAAAAAAAACTCATTAAGAAAATCTAAGGCTCCTCAAGTTTCCACAAACCTACATGGAGGGGATTATATACAGGGGAAATCTACTATATATTATTATATAAACAAAAGAGGTCCACAGTCACGGACCAGTTGTTCATAAATAAGCAGAAAAGCATATCAGAAATGGCTGCAGCCTTTGCTCGCTGAAGCAAACCGGAGAATACTTCCCTTCAAGAAGCCAGGGGCAGTTTAGTCAGTAAACATCACTGGTTTTGCCATACCAACAGCCAAAAAAGGCCCGCAGAGGGGCAGACCGCACTGCTGTGAGATCCGAGACCGGACAGGCCAGCGTTACCATTTGATGTCCAGGACGGCGGCCGTGTCGATGCGCTGGATCTCGGTCAGCGGGATGTAAGGCTGCTCCTCGTTGTAGTGATACAGGTAGAGGCGCCCGGTGCGGTCACAGGCCCCAGCGCTTCCTCGGGAGTCCGTCTGCACCAAAAATCGGGAAGAAAAGAATAAGTTTAGCAGCTTTTCTACCCCCCGTAGACCTTCCCCCAGCCCAGACCTCGCCAGGAGGCCGGCAGGAGCGGGGCTGCGGGCTCCCGCTTCCCAAGGCCCTCCCTTGAGGGACCGAAGCGGCCGCAGGTCCCTCACAGCCGCCCACGCTCACGGGGGGACCCGCTCGGCCCTCACGGGCTGAGGCCAACGCGGCTGGGACCGGGCACGGCCCCGCGGGGGACAGCGCCGGGGCGGGAACGGCGAACACCCGCCGAGACCCCGGCAAACACACACCCGCCGAGACCCCGGCAAACACACACCCGCCGCCCCGGGGCGCGGTGGCTGCGGCGGCCCGGGGGCAGCGGGACCCCCGGCGCGGTGCCGGGCGGGCTCACCGGGGCGGGCGGGCGCAGGTGGTAGGTGCCGCAGGCCAGGATGCTGTGCCAGCCCTCCACCGGGCACCACTCCACCGCGTCCGCGCTGAACTCCGTGTCCACCACCTGCAGCGTCCGCGTCCGGCTCGGCGCCGCCATGTCAGGCCGGGCCCATGCTGGGCCCCGCGGCTCCGGGAGCGCCGCCGCGCAGCGGAACCGCCGCCCGTTCACTTCCCGGTCGGGGGCGGCGCCGGGCGGCCCAGCGCTGGGCGGTGCTGCCCGGCCCGGGGGCAGCGCGGGGGCCGCGGCCGGGCTGGGTGGCACAGCGGCTCGGAGGTGCTGAGCTTCGGCCTTGGCGCCCTCGGATGTGGCTTTTTCCGTGAATCACAGGATCGTTTTGGTTGGAAAAGCCCCTCAAGATCATCGAGTCCAACCACAACCCACCCCTGGCACTGCCCCGTGTCCCTGAGAACCTCATGTCCGTCTGTCCAGCCCCTCCAGGGATGGTGACTCCAGCACTGCCCTGGGCAGCCTGTTCCAATGCCCCACAGCCCTTGGGGGAAGAAATTGTTCCCCAGATCCAACCTCAACCTCCCCTGGCGCAACCTGAGGCCGTCTCCCCTGGTCCTGCCGCTTGCCCAAGCTCTGTCCGGGCGCAGGTTCCAGCGCCCACCGCAGCCCGCGGGAAGGGCCCTGTGGCTCAGATGGGTCAGGTGAAGGGCAGCTGCTCATCTTAACCCCCAGCTGCTCATCAGAGGGAAACCAACCTCCAGTATTCCCTCGGCATCCTCTCCCGCCGCTCCTCCTCACCCCGTCTCTCAGCGCAGATCCGGGGCTGTGCCCTCGCCGCAGCCGTTCCAGCCCCCGCTGACCCCGTTCCTGCCCGTGTCTCGTCCCGCTCCCCGCAGCCCTTTCCCAGGGTGAGAACCGGCACCCGGCACACAGCAGATTTATACTGTCAGCTCAGGGCTCGGCTTTTGGGGTTTTCCCATTGGCAACGTTACATTTATTGACACTGAATTTCGTCTGCCAGTCTGTCTTGTAAGATCCTTCCGCAATTCTCCACTCAGCCTTTATTACAGTGAACAACCTCATCAGTGGAAGTTGTCGCCTTCCTGGTTCATTACTTTTTTCCCAATTATTTTGTAATATATTTGGCATCCAAATATTTACTTCCCTCCGCAAAAAAAAACCCCACACCTCCCTTTAACTCTTCCTTTCCTGTCTTTTAAACAGTTGTTTGTCCTTGTGCCAACATTCCCCTTTTCCCACAGCAGCTTTTTTCCCTCAAGTGACTTGATCATCATGATCAAGCACGTCAAGCAGACTGTACCACCCAAATCCCCTTCGTCCCCTGCCTGTTGAAGCCATTAAAACAATTCCAAAGCATCACGGCATCTATGAATTGCCAAGTGCTGTGTTCCCCTGGCTGTAGTTTGCCACCCCTGCCCCAAAACTCACCTCAGCAGCTGTTGTCACATTTGCTGTGGGCACCGAGGCCACATCGCAGCCGGTAGCTCAGCTTTTCCACCCTTGAACTCCCTTAGAACTTGCAGGCGGCACCGTCTGGTCCCGGCAGTTCGTTACTGCTCATTTCATCTGAACTTCCAATCTCTCCTAAAAGCACTTTGGTTTTAAACGGTCTCGGCTGAGCTCTCCATGAAGTATTCCTGTGTGAACCCCCCCAGCAAACACATACGCACACAATTCGCTTGTGGTTTTTTTCTGCTGGGACTTCAGTTCAGACCTTCCCTCTCCTGACTGGCAGTCTCTCTGCTCCCGTTTTTCAAAATTACTTGTGCAAGTTCTATGACTTGAATGTTCCTCATATTCCATTTTCCTTTGCATTATTTTTTTTTTTCTTTTTGTTTGCTCGCTTTTTTCACATTTCACCTGCCAAATCTTGCTCTTTCCATCTTCTGCATTTGGACACAAGCTCCGTTACTCTCCGAACATCCCACCCGCTGCTGTTTAATCACACCAGCCTCCTTTCGTCCCCTCTCAGTTCTGTTTCGATAGACGGTAAACATTTGCTGCTGACCCCCATGTGGTGTTTTACACTGCCTCCTTCCACCCGCAAGAATTTAAGTCTTTTATTAATAGTTGCCCCTTTTACCTTCACCAGCTTCATTTAAAATTAAATCACTACCACAGAGGAAAACTTAGGAGTAAAATCCTATGGGTATATTAAAGGCTCAAACATCAAGAGTTAAACATCTTGCAATATATTGTATTTGAGATTTTGTGTTCTTTAAGATGGCCGTGATTTTTATCAGTTTGAATTGTGACTTTCAAATGTCTGGGATTGGTAATACCACCCTATATTGCTATGAAGGAGTATCTGGGAGGGAAGTATCGACATTTCGTGGTGTGTTTACAGCGTGCGCACCCCTCGGTCACAGCCAGCACCAGTGACGCTGCGGGTTCCTGACGTGAGCTGGATTTACCACTTTGCAGCTGTGACAGAATTATTTCTCCAGCCTCTCTCAAAGGGTCCGGGGGCCCATGGGGTCCTCCCGGAACCGTCCGACACCAGACAGACATTCACCATCTCAATATCAACCAGTGTCACCAGCAGGGACTCCTCCAGGCCCAGAAGCCCCAGCAGCTGCACGAGATGCCACGTGCGCTCACGAGGACACGGCCGGTGACAAAGCCCAGGCAGGACTGCGCTGGCCAAAGTCTCTCCGCAAAGCACACGGATCAGCAGATCCACAGCGGGACAGGCACCGCAGCTCAGACACAGATGGCCGTGAAGGCGCAAATACCCTGATCCCAACCCGCTGCCCTGGTTCTCTCTCCGTGCTCTTCACAGCTCAATGAGGATGCCCACATTTTACCCCAGAAGTCTTCTGGAGCTTCTTTTCCAAACCGATGTTCCTATCCAGGAAACCTGACTCGTTAAGCCTTGGTTGGGTCCACAGGTGAATCAGGGGTGTGTGCAAACACTCCATGCTTCAGAGAACCAAGGAATAAAAGAAAGATACAGATGCAAGAAACATCTTGGATGGAGAGCATCTCCATCAGGGTAAGTCCTCGAAGAGCCGGCTCATTTACCAGTGCTGCACAGGCCTGCTCCAAGATAAATGACCATGTACTCTGACCCTCTGCTTTTTAAATACTTATGCATATGTAGATATCTACATCGGCCACGTTTAAGAGGGGAAAGGAGATCCTTTACGAGAGCGTCATGCTCTGAAGAAACATTTGGCTACACGAAGCAGAGCTGCCACGTTCAAGTGGAACAGGATCCTTTCTGACACACTTTACAAATCTCTGTAAGTCACAAAGATCCACCAGAATCCTTGAAAAACTGTTCTGTGGGCAGTGACATGGTTAATGAAGTCCCCAGGACACCTCCAAGAGCCAAAGTCCCTGTCACATTTCCCTCCTTCGGCACGAGGACAGGCTGGAGTCACCGGTTACACACTCAGGTTGGTACGTGTGGTTTTTTCCTCCAAACTCTTTCTGGATATCGCGGCAACTTTTCACGGGCTCGGTGGTTTAACAGCCCCAAACCCAGTGGGCATTTTCCCTCCCCTTTCCCTGGGATCACCACATCCAACACAACCGCTGCCTCCCTGAGCCTCCCTGCACCTGCGCTACGTACAGAGGTTTCACGAGGCAGCGACTCCTGTTTCTGCAGCTTCTTTAGCTCAAGTCTCACCCTTCATCCCCTGCTCAAGAGGAATCCACCTGTTGCCCCGTCAGGACCTCACCTGCCACCTTTGTCTCATTTCTCATTGCAGCAACATTACAAACAGTGGGATTAACCATTTTCCCTGCTCAGTGCTGCAGAGGAGTTTAAACACTCCACGTCTGCACTTCAGTTTGCTAAAGACGATGACTGGTGAAACAGCGGAAAACTGCCATGAGAAGTAGCAGCATTTTATAATAAAAAGGCAAGAAAAAAGAGTCAATGCTTCTGCCCTTTTCAATGGATTACCTTGAGTTAAAAAAAAAATCCTTACGTCTCATTTTATATTGATCAAAAACTGTACAGTTAAAGCAAATAATTGAGTGTTCCTTAACAGGAACCCATTTCCCATTACAGGAAAATCTGATTGGGTCCTGCTTGACTTCTTCACACGTAAACGTATTTTGGGCTGCCTGAACAGAAAAGTTAGAGTAGAACCATGATTTAAGAGTAGCAACTTGACAATGTGCCCACCAAGTGAACCGCCCGCAGGAAGCTTCAGAAGTTCTGTGTCATTTCCCAAGATGCTTAAAGCCAAAGGACAAAAACTCATCCAAATACCAATAATTAAGAGCTTCCTGTGCAGATATCAGAAATATAATATTGGAGGTTCACAGCAGCTCAATTTTCTAACCAACTGAATATAAGCAAGACTAATATTGCAATATGAAGTGGCAAAGTGAATCCTGACTGAAAAATCAAATTCTTAATGGCTTTTACAAAAAAATATTTCAATACCTAATCTACTAAGCACTCTGAGAAAGGCTGTGTTAAGCATTCAGTGGCTCATATTCTTCTATGGGGAAGCAACACTAACACCTGGCACTAAATTACCCATTTAGTTCTTCAGGAAATTCAGTTGATATTCCTTGTATTTCTAAGGCAAAAATGAAAAAAAAAAAAATTTTAGATTATACATGACAAAATGTCTGAAAAGGAAAACAGGCATGTACTCTGCAAGTCAAATCCTCCTCCCATATTATTTTACTTATTACTACATTAAAAAAAAAAATTAAAAAGTGATTCTTGGATTGACAGCACCTCTTTAAAAAATGAATAAATAACTCAAATTACCCAATATGAGATCAGTTAAATATATCTGCACATCACTATAGTGTTTGCCATGCTCACAGGGAAGCCACAAGGGCAACCACATCCACACAACCGCTGCCCCCCTGAGCCTCCCTGCACCTGCGTTACGTGCAGAGGTTTCACGAGACAGCGACTCCGGCTTTCTGCAAACCGCAGTGCCGCCCCGGAGCGCGTCTGTGCGCACGGGTCCCGGCTCCCCGCTGGGGAGTGATTTCCAAGGTCCGAGTGTGAGTGTGCTCTGAAAGCAGCTGGAAGGGAACAGGAGAAAACCAGAGAGCAGACAGGGATTCATTCCAACCTTTACTTTGTTTGCTCCCCCCCTCCCCTTTGTTTTTTTGTTTGTTTGTTTTAAATATATCTTCCATGCAGAGTTCTCCAGAGTCAGCGCTGATGTCAGAGCTGCCTCCTGGCCCTGGCACAGCCACAGACACTTCTAAGCCACATGGGAGGAAAAGCTTTTGCTACATGACTTTTTTTTTTTTTTTTTTCTTTTTTTGGAACTTTTAGGCCAACAACATGTTCTCATCTGAACATTACAGTTAATGAGTCCTATCAAGAATTTCTAACAAAAACTGTACATGAGTTTACAAACGTATTAACATATAAATAACGAGAAGCTTCCTGCCTGGAGCCTCCACAGTAGTCTTTTTGCTTGAGAATATAATACTGGAAGGGCAGACCCGATCCCTTTCCACAGCACCAGTCGGAGCTGGCTTAGTCCAGTCAGCCGTTCTGCTCAAGCATCACAGGGTTTTTATTTCTTCTTCAGTGCCTCTGGCTTCACAGAGCAGCCTGTCATTACTGTGCAAAAGCAAGAGTCCAATGCCTTTGAGAAGGAATCCTGCTGCTGAGAGGCCCGCGCCGCCCGGTCATCGCTCTGGTCCCAGCTCTTGCTGGAAGGTCCGTTTCTTCTCCCGACAGTGTTTCTTGTGAGCGGGCCAGTCCTTCTGCTGGCATTGTGACCCGCAGTACCTCGCTACCTGGCAGCGGCCGCAAATGTTGAATTCACGTAACTGGGAAGAACACGAGACAGCGTTAGCGAGCCCGCCCAGCACCCCGACACCATCTCCCAAGTCGGTTTATAATTAATTCCTTTGCACTTATCAAAGACACAAATATCCCATCAGGAGCATCAAGAGTACTGACGGGTTTTGAAGTAATTGCATTTGTTTCATTTTGCAGTTGCTCTTGCAGAATCATATGATGGCTTAATAGACAAAATACCGGAGCGCATCACATTTGTTCTCACCCTGCTGCTGTTTTGCCAACTTCAGTTCTGTTTACAACCACAAACATCTCAAATCCCAAGTGACCAGGAGGGCTGCACAGGCTCGGTCGTTGCCCAGCTGACTGTTATCCAGGAGGCTTCCATGCGCGGACCCAGATAAAAGCTAAAGCTCACTCTTTTTCAGATAGAGGCCATTTAAGACCATTTTCGCTAACGCTCCCTTCCCCAAGGAAAAAAGTGGAACACAATGATTTTAGCCTACTCAGCATTTGGTATCACAAGAAAATCCCTTCCTGTTAACGGATGAGGACATCTGACAAAATGGCACGGCCCTTGGACGTCTCACTCATACACGTCGCTTTGTTTGATCTGCCTACAGCAAAGAACTAGAACCAGCTTTCCTCCCAGCTCTCCCCGAACAAGGGCCACTCAAATTCACCCTCTTCTCAGGAAAGGTCAAACACATTATTTTTTCAAAGCCTCTTACGACACTTTCCCCTGTCTCACACAGCTGCTTGCCCATTCCTGCGTCCCTAGGGGAACGCGTCCACCTGGCGTTTCATACACCCTGCAGAAATTAAACTCCTCCCAGTAAACCACTAAGGTCATTTATTGTTCCAATTCCAAACTACAGCCTCTCAAACTGAAAGTTATCGTAGGGTCTGAAGCCTCATGCCGAAGAAAACCCGAGTTAAAAAGAATTATCGCTTCTAGCAACTGAATGGCACGTGTAAAGCTTTACATTCGAAGGAGCGAACCCCTGGACACACATGGCAGCCCGAGTCGTTACGTGCTTACTCTCAACTCTGTTGCACACACCTGCTTTTCAATCATTGTGCATGGGGGGTAGTGACATTCATAGTATGTGCACGAGTTCTCCTCCTCCTCCACCACATCCCCGTTAGCGTTGTAGTATCGCGTCACATTCAGTACAGGGAACTGCTCTTCTATGGGATCTGTAGGGAGCTGTTGGATTGCCAGCCAATACAGACTTTGTTCCCTGTAAAAAAAAAAGTACCCATTTGGTCCATAAATTCATAACGAGCATACAGGGAAAGTGATTCCAAATTAATAAACAGTAAATAGGGTTAATGTTGTATTTAGCCTGTTAAGCCTCAGACTACACAACTCCTCAGATATTCCATCTCTTTAGGAATATCTTTAGGTTTATTTCAGCCTAAATACAAAAAAGTTTAAAAGTATGTATCAAGATACATTGACATAAGGCAAAATTATTTCTGTGTAAATGGCTTGAAGTCTGTTTCTTGTTCTTGAACTCCCAGAATCATTGGGAGCATCATTGAAGCACCATTGCCATTCGCAACATCTTCTCGACATCAGTTTAATAAGCTCTGAACATCCCTTTCTCACCGGTGCTGTGAGTGTTTCAAGAGAAGTGTCCTGTGTGATGTTAAGGCCACCAAAAATGAACATGCCTGCGTTACATCATAACTAAATCCATCCTGACGTTGAGTTTGATGTGCTTTGTGTAACATCAATGCAACGCGGCGTGTGGGAAGTTCCCACAGCCTACTGGTGAAAGATGATGGAAGCTGATCCCAGGAACTCACTTTGGTTCCAACCCCAAATACGCCCGCTGGCTTCTACAGGTTGTGTTAGAATTTCGGGGCCCGAGGACCAGAGCCGCAAGCCCGTAAGACCTGCAGACTGAATCCAGCGTGCCCAGATGCTGCCGCTCGAGTGGAAGGGAATGCCAGCTGTTTTACTGCAGTGACAACATCTGGCACAGCAGGACCTCTACATAATAAAACCATGGGGTTGGATGATCCCTTCACAGCTGGCATGAACAGCGAGCATTAACTCCGTTCCCCGGCTGAGGAAACTAAGACATAGTGACGTGTAAGTAACCCAGAGTCAAATAAAAAAGGCTCTGCCAAGATGGAAATCACTAAAGGAAGGAGACACGATAATTTAAGATATTTTTACCTTTGTTTACTAGAGATTTCTTCAGCTTTGGGTTTCCACCCCCACGGAACGAGGCGCAGGTTGTCCAGGCGGTTGTCCACTGTCACCGAGTTCAGATGCACCACCTGAAATCCTGGGGCGATCCCTCCCCGGTGTCTCTCCCTGGAGGAGACGAAACCAACTGGAAGGTCAGTGACGAACACGACACATTGGTAAAAGGCAAGAATCACACTAATTCCAGAAGATACGGAGCCTTCTGGTGTCACTGAAACTGTCGCCGTAAAGTCTGGGTTGCCAACAGACTGCAGTGGCTGCTTCAGACCTACCAACTCCCAGAAGAAAGTGACTGGATCCAGGGGGTTATTTCCATTATAAAAATATTTAAATCAAAAAAGACAATCACGTTATATTTAAATTCTAAGCATATTGCAAAGAAAGTTCCAGCGACTACCACTCCAGTTAGTGCAAGAGCATCTATCTAACTATTGTGTTCCACAGAGCAGACCTGAGAGGTGCCAATACTGTTTCATTATTTCAACAGGAAATTCTGTCAGACACATTTATGCAAGTTTGGCACTGGTATGAAGTCACAGAGTTTGTTATTTATGAAGAAATGTCTCTTAACAAGCAACAGGACAGAGGTTTCACCCAGTATGCAAATGCTTTTTAGACTCTAATTGTGCGTAACGCACAGAAAGCCTGCAATGTCTCCACAACCAGCCAAGAGACATCAACCCAAACTTGCTCAGAACTATTATTATAATATTACGATATTATAATACATAATAATATAATAATACTATTATGACAGCAAGGAGGACAGCTGCACGTTAAAGTCCTACTGCGACTCTTCCCTTTTGCCTTCTAACAGTTTCATTTCCCATTCCACCTTTTTTTCACCTCTCCTTTATTTCATGAAGTATCAAGTTCACTGTCAAGCACCCTCATGCCTGGACGAGTTTCCATGTCGCTTCTTGTGGGAATCCCCATCTCACCCGAAACGCTTGGACAGAGATTGTGTCTCAATGTTTGCTGTGCCCTGACTGGTGGAAGAGAGCAGGACGGCAGCGATCAAGGACAACGCGACACCGACAGCGCTGGCTGAGGGTACCCGGCGTTTGCTTCTAGAACGTCCCGACAGCCACTCACAGCTTCACCCAAGTCTCGTTTGGATGTTGCCACCCGCTCAGCACTCACTGAACATTTCAGCTCAAATGGCTCCTCCAATTCCAAAGAGATACCGTTTGCCCAAGTTAGAAAATTCCCACTTTTTTTTCCACTTTACAAAGCTCTGCAATTATCCAGCAGAACGTGGACACTCACGTCAATGTGACTGACAATGAAAAATGTAGTCTTTTGTTTCCTTTGTCGAAATCCATCCAGATACAATTCAATTATACACCTTGGGGAAAAGAAAGATGCAATTCGCATATGCTCCCAAACTTCCTAGAACGTAATGAGTAAAGTTCCCTTGGAGAGGCTGCACGCAGCTCGTGCCGAAAGGGCAGCTCTGCACCAGAACAGGGCACGGACACCGCGCCTGGGAGTCTCCTGGGCCTCCGCAGAACCGGGAGAAGCTCTCCGCTTTGAAAAGGGCTAAAATCCTTCTTTCGAGGAGGGAAAAAGAGAGAAAAAAGAGAAGGAAAAAAAAACCTACACAAAAGCAACCAAACCATGGAAAGGAGTTGGCTGAAAGATCCTAAAGGAGGAAAAGCTGCTTTTGTGTTGTCAAAGGCTGGTAAAGGACATTGGGAACCCTGAGAGCTACATGTAGGAACCCAGGAGGTACACGGAGCCAAAGAGAAGGAGGTGAGCATCAGTCAGAGACGGAGTAAAGGTTCTGAGACTGGGACCAAGTGCCAGCAAGAGAGATGGGATGGATACAAACGAGGAATCTGGGAGGAGGAGACAGAAGTTCAGAGCAAGAGCAAACAGTGCAGGGGGGAAAGGGAGGAGAGGAGTCTAAAGCCAAGTCGAGAAATATTTTTGAAAAGGATTAGATAATGAGAGCTGAAGCAAGGCTGGAGTTGGGGAAAGACAGAGGATCAGGAGAGATGGTTGGTGACTCCAGGAAGCCCCAGAGCGGCCCGTGCCCATCGCTGCTCCTGCAGAGCCCGCGTCTGCACCCGCCGCAGCGTGAGCAGAGCGGGACACGACGCGCGGGCACAGCAGCCAGCTCCTCACTTTGGACCAACCCACGTTCATCTACAGCGCTGACAGCTCTTCTCTCAGCTTCAAGTAAACACGGAAATCGGGTCTTGCCAATGATGGGTAAAAGTGTTAACACAACACCCCTCGGCGGCAACGCCAGAATTACCACAAACTCAGGACGGTCCCTTTTCTTGGTACACAATCAATGAACCTTTGAATGCACAAGGACGTGCTACTCCTCCCCCTAGACCCTACACTTCAAAACCGTGCAGCACGGACCATGTGCAGAAGTTAATCAGAAATGTGAGTGAAGGACGAGCTCATGGAAGAACCTGCCTTCTCCTTGCAGAGGGGACCAAGAAGAAACCGCCTCGGTAACGCAGCCGACGCTGCTGCAGAGCCAGAGCTCCCACAGGATGCCAGGCAAAACACTTAAAAGTTTGCAGAGAATTAACTGGAGAATTAACTGGATACTGGTTTGTATCTCAGCAGCCAACTTGAGAAGCGAGGCCGTAATAAAAGCGCCAAGTACAGACACCAGCAACTCAAGTCAACGGGAGACGTAACTGAGCAGTACAGGCAGTATGATGGTAAGTGCTCAAAAAAACCAAAAAATGAGGTCTTGGATGTCTTTCTGAACACACAGTTAGTGACGCTGATGACTAATCTGCCACTGCTGTTCCCCAGGGAACATCACTACACCAGCCAAAACACGGCGAGCTGGGGTTTCTATGCAGGGAACAGGGTGAGAAGACGACAGACTTATCCTGCAGGTCCCAACCAGAGCCGTTCCCATCCTGCTCTGGAGGAGCTAACGGTCCATCCTGAAACACAACAGGCACGAGAGAGGCTGCTGGAAGTTCTTCCTGAAAGACTATCTGGGTTTTTCAGTCAGTGGTTCCCATTTGGCGCCGCAGCTCACGCTCCGCAGGCCAGCGGGAGCTTTGGGGAAGAGCAGGAGGTCTCTGTCACCGCCGCGGCTCCAGTAGCTACCAGATTCCTGTTGCGAGGGCTGTACTACGTGAACAAAGATACTTGCTCAACCGAATTTTTAAAAAAAATGTTAAAAATCTCCTTTATTTGCAATAGCATCCAACACATGCCTACTCCATCTTCAACCAGAAGCCCACACTCAGGTTAGTTTTTCCAGTGCAAGCTGATTTTTTGGGGAATGTCTGGAGGAGAACAGTTAAATTACCCTCCTATACCTGCAGTAATTCAAGTTCTTTGCTTTTAATGTACCCAAGAAGCAAGGCTGGCTCCGGGAAGAGTGATGACTGCTACTGCTCGTCTCTCCTGACTTTCAAAGGCTTCAAAACCTCCAGCCACTACCCTCTCTCACAAAGGGAACAACCAGCCACTAAAATACATTTCTGCTTTGTTTTCAAAGCAGCCTCCAGTACAGGTAAGAACAACTGAACGGTGTGGCTGTTCTGCTTCCAAGGGGCAGTGAGGACACAGCACCTGCAGGCAAAGGGCTTTCTGAGGTACACGAACCTGCGTTGTGCCGGCTTGGAATTAAAGATCACAGCAAAACCCGCACTCTCAAAGGGATCAAACTCGTTTTACAGAAACGCCGAAATATTTTGTATTTTCTAGTAGAAGAATTTGACTTTGCAACTTCAGAACTACAGCTCCACTTGCCTGGCAGTTTACGCCTTTACACACAATCCCAGTTTTTTTAACACCAGTGCGCGCGAGAGTGACACACTCTGAATTACCTAACTGAACACATTAGAATTATTTCCTAATTTGAGTAAAACAAACCAGAAGAGGCGATGACTGGGCTGTGTAATAAGCAAACGACAGGACAGTCATCATCGACACAGCCTTCAAGAGTCAGCTGGGATGATCTTAAGGTGCTGTCTAATGCTACTTACAGACATTTATTACTGTGTGAGGTTCACAGTTAACAGCAGCCGACAGTGATTTATCCCACATACTGTAGCCAACTTCATAATAATTTTCACCAAAGTTATATGCGCAAAGGGATTAAACATTAACAGACGCAGGTTAAATTCCATACTTAATGAGCAGATTGTAAATAATAATAATAATAGTCTCTGATATTTTTCCTGTCTCCCTCCTCTTGTATAGAGGTAGAGGAAGAAGAAGTAATCTGGAACAATAAAGAAAGCACAGCTATATTTTGGGCGTTATGACTATTAGCTATAGTTTATGGCACTGAATAGAAAAAATGCTTAATTTCTCAAAAATTAATGCTCAAAACAGGTCTAGAAAGAGCAATGTATTAGCTCAGTGGATGAAATAATTTCTCACAACTAAGTTGGCCTCTGAATATAAACTGGCAGCTACAAAGGACATTAAGCAACGATTCTTAAAATATGGAAAATAAAACGTAGCAGTTGATCTGAAGCACCATCAGCACCACTTCAAGCTTTAAGTTATCAGATGTTCCATCTCTCCCCAGTGCTCTGCCTGTTCTCACTGGTGCCAATAAGACGGACATGATTATCACAGCGCAAAAAGAATAAAAGCACCTCAAACAATTAGTCTTCATCCATCAAATGGAGCCAGTCCCTGGCTCTCCCACCCCTGAACTGAAGCTTTAGTAGCATTTCACAGATTTCAACAGTGTCTATTTGAATACTACTTATCACTTTCTTCCCTGGGAATAACGTTTTTACAGAGACTCAGCTGTCTGAAGTGCAAAACCAAAGCACAGTAAGATCTACGGCAGCCCCTGTGCTGGGTTTCCAACCGAGCGCAGCCACAACCCTCCTGAGAGGACTTGAAATACTACAGGCAGAGAAACAAACTCTACAAATGGTGGCAGCAAACTCCACCTTCGCAAATCCTGAAGGTATTTAGCTTTCCTTAAGATACCTACCAAAGCAGCTCGTGCAGGAGGCGGCCGGATCCCCTTCCACGATTTTTGTCGAACGCATAAGCAAATATTTTAGCACCGTTTCCATCAGCATCAACCTCCATCCGAGCCTAGAGAAAAAGGACAGGCTGTGAGAACACCCAACGCCAAGCAGCAGAGCACACGGGACAAACCCGATAATTAACGCTTGTCCTTAATGGAATTTGAGTCGTTCCAAACCTCCCAAGGGAACCAACCAGCTCTGCTATTGTGCATGAAGATGGGAAAGGTAAGAAAGAAGCTGCTCCTGCCCGCTTTTCTCCACTCCATGGCAGGGAAGGAACAGGCAAACGCGGCGATTTTGGGGAGCAAACGCGGCGATTTTGGGGAGCAAACGCGGCGATTTTGGGGAGCAGCGCTGCCACAGCACACAAACTTCTACCAGCAGCTCTGAAGCACCTGTTGAGCTGCAGGCACCAAGCAAAAGATGGTCCCTCCTTCACAAAAGCCTTTGGTTTACAAGATTTCGTAACCAAGAATTCTTTCCCTTTCAAAGTCTTGGTAGAATCCACTAACCCTCTTTCAGTGGATGTTAAAAGCAAATATTTTTTCTGGTCCCAAAGTAAGTCACGATAAAAGAAGTTTTTCTCATCTGAGACAGAGTGCAAAGCGAAAATTTTTTAAGTTTTCCAAGCCAAATAAGGGAAAGCAAATTACTGGTTCTCAAAAAGTATACAAAGGGAAAGCCAAAAACTATATAACAAATTAACTCATTTTAAACTAATGCTCATTCAAAACGAAAAAACGCAACTTTTCCTGCTTGAAAGCATTCGCGTTGGTGTTTTGATAATTTCAAACTTTCCCCCTGCCCCGAAGCAGGAGCGTTGCGGGGCAAAGCGCTTCCACAAGCGGTTTTACAGACAGAAAAACCAGCCGTTCGGCAGCCGATCGCAGTTACCGGCCCCGGGGCTGAGCCCTCCCGGGAACCGCGGCCCCAGAGCCGGGAAAGGCCCCGGTGCCGCGGGACGAGAGCAGGGGGGGCCGAGGGCCGGTCCGCGGGGGAGACACCGAGCGGGGAGCTGGTACCGCGGGTAAAAAGCCGCGCAAAGTAAAGCGAGCGGCGCGGAGCGCGGGCGGGACCGGCGGCGGCCAGAAGCGGCACCGGGCGCCGGGGGGAGCCGGGGGGGCCGGCGGGGCAGGGGCCGCTCACCTCGAAGGAGTAGCTCTCCACCAGCGGGATGTCCTGCTCGTCGATCAGCGTGTACTTGGTCTGGAACACACCGGGCCCGTCGTCAGCGCGGCCGCACGGCCCGGCCCGGCCTTCCCCTCCCCTCCCGGCGGCACCGGCCGGGCCGCCCGCCCCTCCCCGCGCCGCCAGCGCGGCCCCTCAGCCCCGCTCCCGCCCCAGCCCCGCCGCTCCCCCCGCCCCGCTCCGCCCGGCGCGGCCGAGCCGGGCCCGCAGCGCCCGGCCGCGCCCCCCGGCGCCCTCAGGCCGCGGCCGCGCCGCGCTCACCTTGCCGGCCACCCGGCCGAGCCGCACGATCCCCAGCTTGAAGTCGGTCATGGCGGGGCCGGGCCGGGGCCGCCGCCCGCGCTCGCCCCTCCGAGCCCGGAGCGCAGATCCCGCCGGCGGGAGCCGCCGCTGCCACGCGCCGCCGCCTCGCGCACACCCGGGGGGGGGGCGGGGCGCCGCACCACCTCCCACCCGGGGCCGCCCGGCCAATGGCGGCCCGCGCCGCCGGCACGTCGCTCCTGCTACGCAGCCGGCTCGTCCAATCGGCGAGCGGCGCGGCGCAGGATCACGTGGGGCGGGGGGGGGGAACCGCGCGCGGGCGCGGGCTCGGGCGCGGGCGGTGACGTCACGTTCGCGGGAAGCTTTGTGCCGCCAACACTGGAGAGCGCGAGCGGGGGGGTGGGCAGCGCTTAAAGGGGCCGCGTGTGCCCGCCGCCCGCTTCCCGCCTCCGCGCACGGGGGGGCCGGGCCCCGGCACCGCCGCGCTGCCCGGCGGGCTGGCCACGGCGGCTGCGCACTCTGGGGATCGCCCAGGGCCGGGGATCGCCCAGGGTCGGGACTCAGCCGCAGCTCCCGTGGGGAGTTCAGCCCCCTGCGCAGCCCCCGGCCCTGCTCCTCCTGCTCCGCCGGCGGGGCAGCTGCTCGGTGCCCGGCCGCACATGGCGCGGGTGCTGCTCGCTGCGCCCATCCGCAGCCGCCGGGGCTGAGCTGAGGGGCAAGACCTGCTGGGGGGGTTTCGGGGTGTCGTGCGGAGACACCAGCAAACCCGACAAACAGCCGGGGTGTCGCTGCCAGCCGCCATAAACCCCCGACAGCTCCCGGGCACCCCCGCAGCTGTGCTCGCTGGGACGGGTGTCGCTGCCAAAACTCGTGCAGGGAGAGATGGGGACCCGAGGGAATGGCAGAAGATGTGCCGGGGACGGTCTGTTGGACATTAGGAAAAGGTTCTTCACCCAGAGGTGCTGGACACTGGAACAGGCTCCCCAGGGAGGTGTCACGGCCCCAACCTGACAGTGTTCAAGAAGAGACTGGACAACGTCCTCAGACACACGGTGTGACCTGTGGGGTGTCCTGTGCAGGGACAGGAGTTGGAACCGATGATCCTTGTGGGTCCCTTCCAGCTCAGGATGTTCTATGATTCTGTGACCCACCATTGTGGTGAGGCGGGTCTCCAAAAATCATTTGTTCTCGCCAAATTCGATCCATCACGCCACCATGGTCCTCACACGAGCAGGATGAGCGTATTGTTCTTTATTTGCACGATTTAATTGTGACTAACATCTAAACAACAATAAAAATCACCAACCCTAAAATGTTAATCTTTATTTCACAAAACTTGGGGAAAGGGATTTGCAGAGCTGAGCGTGTCAAGGCAGATGTGCCGAGAGCTGCCGTGTTTTCCTGATGGACGTGTCGGCTGCCTCGGCACCCTGCAAGAACGCTTGGAACAGAGGGAATTCAAAGTGCAAATAAGTGGATAAAGCAGCCAAGGAGGGCTGAATAAAGCACCTTCCTATGTACAAAGTTACAAATCCCTAGGGCAGAATAGGACAACTGTGTCCTGAAGAACATGAACAACAAGTAAGGTGGGTTTAAACTGATGCTCCAAGCATCTAAATGAGCCAAACGTTAAATCTGAAGATGAACCTTGGGAAACTTTTCTGAAGCTTTCATCCCTGCGATGGAGCAGCCCCACAGAAGAGAAAAACACCTTCAGGCTATAATGGTGGAGCAGGGAAATTAAACATGAAGCCGTTTGGAGCAGCCTGTCATTAGCACCTTGACCCGTAAGATCTGGGGAGTTTCTAATTCTGCAAATGCTGCGCCCACAGTTTGGGCGCAAACCCAAACCCGACCGCTGTTCTGACAGCAAACCAGAGAGGTGAACATCCACAATGTGATAGGCAAAAATAATGGTGTTCAATGAAAAAGCCGATCGACTCCTTGAATTTGGGACAAAATATCTACGTGGCAAAAAGAATGTTTTGCTTTTTAAAGGATTTGTGAAGGAGAAAAATAAATAAAATCTCGAATAAGGTAAACTGGAAATTGGAGAAGAAAGGAAAGGAAAGGAAAGGAAAGGAAAGGAAAGGAAAGGAAAGGAAAGGAAAGGAAAGGAAAGGAAAAGAAAGGAACATGCAGTGAATTAATGAACGTGCACATCGTTCTGTCAGGAGGTCACTTCATTTTTGATGACTGTGGGTTGCTGTGATTGTGGCTATATATTTTGAAGAGAAAAGCCCAAGAGCCCATGGTACCACCCTTGCCAAAAGCTCGGTGTTTGGTGCTGCGGTGCCAGCCCCGCTGTGCCCCGGCTGGGGGGGACCTGGGGCACCACAGTCTCACAAAACGCCACTGTGAGGTCACCCCCTGGCGAAGGGCTCCCCGTGGGACCCGTTTACCAGCAGCCCTTCCAGCACCGGGAATTATTCCAGGCTATACCTGGGCACATAAGGGCATCACAGCAATTGGAATCCATCATTTCAGCCCAGGCATCTTCCTCCCTGCTCCAAACCCACAGGATTTGTAGAACTAGCTCCGTTTTGGGCGTTTGCTGTCAGTACCACTTGCGCGTGGCCCTTGTGGGGACACCTGCTCTGCTCAGGGTGCAGCAGAGGCGAGCGGTGGGTTTGTGCTGCCCCAGCCCCGTTTCCAGCCAGGGCTTCTGCTTGCAGCTCCTCCAGAAAGCAGGTTCCTCCCTGCCTTTCTGCCAGAAAAACCTCCCTTTCCTATTTGGGCCCTTTTTCCCCCTTTTTGACATCCTCTGAACTTCCCATGTTGCCCCCTCAGTGCAGTTTCCTGTCCTTAGAGACACTGCAGGAGGGCACAGCCTCCCTGAGGCCACCGAAATGGCAGGAGGTGATGGATGGATGGATGGATGGATGGATGGATGGATGGATGGATGGATGGATGGACGGACATCACCCCCCCTCCCTTGCGAAGACCAGGGTGTCTCCCAGCACTGTGGTCTTCTGCTAGAGGGGAACCACGGAGCCAAACCCCTGCTCGTGGGGAAAAACCACACTGTGGCATTGGGCTGGGGGGCAGCCAGAGCTGAGGGACCTGGGGGTTCAACCTGGAGAACAGGAGCTGAGGGGAGACCTTCTGATCTCTGACCTGCCTGAAAGGAGCTTGGAGCCAGGGGGGGTCGGGCTCTGCTCCCCAGGAACAAGCGCCAGGACCAGAGGAAACGGCCTCAAGTTGCGCCAGGGGAGGTTGAGGTTGGATCTGGGGAACAATTTCTTCCCCCAAGGGCTGTGGGGCATTGGAACAGGCTGCCCAGGGCAGTGGGGGAGTCACCATCCCTGGAGGGGTTGGACAGACGGAGATGAGGTTCTCAGGGACATGGGGCAGTGCCAGGGGTGGCGGAACGGTTGGACTTTATGATCTTGAGGGTCTCTTCCAATCAAAATGATTCTAGGATTCTATTCTGTAACAAAATTCAGATTTTCTATCCTCACGTGTCGTAACGCAGGAAGACATAAATCCCAAAGATCTGGCTTTTCAGGGCCTGTTTTGTCTCAGGTAAATGAAAGCACTGATTGGCCTTAAAGTGCACAAATCCCTTTATGCCACCAGAGCAAAGGTCTCCTGGGAAGGGCTCAGCACTTCTCAATGTCCCTTTCCCTCTTTTCTCCTGAAGGTGCAGGTCACCAGAGTGAGAAGAAATTTTGGCTTCGGAGCACAAACATGGTTTTGAAGATGGAATTTATATGTGGAATTAATGTAGGTTGTTACTATCTTTAACAAGCCCTTTGCCTCCTTTCTAAGAAGCCTGGCTTGGAAAAAAAAAATCATTGGCAGGGTAGTACCGTCCTTCCAAGCACTGTGTTGCTTCTACCAGAGCACATGCCCTAAGGTAGCATGGGAAAGGTTGTGTATCCTGCCCCAAGACAATTTCCCTGAAGCAAAAGAAATCCTTTTTCTAATTATTTCCAGCACTGCCAAGTGAGGGAAAACTCCCAGTGTGTGTGTGGTGGTACAGAGAACAGCCCCAGGCACCCCCGAGGCCGATGGCTCCTCAGATACTCGGGGTTCACACCAGATTGGAGGCGAACACCAGGGTCAACAAATACTTCAAACCTCTTTAAACTAAAATTACTGCCTAAAGGGGTGCCGCGGTCTTCCGCCAGGCTGTCCTACCTCAGGGAATGTCAGCGTTTGTGCAGCTTGGTTGTGGAATTGCTGCACAACTTCAGCTGCAAGGGGACCCAAGATGCACCCAACGCGCAGCCAGGCCAGCGTTAGGCTGAGCTTGGTGTATCGCCCAGGGTGGGGCCCCACAGCATCCCCGTTGCAGCCTGTCACCGCTCATCACTGAAGATTTTTTCCCCCTATATCTTACCAGAATTTGTTGCAACCCAAATCCTTTGAGAGGTGGGGAAGGGACCAGGTTACAGAGCATGAGAAGCCACATCTGGCCCTGGTTCAGGGAGCATTCACACGGCGTTCCTGGCTGGGGACGTGGTCAACTCCAAGCCAAGGAATGAGAGTTAAAGGAATTAGAGGGTCTAGAGAACAGCTCCTATGAGGAGCAGCTGAAGGACCTGGGGGGTTCAGCTGGAGAACAGGAGCTGAGGGGAGACCTTCTGATCTCTGACCTGCCTGAAAGGAGCTTGGAGCTGGGGGGGTTGGTCTCTTCTGCCAAGTAGCAAGTGACAGGATGAGAGGAAATGGCCTCAAGTTGTACCAGGAGAGGTTCAGATTGGATATTACGAAAAAATTATTCTGGGAAAGGGCTGTGGGGCATTGGAACAGGCTGCCCAGGGCAGTGGTGGAGTCACCATCCCTGGAGGGGTTGGACAAATGCGGAGATGAGGTTCTCAGGGACATGGGGTAGTGCCAGGGCTGGGGTAACAGCTGGACTTGATGATCTTAAAGGTCTTTCCCAAATTATTCTGTATGCATCTGTGATTTCAGCCTTGTTCCTGTTTTACTCCCTGGTTGCCTCAGAAAAAGGCCCTACAAACAGCAGGAGAAAAAGCAAACAAAAGAGCGAAGTCACAAACTCTCCTGCTTTCTCCTTCCATGAGCAGACAAGGCTGCAGGACACCCTGCACTGCCGGCGGGAGCCCGGACAGGTCCAGGGACAGACAGACCCGTGACAGTCTGTGGGCAAAACCTTGCGGGTTCTGCAGGAAACTGCAATTTCTTGGGACGCCTGGGTCGGGTTTTGGTCACGTTTGCTTTAGGAATGAGGGTCCAGCTCCTCCCTCACTGGCAGTCACAGGTTAGGGTGTACTGTAAAGCTGGTGTCTGCCATGGCTGGTTGAGTTGATAAAAACTAATTTCTTTTTTTGTTTGTCCTGCCTTTCCCTATTTTACTACAGCCAGCCTACAATGTCTGTGGCCACCGACTCAAGGGAGCAATATACCCATCTTTCATCAGGGAAGAAAGGACAAGACTGGAAATTCTCAGAAATTGTAAATGCGGTCAGCCCAAACGCCTCCACTTAGGCACAGAATCACAGAACAGTTTGGGTTGAAGGGACCTTCCCAGCTCCCCCAGTGCCCCCCCTGCCATGAGCAGGGACATCTGCACCAGCTCAGGTTGCTCAGAGCCCCGTCCAGCCTGGCCTGGGATGTCTCCAGGGATGGTTCAGCCACCACCTCTCTGGCCAACCTGGGACAGGCTCTCACCACCCTCAGGGCCAACAATTTCTTCCTTGTACGTAACCTAAATCTCCCCTCTCTCAGTTTCAAGCCATTGTCCCTTGTCCTGCCACTACAGGCCCATCCAGCAGTCACCCTCTGCTGCGCTGCCGGCCCGGCCTTTCCCCAAAGATCCTGGCAACTCGCTTCTGCCCATGAGCTCAGTTCAAAATTACAGAGTTGTTGCTTCAGAAAATGTTTCAGACAGCAGGACCGGGGCAGAAGACAGCCATGATTCGCAGTTTTGTTTGGCTGGCCTTGATGCTGACCCGGTGTTTTGGACCTTACAAGGACTTCTCCTTCCCCAGGGCCCACCTTTGTGCAGTTTAACCTGCTTGACTTGGAAGGGCTTTAATGGGAGTAGGGCAGGTGCGAAATGGAAGCATCGTCAAAGCAGCAGTTTTTTGTTAAATCACATAGAAATACGGGTGATTCCTGAAGATCGCAATGTACATTTTATGCTTCGCAAGCAGTATGAGGTACATTCCTAGAGCACGACTCTGTTGTGTGCTGAGAGGCAGTGCTGAAGGCTCAGCCCAAGCCACACTCCTGGCTTAAGCTAGAGCAAACACAGAGGTTTAATTTCACCAAACCAGCTCAGAATTACTCTGTGTCCAAGTAACCTTCAACCGCAGCTGCTGAAGAATGGCGGTGCCAAAAAGCAACACATCCCTTGTGTGTACTTTAGAAACCAGCATCACTACAGGTGCTCACCTCCTCCCATGCAGTTTGGCCTGGGATTTATTTGAAGGTTTATTTTGAGGTTTTTCTCTGAGGCCATAAGTACCCCATGAGAATAACTGTTGAGAGTTTTTCTGAGACCAAGGCTCATACAGCTCAGCATCTTAGGAAGATTTTGGTCCCCTTTGCCTTTGGAAAAATGGACCTACATTAACATTCACGTCCTTTTTTATTTTTTTTTTTTCCCAGGACACTCTGTTAGCACTGAAGTAAACTGCGATCATAACGCTGCTGTTAACAGGGTTTTTAGTAATACCTCAGAGTCAGCTAGAGCGTTCTTATTACCGGGATAATTTCACTTCTAACAGAGCTTTCCGCAGCTTGAAAGACCACACGTCATCCCTTGTGCTGCGTGCCCCAAGGGAAAATCCAGCTGTTGCTGGAAACAGAACAAGGTTTCCCCAGATCTTTGAAGAATTTAAGTTCTACCCACTCCCTCCCAGCTGCACCACTGGAGCAGCCAGACAGAGCTGGCAGGTGGGAGAACCAAGTGTCAAATTCTATGAAATATGATATCAAGCCTGAAACACACATGAACCTCTCCAGAGGTTAAACAGGTGGATGGGCTGTAGCTGAGCTGAGGATCCTCACAGCCTTGCTGGAGATCCCAGAGATGGTGATCACAAGGCCAAGAGTGTTGCCAAAAAAGCTCATTTTGAACAAGCATGCCTGAATCTTCTGCTCTTTGGTCACTGTGCTTTTCAACAGCCGTACTGATGTCCCCACCCCAACCCATAACAGGCAGAGATGCCTCTTACCAACAGGTTTGCTACCCCAACTAAGCAAGTTGTCTTTCCTTCAGGAAGATGGTCAGTAGGCTAAACTCCTGTTTATGAGCAGCAGGTCAGGCCAGCACTCCTGCAGGTGCTGTTACTAACAGAAACTGCAGGAATATTCACTGCTAAACACAAGCTTTGTGGCTCAGCCAGGTTTTAGGATCCATTTCTTGGCAAGCAGTAGCACTTGGTTTACAGAATGCCCATGCAAAGGGAAACACCAACTGAAACAGCTTCTGTTTGTTTCAGACTGTACACCAGGACCTGGAGCATATGATGTAGACAGAGGCTACGCAGCGATCTTTCCCCGCTCCATCAGTTTCACCATTGTAGGAGTCAGGAGACCCACGAGACATGACATCGGGCCCTTCGCAACTTTCTGAAGCAGAGAGGGTCACAGGATTTCACCCCCAATCAAGGGACTTGCTCCCCTCCAGTGATGAAATAAGCACATAAGCAATTGGGCTCAAGAACCAGCGTGTGTCCCTGTGTGTGTACCTGTCCTGGCTGCTCAGGGGAGCCAGAGCTGTTACTGCAGCACCTGCTGCTCTCAGAGCAGCACTCTGGCCCTGGCAAGGACAGAGCTCACAGAAAATTCCACACAGCCCACAACTCAGCCACATTTGCTCTCTGTGGCATGTTTGGGAGCCCTGGCTTGAGGCAACTCCACTTCGCTAAGGTCAGTGTTGCTGCAAACCAATGATTTCAGGGTAGCAAATGGGAAACGAGCATCTTCCAGCTTAGAAGTTTGAGTAAGAACAACCCCCCTTGCTTGATGCAGAGGGCAGGTGCTCCCCAACCAAAACCCACTCAGCTCATGGGACAAATGAAGGCAGCAACGCTGTTTTGCAGACAACTGGGTCTTTTATTAAGTATTTAAGGTGCTACAAAATACTCAAGGAGCCCTCATATGGCAACTTCTTTTCTGCAGTCTTAGCTCTGTTGAAAGAAACACAGCTCATTAGTACAGTCCTTAGTAAACGGCCTAACACAGGTTCAGTCAGAGATGGATACTCACAGCTGGGCACTGGATTGTACCATCATTGATGTCATCGATGATGTCATGTGGGTGCCTGCCATCGATGCGACAGCCCACAGACTGGGCAGTTCCCAGAATCTCCTTGATGGTCCCTGCATCAGGAAAATCGAGGCTGTCAGTGCTTTACCACAGGAAAAACACCCACAGAACTCAATTCCTCACACCCCTCAGCTGTCCCTCCCTCGGGCTTTCCAGGCTGTACCACAGGGGACACCACAAAGCCAGGCCTAGCACACTGGTTTCCAGGGAATGCACCAGGACATACTACGTGTACCCGTCACCACCCTGCACAACCTTCCCCAGAAGGTGTGAGGCTGGCTGCACAACACCAGTGCAATGCTGCCCACATGGCGCTGAGGGTCCAGGCCACACAAGGTGTTCCACCAGCGTTCCCAGGTACGGGGCCCTCCCGGGACGGGAGCAGGACCCGGCTCAGGCACTCAGGGCAAGGGACGACTCGGTGCAATCCCACCGACTTACCCGAGAGCTCCCGGGCCAGCGATCTGTGCCGCATCTGCCGCGCGATGTTCACGACCTCGTCAAAGCTGATGCTGCCGTTGTGCTTGACTGTGACGGAAAACAACAGCACCAGTGAGTGTGTGAACACAGGGTATTCCAGCCCCCGTGCTTCATTAGGGAAGCACCGCTCAAAGACTTCACAACCATGGGGTGGCTGCGATCAGTGCACGCCTCTTCCCAGGGCCCGGCACAAGCCACCCACGAGAAGAACAACTCTGTGCCCTGAGCTGGTGTTTTCTGCCAGCTCACCTGCAGCTGCCCTGGTCACTGCACCAATACAGGTACCATGGCGGGTGGCTGCTCTGCCCCATTTCCAAGAGACCCAGCTCTGCTGGCACAAACTGTCTGTACTGACACTGAAGGAATTCCCGCAGCCTCACGTACTTCATGGCCAATTTATGCTGAATAATCCAGCTGCAGGCACCTATCTCCCCTCTTCCTACCAAATGACTTTCAGAAGCAAAGCCTGATGAAAACTTACTGTTTCTCTGCTTCTTCCTGTTATGAGGAGGCTCTTTCAGGGCTTTGATAATCAGAGCAGAGGCAGAAGGAACAACCTCTATCTAAACGAAAAGAGATTAATTTTTCCCCCCTCCATTCAGAATGAGGACACTCCACCAAGCTCTCTCTCTGTGCCTGCAAAGCCAGAGCACGGTGGTTTGCGTTATTTCATTGGCACACGGGGCTTTTTTGTGACACAGAAACTTGTTCCCAGCCGTTCGGCACAGGCCTCCCCACAGCCAGAGGAGAACTGCTTCCTGGGCTGGGCTTCCTCTCAGCCACCACTGGAATATACCGGCCATTGAGTCAGGACAGGTATAGTGGCAGGTGGCTGCAGAACTGGGCTAGGAAACGTTTTGTAATTTCTGTGTTGCTTGAAATGATATTTTCTATTTAAGTGTTCTGCAGCAGGAACAATTTATCTGCAACAGGATAAAAGATCAACTTCTGCACATGAGCACATCATAAAACCACAGAACAGTTTGGTTGAAGGGCCCTTCCCAGCTCCCCCAGTGCCCCCCCTGCCATGAGCAGGGACATCTGCACCAGCTCAGGTTGCTCAGAGCCCCGTCCAGCCTGGCCTGGGATGCCTCCAGGGATGGTTCATCCACCACCTCTCTGGCCAACCTGGGCCAGGCTCTCACCACCCTCAGGGCCAACAATTTCTTCCTCATGTCCAGCCTGACTCTCTCCTCCTTTAGTTCTCTTTTACATCTCTTCCCATCACTCACAGGCTGGGAACCTCCAGCTTGGTGACCCCCAGGCTGCACCAACATCCCCCACACTTGAGCCAGAGATGCTCAGAGGCTCAGGCGGCTGTTTCAAGGTCTTTCCCAGAAGACCCCACACAGTCACTGTGTGGAACTCATTTTATCCACCTCGGAAGGATGAAGGGCTGAGTCGACCCTGCCGGGATTGTGGCTCGTGGTTGGAGCAAGCGGAGCTCGCCTGTGCGTGACGCTTGTACCACCAAGCCGTCCCTTGTGTCGTTGGGTACCTGCGCTTGCCTGTTCTGGATGGTGAGCTTCACCGTGATCCTCAGCCCCTTCCAGTCACCTGTGGCCTTGGCAATGTCATCGCCGACCTTCTTGGGGGACTGAGAAGCAAGCACAGGTTATTGTCAGGAAAACCATCACTTGGGTCACAGCAGAGCACTCCCATACTGCACCCACACCTACTGCACTTTCTCTTACTGTGTTGTCAAATCGCTGAAAACCACTTTTTCTCTCCAGGTACAAGGCGGTGACAACAGGTTGCCACCAAGGCCGCCCAGCAGCGGGCGCGGTCCAGACACGACCCACCCCACGCCGCCGCCTCCCACCTGCAGTGCCACCCCCACCCCGACCTTCGCTCCTGGAGCAGGGAACGCACTGCCGGCCCTGCCTCAGCCCCGCCGGGACTCGGGTGGACCCGAGAGCTGCCTGCGGTCCCATCGCCATCCCATTCCCCCCTCCGGTGCCATGGAACTCACCACACCGAGCGGGCCAACCTTGGGGGCCAGGGCAGGGGTGGGAACGACCTCTCCGCCAGTGCAGCGCAGGTGCACTGTGGGCACAGCACCGCCCGTCAGCCCCGCTGCGCCTGCTCCCGCCCGCACAGCCCAACCCCACCGCCCAACCACGGCCTCTATCCCCGTGTCCTCCTGGCACGTACCGACTCTGACCACGGCGGGGTCGAACTTGGGCGGCATGGCGGAGCACAGGGTACGGCACTGCGTCTAGTGAAGAGGCGGAAAAGCTGTCGGGCAGCCTGTGGCTGTGGATATATCTACCAGGATCTCGCGAGAGGGTGGCGCCACGTGGGCCCACATGCCCATGGGAGCCTGAAACACAAGGGAACCGCTGTGGAGGTTGAACAGGTGCAAAGGCTGGAGCTGAGAGTCCACACAGCCTCCCTGGAGATCCCAGAGATGGTAACTGCAGGGCCAAGAGTTTTGTCAAAAAAGCTCATTTTGAACAAGCATGCCTGAACCTTCTGCTCTTTGGTCACTGTGCTTTTCAACAGCCATACTTGCATCCCAAACCATAACAGGCAGAGATGACTCTTACCAACAGGTTTGCTACCCTAACTAAGCAAGTTGTCTTTCCTTCAGGAAGATGGTCAGTAGGCTGAACTCCTGTTTATGAGCAGCAGGTCAGGCCAGCACTCCTGCAGGTGCTGTTACTAACAGAAACTGCAGGAATATTCACTGCTAAACACAAGCTTTGTGGCTCAGCCAGGTTTTAGGATCCATTTCTTGGCAAGCAGTAGCACTTGGTTTACAGAATGCCCATGCAAAGGGAAACACCAACTGAAACAGCTTCTGTTTGTTTCAGACTGTACACCAGGACCTGGAGCATATGATGCAGACAGAGGCTACGCAGCGATCTTTCCCCGCTCCATCAGTTTCACCATTGTAGGAGTCAGGAGACCCAAGAGACATGACGTCGGGCCCTTCACAACCAAGGGACTTGCTCCCCTCCAGTGATGAAATAAGCACATAAGCAATTGGGCTCAAGAACCAGCGTGTGTCCCTGTGTGTGTACCTGTCCTGGCTGCTCAGGGGAGCCAGAGCTGTTACTGCAGCACCTGCTGCTCTCAGAGCAGCACTCTGGCCCTGGCAAGGACGGAGCTCACAGAAAATTCCACACAGCCCACAACTCAGCCACATTTGCTCTCTGTGGCATGTTTGGGAGCCCTGGCTTGAGGCAACTCCACTTCGCTAAGGTCAGTGTTGCTGCAAACCAATGATTTCAGGGCAGCAAATGGGAAACGAGCATCTTCCAGCTTAGAAGTTTGAGTAAGAACAATACCCTTTGCTTGATGCAGAGGGCAGGTGCTCCCCAACCAAAACCCACCGCTCATGGGACAAATGAAGGCAGCAACGCTGTTTTGCAGACAACTGGGTCTTTTATTAAGTATTTAAGGTGCTACAAAATACTCAAGGAGCCCTCATATGGCAACTTCTTTTCTGCAGTCTTAGCTCTGTTGAAAGAAAGAAACACAGCTCATTAGTACAGTTGTTAGTACACAGCCTAACACAGGTTCAGTCAGAGATGGATACTCACAGCGGGGCACTCGATTGCACCATTATTGATGTCATCGATGATGTCATGCGGGTGTCTGCCATCGATGCTACAACCCACAGACTGGGCAGTTCCCAGAATCTCCTTGATGGTCCCTGCATCAGGAAAATCGAGGCTGTCAGTGCTTTACCACAGGAAAAACACCCACAGAACTCAATTCCTCACACCCCTCAGCTGTCCCTCCCTCGGGCTTTCCAGGCTGTACCACAAGGGACACCACAAAGCCAGGTCTAGCACACTGGTTTCCAGGGAATGCACCAGGACATACCACATGTACCCGTCACCACCCTGCACAACCTTCCCCAGAAGGTGTGAGGCTGGCTGCACAACACCAGTGCAATGCTGCCCACATGGCGCTGAGAGTCCAGGCCACACAAGGTGTTCCACCAGCGTTCCCAGGTACGGGGCCCTCCCGGGACAGGAGCAGGACCCGGCTCAGGCACTCAGGGCAAGGGACGACTCAGTGCAATCCCACCGACTTACCCGAGAGCTCTCGGGCCAGCGATCTGTGCCGCATCTGCCGCGCGATGTTCACGACCTCGTCAAAGCTGATGCTGCCGTTGTGCTTGACTGTGACGGAAAACAACAGCACCAGGGAGTGTGTGAACACAGGGTATTCCAGCCCCCGTGCTTCGTTAGGGAAGCACCGCTCAAAGACTTCACAACCATGGGGCGGCTGCGATCAGTGCACGCCTCTTCCCAGGGCCCGGCACAAGCCACCCACGAGAAGAACAACTCTGTGCCCTGAGCCGGTGTTTTCTGCCAGCTCACCTGCGCTGCCCTGGTCACTGCACCAATACAGGTACCATGGTGGGTGGCTGCTCTGCCCCATTTCCAAGAGACCCAGCTCTGCTGGCACAAACTGTCTGTACTGACACTGAAGGAATTCCCGCAGCCTCACGTACTTCATGGCCAATTTATGCTGAATAATCCAGCTGCAGGCACCTATCTCCCCTCTTCCTACCAAATGACTTTCAGAAGTAAAGCCTGATGAAAACTTACTGTTTTTCTGCTTCTTCCTGTCACGAGGAGGCTCTTTCAGGGCTTTGATAATCAGAGCGGAGGCAGAAGGAACAACCTCTATCTAAACGAAAAGAGATTATTTTTTTCCCCCCTCCATTCAGAATGAGGACACTCCACCAAGCTCTCTCTCCGTGCCTGCAAAGCTAGAGCACGGTGGTTTGCGTTATTTCATTGGCACACGGGGCTTTTTTGTGACACAGAAACTTGTTCCCAGCCGTTCGGCACAGGCCTCCCCACAGCCAGAGGAGAACTGCTTCCTGGGCTGGGCTTCCTCTCAGCCACCACTGGAATATACCAGCCACTGAGTCAGGACAGGTACAGTGGCAGGTGGCTGCAGAACTGGGCTAGGAAATGTTTTGTAATTTCTGTGTTGCTTGAAATGGTATTTTCTATATAAGCGTTCTATAGCAGGAACAATTTATCTGCAACAGGATAAAAGATCAACTTCTGCACATGAGCACATCATAGAATCACAGAACAGTTCGGTTGAAGGGCTCTTCCCAGCTCCCCCAGTGCCCCCCCTGCCATGAGCAGGGACATCTGCACCAGCTCAGGTTGCTCAGAGCCCCATCCAGCCTGGCCTGGGATGCCTCCAGGGATGGGGCATCCACCACCTCTCTGGCCAACCTGGGCCAGGCTCTCACCACCCTCAGGGGCAACAATTTCTTCCTCATGTCCAGCCTGACTCTCTCCTCCTTTAGTTCTCTTTTACATCTCTTCCCATCACTCACAGGCTGGGAACCTCCAGCTTGGTGACCCCCAGGCTGCACCAACATCCCCCACACTTGAGCCAGAGATGCTCAGAGGCTCAGGCGGCTGTTTCAAGGTCTTTCCCAGAAGACCCCACACAGTCACTGTGTGGAACTCATTTTATCCACCTCGGAAGGATGAAGGGCTGAGTCGACCCTGCCGGGATTGTGGCTTGTGGTTGGAGCAAGCGGAGCTCGCCTGTGCGTGACGCTTGTACCACCAAGCCGTCCCTTGTGGCGTTGGGTACCTGCGCTTGCCTGTTCTGGATGGTGAGCTTCACCGTGATCCTCAGCCCCTTCCAGTCACCTGTGGCCTTGGCAATGTCATCGCCGACCTTCTTGGGGGACTGAGAAGGAAGCACAAGTTACTGTCAGGAAAACCATCGCTTGGGTCACAGCAGGGGCCTTCCACTCTGCAACAAACCCCAAGCCCACCACAGTTTCTTTTGCTGCATTGTAAAATTGGTAAAAAAAGCTTTTTCTCCTTAAGCCACAAGGCAGGTGCACAAAGGGCCACCGAGGCTGCCCAGGACATGCTTCCACCCGGTCTGCTGCCTCCCACCTGCAGCGCCCCCTCCTCCCTCCCCGCCTCAGCCCAGCGAGGCCTCCGGCCGACCCAGGAGGCGCCCGTGGCTCCCCGCACCCCCGCCCGATGCCGCGGGACGTACCAGACCGAGCGGGCCGATCTTGGGGGCCAGAGCAGAGGTGGCGCCGACCTCCCCGCCGGTGCAGCGCAGGTACACTGCGGGCACAGCACCGACCGTCAGCCCCGCTGCAACGGGCCCAGCCCGGGCCGCTCCCCGCCCCGCTCGCACCGACACCCTCACGGCCCGACCCGGGCCGCCTCATCCCCGCTCCCGCCGCCCTCACTGCCCGGCCCAGGCCACTCCGCATCCCGCTCCTGCCGCCACCCCGGCACGTACCGACTTTGATCTCGTTGGGGTCGAACTTGGGCGGCATGGCAGCGGCGCGGGGCGCGGATGCCGGCGGATGCTGCGAACCCTTCGGCCTGGCGGGGCGGCGGGCGGAGAGAAAGAGGTTTCTGCGCGGGCGGCAGATATACCCGCCCAGATCTCGCGAGATGACGGGGCTGCGGGGGCCTCGCCCCCCGCCGCCGTGCGGCCGGGACGGGCAGTGGGCGGGGCGGGTGGTGGGCGGGGTCAGGACGTGGCGTGGGCGGGGTCGGGCGGGCAGTGGGCGGTGCGCAGTGGGCGGTGCACAGTGGGCGGGGCCCGGCGCGCAGTGGGCGGGGCGCGGCGCGCAGTGGGCGGGGCGCGGCGCGCAGTGGGCGGGGCGCGGCGCGCAGTGGGCGGGCCATGAGGCCGTCGCCTGGGGCCGCTGCGGGGCGCTGCGCCGAGTTCTCTGCCGCTCCGCTGGCCGGTCCTTCTGCCGTGTCGGTCACGTGACGCGCGCAGGGGGCGTGTCCCGTCATGGCGGCGGAGAGCGGTGAGCGGGGCTGGGGTGGGGATGGGGATGGCGATCGGCCCCGGGGCCTCGGCAGCGTGCGCGGGGCTCCGGCGCTCCGTGCGGGTGTGAGGTCCCTCCGATCTCTCCGGCTGCGGCACCGGGCACCGGGCAGGGGCTTCTGCTGCCGCCGCAGAGGCCACCGGCGCTTTGGGCGCCGCGGGGGTTCGTTGCTGGGGGAGGCGCCGGCCTCGCTCGTCGCCGCCGTTTCCCGCAGGTGCCGGACCGTGGGGCGCAGGCCGGCTGCGTTCGGCTGGTGACGGGGCGGAGAAGAGCAGGACCGGGAAGGACAGGCAGCGCTGGGAGGGGGGACACTGCAGGGAATCCCTAAACAGGAGAGGAGCAGTGACAAGCAAGGAGATAAAGGGCTGAGAGGCAGAGCTGGTGCAGAAGAGAGTTTTGTGCCAGGCGTTGCCAGGGCAGGGCGGAGCAGAGCTGTTGTCGCAGGGGTGGCGCAGCTGTCACGACAGTTCTCCAGCGCAGACGTGCTGGGGACAGTAAGTTACAAAGCTGCAGTTCGCCCGCTGCCTCCCCTGGGTCTTGTTCCAGCGCAGGCTGGGCCGCAGGGTCGCTGCTCCTGCTGCTGGTTGCTTGAAAACCTTCCGACCTGCCCCAGAGGTGCCTGGTGGCAGTTTGGGCCTTCATGACGAAGCAGCATCTCCGCGGGAGCCCGCTCAGACCCGGGCGCTGGCCTTGCTGTGCTCCTGAGCACGTTTTCCCAGAGCAAATAAACCCCCTCTTTTTCCAGATTCCCATTTTGTCTGTCACAGTGCCATGCTGCATTTATGATGTCCAGAACGTTTTAAAAATTGGCGTTTGGGTCTTTAAATATAGCGCGGTTGCTGTTTCACTTTGGTTTGGTTTGCTTGTGAAACGAGGGGTTTGTTTTTAGTTTACTCTCAGCATTCAGACTGTGAAACACCCAGTGGACATTCCCTTGCCCTTCTCACCCTGTGTGTAGAGCAAGTGCCTGCAAACCCCAGCCCTGGCACCCCGGGGACGCCGGATCTGCAGTTCAGGATGTTCACTCACTGTGGGGTGGCTGCTGTCCCAGGCACTTGCAGATAGTTCTTTCAATAACTTTAATAAATAAAAATTACATCATATAAAATATAGTCACATGCCAAAGGCCCTTCTCATTAGTGACTGCCAAGTGCACTTAAAATTGGTGATGGCCAGGAGAGCACACGAAGCCAACGTCACAGAGAGAGGCACAGCTTTGCTGTTTGCAGGTTTGACATGGCTTCTCACTAAGGCAAGTGACGTTTGAAGGCTGTTCAGTCCATTTAACAAGTCTCTGATCCTTCACCTTTTGACCCCCAATAAGTTTCTTTTCCTGCACAACTGTTGGTCCTTCAGCCTTCATGTCTTAATGTATTTTCTTGGGTGAAAAAGAACGTTTTCCCACTATCCACATGACTAATAATAACTAGCTGTAATAGAGGAAGGTGAGACGGGACAACGGGATGTGTGAGCCCTCAGCAAAGAACTGAACGTGTTCAGCAAGGTTGTGGGTATCTTGCTGTGGGCACCGTTGTCCTTCTGCTTCCTCATCTTTAAATGCCCTTCTTTTCCTTCTGTCTGTGATGTCTGACCCTTGCTCATGGCTCTTGGTTGCTTTCCTGCAGTTCCAGGCTGTAGCTCCTGACATTGAACTTCCCTCTTGCTTAATCTTCTGAATTTTTGCTCTTATCCCGCCTCCTGGACGCTGTGTTTTCCTGATCACTCGATAGCCTTTCTCTGCACATGTTCCAGCTTGGCTTAATTTGTCCTGCACGAGGATGACCAAGACAATCCACCCAGCCCAGAGACACAGCAGTGCTTTTGCAGCTCGTGTTAACACTTGTAGCGTGAAGGTGTGCTGGGATCTGCCTGTTTGATCCAGGCAGAGAAGGGCTTAATCGAAGGCAGTGGCTGAGACAGTGATTTTTTTTCTTTTTTCTCTTTTTTTCCCCACTTACTAGAGCACAGTTCTGTAGTCCAGGCTCCCCAGCAAACACATACTCCAGGAACCCTCTGCCTTTGTTTACTCTGATCATTTGTGCCGCTGGGACAGAGCTGTAGTCAAAAGTAAAGATGCCACTCTTCTTCCGTAAGAAGAAACCCAGCGATGATGCTCGGAAACGCCTTGAATACCAAATGTGCCTGGTAAGCAACACCGAGGTATTTTCTGTTCTCTGTGCCTGCTCCTGCATGCCAGGTGACTTGGTACGTCCCTTGTGTTTCCAGTAATCGTGTCACTGATGTCACCAACACAGCGGATCATCTTCCTAATGTACATCAGAGAACTCCTGCTTTCCCCATCTCCCTTTGCCATCCCCAGGTCCCCTTCGTGCCACTTCCACCCCTCTCTGCCTCTGTGGTCCCACGGAACGTCCCCCACCCCACCTCCCGCCAGCCTGCATCGGGGACCCCATCGCTCCTTTCTCCTCCGTGCCCCTTCACTCTTACAGATCTGCCAGTTCGCTTTTCCTACCAAGGAACCTGTGACATCCCCTTTCCCATCATACCTGGTTTTCCCTGTGTCCGTCTTTTGCTTCTCATTATTATTATCACTCTGAGGATTGACTTGTTAGACGTTGCTTTTTATTTCCCTGGATGAGGATTTAGCCAGGATCCTCTGGGCTGGATCCGCAGCAGGTCGGTAGAACTGCCAGCCGTGCAGCAGCCACAGATTTAAAGCTGGCTTTCTGAAAGCAATCTTTTGAATTATTTCACCTGTTCTGCTGCAGGAGCTGTGGACCAGTGCTGGCATAGGGGACCTGCTGTGCTCTACCCCAGAGGCACCTGCATTTTAATAGTGACAAATTTGTGCCTGTTGGATGTCTGTAAGGTATTTTGGAAAGAGGAGGCTTTGTTCTGTACCAATAATGAAACCAGTTTTAGTGAATTTATTCACTTGGAGGGTTTCTGTTCAGCTCCTGTGGGGCTGTGGTGGGATGGCTTAATCTGTCCTCTCTAGGATTAGTTCTGTGTTGCACGTGCTTAGTTTAGGGTCACAATATCCAGTTCTGAACACTTAACAGAGGCACTCACACAAGCAGGTTTTATTGCCTCATGCAGTACCTTTTATTTAAGAAAATAATTCCAGAGATGCAATGCTGCTCACGCTGAGGTTTGCTCACTTTCATTGCTGTTTGCAGTTGCAATGGATGTAGTTGAACACGGAAAACCACTTTGGTACAGCAGCAGTGAGTCCCTTTTGCTTCTTCCACAGCAGGGCTGGCTCTGCAGGCCCCATGGAAGCAAAAAGACCATAGTAGGTTATTTTGGTTTCTGTGTATGGTTCAGAAGAAGCTCCGTGTGCTGGGTGAGACGCACCAGTGACACAGAAGGCTCTTTACAGGCTGGGGCAGCACTGCTGTTCTTCCTAGAAGTGTCTCTCTGGTGCTTGAGAACCCATCGTTTCCTACCCATATCCTTGCAGGTAGTGCGGAATTAGGGTGTCTTTGGTTCCTCGTGCAGAAATTCATTTGTTGCACCAAAAGGGTTTTTTCCGCAGTTTCGTCTCCGAGTTGCTTTTGCTATGACAGTTGTAGCAGCACATCCTTTGTTTATAGCATCATCAGTGAATTACATCGCTGCAGCAGAGAACTGTAATCACATTTTTTAGGCAGAGGCCAGTTTAGTCAATCTGCAGCAAGAGGTCACGTATTTCTGCATGTGTATCTTCTCTCTCCAGGCAAAAGAAGCTGGTGCTGATGACATTCTTGACATATCCAAATGTGAACTCTCAGAGGTACGTTCTGTACAACGGCCAGTATTAACTCACAGGTCTGATTCCTTTGGCTGCTGCTTGTTACCGACTGTCAGATCTAGTATCACGTCTGTGAGCCTTGAGACAGAAATGGCTTTGTTACCTCCACCTCTTTGTTTATCCACATTTTCCTATGTCTGCTCAGCTCTGGCTTTCAAGTGGGGGCTTCTTCCCCCTTCTTTTTTTGTGGGAGATTGCCTGTCTTATGTGATGCTTCAACATTTCTGTCCTGAGAATCCTTTCTCGTTTGACAAGATGGGAAGGGCAGACTGGTCTCACACTCTCCACCAGTACCTTGGTAGGATCCTAGTTTGCTCCCTCATGGCCTAATTTTGCTAGTCATAAGGGAATTTGTTTGCCAAAGGCTCACTGTTTCTAATCCCAGAGCTACAAAGTCTGCCACCTGCGGTTATTTTTCTCTATGAGTGAAAATCCCTGGTTCCAGGCAGCTGGTTAAGGATGGAAATCTCACTTCCAGCTTGGCTTCTTTTACGGCAGCCAACTAAAGTAGAAAGGAACTGGAGTGCGAGCAGTTGGTGACAGATTGCCAGGCTTGCAGAGGAGACACAGCTTTTCATTCCGGCAGCCAGGCCATCCTGTTAAGCAGAAGCCCATTTCTATTTCACTTTCCGTTTTTATTCATTGTTCCCTGTTTCTCAAACACGTTGGCAGCCGTGTAACCTTTTGCCACAGGATGCCTTTGCCAAACAAGCTAATAGATTGCACTGCTCTTTGAGGAGAGATTTGGGACCACCCCAGAGAGGACAGGTGTCTGCTGTGCAGCATGAAGTGGCTTTGCTGAGACTTCGGGATGTTTTTTCCAAGATCAGAAGCCAACAGCATCTTGTGTGTGGGTTTGTGAGCTGTGTGGGATGGTCTGCGAGCCCGTCTGGGTGGAAGGGTGGCAGGCGGGGGATGCGCACGGAGCCAGCTCCACTCACAGCTCCAGCTGCTCTTGCATCCCTGACAGCTCCTTTTGGACCGGTACCATAAAACTGTCGTGCTTGTCTTCTTTTTAGCCTTTGTAGTTTCAATAAATAAAGTGAGCCGTCAGTTTGGTTTTGAAATTACCAGTTTGGCCTGTGGCAGTTCCACGCTGCAGAGCAGGTCGTGGTGCTCAGAGCTGTGTCTGGCACAGGCTGGATTTGCTGCAATATCCCCATTCTGACCCCCTGGCACGTGTGGGGACGCTAAGTCCTGCCCATTTCTCACCTTTCTTAGCCCACTGCAGCGTCTGCCAGGGTTGCAAAACCACAGAATACATTTGTATGATGACTAAATGAAAATAAGTCTGAATTCTTGAGTCATCGTATTATGTATGATGACTCAATATATTGAATATTAAATCATGCAAGACTGGGACTTCTGCCTAAACCTCAGTCTGTTCTGTTCTGTGCATGACACCGTTGTGTTCTGGAGAGCCATTGCAAGCAGTTTAACTGGAAGCTAACTGGGAAGTACTGGCATCCTGGGCCAAAACCACAGGCCAGTAATTTTAAGTATCACTTGTGTTTTCATTAAAGTTAATTATTCACACTTTACAGGTGAATAACATAGAAGTGCTTACAAAGGTAGGATCTTGAGAAGACTGACACAACTTTTTAAATTGTTTTTAGGTTCCTTATGGGGCCTTTGCAACTTGTAAAGTCTTGCAAAAAAAGGTGAGTTGCAATCAGAAATTATTAGATAATTCCATTGTGCTTGAGTATTCTTGTTGTGTTTGGAATGACTGTATGTGGTTGTTTATGTGTTGCTGCAGAAGAAGTTTGCTTGTAATGAATTTGGCTACTTGTACAATGCTGCATAGAGAGCAATTTGGGTAGGACTAGTCCTGTCTGTGGACTTTAGAGCAACTTCTGTCATGGAGATGAGATGATTGTTTTGATCTTAGCCTGTCCAATGATATTTCTCAGGTAAGAAACTAGGCTCTTGTTTAGATCTCATGTTAAATGTTAGACCTTATGTGAAAATCCGTTTATTATTTTAATATTTTATATGTTGCTGAATAAGATATTGAGCTCTCATACAGCCTCTGCAATTAAATCTTAACAAATGTGCTTGTTCTAGACAGCAGCATCTCTTGTGTTCATGTTTCCATGGGATTTTTCCTCCTCAGGTGCTCATTATTCATACGAATAATCTGACGTCTTTAGTTCCAAAGTCCTGCAACCTTCTGAGTCTCATAACCGTGAAGGTAATTGTGATTCCTAACAGTGAATCCGCAGCCTGTTTTCCTTGCATTCGAGCTGCATTAAAACACACTTGTCCAAATAAATCCCTTCTGTCTGACTGTCTTTGCCAAGAACAGGGTATGACACCTGCCTTCCCTGGGTTTGTATAAAATCATAATCAGTCCAGTTTATCCTCTCTACAACCCCACGCATCCCCCGGCCATCCTCCTGTGGTGGTGCTCAGTCAGGGCTGCATGTTGTGGGTTGGATCCATCTCTCTTCTGCGCTGCTGAGTCGTTTGAATGTGAACGGAGCCTGACAGGATTTAAGAAGCGTTTGGACATCACCCTCAGACACATGGTGTGAATTTTGGGGTTGTCCTGTGCAGGGACAGGAGTTGGGACTTGATGATCCTTGTGAATCCTGATTCCAACTCAGGACATTCCATGATTCTATGTATAGAGGCTTGAGTTTTCAAAAGACATACAGGAATTAAGTGCCCATGTCTCCTTGAAAACTTCAGCTACTTCTCAAAGCCCCATTGGAAGGGAAGTAATTTTCTTTGCTAGGTAATTCATGACCTTTCATTCTTGCACCATGACGTCTTTTCCTGATGTTGTTTGATGAAATCATCTGCTCTTCCAGGTTCTAGACCTGCATGACAACCAGCTGGCATCGCTTCCTGCTGACATTGGCCAGCTGACATCTCTCCAGGTAACAGATTTGCAGCTGCATCCCAAGCGTCTGTAAAGGGCATGTTACAGGACAGCAAGAGTATGGGGTTACCGCTGTTTATTTTATAATTAATCACAACTTAAATGATGGTGCTCATATTGTCAGGTCTATCTGACTTGGCTGTGGCTGTTGAACTGGCTTGTTGGAGAGGGAGAGCAGGAGAAGAGCAGAAGAGTGGCCATGCTGAATTATACAGACCCAGCTTAGCGCAAGGGCTGCCAGTCCAAATGGCTCACACTGCCAAGCTTCCAGTCCCACAGACTTCCCCAAATATTCCGGTTTTATCATTTTCCCTGGTGTGATTATGTTGGGAACTCAGCGCAGCGTGTCGTAGTGCACGTTGAGGGTCCCTCTGCTCGGGGGCAGCTTTAGGTTCGGTCACTGCTCCGGGGTGGGAGCCGGGCTGGGGAGCGCTGCCTTTGGGGGGGACACTGCTTCTAGTTCCTGCACCAGCTGCTGGTGGTGAACAGGGTTTCCCACTGCATCTGGTAGTTGGACCTACCTTATATCCAGGGCTTCTGGAAGATATATATTTTTTTTTAACCCAAGAAGTTTTGTCTAAAACCAATTTCAAGTTGTCCTTCTGGGCCTGAAAGTTGGCCCAACAGCACAGATGTGTAGAAGACCTGAGGCTTGTATAAAGAGTATCTTGAATATCTTTTCTGTTAACACCTTAGGTCCTAAACCTTGAAAGGAATCTTTTAAAATGTCTTCCACAATCTATAGGAGACCTTGCCCAGCTCCAGATGCTCAATGTCAAAGGTATGGCACGTTTCTTGTCGGTGCTCTGGGCAAAGCACCATCTATTATCTGGGTCGTGTTGATCTGCATTAGTAATTATTCCTGCGTTATTCCTTTCAACCAAGGCAACCACCAAATGGTTTACACTATGAATGCTGAGGAAGAACACAAGAAAGATTTAAATTCAAATAGCTGGCAAGGCAGGAGAAATCATCGAAGCAGAAAATGGGCCAGACTTGGTCCATGTGACGTTTTCATTCAGCCCGTTGCCTTTTCTCGAAGGAGAGGCTTTTGGGTCATCGTGCCCCATCTCAAGAGCTGAAAGCTCACCTGTGTGCCTGCCCGTGGGCGGCATTTCAGAGCCCCGGGTGCCCCGATGCTGCAGCCAGAGCTGCCGAGGGGGCTGGAGGGAGCAGGAGACCCCGGTGGAGCTGGGAGCCCTGCGAGAACGGTCCCAGGCCACAGTTTGTCTCCCTCTGGATAACGGTTTAGACCAACCTAAGAAATCTGTCTGTGCAGATTCAAACGTAAGAAAAATAGTAGGTCTTTGGCAGAAGCAGTTCAGTAAAGCAAACAGAGCGGTCAGCCCGGATAAACTGAATTACAATTAAGTCCACCAACACCCAGAGCTCTGTCCTTTGAGTCCGTATGTCCCCGCCAGGTTTGCACAGCCCTAACACACAGGTCACAACCCTACCTGTTTTCAAGACTTTCCACATATGCGATGACGTAAATTTGGGAGGAAAAGGAGACTTTGTTACAGGGAGCTGCTGCTGAAACAGGGAAGGAAATGGAGGGTGAGCGATTTAGAAGTGCAGCTCAGTTCATTGCTGTATCTGTCTGCAGCACCTGGTCTCTGACCCCTAGATGTGCAGTCCCACTCTCGTCCCCCTTCTCCCATCTCTGGTACTTACGCCAAAGGGAAGAAGGCCCCATGTTACAGATATTCTCCCAATAAAGAGCAGGCTGCAGTAGTAACCTGGGTTGAGAAGGTCATTTTGGCATGAGGAGCCAGCTGGGCAGGGCTGCGTGCAAGTAGATATCGATCCCCATTTACCTTTGGAGTCCTGGTGTGACCCACAACAACCCCGTTCCTGCAGTAGAGTATAGAAAATGAGTCACACGTCTGATTATGGTTTGGTGTTCCAGCAGATGAACTCGCTGGGTCCTGTTTTGGAAAGGTTACGTGGTACTGAACGGCTTTTCTGTCTCTCTAGGGAACAAGCTGAAGGAGCTGCCTGCTACCGTGAGTGGCTTGCGGAGTCTGCGCACCCTGGATATCCGTGAGAATGTGCTCCAGGAGCTGCCGCGGGTGCTGGCGCACGTCCGCACGCTGGAGGTACGCCGCCAAACAGCCGTGTGTCTCTCCCCGTCACAGCATGTCTATTTTGTTACAGGCTGCTTCTCTTCCTTCTTGCTCAATACGATAATAAATTTAGCACAGAAAGCGGATTTTTAGGGTTTGGGCAGGACCCACTTTGGGGGATTGTAACAAGGCTATATGTGGTTCATGGTGTCCATTAGAGCTTTTGTGTCCACCTTCTTGCTTTGGTCCTTTCTGCTCGCTTTTTGCTGTGGTTTAATCATGAAAGAAGTGATCCACGGGGAGTAAACCTCTAGGTGTTTCCTGCCAGGCCTGTCTCTTTGAGAGCGCAAACTGTGCCTGTGGGCTCGGGTTGACTCAGCCACTTTCCACCAAGGCTGCTTCTAAATGAGCAGATGGGATATTTCCGATGAGGTTTTTGCCTCTGTTGCTGTGACAGATCTCTGACTCATTGCCAAACTCCGTGGGTTTCTGACTCCCCGGAGTGCACGTTCAAAAATCCGGATTTTTATGGATGTGTTACCTTCTGGCTGCCAAACTTGTCAGTACTAAATGGTGCAAGTGTCAGACAACAGGGCTGACTCAGACACCAGTGTGGAGGATGCGAAAAAACGCTCTCCTGTCTCAAACACACAACATGAGGCTTCACTTCTCTTGTGGGCAGGCTCTGAGATGAGGGATCGGTGCCGCTTGCTCCCCTGTGCTTGATAAAGTGGTTCTTTTCTAGGCCTTCCTGCTATGTCCTTCTCTACAGGAGGCAACGTTGGGTCCTTTCGGTGACCACAGCAAGTGGTCCTTCCACTCCTTCTTCATGGTGCTCCTCTCCGTGCCCCTTGGTCACCAGCCCTTCCGTGCCTCACGCTTAAGGGCTCCAGCACACTGAAATGTCATAGAAAATGTCTGTAGTTGAGAAGGCTGTGCCCCCTTGTACCTAAACACAGAGTAAACACGTCTGCATGAGGGGAATGTTCTGCTGAAGGGCCAGCTCAGAAGGTCCCAAATAAGGGACAGTGGGGTCACCTCTGAAAGGTGTCAAACACCCAGCAGAAATTGAATACAACCTCATATTTATGTCAGGATTTAGGGTAACATGCAGTTATTGCTCCATAAGTGACATTTTGGGGAGCTGTGGGGATAACTGCAGTCGGACTCTGGGCCATCAGAATAACCTGGCGCTCTGTTCTCTTTTGGAGACGCTGACCCTGGACGCCTCTTCCATGACCTACCCGTCAGCTGATATCTGCAGTGCGGGTACAGAGGCCATTCAGCAGTTCCTCTGCAAAGGTGAGCAAGGAGAGTCTGCGAGCGGCGGTGGGAACTCGGGAGACGGTGCTGTGCGCTGCCTGCCTGCAGCGCCGTGTTCTAAGATTGCTTTTACAGAGGACAAACATCGGGTTGACTCTCCTTGGTGTGGTTCCTGATGCATGCGTGGCAGGGCAGTCAGGGAGTTATCATCTCGGCTGCAAACAGCAAACCAGGAGTCATTCTTTGAGACTTGCTGCTTAGTGCCACACTGAAATTCATAATGGTTTTGTTAAAACGTCAGAATAGCTGGGTCAGAGACTGAGTGACTGTAAGAAGTCATTGCATCTCCCTGTGGTTTCGTTTTCTCGTTTTATTTCTGCTGGTGGGAGGATTAGGCATTGCCCAGATATTGCTGCCTTGGAGCAATGAGATAGACTCAGTAGTCACTTGAGGTCCCTTCTATCCTCATTTTCTATGAGGAAGGACCTGGGGCCTGCAGACTGACAGGTTGTTAGGAGAAAGATGCAACCAGTTGGAAAACTCAGAGGACAAAATAATGTACTGTGAGTTTGTAAAGTCTGTGTTTAATACAGGTTTGGTAGAGGTTTTGTGCAGGGGAGGTGCCTTGCCAGATATTGGGTGAATCCCTGAAATGAAAGGACAGTCAGAACTTGTTTTGGTGTGGGCAGAAACGTCTGCAGCCCCGCAGAAGTCAAGGTGCCTGTACCCGTGTGAAGGAAGCATTTCTCTGCTCAGGTCATCTTCGATTGGCATCCTGGGGGGAATGGCGTGGCACTGTCTCCTCTCAGAGCTTCTCCTCATTAAGCCTGAGCTGACAAAGATCTTTTGGCCGCTCGTCTGCGTGTGGAAAGAGAGAGCACAGCTGGAAGCAGCCTCACACCAGCCAGCCCTCGGCAATGCTGCCAGGGAGGTCTTTAACCACCAAATGTTCTTGTTTTGTGTTTGACACCTTCTAGAGTGTGGGATTGAGTACTACCCTCCCTCGCAGTATCTGCTCCCCGCGCTGGAGAGTGACGACGGAGGAACATCCGTGGATGGGATGGACAGGGCCGTGCAAAAGTACTTGGAGGAGGAGAGCAAGTGGCAGGTGAGGCTCCAATGCGTGTGAAGTTGTACAGGAGGGTTTTGGATTTGTCTCTCTGCTCCGTCAATGGATCTCACAGCACCTGACACATCGTCCCTCATCACCTTCCCTGCCATGAGATGTGTCTTTTGGGATCAAGAGAGCATCAGTGCCCTGAGCCGGGCACAGAACCGTGGGCTCATCTCCTCCCCGACAGCTGTGGAAGGTGTTACTAGGGCTGACTCCTGGAACACACGTCGTCGTAAAGAAGCGTCTCTGTCCTTGAAAGCCATGGTGCAGTCAAGAGGCGGGTGACAATGTGGCACGGTGTGTGCAGCATGGTAACACATGCGGTTTCGGAGGGAGCAGGAAACTGCAGAACCTTGGGATTCCCAGCCGAGTGCTCAGCCTGTCCAGCCCTACCTGGGAACGGTGAGGCTGGGCATGTTATTAGGATAAGCTGTGCTGATTCTTGTGCTGTTTATCAAGTACAGACTAAATTTCTTTGACCCTGGAGAGGCATGGATGCCTGGACTTCACGGCTATGTTAATCTTCTTGTAGTTTTGGTTGATGTCTTTACTCAGTTAGGGGAAGATATCACGTGGGCTAGTAATATCTACAAAAAATTGCTCCTGGGAGTAAATGTCTGCTCATATTGCTTATTTTTCAGAACAAATTCTTGGATTATGAGAAGAGAAAGGTAAGGATGAACACCTGTAAATGCTTTGTCTGGAGAACAGCTCCACTTTTTTTTCTTGTTTTCCCTCACTTTATGCAATTTCTCAGCCAGAACTGAATGTTTAGAGAACTGAGTTCTTGCAGAAAACCCCCCGAGCTGCTCACTCCTCACTGCAGAAGACACGTGAGAGCGTGGGGGAATTGGTGTCTGCCTCGTCTGACACACACAGCCCGCGAGCTGCTGTCTCTCCTGAGTGAGCAGTTCCAGTTTAAATCAGTCTGTGTTTGCAGTGTTGGGTCTGGGGCTTTCACACCCAGAGGCTTTTTTCTTGCCTTTCTCTGGTGGTAGCTCAGTTTGCGTTTCACATGAGCTGGGCAGAAGTGTGTGAGCTGATCGGTACGTCCCTGTCCCAAACTCCAGTCCCTCCATGACTCTCACCTTGTCCCTTCGGCTCATGGTGCCACCATTCCTGCTCCCTCCTGGCGTTCCTGGTTTCTGTCCTCCATTCCCCTCACCTGACAGCATTTCCAGTTTGCTCTTCTTTTTATTTCACTGCTCTTTGTCTCTTTCCCCATGCAAGGCTTGCTTTGAAATAATCAGAAGCTCCTGTTGTGCAGTTCACCTCTCCCCTTCCTAGAGCTGCTCGTAGCCAGCTGCTGCCTTCGCTCTGTTGTCTCCAGCCAAGGGAATCCCCTTGCCGTCTGGAATTGAGCACAACCTTACATTTCGGCTTTCCTTTGCGTGTTTGTATTGGCTCTTTTAGTTGTATGGGTTGATGCCCATGGACTTTGGCTTCGTGACTTTGAAATGAGTTGTGGGGAGTTTGGAGACTTTCATAAAGACAGCAGCAGCTTCTGCTTCACAATTGTTGGGTTCCTAAGGAGAAAATATTTCCGTGCTCATCAAGCCTTCTGTTTGCCCTTTGGTTTGCTTTCACGTAGTTGAGGGGGTTACTGTGCCTTGTTTTATGTTTTTGCCAGAATTTGTTCTTGTTTGGGAAGGATCAGAGCCATCAGTCTACTGATTTCTGGTATTCATCTTTCTTCTCAGGAAAAAAAAATGCAGGAGAAGCTGGAATTTGAGCGGCGCCTGAACATGGGGCAAAGGGAACACGCTCTGCTCGTTCAGCAGACCAACAGTCAGAAGGAGGAGATCCTGCAGACAGTGAGAGAGGTCAGTCTCCTCTGGGCAGGCCCCGCACAAGACACGGCCTTTCCTAAACCGACCACTTTCTCCTTTGGTTCTCTCTTGCTTTGGCCCAGGACCAGCTGAGGCTGGAGGAGGGTCTGACGAAGCACCAGCGCTATTTGGAGCAGGAGCGCCTGAAGCTGCTGCAGCAGCTGAAGCAAGCGGAGCAAGGCATCACCAGCCGTGTCCAGAAGCTGCTGGAGGACAACCAGAGGTGGGGTCCCTGGGTGTCTCCCAGTCATCTCTGCCCCTCGGGGCCTCGTGTTATTTTATCCCATTCTGAGGGGTTCATTTTGCATTTTCTGAGTGTTATAGGACTGGTCATGATCGATGTCTGTAGGTGGTGCCTCAGCTGTTGAACTGCTGAAGTCCCATTTAAAGGATGTGGAATTTGACACCTTAAAAAGCTGTTTCACACATGTGCGTGCTGCTGGAGCTTTGCAGTGCTGTGCAAAAAATGTGAATTCCTCATGGAAGATGCATATTTGAAGTACTTGAAGGTTCCACTGCCTAGATTGGATATTAGGAAAAAATTCTTCCCCAAAGGGCTGTCGGGCATTGGAACAGGCTGCCCAGGGCAGTGCTGGAGTCACCATGCTGGAGGGGTTGAACAGATGTGGAGATGAGGTTCTCAGGGACATGGGGTAGTGCCAGAGTTAGGCTATGGCTGAACTCAATAATCTTAAGGGTCTCTTTCAACCAAAATGATTCTATGACACTCTGACATTCTGTGTTTCTCCTGCTGGTCTGGTGCTGATGCGGGGTTACCAGCCTGATTAAAACTGCTCTTCTGGGCATGAGAAGCAAAGTCATTTTCTGTCCAGCTCAGCTTGGTGAAAACCTCTTGTTTTATCTTTTTTTTAGGCAAAAACAAAGTGCAGAGATTCTGAAATCCTTGGAGAATGAGAGGTGAGTCTCCCTGAAAGAAACTCTTCTAGAAAAGGGGCAGGAAGCTGGGAAGAGGGCTGGGACCTTCCCTTCAGAGCCGCCAGTCTGAATCCACCGTATGTCGGGGAGGTTCATCTCGTGCCTGCAGCTGGTTCCGGTGACTGTGGGAGGCAGGACACTGAAGCAGATGTTCCTGGTCCTACCCAGTCTGCCAAACCCAATGGGATGGTGATTTTACCTGTTTTTCATCTCTGAACGGTCCCAGCTAAGGAGTTTGGGAACAAAACCCTGTATTCCCACTATCAAGGACCAACTGAAATCTGACATCTGTTGGAAAGGGAGGCATTGATGAAGATGTTCCAGTGATGTGTAGAGGCTGGAAGAATGCATTGAAAGCAACGCTACCATTCAGCCCACACTCTGACCTGGCTTTGCCACCAAAAGTGCTTGTCCCCACCTCTCCTGTCCATGTGTGCTGCCCCCTCCCTTCAGCCAACTGCTTGTGCTGTGGCACAGTAAATGGATGGGGGCACTGACCTGGCCGAAAATAATCCCATTTTATAGTTTTCCAGCCACACCAGTTCCTGATCTGTGAAGGGATGTGGTGTGTGTTTGTGCTGGGACAAGGTCAGGGGAGGTGGGAACGGAGGCCGGGCTGCTCCTTCCAGTGGCACCGCTCACTTAGCTCAGCTTTGAAGTGCTCACCAAGCCTCAGGAGAAAGGAAAACAAAACCAGGGACTGGCACAGTGTTTGGCGAGAGTGTATGCACGTTGCACAGATGTTGTGATTCTCAGAGAGATCAGCTTTCTGGTCTGAGAGGCAATTGTCCCCATGGTTTTGGGTAAAATTAATTTCATCTCCCATAGACTTAGAGCTTCCTTATCAAGAAATCACTGAAACTTTTGTGTCCCTGATAAGATGTGGCTTTCCTGGGCAGATGGCAGGGTGCATCTGCTCAGCCTCCAGGCTCTGAGCTGGGTGGGTGGAGAACTGAGATGGTGCTGGTTTGAAGGAGTGGCTGAGCTGGTCTTGTTTGTTCGGCAGAATAAGGATGGAACAGCTGATGGCAATAACGCAGGAGGAGACGGAGCGTCTGCGCAGAAGGGAAGTGGCCTGTAAGTCCAGACAGCTCTTGGGGCTGGTAAGGTGCAAGAAAGACCTGGTTCCTCTGGAGATGTGCTGAATAGGTCGCAACCATGCGGGAGATGTTCTGTCACACATGCATTTTTGCCGCGTTGCTTGGCGCAGTGGGGCAGAGCTGCGGGGAGGAGCATTGCACATGTTCCGTAACTGGTCCACTGTTTCCACCTTCAGCCCACTGCTGGTTCTCCTTGAGGTGGAAGCTTTGCTCCCCGTGTACAGCACATCACACGAGGGGTTTGTGAGAGCGGATAGAAGCACACGAAGTGCCTCATGTTCCAGAGGTACATAGCAGATGTTAAATGATCAGGTTCATGAGGCAGGGGCGTATGAGAAACAAGGATGGTGCTATGGAGCCTTTTCTGCTCTTGAGAACCATGAAAACCTCTGCTGGGGTTGCAAAGGAAAGGGTGTGTGTGTTGTCACCCCAGTGACAGGTTACTCGCAGAGCTGCAGCCCATCTCAGGGTCGGTAGGCAGTGACTGGGCTCCTCCGAGCGCTGCAGAGATGCAAGTACAGGCAGAGTGGAGTTTGCTCAGCTAATTTCCCAATAAATAGCTCCGATTCTCACAGCTGAACGAGTCTGCTCTGAAATGAACGAAATGGAAAAAGCAAGGACAGGTTGGAAGTGAGAAGGCACTGTTAATTGCAAGTGACTGTAGCAGCAGCCTGTTCTAGACACCAGCTCCTGATGCAGACTGACAACACTTGTGTCTCCCAGCTGCCATGCAGCGAATGCTGGCCGAGAGCTACAAGAACAAGCTCATCCAAATGACCTACGAGTCCCGTCGGCAAGACCTCGTCAACCAGGCCTGCTCCAGGTACGGCGGGAGATGTCTGGGGCTGGTGGTGCTGCCGTGTGGTCCCTTTCCTTCCAGCGGTCCAGGTGTAACTCCCACACACACCCAGCAGCTCGTGCCACCGCTGGCGTGCAGCAGGACAGCTGTGTCACAGCAGGGGACAGTGCGATTTAAAAACACTGTCAAACTTGATTAAATTAACCACCTTCTAACCACAAGAAAATGCATGTTAATCATTCTTTGGATGAACTATCACTTTTTTACACTGTTTATTTTACTTTATATGTTCTGCTAAATATGGAAAGTGAAATTAGACTGGTCTTCCTATTTTGGTAGCCAGTTCCGTGTCAAACTAGCACAGAACTCCTTTCCTCGCCTCCCAGGGTTGTCTCGAGGGTGCTGTTTGTATATACGTAGGCCTTGTTGCATTGCTATAGGTACAGCGAGCACTCTGACTCTCTGCATTTACAAGAAAGTAATAAATTTTAATCTGGCAATGTCTGGCACTGAACAGAAACAACCTTGCGTTCCTGTGACCTGCCTAACAGATGGCAGCGGGCAGACACGGTCCTGCCTGCAAGTGCCCGCAATATGTGGGCACATTGTCTGGGTCTCCTCCGTGAGCCCTCCCCTCCAGCGCAGGACAGTGACATGAAAATTCACCACCTGAGCACTTGCCGGGCAGCAGCAGCCCCTGCCTGCCTGTCGAGCTGTGCGCATACGGTCGGCGATGCTTCTGCCCTGGCTTGGTCTGTGCTGCAGGTTTGCTTCGGTTGTGGGGACGGAGGTTTTAAATCTGTCAGCCTTCAGTGACCTTGTTCAGTAACAAATTTCTCCATTCCTGAATTCCCCGTTGTCTGCTTCTCCTCTTGTTTGTGTCAAGAGTCTCAGAAACTGCATGGCAAATCCATTTTCTTGCAGCCTAGCTGAGATGGACCAGAAGTTCCAGCAAATCCTGGCTTGGCAGCAGCTGGATCAGAACAAAGCCATTAGTCAGATCTTGCAGGAGGTAAGTGAGGGAGCAAACTGCTTGTGGGGGGATCGAGGGAAAGGAACTGCATGTGAAAGTGGGATCGAGAGCGGAGCACAAGAGCAAGGGATCACAGGGCTGGGCTGCGTGCCAATGTTATTTTATTTAACGCTATGTTCTAAACTTCGAGAATCTCTGGTATTCTAACAAACTGGCTTGGGTGGTTGAAAGAAAAATGTATTTATTTTTTAACCAGACACGGAATTTTCAGAAAAGACAGCAGCACAGACCATGGGAAGCAAAACTGGTGTGATGATTAATAGAGAGGATTTTGAGACAGAAGTCCTGTCTTTTTGGCAGGTTCCCTGGGTGACTTGGGACAAGCTGCCTACAGGAAGCATTTTCGAAGCCTTTGAATGCCTCATTTTGAACTTGAGACCTCTGCAGCTCATTGTTCAGAAGCTCTGGGCAGCCGTGCCCTATTGCACAGCCGGCGTGCTCAGTGCTGCTGAAAATGAGCAGCGGGGTGCATGCAGAGCGTTCAAGACGTGTGTTTGAAGAACATGACTGCAATTCTGTGTCTGCCTGTAAAGTGGGTTTTGTCTTTTGGGACTGAGGGATCAAAGCCATGGTGTAATCAGGACAGTGCTGCCCAGAGTAAGCACGATTCAGGTGCTGGTACTCGAGTCACTGCAAGGTAACAGGGGTTCTGAGCCCATCTGCAGCTGCATCAACAACCTCACTCAGCGGGATTTTCCCTGTCCCTTAGATTGAGATGCAGAAAGCTGCCTTCGAAGCTCTCCAGGTGAAGAAGGATCTTATGCACAGGCAGATCAGGAACCAGGTGAGTCGGCAACAGAGGAAAGAGCAACCAGCTACTAAGCTCATAGTGCCAATTGCTGGGACACTTCCGAGGGAGATCAAAGCGCTGGGAGTGTAGAGCAGGGTCTGGAGGAGATGAAGAGCTCTGGCATTGCTGAGAGCTCTGTAACAAAGTGTTGGTTGTTCTCCCAGCTCCATAGGAGGGAGGTGTTAGACTCAGGGGAGCAGTGAAATCGTTGCTTCAGTCATCTCGGCACTCATGTGGATGAAGTGCTGGAGAGTGGTCACTAGAGGACAGAGCTGCATTGGCTCTGTGGGGCGATTCGCGTTTGCAATTAGGATTTCCTTCAGGTTGTGTACTTAGCAGGGCTGCTGTTTCCACATGAGTCCACTGCCTCTCCATCCAGCACATCAGAACTGCAACTTGAGCCATAAGTTCACCTTTTCTTTCCCATTCTTAGCCTGCCTTTCTGAGCTCCATTCTGCAGAAGGTGCAATGCGATAGTCGGGGGGAAGAGCGAGAGCTGGTGGAGAAAGTAGCGGTGGTTGATGCACGAAGATGGGTGGCTGGTTTCTGACGTGGTGCTCCAGAACCTTCCCTCTCCTGATCTGACACTAGCAGAAAAGTCACGGGTCAGGAGTTGGTGGCTAAGTTTAAGAGCTGGGATACATTGAGTCACTTGGTGACCAGCCTCTGCTAGGAGCCTATGGATTGTGCATGGACGATCCAGGAGATGAGTCTAACACTCTCCATTGCTTGAGTTCATCAAGAAGAGCCCTGCAGTTTGCTCGCACTTGCTCTGTAAACAAAGGGAGTTTGTTCCTTGATACCGTGGCTGGAATTTTTCCTATTGAAGTCCAGCCCAGCCCACCAGCAGCCTGCACAGGCAGGGAAGGGGCAGGAGCCCTGGGTGTCAACAGGAATTCCGTGGTGGTGGCACAGAAGCAGCGTGGCCTGGGGGTGGTAGATGGCCTGGCAGATGGGCGAGCTGGGCTCTCATCTTGGCTTTGCTGTGGGATCTTGGGCAGCTCACTTCACCTCTCTGTGTCTCAGTTGCCCCACCTGAAAGAGGACGTATCATTATGGGATTTGCTGGAGCATCTAGAAACCAGTTAATCTGCCCCAGTTAATCTGCAGTGGGAGCCGTGGTACAGGAGGACTTTGATAATCAGCTGCTGCCTTCCAGAGTGGCTGCGAGAGGTTTGGCTGAAGGACCTGATTGCAACGTGCCTCTAGGCTTGGACAGAAGGTGTTTAGAGTAGAGAGACAACTAGAGAGCAGAGGACACAGCTCCTCAGGCAACAGACGAAGAGTGACCCTAAGAGCGCGTAGCATGGAAGGGCATTAGCAGGTTCTCCAAACTTCTGGGCGGCTCTGCAGTGCCATCCGTCCCAGGGACCTCATTTTAAAAGGGCGTAAATCACAGTCATTTCAAATGTCAGTAAAAATGTTTCATCTTCTGTTTAGATTAAATTAATAGAAACAGAGTTATTGCAGTTGACACAGCTGGAGTTAAAGAGACAAGAACTGGACACAGAGACTCTGCAGGTACGTCGGGCTCTGTGCTGCCCCACCACCCTCTCTCTGCTCCGGGATCGCAAAAGCTCCACTTGCTTCTTTTGCTTCTTGCAGTTTCCAGATGGTTTTAAGCTTAGTCAGGAGGGCACTTACCCACAGGGCACCACAAAACCCTCTTTGCCGTGGTAACGTGGGAACGTTGCTGCTGCTCCTCAACATCTCGGTGCATTTTCAGGGCAGGGGCAGAGGAGCCAGCCCTGATCACGATGGGCAGGTCCAGGTTTGCCAGGTGGGGAAGGATTTTGCGATCCAGTTGTTGGCTGTCCCAGAACCACGTGCCGGCCGCGCATCGCATGTCTTCTTACATTGCCGTCTTGTGTTTTGGTTTTAAATACCTGCCAGTGCTGACTGTCAGCTCTCCCCCTTCATTTCTGAGCCTGCTCTGCCCCACCATCCCACCATCCGATGGACTGACTCCATCAGCAGTCACACATCGAGGAGTATCAAGTTTGGCTTAAGCAGCTTGGCTTTAAATTTTGTTATTATGCCTTAGCATCAGGTTTTTTTCTTGTGTGTGCTATTTGTGAGATTAAATCACCTGTTTAGTGAGCCTCAAATCATGTACTTTCCAAGGGCAGTCACCCAGCAGGCTGGTGAGCGCTGACTTAAGACAGGATCACCTCTGAGGCCAGTGCTGGACACCCTCGAGTATCAGATTTGGGGTTTGCCACCTTAAATTGTGCAGCTCCTCCTGGTGTCGGAGGCCTGATGGTGGGTTGTTGCCCAAAATTCATGCAGGGAAGACCAAGGAACCCCAGGCAGGTGCAGCTGGAATGACACAGGACTTGGGCGATGCCTGTTGGGTGACCGCGGGGGGTACAGAGACCGAGCTCTGCCCTGCACCCCGCGGGCAGCACGGGACAGTCACAACGGAACCTGAGGAAATGGGGCGTAAGAGCATCGCCCCTCTGCACAGCCCGGCCGCTGGGCAGGCTGCTCCGCAAGGTTCCCTGCTCTGACAAAGGGCTTTGGCAGAAGCTTTTCCGCAGCCGTGCTCGATACCTCCCGTGCAGCAGACAGCTGCTTCCTCCCCAATATACAGGTGCTTTAGTAATGAGCCTGATAAATCATTGGGAAGTGGGAAGAACTAGAAGCACCCCAAGAAATGAGAAGTTTGCAAAGGTCTCTTGCAAAGCCAATCTGGGAGAGAGCGATCCTAGCAGGGTGTTGGTGTTTCGGGAGAGCTCAGCTCCAGGTGTGCTGAAGCCGCCTGGGTTTCTCGTCTGGAGCAGGTCCCACATGTCGTTAGTTGTCCCTCTCACCTCCGCGGGGCTCCTGATGCAGCAGAACTTTCCTGCTTCCGTCAGGGCAAAGCGTCTCTGGTCACCGGCTCGTGGTGCCTTTGCCTGCGTGAGGCAGTTCTGTCCCCTGCTTAAACAGAGGAGCCTGTCCCTGTGTAGGGTCCAGGTGCCGATCAGCGTGGTGTCCCCACACTTCAGGAGGTCACCCTTCTGGCAGAGTCCTTGTCCCTTTGTCCGTGGACACCCACAGTCCTTGTGGGCTATGACTCAGTTAATGATCCTCCCAGCAGGCATGAGCTAATTGGGGCTGACCCGCACAGAGATGTCACACGGTCTGGTGTTCCTGAGACACTTGACCTCTCCTCATTTCCCACCGCTGTGGCTGCAGCGGTGACTCACCTTGCCCTGGTGGCCGGCGGCATTTGGTGTGACACCCCAATGACCACAAGCTTCCCAAGGGCACAGGGAGCTCGCTGCCTTACCTGTCCTGCACCCCTGCAGGCTTCTAGACCTGGTTTCGGGTGGTCTTTCTCAGTTAAGGAGGGGAACCATGAGCACTTGTGATGCCATGGACTGAACTGATGAAGAGCCGCTGCGGGTCTGGGGCTGCCCGGGGTGCGCTGGGGGTTGGCACCGCCAGATAATGGTCCAAAAGAAATGGGTGCAGCTGGGGTCTGCTGTGGCAGCTGCAGGAGAGGAGTCGGGCTGGCTGCGCAGGGGCTGCCCCCTCTGCCGTGACCGTTCGGGTACGGTAAGTGCTTGGCTGCATCGGGGCAGGGCGGTCGCTCCAGCGGTACGGAGATGTGGGTGCCAGAGTCCTTCTGTTGCAGGGGGTGATCACGGAGCAACGCCAAGCGCTCGGCTACCTGCTGCAGCAGCTGCTCAAAGAAAAGAAGCAACGGGAAGAAGAACTGCGACAAATACTGGTAATGAAGGCCCCTAATTAGGTGCTGTAGATGAGGAAGCACATGGGCTGGCTGCAGGGAGAGAGTCTGTGGGTCAGCACGGGGATAAAGAGGAGCAGAGGAGGCTTCTGTGGGGTTGTGTCCAGATCCAGAGACTAGTTTAATGTGAGAAAGTGCTGCTGTGTGCTCTTGGGGACACAGTGACCGCCCTGGTGCACCCTGAGGTGCCATCATCGTCATCAATCTCCCCTGTCGGGAAAGGGAGTCGCGGGGGGATGAGCAGAGTCCCACAGGGTCCCTGCCCGTGGCCTTGGACTCTCCTGAGTGTCAGGAAACCAGGTCCAGTGTCTGAGGCAAAGTGACTGGAGGGATGCACAACCCCAGACTGGATGTGGGGATGAGGGTGGGATCAACCTGCAGGAGGCCAGAAACGCCCATCGTACCGTGGCTGTGCCCATTGCACCAGCCCGCACAGCCCAGGCTGGTGGTTTCCCCTCCTACACCTCCTGCTCCGGCTGCCTTAAATACCGCTCGCAACCTTATCTTGGGCTGTTGAGTGAATGAGTTTGTTTTTCAGCTGGAAATGGAGGCAAAGAGCGAAACCAAACAGGAGAACTACTGGCTGATCCAGTACCAGCGCCTGCTGAACCAGAAGCCGCTCTCCCTGAGACTCCAGGTCATTGCTGCCGTTAATGCTGCACCGTGGCCGTGCTCTGCCGTGCTCTGCCGTGCTCTGCCGTGCTCTGCCGTGCAGCGGGGACGCAGGCAGCCCTGCCTGGCCCTCGCAGCGCTCAGACCCCTGCCCAGGCCCATGATCAGGGCAGACCCTGGGTTGTGCTGAGCCGGTGTGCTCTGAGCGGGGCTGTGGGGCGTGGAGGGTTTGGGGCTGCCCAGCCGCTCAGCGTTCTGCCGGCTGGAGCTGCCGTCCCACCCTCAAACTTCTCGGCAGGAGCAGAGGAGCCTGAGCACATTCCTGGCAGGGCTGAACCCCCAAACAGCTCCACGGGGCTCCCCAAATCCCCCTGCAAACCCCTCTGTGTGCAGCGGCTCCTTCCAGTTCCTGCCCTAATGTGTTGACCTGGGGATTTTGTGCTGTTCAAATCCCCATGGGGTGGGCACAAAGAGATGGAGCTGAGCTCTGTCTGTGCTGCATGTCAGCTCGAGTTTGCAAAGCAGGGCCTGTCACATCAGCTGCAGAATGGTTGATTCATTCTGCCCAAAACCCAGTGTTTTGAATTGTGCTCATAAACCACTGAGGGCCAGAGCTCCTCCGGCTGGTGGGCTTTTGAGTTCAGTGTCTTCAGGGCTGCAAAATGCTCAGAGCGGGGCAGAGGGCAGGACTGTGCATACTGCCAGTCCCCATGATGCTTGTCCCCATGCTGCCTGTCCCCATGCTGCCTGTCCCCATGCTTTTTCTCGAGGGCGAAGTCTGGGATCTTGCTTTGTGTTTTGCAGGAGGAGGGCTTGGAGCGGCAGCTGATGAACCTTTTAATCGAGCTGTCGGCTGAACAGTACGTGCCAGTGTTTGCACACCATCGAATATCCTTGCAGGCGCTCAGTACCATGACTGCCAGTGACCTGGAAAAGGTATGAGACAGCAGATACACGGTGCACGACGAGAACTGCTGCGCTGAGACTGAACCTGCCCCTGCTCTGAACCTGCCCCTGCTCTGAGCGTGGCCGTGCTCATGGCTGTGCCCGTGGCCTGGCAGGGTGTTGGTGCCCTGGTGTGTCACCTCCCAGCAGGGACAGGTGCCAGCCCTGCTCTGTGCCCTGTCCGAGGAGGCGAGAGCTCTCCCAGAGCACTTGCAGGGTGAGCTGTAGCTTGGCTCTGTCTTTCGACATCCCTCAGATGCTCTTTGTACCAGAAATGGCACCGGGGGAATTCCCTTATCTGGCTTGGAGGTGACTCCCATGGCATAGCCGGGTTTTGCCAGCGAGGCCCAAGAGTTTGTGGTGTCCCCTTGGGAACGTAAGTCTCCTTGTTTCCCCTCCGAGAGCTGACAGCCCTCCCCTTGCACCGCAGGTCGGCGTGGCGGAGGCCGGCCTGCAGCGTGCCATCCTCAGGAGAGCTCAGGAGATCATGGCCGTGGCCAAGACCATCCCAGGTACCACTGGTTCTTTTCTGGGACACTCGCAGCCGGTACCTGGGCCTTGACTGGGCAGATCTGCAGGGCCAGATTCCTCCCTCTGGGGAGCGGGACCAGGAGAGGCAGGGCAGGGAGAATTGACAGAGCTCAGGCTGCACTGTCCAGCTGGTCCCGTTGACTTCCTTATTTATCGGGACCCTGAGCACCCATCTGCCTGCAGCCATCCCCACACGTGCCAGGGGTGGGAGCTGGGCAGCTCTCCTGGTGCTCAGACCTCCTGCTTGTGCTTGCAGAGCTGCTGAGGACGGTGGACGCTGAGGTCCCTGCAGCACCAGAGCCCAGCGCACCCTTGGAGGAGCCCCTGAGCCCCGCGGTCCCGACGGCTCCACCGCTGCAGTGGGACGAGAAGAAGTCGGAGTGTGTTGTCTGCATGGAGCAGGAGGTGAGATTCCGGCACACGCTGGAGCTGGAGCGAGGGCAGAATCCAGGACATCTCCCATGTGTGTGTCCCCAGCCTGGCCCTGGGCACTGCCCAGCTCTGGGTCCTCAGCACAGGACACACATGGACCTGCTGGAGAGGGGCCAGAGGAGCCACAGGAATGATCCGAGGCTGGAACAGCTCTGCTGGGAGGACAGGCTGAGAGAGCTGGGGGTTCAGCTGGAGAAGAGAAGCTCCAGGGAGACCTTAGTGCGGCCTTTCCAGACTTAAAAGCAGCCGATAAGAAAGATGGGGACAGACTTTTGAGCAGGGCCTGTTGTGATAGGACAAGGGATGATGGTTTGAAACTAAAGGAGGGAGATGAGGAAGAAATTGTTGGCCCTGAGGGTGGTGAGAGCCTGGCCCAGGTTGGCCAGAGAGGTGGTGGCTGAACCATCCCTGGAGACATCCCAGGCCGGGCTGGACGGGGCTCTGAGCAACCTGAGCTGGTGCAGATGTCCCTCCCATGGCAGGGGGGGCACTGGGGGAGCTGGGAAGGGCCCTCCAACCCAAACTGTTCTGTGATTCTATGGATGCTCATCCCTCCAGCTCCTGAGGCTCAGGCTGGTTTGAGCTGGGCTCAGCTGGGCTGGCTCCCTGCGGGTCTGGGCAGGACCTTGCTGAGCTCCTGTGCGGGTCCGTCCACAGAGCAGCCATGGGAGGCGTTCACAGGGCAGCTTGGTCCAGCCTGACCCATGTCCTTCCCTCCGGCCCATTGTACTTGTGGTCTCTGACAGCCAGACCCTTGTGCACACACAGCGCTGGGCTGTGCCCGGGGATGGAGCTGGAGTGCAGGGCTCTGCCGCCTGTGCTGTGACACCCCCGGGTGCTCCGCATCTCCTCCAGCCTCATTTCCTCCTGTGCTGGAGGCCAGCGGTGCTGGGCGGAGTGTTACGGGACAGCAGCACCCTCCATGTCTCTGTCTCTCTCCCCAGACCCAGATGATTTTCCTGCCCTGTGGCCACGTCTGCTGCTGCCAGACCTGCTGCGAGCGGCTGCACACTTGTCCCCTGTGCCGCAAGGACATCACTCAGCGCATCCGCATCTTCCACAGCGGCTAGGCTGGGCTGAGGAAGGTGAGGCTGCCCGGCGTCAGCGCCATCACCCCTTCCAGGGCGATGGGCTCTTCTCTCTCCGTGTCAGTATTAAACAGACGCTTGCACAGCATGACCAGCGCTGTCCTCCCCGCGCATGGCCCCAACGACAGCCCTGGGTTGGCAGAACTCACGAGTCTTGACAGCTCCACTTCCCCGATGGCTTCTCAGCCTCTGCCGGGGTTCCTTCTTCATCTGCATCACCTCCTCCTGCCCACCCAGCAGCCTCTTGCCTGGGAGCACAGAGTGATGGAACAAGCTGCACTTGTGCCCCCTCCTCTCTGTTTAATGTATTTGCCTTCAGAAACGCCCCTTGCTCAGCAGGGACACAGTTAGTGCCACCTCTGAAGCCACCGTGACCTTGCAGGTCCCTGCTGTGGCCGAGCTCTGTGCCCAGAGGTGGGTGAGTCCCCCGCGGGAGGACACGGGCAGCGTCGTGCCGAAGGTTTGGGACTTCTGCTCTGGCGGCCACGGAGCGTCTGAGGCACAGCGGCCAGGACCAGCGGATGCCGGGGCAGAGCAAGGAGCTCCCCATCTTCAGTTCATCCTCCTGTTGTTGGGGGGAGTCTGCAGCAGCCCCACATCCAGGACTTGAGGGCCCCACTCAGGCCAGAGGAGCCCAGGGGTGTTCCCCGGCCAAAAACCGCAGGTTGTGAGCAGAAAGTGTTCCTGCCACCTGAGAGTGGGAGGGTTGGGGCTGCGCCTGGCACAGCTCTGTATGGCCGCTGCGCTCTGGTGTGCAAGCAGTTCTCCATCGTCATTAATAAGTAACAATCCCAGCCCATCTTTCATTTCTTGACCTTGAAGGATAAAATGCAGAGATAAGCTGGGTCCCACTGCAGCCCTGCCCCCGGGAGCAGAGATTAAAAAGCAGCTGGTTTCTGCTGGTCTGTGTTTTCTGCCTTTTTCCTGCTGGGGGGGGACGCTGGAAAGCCAGGGCTGCGGAGCACTGGCAGAGACACCATGTCCCCAGCGGTCCCTGCGTCACCTCCTCCTCTCCCACGTCAGCCCTGCGATCCCGGACTCCTCTGAGGGTGTTGGTTGCAGCAGAGCAGCCCCGGGGCCTTCCAGGCAGCGGGAATGCTCGGACCCTCCACTGGGACCCTGTGGGACACGTGTGTGGCCTCGTGGGGTGGCCGGTGCCCAGTGCCATGTGCCACCAGCCAAGGGGACGTGCCACTGCCGCAGGACCGGGCCAGGTCTGCGTGTCCCTGGCTGAGCCCTTTGGGGACAGTCCCAGGGACATTTCTCTATTGCAGCACCTGCATTCGTGTTGAGCAGCATTGGTGTAGGAGCTGGCAGGTCCCAGCCAGGGACTCGCTGAGTGCTCAGGTGGAGAGGGAGGAGACACCCCAGTCCTGCCGACTGCCCCATGCTGCAAACTGACCCCTCTGTCCCACCCTGCGTGTCCTCGAGCTGTGCTGGGGGTGGCAATGCGTGGCAGGAGCTCGGGGCAAGGTCTGCTCCCTGCCCGTAAATAAGTGCCAGCCTTTCCCGGAGCATCAGCAGCACGCGGTGCCCTTCGTCCCCAGGGCCACCACAGCCCCATGTTGCTGCGGGGCCAACCCCACTCAGCTACATACGGGGACACCACGTCAGCTGGAGCATCGCCTGGGAACCTGGGGACAGCCAGCGTGTCCCCACCAAACGATGCCCCTTGTCACCCCAGCCTGTGCTCAGGCATTTCCAGAGACTGGGGAGAAAAAAAAAACAACGAACCAACCAACCAAAAGCATCCTTGCCCTTGGCCTCACCCCGTCGCGCAGCGCAGGGCTGTGCTGGCTTGCAGCCGCCCTTTGCGCAGCACAAGCACCTGGTGCCGTCGGTGCGTCCCTGCCCGTCCGGGTGACCCGGGGCGGTTGTGCCGGCTGTGGCCAGGGCCGTCCCCAGCACCGGTGACACATACGTCCCAGCTCTGATGTGAAATGGGTGCACGGGGGCTGCTGTTCCCCACTGGTGAGCCAGTCCTAAAAAAAAAAGAAGAAAAAAACAATAGTAAAACCCACATACATTGTGCTTGGAAAATATTAAGAACATAATGGATTTTTAAAGGGAAAGGGGAAGAAAAGCAGGATTTTGGGGCAGCACGTTTCCTCAGGCACTGGAGGAGAACCGCGCCAGTCCAGTGCCCAGCGGGCACCCTGGGGCCAGGCTGAAGTTCAGTGGGAGGGCGGCCCCTGGTCCCCCCGCCCCGGGCACGGCTATCGCCCGCCTCCCGCTTTCAAAAGCCGCACGGCCGCGCTGGGCCCCAGGCATGGCGGTGGCGCCGGAGGCCGGCGGGGAGTGCGGGATCTGCTACGAGGCGTATCGGGGCGCCGGGGGGGTCAGAGCCCCCCAGCAGCTGCCCTGCCGCCATTCCCTCTGCCTGAGCTGCCTGCGCAAGCTGGTGTGCCGCGCCGCCGCCATCGCCTTCGTCAGCTGCCCCTTCTGCAGGATGGTGACGCTGCTGCCTGAGCTGGCACTGGGGGGTCCCGGGGCAACACCGGCCTTGGGGACCCCACGCAGGGAGGAGGAGGAAGGCAGCGGTGCCCCCCCGGACACCCACCAAGCCTCGGCGCGCTCCGTGGCCGTGGAGGTGGCGTGCGCGGCTCACACCCCTGTCTTTGCGGTGAGCGGGATGGTGTCCCCGTGCGGGCTCCGCCACAGCCCCGAGCCACCGAGCGCCTTCGTGCTGGGGCTGCTGGACACGCAGCCCCCCATCGCCTCCGTGGAGAACCTGCGCCTCGGCTTCGCCGCCGGCATCCTCGTCCTCATCGTCTCCACCTTCTTCCTGCTCCTCTTCCTCAAGTAGGTGATGATGGGGTGAGGGGCTCCTGTCCCCGCCCGGGGCAGCCAGGACGGACCCAGCGGCGGCTCAGGGACGTCTCAGCCCACAGACACTCGGCCCCGGCTCGGGGGGCAGGAGAGGTCAAGGCCGGGGCTCAGCACCCCCAGGGTCCAGCCCAGTTGTGTGGGGGCTGCAGGTCACTCGGGACCCAGCAGACAAGCCCTGGAGCATCAGACTCCTCAAAAATTAACTCACTGCAGCAGAGCTTTTCTTCACCCCTGGGGTCTGGCTGCGCTCGTGCCGTGTTTATCGTATTCCTCGTGCCGTGTTTATCGTGCTCCTGGCAGCTCAGTGGGAGTCAAAGCGCGGGGCCGGGCACCGTTCCCGCTGTCGCAACCCTGGAGACTGGAAAATGCTCCCGGCTGCACTTCAGTCCATTGACGGCAACAGGCAGCAAGGATGTGGTGAAACGGGCAGGGTCCTGTATTGCTTTTCCGTGGGTGAAACTGTTGAAAAGCAACTAAAACAGTCCTTTCTCCAGAGAAGTGAGCCCGGTGCGGTGCCCACAGAGGGATGTGGCAGCTGGGAAGGGCGCAGCCCCGCAGGGACTGGAGACATTAAAGACGGACGTTGGCTCAGCACCGTCTCCGGTTGTTTTTCTGTGCTCCCGTGGCAGGGCCAGTTTTGCAGAGAACAAGGTGCCGCTGTCACTCTGGGCAGGGGGTGACAACCAGGGCCCGGGTGTGGGGGTCCCCTCCTCCCTCAGCCCTGGGGGGGAGCGGCTGTTGGGTCCCATCTGCACCCAGCAACGGCCCCTCAGGCACGTCCTCAGGGTCCCTCTCTCTGTGTTGTCCCCGTGCCGGTACCTGCCCCCTCCTCAGCACGGGCCAAATCCTCTGCTCCCAGAGCCCCTGTCCCCCCAGGAAGCTCAGAGCTTTTCCAGCTTCACCCGTCCTGCACCCACACGGGCACAAGGGACAAATGTGGACAGATAAAAGCTGGGCGCTACAGGCCTAGTTGAGGGGAAAGATCATGTCCTGCTGTGCAAGGGACAAGTTTCCCATCTCAGGTCCTGCACCCCAAACCCTGCCCAGAGCCGAGCTGGGACCGTCCTGCACACAGGAGGAGCTGAGGAGGGACCCGACAGCTGCAAACCCCGATGAGATGCCCCAGGTTCTGCCTCCCTAAAGCGCAAGGCAGAACCAGGCGAGTGACCCCTGTACCTCGAGTATCTTTTGTATTTCAGCTTCTCACAGCGACACAGGACAACGTGAGAGCCTGAGGAGCCACAGCCACAGCCCAGTTCCCCCCTTCCCCAGCACAGGGGTTTAACAGAACAGTTTCTAGATGAAATTATTCCTAATTTGAGTCAGGGCTAAGTCAGTTTTCAAGTGCATAGAAACAGATCAGGCCAGACTAAAGTAAAACCCATGGCAAGCAAAGAATACAGGTTTAATTGCACTTTATTTTTCAAAAAGTGAAATGCAAATCCCTCAGGTTGTCTATCTGTAGCAGGAAACAAGTAGTGGAATTTGTTAGTATTAGCAAGGACCCCCAAAGGGACACAACCACAGCCGGGGTCCCGCAGCCAGGCCAGGGCACTCGTGCTCAGAGCAGCCGTGGAAAATCCGAGTTTCACCCACCGTCACACCCAGCATTGAGTAACTATCTGGGGCTTTGAGTTCTGGAGCTCCCTCAGGAAAGCCCGGGCAGGGGGCAGCTACTGCACAGGCATTAGTCTGTCCCACAATTTTGGGCGCGTTTGGCGATTTACCGCACTGAGAGTGCAGCGCAGGGACCCACCACCCCCTGCAGCCCCATTTTATTAAGTCAAGGGGGGGTTATTGAAGATATTAAGACCTGCTCCTACTTTTAAGTTGCGTTAGTGCCGGTGGGTGTAGAAGTGCCATGAGAAATCTACCTGTTTGCCCAGCTGTCCATCCTCACCACCTTCCCCTCTTGCTCCTCTTAGACTGAAAATTTCCACTGTGATACTCTCGGCAGAGCCCAGGTGAGGTTGGGTTACAGCTTCTGTCCAACCATCACCAAGTTTTCACTTGTGCCATGATCATCACACTTTAAACAGCAGCAGAGAAAAAGGCACAGGAGTCGGGCTCGGTTGCCTGCAGCGACGCGCTCTCCGGCCAGGCAGCACATCACACGTCTGTACCGCTGCTGCCAGCACCGGCGAAACACAACGCAGCGCAAAAACCCCTCGGTTCTGCACAGGAGCAGAGAGGAGCAGAGCTGCCTGCACCCCAAATCATTCCTGTGAGGCCCCCGCGAGCCTCGCAGCCTCCATAAAACACCAGCGATCACTGGGTGTCTGTGCTGGGAGCGCCGGTGCGACAGAGCCCTGACCCTCAGTACTGCCAACGGGTGCCCCTGCTCTGCGGGTGAGTGAGCACCGCACGTGCCGCAGCTCTGAACGTACAACCGTGCTGAGCTGAACCGGCTCCCCACACCGCCCGGGTCACAGGAAACACCAGCCGGGGGTCTCGCGGCCGAATCTCCCACCACATGCTGCTAATACCTGGTGATAAACCAGCATAGAGTCCCCAAGAACCAACAGGAATCTTCCAAGGAGATCTCCACTGGGGAAGGAGGAGAGATTTTAGTCTGTTTTTTTAAAAAGTAGTCACCTGCTGCAGGGTACTGCTAGACTTGTTCTTCTGAAGCACTTGACAAAATCCGTATTTGCATAAAGGTTCAGATTAACGAATCGACAGTTCACAGAAGGACAGCGATACAAATGTGCAGTAAGACCGGTCGGTTCCTTCAGCTCGTCCCCAACCTCTGCACAAGTTTGTCAGGTCAGAGCGACAGGTCTGAGTGCCTAAGAGCACAACAAGAGCCTCATGCTCTCAGGCCCCATCAATCTGCAGCACGAGAGCCTGGGAAGTCCCTGGTTGTCCCCAACTGTCCCATGTATGCAGCTCATTAAGTGCCAAGTGCACAGGAAGAGGTTGTGCCCAGAGGAACAGGCTCACCTGCCAGCTCTTCATCCCAGCCAGTCCAGATCATCATCGTCGTCATCACCGAAGAGCGGAGCGGGAGGGGGACGCCCCTTCATGCTCTGGAAGTAAAGCCAGAGGGAAACTTCTCAGTCTGAGCAGCTTCCCACTATTTAGGAATTGCTACACAGTTCTGGCTGCAAAATCTCCGTTGGCTTTAGGGAGATGATATCACGCAGCCTCATTACTGTGGTTTTGGTACTTTTCATACAATGGCTTAATACTCCAGGAGAGATGCCACAGGCTACAAGGGGCAGGAGAGGGTAAGACACTGAAAGCCTTCCATTAACCTGGTAAGTCACATCAACTTCATGCCAGCAGGAGTTTGTCATCATGACCTCAGCCCAGATGACCCCTCCAAGCACAAGAAGCAAACCCAGATACTCCTGATTTACACAGAGAACGTACGGAAAGCTTCAAGCTCAGCCAGCAGGAGCCAGGTACCCTCACAGCCATGGGAGGATTTCACAGACAAGCTACACGTTAATGCCCCAACCAGTTGAGTAGGAGTGAAGAGATATTACACAAACACGTACCACTTCCTCCTCGTCCTCCTCTTCAGAGGGAACCTGTGGCTTCAGTGGTTTATGAGATGCTGTTTCAAAGAAGTTGTCATCCTCAAAGAGGCTGGAAGAGGATAAAGAATTAACAGTTTGCTTGCAGATGATGGGATTTTGGTTTCATGAGTTCTATTAAAGAGCGATTGGAAGCATTTTGTCACCAAGGCAAATTTTTAAGGCACGTACTGTTCACCAGTGCAGAGCATTCCAGTAACGAGACCTGGCAGCTGCCAACATCAGAGCCCAGAGATGCCGCACGCTCCTCTGAGCTCAGCGGGGAGCTGTGCCCAGGGATAATGGCACCAGAGCCCCGACTCAGACGCTGGGGTCACGCTGTCCCAGGCCCCCACCGAATGGGTTCAAACTGGAACACAAGAGGTTCCACTTAAATTTGAGAAGAAACTTCTTCTCAGTGAGTGTAACAGACACTGGAACAGGCTGCCCGGGGGGTTGTGGAGTCTCCATCTCTGCAGACATTCGAACCCACCTGGACACCTTCCTGTGTAACCTCATCTGGGTGTTCCTGCTCTGGCGAGGGGGATTGGACTGGATGAGCTTTTGAGGTCTCTTCCAATCCCTGACATTCTGTGGTTCTGTGTGATTCTGTGAGCTGCAGCCCTGCACGCGTCCTGCCCCGCGGCAGCACGGCTGTATGGGATGCGCCGCCGGAGCGGGCTGAGCCGAGCAGCGGGGCTGCGGCTGCCCCAGCACTCACACCTCACCTGGAATCTTTTCTCTTGGGGCTGGAGCTCCCTTCCTGCCATCCTGGGGCTGCTCTGGTGACAGCCGAGCTCTGCTCCGCTGTGCTGGGTACTGGCACAGGTTCCTTCTCAGAGCTACTTCCATCTGGGGGGTCTGTGCAGTTCCCCCCCTCACCATTTAGGGGAGGGGGCTCTAAACCTCCAACGGGCTCTGCTGCCTTCTGCTCCTCAGCTGGCTCTTCTGGAAGTGCTGCCGCATCTGCCGCTGCTGGCTTGGCTTCTACAACAGAAGGTTCTGCAGCTTCTGTCTGCAAAGATATTCTGGAGGGACTGCGCTCAGTCTCAGCTTTCCTGGTGTGACTGCTCTCCTGCCTCGGCTCAGCTGGGACAAGGTCCTTGTCCACCACAGGAACAGGCTCTCCTGCACGCCCAGGACCTGGGCAGGATTCAGGAGAGAGATGCTCCTCCTGGACCTTCTCATCTTCTGACACCACATTCCTCTGTGTCACCTGCTCATCCCCGGGAGCTCCGGGCTCGGCAGGCAGAGGAGCAGACTCGCCTTCCTGCTCGGACACTGAGGAGCCTGCGGTCGCTTCCCCCGGCTCGGCTGGGAACGCACCGTCCTGCGCTGGGCTGTGCCGCACGGGCCCCGCGTGGTTTTCCTCCGCTCCACGCCATCCCTCCTGCCTCGCTGCTCCTGCTCCAGGTTCCTCCTTGTGACTGTCACAATCTGCTCTCTCCTGCTGCTTGTCGAGCAGCTGCAGTGTCACCGTCTAAAAAAATGGAGCAGAGAGAACGTAGGTTACACGCTAAACATAAACCATCACAGATCCCTGTATCATCTGCCACTACTGGACTGCTCTGCCACCCACAGCGAATTTCTGCTTTGCAGTTATTTCAGACTCACGATGCAAATTTGTGGTTTTAGCCCAAGACTCATCCTCTCACACTGATCACCTTTTATCTCTTACCACTGTCGTACCTTAATAGTGTTCATGACAACACCCAGCACTGTCCTGCCACTGTAGGTCTCTTCCAGCTCAAATTCACCCCGAAGAGATTGAAAGACACCATTCATTATCTTCTTTACCTGGAAAAGAGCGAGACAGGAAACAAAGACGTGATTCATTAACACGTGAAGCACTGGACTCAAGATCAGATACTTCTCCAGGTAAAGGAACAATAAAACCAAACATATGGTTTTCACATAATCCACTTTTCAAATGAGAAATTCCAGTAACGAAGCAGAACACATCACACCATTTTAATTCAGAATCAGTACAGATGCACCAAATTCATCTCTTCAAAACTGAGGCAGGTTGCAAAAACCCCAAACAGACTATACTTACTACTTATTATTCTTTCAATTTATAAATTAAAACTTCAAATGTTGAATTTTAACCTAAAATCAGGCAAGCAATAGGAACCCTTTCTTCCTCTGTAGATCCTGCTATTAGAAACACAGCACTTCTATGCAGAACACAACTTTTTTCCTTCTTATCTCTGCTCAAAGAGAAATAATTCAAGGCAAATACAACAGATTTGCTTAGTAAGGAGAAATATTGCATAGTCAAGCTCACTTCTTCCGTGAAGTCTGCAGGTGAAGGTCCCTCCTGATCCCTTTGCAGTTGTCGGATGCGTTCTTCATAGCGAGCCTTCAGCATCCCAAGATCAGACTGCAGGGCTGAATACTGCCAAAGGGAAACCAGAACTCAGAGCAGCTCCACAGACACCGCCACATCGAACCTGCCGTGGGTGGGGTATCTGTAAACAGGTTTTTAGTGAGGGGGGTCAATTGCTGTGTGGAGTTTTGATCAGGGCTTTGGCAGGGAGTTGCAAAAGATTTAGCTGAAAGTAACAGCACCAAAATAAAGATATTTGACCCAGACAAAGCCTTGGAGATCCAGAACTCTGTCATTAGTTCAAGTAACACCAGGAACGGGCACAGCATGACTGAAATCCCAGTGAACTGAGGGCTGGGTCTCGTCATTAGACTTGTTCAACGGGGAGCTATTCCTTCCCTCCTGTGCTCTGGAACTCATGTTCTCATTACTCTAGACATGAGTAGCCTCAGCCTAGTGGTTATCACACTCCAGTTCACGTTCAGCTCCTGCGTTATCCCCTTTACCTTATCTTTGATAGGCTCTAGTTGCTCCAAACGTTGCTGAAACACAGACAATTTTTGCTCCTCTGCTTTTTTCGAGTGTTTTACCGCGACGAGCTGAAAGACAAGAACCCGACCATCAGTTTACAACCCCTTTCAGCATCACCCACTTCAAGACAGTTTCTGCTCAAAAGCAGTCACTCAGGACAGCACAGACAAGCAGAAGAGATTGCCACTGTTGCTTTAGTCTGAGACTGACACCACCTGGGCTCTCCCTCATTCAGAGCTGCAGCAGTAAATTCAATAACCCACCACCCCAACCTAATGGATACAAGTACAGACACATCCTGCAGACAAGGACAAATTCTATAACAGTCAAGTAATTAAAAAGTCAAATCACAGAGAGGCAGGAGAGGACTGTTGGCTACAGTTTCTGGTTATTTGGCATTACACTACAGCAATAAGGAGCAGCCCTTTACCTTCTCTTCCAGCTGGGACACCTGCTGCTGCAGGGAATCTCTCTGCTCACACACCTCCTGGTACTGCCTGACGTGCTGCTCCTTGGCTGAGGCCAGCGCGCGGTCACATTTGGCTTCCCACTGCGATTCGAGCTCTGCCTGGATGAGTGACAGCTGTCCGTCATGCAAGAGAGATCATTAGGAACACACACACAATCTGTGTTTGCATAACAAGTGCCTGGCGCTGGACAACGTCCCCAGCCTTGGGCTGGGACACCCACACACAGGTGACAGCCCTGCAGCTGTCACCAGCTCCTCCCACACCCCCCAGTTCAATTCCAGCCACAATCCCTCAGGCTGGGCTGAGGCTCTGCCTCAGATTTTGGGTCTCTTGGCAGATCTCTGAGCAGCCTTTCACTCATCAGCACTCCTGGGTGCTTCTCTCTGCTACAAACTCCTTTCGGAGCCTTTCCTTTCCTCAGGCTGACACTGTTTTTAACAGTCTGAATCTGATGTCATGTGCCAGTCTGCATCAAAACTCTGCAGCCACACCAGCAGCCTCGGACTTGAGTCGGAGAACGACTGGAACATCGCGTCCCCGCTGCCTGCTCAAACCACGTCTGTGTAAATCCTTAAGTCAGAAGCAAGGCTGGCAAACAAAGATATTTAAAAAAAAAACCTCTGAAAAGCGAACCATGTGTTAAAGTGAACCCCTAACAGCAAGTAGGTAACATTTTCATTCTTTCACTACCTGAGCAGTTTTAATTACTATTTTTTAACTCTAGGTTCCTACAAGTCCTCCAGACACTTGCTGGAGAAGCTCCTGTGACTCTTTACCTGCTCTGCTGCCGCCTGGTCTGTCGAAGTCCGGGCCTTTTTCAGCAACTGTCGAAGCTTGTCCAGCTCCTGCTGATATGACCTGCGTATTTCTTCCATCTCTTCCTCTGCCTGAGCTCTCTCCGAGAGGGATTTCTTCTTCCTCTCTGCAAGATTCTGCAAGACAGGGCAGGACTTAGAATAGGCCAGACCGCACCAAAGTAGCTTGTCTTCCCTGTGTACAAAGACCTTCCATGAGCAGAGAATCATATCACTCTAAACTCAAGCTGAGATCTATTTTATAGGCAGAAAGGTTACCATATTACTGGTTAAGATATTTAAAAAAAAAAACAACAACAAATAACAGATGAGCACAAAGGATCTACCAGCACAGGGATCCTTGCCTGCAGATGAGTCGAGATTCACCCAACTTGCATATTTACAACAAGAATGTTGGGTTAAATTTCAGCAATAGCCGGAACCCTGCACCTCTCTGCAGTGCTAGCACCAGCCATACCCTTTCCAGAGTCTCCTTCTCCACTCTTAGGTCCGTCAGCTCCTCTTCCAACGCTGTGATCTTCATGTCCAGCTGTTTGCGGCTCTGCTTCTCAGCTTTGAATCTGGTCTGAGTGTCCTCAGAGGCTTCTTGGAGCTCTGCAAGAACACACTTTACTGTAGGTGCCGGTGCTACGTATTTCAGATGAGTGCGCTTGGGGGTTGACAGGAATAAACAGTGTCTCTTGCACAATGATACCAGCCACACCTGCTTGCACTTACAGTGGGAACTAGAATTTATCAAGAGCTTCTTCAATGCTTATACCTCAACTTTTAACTTTTCAACCACTGGATAATCTCTGGCTTCTCTACAAGATGTTAGACAGTAACGCCAAGAGCTTGGTTCTACAGAAGGCATCCCTGCGACAGGATGATTTTGTCAATTGATTCAGCCCACTTTCCTTTCAGTGGATGCACATTCCCTTCAGACATGTCAATGCATTGCTGTCCCGCTTTGATAACCTTGTGACCGATCCTAGGGAAAGCAGGAATAGATACTCCAGAAGGAAGGAAAAACCCATGACCTATAAAAGAGGGGAAAAAAGGACATAAAAGAGCTCTCGTGGAACACAAACCTGCTAACTGTGCCTGCAGTTTGCTGACTTGCGTCTCGTGTCGCTCTGCCTCCTGTGCGGCAGCGGTGAGCTGTTTCCGCAGGTCCATCTCCTTCTTCTGCTGGGCAGTCAGCTCCAGCTGCAGCTGGGAAACCTGCGCCGTGGCAGCTGCCAGCTCCTCCGTGACCTTGGCCTGTAGCACAGAACGGAGTGGGGAAAAAGGGGAAAGGGACACGTGAGTGCGAGGAGGCACCAGATCTGTTCTTACAGGAAGAACTGACAAGGTGCTGAAGACCTTACTGGGGAAGTGCTAGGATCCAGCACCTCACAGACCTCTCCAAATCTAGAGGTAATGATAATTTTTTTGCCACATTACTGTGAGTTGTTTGGCTGTACCCTGCCCAGACTGACTAGAAAGCTGCACAAGGCCAACAACCTCCTCACCGCTTCAATTCACCTCAGTAACTTTTCCTGAAAAGCTTAAATGTGTTTTTAAGACTAGTACCAGTGCCTGGTGACTCTGGTCAGAGCTTTCAGACTCTATTGGTATCTACTCAAGCAAAAGCCTGGGCTCAGACATCTAATTATCTTCAATAAGCTTACAAATCACTGAGAAGCCACACAAACACAGGCTTGTTCCAGCCAGAAGAGCATCTTCCCTCCAGAGCACGCAGCACACCGTCACCCTGAGGTGCCTGTGCAGGCAAGGCTGTCACTGGAGCACTGTTCTCACTGTAATCTGTTGACCTGTTTAGACTTCGAGCAATGCTAAGTCAGCAACTCCTGGAAAACCAGGTACTGATAGAGCTTGTTAGCCAAGTTGTAACCAATATGTCAGGAGAGGTTCAAGGCATCGAGACAAAGACACAAAGTCACGTTCCCCATCTTGTTGCACGGGACACACAAAATTCAGAGGATGCTCTGCAAAGACAGAGCCACCTCCGTCACAAAACCTTGCTCGCTGCAGGGAACACCCAAACAGCTGCTGTAGCTGTGCCCACATCCAGATTCCCAACAGGCTTTCATATTCTTGTAAAGATAAGTTCAGGAGAACTGGAGTTTCTTTCTGCTTTATCCCCATAAGAGAACTGAAGGTGTTCTCTTCAGACTATGACCACCACCTTCTGGCTGTGAGAAAAATTGTTCCAACTACAATGAGAATGAATATGTGCCGACCTTGAGTGCTGGGATATTACACCGTTAATTTTAAAAGGAGGCAGCATTTTGACAGAGACTGGCTAAACCCAGATCTGCTTTCCTCTTAGGTTTCTTTAAATGTCTCACTGCAGTTCAAGATAATAGCTCCTAGCATGCTGTAATAAAAACAAAACCCCATGGCACAGCTAAAGGTTATTTAACACTCGCCTTTGTCTTTAATAACACATAAAGAAAAGTGAAAAGGAAATTCTATGCCAGGAAATGTTACTAGACCTAAGTTTCTGCAGTGAACGCTTCATGTCTACACTAGCTCAGCTCCAGCCTCCAGCTTTCAGGTACCAAGAATCTTATGTGACCTGTATCTTCTGACAATTATACAATAATGTCCAATTTCCTCCATGGGGGAGGTGAAATGAGGACCGATGCGCCCAAGTTCTCTGAAAGGGCTCCCCAAGAAAGAGGGGGCCAATGGCTACACTGCCCTTTTCCGAGTGGAAGTTTTGTGCTAATTCAAGATCTGAGGCAACTCTTTGAATGCCAGGGAGCTGGTTCAGGAGGAAGCTGGGCTGGCGCTGTCTCGGGCACAACGCTCCATCACCTGCCGTCAGCAGACACTCTGCCTCACCTGGTCCCAGCCCCGATCCGCTGGCAGCGTGTGCTGGGAGGAGAAAGCAGCGACAGGAAACAGGAACAGTTAAGAACACAACTTGAAAGGCAGAGGCATTAATCATCATCAGAAAAGCAAAACGCTTCATTACAGGAGCCTAAGGCATGCAAGAGAAGCCCTTAAATTATTCCAAGAACTGTAAAAGCTTAGACAGAAAGACGTAGTGAAGCTTGGCTTAAAAAGAAAGAAGCTAAGTGTGTTCTATACAGGTACATTACACACACAGATGTCAGAATGGTCCTACACGTGACTACAGTTCCACTGCACTGGAGAGTATGGCCAGTGGTTATGGAACACGAGCTGCCAGGGCTGCAGATCTATACCCCAAAAGCTGTGGGCTACTAATGCCCCTTCTCAGTGATCCTGGGTACAGATGCCTGGCCTATATCACAAAATAAATGGTGAATCCCAATTTTTAAGTAAAGAATTGATAAAACAGCTTAAAATTCTCTTCCCTGATTCTGTCTGTCCATAGCTATCTCAGCCATCGCAGTCACAGAGCGAGCTAGGTGAGATAGAAGGAAGAAGGAATATCAGCCTTCATATTTACAGTCAATACTCTCACAAAATGACAGGAAATCTTCTCCCAGTGCAAGTGACAGCTTTTCTGGTCTAGCCTTGAAGATGGGGCCCAAAAGACTCCTGAAGATCCTATCTTGTACTTCCAAAAGATGCTTCTTCCTCATTACTTATTGCACAAGCTGGATGTTGTGTTCACTGACAGACAGAAATTGTATAAATTATTTCAATCTGACTTAATCCTGGTCAGAATCTCTCACAGTCTCTACATATTACAGGGATGTGACCTGGGCACTCACTGGAAAAATACAGTCCCTGCTTTACTGTCTGCTCACACCAGCATGAGTTATAGAATCATTTTGGTTGGAAGAGACCCTTAAGATCATTGAGTCCAACCATAGCCTAATTCTAGCACTAAACCATGTCCCTGAGAACCTCATCTATACGTCTTTTATCAGCTATATATTGCTCTATTCTTTAGCATACTTTGGAAAGCTGCAGTTTCCCTTATTTTTAGGTGCACCGAGTTATGGTTATCAAACAGAGCAAGCATTTATTATCTCACATTTGAACTGGAGAGATACACGACTCGGCAGGGGAGCACGAGACTGAACATGGTGTAATTTAAGAAGCCAGTGCTTGAAGAAGCACAGAAGACACCTCACGAGTGCAGAGCTCAGAGCTGGCCTTAGCTAGGTCAGGCTCTCACAAGTAGACATTACAGGATTCGCAGCCATGTGTAAGTGCATTTACCTGCTTTGAAAGCTATTTCCCAATAGGCCCTTTCACAAAAGCATAATACGTTATTAGTAGAAACAATGAGCTTTTGATTAGTATTTTTTTAAAAAGTGTAAAAAAAGCGCAACGAAGAAACTCTAGTCCAGGGGTGTCAAACTCATTTTCACCGGAGCCACATCAGCCTCACGATTGCCTTCAAAGGGCTGAATGGAATTTTAGGACCGTATAAGTGTAACTACTCCATTTATAGGGTCCTAAAATTCCATTCGGCCCTTTGAAGGCAACCGTGAGGCTGATGTGGCTCCGGTGAAAATGAGTTTGACAGCCCTGCTCCAGTACGAAATAGTTTCTTATAGCTACATTCACTCCGTGTCACTTAAATAAAGGGCATAAAACTTTTCTGAAACTGTCAGTGCAGCTAAATAACCAAAGTACATTTTCAACCTGACACAGCCCTGTGATATGCACAATTCCTCAACACGTTGGCCATACACGTACAAGGTTAACAATAAATCAAGACGCTTTCCTGTAAAATAAAATATTCAAGCTATGACAGCCTAAAGATCTATGCTTACATCCTCTGTGCCGCTTTTCTCATGAAAGCCATGAAAATATTCAATTTTTTTCCCAAAACAGCTTTCAAAACATAAGTTCAGAACTACAGTTGTCTTGTAAGAAATGGCTTAAGGCTTCAGTGTGTTTGAGTGCTACAAGCAGCCCCTTCCCTGGCCGCATCCAGAGGTCTGTAGCTCTGCTCACCGCCACCATTACCTTCTCCTGCTCTGCATGCAACACTCTTGCCTGTGTGTTCTCGTTTGTTGTTTGCAGCGAATGGTTCCTCTGCTCCATCAGCAAGTTACTTTGTTCGACGTATCTGTGAACAGGGGAAGAGTGCGTGAGCACTTACGTAAATACACGACTTGGAGCAAAAGGCTGATAGAAAAGGTGACGTTTCAAAGCAGTTTTCATCATGACAAGCCCCAGACAATTTTGTGTGATGTCCTGCACTAAGAGCCCGATCTCAAAAGCATGGCAGGGGTGTGCCTGGCACAGCAGATTCTGGCAGTTTGGAGAAGCGCTTTACCTCCACAACAAGTCTAATGTTCCTATCACGCGGTTAAGAGTTTTGATAAAGTGATATCCACTGATTTTTGCCATTTCCCTAAACAGGTTATTCCCCTCCTTAAACTGAATGGAACACACGCCCAACAGTGGAACTCGGCACACCACATCCCCTACAGTTTCTTCCACCTTACTAAAAAGCCAGCAAAAGTACAGTAACTCCCAGAAGCAGAGCAAGATAGCTCAAAGATAGCATGAGGTTTTTTTTCCCCTTTTACACATTCATATTAACTGTAAACCACAGCTTTGGAGATAGGCCCTGCAGAGAGGGGGGGGAGACAAACCCACCCTTTTAATGCCTTAAGAAAAAAAACCAAAACCAGAACATGTCTCTGTCCTAAAGAACACCCCTCCTAGTTATGCCTAACCAAGTGTAAGCTAGAAAGGCTCTGCGGATGCAGCGAGGCTGTATCCTCCCCACTCCTTACCTCTGATTCCGCTCAATCAGCTCGCTGATCTTCTCATTCTGCTCCTCAATCCGACTGCTCTTCTCAAATATCTCTTGCTTCAGTCTCTCATTCTCCTAAAACATAGCCCAGCACAAATAGTCATCTTACTCGGACTTCCCTGAGGCAGTGTCTAAACCTTTGTTTTGTACAGATGCAGTACAGCAGACACTTATCACCCGCTGTGGTATAACAACATCACAGGAGGGCGTCATGCTACATTTAGCAGGAATCCTGGCACAGGACAGTAGTTACCAAACCACATTCTAGAGAATATTGTGTCCGGTTGACTTTTTCACCCACAAAACCCAAGATTGTAAGGCTGCTGCCTAGATAAACTACAAAGCATAAGACTAAGTAGTGAAAAACAGAAGTAGGTGATTTTTGCAACATGGTACTTGAGCTGTCAAACTCTGCTCTGCAGGACGCTGTGGGTTAAGTTCATAAATGGTTTAAGAAGAGGCTGAATTTCTCTCACATGACCCTTTTGTCAAGACCTATTAAATTCCAATATACCCACTCTGGCTTGCAAAGTACCCAAACCACAAACTATTGAGAAGAGCTTTTTTTGGGAGGAAAGGGGTGGAAATCATTGTATGTCTCATGCTCTTACCCAGGCACCTGGTTTTGGCCACACAAAAATAGAACCCATGGGCAGATGGACACTTGGGCCAAGCCAGTACAGTTGTCCTCAGTAGGAATAACGCAGGGGGCTCCAGTTCCTACAGAAGCAGTCAAGCAAGGCTGGCCACGCTCACCTGGATTATGCGCTGGATGTTGCTCATGATCATGGAGGCTTCCATAGTGACAGAGGAGATACCAGGCAGCAGGGAGCTGTTGCCAGCATTCTGTTTCTTCAACTCCTCCACCTGTGGGGATAAAGCCATTCTTGAGCCAAATGAAATGAATTTATGGCTGTAGGCAAGAGTCAGACATCTGCAAAGATCCATTTCACTGTTCCATCTGATCAGTTGTAGGTATATGCTACTGTATCAGCTGTGAGATCTCCCAACGGGCAGTGAATTATCTCCAAACACAACACATCATATGATATTTAAGACACTAAGAGACAGTACCTTCCCCCAAGCCCAATGTTTTTTACAGTAGCTGAATTGCTACCACTTCAAGGTCTGATAGCCAAATTTTCACTAAGTTGGTATAGAATCACAGAATGTCCTGAGCTGGAAGGGACCCAGAAGGATCATCGGTTCCAACTCCTGTCCCTGCACAGGACACGCCACAGTTCACACCATGTGTCTGAGGACGTTGTCCAGGCTCTTCTTGAACACTGTCAGGTTGGGGCCGTGACACCTCCCTGGGGAGCCTGTTCCAGTGTCCAGCACCCCCTGGGTGAAAAACCTTTTCCTCATGTCCAACTGACCCTCCCCAGCACATCTTCCTCCCATTCCCTCAGGTACATCACTTACAAACTTACTGCTGGCATTTAAATAGAGCCGACTCCTCAGACCACATTTCGTGAACAAATAGCAGAAACGTTGTTAACAAGCCTTAAGATTAACATTACCTTGGCAGCCAGATGATCCATTTTATCTACTACTTTGCTAACGGCCATTCGGATCTCAGTGTTATGCTGCCGAGCTTCTGTCATCAAAAAGGAAGTAACATCCCCGGGTGCTTGAATGGAAAGAAGAGAGATCTCTAGTCATAAGGGGAAAATTCCTGCACACAGACATGCCGAAAGTGATGCTTTGCAGTTTGAAGCCTGCCAGACAGGACATTCTCTCCTCAGAATAAAAAGGGACATGGTATCTGGAAAACTAATAATGTAGGTATTTCCCAAATAACATGAATAGGCAGGTTTATGACTACAGGAAATTCTTGAGCCACACGACAGCACGTAGGTGACCAGGAGGGAAGCCCCAGACAGAACAGCAGAACACAAAGAGGTACAACCCAACAGCAGGAACCACGGTTGGCTTCTGAAACTGAACTGAAAAATAAAAAATATGCTCCAAGAAAGGTTCAGCTGTACTCAGTCTTTACCAACAGGGATTATTACTTAAATGGTTCTTTAAATGCCTTTGGTCCTTCCTAGGTCACACATTTTTTTTGGCTATGTCCTCTCACTTCGCAAAGTCCCCTCTATGTACACTTAAGTTCCCTCCCTGGCTGGTAGGACACCTGTTTACTACTACAGTTATAACTGGAAGCACCAGCTATAAAATGCCTTTAACAATATACAGCCTTGGGAACACACCTAGAAATTCCATCCACTTCCACACTGCACGAAATTCCTTGAGAAAAAGATGGATATTTATTGGGAAATGTTTGTCCTCATTTGGCATTAAAAAAATAAGAATTTGTGAAACTGTGTGGCATTACAGACAGGATGTGTGCATGCTACTGTTGCTACCTAAATCATAATGATAAAGTTTACTGCAGGTATTGCAGCCTCCTGAAAAACAGATACTTGTTTAAACATACCTTGGTAAGGAGCAGGATACATCTGTCCTACAGGCTGGAGCTGAGAAGCAGACGCAGCAGTTTGGGGATAAGCAAACGTCACACCTGGGTACGCCTTGGAGAACAAGTTCCATAGATTAGAATATGTTTTGATATTTCCCCCCACTCACACTTCAGCGGTTTTCATGTTTTTTAAGCCCAAGAGCAACAACAGTATTCAGAAAGAAAAAAAAGAAAAACAAACAGAATTAGGGAGCAGGAGGTCAAACTACACAACAGTCATAGTAGAGGGAAAAAAACCCCACAAAGCCACTCTTCTTTCAAGGCTTAGATATGTGTTCAAGTTACGGCAGCTTAAGAAGTTACCTTCTTCACTGAAGTTTAAGCAAAAGCATGTTGTTTGTGGGAGGCAGAGGTCAGCGTGTGAACAGCTCACTGCAGCTTATTGTGCTTCCCGTAACCTGAAGTTACGCTAACTTGAACACAAGGCTACTCCTAGAAACGTCTCAGAAAATGCAACTCGACTAACTTGATCGAAACTTTACTGCTCTGTGCTCATCAGAAGCAGTTAACCATCTTAGTGAATTCATTAAATGCTACAAGTTCCTCACTCATACTAATTTAATTCTCTCAGGCAAGGAAAAGAAAAAAATTACAATTCAACTTGGGTCAAGCTTCTAGAAGAATTCAGAACATCAGGGTCAAGCTTTCAAAAAAAAAAAAGTCCAAATCACTGTCAGATTAAAACTTCAGTTTAATGACTAGTTTCTATTTCATCAAACAGAAAAGCCTATGTTTTTTATCTTGTTACTTGCCACAACTGCCTCATTCTCAACACAAAGAAAATGCAGAGTCAAAGCAATTCACCAGTAGTGGTTTTTTTCATACATGCTGTTTGTACTTATTATCAAATATTTTCTTCCTCTGCCTGGACCCTTTAAAAACAAAACATTGCTTCTGTGCGGCATAAGCCACTGTTTGATTCCCAGACTCTCCAGAAAATAGGTTAAGTGAAAATAACTACAGAAATCATAAGATAATAAGCTTGGTTTTAGATTTCTTGGAACTGTTTGTATGACAGCTTTGTACTATGCCTTCACTACCTGATGTGGCAAAACCAGTGTGTTAAGCCCCCAAACTTTCCTTGTTAGCAAGTACATTACATCGTGTTACAGGAGTAGCACCACAAACTTTTTAAAAGGATTATTCTTTTGCTGGATGAAAAACCATGACCCACAAACACGGTAAGTGTGCAAATGAGCTCTCAGAAAAACAGGCCAAGAAAAACTTCAACTAAAATGCTTTTACCTGCTCTACAGTTACTTGGAAGTTTTTATTTTATCCACTACAAAAGCAGATGCTAAAAAAAAGTCTGGTTAATTATTAGTTCAACTTTAAGAAGCCATCAGCTGGCAGAAAATTAGCCCTGTTTGATTAAATTCTAAGAGGCATGCGATAGAAAGCTGAGAATGCCCAAGAAGAGTCCCAGGAAGCAGCCTGGAATTCTCATCCTTACATGTTGCTACAGAGTCCTTGCTCCCAGCCATGGAGAAGACAGTAAGACACATGAGAAAGGACAGAATTGCCAATATTCTCCTCGATTTCGTTTTGGTACCTGAAAGCCCTGTGCTCCTCCAGGCAGAGCTGAGTGGGGCTGGATCGTTGCAGGTATTAAAGCAGCAGAAGATACCGAGGGTGTAGAACCAGATGCTTGAGGTACTGAAAAGGAAGAAAGACATTAGGCATGCCGTGAAGCAGCTAGAAATAATTTAACTCACTCTGTGAGAAATGGCCAAAAGGTCACTAAAAAGAGAAAAATTTAACACAAGCCTGTCTGCAGCCTTGTGAAAATTAAATCCGGTCAAGCAAGTGATAAAAGGTCAAGAAAAAAGGCACATTTCACAGAAATGTCACTTCTAGCTACATTTAGACAACCTCTTTTCATTCAAACAAAGGCGGCTCTGAAGTTTTCTGACACAAGATGTTACTCAGGCTGAGTCTAAAGCTCAGCTGACCCGCTGCTGACATTACTGTTCCATCACTGGAGGACAGCTCAAGCCTACTTCAGAGTTGCCAGCCCTTTGATGCCCTTCGCTATTATTTCCATCATTTTCAAATTTTAAAAAAAAAAAAAAAAAATCTGTTCAGTGGGCAAGGATTTGTAACAGTTACATTTACAAATCACATGTCCTAGAAATCTTAGTGTGACCCCAGCACCCAGGATGACAGAGCGGCTCAGGCGCTGTAGCAGCTCGTCCTCAAGCAGTAATTGTGTGCACAAGATCACGATGAAGACACGCGCCAAGGAAAAGGTTTTTCACCCAGAGGGTGCTGGACACTGGAACAGGCTCCCCAGGGAGGTGTCATGGCCCCAACCTGACAGTGTTCAAGAAGAGACTGGACAACGTCCTCAGACACACGGTGTGACCTGTGGGGTTGTCCTGTGCAGGGACAGGAGTTGGAACTGATTATCCTTCTGGATCCCTTCCAACTCAGGACATTCTGTGATTCTATTACTTCAGCCTTGTGCTTTCTGAATTACTCTACCTACAGAGCTTTGGATCAGCAAGACTTATCAGAAGCTATAGAATCATGGAATCGTTTTGGTTGGAAAAGACCTTTAAGATCATTAAGTCCAACCATTAACCCAACACTGCCAAGTCCACATCTAAACCGTGTCCTATCTATCAGTTCCTATTTCAGCTCCTGCGAGGAATCCTTAATTCCTACAGCCCTTGAAGCCTGCAAATAAGTGAGATTTCTCTATAGCAGCCCCAGGCTCAGCCCCCTATTACCTTGTGTAGACACTGTGGGCAGTACTGCGTGAGCTGGCTGCGATGGTCTTCCTGAAGATGAAGCCACTGGTTGCGCTGTCCCTCTCAGTGTATTCGGATCCTGAAAACATTTCTGTGTATTACAAGGAATGCTAAAGAACAAGTGAACAATTTGAAACCAAGATGACTTGAGACCAGGTGTTATCCAATTAACCCAGCTGAGCTAGATAGAAACAGTGGAATCATTAAATGCTTTTTTGAACAGAGTACGCTTTCCCTGCACAAAGGGAGACTTATTGCTACAGACTTCACACTGTAGAAAAAACAAAGAAGTCACAGTTCTGTGATGGGTGATGTACCTCTATTTCCGAGTCGCTGGAGTCGAGTTGGCTGCCGGCTGTCCCGGCGAGGAAAGGCAGCATGGGCTGTCCCATCTTGGCCATCCGAGAAATGAGCTTTGCCTTTGCTACATCTGGATTCTAATAGAAATGTCTGCAGTTACTCTTCCTTTGTCTCTCAGCACAGGCTTTTCAGACATTACGGAGACATCTCTCAAGATTAAACTCTTCCATGACTACGTGAAAAACTGATTTTCAAGCACGCAAGCTAACATTGTGGATTTGTTAATCTGGTTTGCTTTATATACCCTATCCCTGTATACATCTCTTTATGTATGTATCCCTTTATATATCTACCCCTGAACAAAACACAGCAACAAGAAGAAAATGTGTTACTTAAAGAAGCTGCTTAGCTGCTTTTTCTATCCTGAGGTCTTGTTCTCAGGTAGCTATATAAACTTACACTGAATGTCCCAATTACTCTTTGTTATCCATTTTAAATTTATTCATATATCCAAGAAGACAACCAGCCTTCCAAGTACCCATATGGTCAAGGTAACTTTACATTTAAGAGCAGGAACTGGGACTGAGTCCTCATGTTCTGTTAATCCCTTCCAAAACAAGGCCCTGATCTGCTGTTAGTAAAGCGAACATTTGAGAGAGTCTTGCTTGCACAATGTTCACTTTATCTTCAGCAACACCGAATGCAGAGGTGAAACCAGCCAAGCTTTCCTACTTCAGGCTTCAAATGAGTTGGGAATAAACAGCACTTACTGCAAGCTGTTCACTGATGGAGTTTGACTTGGCCCGAACAGCTGGTTCCCTGAAAAGCCAAACAGTTGTATGTTGATATTGGATGTTAACAAAGATGAAATTGCACTCCCTAAAAAGTCTGACTGATCAATTTTGTTAATTTAAGCAACAAATGACAATGTAAAAATTGCAATTAAACAAATGAGCCATTACCCAAGACCAACTTATGACTCCACTGCCACCTGAGATGTGAAAGCTGTTGTAGCAATACCCACACAGCTTAATCATGTTAGATCTCAGTAAAGCTGGAGAGAAATGACTTCTTTCATCTCTGTCCACTTCAATGTCTTTAAATCTGAAAGTCAGCACTCAAGGAGAAAATTTCCTGCAAGTCTTGTTAGCGAGCACTCCCTTGCCACACCGACGGCCCCACATCTGCCAAATGACGTGTTAACGCAGCATTGTGCCAGATGTTAATGAGCGTTGCCACCTTTTAATACAGCAAGTTGTTTTAACCGCACTGCTTCTTACCCAGGCTTTGGAGGTATTGTAGACGGGGGCAATAAACCAGTGTCTGCAGAGAAGCCATCGGAACTGGGTATTGGAGAAGGTGCAGGAGAATCCCTTGAACTGACGCTCTGTCCATCCGAACCAGAGCTTTCCTTTACCAGCTTCACCTTAAAAAGCATGTAACAAAAAAAGATTTTTTTTCTGGGTTCCCAAAAATGTTTTCAGCAACTTGTTTACTTTTGATGACTACTCCTTTGTCAAGCCCATGTGCTTCAAGGAAGAGCAAACACCTGATTCCAAACTGGAGAAGCTGAGTCTTTAGATCCTGTCATTCCTCATTATAGGTATTTGGTTTTCCCAAGTGACTCACAAATAAGACATGGAAAAGATCCCAAGACAGTTAGAACAGATACATCTTAGTAAACAGCCTAGAGGGATTTTCTAGGTTTAGGGTTTTGTGGGTTTTTCTTTGTTTGTTTGTTTGGGGTTTTTTTTAATTAAAGATATGTATCTTCCTGAGGTGTTTGGTTTATAACAGTTTCTGAGCTGCAGTTCTCATGCATACAGCAGGTTTTCATCTTGCAGACAGACGCTGCCACCCGACAGCCACAAAGCAGATGTAAAATAAACACCTGGCAGGAGACACTCACCCGCCGAACTTCCACCTCAAAAACTAAAGTAGAGTCCGGAGGGACACGACCAGCCACTCCCTGAGCACCGTAGGCCCATGCTGGAGGAATGATGAGATATCTTCGGCCTCCTTTCTTCATCCCCATCATTCCTTCTTCCCAGCCCTTTGGTTTTCAGAGGCACAACAAAAGAGAAAGCAAAAGTTTAATCAGTGACGTTACGGTTTCTTTTAATTACACTGCTTCAGGCACCAGTTATAGAAGATTACAGAACACATACAGAGATTCTTGTGAAATCCTCTTCATTGAGTCTGCACCACTAAACCTTTGTCTTACAAGAAGTCACAATGGCAAATTATAAATTGCGACATTAATTTAAGAATAAAGACGCAGCTCCCAACATGTTCATACTGAAATCAAACAGATACAGCTGTCTCTAGCATGAAGGCTGAAGGCTTCCAGATCTCTGTATGGTTACAGATACCGGGTTCAAGTTTTAGATTTCTTAACTTAAGCAGCTACCACAGATCACACTGATATCCTGGAGAACAGAACTGTGTGCTGTGCTGCGCGCACAAATTCCGCAGTTGTAGGTGGCTTGCAAGGTGCCAGCTTGTCTCAGCACTCTGGGAAGGAACAGGACTCCACATCATCAAGAGATCACTTTCGAATTGCTACGGTTAGATTTACAAAGCACCCACAGAGAAGAGTTGCAGCAAAGATTTAGAAATCAGAGCAATACAAACTGTCAAATGGATGCCAGTGTTTAACAGGGTGACTACTACACCCAGGCAACACATTAGAAAGAAATAAAGTAGAAAACCAGCACATCTTCAGTAAAGGACAACTTGTAACAGGTCACATATGAATTACTCAGGTAAAGGATGTGACCTGAACAAAACTATCTCCAATTCACGACCCGATTTTATAGAATAACATAAGGGAGTACCACACCACCTGGACTAAAAAAATTATTACAGTCAAAACCCTCACGATTTGACCACTCCAAGCAGTATCTTTTACTAGACCATCCTAAAACTTGTCAGTTGTCTTCACCTTCCCCTGCCCTTCTCCCAGGTGCTGTGTCAGAGTTATCTGATGATAGAGAGAGGGTTCCCTGAGAACAAGGTAATCCATTAAGTAACTTCCAGAAAAACAAAGACAAAAGAAAAAAAACCCCAAACCCCAGCTCTTGAAAACACGAAGGTTCCTTTTTACCAAACAGGACAACTTCATTCTCACACTGCCATTGAGAAGGAGACTTGACTGCACAGTGCAAATTAAGAAGAAAAAGTTTGAGTGAGTTACTGTCACAGAGTGTTTTCTATCAACTGAAACATGCAACAGAAATAGCATATATAAATCCTGAAGATCTTCAGTAATTCAAAGCTCTGATACTTCAATTATATTATAATGAACATGCTAGAAGTTCTACCTTGATGACCTTTCCGGATCCCAGCTTTAGCCGCAACAGCTTGTCTTTGTTAACATTTGAGTCAAACACCTGGAAAGTCGAACAAAGCCACAAAATACACAGATTTTCCAACTGTTTCAAGATTCGGAACACAACTTTACACATTCCATAAACACAATCTCCCATTTGCTACTTCCCATTCTGCTACTTCCAAAATGAATTCTCAACAGACCTAAGACAGAGCATGGCTAGAGCTTCTAGTCCATCGCACAGTACAATTCCTTAAACTGAACAATAGCTGGAGACTCAGACTTTAAAACAGGTTTGAGCTTGATGGATTGGACAAGTAAAACACTACACAACAAGCCTGTATCAAGCAGCAAACAACTGTCTAGAAATTTTGTACATTAAACTAAGACATACAGCTGAACAACTCTTTCAGGAGATTAGAAATAACTCTGCCATGTACCATTGGTACACAGAGAGAAACGTGCTGGGCAGACCAACAAAAACCCCCTAGAGATGAAAAGCAGAAAGCCATTTTTTACAGCATAGAGATTCAAATGCGGATGGATGCAAACGCAAACCCCTTTGCCATTCATTTTGCAAACAGTTAAACCTGCAGAAGTGTTTTAAAGGTAATGCTTGGAAACATCAAAGCATTTCTTTTGCTTATTAGCAAGCTGGATTTGACACAGCTGCAGAGGATGTAAAAGCCATCTTATTCTGTTAACATTTGGAGATGTGATAAGAAGGGCCCTGTCTGACACAAAGCACTTCCTCAAGGCATTTCCAAAGGAGCACAGCTAGCTTCATCATCCCTTCTCACCAACTCCATTGATATTAACAGGTGAGAGTGCCCATGAAAGTTAAAAGCATCTCAAGCACCTCCTCCTGAACAGTAATGGAAATCCTTATTGTTCTCCAGGTAACACATATGACCTCACTCATGGTGCCATAAGTGACCGAAAAAATACCTTTACATCAGCATCAATACTATCCTAGATGTGGCCGGTTCTTTCCTGGGACTATCACACTTACTTAGCATTAGGAGGTGGCGGAAATGCCTTTACCTGTCCAAGCCCGTTGTTCTGGAACAGCCAACCTGTGTAGGCGACCTCCAGGGAGTCTCCTCCTTCTGCTCCCTGCCCTTCTCCGAGCAGCAGATCCTGGCAGAGGACAGAATCGAGCAGAGGGGAGCTGTTCCATTTGGCAATGCACACCTGCAGCAGGAGAGCAGAGCAACGTCTGACCATTAAAACAGCAGCAAGTTCCAGTATGACAGATCTGGTCCGTTTGCTACTGTATTGATCAAGCCCAGGTTACAGAGGCACTTAAGAGACGTTTCACGTTTCCTTGTGCTGAAGTTTGCTGAGCTATAGAAGTTAGAATTGCAGAATCATTTCGGTTGGAAGAGGCCCTCAGGATCATAGAGTCCAACCATAAACTAACTCTAGCACTAAACCATGTCCCTAAGAACCTCATCTAAATGCCTTTTAAACCCCTCCAGGGATGGTGACTCCACCACTGTCCTGGGCAGCCTGTTCCAATGCCCGACAACCCTTCCTGTGAAGAATTTTTTCCTAACATCCAATCTAAACCTCCCCTGGTGCAACTTGAGGCCATTTCCTCTTATCTTATAACTTGCTACTTGAGAGATGAGACCAACACCCTCCATGCTCCAACCTCCTTTTCAGGTAGTTGTAGACAGCAACAAAGTCTTCCCTCAGCCTCCTTTTCTCCAGGCTAAACAGCCCCACGTCCATCAGCTGCTCCTCATAAGACTTGTGAGCACAAGTTATTCTCTGCTCTACAGAATCATTGGTCTCACAGTACTTGAGCATCTCAATTAGAAATCTCACCAGAAGTAACAGGCTCCCCATCTCAAAGAGGCCTGTATGGAATGAACAAAACTCAGTCAGGCTCATCGCAGATGCTCAGTCACCATCACGCAGATACTCAAAGCTCATCTCCAATTAAAAAGTACAGCTCTGACTTCAAACCTTTCAGCAATGAGGTACTTTCAGAGATACACCTCGATTTGGCTGCTGTTCTGAACAGGCCAGCAGGTCACACCTGGCACAGAGTAGTTACCTGTCTACTGAAATCCATTGCTGCCTTTTCTGACTCAAACATGATGGACCAGTTTTGCCTCTGATCATCATAGAACGTACTGTAATTGTTGGGTTGAACCTGTGGGAGAGGAAATCAGTCCTATGTTAGACATGAAAAGATGTATTCAACTCAGAAATCCACATCCAAAAGAAGTTTAAAGAGCTACTGAAATTCAGCAGAGGCAGAATCCTTCTGTGTTACTACTCAAGTCCAGAATGCGCATATTAGGATTTATTTATGTGCTTGTTGTTGTGGAATAATTATTGTAACTCAAATACTTGAGCAAATATTAAGTTCTTAATAGATGCTGCAGCTTTCACAAGATGGTGAAAACTTTCAGAAGCTAGGTCCTATAATACAGAGAGAATTTTTTAGTCTAAGTAATCTCCTTTTTCAAAAGTATTGATTATATGTAGACTTCCAGATTAGACTGGGGGAGTCACTCTTTCCTCACTTTCTAAAAATCCACGTCACCACTAGCCGAGTACGTAACCCATTAGTCTTTCAAAATGCGCTTATAAAACCCAAGAGCAAACCAGAATCCTGGTCAGAAATTTGGATTGAAATTCTATTTCAGAGCAGAATTTCCACCTATCAATTCAAGACATTTTATGTCACCTGATGACAAGCTAAGAGCAGCAAATCAACACACCAATTTTCTGTAAAACTGGCAGAAAACAGAACTTCCTGAGAGATTCCATTTTAGGACTTATAATGCTCCACATTGCTCTTATCAGCAGGAAAATGCTGAGTGTCCAATTTCTGAGAGAAAACATTTCCTTGCTATCATTTCCTTCTGCTTGCTCAGTTGTTTTGTCTCGGTCCCTTAGCTACAAATTATTAGCGAGAGCAATTTTGTTCTGTTTCCATCCATTGCAGGGCTGCAAAACTCAAAACATCTCCTCTGTGATCCAGAGGTAATAACACACCTCCCGCAGCGCCCGAACTTGCGTTACGAAACGTGCTGCCGAGGTTCTCTGCCAAGGGCAGATGTGACATCTCCTGTGCAACGGGAGGAGGAACAGAACAGCTCAGTCTCAGTCAGATGTCTGATGGCAAAAGCTATAACCTAACACTCCGGAAAGCATTTCAGGGTCAATTCCCATCTGCTGTGAGCACCACAGATCACTGGATAGTTTCTCATCTGGGGTCTTACCGTGAGTACAAAGCCTGGATGGATCCTTGCAGTCGCAATCTGCTGCTGCTGACTGATGTAGAGGAGGATCCTGTACTGGATTCCACAAGGAGTTGGGCAGGGAAGAAAAACAAACAGCAGAAACTCAGAACACCTTCAATTCTAACGTGCTTTGCCAAACTCTGAGCCCAAGGCTACTGCATTTATTTGCCAAATACACCTTGCAGCATTTTTCACAGAAAAAATACCGTACTTAACACAATTTTATAACGCCTATTAAAAGCCCTTGGAAACATGCAAGTATTGTTTAGCTACAGGAATGAAGCAATTAAAAGTAATTCTTTTGCAATAAGCAAGATGCTTTAACTAATTCCACATTTTTTGCCGTTACTGCATGAAAAGTTGGTGTGCTAACCCTTCGATACAAACTTGCAATACACAGCGTACAGGCATAAACCAGCGTTACGGATTGAGTAATAATAACTTGGAGGGAGCTTTCCATCTACTAAACATGGATATAACATTATATTGACATATTTGGCTGTACTAGATGTGATCTACTAAGGAAAAGTGCTTTCCTTTGTGCACCTGCACGCAGCACAGTCAGCTGGTGAACTGGGAGTAACTCGCTAACTGGTCCCAGTGGTGCAGGTTGCGATATTGCACAGGCAGCCTGAGAACAGCTGTGTTAGCTTCTTTCTGAGAGCCCCATTCTTCCCAGTTCCCCCACAAATGCCACACCTGGACACTTCCCAGATCAGAGACTCAGGATTTAGTTTACTAAATTACTATTCTTTTTGCTCTTGCTAGAGCAGAAGTAACTTAGTGAGACAACATGACTTGGGGGATAGGAAACGCCATAAATACCAACATCAAGGACAGATCAGAGTATCCAAAGTATCTTTTAAACACAATCTACTGGGCACCCCTGTGCTGCATTCTTAGAGGAGTAATTGGGAAGGAGAGATACTTGTGATACCAAAATAACAGAACTTAAGCAAAGCATTTCTATACTACTGGACAAAAGTTTGCTTTATATTGATTTCCACAGGCACAGATGTCAAAGAGATTCTGAACAATCATCAAAATCACTTCCACAAACATTAGAAAAGGTGCAGTGCCCGAAACATTGCAAAATAAGTTGTAAGAGATCTTACAAAGTCATGGATCGCGGAAAAGAAAGTTCTCACCAGGGTACACGGCTGAGCCATAAGAAAAGCCAGGATGGCAGGAAAGCGCAAGCATCAAACGCAAAGATCTTCTGGTGAGCTCAGAGAAACGCAGCTGCATACCAGCATGCTCTCAGAAAGAAAATGTTAAAGAAGTGAAGTGTTTCTCACCTCTTTAGTAGCGTGGTTCCCCACGACAGCCGCTCCGTACTTGCCTTGCTTCACGTACTGCCCATTGGTGCTGGAAGACAAACAGGAAGACATTCAGCTGCAGAACCTCCCCTGCCTCAGATGTCTCCACTGTGGCTGAGCTTTTCTTCTTTAGGATTCAGGTCCCTTTCCTCATGCCTAAAACGTCAGGCAGTCTTTCTTAGCTCGAAGACACTACAACTTTCTTGCTTCCCACCAACTGCAGGGCCGCACATTATGCAGTTTGGGTTGAAAAGAACTCTTTTCACAGATCCGAAGCAACTGAGTTTTCAGATGACAGCAGTGTCAGACGGACAGAGAATTGTACTGCTGTCACTCTGTGCTCATGCCTCAGTTCTCCAGGAGGGAACATATGAGACATAAGCATCTGACAGAGCTGCCTGGAAAAAAGGTAAACGTCAGGCCAGCACCCCAGGCTGGAATTCCCTGTAATAGCCAAATCCAGAACTTGCTATTTCCTTTGACAATCATGTAACCCTGGCCTGCAACACAACAACCAAAACTTTTTTTGAGCAGAATCTTGCATCAACTTGTAGCATTTGTACCACATAGACACATGCCTATAAGCCTCTTCCCACTCATCCAAAAATATCTTCCCTTTGTGATTAGGTCTTAAGCTCCCAGAGACACAGACTCGAACAGGTCACGCAGGAACCTCCGCTGCACTTACTATCGATAAGCATGAACCGCAGTGGCCACAAACACCGAGGGTGCTCCCGAAGCTGCTGGGGCCACAGGAGCCTTCGGGGCTGTCGGACCTGCTGGAGAATAAAGAGCAGGAAAACCTCTCAGTGATACAGAAATGTCACGCCACATTCCTTCCCCCAAGGGAAGAATAATTCCAGAAGAAGATTAAAAAAAAAAAAAAACAAAGGGTGATATTCCAAAGTCACTAAAGGCCTCTAGAATAACCAGGTGCAGAGAGGGCACCAAAGGAAGAGAATATCATCAAAGAAAAGCCAGGTTAGGTTGGTTTTTTTTTTGTGCTGCTGTTCTTTGCAAAAGCCCTTGTTCTCCCAGCCAGACACACGCTGCAAAGTTTTTTCCCATGTTCAAACACAGTTACTTACCAGCTGCTGTCTGACCCTTCTTAGGCTGCTTTGGTGCCGTGTACTGGAAGAATTCATTGCCGTGGCTTGAGACTGTTTGATCCAGACCAAAGAGAGAGGCCAGCCTAGCGCTAGAAGGAGAAACTAATCAATTCACCTTATTCAACACGGGCTTTATATAAAAGGAACATCATTAGTTATAAATTATATCAAACATAAAGTGCTTACCGGCACTTCAGATAAAAACAAATGGATGAATGTTAAGAAGCTCTATACTAATTAGCCACTTAATTTTAAATAAGCAGAACTTTTAGATGAAGAGGCTGGGGTGAGTAGTACAGTTGTGTTTCATTTCCTCAAAAGCAACTGTAAGGAACATATTAAGACTGAAACTACACCAAAAAAAAAGTAACTTTAAAGCAATGACTAGCACCACCCTTATGCGACATAGTTGACAGTTACGATACTGAAATATCATGTGACAACAAAGAAGCCACCATGCAGCACTAGGATTTTTCTTCTTGAAATGTCCAGGAAACACATTCTCCCATTAGTTGTTAAAATGGCAGATGCTCTCCTGTCAAAGGCAGAAGGTTTAATGCTGCAGGCCAGCTGGTTATTCCTACAAGATATTTCATTTACAGTTTTACTGCTTTAAGCCCATTTAGGCTCACCTATTCCTGGTATCACGGGACAAGTGAATAATTCAAAGTACGAAGCAGAATCCACAAAGGACAGCACACTGTCAGCAGACCTGCAGCATTTTACACCAGATGCTTTAAAAAAATCTCCATTTGCTAAAAAGAGAGAGGATTTGTTTACGAGACTTGTTAAACAGAAGCTCCCTGAGGAGGAGTGAGCACAGCTGGAAGCACAGCTGGAAGCACAGCCGGAATCACAGCTGCCCGGGAAACTTCGGGGGCAACAAGTGATGCAATGTAAGAAAAACTGAACATGCTATGCATTAAAACGGTGTCGACAAAAGTTGAAAACCGCTGAGCACGCCTGAAGTGTTTAAAAGATGTTTTAAAATGTCTCAATCTGGCATTTTCAGGACTTCCCGCTTATACTCAACGTGCAAGCACCTCATTTTTCCCACCCGCCCCCTCCACCTCAGGCAGCAAAGCCCGAGCGGCTGCTCCTTCGCAAAACCCCGCCCGGGGTCCAGGAGCCCCCGGTCCCACCGAGGGGCTGCCCCGGGCTCCTTCCCGGGGACCCCGGGTTCCCCCGCCGCGGCGGGACGGGGCACAGACCGGGGCTAAAGCCGCTCATGGCCGCGCAGCTCCCGCCCCGGGCCCGACCCCGACCCCGCCGAGTGGATCCTCCGCCCGGAGCCGCCCCCGCGGAGCCGGTGGCCGGGAGGGGCCGGGAGGGGCCGGGAGGGGCCCGGAGGGGCCCGGAGGGGCCGGGCCCGCCCGCCGCTCCCTGGGCCGGGCGGGAACAGGCCCAGCCCCGGGCTGCGCAGGGGGCGGCAGCTTCGCCCGACTCCCACCCCAGTGGAGCTTCCCCGGGGCCGCCGCCCCGTGGCCCGCCCGGCGACGGGGAGCGGGGACCCGGCCGCGCCCCGCCGGCCGCTCACCTGCTGGCGGGAGACAGAAAGTCCGCGTCGTCCTCCTCCCCTGCCGCTCCGAACATGGTCGCGGAGCCCCCGCCGCCCCGCGATGTCGTAAACGCGCCGCCTGGCAGCGGAGCGCTTTCCGGCCGCGGCGGGACCGGGACGGGACCGGCACGGAGAGGGACGCGGAAAGCGGAAGGGGAGCCGCGCGGGGGCGGGGCTTAGCGGGCACGCCGGAAGGGGCGGGGCTGCCGGAGGGGGCGGGGTTTGCAGCGCCGGGTTGGCGGGCGAAGCAGGGCTCCGGTGGCGGTCGCGCGGTGAGTGACCTGCCGGGCCAGGGTGGCCTCGCGCGCCGCCCCCGTTCCCGCCGCCTGAGGGGCCTGCGGCCGCCGCCCCCCCTGCCCTTGGCCGGACGCGGGACTCGGGCCGGGCGGGGGCGGCCGGTCAGCGGCGGAGGCACCGCGGGGGTGCCCGAGGGAGCAGGGGCGGCCTCGCCGGGGCCTATCCGTGGCCTGGGGGCGGCCGGCCGGGCTGCCGAGCCCGCTGAGGCGCGGGGGGAGCGCGGGAAGCGGGACCGCGGGCCGCAGGGAGACGCTCCCGGCGTAGCTGCCGGCCTGGCTTAGCGAGCGGGAGCAGGTTTGTCCCCAAGGTGACAGCCGGGTCACCGTGTCCCTGCCCTGCCCGTGCCGCCTCAGGGCCGGGGCAGCCCCGCCTGGCTCCAGGGCCCGGTTCGGCTCTGCCAGAGGCGGTTTCGTTCCTCTGCCTGTGCGGCTTCGTGGCGACCCCGCAGCACCGGGGGCGGGAAGGTTCGGACCCATGGGCTGCACATTGTACTCCAGATTTCAGGTTCTCGTACCTCTGAGTTACCCAGGGCCGACTGTCACTGTGTAATGCATTTTCTTCTAGCATTCAGAAGAGTTTCTTGGCTTTAAAGACATCTGAGCTGGCCCTCGTTAAGCGATTTTCCACCTTTGCCTTGTAGCTTGAGAAACACACCTCTTTTATTTCCTGTGCAACAGCTGGTATCTCCGGGTGCTTTGTGAGACCTGCTGCCTTGTCTTTAAATTCAGGGCTTTAGAACCGGCTGGTGTTGAAATGCAGCAAAACCGAATGCAAGGGAGCGCAAAATGGCAATAATTTCTTGACTTTGGATATTTTCTGGCACTGATTGGAAATTTTTTTAGCACGTCAGAGTCTGAGAACAAAATTCCGAGGTCCGTGTTTGCAATAATGTGGGGGTTTGATTGCAATACAGCATGATTGGCGTATCGGTGATTTCACTTCTAAAGTGAAAAGACAAGGGGGAGTATTAAGTAGCTTTTCCATTACAGAATGTGAGATTATTTTAGAATGAAACCTGCAAAGGGTCAAAAGCCTTGTTTCTGTTTAAAAAAAAAAACAAACCACATAATGACGCACACACACAATAGTTGTACAAGAATTTGATGTAAATTCCTAATGGGAGCAGATTGTCCCTGGCTCAGTACTGTGGGTGGACATGAATGTGAAACAGGAGATGTGGTTCCTGTGTTCCTTAGATGAAGAAGTAAGTTGTTGCTTTTCCTCCTGTATTTCTGTCTACTTGGCAGTCAAGATATATTTTTAAGCAGTGAAGACCTATGTGGTTATGTCCCAGTGTTGCACTCAAATTTAGGGTTTTTTTTAGGTAGAGGTAATGCTATGTCTGTACCCAACCTTTTCCTTATTTTTATTACAAAGTTTAAATTGGAAGCAAAAACTGAGCAGTCCTGGTACAATCCCGGATTCCCGTCCTGTGAAGAACCTCTGAGCTGAGCACCCATTTTGCTTCCCCACTGACAAGTCTCAACGTCAGTGAAGTGCCAGTACAAGTACACACTGCAGTTCTACGGAAAACATCACCTCTCAGCCACTTTGCATTTTCTTATTTAAGCTTCGTGTTTATTTAAGCCCTCTTCTGCATTTGAGTTTGCACTGAGCTTGCGGCTCCACAGGGCTTTGCAGTTGCAGACCTGTTTGTGCTCAAATTCTAAGCTTCGGAGTGCTTAATAGTGTGGCATTTTGTGCAAAGGTGGATTCAGCTCTCTTCACAGGTATTTATTTAATTTACTTTTAATCTATTTGATCTTGACTTGCCTCTGCTTGAGCCTGAGGTAAATAAAGCTTTTGCAGTATTCTTCATGAGTAACGATATGCGATCTTACAGGGTAAACTGGCGTTCAGTTTAATGGTCCCAATTCATATAATTTATGATGTCATATTTCCTGAGGCTTTCATCAAGCTTTGGATTATGCATTACTTTTTTTTCCCCACCCTTTATTAAAAAAGGGGGCACTGGAAAGGATGTGTAAATATTGCCATTTAAATGCGTGTTGGCTTCCTAACAGTGTGGATGTGTTGGTGAAGCTGTGGCTGCCCTGCTGCACAATACAAAATTAAAGTGACTCTTTTTGCTACAAACACAAAAGTTTTTGCAGTAAGCAGGTTTTTTCTTCTTCTCCCTCACAAACAAACAAACAAACAAAAAGTTTGAAAAGAATAAAACTAGCAGGAGTTGCAGGCTCCTGCAAAACTTCGTATTGAGAACTGAGGATTTTTGTATGGCTGCTTTCTGCTGAGTTTTTGCTGCCTGTTGGAAGCTATATAGAATTATTTTAATTTCATGTCAGATTTCTAATCTAGAGCAGCTTTTTAACTAGGCTGAGCATTAGAATAATTTCTGCCAGTAGGGAGGAGGAATTAAATTAGCTTTCCAGGTCACATTTACATTTTTGCATTTTTGGTTTAAAGGTATAGTCCCTGCCTCATACTCTGACTTGCAGTGCTGCAAGGACAAGGTTTGTGTTTTCTTTTTTTTTAATTTTTAAAATTTTTTTTCCTTTTTGGGAAAGAGGTTTAGGAGGATTCTTCTCTCACCCCTTTGCATTGTAACCTCACGTTTTGGATTAGTGAGACACTATCTCTGAACAAAAGCTTAAAGTTTGAGAAGGGAAGGTGTTGAGAATACTAATCTTTAGCAGTCTTTTGGTACAAATAGATGAGAAGATCTGCCATATTCACACCGTGAGTTTTGAGTCGGGGTCTTAAGAACTTCCTTTCAGCTGCCTTGTTTTCCAGCCAGAGCAAAGACTTTTTGTTCTTTGGACTAAAACGTGATATTTTCTCCTTTTCCATTTTGGTTTCTGTGTTTGCTATAAAGACCCCTGTACCCAGGAAGAAAATTCCATGGCTCTGCCTTCTCCACACGTGACCGAAGTTCGCCCTGAAGTTCGCAGTAATCTGCAGCAGAATTTAGTGGAGTTGAAGCAAACTGCCAGCGTCAACTTCTCCAGAGCTCTGCCAGGAAATCCCTGGGAGTCTTGGCAGTTTTTTTCTTAGGGAAGGATGAAAAAGGCTCAGTCTAGTTTATGTTGCTTTTCTCTGGGAAATCCAGTCTTAGTTAATCCACTCCATTGCCTTTTGTTTCAATCTAATTTTCTGGAAATGTTCCCAATCAAGTCCCGGGGACTCGAGACCAACGATTTTTTTATTAACTTTTTTTTTCAGCTGAAAGCTGGAATCTGCTAATGAGGAGAATAATGGGACTAGTTATTGTAAAAAAATTAAATTCTTATTTTGCTGCACTACAAATTAACTTTCTAAAACCCTTCATTTGTTGGTCCTGGAAATAGTTTTCTGCTTTAGAAGCCAATCTAGAAGGAGGGGGCTATGCTGAAATACCCCCTTTTTGTCCTTCTCTGTTTCCACAGTCTTTGATGTCGTCTTCCCAATGCCTCGTTTCTTCCCTCTGTCTCACCAGTTCATATCTCCAGTGGTCCTGTTGATTTCCAGTAGCCCGTGAGCACCTGTGATCGCTGACTAGAACAATTGCTTGTGTGGAAAATATTTAAAATTTTTTTTTTTGCTCTTTCGCTCTGCATGTATATCATATTAGAAAATTCCACAGGCGTTGTTGTACCACAGATGCGAATGTCATTTATAATCTGTTTAAAAAGCTGTACATGCGTTTAATCTGTTCACTTGAATGTTTATCTAAATCAATATAGCAGACCATGGTAGCTCTAGATCACAGGCCAAAATGTTTTAAGTGATTGGGCGTCTTCTCACTGGATGCCTCGCACATCCTGATATCAAGCCTGAGAAGCTGGGACAAAACTAGGGAAAATACAGCTATTTTACCATGAGAGTAACAGTGAGCGCACTGAGTTCTCTCCTGAGGCTTTGTGAGAGCTCCGTTACTTCGCCTTCTTTTCCCACACACGCTCATTACTTATCAAGGATTCAAATCTTGTTCCTCTGGTGAAGGTATATGAGCTTCCACTATGAGCTTTGTGATATATTTAGCTGATATTTTGGCTAACTTAGCTAGGAGAATGCTTGACAGTTGGCTTTTATTTTCTGTTTTAAATACTTAATGCGTCTCTCCCTGGTGGAAGGAGCGTGTATGGTAAATAGACTTTCAGGTACTTTTTTCATGTTAAAGGAAATTTAATTGGAGTTCGATTTGTCGGATTAAAAAGCACTTTCAGGCCACCTCCAAGATGTAGCGCACACTGAGTGTACGAGCTGGTGCTTGTTTACCAGCCGAGCAGCTCATTCCTGTGTGAGCCTGCAAAGCCACTGTTTGGAATGTGTGTGGCCTCCCGAGATGTGAGTCCCTGGGACCCGACCTGCGCCTGGTTTGGTTTCTTTCAAATAGTGAATGCACTCTGTGCGGATCCCGGAGCAGCTCCACATGGATCCCAGAGCAACTCTGTGTGGATCCCGGAGCAGCTCCACATGGATCCCAGAGCAACTCTGTGTGGATCCCGGAGCAGCTCCACATGGATCCCAGAGCAACTCTGTGTGGATCCCGGAGCAGCTTGGTGTGGATCCCAGAGCAGCTCTGCGTGGATCCCGGAGCAGCTCCGTGCCATCCCAGGTCCACCGTGTGCCTGGCCGCGGTGCAGCTCGCCAGCTCCCTGCGGCTTCTGGCTGGGTTCCTCCGCATTGTGTCTGGACAGAGCTGCACTGTGAGCCAGGGATCTGATTAATCAGTTACTGCCTCAGTTCACTTTTCCTGCTCCGAAAGGCATTGTACTAAAAAGACTCGACACCGTGTTGTCACAGCTTGACTGCGTTTTCAAGCTTGCATCCTTTACTTGGGAAAGGAAAACACTGACAGACATGGAGCAGACTCCAAGCCAGCGCTCCCAGCAGGCAGGCGATCCCAGTTCATCCTCCCCCAGCCCTCGGGAAGCGACTGCAGTGGCCGCTGTTGCTCAGTGGGAGGGCGGCGAGGTACCTGCGCCTTTCTGATACCGCACGTCAACCCTTGTACATCAAAGTGATAAGGGAAGTAGAAGCACAAGCTCCTGAGGAACACACCCAGCCCTGGTATACTGTGGGTTCAGAGTGCTGGTCTGGTTTTCTCAGTTGCCTTTTTTATGGTCCCCTTGTTTGTCTAAGCTCCTGGTCTAATGGATTTGACAAGAGACTGAGTTGTGATTTCATGGTTCTCTGCCAGGAGAGTTCTACACAAATCAAGTTACCGTTGCCTTTGGTACCCTTAATTAACTTGGGATAAGATGTTATCTCACAGGACATATAGAACCTTAATGTTTAAAGTGGTGTCAGGTGAGACTGAAGGATGCTGGAGGAAAATGTTACCGGTACTGTAAAATTGAAGCCTAAACAATCTAAAAGGAAGATAGTTGGGAGTTTTACAGCTGCCCTCATGTGCCTGCTACAGGTTTGCTTGGACTTGTTAAGCTATTTTTGTGTTGCTCTCTTCATACAGGGCATAAATAGAGTAGTATCCTTGGCTATAAGATGTCCTGCTATATGGATAATAAAGCCTAATGTGCTTTATTCTGGCTGTTTTGCTTCTTTGGTAAGACGTAGTAGTTTAAGAAACCTTTTGGCAGTAGCATGACTTTCCTTCATGTGCTGAATTCAGACCCTCCAGTACCTCATGATAGTAGGATCATGTGTAGTTGATCCCTTTTTGTGCAGCTCTTGCTTTTGTTCCTCCTTGAAACCACTGCCCCTACGATGACACCAGGATTGCAGAGCACGGTACCCCTACACTTCCTGCGCTTTTTCTCCTTTCTCACATTTTTTTCTTCCATAGCAATTGCTGACACCAGCTTCCTGATCAGAGAGGTCAGACAGCCAGCTACCCCGACGGGATTTGTCTTGTACACATTGTGGAAGAATCTATGCACAATTTATAATCTGCCTCATTATTTTTTACCACTCTGCCAGCTTCTAAAAACTGGCCTATAGCTGTGAAAATGTCACATTTCTTCATTATGGGGTAGATACTAAAGGAAACTCAGCTTGCTTTCTTACAATATCCAAAAGCAAGCAGAACGCTAGTTTCTCTGACAGAAATTAATGTTTGAAATCTTGTGAGGGAGACTCAGGTGTCACTTTTGCTATTATGTGGAGCTTTATGTGAGCATCTCAATCCTTGCTCTGGTCCAGACATGACTTGCTTATCCCTTCGGTGGGCTACTTAGTCTGAGCAGTAAATATTTATCTTGTGTCAGATGAAATTTTTGATTTTGTGAGGGAGTACACTGTAGCAGAAATCCCTGCTGCTTCAGCCCTTCCCTCTTTGTGCAGCTCAGAGAAGCTGAATATAAATATTTTCCACTGGCTGAATTGCAAGTAATGGGTCTGGTTTGAAATAGGCTGCAAGTCGGGCAATAAATAGGCTTAAAGCGGAGTAAAAGTGATCACAGCTAAATCCCAGCAGCAGTTAATGATTAGCCTTTGATATAGATAATGATACGCGTTCTGCTTGTCAGCATTATCTGAAAGTTTAGAAACTTTGATCCATCTCAGACGTGTTGACTGTTGGGACAAGGCTGCTCTCCTGGAGGCAGCAGATGGAAAACCTGTCTCTGGAATAGTGAGTACTCAGCTTTTTTTAGCTCTGAATCATTTCTGCTCTGGATTAACAGCTCCGTGGCCGTGCAAGGGTTTGAAAGCTAGATGAAAAAGGTGGTGTTCAAAGCTTTTTCTCAGAATGGTTTATCATTGTTCAGAACTACAATAAAAAATGTGCTGATTGCTCTTTGCTGTAGCTTTCCATGCCCCAGAGGTAGTCCTGTCAGAAGAGTGTCATGGGGTTGAGGCTCTTCCAAGGGCAAATTGTTTCCCAGAGCCTGGCTTGATTTGATTGTCCTTTCCCTCTTCTGGAAATCGCGGGAGGTCCTATACCTTGCTGGGCTGACAGAGAGTGAAGGTAGGATTGTGTTTTTGCATTTCCAATAGTGAAAATGTAGAGGTGCTCTGTCCTCTGGGTTAGGGCTATGGGTTTCTTCTCCAAACTCTTACAAGTATTTGCATTACTACCTGGAAACTGTTTGTATTCCCATCTTCCATACCCTTGCTGTTATCCAAGATCATGGAAAGTGCCTCTGGTGATGTATATTTTGATCATATCCGTCAGCTGAAACAGAGATTGATGTCCTGGGCTTAATCAAAAACACAGTGGAATGGATTTTGCTCTTGGTGACCTATGTTCTACCTTGTATTTTGCTCAAAAACAGCTTCAGGCTTCTCAAAACGACAGATTTTTTGAACAATTGAAGTACAAAAGAATTTGATTCTTGGCTGCGGTAGAACAAGCTTTTGTTTTGAGAGCCGTAGCTGGTGATGCAGAATTAAATGAAGACGCATTCATTTCCCTTCTGCAAGCAGGGAAAATGTAAGTATTTTTCTAAAAGTCAGTCTTGCCAACTGTTAGGTGTTTACTGAAAAGCCTACGTTTAACAGGTGACCGTGACACGCCAGAGCTGGAAGTGCCAGCGCTTTCCCGTAGGAGCTGACATGAACGTGCGGCGATTGTGGCAGTGCCTGGCACAGCCCGGACCGTGACAGCTCCGGGGAAGGTGAATGGTTGCGTGGCTGCCTTAAAATGCTGCATCTGCACGGGGACACACATCTAAGGAGTAGCTGTAGACAAACAACTACTTAAATATGAAAAGAAAGGAGTGAAATGTGCTCCTGGGATTGTTATTCAAGGAAGCTTTCATGGGTGGTGGGAGCTGATGTACAATGAAGATGGTTCCCTGTGATGGGTGTGTGGCAATCCTGGAGATGGGAAAATTTACACAAATTGCTTAAACTGGTATGTCTCATGTCATGCGTGTGGAATGGATTCCTAAACCTTAATTAACGAAGAGTTCTGGAGGGTGGTTTTCTTCCAGAATTTGTACAAATGGGCTAAGTCTGGTTACGATGTGTGAGGGGAAAAATGATCTTGTTTTCTGCATGTGCAGGTTTGTGTCCATGGCTGGGGTGTTATCAGCCGATCCATTAACTTAAAACCATCTTTGTTACCACCACACTGCGGTGCCTCGGGCATCTCCCCAGTTCACTGCAGGGAAGATTCCTCTGCCGAAGGATTCGCGAGGTGAAATGTTGAAGAACAGCAGCTTTTTAGTTTGACTGCAGGACCTGGATCTAGGTCCACAAGTTACGGCCTCCAGAGCACACAGCAGCTCCTCGCCATCCCTGCAGGAACTGATCAGTCTGTGACGTGTGTGCGTTATCATCACGCTCAGGGGTGATGGGAGCTGACTGGGCACCCACTCCAGCTGAGCCTGCGGGAGCGGGGAAGCTGGACTAGGTGATCTCAGGAGGTCTCCTAAACCTCAGTGGTTCTGTGGCTGAAAATCTGAACCGCAGGTTGTCCTGTGGTGACTCCTGGAACAAGGGCAAGTAGGGTAAGATCTGGGAATCTTCTGTGAGTCTTCTGAACCATCTGTGTCGATGCACTTTAGGCTCCCTTTTATGAGGCCTGTAATAAACCGATGCCATCCATTTTATTACCCTCAGCATTGGTTTTATCTGCGTGAGACAGAGGTATTTATGAGGTTGCTAGATAGCAGCTGTAATCTTGCAGCTGTATTAAAGCGCAGGTAAAGCACTTTTAGGGCACATTGAGCCACATTGCATTTTTGCAACCGATGAAAGTCCTCCTTGCTGACTTGGGAATGCACTTGCTGACTCCTGGTTTCATTTTGTGTCTCCTGAGGTTATTTTACAATCTTACAGGGTTTAAAGCTGGAAGGCACCATTTTAAATAAATCTGGTCAGCGCTGTTCATAGTTTTTAGCCTGGTGTGTGTCCTTCCCACTTCAGCAAACCATGTAGCAATGGTTTATCAGATCTTAACTTGCAAGCAGTACCTTGGCTTGCATCCCGAGATGTCTGGCGTTCCTTATAGATTGAATAGTTCTGTGGGTGTCACAAACATCAATCTCCTTACTCTCTGGACAGAGACACCTTTTTTGTGTGAGACGGGCTGGCTCTTTTTCATATATACCAGTGGTGCGGGTGGTATGAACCTGCAGGAATTAGTGAGCACGGTGAAGAATCTTGTACACAAACACTTCTTTTTAAAAAAAGTCTGTAGGTAGAGCAATACATGCTAGAAGCTGTTCTTGATTAGGGCATATAAAATAGGAAGACAAATTCTTCACTAGGTGTGGGTTCTCTAAGGAAGCAGAAGTTGTCTAATCTTGCAGGATATGTATCTTGCAAGATACTGCTCCAAATACTGATTTCTTTTTAGATTAAAAAGATTTTGAAGAGTATTGCAAGGCTCAGGACTCTGTCCCTCTCATTCCTCGGTGAGGCAGCTCTCTGGCCATATGGATCACATCCATATGGATCGCATCCATATGGATCACGTCTCCCTGGTCGCCGTTCCTGTGCTCGGTTGTGTAATGTCTCCACACAAACTGCCACAGAGGATAAGGAAGTATCTATTTATTCAAGAAGTTACGTAATCTTGGAAAATACGGATCACATGGCACTTCTTTTCCGTCTCCTCTTCGCCGCTGCTGTCCCGATCCTCTCCACTGGTAAGAAGGAGGGTCAGGCAGCTTCTGCAGCCAACAAGTGAGCGCTCGGCGGTTTTTAGCGAGAGGGTCCTGGGGTGATTTCTGAGCGAGCGTTGTGCATGGTAAGCAGACAGCACTCGTCTGTTCTTGCATCCCACCAGGCCTGTTGGGCCACTGGGATTTAAGCTGTTCTGCTTTATCTCTGTTTAAACACAGCCCCGTCCCTGGGGGAAGGGAAGGCCCGCAGGTTTCTCCTCCCTGGATGCTGGGAGGGTATTCTGTGAGTTCAGTATGTATTATGTGTCAGTGTTTCATACCCTTGATGATCCGGGGAAGATGAAGCTGTGATGATGTGACACATCAGACTGCGGTCCTGGGAGAATTGTTTCAGAAGTCTTTGATGTGTGCTGGGAGTGCTGAGAGGTTCTTTTCTAGATGCCTCCTGGGAATTACCTCTGATGGAAACTTGTTAGTACTAGCTCTGAATTCACGCTGATGGTGGCTATGTACTGTGTGTCTGACGTGGTTTTGCAGGAGCCCTTTACCCCTGGATGTTTTATAAAGAAATGGTAATGTAGCATCCTCTGTCAGTTCTGGCAGCTCCAAGGCCGTGCCTTTCCCTCCAGATGCGTGCCTGAGTCAGCTTTGGTGTGGCAGCTTCTCCGCTTTGGGAGCCGTGGGACTGGTGTTCACTCCCCAGATCTTGGTTATTCTGAGGTGCTTCAGTTCTGCTGCTCTCCAGAAAATTCTGCGCTGTTGGGTGTCAGGAAAGGGGGACGACTGTATCACCCATCCAGACAGAAAGGAGAACAATAAACAGTGCAGAACAGATATAAGATCTGAAAGGCTTGTGGCAGAAGAAATAGAGAAATGAAAACAGGGAGGGGGGAAATACTGTGCGTGTACAGAATGGAAGAAATTGTGCTTGTGATGGGCTCGAGCATGTCAAGTTGCTGCTTCTGAGTGCAGAAGTCAGGTCTGTAGAGCTGATCTGCTCTGGCCTTGACACCCGCTATGACACTTGCAGATCTGTGTTTTCTGTGCCTGGCAAGGGCTTCGTGCTGTTCTGATGGAGGTGGAGCAGTGTATGGGAATGTAGTGGAAGATTTGGCGAGGAGGTTAGTTAAATGTAAATACGCTCAAAGTGACTTGCACCTGTCTGTAGAAAAAGCACATACATCACACTAATTGTTTTACTGACCTTATGTGCTTGATGAGTAGAACCTCTGTGTTAGATAACATAGGCCTGTGAGAAACTCTAGGCACCTTATCACCATGTCTGAGATTCCTGCTTTGTTGTGGGAAAGAGCGGGAGGCTGCGCCTGCCTGAAGCCTTGAAATCCAGGCGAGCTCAGCAAAACCAGTGATCTTCCAGCAGGGCTGAACTTACCAGCGCCTGCGTCCCCCTTGTTCACCTCTGCCTGGGAGCTCAGGTACGACCTCGGAGATCCCCCAGTAGAGAGGTAACTAAAATAAAACTTGTTCTTTGCAATACATTCGTGGCCTCTAGCTCTCCTTGCGATGTGCCTGCATATGTGTACACAAGCAGTAACGTGAAAAAGAGGAAAGTTTTTGTGACAGTCAGAGAGGAACAGGCAAACTTTGAACTATTGAAGAGATCCCGATGCCTTTTGATTGGTACCACCCTTGTCACCGTTCGAGTTCACTGTCTGCTGATGTAGCATCTCACCTTTCTGCATACTTGCTCTGTTTATTGGCATTTGTTAGCACTAAAAAACCAAACCAAAACAATTTGCGGTTGACATGTCTGTTCCTGGCCTTCTGCTTCTGGTCAGCGGGTGGGCGGCTCTGGGCCAGGCGGGCTGCGCTTTGTTCCCTGAGCTGCGCTTTTGATTTGCTCAGCTTATAATCATCTCTCCAACTGGGGTTGTCAAAGATGGCCAGGGGTGGGATATGCTCAGATCCTTTGAAAGTGTCCCACTGGGGACTTCGGTTAATTTGGGCTCGGTTGGGTTGAAAGCACTCGCGTTTTATCAGGATGGTAGCAGGTTATTGCTGGTACTTCAGTTCACATCGTTTCTGACGTGGGTTTCTCCAAAACTTGTTTGCTCTGTCCTGCCTGGCCGTTCTTAATGTGGATAAGAGCCCTGCACACATAGTTCGCTGACCATTGTTGGCTTCATGACAGCTTTCAGCATCTGTCCATCACCCAAAACGAAGTCCCTTGGGCCACCCTCTGTGACAGGTGTGTGCTCAGCAGTGCTGCAGAACAGGAGCACTGGGCTTGTGCAAGTCTGTGCCCGGGGTCTTCACAGGAGCTGCCAGATCCAATTCCTGTGTCATTCCTGGTATTGTGCCCTTCCTGCCGCTTTGTCAGGGGAAGGACTGTGTTGGATTTCCAATGGCATGAAAACGATCTAGTCAGATGTACCCACTGCTGTGTTCTGAGCGCAAAAGCCTACTGCACACCTCCAAAAACTTTTTCACGTGTAGCACTGTACAGGGAAAGGTAAGAAGCAGCTTGTTGCTGTGGTGCTGAAGAGGTGGTGATATTGTCTCATGTCCTGCCAAGAGCGGGGCAGCCTGGAGAGGACGTGGAGGTGGTGACCCCAAGATTTGGCCCAACGGATCAGTCTCTAAAATTGCCGTTCTTCTTCCAAAAGAAAACTCAATGTTCACTAGTCAGTGTGGGAACGTGTCCAGGATTCTCTTGTAGGTGAGGGGAGTTTCTACTGATTCCTGTGCTGACGTTGTCCCCGCTGCATTGCTGACCTAGAATTTGTGAGAAAAAGAGGCAAACCAAGGGGCGAGGGCATTGGTTCTGTCACCTCTTGCTAAAGGTCGATGTGGTCATTGTGGAAGTGATCTTACCTGCTCTACCGAGGCAAGGACTGAGACGTGCCAGCACAAGCAGAGAAACTGTTGGAATAAGAATAGAACAGAATAGAATTAGAATAGAATACTTAAATCGGAAGGGCCCTACAACAATCATCTAGTCTAACTGCCAGGTTGATGGAGTTGGGGACCCTTGGTGAGACAGTAGCGGGTCACTCCTGGATCTCGATGTGAAGCTTTGTGCGCATTCCAGGTGCTCGAACCTGGGCTGTACATGTCAGACTTCTCCCGCAGAAATGAGGTTCCAGCCAGGAAAACGTTGGCAAGGACTCCTCAGTTTTGTCAGGCTTCTCAGGAGTGTCCTTCGCTTACTGTTCTTCCATCTCCTGTAGTTTCAGCGTGGCTGAGCAAAAAGCTTGGCTGGAGAGGGCTGCGGTTGTTGCTCAGCCTGCCTACCTCACCATTATTTTCTCTATCTGTACAAATCTCTTGCCAGCATTTCTCAGCCTGTCCTCCAATGTTCTCAGTCTCACAGTCTGAGGTTTTCTGCTCTGCAGGATTGTTTTCAGCTGCCTTTCACTTCATTTTGCCTGTTAGTAACGACACGGGCTGGCGTGATGCTCCGCTTCATGAAGTTCAGTGCATTGTCCTGTAAAGGACAGTCCGTCCTTCATTATTGTGGTGTTGGTGTTCAAAGATGTAGAGATTTCCTGCGGAGTCTGCAGAAGCTGGAAGATTAGGAACGACCGTCCCCTTCTAGGGAAGCAGATCAAGCAGGGTCTCTAACAGAAGGTGACCAGACAAGTTTGCTATGAAAATAAACTCCATCAAAGGGACGTGATTGTGGCCGTGCTGAGAGGAAGAGCTCTGGCCCCTGTAGTAACAGGGGCTGTGCTCAGGGAAGGCGACCAGCTTTGCCTTCGGTGTGTAGCTGAGTGTTGCTTTGGTTCAGAGCAAAGGACAGGACCTTCAGGGTTGAACCAACCTTCAATGCTTTCTCAACTTCTTTTAATCTTCATTTTAATTAAAAGTTGATTGATGTATATAACTGCACCAAGCTGCCAAATCATGATGTGCAGCTCCAGGAAGCCTGTGTGAGCCAGCAACCCACAGCCTGAAATTGGACCGATTTTCTTTTTTATTCTTTTTTTTTTGGTCTGTGTTCATGAGTGCTGCGCGATAGTCATGTGAGGGGGTTGCAGCCTGGCTCTTGGGGACAGAGCAGCCCTATAATGAGAGGGACAAACGTTTATTGGTACAAGTCTGGAATGTGGGAAAGAAACACAAGGATTTAGTAAGAATGAAATAAGCAGACAGCAGCAGCCAGGAGCCCTGAAGGATAGGGGTTTGCAGCTCAGATAAGTGTGAGAAAACAGAATAATGACTCCACTTGGTGAAGATCTGGTCTCCACGTGCTGCCGGCCTGGCTGTGCCTCCCGTCTGACATCCCTGCTGACTGATTCCATCTCTGCATGTCCGTCTGCCCGGACATCGTCCCCTTTCGAAGCCAGACACAAGACACTGTCTGCAGCCCTGCTCAGCTCTTTTCTTGCCCATCATTCTCCACCCTCTGACATCTCAAGCTGCACATCCCCTGGAGCACCTGTCTTCTTCCTTCAAAAGCTTCTGCAGCCCACCTGTGTAAATAGCTCAGCCGTGTCCCTTCTGCTCACAGGCGGAGAGGGAGATGTGCCCGCTGTCACACTGTGTGTTTTTCTGCTTGACTCTAGTGATCTGCTTTGAGTTGATTTGCAAGCTTCTCTGGTCACGGACAAAACTCAGGAAACAAACTAATGCAACCTGACAACCCTCAAAGTGCACCGGAGCTCTTCTCCTGAGCTGTCTCCTTCTCCTTCTGGCTCTTTATCTGAGCCCCTTTTACTGTGTTGAGCTTTTAGGAAGCCTTAGACTTCTGGTAAAGGCTTTTGGTTGGGACTCTGAGGTGGTGGCGCAGTACCAGGCCAAGCCAGACAGTTCTGTGACTTTGCAAACATCCCTTAAATTCTTAATATAGTACTAAAAGCTCTTTCTTCGGGAGTTGTGCAAGGGAAAAACAGAGGTGTGCCATTAAGAGGTGTGCTGGGCACAGCACAGTGTCTGAGTTCCAGCCCTGGGGCTGCTGAGGCTGCTTGAGAGAGCTCCGAGGGGGATTTTGACATTGGAGAAAAACAGTGTATCTGTAAAACATGTTATATTGCATTACTGAAGAATGATCTATCTGTTCCCCGTATCTTTAAAATGTGTCTATACAGCTTGACCCCGGGAGGGCTCTGGCTGCTGTTACTGGTTACTCCAACGAGATGAGCAGGTAGAATTGGGCCATCCCTGGGCTGTGCCTTTGGGCAGCTCTGCGGCTGAGCCTGGGATCCCAGAGGAGCGGCCCCAAGTCCACCCGTTTGGAAAGGAAGCGGTTAAAGTTGTCCGGTTTGCCAGGAAACTGAAGAAACCAGCAGCAGTGCTTAAGTCTCATGATGAGTTGCTCGGCCTGGTGAGTGGCCACAGCTAGAGGCAGCGAACAGAGCTGCAGTGTCTGCAGGCTCCCGGCTCCCCCTCCCACTGCACTTTTTTTAAGAAAAAAAAAAGGATTGGGCTTGAGACCACAAGCTCAGAGCCAGTGGAGCTCACAGTCTGCCAGCTGGACTGCTGTAAGTAGAGCACTGATCACTTTTGCTTGCTTTTTGCATTAATTACGTATTTCATATGTAGCATTCCTTTGTGCCATGGAAGACTGAGACATACGTGATGTGCAAGCCTTTCCAACTTGCTATTTTAAATCTTTTTCCCTTGGATTTCTCTCAGGAGCTTTCACTTGAATTCTTAGTAAATCTTACCAGATCTTTTTCATTTCTTCAGGAGAGGAGAGAGACCTGTTCTTGCTGCCCAAAGTGCTGGTGGAGGGACTCTGGGTAAGGATCACTCCAGCTGCGCGAGACAGAAATGAGGAGCAGGATCCATCCCCGTGGGCACGGCCGGAGGGCTCGCGGGGCCACCGCAGCCAGCAGTCTGTGGAACAAGTAACTAGCGTAAAGGAGACTGAAGAGGTGTTTTGTAAAGCTCTGGTCCTTTTGGGCAGAGCCAGTGAAATTACTTTTATTTCTTGCTTTTTCAGAGCTGGCATGGGAAAGGTGAGGCACTGTTTTGAAGGGAAGAGTTTGCTGCTCTGATGGGCATTGATTTAGGGCTCCGTTGTTAATCCTGTTAGATTTTGGATTTGGGAAGAGGCTTCATTCCTTTTGAATGAGACTAAGGAAGCTCTGTTTGCACATGGTGTTTCAGACCGAGCTGATTTGTAAAGTACTTTCTGGGAGCTTGGCAGATCCTTCCCGTAGCTTGTCGTGTTTCTGCATTAAAAGCTGTATCTCCCCTGGGTGTCTGGAAGGCTGTTTGCCACAGGAAAAAATGTGATTTGCTGTGGAATGGCAGGATTCTGGATTAACGGGAGAAGCAATAGGTTGGGAAACTATGGTGGAGGTTTTGGCAATCATGGCCGAGACCTGCTTGAGAAGGCGGCTTTCCCTTGTTTCTGTTGTGCACTGGCATGAGATACCTGTTCTTCCTCTGCTTCTCCGTGCCCTGGCGTTGCAAATGTGGCTGCCTTGTGTGTGTGAGATGAGGCAGCGCTATTTAAACATTGCTGGAGGGTGTGAGTCCTAACACTGAACCTGATCTAAAGGTCTGTCGTTGTCAGATCCTGCTCCTGGCTGCATCTCCCTGACCCCACTTGGTTTGCTGAGCTGCCAAGGTGGCATTGCAGGGACAGAAACCTCTGAACAGAGCCTGCCCACGGGCTGGGCTCAGCCCTGCTCCAACATGACGGCGTGAAGTAAAAGCAGTCCTGTGCGTAGCTCTGACCCTGCTGTTTTCCTTAAGAATTTGAGAGGTCGTGAAATGGGGGCCGTGGTTCCTCTGGGCTAACAGCAACCAGAGGGAAAGAAAGAAAGAAGCCCTGGGGAGAGTTTCCTCATTCCTCTCTCCTGTCCCACCCTGTTTGTTTTCTTACACTGTAGTCTACTGCAGAGTACAAAAAAATCCCTGTGTTGTGTGTCCCTGGTAGCAGAGCAGCAGGAGGCAGGTGCACATGAGGTGTGTGCCCTTCAGGTGTGCAAACACTTGGAAATACCTGAGCTGCTGCAGCCGTGCTCCGGTCCAGCCCCCTCTCCAGGGTGTGCTCAGGAATCCACTCCAGTGCCTCCTTCGGTGCAAACTTGTGGAGCGGGCAGCAGTCGAGAGGTCAAGCCACCCATTCAGACAAAAATACCTGCTGCTGAAGTGCAGGGTTTGTACAAGACTAAACCTATTTAAAGAATTTGCCATAATAGAAGCTTGCGTGTGTGGATTTTTTCCGCCAGGTATGGAGTCTGACTTGCTAAAAACAGTGCCCTTCTTTTTATGGTTTACAGAGCTGCGTGCCTTTCAGCTTGTCTCTGCAAAAAAAAAAGAGTCTGCAAAAGCAAACTGGAGATTTGCAGCTTGAAATATTAATGTTACACAGCCATTAACCTGCTGCTGCCCCAGATTCTGTTTTTTAACCGAAGGCACAGGTAGAGACCTCCCAAGTTGTAACTCAGAGACTGATTGTCCTGGGGTGTTCCACTGGAAGTGATTTATTTTTAGACAGAAATTCATCCATGTGTTTTTACCTTTAGTAACACAAAAAGCTGAAATGGCTCTCTATAGGTTATTGTGCTACTTAATTTCCCATCCTTTTCAGGATCTCAGAAATGTCTTTCAGTGCTGGGTAGCGGCAGCAGGGGTCGGATTTGGCGTTGGAGCGCTGGTGTAGCAGGGTCCTACACATGGGAGCACCAAACGTGCTCTTCGTAACCCGTACTGAACCTGTACCAAACCCTGCCCGTCCACGTCCAACCATTTGTGAACGCTTCACCTTGTTTGCTCATACACTGTAAATATCTAGAGAACACATCCTCTGTTTCTCCCTTTCTGAAGACCAGTGATGGTGAATTAGTGAGAAGATGGACACAAGGGAGTTTTTAATCCAGTGAACAGCCAGGGCTTCTGTGGAGTGTGTCAGAACCTGCAGTTTGGCAGGAGCATGAGATCCTAAAATGAATAAATCATGGCACTGAACAGTAGTCACTCGGGAGAATGTTGTATCCAAAGCAAAGGCAACGGGTCAGTCAACTGAAAGAAGAAGAGGGAGGAGACGAGGTTTTGGTGGGGGAGAGGAGCAGTTCTCCCCTTACGTCTTTCCTCTTGCAGCACCTGTCTCTTTGATCCCGGGATGTAAAGCTCTCCGGCTATTTTCCTTCCTTCCCTGCTGCAAAGGATGATTTGATGTTTGTGTGTCTTGGCAGAGGATTCTTTTCCCAAGTGTTTTTATTTTGAGACTTCAGTTCTAGGGCTTGAACTTTTAATCTCTGAAACAGTATAATCTTAAAAGCTATGCCACATGAAAATCCCGCTGTTGGTTCTGCAGGTACCCTCCAGTAATGCTTTTCCGTGTCAGGGGAGCTGCTGCTTGCATTAGTCTCTCTTTTTTCTTCCCTCTCGACATTTTTCTGAGCTGTTTTTCTGGTCTTAATTTTTAAGCACAGTTTGGGGGCAGGGTGAGCTAAAAAATAGTAGGAGAAATACGGACAGGGAGTACATACTGCTTTTAGCCAGTGCCGTTACAAGTTATTTTTCCAGGGAGGTTACTGTGAGGTCGTCTAATGCAATAGGTGGCTACAAACTTCGTCTGCATGGAGATGCAGAAAATACCTTTGCTGTGTGTAGCTTATCCCCGCTGACTTGGGTACATACAGGCATGTACTTGCACTGATTAACTCCAGTGTTTGCAAGGGGTGTTAATTCCTTCTCTTGGTTCCTGCCCAGCACCACTGACTTGGTTTTCCTTCTTATCATCCCCAAATCTTTAACTTCTCTCACTGCTCTTTTTAAATTGAACTCCAAAGCCTTTTGAGATCGATGCTGTCACTGTCGCTGACAAAGGCTGCGTGTCCTGGGCCACCGGTGATTCCTGCACAGCTGTGTCGTAAGGTCACTGTTGCAAACCAAACCAGCTCCACCATCACCTGGCTGCCATTTGGGGTTTTGTTTGCACTATTTCAAGTTGGAAAGCTCTTCTAGAGTTTCAGTTCCCCTCTCCAGTCTAAATATACTCCTGCCTATCTCTTCAAACACCAAATTGTCTTTTAGCTTAAAAAACTCTGTTGTCCAAGTTGTAAACAGTCCTGATGATTTATCTGGAAGGAATTACCCCTCTTCTCTTAAAAAAAAAAAAAAAAAAAGTTTAATTGGATAAAGTGTCTGTACTTTGTTTTTTATTTCATTTGATTTTATTTGAGTGCCAGACTAGACTGGGAGGTTACACAGTATTCCAGGCAGGGTCTAGTACAGCAGTGTTGGTACTTACTTATCTTTCATAGAATAATAGAATCATTCTGGTTGGAAAAGACCTTTCAGATCATCAAGTCCAACCGTTAACCCACTCCTGGCACTACCCCATGTCCCTGAGAACCTCATCTCCGTCTGTCCAACCCCTCCAGGGATGGTGACTCCCCCACTGCCCTGGGCAGCCTGTTCCAATGCCCCACAGCCCTTGGGGGAAGAAATTGTTCCCCAGATCCAACCTCAACCTCCCCTGGCACAACTTGAGGCCGTTTCCTCTGGTCCTGGCGCTTGTTCCTGGGGAGCAGAGCCCGACCCCCCCTGGCTCCAAGCTCCTTTCAGGCAGTTCAGAGATCAGAAGGTCTCCCCTCAGCTCCTGTTCTCCAGCTGAACCCCCAGCTCTCTCAGCCGCTCCCATCACACTTGTACTCCAGCCCCTCACCAGCTCCATTCCCTTTTCTCCACTCGCTCCAGCACCTTCAGTGCTGTCTCACCTGGACTGTCCCAGGGTTGCCCTTTTCTGGCTCCATCACGCTGACGGATGCTCTTGTTTCAGAACTGTCCAGTGTTCCCAGGTTGTTTCCTCTCCTGTTGCTGTTTCTACTGGGTGGCCTTTCATTTCACACCAGAAATTGTCCCTGGTTCCATCCCGAGTCCTGCTGGGTGCAGAGGACAGAAGCCATGGCCACATGAGGTGTATTTTTATTTTTAATGAGCGTGTCCAGACATACCTGATTTGCAGTAACCAGGTTAGAGATTTCGACTGGCAGCCTTTTGAGTGTTTCTCATTGTGTGTAATGTGATTAGAGGAGAAGATGTGACAATGTAAAGCTCATGGAAATGAAATGGGATTGCCTGTGGCTATTGCAGACCTTTGCCTGGCAATAGGTTTTGTACCACCTAACATAATTTCTTCATTAAACATGTTCCCAATAAAATGCATAACTGTCAATTAGGGGATATATTGTAATCTGATCCTTTAGTATATGCAATTTAAAATGGGGCTTGAGATACTTTTGTCTCTTTCATGACTGTGATTGAGAAGAGACTTGGTTTTTTTTCCTCTTAGAGATAAGAAATGTTCCTTTATGCTGAGCACTTGTCCCCATGTGCTGCAGCAATCAGATTAGGCTGCCTTTCTGGCGAGAATATTTAGGATGGTGCAGCAATACGATGATGTAAAGCTCAGAGGGACACAGCTCCTTTAAACTGTCCTGCTCACTTTGCTGCGCGTTCTCTGCAGTCGAAGCGCAGGACCATGAGAATGCTGCAGGAGTTTATCCAGAAGCAGGAGTTCTCAGTGGCTTAGAGTATTTTCTCTTGCAGTAGCAGTAGAGGAACTATCTTCTGTTTAAAACAGTGCTGCTGCTTATTTTTTTTTTTTCATTTATTTTTCAGGGTCTCTTCTACGTGCCTTTTTTAATATCTCTGTCGTAAAGATGGCTCACCACGGGAACAACTCCGTGTTGCCAACCACACATCCTCCCCAGCATCACCACTCAACGGCAGCCCCGGGATCTGGTCATGACATGATGATGATGGTAAGTGGAAAAGTCATAATTAACGAGAGAGATTTGCCTTGTCTGTGGTTTAGAGTAACTTGTCATCTTGAAGAACATGCTCTTGAGAATTGGAAATTAAACTTAGCTTTGGAAGGCAGGAATCCATCCAGTTAAAACACAGACCCCGTTGTGACTCTTCTGAAATGAGTGGCATAAGGTGATGTGTGGCACTAAACATATTTCAGAGCTGGAGATCCTTTGGCAAAATGGTATTTCCTTGCAAAAACCTCCCTAGCAGCCAGGCTGGTATCTGCTCTCCAGCCAGCTAAAGGCAGAAATGTAAAATAAGTATTTTCCCTCAAGAAACAGAGATGGCTGGAGTTCTCCAGGCTGTTAGCATTAGAAAAACCCTTAATGGACACTCAGAGAATTGCACACTAGTGGGATGGATTGTGCTGACCTGCAGGCACCAACCTCTGAGCCCTTTCCCTCCTGAACTTTAAGTACGTGCTTGATTTGGGGACCACAGTGCTACCAGGGCCCTTTGCCACGTTGGCGTTAGGGCCTTGTTGGGCTGGAGTCCTGCTGCTCCAGCTAACTCTGATTTAAACAAGTTCAGACTTGTGCATGTTGGCATCACTGGCGCTTTGCAGAGATCCTGGCCAGAGCTGCTGTGGAGATGACCGTAGGATCTGTGTTTGTGTGCAGCCAATTCTAGGGAATTTTTTTTTCAGCTTTTTCTCCCTTTTCTAAATACTTTTGAGTGAGTTTCAGATTATTAAAACATGGCTCTTCATGGTTGAACTTTGAAAGGAGAGGAGAGAGTGTGCATTTCAATTGAAAAGGAGAATGTACTCGGGCAGATTTTGCAAGGCTTCAGTTAAAGTTTGCCTGCCAGCCCTGTGCCCTGAAGAAGGAATCAAGAATCACTGCTCCTACTTACATTGTGAACAGTGTCAGAGCAAGAGAGGACTAGAACAGCCTTCCCCTTTGTGAACGTGGCCGAGTAGTGCTGGTGGAACTTGCGGTCCAGCATTGTCACCAGTGTCCTTGTGAAGCTCTTCATATAATCCAACAGCTCAGTGTTGGCATTCTCTGATCTGTTAATTTCCATATAAATGCTGTTTCTTTACAAGTGACAAGTGCTCTTATCTTCAGTAGCCAGCTTAAAGGACCCTGCCTTACCCTGGAACTGAAAATGGTTATAAATTGCACAGGATTTGGAATTACCATTGCACTGTCAGGGAAGGAAGTAAATAGGTACATTTTAGTATGTGCATATTCCCATTCCTCACTTGCACCAAATAACAGGCTCTGTTTCAGCTGTGGTTTATGGAACTAGGCTGTAACGCTCTTTGGTTTGTGCGGTTTTTGTTTGAAATGTAAGAATGTTAAATTTATTAAAGAAATGGAAGCACTGTCTAAAAGATATTTTATAGTAATTTCTGCTCTGGGGCTAATGAATGTCTGCTGATTCTTAGGTATGCTGAAATTAATCATAATTCTGATCTTTAGCAAATAACTGTAATTAAGCAATGTGCAGAGTTTGAAGAGAAGTTCCTCTAGCTCAGCGAGTACCTTACATGTGAAACCGCCGTATGCAGCTGTGGTCAAGACACACTAAACTGCGGTTTGTTCACCTGGGTGGGAAGATGATGTGAACCCCAGCGGGCCGGGGGATCACTGACATCTCCCCTTCCCACCGCGTTCCCTGTGTAGGTTCAGGAGCGCTTATTTTCACCCAGGGGAAGCTGTGGTCCTGCTTTATATGGAATAATCCTTCTTGTACCTGAATTTAGGCTTCTATTTCCCATAGGAAAGAGCTGCCCAGCCAAACAGGAACCCAGAGCAGCTTTAGCCATGTCTCACGTGTGTGTGTGTTACACTAGATTTACTGAAGAGTTTCTCTGAGTCTATCTAGTGACCAGCTGAAATGATCCAAGTTCTTGTCACAGTACAAAAGCCTTTGCTAACTCTTGCCGTGAGCTCCCTCTCGTGATGAGCTATTTGGGCTCATCTTGGTGTTCTTTGTGTTTTGGGCAGGCTATGACTTTCCACTTCAGCTATGAGAACGTGCCGTTGCTGTTTTCTGGACTTAAAATCAATTCTCCTGGAGGTTAGTAAAACTGTCTTGTCCAGTCCAAAAAAAACGTTTGCAATTGATGAATGTTTCAGGAATAACCTTGCTATTTATGCCAGACATGCAGGCATGCTGCGTTGAGTCTCTCTTAAATGGCATCTGTGAGGTGAAAGAAAAAGGGAGATGTTTGTATAATTCGAGAATTTGACTGGTCGTATTAGCAAAAGTGATCGCTGGTTTCACTTCATGGGTGAAATTCCAATTAGCGTGGATGAAAATCACACTTACCATCTGTACATGTGTGCACACAGCCCGGCCACAGCCTGTGCGGTGTGAGGCGGTTGTTGAATCACAGGGTGTCTCTTCCGACGCGTTTTGAAGCAAACGTCTTTCGCCGCACAGATACAATTATGTTTCCCCTTTTGTCAGAAATGGCTGGTGCTTTTGTGGCCGTCTTCTTCCTGGCCATGTTTTATGAAGGCCTTAAAATCGCCCGAGAGTGTATGCTCCGGAAATCCCAAGTCAGCATCCGCTACAACTCCATGCCAGTGCCGGGTCCCAATGGCACGATCTTGATGGAGACGCACAAAACCGTTGGGTAAGAATTTCACTTCATTCTAAGACAAATTTCTTCAGCAGCTGACAAAGGCAAAAACTGAGACAGAAAAGACTTTATGCAGCCAGTGTTACTCTCTGCAAAGTGCATTGGCTCCACATTGGGACACTGCTTGATGCTGGAGGACACTGTGCTTGAGTCACTTGGCCACTGCGTAGGATGGGGGACAAAAGGAAGAAAGCGACAAGGAGTCAGATAAACTTTTTTTTTTTTTTTTAGCTAGAGCAGTAACAAACACATTTGGGGAGTTCTCGGGAACAGAATTTGGGTGTTACAGCCAGCGACCCTGACCGAAAATATTTAGGATCCTTCTGTTGACAGGTAGTCAAAGCCTCTACTCAGAAAAGCAGCCATTCTGTGTTTGACTGTGGAGTAAAATACACTTGTAGAAGTCTGTTTCTCAGCTATAAGCTTTGTCCTCCAGCAAGTACCATGCTTGCTTGGTTATCAGTCAGCTCAGTGGGGAAAAGCACAATTCCAAGTGACAGACGCATGCAGAAGCCCATGTCCAGCTTGCTGGGTTATCCTCTGCCGTTTCACGCCCACCTTGGCATCCTGGCAGCCCAAGAGCGGAGTTTTCTCTTTGGAAATGTACATTTTCCCGCCCGCGTCTCACAACTGTTGACCGTTCTCTGGGTTTTGTGTTCTCAGACAGCAGATGCTGAGCTTCCCTCACCTCCTGCAGACCGTGCTGCACGTCATCCAGGTTGTGGTCAGTTACTTCCTCATGCTCATCTTCATGACGTACAACGGGTACCTCTGCATCGCGGTGGCCGCAGGGGCAGGGACGGGCTATTTCTTCTTCAGCTGGAAAAAGGCCGTTGTGGTGGATATCACAGAGCACTGCCATTAACGCCGGGCGCCGCCCAGGAGCCTCTCCACCCCGCTGCTCTCTTGAAGCGCAGCCGTCACCAAGACTGGATCATTCCTAAGCAGAAAGAGAAACAATAGAAAGAAAATCAGCTGGAGTTCCCCACAGCGGCTGGGGATGCTGCTCCCCCTTGCTGCGGGCTGGCAGCAGGGTTGGCTCCCCAGGGTCCAGTCGTAGCCGTTCTTGGCTAGGATTTGCTTTATTCTTAGATTATGCCGTGATTGAAATTAGTTGGCTGACAGAAATGTAGAAATTATTCTTTTACAACACAAAACATTTTATTTTTAAATTGTAAATGCTCATCTGTGAGGGTTTTATGAACTGTAGGTAAAGATCAAAGTTGCCGACAGAGCCTATGTGTGCGAATGGCTATTTGAATTTCCTTTTTTTTTTTTTTTTCAATATGTGCATAATGCCGGGGAGGGGATCTCCTGGCATTGTGGCTTTTGGGGCCAATGACACCTTCTGTTGCAGAAGGACTCAGCCTCTGAGGAAGATTTGGTGCTGCACATCAGACACGCTCAGGTGTGTCCTGGCAAGGGAGCACTTTGAAATTAATGTGTGACCTGTGTGCTTCGGGGGGTCCAGATGAATCTGTCCCCAAGCCCATGAATCTGTCCCAAGCCCATCAGATACGATGAGTGTTGTTAATCCTCCGATGTGTCCAGCAGCTTTACTCAGCTTCAAGTGATAACATTTGGGTTTGGCTGCTTTCACTTTCCAATCATGGAAATATGCAGAGCAGATGCAGGACAGCAATTGGGTATTCACAGGGCAAAAAGATTTTAAATAAACCATTGAACCCAAATTTATGTCATGTTGAATCGCACTGGGATTCATCTAGAGCTAGAATTTCGTTTACTGTAACTAGTTCTGTAAATGAGGCAAGAACTAACTAATGACTTCATGATACTAAAGGTTGAAATGTCTGAAGAGAGTGTTCTGTGATTGAGATGAAGTAAAACAACCATGTTCCTGTAAAGGAGAGACTTGGGGAAGAGAAGAAAGAGCAGATTAGACTACAGCAGCCTTTGGTCTCAGGTGGAATTTGGAGCAGCTTGGGCTAATTAAAAAGTATTCCTGACCCAGGTGCCTCCTCTTTGTCCTGATAGTCTCGCTGTGACCTTGTTAGCTCAGAGGTGTGAGAGTGATTGGTGCCAGAGGTGGACAAGTGGTGTAGAACAAAGACCTTCCCATTCCGTGCTGTCAGCTCTGCACATTTCACAGGGAAAACGGGCTGTGAGACGCGGAGAACCAGCGTCCTGCACGTGTGATGCCCAGAACATGTTTGGGTTTTCTAGGGTTTAGCAATTCTGCTGCTCGTTGTAGGGAAGGTTGTGCAGAGTGTAAAGCTGGAGTCTTTGTTCTGCCCGGGATGCCCCGTTGACTGAAAGGGAACATGGTGGGATTTTCCGAAGGGCTCTGAAAACCAGCTCAGACTGGGACTGACGTGTGGGATGTGCCGTGAGAACAGGGAATCCTTTTGAGATGAAAGTATCTGGGCACGTGCAGCAGCATTTTTTTTCTCTGAAGAAGCTACCAGGATCCGGAATTGCACCACATAAAGCCGCCCATCCCAGGCTGATGCCAGGTGTTTATCTGGACGTCTTGTTTTCTTTGGGCAGTGCAAATACGGATTAAAAGGAGGCAAAGCAGGCTTGGGTTTCTAAAGAGTTTCTTTCGGTAGCAAATTTGCATCAGAGTGAAAGAAGCGAAGGTTTTTTCATGGAAAAATTCAAGCCAGCTCCTGTTGAGGGAGAGGAAAAGCTCTTCCCTAGTCTGATCTCTGGAGGGAGGGATGTGTGACAGGCTGCAGAAGGACAGACTGATGCCCTCTCTCTGCATCTGTCATGAAGGTAAAATCTGTGCCCTCTGTGCAGTGGTGCCTCTCTGAGAGCAGAAAACAGACCCTTCCAACCTCTGCGTGAGAGCGGTGAGGAAATGTTCGTGTTTTTCTGAGGAAATGGAAGCAGTTAAGCGCTGGAGATGATGGTTCATGTTTTGAAAGCTTTCCAATGCAGGGGCTCAATCCCTGACAGAGTTCAGAGCCCACATTGCAGACACCACTCTGATCAGTCTTTCCATCGAGTCAGAGGTGTTGCCGTTCTGGAATGCCTGGTTATAGGGTATGGACACAAGTGGCTTTGCGTGGTGGCACTAGTTACTTCACAGACTCTTGCTGTGTCTTCCTCTGAAATAGAACCTCTGCTCGGGCTGATCTTCTCGCTGTTCCCTTGTAGCCACTTTCCTTGTATTGAAGTGACCAGACTTGAATTCTCGGGTTGAAGTGCTCAGAGATGGATGACTTGACGATCAGGCTTTTATGATATAAATTTGGTTCTCATGGTAGCTTTTCTGCCTCGTTCTGTGTGTAGCATCTGTGCCCTTGAAATGGTTCCCCCGAGAATGAACACCTCTGCCTTCAAAGGCTTCTCCTGCCCGCGCTCACACAGGAGGGCACGGAGCTTCCTCCAGTGCGCAGAGACAGGGTGACGCTGACCTGGCACTTGTCACCTGGGGAGCAGGAGCCGGGCAGAGGTCCCCAAGTATCTCGCATGCACCTCAGTGACCTTCCAAAGGCTGTCAGGGTGACAGGCTGAGCACTGGGGAGCAGCCCAGTTAGAACTGGGAGCCCAGGCTGGGCGCTGGGGAGGTCTGAGAGGAAGGTGGTTAAGGATGTAGGATGGAGGGCTGTGACCTCTGAGCTGAGTGACACAGTGAGGCACAGCTGACAAGGGGACGTTTCCCGGCTGTGTCTCAGCTTTTCAGCTTCTTTTGCTTCAGCGGTGACAATCCAGAGAAGCCACCAGCCTCCCCCTGGTCCACCAGATGCCACCGGTTGCCATGTTCCTGGCCCAGGTTGCTGTTTGCTTTGCCAGAGTCTCAGCAAAACCTGCACTCCCTCCTGCCGATGGCTTCTGGGGCAGTCCCGCCTTCCCGCTGGCTGGGTTTAAACTTCTCCTGATAACACTAAACTCGTGTTGTGGTGCCTGCAGGGAGGCGAGGGCTCTAAGGGTTATGAGACTTGAGTAAATTAAATTCCTATGTCAACACATGTGTAGCATGCTTGGAATGTGACGTCCTGTGTCCGTACCCTGATGTTTAGTCTCCACACGCTGTGCCTCGGGATTATCATCCTGGAAGAAGTGCACAAAGCATCTGGGCTGTGTTCAGCTGTTGTTGTTTTCCCTCGAGTGCCTTTTCAGTTCATCTGGAGCCAGTCCCACCAAATCCAGCAGGATTTCTAGTTTTGTTTACAGTGAACTTGTCATTTTGGTTTTTACTCTTGCTCTTTGTGGAGGTAACTTGTCTGATATTACTGTGAATATCAAAGAATCTCCTGTATATAATTAACCAATAAACTCTATTGGATTTTACTGCGGTGGGTGTGTTTTTGAAACAATCCTCAGTGCAGAGACTGCAGCTGAAGGGCAAGCTGGGGAGATGATGGAAGGGATTCTGCTAAAAGCTGTGCTGAGGCCCATGGGGGACAGGGAGATGATTTGGGACAAGCAGCACAGCTTCACCAAGGGCAAGTCCTGCCTGACCAACCTCGTGGCCTTCTGTGATGGAGTAACTACCTCAGTGGACGAGGGAAGGGCCAGGGATGTCGTCTGGACTCCTGTAAAGCCTTTGACACATTCCCCCACAACATCCCTCTCTGCACTGGAGAGAAGTGGATTTGATGGGTGGGCTGTACGGTGGGTGAGGAACTGGCTGGACGGTCACACCTAGAGAGTCGTGGTCAGTGGCTCCATGTCTGGATGGACACTGGTGACACATGGTGTCCCTCAGGGGACTGTACTGGGACCAGGACTGTTTAACATCTTCATCAATGACACAGTGGGATCGAATGTACCCTCAGCATGTTTGTGGTGACACCAAGCTGAGTGGTGCAGGTGACACACCTGAGGGATGGGATCCAGCCAGCAGGTCATGGAGGGAGGGGATTCTGCCCCTCTGCTCCGCTCTGTGAGCCCCCCCTGCAGTGCTGGTCCAGCTCTGGGTCCTCAGCACAGGACACACATGGACCTGCTGGAGAGGGGCCAGAGGAGCCTCAGAAATGATGCAAGGCTGGAACAGCTCTGCTGGGAGGACAGGCTGAGAGAGTTGGGGGGTTCAGCTGGAGAAGAGAAGCTCCAGGAGACCTTAGTGTGGCCTTTCCAGACTTAAAAGGGGCCGATGAGAAAGATAGGGACAGACTTTTTAGCAGAGCCTGTTGAGATAGGACAAGGGGTGATGGTTTCAGGCTGGACATGAGCAGCACCTTTAGAACAGGCATTGCCTGCTGCGCCCTGAGCTGCAGCACCTGCTGCCCTTACAGACTTGTAAAACACTCCTAATGCTCCCCAGCATCTCTCGAGGGGGGCCACCAGCTTGTGGGGTAAACACTTTAAATGCGCATTCCCCAGCCTCCATTTGCCGGGTTAGTAAATCAAAAGATCCCACGGCAGAGGCGGCGTTTTACCTCCTTGCTGTACCCGGGCACACGCAGGTGAAGGAATCCCCGATGTTCTCGGTGTTCCCAGCCCTGCCTGCATGGTCTCCACGACCACTCAAACCAGCTCGTGTGATTATTATTATTTTTTTTAAAAAAAATCATATTTATTTAAAACAAAACACTTGGCCAAGGGGCATTCACAGACGTGTTAACCAGACAAACTTAAGAAAACAAACCAAAGAGGAGAGGGAGGGGGGTGAGACCCGGCCCCGGGGGCGGCTCCCCCGCCGTGTCCCGCTGCCATCAGAACTCGAAGGTGCCGAAGTGGGCGGCGCGGCCGGCGGCCTTGGGCTGCGGCTTGTACCCGATGCGGTCGTTGATGAGCTGCTCCCGGCTCTTGTGCTCGCTGCCCAGCGCGATGGCCGCCGCCTCCTCCCCGGCCGCCGCCACCTCCGCGTCCTCCCGCTGCTTCTTGCGGCTCTGCGGGGCGAGAGGCCGCGTCAGGCCGCGCCCGGGCCGGGGGCGACCGACCCCCCGGGGGCCGCCGCGCCCGGCCCCGCTCGCACCTCCAGGTCCTTGCGGATGCTCTCGAACTCCTCGATGTCGTCCAGCTTCAGCTCCAGCCGCGTCGGCTTCCGCCGCAGCATCGCGACCCGCCGCGGCCAGTCCCCGCCGGCGAGCGCCGAGCGCGCCCCGCTCCAGCGAGCCACACCTCCCGGCGTGCCCCGCGCGTCCTGCCGCTAACGGGAACCGCGCTTCCCGGCATGCGCCGCTCCCCAGGCCACACCTCCCGGCATGCTCCTCTCCCTGAGCCACACCTCCTGGCACGCCCGGCTCCCCGCGCCACACCTCCCGGCGTGCCCCGCGCGTCGCGCCGCTGACAGGCACCGCGTCTCCCGGCATGCCCCACGCCCGCCTTCCGAGCCACACTTCCCGGCGTGCCCCGCCTGTAATGGAAACTGCGGCTCCCGGCGTGCCTCGCGCGCTCCGGAAGTGGTCGTGAGGGGCCGGGTTCCGTTGGGGGCGCGTTGCGGCTCGTCCTGTCCCGTCTCCTCCCGTCTCCTCTCCCTGCGCGGCCGCCATGGCCACCGTGCGGCCACCGGCAGCGCGCGGCGGCGCCCGCCCCCCCGTGAAGCCGCCCGCGCCCCCGGAGGTAGGTGTTTGGGGCGGAGGGGGGGGCGGCTCCGGGCCCGGTACCGCCCCGGCGGGCGGGGAGAGGCCGCGGCCCGACCCGGGACTCGCGTTCGCTTTGGGGCGGGTGGGGAGAGGCCGCGGTGCGGGGAGGCCCCTCGGGGACACCCGGGCCCTTCACGGCGCCGCGGCCGCAGCGCTCACGGGTTTTGGGGCGTTTTTACAGGATCCGTTGGTTTTTGTGGGGGAGGTTTGTGCTGACGCGTCTCTCCGGGAGGACCGAGCCGTTCGCATTCCCGGGAGGGCATCGGGAGCTGGCGGGCACTGTCACTTCTGCCGGCCCGGGGCTTGTTCAGCGACAGTAGGAGAAGCTTCATGTCCTAAAGTTGTTTGGTTTTTTTTAAATAAAAACAAAACAGGACCAAAAAAACCCCACAAACAAACGAAAACAACAACCAAAACCTCAGAGCCTTAAAACCCAGGTCCAAGTAGATAATAAACAAACAGAAAACAAAGTATAATCTTAAACCAATTACTTAAAATGGTATTTTCCTTTTAATCTCTGCACTTGGGGCACAGCCGCTAGTCTAGGATTAGCACCTCTGATACAGTTTCAGGAGCTCCTTGTGGTGCACACACTCTCTCTAGCACAGCAGTGCTTTCTTGCACAAACAAGCTGTTTGTTGTCTCCTTTTCAGCCAAAACGCACTTAAAATTCAGCCTTTACCTTCCAGGCCACAAAGAGCAAGCCCGCGGAAGAGAGCGATGCTCCCCCTGCCAAGAGAGCCCCCATCTTCTATGGCAGCTTGGAAGAGAAGGAAAAGGAGCGTCTGGCAAAGGGAGAGTCGGGGCTGCTGGGCAAAGAAGGGATGAAAGCTGCCATGGAGGCTGGGAACATCAACATCAGCAGCGGTGAGGATATTTAATCACCTTTTTTTTGCCCCCTCTTGCTCTGGAATCATAGAATCCCTTTGGTTGGAAGAGACCCTTAAGATCATCGAGTCCAACCATAACCTAAATCTTCCAGCCATAACGTAAATCTAACACTAAACCACGTCCCTAAGAGCCTCATCTCTGCGTCTTTTAAAGTCCTCCAGGGATGTGAAACTTTCAGAAGTCTCTGATCAACTTTGAGCGTAATTTAAAATAGAAAACATGAGGCCTTTGCCTGGAGCATTGGCCCTTTGTTTGGATCTTCCTCTTTAAGAGAGATCTCTCCTCCGATTGTTGTTTTCACCCTGACGGTTCCGTGTCTCGCTCAGGTGAGGTGTTTGACCTCGAGGACCACATGAGCGAGCGGCAGGCGGAGGTGCTGGCCGAGTTCGAGCGCAGGAAGAGAGCGCGGCAGATCAACGTCTCCACCGACGACTCCGAAGTCAAAGCGTGTCTGCGAGCGCTGGGGGAGCCCATCACGCTCTTCGGAGAAGGGCCCGCAGAGAGGAGGGAGAGGTGGGTGCCGTGGCTGCCCCGAGTCCTGCAAACGAGGAATTTATCAAATTCCTAATGTTTTCCTTGTAGTTGGGGTGCAGCGAGTGCCACCAGTCAGTAACGCCTCGTTCCAGTGCAGCGAGAATGCTGCAGAAGGAACGGCAGACGGTGGTTATTTGTCAGGTTAGGCGAGAATTTACTGGGTGAACACAACTTGTTGTGTTTCTTTCCAGATTAAGAAATATCCTTTCAGTGGTTGGCACAGATGCATTAAAAAAGACCAGGAAAGATGACGACAGGTCTAAAAAATCCAAAGAGGAGGTAATGGTCTGTCTTGTTCTCCAGTGCTGCGGGATACACGTGTGATGCCCTTTGAGGTGCCTTATTTTGACGGTCTCTGCTGTGTCCGGGGCTCGTGGTTTGGGTCAGTCTGTGGGTTCTCATGTCACCCCTTTGTGCTCCTTCCATTTTGCCCATTTTAGCAAAACTGTGGCAATGTTTTATCTGTATCAGGAGCGTTAAGCCTGGCTTGTACTTTCAGACCAAATACCGTGTGGTGTATAGTGTGTAAAACAGGCGAGCAGAGGTTTGGGCTGTTACTTAGTACAGCGAGTCCTTTATTGTTGTTTGTCTTCATACTTGGGAAGAAAAAACCCCTGTTCCTGCTACTGCATCTGTTTCTGCCTTTTATTCTTCTTTCTTTCTGCTTCTCCTGTCTCTTTTCTGAGCCCATTTTTTCCTTATTATTTCTGGGGGTTGCTGTGAGAAATAAGGACAATTTCTGCAGCTCTAGGCTTTCTTTTTACTGGGGCATGTGTAGGGAAGGAGGGAACTGGATGTCATTAAGTAAAAATGAGTTGGTGTTCAGTTGGAATATTCTGAAGTGAAATGGCAGTTTGACCTGTCCCTCTTCATCCCTTTTTTTTAGGGCTTATTGTTATGCAAAATGCCCTTAAAAAGAGGCTTTAACACAGCAAGATTTAAAAGCTGATGTGGTGGCACTTATGTCCTACGAGGGGCTCATCTAAGGTGGAAGAGCAGTATCACATTGTCTTTTTCTTCCCTTTTGTTCTTTTTCCCACAGTATCAGCAAACCTGGTACCACGAGGGGCCTCGCAGCCTGAAAACAGCAAGGCTGTGGCTTGCTAACTACTCGCTGCCCAGGTGAGAGAAAACGGCACAAATGAAGGAGGGAAATGCAACCGTTTGTGAAATGTAGCTGCTAATCCCCCTGCGGGTAGTGCGGGAAATTTGAGATCAAAGGAATGGGGAACATGGTCTGTTGTGGGCAAGTCCCGTGAGCTTAGAGCTTGAGTTCTCCACGACTGGCTGTAGCAGTAGCCCAGTTTAGGGGAAGAAGAGGGAAAAGATAATTTCTAGCAGCGGCGCAGGGAAAATGTAAGGGTTTGTTACTCCATGTCTCCTCTTTGCAGGGCAGCGAAGCGGCTGGAAGAAGCCCGGCTGCTCAAGGAGATTCCGGAGGCGACCAGGACGTCGCAGAGACAGGAGCTACACAAATCCCTGCGGGTAGGTTTGGCATCTGCTCAGTTTTACAACTCTGTGCTGATTCCCCAAAGAGCTGGGAGGCAATGGGCTGCCTGGAGGAGCTGCTCGGCCATGGGGAATTTTCTGCACCATCTTGGAAAGCTCGGCTTTTCTTCTCTTTCCCTGCAGTATTTATAAAGCATGTTTTAACTCTTCAGTGATTCAGAGATGTACTTTACTTGTCTTCTCACATGGCAGAGGGATGAAGAGACATCCCTGCTTGGCCCTGCTGATTGTCTGTGCAGCTAAAGGCCAAGTGCAAGGTCCTGCACCTGGGCTGGGGCAACCCTGATATCAATCCAGACTGGGGATGAAGGGATGGAGAGCAGCCCTGCGTGGGGGATGAAGGGATGGAGAGCAGCCCTGCGTGGGAGATGAATGTTTGGCCATGAGCCGGCAATATGTGCTTGCAGCCCAGAAATCAACTGTGTCCTGGGCTGCATCCCCAGCCCGGTGGGCATCAGGTTTGGGGGGGGTTCTGCCCCTATGTCCCACTCTGGTGAGACCCCCCTGCAGTGCTGGGCCAGCTCTGGGTCCTCAGCACAGAACACACATGGACCTGCTGGAGAGGGCCCAGAGGAGCCCCAGAAATGATCCGAGGCTGGAACAGCTCTGCTGGGAGGACAGGCTGAGACAGCTGGGGTGTTCAGCTGGAGAAGAGAAGCTCTGGGGAGACCTTAGTGTGGCCTTTCATTTATTGTTTTCTTTGTGTTTGGTTACAGTCCTTGAATAACTTCTGCAGTCAGATTGGAGACGATCGTCCACTGTCCTACTGCCACTTCAGCCCCAACTCCAAACTCCTCGCTACCGCCTGCTGGTGGGTTTTCTGGCGCAGCACTGGCTGTGGGGCTGGGGGAGCACAGCAGGAGTGAGGAGAGGGATGTTACTGGAGGCTTGTGGGTCATGAGAGTTCAGAAACGCTTTTTCTTCCTACTCGGAACTCTCTCTTCACTTCATTTTAGAGCCTGGCAGAGATTTCAGTCTGAGTCCATTAGTTCCTGGGGCTGGTTGCCCGAAGCGTGTTGCCCAAAGCCATTGCCGAACCACCCAGGGTGGTTTTGCAGCTCTGATCCGTTCTTTGATGTTCCTGTCTACGCTTGACACCGAGTTCTTGTCTTCCACAGGAGCGGATTGTGCAAGCTCTGGTCTGTGCCTGACTGCAACCTGGTTCACACCTTAAGAGGTAGAGAGCGACTTTCATTGAGACTCTTTGGTTCTTTTTTTCCTCTCTGGATTGAGTTCCCATATCTGAACTACTTTGTGACTCAAAATGTTATGTTCTTTGGGCAGACTTTAGTCTAACGAGAGCATCGCTCGGGCTTGCAGAGTATGGACACCTGTCAGACAATTAAGAGGAAGTCCCAGCCTTTGTTTTGGAGCTAACACCCGAGTTGATTGTTTCAGAATGGTGTTTTGTTTTGTTTCAAAACCTCATTTGAGTTATTTTTAGCCAAATATCAGCATTTTTGGCCAGGTAACTTAACAGCAGTGATGTTCTTAGAACAGCGGTCACAACTTTGACTGAAATACAAATGTGAGGCCCAATCTCTTTGATTCATATGTTGAATTTTCACTACATTTTAGGGTTACAAACCTTGGCATTTGGTACTCTTAAATGTTTGCTACGGGAGGTGCAGTTCAGCTGTTTGGGGGCCGGATGTGTCTGGTAGTTTCACCACTGTCAGAGAACACAGTGAAAGTGTTCACTGGTACCTGGCTAATTAGTGACAACAAAATGCTGTTTTCCTGAAGAACTGGCCAAGATCACGTGGCAGATGATGAATTTTGATTTTCCTTTCTCTTCAGGACATAGCACCAATGTTGGAGCAATTGTTTTCCATCCCAAATCCACCGTCTCCCTGGACAAGAAGGACGTTAACCTGGCCTCGTGTGCAGCCGATGGCTCCGTCAAACTCTGGAGCCTGGAAAGGTCAGAACGACCCCAGACACACACACCTGCAGCCTTGTTGGTTTGGGGTTTATTTTGTGTTACTAAACACTGGACATTGACCATCCTCCTGCAAATATAACCTTTTCTTGTAGTTATACCAGTGCAATTCCTGTGCCACCTCCTTCAGCAGGAAAAGGGATCACCCTGATTAGGGGAATCAAGGTGAGGGGAAATGGTCTGAAAAAAATCAAGTCAGAATTGTTGCTGGGCGTTGGTAAACGGCTTTGGGCGATGGATGGAAGATTTGGAGGTTGTTTCATTATGACTTTACTTTAGGATAAAATTTCCCCTCTTGGATATTAAGAAATGAACTTATGAGTTATTGGAAAGCAGCAGTATTTGGAGAGGCACTAACCAAGTCCATGACTCTGCACAAAAGCTTCAGCCTGTGCTGAACACAAGTGTCTCTGTCGTTACACGGGGTAGGTTTGGAAGATGGGCGGCAGCTCTCAAGCCTGTGAGGAAGAGGATGGTATCACTCCTGAGCCCTGGCACGGGCTGTGTGTGAGAAGTGGGGCCCTGCGGTGCACCCCAGGAAGAGTCAGGCAGCTCCGAGATCCTCACTTGTTTATCTTGAGCTGGAAGTCCCTGTTTCTAATTGCAGAAGCATAACTATGCAAAGGGATGGGTTGTTCATTAGTCCTATGGGACCAGGTCTCTTTAATTGGCCTGTTGGAAAGAGCTAAATGCTGTTCAGCTCTTCTGCTGAAGGCTACTGACCTGCGCCTGCAATTCTGGGAGAATAAATATTCACTTTATCCTCCCCCCCTGCAATTCTTCAGAACAGCTGGATTTGCCATAGTTCAGGATCTGTTCTGTGTAGTCACAGGAAAACTGTGAGTCAGGGACTCCATGTTCTGTTTCTGAACTTTCAAAGTGCTAATGACAAGGGCTTTGTTAATTCAGGAATAATAATAATAATCATCATCATCCCAGGAGAACTTTATAATCAACGTGAGTGTGGTTAAAGGGCTTTCACTTGGAGCTTCAGGTGTGTGAACAACAGGCAGAATTTGGAGTCATTAGTTAAAACACTGATGTTCCTGTCCGGCTTACATTTAATTAGCAGATCTTAATGTGATCAGAATGTTTGCAAAGGCCTGGCTGGAGCCAGCACCTCTGCCCAGTGTTGATGACTTCTGTTTCTGTTTTGCAGTGATGAACCAGTGGCAGATATCGAAGGACACAGCATGAGAGTGGCCCGTGTGATGTGGCACCCGTCGGGGAGGTTCCTGGGTACCACCTGGTAGGAACATGAGGTTCTTGGCTGGGAGATGTGACCGTGAGCTGTCCCGTGGGCACCAGGGCTTGTCCACAGCAGAGCCCAGCACGGGCGAGGGTTGGCTGTTCTTGGCAAAGACTGGGCTGTTGCAAAAGAAATTAACAGCAAGTCAGGACTAGGGAAGCGATTGTCCCCTTGTACTGGGCATTGGGGAGGCCAAACCTCAAATCCTGGGGTCAGTTTCGAGCCCCTCACACCAACAAAGCCCTTGAGGTGCTGGAGTGAGTTCAGAGGAGGGAACGGAGCTGGGGAAGGGGCTGGAGCACAAATGTGATGGGAGCGGCTGAGGGAGCTGGGGGGTTCAGCCTGGAGAACAGGAGCTGAGGGGAGACCTTCTGATCTCTGAACTGCTTGAAAGGAGCTTGGAGCCAGGGGGGGTCGGGCTCTGCTCCCCAGGAACAAGCGCCAGGACCAGAGGAAACGGCCTCAAGTTGCGCCAGGGGAGGTTGAGGTTGGATCTGGGGAACAATTTCTTCCCCAAAGGGCTGTGGGGCATTAGAACAGGCTGCCCAGGGCAGTGCTGGAGTCACCATCCCTGGAGGGGTTGAACAGAAGGAGATGAGGTTCTCAGGGACACGGGGTAGTGCCAGAGTGAAGTTATGGTTGGACTCGATGATCTTGAGGATCTCTTCCAAACAAAATGATTCTATGATTCTAAGTCACTGGGATTCCTTTCTCTGCCCCTCATGTGAGACCTGTTGGTCTCCAGCTGGAAATGCCCACAGAGTCAGTGGAATATCCTGTATTCTCCTTGGAGATACGTTTAGTTGGACAAATGCTTTGTTTTTACAGCTACGATCACTCATGGCGCTTGTGGGACTTGGAAGCTCAGGAGGAGATTCTTCATCAGGAGGGGCACAGCAAAGGAGTGTATGATATCGCCTTCCACACAGACGGGTCCCTGGCGGGGACGGGGTGAGTTTGCTTTGCTGGATGAGAAATATTCTCGAGGTTTTGTTGCCGACTGCTCCAGCGATTTCTGCTGGTGAGGCTGAGTGCGCTCTGGCTGAAGTCTCTGGTGAGCGACGCTCGGGTTCTCTCTTCCCAGGGGTCTGGATGCGTTTGGCCGGGTGTGGGACCTGCGCACAGGACGCTGTATCATGTTTCTAGAAGGCCACCTGAAGGAGATTTACGGGATTAACTTCTCCCCCAATGGGTAAGAAAGGAGCTTGTGTGGTTTACATGGGAGCTCTGACTACAAACTGCAACTTCCAATGACGTGTTCTTCCTCCGCCCTTTGGCAGGTACCATGTCGCAACCGGCAGTGGTGACAATACCTGCAAGGTGTGGGACCTCCGCCAGAGGAAGTGCATCTACACCATTCCTGCCCACCAGAACCTGGTGACCGGCGTGAAATTTGAACGTAAGCGTCTCCCCCGTCTCCTCCTTATACCCATCTCGCCTGAGCTGTGGTGCCAGGGCATGGGGCAGCTCAAAAAAACATCTTCAGGTCAAGAAAGCCTGTACTGGTCAGCAGTAGATTTGTCATGTTTTTATTTGCAAATCTCACTTCTTCCTTTTTCTCGTCCTCTGCTGCAGCCAATCACGGGAACTTCCTGCTCACGGGCGCGTACGACAACACGGCGAAGATCTGGACTCACCCCGGCTGGTCCCCTCTGAAGACGCTGGCGGGTCACGAGGGCAAGGTGATGGGACTGGACATCTCCCTGGACGGGCAGCTCATCGCCACCTGCTCCTACGACAGAACCTTCAAGCTGTGGACAGCCGAGTAGCTCAGAGGTGCTGCTGGTGGACTGGAACCGAGACGTTAATGGCTTTGAACTTAGACTTGCTTTTTTTATATTAAAGAAAAAAGGAATCAGCTATTGCAGCAGCAGCTGTAGGCACTGCCTGGTCTCGGGTTGAGGTGGTTTTGGAGCATCCGTGTTTGCCAGGGCTCGGAGTCACATCTTGGGTGATGTTTTTCCACTTTTTAGGACTTTTTTTGTTATACTACAGATACTGCTTTGTGCTGCCATTTGGAGATGATCCATCTGCCTCCACCCTCCCCTCTATGTCAGGCTCACAGGTTTTCTCTGGTCTGTGTCTGTAGCTGCCCAACACCTCAGCGCTGTTAACACCTTTCGTACCTTCCCTTTTCCAGGAGCCTTTGCTCGGACTCTGTGGCTTCAAACTTCATTCGCATTTAAAGAAATCAAAACGAGGGAGGTTCCCCTGCATCGGCAAAGGTTGTCTCTGAATGTGGAGGTTGGTGCCCCCTCTGTGTTGACTCACAGTGGATGTTAAAGGCCAGGGGAATTTTTCTTTTCCATGTACCATCTCATGACCTCGAGCTGTCTCATGAACTGGGTGTTTCAAATCCATGCAGGCATCTCCTGGTTCAGTTTTTGCTGCATCTCACCTGAGATGATGTGAAGGTGGCTATTTCAGTGTAGGATTGTCACGTTCTAACTTAGACCATTGGGAGTTTTCTTATTTGTTGTTTAAATTGAGGTTTTGCAACTGTGTTCTGGAAAATCAAAACATGTTTTGAACATGCACTGGCCTCTGGCTCTGACTAAGGAATGGAGAAATTACAGGTACTTCATAACACAGTTTGATTTGTCTGCTATCATAAAAACGTCCAGGAGAAAAGCAGAGACTGATTCCTCTCCCTGCTGTCCACATTCTTTGGGAATGTGAACATGATTCTGTTCTGGACATTTGCAGTGCAGTTGGGGATTGTGTTTTAAGAAAAAAAACCAAAAAAACCCAAACAACAAACGTGCTTACAAGTTACTTTTCTCTAGCAGGGCATTGGGGGTTTTCTCCTTCCTCCCAAGTAGTGCAGTGGCTCATATTTACTCCCAGGGAAAATACTCTGGGACGAGAGGCCAGCAAGTAACAGAGAAAAATCTCAACCACCACAGAAAAATGTTTAATTGCAGTCTCTTCTCTAAGCCAGTACCCAGCTGTGTGTGCTCAGGCTGGTTCTGAAGGGTCAGCTGAAGGAATGGCTGTGCCTGGTGGCTTTGCAGCCAGGACAAGCTCCCCAGGGTGTTTCTCAGGTTGAGGACAGTTCCAGCCCAGCCCTCCCTCCGTGGCCCCCACAGCTCTGCCTGGCTTGGTCAGGAGCGAGAACGGGTCTCGAACGCACCCAGGATTTGTCTTCTAGACGGCTCTTGTGCCTTCCCACCACCCGCAGCCACAAACAATAAATCCCTCACCCTGCTGGCTGCACATCCCTGCTCTGCAGGCACTGAGTCCCACAGTGCTGGCAGTCGGGGCAGCTCTTGGGGCGCTGTCCCCTCGCAGGGCGCTCTCTGTCACCACGGTCAGAACGCTGCCACCTGCTCCAGCGCCGGGTCTGCGCAGTCGCTCACCCGCAGCACGTGGATCCCCGAGTTGAGGCTGGCGCAGAGCAGCGTGGAGCTGCCGCAGGCGGCCAGCGAGGCCAGCGGGCCTGAGCCCGGCGGGCAGGAGGTGGCCAGGCAGGCTGGGAGGGGAAAGAGGGGACACTGGGTTTGCTGAGATGAGACCACCCCAAGCTCCTGCCTCTGCCCACGCTCGTCCATCTGCTCACGGGTGAGCTGCACCCGTGCTGTCCTGGAGCCCCGCACCCAAAGGCATTGGGAGGTGCTGAGGGGAGGACTGAGCCGTCTCTGCATCCCCCAGCACGGAGAGTGAACCTGAAACACTCGTGATTCCCCTGCAAGAGCATGAGCGAAGTGCGGGCGGCTGCTGACCAGCCCTGTCCTGCAGCACAACTTGTGTTCTTTATGGCTTCTCGCTCGTATCTGCAGAAAGCTGGCCGTTCCCCTGGTCTTTTCAATTTTTATCATTTGTCCTTTCACTGCTGAACTTGGATATATCTCTAAAAGCCATCTCACCCTTGCTTGCTTTAATTTAGGAAGGACATGTCATCGATGTTATGCACCCAAAAAAACCTCCTTTGCTGGAAGGCAAGTAGAAGCCCCTGGGTTTACTCTGGGACAAATTTCCTCCCTGCCCTACAGCTGGATTAGGGTAAAATCCAGAGGTTTCAAGCCTCATCGTGCCCATCATCACTGGGATACAGACCCGAAGGAAGCAGTTCTGTCACCCCAGGGTAAGGCCCACTCGGGGCAGGACCCTCCCCTACCTCCAGTGTCTCGGTCCCAGACCTTCACGGTGCCGTCACACGAGGCCGTGGCAACGCCGGGGGTGAACACTGGGCCCCGGGGCAGGAAGACGCACGAGGTCGTGGTCTGGAAATGCCCTTTGTACTCGCACACGCGGTTCCGCGTCTGCCGTAGGTCCCACAGCTGCAAGACAACGGGCAGTGTTCAGAGCTCAGGTTCTGCTACGGTCACCTGCCAACACGGAGCTGGTTTACAACGAAAGGAAGATGGTTTGGTTAAAGAGCTCCTCGCCTTTGTCCCCTGCTCATGCTCACAGTCCTGGACAACTTGAAACTCGGAAGGATTTTCACTGTCAGTGACTATTTGAGCATGCTCCTGCATCATTAGAGCTGCCAGGCAGATAACCACGTCTCCAGGCTGCTCCGTCCCCAGCCCTGCTCGCCCTGGGTTGGGGTGGGCTCGACCTCTGGATGCTCCCGCGCAGGGTTGGGACCCTGCAGGGCTGAACCCCTGGTTTGGAAACACCTCGAGCCAGGGCTCCCTCACAGCCTTTCTGCCAGAGCCTCATGCTCGGCCATGCCATTGTTGAAATAAAACCCCAGTGCTTTCATCAGGAAGAATATCTGCTTAGATATTCTCTGAGCAGAAGAGTCACCAAAGGGGAAGCAGGAAGAATCCCAGCCCGGTTGGGTTGCAGGGACCTCTGTAGATCCCCCAGCCCAACCCCTGCTCACGCAGGGTCACAGAGCAGATCACACAGGTCGGTCCAAGCAGGTTTGAATGTCTCAGAGCAGGAGACTCCACAATATCTCTGGGCAGCCTGGTCCAGGCTCTGGCACCTCCCAGCAAAGAAGTTTCTCCTCATGTTCAGATGGACCCTCCTGTGTTTCAGTCCGTGACACCAACCTCTAGTCCTGCCTGGTGACACCAGCATAAGGCCAATGTGGTGGGAGCAAGCAGATCCTTGGAGTACTGATCTGGCCTGTGCTGTATGCTGTGAACATTGGAGAAAAAACAGAAAAAGCAGAACTTGCAGCCCAGTGAACTCACGGTGGCCTCGCCGCCCTCCCCGCTGGAGCCGCTGCTGCTGCTGAGGCAGAACCGGCCGTCCTGGCTCACGTCGCAGCACGTCTGGATGTGCTGCTTGGCTGGGAACGTGTGTGCCACCCGCAGCTCCCGGCTGTCCCAGACCCTGGAAGCAACGAGAGTGGGGAAGGGGAACCCAAACAACATCACTGCCGCGATGGGCTCCCCCCGTGCCCTCCCACACACCCTCAGCTTTGCCCCTGCTGCCATTCCTCATGGAATCACAGAATCACAGAACAGTTTGGGTTGCAGGGCCCTTCCCAGCTCCCCCAGTGCCCCCCCTGCCACGAGCAGGGACATCTGCACCAGCTCAGGTTGCTCAGAGCCCCGTCCAGCCTGGCCTGGGATGTCTCCAGGGATGGTTCAGCCACCACCTCTCTGGCCAACCTGGGCCAGGCTCTCACCACCCTCAGGGCCAACAATTCCTTCCTCATGTCCAGCCTGAATCTCCCTCCTTCAGTTTAAAACCATCACCCCTTGTCCTATCACAACAGGCCCTGCTCAAAAGTCTGTCCCATCTTTCTCACAGGCTCCTGTTCAGGATGCCCCCACAGGGCCATTCCCCTCCCTCCTCCCAGCACACGGAGCTCCCAGAGCCCTCACCACATCCTCGCCTTTATCTGTTCCAGATCAATCTCTAGCCAGAGCAGCTGTGCTGAGCTTTCTTTTGTTATAAAGTCTCCTTTTTACCTGCAGTCGATGCCCAGTGCTGCAGACAGCCATAGGTGTCCCCACACCATCCTCCCCGGGCACCAGACCAGGCGCCAAGACCCAGCTGAGCTGGACGGTGCCTTCCAGCCACCCAGCAGGGTGCAGGACACCAGGTGCTCACGACAACCAAAGAAACAGCCCCTTGTGCACGGGCATCTTCCACAATCCCCTGCGCCCCGGGCTGTAACTCCCATCTCTGTGGCCACATGTAGAATTTACCTGATGGTTTTATCCTCGGAGGTCTGGATGACGTAAGGCTCCCCAGGAACCCAGCACAGATGTGTCACCTGCAGAGAGGGAAGGAGTATCAGAAGCCCAGCTCTGCTGCAGCCCCAGCCGGTGTCTGCCCCCGATTTCCCGTCCTCTCCCTCCTCATGCTGGGTGGTGAGCAGGCAACACTGGATGAAGGTTTTTTCTGCTTCCCACCAGTGCTGCTCCCCTACCGGGTCCAATCCCAGTGCGATTACTGGGGGTTATTTGCGGGAAGGGAGGTGCCAACAGCTCAACAGGACACGGAGCCATGGGAACAGAGGTACCACGGCAGCAGAGACGGTACCTGCACAGCTCCACCGGTACAGAGGGAACGCAGCCCACACTGCACAATGTGCTTCCTAACAGCTCTGCTCAGCCCCGAGTTAGAGCATTAATTAATTGCCACGTGTCTCTTGGGGTCTTTGTGCTGGGGGATTTGCTGTTACCTGGAGAACAGAGTAACCAGCCTGAACCTTTAATCTCGCCGAGCGCACAGGCACCTGCGCAGCACCTCGGTGGCTTCTTGCAGCGCCAGGCTCAGGGCAAATTCACTCTACACGGCTTCACATGCAAAATAGTAAGCAACAAGGTACCAAGATGGGATGCAAGGAACCAGCAGCTCCTACCAGATTCCTGGAGATAGCGGCTCTGCCCAGACACTCTCCGGTCTCAATGTCCCACTTGCACACGGTGTTGTCTCGTGAACCCGTGCACAGCTGGGAGACATCTGCAACCACAAGGTAACGTGAAATAAAGGTCAAGAAAAGTCGCCAAGAAACCTCTGGAGAACAGGAGCGTGTTGTTCCTCACCCGGGCTCACTGCCAGGCCAGTAACAACCAGGTCGTGTCCTGGGAAGCGCTGCCTTGGCCCTGAAGTCCCGCGGAGCTCCCACATCATCACCATCTTGTCCCGGGATGCGCTGAAGACTCTGTTGGAGTCAAGGGCACAGGTGACCTGGCAGGGATAAGACAGGAGAGGTCAGTTCATCTCCCCAGCACAAGGAGAGCACAACACTCCTGTGTCATGTCAAAGCCCAAGATGTGCAGAAACGTGACTGGGGAGAGCTGGACCTTCCAACTGGCCGTGCTGGCCGTGCAGCTGCTGGATCGCCCAACGCTCACGCTGCGGCTCCCGCTCTGCCGGGCCCTGGCACAGGCAAACCCCGACACGGGGCACTGGGGGAACCAGCCAGCCCGACTGCGACTGCTGCAGCCCGTGCTGCGGCCGGGGGGATCCTGTCCTCAGAAACCTTTCATTTTATGGGAAAAACTTGCTTCAAAACCCAGATGAGCGCAGTGTGTGGTTGCTTTGAGCGCTGGGATGGAGGAAGCCCCTTCGTCCCTCCGATACCCACGGCCCAGGGGACCCATGGGGACAGTCCCAGCCGGAGGGGCCCCGGCCACGCCGTGCACACAGCAACAACGCCCGCACGTTTGCTCTCCCAGCGGCGTGTTTGGCTTTGTAATCAGGATGCCAGAAGGGAAATTGAAGCGCTGCTATTCCCAGACATGGCTGATTTATAGAATAATGACGAGTTTAGCGGAATGAGATCTGAAGAAAAATGAATGGCATCTCTGAATCAAAAACTTGACCTAGGTTTTACTGAGTTTTTGCTACGCAGTCCCTTGGAGGGGAAGAGGAGCACACGTCCAAGCCTTTTGGAGTCTGTTTGGTCTGGATGCAGCTCCGTGCTGCTTCCCTGGACAGCAAATATCAGCTGGGACCTTGAGAAAAAAACCTAACGCGTTCTAACCCCCCAGTCCCTCTTTCTGACGGAGCACAGCGAGCCCTGTGGGTGACAAACTGCTGCCCCACCATTCCCGGTTCCCCAGTTTCTGGCAGGGACACAGCAGACCCCAGCGCACCCCATCCACTGTCACCCACCTTGGTGACCTCCCGCTCGTGCCCGAGGAACCTCCGCAGCGCAGCCCCGGATCTCCAGCTGCAAACGGCCACGCTCTGCGGGGAGCGGGAGACGGATCAGCGGGAGGGCGGCTGAAGGAGGGACAACTACACACGGTCTTGGTTACGTTACATCAAGACCCCTGCACAGTCCAAGCTCGAAGAGGGAGCAGATTGATCTGGTTTTGAGCTGACACCATTTCCAGCAAATACAACTGTCTTTAAAGCCCGTCCATTGTCAGATAACAAAAGAGAAGGATCAGTCCGGTGATCCACCAGTGACTGGTGAGGGGCTGGAGCACAAGTGTGATGGAGCGGCTGAGGGAGCTGGGGGTTCAGCTGGAGAACAGGAGCTGAGGGGAGACCTTCTGATCTCTGACCTGCCTGAAAGGAGCTGGGAGCCAGGGGGGGTCGGGCTCTGCTCCCCAGGAACAAGCGCCAGGACCAGAGGAAACGGCCTCAAGTTGCGCCAGGGGAGGTTGAGGTTGGATCTGGGGAACAATTTCTTCCCCAAAGGGCTGTGGGGCATTGGAACAGGCTGCCCAGGGCAGTGGGGGAGTCACCATCCCTGGAGGGGTTGGACAGACGGAGATGAGGTTCTCAGGGACATGGGGCAGTGCCAGAGTTAGATTATGATTGGACTCGATTATTTTGAGGGTCTCTTCCAAACAAAATGATTCTATGATTCTATGATCCCAAGCCTGGGTGAAAGCATCTGATGTGATGTGAGCTCTGGAGACACTTTTTTTGATTCAACGTGCTTCAGTGTGTGCCCTCACCCTAAGCTCACCTTTTCTTTCTAAATTCAAGACCTGACAAAGTATTTACCGTTCACAGACATGTTTACAGCTCACATTTAAACCACATCAACTTATTTTCTCCCTGTCAATACATTCTCCCGCCTGTGACGTGCTCTGTGCCCCGTGGCGGGGGGCACCTCACCTTGTCCCTTCCTCCTGACACGCACAGGTCTGGGTCGAGAGCAGCCACAGAGGTGACGCCGTCGGTGTGCACGGGGCCGAGCTGCCCGAAGGGTCCCGTCCCTTCCCCGGAGCCATCGGCCCTGTGGCAGGCACAGAGATGGTGACAGGAGCTGCATGGTGCTTTACGGCAAAGCCAGGGTGACATTCCCCACAGCCCGAGGTCTGGGAGGTGGCACCACCGGCCCGGCTGGAGGACAATGTGTTAGAAAGTCAAAGAGAAGCTGTGAATGGACAAACACATCTCCTGGACCAGGTGGGACGGGGCTCACAGCGGATCTCCAGGCAGAGAACATTCACCTCGCTGCCAGAGAACCAACTGTTGCATCTTGCTGATGACAGGTGATGATATCTCTGAAGAGACGATGGTTTGGATATTTGGACCAAACAGCTGCCCTGGAGCTGTCGGCCTTCAGAGCTCTGCCTGAAGCCATCACAGAGCATGACCACCAGCCACATTTACAAACTCAGCCCCTCCTGCAAGCTATAGTTTGGATTTCAGTCCCCCCAAGAAGCTGAGCAGACTTTATATGTAAGAGTCAAAAATGAAAATCTGATTCATACATTCAATAACGGAACTAAACCCACGTGCTTGCTACATTCTCCGTTCATTTGCTGTTCTCTATTCACTCTCATAACTGGTTTATTAACATACAACATGATCACCTGGGGCTGCTTTACCTGTATTTGGCGGTGTGGAGGCTGATCTTACTGTGCAGTTTGCCCATGGCCTTGCTGACAAGCACGGCTCCCGCTGCGACCGGCAGCGCTGAGCATCACGGCAGCGCCTCGGGCACCTGCTGCTGGGACACGACCTGTGCGGGAGGAGGCACCGCGTTACTGGGAATGCAGAGGGGTTTCTGCTCATTACACGTATGGGGTGAAGTACTGATAACATGTTATCTACACCTTAACTTCATTTAGAATAAGAGAACAAACCTCAGAGGATGGGATATTATTGTGGCATTTCCATACTTAAAAGGAGCCGATAAGAAAGATGGGGACAGACTTTTCAGCAGGGCCTGTTGCGATAGGACAAGGGGTGATGGTTTTAAACTAAAGGAGGGAGATTCAGGCTGGACATGAGGAAGGAATTGTTGGCCCTGAGGGTGGTGAGAGCCTGGCCCAGGTTGGCCAGAGAGGTGGTGGCTGAACCATCCCTGGAGACATCCCAGGCCAGGCTGGACGGGGCTCTGAGCAACCTGAGCTGGTGCAGATGTCCCTGCTCATGGCAGGGGGGACTGGGGGAGCTGGGGAGGGCCCTTCAACCCAAACTGTTCTGTGATTCTATGATTCTAGATGACATCTAGAGCTCCCCAGTCAAACTTTTCATTCAGAGCAGAACCAGCTTCAAAGATGAGGTTACTGGGCCCTTACAGCTGAGCTTTAAAGTCATCCAGGCATGGTGAGGCCGCAATAGAGATGGAGCTGCTGTCTAACTCTTCTAGTGCCTTACACCTCTTACAACAGTATCTGCTCTTGCCTTCCATATTTCTCAGAGATCCCAGTCTCCAGACTGGCAAAGCAAACCCCTTCATACCGCTGGCTGTTGGGGCCACAGCTTTAGACCGAGATAACCACAGTCACAGGCAAGCCTAACCTCACCGGACCAGCCTGACTTAACGCAAAGCTTGACGTGGTCTGCCCATAGGCTGAGGAACAGCAGCTCCTGCGCCCAGACCCCAGGCCCAGGTTAGACAAAACCATCTTGCTAACCCAGATACCTTTAGCAAAAACCCACTTGCTGTCCATGCTGAGACCAGCCTGCCCCGTCCCCGGGCAGCCCTCACGAGCAGCATCTCATCTCCTGTCCTCACGGGTCACAGACCGGCCACAAACCAGTTTCAATTGCAGTGAATTGCCACATGCAGTAATCGGCTTCTTCTTAGCTCAAGACACACTAATTGGATTTAGTCTGTGCTGAGTGTATGTTAACATTCCCATCTTCTGGGTCAGTAGGACATTGTTAATAAAAATCAGAAAAAAAAACCCCACCTGCTTGTTCCAGCAACAAAAAAATGTGCTTCAAGGCTCTGCCCACAAAAACTTGAAAACCAAATACTGGAAGCACTATGAGGGGTTGGGTTTCTACAAAACATTCCCTTTCTAATTTTACCCTGACAGCCTTTGTAATTAGCAATTAGTAATACCCAGTTAATCTCTGCCTGTTCCATCCATGAGTTTGCAGGTTCAACAGATGTGAAGAACAATAATTCTCACAGCTGAGGGGCAGTGATAGTTCAGCAATTTACTTCCTTCAATCAGGCCAAGTGCCAAACTGTTTCAGTACATTAGGAACAAACATGATTTTTCTTTGACAATGGGAGAACTCTGGAAGTTGTTTCTCCTGCAAAATAAGATTCTACGAAAAAATTAAGGCATAAATTCTGATTTTTTTAATTACAATGATTACTCTGTTTCCCAACCAGTAATTAGTTTCCCCACTTATGTGGTTAATGTACATGTGCAACCGCCCCTACCTGCATGTCAGCTCAAGCCGAGCCGGATCAAGCAGAGAGCGGCTGGCGACCACGGGAGGTGTTTCTTGTGTCCAACCACGTTCTCCTGCCTCGTGCCCACTGGAAAAAAGAGTAGATTTTTCTGAATGGTGAACAAGAACAGTAGTTGCTTGGGCAGGATGTTCATCTGAGGTTTTACTACCTGGCAGGTTTCCCTGCACAGATTTATCATGAACTGGGGCTCTGTAATAACACAGGGATCCTGCAGCGACCGATCCACGCAGAGCTGCACCTCCCGAAGACTGAATGTCACACTGCAGGATCCCCTGTCCTCCCTTCCCCTCAAATGCACTGCTGAACAGAAATCAGACACACTGTTTTACCAAATTGTTTTTAAAAAATAACCCACGCTGCTGCCTAAGCCTGTGCAGGCACCACAGTGAAATCCATACCCTGGAATAAAGAAACGACAATATCCACAGCAGCAGCGCATCAACCATAGCAGAGCCCTCTCCTCATTGTCGTGGGGTGTTGAACATCCCTTAGAAAAGGGGTGTCTAACCATCTTTGGGGAGGACACAGGGACACAGGGTCCCTTATAGCCTGGGGTGACCTCATGGCAATGATGTGGGTCCCTATAGCCGGGGGTGCCCCCTGGGTGCATCCCGGGTACCTGTAGATGGGGGGAACCCCACAAGTGGGATGTGGTGCAGCACGGGTGCCTTGCAGGTCCCTATAGCCAGGGCAGCCCCTGGGACGGACATGGGGGCAATATGTGTCCCTATAGCTGGGGCAACCCCCTAGGAAGGCTGTAGGGCAGCCCCTGGAAGGACATGGGGACAATATGTGTCCCTATAGCTGGGGCAACCCCTGGAAGGACATGGGGACAATATGTGTCCCTATAGCTGAAGCAACCCCTGAAAGGACATGGGGACAATGTGTGTCCCTATAGCTGGGGCAACCCCTGGGAAGGCTGTAGGGCAGCCCCTGGGAAGGACATGGGGGCAATATGGATCCCTATAGCTGGGGCAACCCCCTAGGAAGGCTGTAGGGCAGCCCTTGGGAAGGACATGGGGGCAATATGGATCCCTATAGCTGGGGCAGCCCCTGGGACGGACATGGGGACAATATGTGTCCCTATAGCTGGGGCAGCCCCTGGGAAGGCTGTAGGGCAGCCCCTGGAAGGACATGGGGACAACGTGGGTCCCTAGAGCTGGGGCAGCCCCACGGCGAGGTTACGGGGCACCCCGCCCCGCCCCGGGCACCCGCCGTGCGGAGCCGCCCCCGCCGCGCACTCACCGCGGCCCCCGCCGGCGCCGCCGCCCGTCCCGCCGCGTCCCGCCCGGCTGCCGGCGCGGGGCGGAGCGCTGAGCAGGGCGGGCGGGGCCGCCGCCGCCCCCGCGGCAGGTGCCGGGGCGCAGCATGGCCCAGCGGGGCGGGGGGCGGCCGCTGCCGGAGCGGGCGGCGGATCTGCGGGTGAGCCGGGACCGGGGGACCGGGAACCTGCCCCGGGGGCGCCGCCGCCGCCTCCCCGGGCCGGGGTCGTTCCCCGCTGCCCGCCGGGGGTGCGGGGCTGCCTGCGGCGGGGGGGCCGGGGCAGAGAGGGACCACGTGTGGGTCTGGGGTGGTCGGGGGATGTGTGAGGGGTCCCCGCGGGGAGGTGGGTTCTTTGGGGGTCTCCTGGTGGGGTGTGGAGCCACGCAAGGGGTTCCCCGTGGGGGTGGGGGCTGGCTGTGGGGCTCCTGGCTGGGTGGGGGGGGGTTCTGGTGGGGTGTGGAGCCTTGCGAGGGGTGCCCCGTGGGGAGGGAGTCTCTCCGTGGGGAACCCGGCAGGGCGTGGGGGCGCTGGTGGGGTGTGGGGCTGTGCGAGGGGTCCCCCGTGGGGCTGGGGGCTCTCTCTAGGGAACCTGGCAGGGTGTGGGGTCATGTGGGGCTCCTGGTGGGGTGTGGGGCCACAGGAGTGGTCCCCCGTGGGGGTGGGGGCTCTCTGGGGGGGTCCTGGCTGGCTGGGGGGCTGTGTGGGGTCCCTGTTGGGGTGTGGGGCTGTGTGAGGGGTCCCCGCTGGGGACGGGGCTCTCTCTGGGTACTGCGGGAGGTCTCCGGGTGCTGTGAGGCTGGGTGGGGGTCCAGTGGGGTCTCGCTGAGCTGAGCGGGGGGCTCGGGGCCGCCGTCTGTGTTCCAGAACAAGATCGTGGACCGGTGCGAGCGGCTCCAGCTGCAGAGCGCGGCCATCGCTCGGCACCTGGACGCGGTGCTGCCCGCCAAGGACCAGGGTGTCCTGGTATGTCCCTGTCCCCTCTCCCAGCGCAGAGCGGAGCTGGCTCCACTTGCTCCCGTGCGTGCTGAGCCCTTGTGGAGCTCGTCACTGTGCAGGGGTTGTCTCCCTCCCACCCCACAGCTTGTGCAGCACCAGGGTGTGCTTACGATTCCTGCTTCATCTACCTAAAAATGTACACAAACAATGAATTTCTTGGTGTTAGCGTACAGCCATCAAACATCCCGCTAGGACCAGTGTCATACTGATTCCTGATTTTATTTGTGCCTCCCCTGCCACTGAGGACAACACACAGTCCTCGTGGTGGCTGTTTCTTGCCCATAGCGAACCCTGGAAGATCTGCTGAGGAATGGGACTCTGGTCCCTCGCAGGTTGTCACATAAGTACCAGGGCTAGGCCAGGAGGCAGTAGGCAGATTTGACACTGGTTCTCCCATTTATCTCTGCTTGCATCATGATGATTACCATGGCTTGGGCTCAATTAGCAGGGTAATCTTAGCAGCTGAGCCCACAGAAAGCTGGCAGAAGTGGTTGGTGCTCTCACTGGGGTTGAAGCGAGGCTGATGTTTCTTCTCTCTCCTTGCTCTGGCAGAACGCAGCCAACGCGGCGCGGGAGCTGGTGATCCAGAGGCTGCTCTTCGTGGGGAACGCGTGCGAAAATGAGGAGCAGCGGTTGCTGGAGAAGGTGCACGCGGAGGAGGAGCGGGCGCACCAGAGCATCCTGACCCAGCGGGTGCACTGGGCTGAGGCTTTGCAGAAGCTGGGTGCCCTCCGAACCTACCTGGTGGACGTGATCACCAACCTGGACGACCAGGCCTTGGTGGTGAGTACTACTCCTTGTGCCGAGGGACGAGTTAGTCAGCCCAGAAGTGACCTAGACTTTTCGTCATGGATGTTATGGGACTTAAATGTGGTGTGCAGCAGCTTGCTGCACTGACAGCAAGGAGGCAGAGTTGGACAGTACTACATTTGCAGGTCTAGCTCAACGAACCTCTTTCACCAGGTCCTGACAAGCCCCTATGGTTTTTTGGTGGTTCCTGGAGCGTCTCCTCTGCCCGATTCTGCTTTTGCTTGCAGTCAGGTTCAAACCACCCAGGCTCAGGTCGCCCTTGGCTTGAAGCTGCCAGCTCAGGACAGCTGTGGGTTGAGAGCTGCTTTTATAGCAGTCATCTGGGCCACCAGTTTTCTAGCGTTTAGTCCAGTTTTAATCAAAACATGACCCTTGGGAGCACCAGCTCTGGAAAGTCTGTGCTGTTATGTGGCATATCTCTGGGATATTTACTGTGGAAAACAGCCTGTGCTTCCCTTCACTCAGTTCCTTTCCTGACTGTTAAATTGTCTTGGTTTATCCAAGCGACTCCTCTTGTTTTAGACACGAGCATGTAGGCCTGGCACCACCTTGCTCTTAGCCTCCTCTTGCCACGTGTAACTTTGTGAAGAGGGGGCAGTAGCTCTGCTTGAAAACCAGAACCGATCCCATGGGCAGAAGGTGGATGGTTGTTCCTTTGGTGGGAAACGCAGCATCTGTCCTGCCCCAGCATCTCACCTGGGCGGGCTGTGGCCTCCCTGTAGAGAATAGAGGCTGGAAAGCAAGATCCATCAGATGCCTGTGGCAGAAAACAGCGAGACCCTCAATTTCTACTTTTGCCACATAGTGGCGGGGAAATAGGAGAAATACATTCTCCGCCCTGGATTGTTGGTGTTGGTATTTGTTTCTATCAGGAGCTGATAACATGTCATGTCACAGGAAGGTAAAAAAGGCACGCAGAGCATCCTGCAGCTCATATTTGAGTCCTGCTCAAGTGTTTTTCTACCACTTTGTTAACTGGGCTGTGCCTTGAGAACACACCATTGCCAGCAGGTACAGGAACAGGTGGGACTGATCACGAGGTTATTTAACCCTTGATTATGTCCTCTGCAGCATCAGCCCTTACTGAAAGCTTTGGGGGTTGTTTGCTGCAAGCACACGATGTTCCTACAGTGTGTCCCAGCGGGGTGGGGAGGAGGAGGGTTTTCACACTCTGGCCAGGCAGGGTGCAGGTCAGAGCTCCCAGATACGAACTGCTCGGAGTCTACCAGAGGGTACAGAGTCAGAGCTGGTTCTTTTTGGGTCCAGAGACTTTCCACCTGCCCCAGCTCTCCCACGTGTTTCCCTTGCTCCAGATGATCCAGCTGTACTTGCTCTGCTTGCACGTGCAGCAGAGCGGTGACAGGCTCCATCTGGATGCTCCCATGGCCCTGTTTGTCCCCCAGCCACCCCGTCCCACTGGTGCAGCAGGCACTACCCCTAGCCAGATGTAGAAGATGTATCACCCACAGCCATTCCCACTCATTTTCTGAATCAAGGAGTGGAAACTGCTGCAGCTGAAGAAAATGGATGTCGGGTGTTCCCCTGGCTCCTCGGGGGTTTCTCTGTGTCAGGAAGGAGAACAGTGCTCCCTGGGTCCTGGGTTTGCTGTGCCCTGGCCCGTGTTTGGGATTTTATCTGCAGGGATTTCAGCTCTGATGACTCTTTCTCTCCTTGTCTCCAGCATGCAGAACAAGAGATCTTTGAGAGGTGAGTACCCGGTCCTTCCCCTGACCCTGCTCCGCGGCTCCCGCTGTCAGCAGCATGCCCTTGCTTGAGCAGCAGGTGACACCCCCTCTTTCCTCTCTCACGCTGCTTTGTGGAGGACAGAGACAGAGCACAAAGATGCCGGTGTGGCCTCTTGTCTCCGCTTCACGCGCTGCTCAAGACGAAGCAGTCTGGCACCTAGAGATGCTCCATGTGCGATGTCTCCCCAGAGGCGTTGCCAGATGCGCTGGCGGTTGCTGGAGACCTTCTCCAGCTCCTTGGAAAACTCCCAGGGAGATGGAACGAGCCTGTCCCTGGCCTGTTGGCAGGAGGTGGGATGGTTCGCCCGGAAATCTGGCGTGCTGCGTGCCCAGGGGCTGCTGGCACAGCATCGCCGGAGGGACAGCGCGCCCAGGCTGCACCCACGCTGCCTTCCCAGACAGGCAGGCTGCACGAGGGGGAGAACTGAGCACAGATTTCGGCATTTCTGACGGTTGCCATCAGTCGCGTTGGGCTGCCCTTCCTCAAGAAGGCAGCTCGGTGGCTGCGTTTTTACAGACGTTTATTTCCGTGGCTCTACAAGGTGCTGGCTGGACTCTGCTGCCCAGAGGACTTTCAGGAGTGTGTTTTCCTGGAACCTGCCTGTAGCGAGTACGAAATGTGCCACGGCACATCACCAGCAGCCAGGACCAGAGCCGTTACCTAGAGCCAGGAGTTGCCGTGTGTGCTGCAGCCACAGGAACCCAGCAAATCCTCAGTCTCCTCGCTGTGCTCTGTGAAACCCTGAGTCCTGGCTTGCTCTCCCACTGCACACCGCTTTGCTCAGACAGCAAGGTGTTGTCGATAAAGAGGGAAATCTGATTCTCTCTCTGCAGCCTGTTCATTGTGCTCCTCTTGTGCCCTGACATCGCTCCCAGACGTGCTTGCTCTGCGCCTGCTGAGCTGTTGGCTCAGGCTGCTGGGATTGTATTTTAAAACACTGAAAGTCCTTTCAGAAGGGGCTGGAATCAAAGCCAACCGAAAGTATCACTTAGGACAAGAGCTTGTCTAGAAACCTCCGCTGCAGTTTCTCCGCAGCCACTGCTCCTCTTGCAACCACTCCAGCTCATTTTTCTGCCGTACCTCCTGGCGATCTTTATAAACACCTTCCCGCACTGGTCAATAAATCATTGTATTTCAAAATAACTCTTGTTTTCCTTTGCTAGGACGGAGCTGGCGGAGGGAATCTTGGAGCCGCAGGAGTCCCTGAAGTTAAACTTTAACCAGACGTGCGTTCAGAGTCCGCTGCTGCACCGGCTGTGGGCCTCTGCTGTTCTGTGCTGCATGGCAGGTCGGTGTCTCGCCCAGGCCTCGCGCTCTCTGGGGATTCCTGCATGCTTCTTCGTGTTGTGCCCAAAGAAACACCCTGATGCTGCGTCAAAACATCGCAGTGCCGTGTCCTGCCCCGGACCTGGCGTGTCCTGTCCCCTCTGCTGTCCCAGCCCCTGCTAGTTGCGTGGAGCCCCAAGCCAGGGGGGCAGCGGCGGCTGTAGGAGGTTTTCTGGGAGTGGGGAACAGGAGCTCGAAGCAGCTGGTTGTGGCTTGGAGCAGAAATGGAGTTTGAGCAGACTGGGTCTTTTATCAGCTCTGTTGCTTAACCTCCTTTGGTTTCATTTGTTGTTTCCTGGGTCACTTGGTGACAGCAGCGAAGCTGATGCTGCTGCAGGAATCCCTGTCTCAGAAATTCCTCCTCTCTGTGTTTAGCATTGGCCTGATGGTGATTTTAAAAGCGGATGAACTGCCCATGTGGCATCTGTACAGTGCTCTGGTGTGCTGGAATGAGAAGGGAGTAGATGCAGGAGTTTTCTGATCATAAGCTGAGATTGTGGCTGTGCACAAGCAGGTGGTTTGTTGGGGACGTTTGTCATCTGGTTCAGCTCCTGCTGTACAGCTGAGGTTGCACCAGAGGCGTTTATCAGGCAGTGACGTGTTCTGGGGAGGGTGTTACCAGGTTGATGTCGGCTCTGTTGAGCAGGGAGAGATGGTTTTTTTCCGGCTCTGATCTGCTTGAATTGCTGGTTGTGAAATGTTTGCTTTTATTCTTGCTTACAGGCCGTCATTAGAGTGTTTCAAATGTAGTTTTTGTCTCTCAAAGGTGGCACTATCCTTCACAATTTGAAAACCTTTGTCCTGTGTGCCACCTTGTGAAAAATCCCTGGGGTCATCTTCCCAAAGCTTTTGCATTGACATTTGATTTTTGCTCATCTCACTCTTGATGCCGATGAGCAGTTCACAGGTGTTCCCTGTTCCAGGTCCCTCTCCAAGGTGTGCGCTTCTGGCTTTTATTGCTCTTGTGTTTTCCGGTATTAGCCTGAGAACCTGTGTGTACCAGCCAACACCATCATTTGTTTCTTCTACTGCAAGCTCTGGTGTTGCTCTCCTTTTGTGATGAATTTCCCTGTGTTTTGAGTCTTTGAGTGCTGGCAGTCACACAGACCCCTGCAGTTGTACGTTGTCAAAGTCGAGCAGGTTCTCAGCAGATATTCATGCAGGAAACCTTTCTTTAATTCTCTTTGTTGTGACATGGTTCACTTATGGATTCCTTTCCCAATAGCACCGGTGTCTAGGGTGTTCAGTCCTAGTAATGGGTCTGTTGGTGCATTCATTACACTCTGGTTTGGGTTTTTGTCTTTTTCTGTGGCTACGTTTAACACGTCCTTGTTGCTTGCTGAGGATTCCTGCCATATCTGTATTCATCTCACTGTGTCTCACCCAGGACCCAGCCGTAGAGATTTAATATTAACTGCAGTGGTCCTAGCTTTTGTTAAGACACACGAATGTTATATTTCACTTGGTGGTCCCTCCTCCCAAACTGCTTGAAAGCAGTGAATTCCTGGTCTTGATGGTTTCACAGACTCCCAGCCTGGTTGGGTTGCAGGGCCCTCTGCAGATCCCCCAGCCCAGCCCTGCTCACGCAGGGTCACAGAGCAGATCACACAGGTCGGGCCAGGCGGGTTTGAATGTCTCAGAGAAGGAGACTCCACAATATCTCTGGGCAGCCTGGTCCAGGCTCTGGCACCTCCCAGCAAAGAAGTTTCTCCTCGTGTTCAGATGGACCCTCCTGTGTTTCAGTCTGTGCCCGTTGCCCCTCACCCTGGCGTTGGGCACCACTGAACAGAGTCTGGTCAATCCTCTTGCCCTGTAGCCTCTCAAAAACTTGGAAAGCAGCAGGCAAAAGAACCTCCATTTCACTCCCAAAAATAAACACGATCCTTTTGATGTCTTCACTTGGCATCCAGGCTTCTGTATCGCTTACGTTTGGGGTTGGCAGCTTCTTCCTTACACTGGGAGGTGATGTCGATCTCCTGGCACCGTTCTGGGGGGGCTCTCGGTTTGTGGCCACCCCTGTCAGTGCTGGGGGGGGCAGGTGCTGGCTGGAGGCCCCACGCAAGACCCTCCGCAGAGGTGGCACACGCTGAAGCTGTCCCAGCTGGCTGGGACGTTGGGCTGCTTCATGGTGACCTTCTGCCCCAGGGACCAGGCTGGGTCTGGATTCCACCTCGGTGCCTAAATCTGGCTATGAGGATTTTAACTTCAGATGTGTGAGTTTGGAAATGGGAATTTGGCATTTTTGGAAGTAGTAAAATGTGATGCAGGTAGCATATACATAATTAACAGAGCTGTTAACTATGTTAACTTACCTGCTCAGCATCCCTCGTCTCTTGGAAGTGGCAAGACCACTCTGACGGGTTCTGTACACAGAAAAAATAGATTTGGGGGTGGGATGAATTCCCGGTGGAATTGTTCATCAGAATATATGGGAATATCCAGAGGGCAGATTTAATAATTACAAAACACTTGTCTGTGTGGGAAAATTTCCTGATTTGAATTACTCGGCCAGCGCTTCCCCTCCCTCAGGTGCACCCATGGAATCACGATTCCACAAGGAAGCTATATGGGTGTCACCAGGGTGGTATTTCCTTGCATGGTTGCTCCCTGTATATGAACACCAGAATGCAGCCTCATACCTGGGTTAGATGGCTGTTGCACAATATGAGGTTTAATGTCAGAGGAAGACAAAGTCTCGTACTGCTCCATTTTCTATGAATTCATAGCAGCATTTGGCTTCCTGGAAAGTCAACCTACAAATAGGCAGCGTGGGTGAGCACAGCTCTGGAGACCTGCGGAGGGCACGGCACAGAGGGCAGGCACGCTGCAAAGCGTTTGGTTGCTGCTCAGTGAAATCAATCATCAAAGAACGGGGCTGTCTGCTTCAGCTGGAAGGGGAAGGTGTCTTCAGCTCCTCTCTCTGCTCGCTGTTGCCCACAAGAGCTTCCAGCTAACGTGCAAGCGCATGTGGCACTTCCACGTTGTGCAAACTGAGATTTCAGCCTCAGTTTTCTCCTGCCAGGGAGCTCCAGGGCAGGTGACACCCTTGGAACCCATCAGCCAGCGCTGCTGCAGGCGGGTGCTGGCCGGAGGGGTGCTGGCCGGAGGGGTGCTGGCCGGAGGGGTGCTGGCTGGAGGGGTGCTGGCCGGAGGGGTGCTGGCGGAGGGGTGCTGGCGGAGGGGTGCTGGCCAGGGTCTGTGTAGGTGCTGGGGCAGGTTGGGCTCTGGGCTGACCCCGCTCAGGCTGCAGTGTCATGGTGTGAAGGCAAATGGTACCTGGGGTGCATGAGGAAGAGTGTGACCAGCAGGTTGAGGGAGGTTTATCCTCTCCTTCTATTCTGCCCTGCTCTGCATCTGCAGTTCTGCGTCCAGTTCTGTGCTCCCCAGTTTAAGAAGGACAAGGAATTAATGGAGAGAGTCCAGTGGAGGGACACAAAGATGCTGAGGGGTCTGGAGCATCTTTGTGATGAGGGGAGACTGAGAGAGCTGGGGCTGTTCAGCTGGAGAAGAGAAGCTGAGAGGGATCTGATCAATGCTGACCAATATCTCAGGGTGAGCATCAAGAGGATGGACCAGACTCTGTTCAGTGGTGCCCAACGCCAGGGTGAGGGGCAACGGGCATAGACTGAAACACAGGAGGGTCCATCTGAACAGGAGGAGAAACTTCTTTGCTGGGAGGTGCCAGAGCCTGGACCAGGCTGCCCAGAGCGGCTGTGGAGTCTCCTGCTCTGAGACATTCAAACCCACCTGGCCCGACCTGTGTGATCTGCTCTGTGACCCTGCGTGAGCAGGGTTTGGGCTGGGGGATCTACAGAGGCCCTGCAACCCAACCAGGCTGGGATTCTGTGACTCTTTAAGGGCCTCATCCTGCCAGGCACTGGGTGCCGAGCAGAGCGTGGTGGGTCAATGGCCAGAGTAGGGTTGATATGGTAGAGCTGGCAACAGGGCTGCCAGATTAAGTGACTCACCTGCTCCAGCCTCGTTTCCGTGTCAGTTTAAGACCCAAAATGAACGAGGGGAGGGTGGGGGAAGGCAGGGCAGGGAGAGGCACCCGCAGGTAGAAACCCCGTCACCCTGGGAGCAGGTGAGTCAACTGCCATCAGCCTCGTTTGTCTCTTTGCTTAGAGAATTTACAGAGCGAAGGGAACGCTCGTGCGGTTTTTCAGCACTTGCACTGCTCTGGGTGTTGGGTGCTGGGTCCTGCAGCCCACGGGGCTGATGAGGAGCCGACCCACAGCGAGCGAGGGTCCCCCGGCCAGCCCGGCTCTCGCCCCGGCTGCAGCTCACGGGGTTTGCGTTGCAGCACAAAAGCAACTGGGCAGCCCCTTAATTCACAGCAAAACCAAATTGAGTCCTGACTGTGCTCATCTCTCATGCGTGGTGCCACCTTCCTGTGCTGCTCCCAGCCACTCAGGGTGGGCTGATTAATGACTTCATAGGAGGAAAGAGATCTCCCCTGCCAGGCCTCCGTGTTCCTCCTCGTTCCTGTATTACCGGCTTTACAGGTTTTTCTGCAAACAGCCCCGTCCTTGCGCAGGCTCTTGACTCGGGCTGGGGGAGAAGTCAAGTCCTGCTGGCCCACAGTGGGGGTGGGAAGGGACAGGGCTCAGATTTGGGTCTTTCCCAAAGGCGGGATGAACTGAACCTGCTGAGTTCTGTTTTGTGGAGATTCGGGCCAGGCTCAGAGTGAGATGAGCAGCGTCTCCTCTGACTCTGCGGGACTTGTGCGAGGATGCAGAGGTGTCTGGGAAGCCTGGGCTTTGAGTCTCCGCGTTGTTCTGGCCCTGGCTGGGGAGGGCTGGCTGCAGGGAGCCCCCAGCCCCATGTCACCCCGTGCAAGCAGATGTGTCCCCAGGAGCAATATGCGAGGAAATGGCAGGTATGATTGTATTTCCAATGGCCGTGACTTGTTCGGATGGTTCAGGTGGTGCCACCCAGTCGGTGCTTATCACGTGGCTTTTCTTGCAGGCTCCCAGGAGATTCACATTGATGAGAAAACCGTCAGCCCTCACCTCAGCCTGTCAGAAGACAAGAAAACCCTGACCTTCAGCCCCAAGAAAGGAAAGGTGAACTTGGACTGCCCTGAGCGGTTTGACCACTGGCCCAACGCTTTGGCCACTCTGGCTTTCCGCTCGGGCGTCTGCGCGTGGAAGGTCAGCGTGGAGCAGAGCTGCGCCTACAAGCTGGGGGTTTGCTACAGCTCCCTGCCCAGGAAGGGCTCTGCCAACGAAGGCCGCCTGGGCTTCAACGCTGCCTCCTGGGTCTTCTCGCGCTACGACAAGGAGTTCAGGTTCCTGCACGCCGGGCAGCCGCGGGCGGTGGAGCTGATCAAGGCTCCGGCCGAGATCGGGGTGCTGGTTGACTTTGCGGGAGGGGAGGTGCTTTTTTACGACCCCGATTCCTGCGCCATCCTCTTCTCCCACAGGGAGAACTTCACAGAGCCCCTCTATCCCGTTTTTGCTGTGGCACACCAGAGCATCTCACTTGTCCAGTGAGTGAAACGTTGCACTCGCTGAGGGGCTGAATATACCACTGTATGTACAGTGACTGTATATACACTATACAGTACATTTGTGGGGGGAAGGAAGCCCAGACGGGGTTGCTGGCTCATGTACCGTGGTGGTCAGACAAGAGCTGCCTTCACAGACTCCCAGCCTGGTTGGGTTGCAGGGCCTCTGCAGATCCCCCAGCCCAGCCCCTGCTCACACAGGGTCACAGAGCAGATCACACAGGTCGGTCCAGGCGGGTTTGAATGTCTCAGAGCAGGAGACTCCACAGCCGCTCTGGGCAGCCTGGTCCAGGCTCTGGCACCTCCCAGCAAAGAAGTTTCTCCTCCTGTTCAGATGGACCCTCCTGTGTTTGAGTCTGTGCCCGTTGCCCCTCACCCTGGCGTTGGGCACGACTGAACAGAGTCTGGTCCATCCTCTGACACCCACCCTGAGATATTGATCACATTGATCAGATCCCTCTCAGCTTCTCTTCTCCAGCTGAACAGTCCCAGCTCTCTCAGTGTCTCCTCATCAGAAAGATGCTCCAGACCCCTCAGCATCTTTGTGTCCCTCCGCTGGACTGTCTCCATTAATTCCTTGTCCTTCTTAAACTGGGGAGCCCAGAACTGGGTACAGAACTCCAGATGGGGCCTCACCAGGGCAGAGCAGAGGGGGAGGAGGAACCTCCCTTGACCCGCTGCTCACACTTTTCTTAATGCACCCCAGGTACCATTGGCCTTCTTGGCCATAGGGCAAATTGCTGGCTCAAACTGTGTCTGTTCTTTGCATTTTATGGCAGTTTTCCTCTCCTGGAGGGTACACCCACCCTGTGCCTGCTGGGGTGAGGGCTCAGGGTAACGCCTGGCTCTGCCAGCTCCATCTGGGTGAATCATTTAATTCCTCTCTGCCCAGTGGCAGGTTTCCAGCCCGACTGTAGGCTTTAGAAAACAGGAGAAATGTTAAAGAGGCGTGTTTGCAGAAACGGCACAGAGGAGGCACAGGGGAAGGGACATCACTGGGACACACTTTTGGGAAGAGTCCCATGCCAGAGCAGGAACGCTGCGGGGGGGCTGTCACTTGGGGGGGACCCCACAGTGGGCAGGGGCCCCTGGGGGCTGTGGCCCATGCAAGAGCCCAGCCCAGAGCAGAGGAGTGGGCAGCAAGGGGCAGCAGAGAGAAACCTCATCTGAACGCCGCTCCTCACCTTGCCAAAGGGAGAGGAACGTGGCAGAAACACGTGGCGCTGATGTTAGGCAGGGAGGAAGCAGAGGTGTTGAGCCAGGGAGAAGGGCAAGAAAGGTGTTTCCTCAACTATTTAAAATTTCTTTATTTCTTAATACCCAAATCAGTAATGCAAAGTTTATGTTAATTGACAATATGTTAAATTAAGTGAAATTCCCCATCTCCAGACTGTTTTGCCCGCAGCAGGAGGGCTGTGGCTGCCTCCCGGCCACCGCTGTGCTGGGGACAGGGGGATGTTACCTGTCCCTCTCCCAGAACGAGGCTTCTGGAGGGCAGCTTGACCCTGTCCCCAGCTCTTCCATAGAATTTTTAGAGCAATGAAAGTCATCAGCAGCCACGCTGAGTGTGTCAGGTACATTTTATTGTAGGACCCCCCTCCTGCTCTGTGGCAGCACTGTTCCCTGTGCTCAGAACCACTTGCTCTTTTCCCTGCTCACCCAGCAGTGAGAAATCCCACAGCAGGACCAGTTCCCAGCTCAGCAGCTCCTCCGAAATGCAGCTACCCCTTCTCAATGAGAGCCAGCAGGTGGCCGAGCGTGGGCAGGACGTGCTCGCGGGGCACCGCCGGCTCCTCGCCCTGCCCGGCTGCCCGGAGCAGAAAGCCGTGCATGCCCACGGCCCGCGCTGCCCGGTAATCCCGGGTGTAGTCGTCCCCGACGTGAGCAGCCTGCCCCGGGGGGACCCCTCCAAGGCGCAGGGCTTCCTCAAAGATCCTCCTGTCCGGCTTGGCGAAGCCCGCAGCCTCGGAGGTGAGGACGAATTCAAAGTGGTGCCGCAGGTCGCACTGGGAGAGGATTTTCTCCAGCCGGTTGTCGAAATTGGAGACGACCCCCATGTGGAAGCCACGCTGGCGGCACCGGCTCAGGGTCTCGCTGGCTCCCGGCAGCACCTCCCAGTTCTGGGCGCTGCAGTAGTCACGGTAGAGGTTTTCAGCCATCAGCGTTACGATGCTGTCGTCCTGCACACCTGCGAGCCTGAAGGTCTGTCCCACGACATCCAGCCACCACTGCTGGGAACTCAGGCCCTGGTCCTGGCCGTAGTTGGGGAACCGCCGGCTCTGGGCCCCGTACGCCTCCCGGAACGCCTGGCTCAGCGCCGGGGGCCGCAGCTGCAGCCCGTGAGCCCGGGCCTCGGCTGCATAACTCTCCCCCACCGGCCGCCGCAGCCGCAGCAGCGTGTCCTTCACGTCCCACGTCAGTAAGCGCAGCCTAAGCATGGCTCAGTAAGGCTTGGGACTAAGGGGAACCCGGGACAAGCAGGGAGGCGAGAGCCAGATGCCGGTTGTGTCAGCGGGGTTTGGGCACCGGCCCCTCGCCACGTCCCCCCGCGCGGGGCGTTCAGGGGTCCGCACCGCGGTGTGGCGGGGGGGACGGAGGGAGGCCCCGCTCCGAGTCCCAGGGTGCAAAGTCCCCCCGGCCCGGGCGGCTGCCGCTCCCCCGCGGGTGCTGCAGCGGGGCCGGGCTGGACTAGGGCGGGTGCCGGGGGTTACCGGGGCGGGTGGGCCCTGCGGGGGCTGGGGGTGCGGGGGGAGCCCGGGGCGCACCGGGCCGGGGCTGCAGGGGGTGCGCGCACCCGGAGCCCACGGGCGGCCCCGCCCCTTCCGGAAGCTCCGCCCCTTCCGGGAGCCCCGCCCCACGCTCAGGCCCGTCCCGCCGCCTCCTCCCTCAGCCAGCGCAGCAGCTGCGGCGCGAAGTACGTGATGATGGTGTCGGCCCCTGCGGAGAGAGCGGGCGCTGGAGCCGCCCCGCGGGCGGGCGGACACACGGGGACACACGGGGATGGGGTCGGGGTTTGAGGGGAGAGGGCCCCGCGGCCGCTCGCCTCACCTGCGCGCCTGAAGGCCGTGACCGCCTCCCTGACAGCGGCCTCCAGGCTGAAGGCCCCGGCCTGGGCCCCGTGCCACAGCATGGCGAACTCCCCTGAGACGTGGTACACGGCCAGCGGGTGCGTGGGGTGCTGCGGGGAGGGAGGTCAGCGGGGCGACAGGCGGGGGCCACCCCTCCCTGTGGCCAGTGTCCCCTCCCCACACCCCCCCGATGCCCCCGGGGTGCCCCAGCACCCACCACAACATGCGAACCCAACAGTCATGGCCCCTCTTGCTTGGGCATCCAGACTGGCCACCCCTCACACACACCTGCCCTCCTCAGGACACCCTGTGCTCTCACTGTCACAGGAGTTGCTTACTCGAGCCTTGACCTCCCTCACAAGGTCCAGGTAGGGCATCCCCGGCTTCACCATCAGCATGTCCGCTCCCTCACGCACGTCCCGGTCCTGTCAGGGGAACATGTGTGACCCCTGCAACTCAGGGTATAGAATCGTAGAATCATAGACTCATTTGGGTTGGAAGAGACCTTTAAGGTCATTGAGTCCTACTGTTAACACCAGCACTAATCCATGTCCCTGAGAACCTCATCTAAATGCCTTTTAAACCCCTCCAGGATGGTGACTCTCCCACTGCCCTGGGCAGCCTGTTCCAATGCCCAACGGCCCTTTGGGGAAGAAATTGTTCCCCAGATCCAACCTCAACCTCCCCTGGCGCAACTTGAGGCCGTTTCCTCTGGTCCTGGCGCTTGTTCCTGGGGAGCAGAGCCCGACCCCCCCTGGCTCCAAGCTCCTTTCAGGCAGTTCAGAGATCAGAAGGTCTCCCCTCAGCTCCTGTTCTCCAGGCTGAACCCCCCAGCTCCCTCAGCCGCTCCCATCACACTTGTGCTCCAGCCCCTTCCCCAGCTCTGTTCCCTTCTCTCAACTCGCTCCAGCACCTCAAGGGCTTTCCTGTCATGAAGGGCCCAAAACAGTCCTTGTCCCCACACCGGGGACCACCTCTCCAGCAGGCTGGCGGGCACCACATTTCTCCTTCTTGAGAGGGAAGAGCCTTGGCTATTTTGGCTGTTATTCCTCCTTCCATCTTCTGTCCCCAACCCCCCTGGGCTTGCTCTCCCCAAACCCATGGCTCTTGCTGCTGCCTGGGGCAGCCTGACCCCCCTCACTCACCACGGCTCGCAGTGCCAGGCCACGGGCCCCCGGGGGCAGCTGGTAGCATCGTCTGTCTCCGAAGGCGGGTTTGGAGAGTGCAGCGTCCCTGGTGATGGGCAGGGCAGAGGGCAAGGGGTGAGGATGAGCACGGCTCCCCATGCCTCTTGCCCCGCAAAGCTTCAAAAATCTGAGGACAGACTAGGACAAGTGTCTGAGCTGTTTGGGCCAGGAAAAGGGGGCTCTCTTGACTCGCCTCAGTGCCCCAGGATCACACTGAGGGGTCCAAGAGATCCAGGTTGGCCCTGGGAGCTGAGCTTTAACACCTGCTGCCCTCCCTGTGCCCAGAGTCTGGGGTAAGATTGTGTCAGACATTTTCTTTTTGCTCTTTTTCTCTCAGGGATGCCCCGTCAGGGTCAGGCCATTCTTGGGACGAGGTCTAATGGCTGCCTGAGCTCAGGTTTGTCCCCATGGCCACCCTGTGTGGCAACAGCGGCTCCTGCAACTCCTCGCTGCTCCTGGCAGCTGCAGCTCCAGCCCCGCCTGCCCACCCACCAGCGCCAGGACGAGCAGGCGACAGACTACAATGCAGATCAGCCGGTGATGTCCCCAGCAGCCAGCCTCTCCTGGGCAAGGTGCAGGTGTCTCCCTTTGCACTGGCAAGAGGGTGGAGGCTGCTCCACAGCGACCAGCATGGCTCCAGCTGCAGCCCAGGCTCTGGCTGAGCCCCCTCCCCAATTAACTATCTGGGCACACACCTCCTGGTGCCACCTGGGGACACTCCTGGCCAAGGGACAGACCCACCTGAAGGGGCCGTAGAAGCACGAAGCAAACTTGGCGCTGTAGCTCATCACGGAGACCTGCAGAGGAGAGCGGAGCTGTGAGGGCCAGAAGCTCAGTGCTGCATCCCGGCACCAGGGCAGCAGCGATTCTCTCTCACGGCTGTTTTATCCTCTGCCCCACATCCTCCTTCCCCTGCCAGAGGCCTGGCACCTTGCTGTCCCCACATCCAGCCAAGGACATTCCCTTCCTGTGTGCAGTGGTGTAGGGAGATGCCTGCGGCACATCCTGCAATGTGGGGTTTGCTTCTCCCACTGCTTGCCCAGGTCCTCTGTGGTGCAGCCTTCCCAGGAACATCACTCCTGCCCTGGGCACACACAGGGTGGTCCTGAGCTCACCTTGTTGCCCAAGTCGTTGGAGATCAGTGCATTCTTCATGGCCGCGATGCGCCCGTCCATCATATCTGAAGGGGCAACGATGTGGCAGCCTGCAGGGAGAGACCGGAGGTGCCGAGATGTGCCTGAGGCCATGACTCTGCCCGCGGGAGGATGTGACCCCAGGGACAGAGCAGCCCCAATTGCCTGCAGCGCTGCCAGGGCCAGCGTGGGAAGGCAGGGGCAGCTCCCCCGGCTCAGAGCAGAAGCTCTCGCAGCCAGAGCCCAGCCCTGTCAGCCTCTGGGCCTCCAAAAACGAGATGGGGGGAGTCCACGAGAGTCAAATTCACGTACTGGTGGCAGGAAGGTCCCCACCTGCTTTGGCATAGGCCAGTGCCACTTCTGCCAGCCGCTGGCAGCTGAGCTCGTTCTGGATAGTGCCGTCTTCACGCAGAATGCCTGGGAGACAAAGCTGGGGTCAGGGCAAAGGCCAGGTGGCCGGTTGCCTCGATCCCCAGAGTGGCTCTTGCTACACAGGTGCTCAGAGCAACAGCGAGGAACATGTTAAGAGAGCTGGATAAGGACCAGGAGGCAACGACAGAGCCCTCCAGAGACTGGACACAACACGTTGGAGCGCCAGGGAAGGTATGAGAGAGGTGAAGGACACAGCCAGGTGCTCAGATGGAGTCAGATGGCCAAGGAGTGGCTGCCTGAACCCCCTGTGTTTCCCACCCTGCTGTCAAAACCCAGGAGAGGTCTCCCAGGCTCAGCTGCACCAGTACTGGGGAGCCAAGCCTTGGGGCAGGAGCTGCCCAGGCCCCAGCAGCACCCGCAGCTCCTCAGCTGAAAACAGCAAATCCCCAGAGACTCCCAGTGCCTGGAAAACACCCGCAGAGCAGCCCGGGACCGCAGGCTGTGCGCTCACCACAGTGCCCATGGGAGGTGTACGGGCACAGGCAGACATCGCAGGCTACGAGCAGCTCCGGGAAGGTGCAGCGGATCTTCTTGATCGCCTGGATGGCAGGCGTGTCCTCTGCATCGGCAGCTGAGCCTCTCTCGTCCTGTGAGAAGATAAATGCTTCAGCACACAGAGCCGAGGGCTTCCCACCAGTTCCTCTGTGGCAGCAGTTCTGCTCAGGAAGCATTTTCTGAACCATGAAACTGTGACACAGGGCGGTGTGACCACCACTGATGGGAACGTGCTTCTGAGCAGCGACTGCAGGTCTCAGGGCCACCTGCAAGAGCTCTGGGAGCTTTTTGAGTGTCACCACAGTCTCCCATCCCCATCCTGCTCTGCTGAGCAGAGTACAAGCACACGCAGTGACCCTTAACTGCTCCTGTTTGATCAGGAGCTCCCCCGGCCCCGCACTGCTCTCCCACATCCCTGTGGCTGCCCCAAGCCCCCTGTCACCTCCCCGCACACCGACCTTGTGGACCTTGCTGGGCACCCCGAAGATCAGCACACACTTCAGACCGTCCTCGACGAGGGGACGCAGCATCCCCTCCAGCTTGTTTACGCCATACCTGAGAAGAGCAAAGCGAAGGGGCTGCCAGGGACCCAGACCTGCGCCACGGGGTGAGCCGCTCTGTGATTTGGGTGCTGGTCTGTGAGCAATGCAGCATCCACAAGCACCCCCATCAAGTCAAGCAGCAACTGGAGGTATAGGGGAGGCGTACAATGGGAGGAACAATCCAGGACCTTATCTGGGGCTCCAGTAGCATTATCTCCCCGGCATGGACACTCTCTGCTCTGAAGGGACGTGCATGCCCTGCCCTTGGATCCCTTATCTCGGTGTCCCTGTTGCAGATCATCCCAGCTCCACAGGGGACCACCCGCAGGCTCTCTGAGCACAGCCCCAGCGCCGAAGCAGATGAAGACAGGAGCTGCCAGCCTTGCAAGATCCAACGCAGGCCCGGAGCCCCTGTCCTTGCACAGGGTTTCCAGCTGCTGCTGGAAAGCCTGTTCACTTCCAGCTTCCCAGCGTGCCCAGGCCACACAATGTGCGAGTGCTCTGGGACACTGCAAGACCCTGGCACTGTCCCTGCCAGTACCGGTACTTTCCCAGCGTCCCCAGTGTGATTCCCACCACTCCCTTAGGGGACGAATGCTCCAGCCCTGCCTGATGCTGGGGGATCCCCAAGCAGGGCCCATAGGGGGCTGGAAGTGTCACCCCTGGCCCACGTTCATCTCAGGACGTACATCAGCCCTGCTCGAGCACGGGGCAGGTAGCAAGCACAGGCAGCAAGTGCGGGCAGCGAGCATGGGCAGCGAGCACAGCACGGAGGGGCCGGGTTCTTACCTGGCTTGTCCCGGCAGGCTGGGGATCGGCTCCACTGCATCGGGGCTGTCACTGCAGGAGGGGATGGGACAGAGACATGAGGACTTGGTGTGAGAAAGACACCCTTACCCCAGGCTCATCCACGGGGAATCTGAACCTCTCGACGAGCTCAGGGAGCACCTAAACCTGTCAACCTGAGTGTGATCCACCCCTAACCCAGAGAGCCGGGGCTCACTCACGTCACAAAAATGGGGTAGATGAGGTTGGAGGCATCGAAGGTGGTTGCTGTACACTGCCAGGAGCGCAGCACTGGGTGGAAGTAGCCGCTGTGAAGAAGGGAGTCTGCCTGCATTGTGGGCTGTGGAGGACACTCTGAAACACCAGAAGAAGCGGCAGGCTGGTTAGCAGCGGTGTCCGGGTAAGCTACCGCCATTGGAACACGCGAGGAGGGGGCTGAGATCCGGGCAGCCGCCATGGCACCGTCCCTGTCCTGCTCCAGACACACACATGGAGCACAAGCTGCAGCCCAGCAGCTTCATCCCAATGCTCCTGGGCGCCACAGGACCCACAGCAGCAGCCGCAGCATGGCCCTTCCCGTGAACAGGGACGATGCCGATTCCTCCTCACAAAACCTCCCAATTCTGGGCGTGAACCCACCAATTTACAGCCACCAGTGTCCTCCTGCAGCAGAAACACATTCACACAGTTCAACCACCCTCCTCAGGCTCCCCCTGGTTTAGCTTTTGTAACCGAACCAGCAGTTATCTTATGATGAGACAGTCATTAATTAATTCGCTTTACTTTTGCATAACACTGTGTAACTGTGCGATACAGCTTTTTAATACAGAGTAGTGAAAAGCTGCTCTGCATAGCACCAAGTATGCACGGCCATGGTGTAACGGTGGAGTTACAGAAGCGTGCGGGCACTGGATGAGAGAGGGGCAGGATCAGCCTGAAGTCACCAGGGCTTTAAACCCCACAGTCACACAACTTACTACTGGATACAGAAAACGGGCAAAACTGATTCCAGCAGTAACAAAGAACAATTACTCAACATACATAAATCAAGCGTTAGCTGTGTTATTGTTGAAACTTTTTCCGTAGCAATATTTTTTTTTTCTGTAACAGATCTAGTAATAATTCTGCAATTAGACCGTTACGATTTAAATTTCCATTAGCACTAAACTCTCCTCAACTTGTGGAAGGGGCTGGAGGAAGGCAGCTGCCCTGGGACGAGGCATTTGGCTGTAGCACGGACGAGAGCAGCTGTTACGGCCCTGGGAAACGCGACCTGAACAACAAACTGTTTGTACAGAGCGGCCTCAAGGACTTCGCTGGCTGCACACACAGGGCCGCGTCCCACAAACACCCTGAGCAGAGGGTGCGATTCCCTCCTGCTGCCCCAGGAGACAAGCAGCAAAGTCCATACTGGAGACCACAGATATTGTTTTGAGAGGTGAAACCCGCGGGAGGAGCTGGAGGCTCCTGTGAGCACGGGCGGATTCCTGCGCTGCAGCCCCAGACAGGGCTTCCCTGGGGAGACACAGCGGAGACGAGGACAGGACCTGGCTCAAAGGAGCGCCCCAGTTCCCAGTCCCATCCCAGGAGGGATTCCTCACACAATAAACCTCGCCCCACAGTGAGCAGACACAGCTCAGAACATCCCAGGACACAGTCCGGGGGAGAAAGTTTTACACCAGCACCCACGACACCAGTCAGCAACAGAGCTGGGCAGGAGGTGGCCCCATTCTTCTGCAAAACCTTTAACTGGAGGTGTTCATCTGTTTGAAGAGCATTCAGACATTCCAGTGCTGAGCCAAACTCTCAGCCTCTATCAGGCCACCCCAGTGCACGGACACTTGCCATAAAGGGGCACTGCATTCAGGCCAGGACTCCTGCACCCCCAGTGATTGTCTCTGCCTGGGGATGGGGGAAAAAGCTCCTCTCAGTTACCTACTGGCTTAGAGGTACAAAAACTGTATAAGAAAATCGGACGGTGCTTGTGGGGGATACAGAGCAGCTGCCGGGCACGCTGGCAGTGCCACCACATCACTTGGCAAGTGATTTTTAGCTCTGGAAAGCGGCCGCTGGAGTCCTTAGTGGCAGGAAGGGGTGAACTGGAGTTGGCAGCTCCAGCACAGGGGCTGGGCTGTGCAGGCAGGGGGGCAGGCAGGGCTGCGGGCAGGGGGGGCAGCCTTCGAGAACAAAAGGCTCAGTGAACAAAATGCACCTTGAGAATCCAAAAAATGCCTTAAGCAGTTAATCCCGCAGGAGGGAAGGGTGCAGGGCCGGGGTGGGACCAGGGGCACCTGACTCTGTCTGGGACAGATAGAAGCTGCAGCTCCAGAAACTGCCCTCTCCTGGGAAGGAGGTGATGGGCACCCACGGAATGGCAGAGAGGAGATAACCGCCAGGACGGGTGGGCCTGGCAGAGCACCCATGTGGCCGGGGAGCCGGGGCCTCCGTACGAGCCCCACGTCCTGCAGAAGCTGCCGGCTCCCCTTGCCCACACAGGGCACCCACTCGGATGAGGGCACCGGGGTTTTACAACTGCAGAGCCGCTGTGTGCCCCACGGCTGCCCCACAGCAGAGCAAGGGCTGCAAGAGTGCCGTGATAAGGGGATGCTGCACATTTGTTACACCCCAGAATGGGGCTGTTTCCCCCCCAGGGCTCCCAGCAGAGCACATGTGCCTCTTTCTCTGATATTAAATGCCCAAATCTGTATTTCTATAGCAACTTGCTTCATGGAGACCTCAGCATCAGTAAGGACGTTCAGGCGAGCCCTGCAGCACCCTCCGTCCCGACAGATGGCTCCACAGCAGAGCAGTTTCACCTTTGCTCCTTCCCATCGGGACTGCTCGAGGAGCAGTGCAACCCTGGAGCACCCAAACCTGCACCTTTGCCGAGCCCAGGCCCGCGGCGCTGACCTGGGGTCCTTGCTGCATTCGAGGAGAGTGGAGCGACTGCAGAACAAGAGAACACCACACAGGCCGTCCTCCCGTTTGCACCGGCACAATTTAAACAAACTTAGTGGAAGGGCTGAAGCCAGACACGCCACATGCCAAGGGTGAGCTGCAAAGCTCTGCTCCAGCTGCTGACAGCACGGCCCAGCTGGCGGCTGCCTGTTCACTGTCGGGACACGGGGAAGCTGCTTTCCAGCATTTTGGGATACAGGAATGGATGCAGCCCGTCCTTCTCTGTGCAACTATTCACCTGAAGTCCTGGGGAGATACAAGCTCCCAGGTGGGAGCAGGGATGGACTACAGCGTACCCGGAAAGCAGAGCTCCCCAGGGAGATAACAGAGCTGCAGGTTAATTAACAGTCACTAACAAAGGTCAAGATGTTAATGAAGATTTGCTCCTCGAGGTACGATCTGGAAATGAGGATTCTTGGGGATACTCGGGGGGGGTCTGTAATTACACCACAGCATGAGCGGGGGCTCAGGACCGACACGAACCCGCTGCATTACCCGCAGCTGCCCCGGGAACACGGGTTCCCGAGCAAAACCCGGGCTGTCCTCGCTGTGCGGTACCGAGCGCTGCCCTTCCTGCCCGCACCCAGCCGGTGCCTCCTTCCCCGGCCGGGCCCTGTCCTTGGAGTCGGCCCGGCCTCCGAGCAGCCCTAGTAGAGGCCAGAGCCAAGGACCGGGGCGACCGCCCCGTCTCCAGCCCCGCGATCCCCGACCCCGGCCCCCGCACTCACCTCCCGCAGTCACCGCGTCCCGCTCCGGCCGTGCGAGTCTCCCCAGAGCCCTCGCGATTTGCATGACCCCGCCCCTCTCATTGGCATAACCCCGCCCCCCTCGCGGGAAAGACGGCGGGAAGTCTCGCGCGGCGGAGCGCGGGAAAGGGCTGGAGGCGGCGCGGAACATGGGGGTGTGCAGGGGGGAGGAGGAGCGTTTTGGGTGCTCTGGGGTGTGGAGCGGGGTTGCGAGAGCTCGGAGCAGGGCTTTGGGGTGCTGAGGGGGCTGGAGCACCCCTGAGCCTGCCATAGGGGCATAGAGATGGGTTTTGGGGTGCTGGGAGGGCATAAAGCAGAGCTTTGGGGTGCTGGGGGTGCGTGGAACAGGGGTTTGGGATGCTGTGGGGGCCAAAAGCAGGGCCGAGTGTGAGATGGGGCCATGCAGATCGGTTTTGTGGTGCTGCAGGGGGACTTGGAGCCGGGTTTTGGGGTGCTGCGAGCATCTGGAGCAGGGTTTAGGGGTGCTACAGGGGCAGAGAGCATGGTTGAGTGTGCTGTGAGGCCAAGCAGATGGCTTTTTGGGGTGCTGCGGGGACCTGGACCAAGGGTTTGGGGGGCTGAGAGGGGTGGAGCAGGGTTTTGGGGTGCTGGAGGGGGCATAGAGCAGGACTTTGGGATGCTGGGAGGGGACAGAGCACTGCTATGGGGTGCTGTGGAAGCAGGGAGCAGGGCTTTGGGGTACCATGGGGAACCTGGAGCCAGGTTGTGGGGTGCTGATGGGTGTGGAGCAGGGCTTTGGGGTGCTGAGAGGGCATAGAGCAGGGCTTTGGGGTGCTGGGGGAGCATGGAATGGGGAGTTGGGTGTTGTGGGGGTCTGGAGCAGTGCTTGGGATGCTGGGGGGCATAGAACATGGTTTTGGGGTGCTGTGTGGAACTGGAGTGTTTCTTTGGGATGCTGGGGGGGCATGGAGCAAGGCGAGGGGTGCTGGGGGGGCTTCAGCAGTGTTTTGGGGTGCTGAGGGAGCATGGCACATGGTTTTGGGGTGCTGCAGAGGGTTGCCAAGCCGAGGGAGGCTGGAGCTACACTGTGACCTTACAGCATGCACACAGCACCTGCTGTTTTCTACAGCTCCTCAGAGCACGGGATACGCACAGATCAGGTTTATTAGTCTTCAGAAAGATCAGCCAAATTATAAAGCATTTTTCTAAAAAAAGGGGATTATTTTATCTTTTCTCCTGCTGTTCTGCAGCTCCCCCATGATAACCTCATTTCCGTGGCGCACTGCAGTGCATAAACCCCCAAATCTCTCCTCTTTTCCCCCACCCTCATGCCTCTCGCCAGGAGTGAGGGCGACATGGAGGCTCCTTCCACTGGGGATGCAAACATCACACCCAGACCGGTTCTCCCACAGCTGGAAAGCTGGTTCTTCTGAGTCTCCTCTCGCACAGAGGCCGTGTTGCAGCAGTCTTCATCCCTTCATCCTCCTTGCAGCTCCTCCTTGCTGTCAGCAGCTCCGTAAGCAGTGACACAGCCAGTTTGCTTCTGCCTGCACTGCACACTCAGGCATGTGCTGCTGCAACCCCAACCAGCTCGTTTTATTACAGGCAGAAATAAAGAGACTCCATTTCTGTTAAAAAAAAAATCTGGCTTTTATTTAGATATTGTTCCCTTCCAGAATGTGCATCCCAGATATGTATCAAAGAGGAAAAAAGGAAAAAAACAAAACGAGGAAAAAGAGCTATCAGGCAGGCCTTTTCTGTTGGAGATCTTGGGAAGGCATCATCAACTCAGTCTTTTCATCTGTTACTGACTGCGCGCCAGTAGAAACTGGACAGCAGAAAATCTTTGTTGATGCAGTTTTTTACAGGAACTGGGCATCTGCGTGATAAAAGCCATCATGCCATGAAAGCACAAAGGCAGGGCAGCTCTGGTGGGCAGCTCTGTGCCAGGTGTTTGGTGGAAAGAACATACTGTTCCTCACAAGTGCTATTTTAAAACTGCACATCAGCAAAACTCATGGGTTTTACTTAAATATACCTAAAACTTTCCTCAAATTTCCTTCACCAGACCTCAGTTTAGTCCAAATATTAGGGTTGTTAGTCTTCAAAAAGATCAAATAATAGAGCATTTTTTTCCCAAAAAGAAGCTTATCCTAATAGATACTTTCTCAAAGAAGAGAAAGGAAAGGCATCAAAACTAAGAATTCAAGTATAAAACAACAAACCTATGTGAGTACCAGGAATACCAACACTTTATTTTTCAACCCATTTTTCTTGAAGGAGGCATTTTGTCACCCCGATACCCCTTTTAAGTGTTCATTTTGCTTCAGATTTGTAACAAAATTCTTCTTGGTCCCCCAGGGCTTTAAAGACAAAACAAGCACTTTCAGTACTTAGATTACATCTTAAGTGCTGTGAAATTTGTCAATTTAGGTTGATTTGGGGTGAGCTGGGGGGACCACGGGTCCCTGTATAGTTGTGCTGTATCGCTGTGACCGGTGAGGCTGAAAGACTCAGCGCTGTCACAGCTACGGCAGGAAGAGAAGGCACAGCCAGAATGCAAGAAAATGAAGGAAAAAAACCCAAGCCACTTGGATAAAAAGCTTAAATTGTTCAGCTTCCAAGCCTCTTGACATCATCACATAGATTCTAAACCCAAAAGGGTTAACGATCCATTTGATTCAGCCCCCGACTTGGTTTAACGAGCTTATTCAACAGTCTCTGAGGTTCTCCTGGCCAGCTTCTGTACTGAGCATCTGATGGTTCTTTTCTCCTCTATTTCGGAGCCAACCTGGCACAAAAGGCCCAGTCCCGTGTGGCTGCTCAGAACCGGGCAGGGAGCCAAGCCCCCACGCACGGGAAAAGCTTTACAAAGTCCTTTATGTACAAGGTAAAGCCCAAAAGGGACGGGCCACAGAGGGACAGTACAAAGCTCGTCTGGAAACAAGAGGGGACACAGCGAGGTTGATTTAGAGCATTTATATCCCTCCGAACAAACCCCAGCCCCTGCGCATGTCTCATCAGCGAGCTCAGTTGTCCACCTCTTCCTCATCGTTTTGCTCTTCTTCCTCCATCCTTTCGTCATCATCATCATTCTCTTCCTCTCGGCTCTTATCTTGCTCCTCCGAGTCTGCCTTCTTGTCTTTATCTTTCCTGGCTTCTTTCTTTCCTTTCTGTTCACGCCTGTAAACTAAAAAAGAAAAAGAGAACACTGAGAAATTGCAAGGCAGTGTTTCCAGAGTGTGAACAGCCCCATAGCTGGAGTCCAACATCCATGTGCTCTCCAGGGGAGCAGCGAACTCGCAGCAGCAACTCACCCCAGTATTTGAGCTGTGCTGACCAGCCTCATAGCATTCAGGTTAAGTTTCAGCAGAAAAATGCTGAAAAGGACACAGGAGTTCACATTTACAGGCAGCACCTAAGACTTTCTCTAAAAAAATGTAATAAGGGAGTGACAGCAGATGAGACTTTCTCAATCTTCATCAGTTGTGAAACAATGTTATCCCAGTCCTGTTAAGGTGCACATTATTTATTCCCCGGGCAAACTGCAGCGCAGGACGCTGGGCAAAGAGAAATAAGACAGGCAAGTGAGTGCTGCTTGTCCAGCGCTCGAGGAAAACAGGACTTGGTGCTGCTTAGAACTGCTGCCATGAACTGCAGATGATACCTTCCAGGGATTCCTTCAACGGGGCTACAAATCGCTGAAACTCCATCTCCTCCATGGCTGAGAGAACATCGCCAGCGTTCAGCGTCTTCCTCTTCCCCTTCATGGCAAAGTTATTTGCACTGGTCAAAAACAAGAAGGAAAAATGAGTTAATTGGCACTGTCATCAATTTAGTCTTGTTTATGGAAGTCACAAGGAACTTAAAAAAAACCCCCACACCTTCTAAACATTCAGGACTTTTAAAATCACTTACTAACAGTAGTTTAAGGTATTGTCTCACGTACACTGGCTGTTTGTACTTTCACCTCGTTGCACTGCTTTCCCACAACATTAGTTTTCTGCTTACATGGATCTTTTCTACAGCCAGGGTAAGGAGAAGGTCTGAACTTTGACTGTAAAGTGACAGCTCCACAAAATCGTGCAAGTACTGACCACCAGAGAAGCGACCGCTGCACAGCGTGTTCTGAGCCACCCCAAAGACGTCCCCGTGTCCCCTGTGACCAGCTCCAGGGCTGGCGTGGTTGGCCCCTTCTTGCCCTAATGGCTGTGAACAGAGGGCTCTCGCCTTTGCCAGGAGAAGCTGCACACCATGTTCTACGGTAACGGCAGCTTGGGAGCCCTCTGGGCCCTGGTGGGGCTGGGGCATCTCTGTGTTTCACAACTCTCTTCCCGACGGGTTGTTACGGGCAGCCTAGACCCAGCTGCTGGGCTCTGGCAGACTGGGCTACACTGGAAATTGTTTTATTTCTATAAACAGACAAAACCAAAACAAAAACTCCAGGGCTGCCAGCAGAGCGTAGAATGATAAATCAACTGCACTGGTTATCTGATGCAACAAATTCTTACCATGATGTCGCGTAAAGCACAAACACACTTGCTGCGCGAGATATTGCGCTCCGGGCTTCTTTGGAAATATTTACTCCATCAGGAAGCTGAAAAAGACATTCAACTTTTATCAGCAGCTGCTACAGATGGCTTCGACTTCCATAATTCACGTGTCGGTTCTGCTAAGGCATTCAGAGGGCTCCGCACAACTGGAAACTAAATGTTGATTTCGCAGAAACTTTGATGCCAGCTGGAAGCCAAGCGCAGTTTCACTGTGTTCTCTCCAGTGCAATGAGCTACACAGAGAACAAGTAACTTGGGGATCAGCGGTGGGTCTGGCCGCTGCCTCTGGGGCAATTCACCCCATGACTATTGAATTCCTGACACAGACCCATCACCTGGATATCTATAGAATCACAGAATCATTTTGGTTGGAAGAGACCCTCAAGATCATCGAGTCCAACCGTTCTCCCACCCCTGGCACTGCCCCGTGTCCCTGAGAACCTCATCTCCGTGTGTCCAACCCCTCCAGGGATGGTGACTCCCCCACTGCCCTGGGCAGCCTGTTCCAGTGCCCCACAGCCCTTCCCAAGAATGGATCCAGACCCATGCGTTGGCATCTCGTGGCTCAGGACCGAACATCTCATTAAATTAACCACTGGGGATTAATCGAGACGTTTATATGGGCAGGGAATCACTTCTGCTCCGATTCGGGGAGCTGGTTCAGACAGACACAGTCCCGCTGTAGCTCCTCTGCCTTTGAACGGGACTTTCGGACGTTTCTCGGGAGGTTCCCGCGGGTTCCGCAGTCTGGACGGTCCCTCCCGGCCCCGCACCGGGGACTCCGCTCCCCGGGACACGCGGGCGGCAGCGGCACCGCCGCCCTCCGGGGAGGGTCCTCCCGGCACCTGCGGGCAGCGACACCGGGGCACAGCGAGGCCTCCGCGGGGCTGCCCGGGGGGTCCGCCCGGGGAGGCCGTTCCCTCCCGCAGCCGCCCGGCAGCCCCAGGCCCGGCACCCACCGCCTCCTTGATGATGCGGGTGATAACGGCGTTGGGCAGGTTCAGATCCTCCGGTCTCTCCGCCATCCTGCGCCTCCTGCAAGGCAAACGGGGCGTCACGGCTCGCGGGCCGCGATGCGGACCGGGGGGGGTCGGGGGGGCCCGGCCCGGCCGTTACCTCGCGCGGAGCCGCCGCACCGGAGCGCGCGCTCAGCCGCTGCCCTCTCACCCCTGACCCCTCCCGGCGTGCAGCGCGTGCGGCGCGGCCCGGCCCGCCGGCGCCTGGAGACGGGGAAGGGGCGGGGCCGGCGGCCCGGGGGCGTGGTCGTCGGCAGGGGGCGTGGCCGGGGCGGGGGCGTGGCCGGCGGGGCGGGGGCGTGGCCGGCGTGTCTAGTAGCCGGAGAAGGGGCGGGGCTGGCGCGGGGGGAAAAGTGGCGGGAGAGCGGCGAGTCTGCTGGGAGATGGGGGGCGGTTTGGGGAGGGGGGTTGGGGTTCGTGAGGAGAAGGAGGCGGCTGGTGATGGGGTGAGGCCTGCGAGGCGGGGTGAGGCCTGCGGCTGTTAGTGGGAGCCTGGGGGGTGTGTAGTGGCTGGAAATGGGAGCCTGGAGCGTGTGTATGTGTGGAAGGTGCAGGCAGCGGCTTATTGGGGTGACTGGGGTTAGACTGCGGAGCCCGAGGGGTTGCAGGGGCTGGGAGTAGGAGCAAAGGCAGAGGGTGAGAGGCTGGGGGGGAGCTGGTGGGAGCCCTGAGGGCAGGGGGTTGGTGCCCATGGGGCGGGTGCTTCACAGAATCCCAGAATGTCAGGGGTTGGAAGGGACCTCGAAAGCTCACCCAGTCCAATCCCCCCGCCGGAGCAGGAACACCCAGGTGAGGTCACACAGGAAGGTGTCCAGGCGGGTTTTGAATGTCTGCAGAGAACGAGACATTCGCTTCGCCCCCCTAATGGTTGGTGAGCAATCCCCGCGGTGCTGTGTGAGGGCACAGTGTGTCTGTCTGTCTGTCTGTGCCTTCAGCGAAGTCATCCCTTGTCCAAACTTCACTAGCCTTTATCCCTGTTAATAACCTGACAAGGTAATTAGAGTAAGCTCAGTGCAAGAAGGGAGTAGGTGGGTTGGACTAGATGATCCCCAGAGGTCCCTTCCAGCCCTAACTGTTCTGTGATTCTCTGTGATATTTGAAATTAGTGATTGACGGTGCAGCTTTTTCCCATAGAAAGTGTATATTTTCCAGTAGCCAGGGCAGTGTTATTGTAGTGGGGATAGTTTACAGGCATCTGTAGTTGATTGTATTAGACATAACAGTCTGCTGGGGCAAGTATGTGGTGTTTTGGGTGCATAAAGGTCAGACCCAAAGAAAGGTTTGTGTGTGGGAGATGTTGGTGACTTCTCATAGTGATTGGATTAATAAAAACCATCACTGCGTCTATAAATCTTGTCTCCTTTATAGCAGACTTTAGTGGATTCTGTTGTGGACCCTGTGGTCCTTCAGGGCTCTCGGAGGTAAGATGCTGCCATGGGTGTTGCATTATTTTTTAATGAGGCCACGAGTGACTGTGTGGGATCATTTCTGGAAGCATATGGACATCCGTGCAGCGAGCAAGGCTGAATGGAGCTGATCTAGGCCACAAATGAAGGGTCATTGAAATGTCCTTGACCACACAGAATGAGGAAGAAAGTCGATGAAGCAGGAGAACGGGGAATTAAAGTGATTTGTGGCGAGACGTGGGAGGTGATGGGTATCTGAGATAGAGACCAATAATGGATTAGTTAGAGGAATGTGGGCAGCATGTTAGACTACTGTAATTATCCAATCCGAGTCATGTAAGTGCATAATCAGCAGTTTTTACGCTATATAACCTGATCAATTTTTGCATTAAACGGCTTCAGTTTATAACTTTCATAGAGTTGTTGGGAGTCCATTCTTCTCCCGCATGACTGTACCAGTCCCTGGGTATCCCTGACAGCGGGAGCTGCTGCCGCTTGTGGTGGTTTGTGTCTTGCTAGAGGGTAAGGTTGTTTTGTGCATGTCTGACCTGAGAAGGACCGAGGCCATGTCTGGGTCACTGGTGAAGCGGCAGGATGGAGCAGGACCGGGGATGGCCTGGCCCAGAGCCCAAAGCTCCTCCGCTCACCCACAAAGACCCAGAGTTGCTATCGAGTTGTGTGTCTTCCTGATACGATGGACCCTCTTCTCTCTTGGATGCTTTGGTCTCTAGTAAAATAACAAGTAAGATGGTTTGTGCATATTTTTGATTTTAATTACAGTATCTGGAGGGTTGAAGTACACCTATTAAAGCATTAATTTGTGTTTTACAAGGTACAGAAGGACAATATTGTCTCACACATTTTGCTTGTCCACCCGGGCTGGCTTAGCCAAGCCACTGCTCTTGTGTCGCTGTGTTTATGCCAGTGCTACAAAGAGCAGCTTTTTGTACCAGTGTAAAATATGACGTGCAGTGATCATCTTGACTGCTGCAAGTCATGTTTAATGTGTTTCTTGTTTTACATGTGACAGTTCAATGTGACTAGAAAGCTGTTTCGGTGCAAAAGCTCTGGAGCTACAGGAGATAAGGCCAGGCTGGCAGCCTACCGTGGCTCTGTGCTGTGCGAGATGTGGTTTTTGGCACTTAGGCCCTGGGAATGTGGTCTGCATCTAGAAAAAGTTGCAGGTGCAATAAGGTAAATTCTTATTTTTTACATAGCTAGGAATTCTGGCTATTGTTAAATGGAGCCATTGTGGCAACATGTTCTATAGTTTGTGATTATCAGCTCTGCTGTGTTCATCTTGCATTTGCTTTACTGTTCTTAGATGAACTTCCAGCACTGAAAATAATAAACATCTCCCCCAACCATTCTTCAAGGAGAATAGATGTTCCAAGTGACTCTGTCCACCTCTGGCCCACCTTCTCGACTGAGCTTTCTTGAATCAGAGAATGCAGAAGAAGATGCTGATGTCAGGAGAATGACACCAAAAGCCTATCTGTGAGTTTTAAGCCTACCATAAGGGTGGGCATTCTGATAGCCTGCTTGTTTTTCTCAGAATTTCACAGAAATGTTCCATTTGTGGTCCAGCTGTAGTGGACACAGAGCTTACCAGGTGGTGTTTGTGCTGTGCTTAATGTGCTGTTAGTACAGATGGGTTTGAATCTTTGCTTCTGTGAAAATGATACTTCACTACTGTAATGGCCAAAGAAATAATAATAATACTACTAATTATAATTACAGCTTATTCCGGTATAGAGTAGTCACTGTGGAGCACCTATATTGTTTCCATCATTCTTGAAGATGTATCACAATAGGTGCAATACAAGTCCTGTAATAAAGAGGTTACGGCAGTAAATTAACCTCTTCCTCTTCTGAAAACGGGAGGGAGCATGCCAGGAGGTGCTACACGTGCAAGTTGGTGTTTTGATCTGCAAAACCTTTGCTCTGGGCACTGAAACCAATCCTGTTGGGTCTGCTGGGAATGTGCTGGGGTTGCAAGGTTACATGCAGACAAAACCTACAAATGGTTGAGCAAGTTACTGAGCCCTGGGAGTCACTTCACAGCTTTCCCCACCTCGTTAGTGCTGACTGGATCCACCCTCAGCTGCTGTGGAGAGCAAGTTACTGCCGCAGGTGAGTCAGAGGGGCAGCAGGTGCTCAAGGGCAGGGTGAAGTGCTGCCCTATAGCCACTGGTGTTGGTAACAAACCAGGTGGAGATTTGGTGTTCACAAAGCTGGAGGCAGGGAGAGGGATCAGATTGTAAATTGGAGTGGCTGTGGTGTGGGGTGTTGTTACAGGTACTTGCATTTTCTAGTTTAAGTTTGTCTGGGAGACTGTCCATGGCTGCCTTTTTTTTAAATTATAGAAGAAAAATGAATTTTAGACACTTGATGGTATCCTTTTTAAAAGAAAACAGGCTTTTACTTTGTCTTTTCTAAATTTTCAAGTGCATCTGTCCTCAGGCTTAGTTCTGATGTCTGGAATCATTCCCTCTTTCCTTTCCCTACAGACAAAACAGTCACTGCAGCGAGGAGCCCCTTTCCCAGCGGAGTGCGCTGCTGTGTAGATGTCACTTGTGCACTCCCTGCCTCAGGTCTTCTAAGGTAAGATCATCTGTGACAAATGGCCTCCAAATACAGCAGTTGCATCCTTGAAATATCTTCCTGAGATCCTTTTTTACTGTAAACTAATTCAGCAGTTTTTACTATCAAAAAATTGCCAGCCTGAACTTCTACTGATTGAGTGGACTTTCTTGTCTGACCTAAGAACCATATTTTGCACAAATTGTGTGTATGAGTTAAGGAGCTATTTTCAGCTGCATAGACCGACTATGACATTAAAGCTAACTTGGTTAATTCACTTTGGAAAGCGCTTTGGAAATGAAACCTGCAGGGTAACCTCTAATTTACCTTTTGTACTGTTCATTTGCATTTGTTTTAGCATGAATCTTGCTTCTATTTGTGTTGTGGTTCAGAAAGACCTATTTTTCCAGGCCTGAACTCTGCAGCAGGGTCAGGCATTGTCTCACCTCATATTCTTTAATAACCTTGTCAAAGTGAGCGCTTTTAGCTTGGAGGGAGGGAAACGCCTTTCTGACAGCAGGGAATATAATAATTGTCAAGAAATATGTGCAATAATCGGGCTATGCTCTGCTAATTGGTTCAGAATGCAAATTAATCCACAGAGGTGGCCTAAAGTGGCCGCATTAAGGCTGAACTAATGGTGTGCCACCGTCCAAATGGGATCCGACGCCTTCTGTGGCTGCGAAATGTGCAGTGAAGTCAAGTTGACCCTATTGTAGTGGAAAGTCCTTGAACTGGAAATTGTTAGGGGCTGGGCAACTATTTTGGGGAAATGTCTCATGTGCCTGCTCTATTCTTGTGTTCTCCCCTAGGCATCGCCCTCAGACTGCTGCCAGAAATGGGAGGTTGAGCTACACAGCCCTGTGTCTGACCAGTAGGTCTGCTTTTATTTTCTTAACTATTCTGAAATTCTATTACGAAAAGGCTCTTCACCGAGAGGGCGGTTGGTCACTGAAACAGGCTCCCCAGGGAGGTGGTCACGGCACCAAGCCTGTCAGAGTTCAAGGAGTGTCTGGATGATGCTCTTAGTAATATGATTTAATTTTAGGCAGTCCTGAAAGGAGCAGGGAGCTGGACCCAATGATCCTTATAGGTCCCATCCAACTTGAGAGATTCCGTGATTCTACGTGCCTGCTCCCACTCTTGGGCAAAATGCAGGAGTCAGGATCATACGGTTATGGGGAGAGAAAAGAGGCAGCTGCACTTTTGGCAGCAGCCATCAATTAAATTATCTTAATCAGAACATGAAAGCGTAGGAGAACTTCGGTACATTTTACTTTACATTTGTGCAGGTTGGAAGTGGGGCTTCACCAGATGATAAAGGACATCTCTGCCAACAAAAAGGGCAACTTACGCATTTCCATTGTGCCATTTCCTGCATTTGATCTCTGTCTGCCCCCGTCACATGCCTTGGCCAATTCAGTTTGCTGTGCCAATGCCAAAAATAGTTTATTTTCTATGAAATTAGTGAGCTAAACTGGCTCACTGAGAGACTGAATAGTACTGGAGCCTGGGTGAAGCCCTGGAAAGGTGTGTGCTGTCAGCAAGCTGGTACAGCAGCTCGGCTGTTTCATGTGGATGTAGCTTCAGACTGTGCACACAATTCAGTTCAGGTGATGTGCAATAACTTTTAAAGCTGTTTTAACTTAATTACTTTAATCCCTGTGACCATACTAAGGCAAAATTCATAATTCCCAAGAGGTCTTTTGCTGTATTGAAACCTATGTATTTTATGAGAAATACGACTAAACTTTTTAAAGAGTCAGCTTAATTATTATGTTGTTTTTGTTGCATTAAAATAAGTCGGCAATGGCTTAATACCTAGCATTTGTCAAAATCCAGCAATTCGCAGCAGCACTGTGGGCTCAGAAGAATGTCCCTCTTGAAGTGTCTAATTGCACCCTCTGTGTGTGTGTGCGCCTTGAGTGTTTCATTTTCCTGAGACAGCTGCTTCGAAGCAGCGTTACTGTTCACACAGTGGAAACCTAGTTGTCCAGTTGATCCAAAATAGACATAAAAAATATCAAAAGCCCGACTTTTGCGCAGGAAGCGGTGTCAGAGTAATGTGTACAGAGGTGAGAGTGGCAGAGAGCTGGATCCCAGCTCCGTGCGAGGGGCCAAGAGCTGAGACTCGGCATCGCGAACCCAGAGATCAGGAAGCCCCAGTGTCTGCGCAGGAGTTTCCAGGTGGCAGCAGCTGCACCAGTGACCTGTGGCACTAGGTTATCCTTGTCCAGGATTGCTGTACCTCACTGCTTGCTGTTGGAAGTTTTTGCTGTGCTTCCACTGTATTTATTTTTTCGCATGTCACTGTTTGGCCTTGTTTGCCTTCTTGTTCAGCTGTTCAAGCCCAGGGCTGCTGCAGAAGAACTGGCTGCTCAGATCAGATGTTCCCCAAGAGACCTGGAATGTCTCAGGGTGCTACTTTTTGCTAATGTAGTTGAGGGTTCAGAATGCACAGGGCAGGCTGGTGCTGTGAGGTTACGTACTGTTGTAATTAGCAGTAATTAGCTGTGCTTTTATTCATGTTAAGGCCGGAGGACAGGTGTGTGTTAAACACCTCAGTTATGAAAGTCCCACTGCCTCATAGGAGTGCCGAGCCTTGGCATGGTAAGATTGTGCGGAGTTTGTGTAACGTGCCTAAATTAGGTGTGTGCCTAACCTACTGCTATTCTGCAGGCTAAAAATGGCAAATGGGAAAAAGAAAAAAAAAAAAAAAAAAAAATAGTTTCTGGTGAGCTGTTGTGCTGTGGGTCAGGATCTCCTCTCAGCCTCCTGGGGTGGATCGGGCTGTGCGGTGTTCCCGAGGAGCCCGCAGGTTGCTCTGATCACTGATATCTTCTCTGGCTGCTGTTCCATGCTGGGAAGGGAGGCAGTGGGAGGCTCTGCCAGCCCCTGGGAGGTTTGTACTGGAAGCACTGGTGTACTCGGAGGGTTCCCTCTGAATTAACCTGGGATGTCTCCCTTACCAGCTGCAGGGCAGGCAGGGGAAGCAGCCGGGCAGTTCCTGTGGCCTCAGAGTATTCCAGTCAGCTGAAAATCTTTGAGATCTGAAAATAAAAGAAGAAGAACTGGCTCTCACCAGTTTCCCTGTGTTCTGTCTCCTGGAGAGGAGCTGATTTATGGAGTAACTAACACAAACCACAGCTGAGCTGGAGCTGCGTTTAGTCTGAACAATTTCAGCCAATTTAGCCTTAGCAATAGAAAGGGGTGAGGGACAAGATGAACCATTTTCAGAGCTCAGCAAGCTTGGCCCTGCTGAAAGATGGGATGGGCACGGGAACAAGTAGCTGTGCACACGGGCTGTTCTGTGCTCTGCATTCCTTGTGGGCAGCTGAGGAGGTTTGTAACAGCTCCTGCTCGCATGGAATTTGTTATGGATCCTCTGCTTTCCCTGCAAGTACTTGCTGTGCCTCAAGCCACAGACATCCCGAGTCCTTATGGCAACGCCTCCCCAGTGCAGAGCCTGAGGATCAGCGTGGATTAGTCCCTTTACATGTTCAAACTGTTTATTTTTTTGAGGAAGGGGCAGTGAGAGCTAGGTTTAGAAAAGTGCTCAGCCGAAGAAGTTTGTTACCCAAAGCTATGGGTGAAAAATGTGAAACACGTTGGGTCCTGGAAAAGTGAAAATGTGAGGTTCTTGTAAAACTCAGAACACTGCGGGGACTCTGATGCTGAGCTGAGTGCTGGGCTGGGGATCCTGTGCTGGCTGTAGGAGACGCTGAGGAGCAAATGGATGGCTTTGTGCTTTGGGCAGGAGCAGCTCACGAGGCATTTGCCAACATTGGGTCAATGCCAGCTGAATCCCCAGTACAGCGTTCGCTCCCTGCTGGGAGGTGCAATTTTGCAGGAGCACGAAGTCCCAAGTGCATCTGTCTTGACAGGTGGTGCTGCGAGCAGCCAGAGCTGCAGCAGCGAGGGACGTGCTGCTGTGGGTGCAGCCGCAGGTGTCCCACAGATTTGGGCTCTGATGGGCTGTGCAGACTCTGGGATGTGAGCAGAGCAGATGTGATGTTTCTAAAGATACCCTTGGAGCAGAGAAAACCTTTCTTGGGTCCCAGGGTGTAAAATACTTCAGTAATCAGCCCACCCGTGTCTCTGTTGGGTTCCTCACTGGTGGTTTTCAGGGAACTGCTCAGCTGTGCTTGCTGCAGGGGTGGTGTTGGGGACAGGAGCTCCCCAGCTGTGCTCTGGGCTCGATGCTGCTGTAGACCCTGGGGATGAGGGGCTGCAGCAACCTCACCGCTGGGAAAGTGCTGGGGTTTGTGTGCCTGCCCTGTGTGTCAGGCTTTGCTAATCCCAGAATTCTGCCCTCAGGACTGCCCAGAAATAGCACTAACCCTTTCTGTTCTAATCCTCTTACCATCAGAGTAATTTTTCTCAGTCTGATTTAATTTTTCTAATTTCAAAGCCGGCTTCAACCTCATGGATTTTCTCTGTGTGTGTGTTACCCTTTTGCCTGGAATAACTGTCTAAGCATGTGTTTGGATTTGAATATCCAGCCAAATGCAGATCCTAGTGCTGGCAAACTGAAATTTGTGACGGAGAACTGTGTTAAATTTTAAAAGAAAGTCATTAACTCCCGAGCCAACCAGCTGAATGTGCAGTTTGCTGGAGACTCTAATAGAAATGCAGGTTAAGGTCAGTCCCTGGGGGTTTGAATGTTAAGAGGGAAGTTAGAAAGAGTTGGCACCTCACTGTTGGGAGCCAGTAGAGAAAGAGGCTGTTGCATGCATCGCCACCATCTCTTCCTGGCATGCAATTTAATTTGTAACTTCCCAGTAGTGGAGCTCTGCTTACTTGGAACATTTATATACTGGTTTTGGGGTTTTTTTTTCCCCCCTCCTTTACAGTGGTGCCAAGGTCAAAGGCTCGTGACAGCTGAATCGTAGCTTGAGCGCAGGACACTGGTGCTTGACATTGCTGGAGAGAGCAACCATCCTGCGTGGGAGCCATGGAGCAGCCGGGAGAGCCGGGGCTCACGCGTGAGTGCTCAGGTGATTTCTCCGCTTGGTCTACTGCGTTGCTCTATGTACTGGGTGAAGGATGGATTGTGGCTGTGCAGGTGCCTGGTTGTCACCCCTGACCCAGGTGGCACTTGAAGGAGTTGAGGGACTGTGCCTCCCGCATGCCCTTTGTGGGATGTTGGTGATGCCCAGCTCCTGCTGTTTGACCTCGGGGCTCCCTGCTGGTGCCTTGTGCTGCAGAGTGGAGCAAACTTGATTCTGCTGGGTTTGAGAGTTAGGAGTGATTTTTGCAAACATTGAGACTCTGGGAGGAGGATGAGGGGGAGTCCCAGAGTCCCACAGAGATTCTTCTTTACCTTTTCTGTTAGTATTATTATTTTTTTTTTAATTTTGAAAAACCCTATCTAGTGGGATTCTTTTACCTAACCCTGTGAGACTGCCTGCTTTAGAGAGACAGTGCTTTTTGCTACTGTCCTGTTTGTCTTTCCTTTTGCCTCTTAAGAGCATTTTGCAATACAGACATGGAGAGGGGAGGCTTTGCGTGAGCCTGTGGAGCTCCTAAGAGATGAGGTGATGTGTGAAACACCTCCCACCACTGCTGCGTGTGCTGGGGAGAGCTGTAGGCTCCGCAGTGCTGTAGAGAAACACCACAAGTCCTGGTCTCAATGCTGTTGTGGGATGAGTGGTGAAGGAGGGAAGGACATGGCAAGGCTGGGTTGTGCACCCTGTGCTCATGTTAACAGAGGTTCTGCAGAGCTGGGACTACAGAGTGGGTTGTTTGCTTGTTCCCTCAGTAGAACTGCTTGGTGTTGTGTGTCCTGTGGCGTGGGATATGCTGGTCACTGGTAGCTGTGGATGCTGTGCACTGAAACATGCAGTCCCAAGCAAGGGGCAAGTAAATTGACTGGGCTAAAGCTGTAATTTTGATGGGTGGCAGATGGAGGTCACTGAGAATATCAGCAAATGGATTCAGCTGAATAAACGATGGGAAGAGTTTTTGCTAAGCCTGGAGGGAGGAACATTTTGAAGTGCCTTAGAAATGACCATGTATCCCTGGGCAGTGCCCACCCCACCTGTGTGCTGGTTCCTGATTGTCCAGGACTGTGCTTTGACACCATTTACCTGTGGTGCTCAGACATCGCCCAGGCTTCTGGGGCTGTGGTGAGGGATAGATGGATGTTTTGGATGGCAACAGGGTCCTTCTTCAACCCTCCTGTCCAGGAGGTGACAGCAGCACTAACTGTGACCCCAGGCAGTCCTTGGCCTTTTTCTGGGGACCTCCATCTGCGATCTTGCTGTTAGACACAGCTGTAGGAGAGAGGTTTTGAGCTTCTCTGAGGTTTCTCTGCAGACCCCAGGGCTGGGATGATGAGGGGTCCACAGACCCTCCCTGTGGGGAGGAAGGAGGGGAGAGGTCCTCTCATATTCTGTAATATAAATACATGTGACTCGGTTCCTCTCCCAGGTTTGTTCCCAGTGCTGTCTGTGAGGATGAGGAGGAAGGACAAGGGATGAAGGTGAGGAGGGGATGAAGGGGTTCATCCCCTACTCAGCTCTGCGTCCAGGGCTCTCTTGCATGTCAGAAGATGTGGCAGTGTCTCTTCTTTTGCATTTCCTGCACTTTCAGGCAGTTTTACTGGTGTAAATTCAGCTGTATCAAGCCAGTGCCCCTGCCAGCAAATAAGCCAAACTTTGGGGTAAAAGGCAGCTTTTCTAGCAAGCAAACAGCCTTTCCAGGTTGCCTGCCTCTCTGTGCCAGGACCCTTTGGCTAGAGGCTGTAAAGACAGAGCTGGGGGGATGTTTTGAGGTACCCGAAGACATTTGGGGGTCTGTGTTAGGTGCTGTATGTCCTGGTACATGCTGCCACATGTCCTGGCTCTGGAGGACTCAATCTTGCATCAAAATCTCAGGTCAGGCTCTTTGCCTTTTGTGGATGGGGGGCGGTGTGTGTGGCACAGCTCCATTGTGGAATGAGGGACATTGCTCTGCTCCACAGCCCTCGCAGGGGAATTAACCTGTGGCTTGATGGCTTGGGCTGTGCCACGGAGTGTGTGCGCTCCATCTGCACTCCTTTAAGATTGCTAGGGTTTATGATATAGCTACAGACTTTTGCCGAGTCACTAATCGCTGTAATTCTGCTCAGTGCTTTTAGTAAATTCGTGATTGAACTGGGCCTCTGGAGTGATTGTCGTCACTTTGTGTTACTGTGCAGAGTACCCAGAGTTAACTCGTATCTGATCTCACCTGGTGGGACAGGACGTGCGGGAAGAAGCCTGGCCAGATGTTCCTGATCCTGAAGAGTTACTAGGCCATGCTGGTTCCCTTACTCTGTGCTGTGGCTGGGAGATATCTCTCCCTCCAGGCTCCCATTTCTGGGTCTGTGCGCTTTTGTCTCTATCAGCGAGAGATCCCATGGCAGGTTCCTGGGTCGTGGTTTGGCTGTGAGCAAGGAGGGGCTGGTGTGCTGGGTGCTGGTCACAAGGAAACCGTCCAGTTCCTCCCTGCGCAGAGCATCCCTGCTGCTCTGAGCCCGAGTGCTTCAGATTGTGGACTGGGAGCTGGATCTGAGCCTGAGCCTTGCAAGACTGTCCTGAACACCCGGCAGGAGTGGGGCAGCATCTCCAGCGTCCTGGAAAGCTGTTCATGGGCTCGTTAAGCCCTGAAGGGGCTGGTCGACTGTTTTAAATACAGTAAAGTATAACAGTGCTGAGCAGAGGATGCACTTGGTGCTGGTGTGTAAAGGGCCAAGGCTGCAGCTGAGATGCTTGCCAGGGGTGACTCCCTCTGAACGAGAGTCCGTGTTCTGCTGTGACACTGGCCCCAGTGACTCGCCATCGCTCCTCTCCCTTCTGCACCCAGTCGGGGCTCGGCAGCGGGGGACATTGGAGGACAGAACTGCGCCATTTGTGCAGAGCTGGCCAGGGGAAGCTTGGACCAGAGACCTGGCAGTGTGATCTTCTGGGGAAGGCTGGGACGGGGTGGGGACGTATCCTTGTGGCAGGTAAAAACCACGCGTGCTGCAGAGTCCGTGGTGTCCCCTGTGTCCCAGCTCCCTGTCCTGCTGTGTCCTGTCCTCATCTCCTTTCTTCTCTGGCAGGGACAGGGCAGAGTCCCCGGTTGCTGGAGCTGGAGCGTCTGCCAGCCCTGATGAAGGGACAATGTGGGGCTGTACGACCCTCCTTGCAGATGTCAAAGGGACCATTGGGGAGCAGGAGGAAGATCAGCCACGCGCGAGTGAAGGGTAAAGGTACGTGATGGGGGTGTGAGGGGGGCTGTGGGGCAGCCAGGGGCTCGGTCTTGGCCAGGAGCGTGTGGAGGGGTGACCATGGGGAGGAATGGCAGAGGTGTGTGTCCAGCACCCTGGCCTCTAGAAATCTTGTCCTTTTCCATCCCAAAGAGGTCGGTATATTTAGTATTACTTCAGCAGACTGGGAAATGGAGGTGCCTGCGCAGCACTGACAGCAGCCATCTGCAGTGGCAGCATGGCCTTGTGCTGGGCTGCACCCGTGTCTCTCCCAACCTTCACTTGTCAGGGCTGAGCTATCCTGTTACCCACCTCTGCCTGAGCCCAGGGCAGCAGGATCCATGAATCAGCTGCTCTCGCCCACAAGCCCCCACAGGTCTGATCCAGACCCCCCACAGACGCCCCCGTGCTGTTGTGGACCCCGCAGCCTCACAGCAGTGCCACAAGGAACGGACCTTGCTGAACGTGGCATTTCCCGCAGCATGGAGGGTGTGGGGCCAGGTCCTCTCTGCCAGGAGTCAGTCTCCTGTGGGGTCCTGTGCTGTGGGGAGCAGGGCTGCAGGGATCCTGGGACAGCCCAGCCTTTGGGGAGGGGGGTTTCATGGAGAAACCATCTCCATCATTCCTCCCCACTCTCCAGACTTGTGCTCAGCTCTGGGTGCTGCCACTGAGCTGTGGTGCACTGTCTGGAGCTGGTGGGTACATCGTCACCCTTTGGGGCATGGGAAGGGCTGCTTGGGGTCTTGCAGAGTGATCCCACGAGCCTGGAGGGCTGTGTGCCTCTTTCCTTGTTACACGAGAGCCAAGCAGGTAACCCTTATCTGGCCATCCCTCCCTTTTTTGCCTCACCCCCACAGACCAACTCTCTTACACCCTTTCCTTGCCTGCAATAATTTACTCAGAGCTGTCCCATGCCGCTGTCCCCTGTTGCTCTGGTGGGGCAGTTCCCCGAGCAGCTGAACATTTGCTGGCAAACCTGGTAGCACAGTCACGCGGTTACTTACAGCCTGGCATACTGCGGAGGAGAGGAAACGTTGCAAAGTTTTCCACTTTTCCCAGGAACTCGTTCCTGGTGCCTCACCAGGGTGGCTGTGGGACAGTGCTGGTGTGGGTCTGGGGTCTGCAGAGCGCTGCCCATGTCCTTGCACGTGGCTGCGGCGTGGGGCTCGGCCTGTTTGCTCAGGCAGGTGCGGCCCCCGTTCAAATCCGTGGGGCCAATGGGAGCTGCGCCGTTCAAACGTGCGGCGGTTGGACGCGTGTCCCATGGAAACCCGGCTGCCTGTCACTCCCGGCTTAAACGGCTGCTTGGCTTTCCCGGGCTAGGCAGGAAGGGCTCCAATTACTGGCTAATTAGAAGTGTCCTGCCATGGAGCCCGGCAACATCCACAGAGTCTCGCTCTGCACCCGCCAGGCTGATCCCCTGGGAGCTTCTTTCTACCTCACCACGTTTGGTAAGCGTTGAGCCTGCAGCTCCGGGGAGCAGGGGGTGCCCGGGGGATGTGGCCGGTGCAGCACGGGGAGCCGTGGCAAGTCATGGCCAGCGCCTGGTTGGTAGGAACAGGCTGGAGAGCTGCTCCCCAAAGGCATTAACACTGAGCAGCAGCCTGCTCGCTTCTGCCTCGCTGAGCCGGAATAATACGTGGCTCCATTGAGCTGGAGAACTGGAGAGCACCCTGAAATCAAGCTGCTGCCGCCGAGGTGTGCTGCTGCAGTCAGCCGAGCGCCGAATTCCCAGGTGGTTTTGCACCCCTGGATGGGTAGGAGGTGGGATTCCTGTGCAGGGCTGGCCAGAGCCCCGGCCCCCCTTAGGGCAGAGCCCCAGTTTCCTTCTTTGCTCCTTGTGGATTTTCCTGGGGCTGCCTCAGTTTTGCTGCGAGGGCTTGAAGAAGCCTGTGGGCAGTGGTGGCTTGGCTCTGCGGGCTGGAGCGTTCCAGCGACGGCTGGGCTGCAAGCCCTGCACACCCACCTGCGAGCTGGCGAGTTTGGCAGCAAATGTCATAGAATCTTACAATCCTTTTGGTTGGAAAAGACCTTTAAGATCATTGACTCCAACCGTTAACTTGACACTGGCCATTAGTTGTGGTGTGTGTTGGCTTGTCAGCAGCTGTCTTGTGCAGAGGGAAGCTGGGTGCCATTCCTGGGTGCCACTTTTTAAACAACAATTTTCTTTCAAAAACTCTTTCAAAAAGCTGTTGCTTATTTTAGTGAGCAGGGTGGGCAATTGTGCAATGTGCTGTTGAAGAGGCTGCAGGGAAGCAGAGAGGGTTATGTGAGTGGAGCAGGACATCCCTTCCCTGGGCAGCCCGGGATGCTGCTCCTTTTCCCTTTTGATTTGTAAACATCAAACTGCTCAGGACAGCCTTGAAGCTGAAATTCTCCTGTCTTTGCAGGACTTATTTGTGCCAAATATTGTGACTTTTGTGGTGCCTCTTGGATCTGTAACCAAGCATCATCTCTGCAGCTGCAGTTCCCTTCATGGGCTGACCATTGCTGACCAGACCTGGTGTTGGGTGCTCTGAGCAGGAGCAGAAGAGCAGTGGCAGGGCCAGCACCCATGTGGGTGACCCAGGTCCTGAGAAAGGCTGGTGCCAGGACCCCAAGTTGTCCATGGTGATCTCGGGGTGCTCTGCCTCGCACCCATGGGGACCTTTCACCCAGGCAGTTATCTGGTGTTACTTTCCTCTGCTCAGAATTCCCCTTGCCATGTACACTGATGGCTCTTGGGTGTCCCAGCCAGGGCGAAACCTGCATTTTGCCTACAATAAAAGAGAAAAGCATTTAAGGAGAACAACCCCAAATTTTCCATTTGTCAGAGGTGATCAGTAAGGAACAGGTTTTCCTGTCTGCTCCCAAAGGACACCACCATTCTCGTGTCCCCTCCCTTGGCCTGGCAAACTTCTCTCATGGGTGGGAACCTGTTTGGTTACCAGTTGGTGCTTGTTCGTACCTGGATTTTCCCAGTTCTCCTGGTGTCGGCTTTGTTCAGCAGCTCGAATCACCTCTCCTGCCCTGTGGGGTCCAGACAGGCAGGGTCTGGGTGCCCTCCCCGCTGCAGCCCTGCCAGCCCCGCTGAGCCCTGCTCCCTGTGATGGGGGGTGCGCCCAGGAGCTGCGTGTGGGTCCTGTTGTGAGACGAGCTGTCTGCTCTTGTGTCTCTCTCTGGCCTTTCTCTGCTCCTATTTTCATTTATATTAATGTTTATGGAGCACAGGTGACCTGGGCAAGCTGTGTCAGGGCGCCTCTGCTGAAGTTGTTTCTCTTAGTTCATGTTAGGGATGTGTAAAAAGAGATAAATCTAAGGAATAACATTCAGAATCATAGAATCATTTAAGTTGGAAGACACTCTCAGGTTCATTGAGTCCAACCATAACCTCACTCTAGCACTAAACCTTGTCCTTAAGAACCTTGTCTAAATGCCTTTCACACCCCTCCAGGGATGGTGACTCCACCACTGCCCTGGGCAGCCTGTTCCAATGCCCGACAGCCCTTTCCGGGAAGAATTTTTTTGTAATATCCAATCTAAACCTCCCCTGGCGCAACTTGAGGCCGTTTCCTCTGGTCCTGGCGCTTGTTCCTGGGGAGCAGAGCCCGACCCCCCCTGGCTCCAAGCTCCTTTCAGGCAGTTCAGAGATCAGAAGGTCTCCCCTCAGCTCCTCTTCTCCAGGCTGAACCCCCACGTCCCTCAGCTGCTCCCATCACACTTGTGCTCCAGGCCCCTCACCATCTCCTCTGCTCTCTCTCTAATACCTCTAGTTTCTCTGACCCTCTGCTTCACAATGAGGTGGAAATGCAGCCCAAGAACTTGCCTTCATAGGGGTTTTGTTTCAGCCCGCCCTGGTCTGGAGGAAGGTCGCTGCTGCTGCATTTGAGAAGGTGCGACTGCTGCCCCTGAGTCTGTCTGCGTGCAGACGCTGGGACAGCACATCCTTCCCACCAGCTCCAGCTGGCTCGGTTCTTTCTGACAGCAGCTTCCCTCTCTGCTCCCAGCCCCATGCAGGCTCTGGAATTGCTCCAGAGCTGCTGAGTGCTTCCCTGGCATGAGCCGGCTGGAACCCCTTTGGGGTCAGACAGTCTGGCTGGGGTGTCCTGGGGTGTGTGGTTTGTCACTTGATGTGCTTTGGAGATGGGTGGGAGCTAACACATTGACAGGAATGTCACCTGTTCCTCACAGGAAGGAGAGGCTCTTTCCCACTGATACTCCCAAATCCTTTCTACTGGGGCCAATTTGTAATATTTCTGAAAAAGGCCAAACTGCCCATTTTTCTCCCTGCTCTCCTCTGGTGTCACCTGTGGCACAGGTGCCAGGGCGCTGTCCCTGCGCCAGAGCAGCAGTGGTGCATGCGATGCACGAGGCCACAGGCCCGTCTGACCTGATCCTTCCTTGTGCAGGAGCCTTGTCCCCGTGTGTCCCCCAAGAGTGGCCCCAGCCATCCCCAGGGCTGAGCACAGAGCTTCCTCCCCCTGAATTTCCCAGCACAAAAGCTTCTTTCTCCTCCCCAGGGCCCATTCATTACTGAGCTGATTCCTCGTCATGCTTGGTTAGACGGGGGCATTTTGCTTTTGTGTTGCAACGGTTGTTACGTGCTAATAGTGGAGCAGCGCGAAGGTTCCCACAGTGTCAGCGATCCGGAGATAGCAGAAGGGTTAAAGTCTTGGTCCAGAAGGCTGGGGTGGCATGATGACACCGGGGGACAATATTCTCCCTGTCGTAAATCAGTGTTGGCTTCAATAGCACTGTCCTGATTTACCTCACCTGGATTGTCTCTGCTTTCTCACCTTGCTCTCGCTTGCACGTGTGCCCTTGCAGATAAAGACTTGCATTTCCACATCTGCACACACACGTGCTCCCAAACACGCAGATGCACACATGGACACACACTTGAGCTGGAGCGAGAGTTAAAAATTCTGTGGGTTTTTTGGAGTGAAAAACGAGTTTTTCAGGTTAAACAATCCCTTAAGGTATCCACACCCCAGCAAACCTAAGCCCTTGGGTGCCTCTTTTGCAAAATGAAATGTTGGTTTTGAATTTGAAAGCTGTTTAGATGTCTGTAAATGATGTTTACAAGTTTGTTGGTTGTTATTTGTAAGCTGGAAAGCAAGTGAAAATGAGATATTTTGCTTTGGTCTAAATGAAATGTTGTGTTAACGATGCTTTCAGTCTTTAGATTCTCCCAGAACATTGGGAAATGTTTTGCTTTGGGTTGGTCCAAAGCAATTACACATATTTCAGCCCCCGCATCACCCTGAAAATCTGCACATCGTATCCCAGCTGGCAGGCGGCAGCCCCTTGCACCCCCTTGGGAAGGTGACCAGAGCGGCTGCGCACCCCAGCGCGTCACCTCCATGCTGGAAAATGCTGTTGGCCGAGTCTTTGTGCCAGCCTGAGCATTGTGGATGGATTTTTGGGCTGATGCAGAGTGCATGGGAAAGCAAGTGTATAGCTGTGAGTGATCTGGCAGGGCCGAGCTGCTGCCCAGTGACCTGTCCCCATCCCTCGCTCAGCGGGTTCACACGCGCGGCTCTCCCGGGCGCTGAGCTCCTGCGCAGGGTCCGTGACTGCTTGGGTTTCCAGTGCTGCGAATTGGTTGCTAGCAGATGGGTCCAGGCAGCGCTGAAAATCACAACTCGCAGCTCCAGATGAGAGGGGGGAGCTCGGGGATCTGGCATGGGTGTTTGAAAAAGCAACAGGACCTGCAGGTTGGGTTTGGAGCTGTGCAAGCGCTGGGTTTGATTCCCAGCTCTGCTGAAGGGCTCTCCCCTCTGTGCAGAGCGCGCTGCGAGCGGTGGGTTCTGCAGTTGTGGGCACTGTTTTCAGGTGGTGACTTTACCTGTCACCAGCCAAAGGTGTGTTTGGGATGCTCCTTCCTTTGTTCTTTCTTTAGAAATAATCCTGCTTTTTGTCCTTGTACCTCTGCGAGGTGTTTCTGGACTCAGAGGCCTGCCTAAGCACCCCGGCCATTGTATTTGGGTTTCAGCTGAGCCTGTCCCAGGTTCATGAACACAGAGGTTGGATCTGCCTGCACAGTCCATACCGAGAGCAATTCCCCAGGAGGATGCTCCAGCTGAACTGAGTTACTCTGGTTTGATGCTTCTCTGGCTTCATCCCTCCCACCTCCTCTCTCTGTTCCAAGCCCTCCCTTCCCCTCTCACCTCTGTGAGCTGAAAAGGCTCTGATGGGTGGAAGTGTTGCCTGCTGAGCTGCACAGGCGGGCTCAGCAGCACCCGCGAGGCACTGCTGGGTCCCATGGTGAGCTCTTGCTGCTGCGCTCTACCGGTCCACAAGGGGAGAAGTCTTCTCCTTCATGGCTGTCTGTGCTCCTGTAACAACTCAGATCAACCTCCTGCTCCAAGGAAGATCCCGTCATTTGCTCCAAGCACCAGATCTTGGCACCTTGAGCTCTCTTTCTCTCCTGTGTTCTCTGCCCTGTTAAGGGACAGAAGTGGACGCCCCTGTGTTCTCATTAAGATCTGCTCTTTTGGCCTGCTAGTGACTGTTGGAGCCGTCTTGCCTTTGATCTCAACTGCACTCCTCGCTCTGCTCACAATGCCGATGGGGAGCGAGGAGCTGGGTACCCAGGCAGGTCCTGGCTCAGTGGGTGGCTGTGGGTAAGGCAGAGCACCAGGAGTGGGGGGATCTCCATATACACCTGCTCCAAAGTTGGGTTTCTTCCATGTAGCTGCTCCAGGCTCTCCCCTACCACCTTCTCCTCTATCAAAAGCTCTTGATGCTGTTACACAGGGAGCCAGGCAGTTCTCCAGGGGGCTGCATCACTGGGAGCCAGGGTTCTGTTTGGTCCCAGCCGCCCCGGGTCTGCGACAGAGGGACTGCAGGACGATGAGCATTGCTGTTCCCTGGGGTTTGGCTGCTCCTGGCCTTGTTGGCCACCTGACAATTATTCAGTGTCAAAACACATGACTGAAACCATTCTTGTTTAATCCTAGATTAAAGCAAATATTGCCTCCTGGTTTTAGGGGATGACCTGTCTGCTCAGCAGCCCGTCCTGTCTGGGCTCCCCAGGAAATGCAGGAGGCTGCAACGTGGGAGCTCTTGCCGTGCTCCTGTTCCTGGGGGGTGGATTTGTGCTGCGTTAGTCCTTATCACTGCGTCTTCTCTGCTCGACAGTGCTGGTAATAAGCTGTTGCTGGAGGTGACAGTCAGCAAAGGGGTTTTTACAGCTTTCATTTCCCCAAAAAACACTCTGACAGATGAAGAGTTTGTGGAGCAGCAGCAAGTGGACAACAGCGGGTTAGTGCCACGGACCCAGCTGCCCCAGCCCTGGCTGACCCTGTGCTGCCATGTTCCTGCCACCAAAGGCACCGGTTGTCCTTGGCCTTTGTCCAGCCTGTCTGCAGCCTGGCCCGCTGTCACCTCCTGCAGGGTGACAGCCCCTGGCCTGCACAGGAGCTCGGGGGAGGCAGCGGGGAAGCTGGGTCTGGGCTGGGGGGAGGATTTGAGCAGCTGCATCCCCCTGTTGAACCGGGGTTAATTCATCCCACAGCGACTGTTCATCCTGCTGTTCCCACTTCCCTCTGCTGTGGGCTTGTGCCTTCTGCCAGTGGAGTTTACTGTGTGCTGAGAAAACAGTATTTGGGTTTTCCTGGGATGTTTTTGCATCTGAAACCCTAAGACTTGCTTGGTAGCAGAAGATGTTTTCTCCCTGATTTTTCCTCTTGGCCCCTGAGTGATGCCCATGCCTGGGGTGGGGAAGCAGGATGGGTTTGGGGCCTCAGAGGTGCCAAGGCAGCTGTGCCAGCCCTGCCTCCTTCACCATTTCTCCCTCACCACCTCTCCTTTCCTTCCCCAGGCCAGCTGAAGCTGTCTGTCGAGGTGCGGGGCCGGACCCTGGTGCTGCACAGTGAGTTTCTCCCTGGGGCGTGTGGGGAGGTGGCCCCAGTGTCACGCTGGGCTGGTGATGGGACAGCACAGTGGTGCCCATTCTTCAAACTCTTTGGAGCTTCGTGGCAGCTGTTGGGAGCAACTCTGTGGTGGAGTGGCATGATGGTGGCTCTTTGATGTACAGGCTAAAATGAGATTTCTAGAGACGTTCATTTCCAGGTGACCATGGTGTCTTTTGCATCCATGTGTATAAATTCTTTTTCTTTAACTCTATGTGAAAAGGAAAAAAGCAACTATAATTTGGAAAAGAAAATCTGAAATGCTTTATCTCCTCTGAAACATCTTTTATATTGGCCAAAACCATTTGCCACATTTGCCAGGACTTCCAAATCATTCAGTTACCTCCAAATGCTGCAATTTTTTAACACCAGCATTATTTCTTCACCAAAAGTATTTCACCTGGTCCAGGCCAGAGTTGCTGTCCCTTACACCATGGCATGTCCCACTGGGGACAAGAGATGCTTTTCCTTCTCTGGGGACTCAGGCCTGGCCACCATTGCTGGGTACCAGAGAGCGATACACCTCGGATGGTGGCTCCTTCACAGCCATGAGGCAGGTCCTGGGGAACTGTGGCACAGTAGCTTTAGTGGTGTGTGTTAGAAAGGGCGATGAGTGCCAGAACCTGCTCTTCTTTTTTCTTTTTTTTTTTTTTTTTTAGGAAAAGCCTTTCTGGAGACACTCGAGGGATCCCTTAGGATCCTGGTCTCCTGGCACAAAGCTCTTTCTGCCTGGAGCTTGTCAGGGCTTTGTGATAAGTAAATGGTTAAAGAATCGAGGAAAGAGCCAAAGAGTTTGAAATGATCACAGTGAAAATTCCCTCCCTGTGACCGGAGCAGCATGTTGCTGTCCTGGGTTTGGGCTCTGTAGGGCGGAAGGAAAGCAGGGCCCTGGGACTCCCAGTGCTCCTGAGGGTGGCTGCTCTTTGTGAGGGAGAGCATCCCCATCTCAGAGACCTGCAGGGCAAAAGGGATAGAAAAGGCTTTCTCTGGAGCAACGTCCCACCTTGCAGCACAGCCTCAGCCCTGCCTGGTTGTCAGGAACTGGGGACAGAGAGTGGCCTGAGCCTAGTGAGGTGATGGGGACCACACGCAGCCTGTTCTTCACTCGGCAGCCAGGACAGTTTGCTACCTTCTTCCAGCTGCACAGGCAAGCTTTGTAAAAATACAACAGCTTGAAAATGTGTTTTTTGGGCTCACTCCAAGCTGTGTGTTTCTGAGAGTCTGGCTTTACCCTAAATCCCTCTATCTGGAGGAGAGTCACTGTCTCATTCTGATGCCATCTCCAAAAGAGGGCCCAGGAAGAGGGGAATGGTCCAGCAAAGAGGCAAAGGTGGCTCAAGATCTGGGACCTGTCATCTCAGATATTCAGGGTCATCACTGAGCAGGAGGAGGCTGGGCGAAGTGGGGTGATCTGTGTTTTTCATTCTGCACCTGAATGTCTTTAAACCTGAAGCAGCTCTGGCTGGAAGAGGAAGCTCTTGGTGGAGCCTGTCCTGGAGGAACATTGCAAGCTGCTTTGCGAGGCACCAGAGGGTCTTGCTGAGCCCCTTTCCCCTTGTGCACTGTGGGTTCTGTCAGACTGGCCGTGCTTCTTAGAAACATGGATCTGTCTCTGACAAAGACTAAGTCACTGCTGCCTTGCTGGGCTTGTTAGGACTGAGCTCAGCCTTGTTCTGACAGCCTGTCCTGGGCAGTCGCGACTCTGCTGCACATCTATTGCTTCCAGCCATGGGGCTGGGACCCACTGTTCCCCGCCATGGGGCAATGGCGAGTCTCTGCTGGCAGAGCTGCCATCAGGATGTGCCTGTTGATATTTAACTTGATGATACATTTGGCTTCGGGGCAGGGAGCCCAGAACTGTCTCAAGTCAGGCAAACGAAATGCAATTTGCCATCCGGATGCTGAACTGCATCTGCTGCCAACCTCTCCCATAGATGCTTGTATTTATAGTGCAGTTGTATTAAAGGCAAAAAATACAATAAATCCCTTCACCTGGCTGTGGGTGCCCAGTGAGACCAGGCTGCTGGGGAGCTGTGTGCCGGATTCTGATGGAGTAGGAGGTGTGTTTGGTCCCACAAGGACGGGACACCCCATCAAACAGAGCACCGTGGTGTATGAAGATGTTTTCCCTGCCACTTTGGGGCTTGACTGTTTTGTTTCCTTTCCAGTCATGGAAGCAAAAGGGCTGATGGGCAAGGAGTGCCGGACGTGCGACTCCTATGTGAAGGTGAGTTCTCCTGGGGCTTTGCTCGGGGAACTTTGGGTTTTGGGGTTGGCTCTTCCAAGCATGCTCTGGGCTGCCTGTCCCTTCCCTTTCCTCCTCTGTCCTCCTCTGGCTGAGCATCCCCAGCATGCAGGGAGGCAGCTGCTCTCTTGTCCAGTGCTGAAGGTCTCTCTGGTTTTGTTGGCACAGTGTCTGTGTGGACCTAGAAAAGCAGAGGATGGGACCTTGCTAAGGGCTGCATCAACCAAGTGGGATGCATCCCAGTGGGAGGCAAGAGCAATAATACATTTAACTTTCCATTTAGCCGTAGCTTCTGTTCAGCATGACTGTAGATAAAAGTAGCAGCAAACAATCAGAAAGGGCTGTCGGGCATTGGAAGAGGCTGTCCAGGGCAGTGGTGGAATCACCATCCCTGGAGGGGTTTAAAAGACATATAGCTGAGGCTCTTAGGGACATGAGTTAGTGCCAGAGTTAGGTTATGGTTGGACCCAGTGACCTTCAGGGTCTCCTCCAACCAAAATGATTCTATGAATCATTGAAGCTTAAAGAACATTTTAAAAATAAGTACCAAGGCCTCATGTATATTCTGAAACTGTTTTATTTTCAGGGACTCCTGTTTAATTTAATTGTGCAAGAACATCCCCCTGGGTGTCAAGGGCTGGTGGTGTGCACTGTGCAGGAAGCATCTCCCCTACAAGGGGGCTGCAAGTCAGAGACCAGCCAGCGGCATTTGTATGCATCAGTCCTTGATTTTTCTGCTCTTTTCCTTCCCTCCCCTGCCCCAGGGAGTGTTGTAATGCAATGACTTGACATGCATAGGGTAAAATGATCTAAACCACACATTAGCACCGGCTCTGCTGGATCTCTGAGGCTCAACCATCCATAACAGTGGCCGTGCTGGTCTCCTGCCACCACAGCGGCTGAGGTGGCAGCTGGGTGCCAGCGCTTGCTTTGAGTGCTAACACGCTGCTTGTTTTGCTCTGTAAAGATGTCGATCGTGCCAGATGCTGACTGGAAATGCAGGCAAAAGACGAAGACTGTGCCAGACAGCAAAAATCCTGTCTTCCACGAACACTTTCTTTTGTGAGTATGACAGGGCAGGGGTGGCTCTGACCCATCTGTCAGCGCCGTGTTCACGTTGGGGGACACACACCACCACTGTCTGGGGGTTCCCTCTCAAAGCCAAGACCCTGTGTTTGCTTTAGCGTTATGGTCTATAACAAACACACATCATGCATGAGCAGGTCTGCTGCTGAGATGAGGAGTGACAGACATTATTCTGCTGTTTTTTATAGCCGAAATGCCTTGAACTTTTGGGCAGAGCTCTGCAGAGGCTCACAAAGCTGTCAGCACGCAGCATGGCAGCGGCGCTCCCGCACACTTGGACTTTCTTGCAGGGCAGGAGTTGGGCAAACACGCTCCATTTCCTAGACCTTGCGCCTGCAATAGTATGGGCATCAGTATGAATGAGGAAGGTAAAAGGATTTCCTATAGCTACAGCATGTTTCTGCATGAGAAAGGAGCTGTTGTATTTCAGTAAAGCTTGTCGTTGCTGGCTAACCAGCCTGTGTCAGACCTCTGTCCCCCTGTGGTATTTAATTTGGCACAGGATGGTTGTTTCAGAGTGTGAACTGTGGCACGTTCCTTGCATTTACCCTTTGATATTGGAAGTGTGTCTTTCTGCAAAATTTTCTTCCCCTTAAACCACCTGAGCAATGTCCCCAGTGCCTGCCCCAGAGATGTCGCATCCCTGTGCAGCTGTCTGTCAGGAACGAGAGAAGTAGTGCAAGGGTGGCTCCTTGAGGAGGTGACAGTTAGGGGTGATGCTGCAGTGCTCCATGCAGAGAACAGAGGAGAAAACCTGCCTCTGAGGAGGATGAGGAGTCCCCGGCTGTGTGGGCAGCCCTTGCTGAGCGCTCCTGGGGAAGATCGGTGCTCATGAGCTGTCTTCTCTGCTTGTTACAGCCCAGTGCAAGAGGAGGATGAGCAGAAACGTCTCCTGATCACAGTCTGGAACCGAGAGAGAAATTCCAGGTAAGAGGCTGCCAGCCTGCCATACCATCTGTTTCAAATGGGGCTGATGTGGCAGCAAACCTGCTGTCTGCTCTGGCCACCCCACGTGAGCTCCCCGAGGGCTGGCCCTGCCCTCAGGGCTGCCCTGCACAGAGGCTGTGGCTGGTGACACTGGGGAGCTGAGCAACAGGACTGTGACCTGCTGGTGGGATGCCCCAGCCAGGGTCGTTCCCCAGGGCAGCCCATGCTGGTGAGCACCGCGCTGCGTGAGGGCTGGCGGAGAGGAAATCCTGCCCTTGCTGCTTGGTAGCCATCACCCAGACCAGCATTTAAAATTCCTGTAGCTGCTCACGCCTGCACCGCTGGCTAAAGCCAAGTGGGGCTGGAGCCTGGCTCTTTGCTGGGAGCTTCCCCATGTCTAGGGACAATGCAGTGAGGAGGAAAGCCCGGCAGCGAGGGGTCTGGCACCTCGCAGGCTGTGCTGCTGGCTCAGGCAAGTGGCATCTGCCTCCTCGGCCAAGCTCCTGCCAGGATCAGGTGGGCTGGAGGTGACCAGGATGCTCCAGCCCAGCTCTTGCTCGCCCTGCTGCAGCTGAGCTGTGCGGTTACACCAGGATTGCTCCTGCCTGGAGAGGGAGGCACAGCCTGGGCACTGCCTGGCTCCCAGCATGGGCAGGGATCACAGAATCACAGAATAGTTTGGGTCGAAGGGATGTTCCCAGCTCCCCCAGTGCCACCCCTGCCATGAACAGGAACATCTGCACCAGCTCAGGTTGCTCAGAGCCCCGTCCAGCCTGGCCTGGGATGTCTCCAGGGATGGTTCATCCACCACCTCTCTGGCCAACCTGGGCCAGGCTCTCACCACCCTCAGGGCCAACAATTTCTTCCTCATGTCCAGCCTGAATCTCCCTCCTTTAGTTTAAAACCATCACCCCTTGTCCTATCGCAACAGGCCCTGCTCATAAGTCTGTCCCTGTCTTTCTTATGGGCCACTTTTAAGTCCGGAAAGGCCACACTAAGGTCTCCCCCAAGCTTCTCTTCTCTGGGCTGAACACCCCAGCTCTCTCAGCCTGTCCTCCCAGCAGGGGGATATTTGGGGTGTTCTGGGAAAGGGCTGCATGTGGGGAGCTGGTCCCCTGGGAGTTGTGAACAAGCATGTGCTGATGGTGTCTGGCTCTCCCGCAGACAGAGCGAACTGATCGGCTGCATGAGCTTCGGTGTCAAGTCCCTCCTGACCCTGGACAAGGTACCTCTGTGCTGGAGTGCAGTGTGTGGGATGGGCACCTTTTTCAGGTCGGTGTGTGGATGTTGTCACCCTCAGAGCAGGAGCAGGCTTCTTGCACCATGGGACAAAGATGCTCTGAAGTTGCCCAGGGAGTTCCTTGGTCCCATTCCCAGTATGGATGGCCACTGGGAGACTGGTGTTGGTGTGACTGCGGGAGGCAGAGATGAGGAAGGATCCTGGGACACGGGACCGTCACTCCCTTCTGCAGGGACACAAAGAGAACAGCAGCAATTGGGGCTGCAGAGAGGCAGCCCCAGCAAGTGCTGCCAGCCCTACTCGCAGCAGGGCTGCCTGGGGACAGGAGGTGGGGTCAGCCTCGCTGGCACGTGTCACATCTAACAAGTGGCTGCTGAGTGGTGGGGACACGCTCCTCTGAGAGGTCTGCCCGATTCCCTGCGCTCACCAGCCAGGCGTTCAGCTGAGCTGATGGGCAGAGGGCACACGCAGAGGTCTGGGGCTGTTCCCAGGGACAGTGGTGCTGCCAGGCTGTGCCCCGGCCACAATCCGTGTCCCCACTGCTGCAGGTTTGGTCACAGTACTGCTGCCCCAGCCTGGCTGCTGCCTGGTAATACACATCAGCAGAGTTTGCTGTCCTAACCAAGCCTGCGAGGCTGCTGCTGAAATAACCCCTGTCAACTCACTGAAATGCAGAAATGTTCATCCCAGCTGCCAGGGGTTGGGGATTTCATCCCTGACAGCCCTGCTCTGTTGTCGGCACATCAGAGCATCTCAGCAAGTGAAGGGGTTTGTGTTAATACATCACCTGAGATGTGGAAATTTGCTCTCTAGCTAAAGGGTAAAAGTGAATTATTTGTGGCAGTGACCTGAGAAGAGGCCAAGAGGTAGCTTGAGCATGGCCTCCTCTGGAATCTGGACAAGTGAGATGCAGCTTTTTTATAACAGTGAAGAGAATTAGGCAGAGCAGCTCTAAACTGCAGCTCTCCCCGGGAAGACTCTCTGCTCTGGTCATATTTGGCCTTCCCAAAGCTGTCCCCTCCTTGTCACGTTTTGGCAGTGAGTTTCGCAAGGTGTCATTGTGTGCAGAGATGATGGAGTGTCCGTGTGAACAGCCCCCTGCTCTGGCAGGAGGATGCTGGGGGTGTGTGGGTCTGCCTGGGACCTGAGCCGGGGCTGAGATGAGCTGGCCCTGTCTCTTTGGTGCTGTGTGATGCTGCCGGAATATCCCTCCCTTTCAGTTTCCTCACCGTGGATTTAAACCACTCGTTTTAAAGTGGGTCCCTTCCTCCGGCCGCTGGGAACGTGGTTCCTGCAACCCCAGCCAACTCCTGGGCTTGGTCCAGGTGGTTGGTCCCTCCAGCTCCTGTCAGCTGCCCGGGGAGCACTGGGAGAGAGCAGCAGCTGCCTGGGAGGGAGGCGAGGGATGGCCAAGGTCACCTCTGTCCCCTGCGCTGTCCTGGCCCATGGGTGTGGGACAGGGCAAGGGGAGCCCCTGAGCAGCACCCAGCACTGCTGGAGGCTGGTTTGGGCGTCCTCCTCTGGGGATGAGGCTGGAGCTGTGGCTCCCTGCGAGATTGCCAGCTGCTCAAACACAGTATGGGTAGTTTTACTGGAGACTGGCTGTTTTTCTGCACCTTGTCTTTCTCTAAAAACCTAGACGCTTGTTACTTCAGTGGATCTTGGTGCCTCCTTGCAGGAGGGATGGCGTTTTAGCTGGTGCCTTATCCCAAGAGAAGGACTCCAGGGTGTGCCTCTGTGTGCAAACGCATCTGCGCAGCCTCTACATATAGCCCTGGGGCAGCTTGTGCAATGGGGCCCTGTGGGGTTATGGGCAACCAGACTGGGTTAAACGGGGGTCAGGATCTGCCCCTACATCCACAGCTGCTTTCCTCCCACCCAGGAGATCAGCGGCTGGTACTACCTCCTCGGGGAGGACCTGGGCAGGACCAAGCACCTGAAGGTGGCCACGCGGCGGCTGAAGCAGAGCAGAGGTGTGTGTGTCCCCTGGGATGTCCCAGGGAGAGCTGCCAAGGTTTAGATGAAGAGTCACCTCGTGTCCGCCCCTGTGCTGGCAGGGAGCAGCCCCAGCGTGAGGCAGCTCTGCCCTGCGAGCACTTTCCACCCCTGTGACAGCACTGGGGTCCCAAAGGATCAGCGTGAGGGACATCCCGGCCGGTTCAGTGGGCACTGCCGGGACACCAAGCTCTGCCCTTCAGCCCTCGCTCCTGCTCACCTGCGGCTGTCTGGGGCTCTGGGCGGGCCCCAACTTTGCAGCCACATCTCTCCCTCTTGCCGGGCCTTTCACTGCGCTGATTCCTGCCTCTCAGACCTGGGGCTGATCCCATGGCTGGACTGTGGCTCCTGCGGTCTGTGCAGGATGGTGGGAGCTGCTCCTCCTTCCCCTCCACCCGTCAAATTGGTTCCAAAGAATGTTTATCGATATGGTGATAGGCACTCTAAATATAAATATATAAATATATAAATATAAATATGCTGTGCTGCCAGGGTGAGGAGGGCAGGCTGGCACAGAGCAGGGTGGGACAACAGTCTCTGGCCCAGGTGTGCAACCACCCCCAGCCTGAAGCAGATGTGCCCTTGGCATGGAAGGATCTCATGTATAGTGTGTAGATGCAGTGTGGAGGGAGAGGGATTGTCAGGAGACATGTGCTATTGAGCTCATATGGCCTTTACCTTTTTTTTTATCTTTTAGAGATGATGCCGGGAAGCCAGGGTGCAGTGCAGGAGAGCAGGGATGCTGCGAGCACGAAGCAGCTGAAGGTGGGTGTGACAGGGCCGGGACCCACCAGGCTGCGAAGACGTGGCGTTGGGGGCTGGCTGGCAGCATGGACGGGTTTCAAACGAGCCCAGGGACAGAGTGTTGGTGAGGGTGATGCTGAGGTGGGAGCTGTGTCAGTCTCCTTGTTGACACTGTGGCTTTTATAGGCAATTAGTTATCCTGATCAAGGACCAAGTGACAGAGGTGGGTGATGTGGGTAGTAACCCCACGCTCGCTCCCCCTTGCCGTTCAGGGCCCACCTGTTTTTCCAGTGTATTACCACAGAGACAAAGCAGCAGCCATTGACTGGGAGCGATGGGGACTAGGCGCGATGGGGACGGGGCTGGCTGGCTGGCTGCCGCACAGCATCAGTCCTGGCCGGCTCAGTGTCTCCATAGACGGGTGCGTCTGCTCCCCTCCTCCTTCCAGGGCCCTTTGCTCTGGGAAGAAAAAGGCCCGTAGTGGAGCTTCAGTGATTTATGGGAAAGGCGAGGGTGGGAAATGGGAACACAAACACATGGCCTGCATCGGAAATGGGGCTCAGCCGGCCCCATGATTTATCTGTGCCGAATTCCGCTTTGCTGATTCCCTCAGCTGCATTTTCAGTTATTTGTTTTAAAGTGTAGAATTGAGCAAGACAAACAAAGCCAGCGCCCCTCTCCTCCCTTCCTCTCCGACAGTCGCCACGGACTTGAAAGATGGTGGCTGGGAAGGAAGACGGATCCTCCTTCCAGCTCCAGCCCCGCGCTGCGGCAGGCGGGGACAATGCGGAGCAGCCCTGGATGGCCCCACCACCCCGCAGGGTCCCCCGGGAGCACTGGGGCTCCTCACGCTCATCCCCAGCTCCCCTGGCCCTGCCACCCCCGCTGCCATTTGAGGGAGCCTGGGGTTTGGGTTCCCTTGAGCCTTTCCTCTCTTTTCCATCCCTGTTTCGGAGTGTGGAAGGTACTTTCTTTTGCATTGCAGCCTCAACTCCAAGGGGTTTTGCCACAGCGCTGGCAGCTGGGGCTGCGTGGTGCAGACCCGCCGAGTCTTGCTTTGTGCCCTGCTGCTGGCTGGGTTAAGAGTTTGTCTTTTATTCCAAAATTACACCACGGGTGCAATTCAGTTGACCTCTCTGCTTCCTCCCCCCCGTGACTTTGTGAGCACAAAGCGTCGGGATGTGGGTATCCTCTGGGTCTGTGCTTTCAAAAACAAACTCTGCTTTTTCTTTTTTAAATCTCTCGTATCCTTTATGAGTGTAATGAGTGCAGGCGTCTTTTTAATGAAGTGAAGCTTGCACAGCCGGTGCCTGTGAAACGCCGCTTAAACATCCTCACAGTGTTTGTGAGAACGTTGCAATAACAAAGTGCTCCGTGCGGCTGAAGAATGCCGCGGGAACAAAAGCCACATCAACAGAGCAGGGACTAGGGAATACTAAATAGTTGACAGGAATTTTAATATAAAAACTCTCTCTCTTCCTTGTCTGTCAGGGTTTTCAGGAAGCCCTCTGGCTTATCGTAGAGCGGCATACGGCACAGACAGGGGCCGGGGAGGTGAAAGGTGGTTTCCTGCCATTCTTCTGCGGAGCTGGGTTCCCATGGGCGGTCATGCCAGTTTGACTGGGGTTTGTTCCATACTCGTGTGATACGAGGAGAACGGGATCACGGCTGCTTCGGGAGACGGGGCTTTCATGGGCTAACGGCGAGTTTAGGGTTTTCCAGCCATGAACCGCTTCAATGGACTCTGCAAGGTGTGCTCGGAGCGGAGATACAGGCAGGTCTGTATCTTCCGTGGAAAAAAATCCCTGTGCCAGCATGTGTGCGGATTGCTGCAAGGCTGGGTTAAGTTTTGAGTGTCTGTGGGCTTTCTTACCATTTTGGGGCTGTGTTTGTGCTGTTTCTAGGGTGCTGGTTTGCTTTCATTATCATTTGTAGATGATAATATTTGGAATATAAGGAAAGCATCTCCAGATAGGTGTTTCTGGCTGATCTCTGCCTGGTGCTTCAGGGTGTAGATGGGAATAGAGGGGAGAATTTACTGTGCAGCTTGAGCAGAGCATGTTGATGATGAAAACTGCAAGGTGGTGTCTCAACTTACCACTCATTAGAGGAGAGGCAGGCTGCTACTGTCTCTCTTAAAAATTGTTTTAATGTGAATGTATTTGGGAATCAGGTGTTGCTTGAAGCCGGTCACAACCAACGGCCACTGTGCTCTATAAAAGCTGATGCAGGTTCTCTCGGACCCACTCAGTGTGCGATGCTGGGCACTGGTTTTGCTTGTGCAGGTCCCAGTCTCCTACACTTTTGAACACAATTTTCCCTCCATGGTCTGGATTGGGGCTCCCGGCTCATTTTCAGCTTTTCTCTGCACTCCTGTGCTCATCTTTAGTGTCTGCTAAAGCTGCTGCAGGGGACAGCGTACACTGGGAACTGCACGAAGAACCAGCTGAACTGAAACTGCCCACTTCTCCTCAGGGCTGTGGTGACCGTCCCGTGCAGGAATGCTGCTCTGCTTTGTATTAGCGCCAGCTGACTGTGATTTGTGCCTTAGACCTCCTCAGTTCTCTATTCTGACCATTTCTTCTGCATTTTTTGACAAAGTTATGGGCACAGCGAGCCTCCGCCGTGCTGGAGTCTCGCACCATCTGCCACCCACCTTCCAGCTTATGTCAGCTGCTCGTATTTCTTCTGTGCCTAGCGGCAAAAATGGACGTTCAGCTCCCTGTAACAGCCGTGGTGGTGGGAGCTGAGGGAAGGGAACCATCAGCAGCCAGAAGCTGATATTTAGTGGCAGAGGGAAGGTGTCTCTGGTGGCAGACAGGAGCCAGCCAGCTCAGGGAGAAGAAATGAGAGAGCTCTGGATGTGGGGGAGCTTTGGGCTGGGAAGGGACCGTGGAGTCTCCGTGGTGGCAGAGATGCTGGGCTGGCTCCGAGGTGCCACTGGTAACACTTCCGGACTCGGGTCCCCTGTGCTTTATAGAATCCTAGAATCATTTTGGTTGGAAGAGACCCTCAAGATCATCGAGTCCAACCGTTCCCCAATCCCTGGCACTGACCCCTGTCCCTGAGAACCTCAACTCGGTCTGTCCAACCCCTCCAGGGATGGTGACTCCACCACTGCCCTGGGCAGCCTGTTCCAATGCCCAACAACTATGTTCAGTGTAGTGGGACTGGAGCTACTTTCTCATCCTTCCAAGGAAAGGCAGTTTCTCTTTCTCAGCCCGATTTTATGCTGAGCAATCGAGCGGGGTCAAGGTGCAGAGAAATGAAAGCTTGCTGCGTTTGCCCTCCCGTGGCAGAGGAACGAGGAAACACTTCTCCTCCTTGGCAGCTTCTGCTGAATTCCTCGTCTTCTCTCTGTTCTCAAAATAATACAGGTCAGATGTTGGATTTTTTTTCTTTTCTCTGTCAGTAAAACAAGGATCTTGATGAATTGCTTGGGGGAATAATCAGGTATTTACAAGAACTGTCATGCTGAGCTGCTGCTGGAAGCCAACATAAAAAAATAAACATCATTTTATTAATAAGCCAAATGCTTCTTGAATCAGGAGGAGAAATGAGCCTAGATCAACACAGCATCCATCCTCTCCGAACTCAGCAAGGGAGGGCACACTCAGCCCAGCTGAGGGGTGATGCACACAGCTGCTGTGCAGATCCTCGCAGCTTCACCGGAGCAGAGGAGAGCTGCTATTTCTGTTACTCAGCTGGAAAGGAAGTGTTTAAGTGATTTGCTTAGAGAAACCATGTTAGAAATCAGTGTCAGAGCCAGAGTGCCAGGTTTAAGTTTTTGTTTCTAATGGCTTATCAGACCTTTTCTTACATTTGCAAAAATTGTGATTGGAGGTTTGTGTATGCTCAATAAACACTCGTTTTGCAGAATTCCTCTCTGATCCTGGGCTTAATTTCATGTTGCTTTTTAGCCCCTTTTTCACCCCACTTTGGCTGCAGCAGAGACCTGTTGTCTGTGGGGTTCACGGTGACGGTTCCTTTGGGCTCTATGACCGTGTCTAGAAGTGCCGTGCGTCTGCATTCGCAGGGGCTGCGGGGCGATGGGGGGATGCTCGCTGCTCACACGCAGCGGCTGCCTTCCCACTGAGCAGCCTGACTCCGCTGTCTCTCTCCAGATTACGATCCCTCGAGGAAGCGATGGCTTCGGCTTCACAATCTGCTGCGACTCCCCAGTCCGTGTGCAGGCAGTGGACTCTGGTAAGAGATTGGATTGTTTTTATCCCTCTTGATTTGAGTGAGTGACCCTGTTCCTTTTGCATCTCAATGCATGTTGTGATTCAGAAACTCCCACAACTTTCAGGACTCCAGTTACCTCCAAGAAACTTCCCTTAATGAATCTTCTGCTGCCTCTGACGAGGTCAGAGGTCCCTGAGTTAGCACTGTGTCACTGTTTTGGCAGTTTGTTGCAGTAATTTGCAGAGATTTTGTTCCCTGGGAGTCCTGTGGGTGGGAGATCTCTGGAAAGCATCCATGGGGTGTGTCAGACAGGGACACAGGGAGGAGAAGCATCACAGGAGCCCTCGATTGCCCGATAGATCCTGTTGGTGTGGACCCGCAGGAGGGACTTGGTGTCTGTGTGACCTGGTGCTCCCCACTGCACACCGGGAAACACAGGAGGTTCCTGCAATAGCTCTGAGAGAGAGTTCCTGACTTTGTCCCAGGCGCTGTGTGTGTATGCTGGAAAGAGAAGCTTCAGGCTGGCTGGCCCCACTTCATTTCCAGGTGTGGGTATCAAAGGAAACAGATTGGGTTTGGAGGAGTGAGTGGTGCAAGCTTTGGAGCTATTTTGGTGTCTCTTGGCCCCAGGGCTTCTCCTCCCCCTTGTACTCTCAGCAGGTGACTGGCATTTGTCTCTTCTTTCCGCAGGTGGCCCAGCAGAAAAGGCAGGTCTGCAGCAGCTCGACACGGTGCTGCAGCTGAATGAGCAGCCTGTGGAACACTGGAAATGTGTGGAGCTGGCACACGAAATCCGGTGAGTGTTCACCTAAAGCACCAGCACACAGCACTGGGAGAGATGGCCTGAGGGAGCCCAGGGCAGCAGCAGCTTTGGGTGGCTACAGGAAGGATTTGAGGGATGCAGGAGACTGGGAAAGGATTCTCTGGAGTAGAAGAAAGAACTCGGGGGCTGGGGTGGGCAGGAGAGGGGCAGAGGTGTTAGAGGGAGGAAGGAGTGCAGGGCTCATGGCTGAACAATACGGGTGCCTTGTTCCCTTCTGCTCCATCTCTGACTTGTCTTGTGCTGCATCTTTCAGGAATTGTCCCACTGAGATCATTCTGCTGGTCTGGAGGCTCGTCCCGCAGGTCAAGTCAGGGCATGAAGGCATGATCCGCAGATCGTCCTGCAAGTCTGCCTATGACCTCCAGTCACCACCCAACAAGCGGGAGAAGAACAGCACCGTGCCCCCGCGGCCCGAGCAGCGCCGGAGCTGCCATGTTCTGTATGACGGGAGCGACGGGCTGGTGCTGAACGGCTGGGAGAGGTACACAGAGATCGGCAAGCTCGGCCAGAACACCATGCCAGCCCTGTCACGGGTGCCCTCTGCTGCGGACCAGAACTACATCATCTTGGCGCCGTTGAACCCTGGGAGCCAGGTAGGGCTGGTTTCTAGCCCCACGCTCGTGTTAGTGCAGGTGGCTGTTGGCTCTGCTGCCTGGATCCTCTCTTGGCCTCTGCTTCAGCCTTATCGAGTTCATCTCTAAATGTTTGCTAGAGCACATGCCATTTTTACAAGCCAGACCTGTGTCCCTTGGTGGAGCTTTCACTGTTTTTCTAAGACATTTACCACTTGGACTGTAGAGCTGGGGTGAAAGCCCTGCTGCCTACTCCCAGGCTCACTTGAGGGGTAAGGGTTTGGGAAAGGTTTCCACTGCGTAGAGCACAGTGCAAGTCATCGCTCCCATTTTCTGCTGGCAATAGGGCAAAAATGCTTTTTACTTCTCTGGAGTGCTTTGGCTTTGCTGGCTTTGGCATGCCAAAATTTGCAGTTGATTGTTGGAAAGTCTGTCTCGGGTGACTGTGTCCTGTCTGGGTTGTGTCTTACAGCTGCTGAGGCCTGTCTATCAGGAGAACAACACTACCGGGGGTAAGTTGTTGATCTGCTGAAAACACAGCTTGGGGCATCTCTCAGAGCTGAACATGGTTTTTCTAGCACTCGCGAATCCTTGTCCTTAGCCCTGCAATGGAGTTCCTCACATTTTAAGGACGGTGACAGAACTCTGGGGCTTTTGGGTGGTATAATCTTCTTTCTTTCTGCATCAAACATAGAAGTGAGAACTCTGCTCCTGAGCCTAGAGCAGAGCACAGCTGCTGGTGTCCTGGCTGAGCCTCCTGGTGAGCAGGTCTGGGGGAGCTCCCAGGGTGGCTGGTGGCAGGGACACCCCATCAGGGCCATGATGAAAGCATCAAGTGTGACAGTGCTGAGCATCGTTGCTGTGGCTGTTGCCCAGATGTGTCTGGGGCCTCTCTGTGATGTGTTCAGCTTTTCACGCCTGATGCTGGGGGTGGTAATACTGTGGTCCCTGCTTTGAGTTTTGTTTCGTTACTGAGGAAGTGAAGATGGCCATGACTCAGATTAGTAGAGACATCAGTGCAGGTTGAAGTGCCAGGTTTGGGAATACTCATTTCCTGGTCTCTGACTGTCTCTGGACCAGCTCTCCTCAAAACCCCTTTGAAGCATAAACTCATTTTCTGCAGCTTGGTGTTCCTGGAGAACCGTGTATGGATGGTTTGCAGGAGGGGTGGGGTAAGGTGTGTGCCAGGGCACTGGTGAATCCTGGCCTGAAAGACAGACTGACACAAGGTCTCCCTGAACAGATATCACCAGGTGACTGCTGTTTCCAGTGGGAAACTGGGGACAGAAACAACCCAAGAACATTGAGGCCTGGAGATGCTCCCTGGGGTGTTCACTGGGTGCTGTTGAACTTGCAGTTACAATTTCCAGCACGCCCAGCTCCATGCACAACCCCTTCTTGCCAGTTCATGGGTGCAGGAGCTTTGGGAGAACCCGCAGGTACCCTGCTCTGTTGGGACACCCTTAGGACGAGCTGTGTGTCTGTAGCAGAGCTGATCCTCCTGGGCCTGATCTTGCAGGAGTGTCTTTAACTCAGCAGTCCCTCCCTGGTGCGGGCAGAGCTATCAGCACAATTCCCAGCTAGAAAATCTTGTGCTGCCTGCAAAGATGGGACAGTGTCCACGGAAGGCGAAGTGTGGGGCTGGCGAAGCTGTGGTGGGAGTGCCGAGAGCAGGAGGAAGCAGTGCGGGTCGGAGGCCCCTGTGCCTCGGATGCTCCCAGCCCTGGAGCCCTGTGGACACAAGAGTTTTCCACAGCTCAACTGCTGGGATGTTTTGTACCGTGGATAATTGCAACTCCTTCCTGCTGTTTGTGGCTCCTGTGAAAAGATGAGCTGGGCCGTAGGGATTTGTTCTTGCAGCAGGGTGGAATTTGAAAGGCTTTGGCTTCTTCCCATAACAATTCTTCGTGACCGTTTCCGGTTTTTTAATATTCAGTCTTCAGAGGGAAGAATGCACTCATTAACCTGAGCAGTGATTAAGCGTGGCAATGCAGAGCTGGCCTCCCACCACACAGTGACAGGAGCTGACACTTCGGGCAGGCTTGGTGCGTTTCTGCACCAGTGTGCAGAAAACAGGACTCATGCAAGTGATGAATTCCTCTGATAAAATGAGGTGATTTAGGGACAAGAAGAAAAGCAGAACGTGAACAGCCCTGACAGATTGTATCGGTCCTTTGTTGAGCTGTCACTCATGTTTTGATTTTATCTGGCAGTGCAACCATGAAAAAGGGAAAAGAGAAAATATCAGAATTATTGCACTTAGGGTGGAAACAACATTTTGGGTCAGGAAGCCCCCCCTCTGCAGAGACAGGCTGTTAGAGCCAGCGGTAAACAGCAGCTCCGGGCTGCCAACAGAGCTCGGTCTGGCTCTGCTGGCACTTATCTGAAAGTAAATGTGCTGTTTCCTAATACTTAATGGAATATGTAATATTGGGTAGGTTTGTATATTTGCTTTGGATGAGACCTTATCTGCTCTGAGCCATGGTCAGAAGTGTTTTGGCTGGTTCCTGCGTGGGAAGGCTGCGGGGACCCGTTACCATGCAGGGGCAGAAGCTGCTGTGGGGGGAGCAGGAATGCCCGGGCCGGGTGGCTGGAGGGGGTGCTGGGGGACTCTGCTGGGACCCCCCTCTGGCAGGGGCTACAGGAGGGTTTGCTCATGTATGTTCCTGAGATGATGTTGTGGGGAAGGATCCCGGGCTAATGCTCCAGTTTCTCACCTGGATGCGTTAAAATCCAAGTGGAGAGTCCTGCCTGCTGGACCCAAGCTGGTTTGGTTAGAATCACAGAATCATTTTGGTTGGAAGAGGCCCTCGAGATCATAGAGTCCAACCATTAACCCAACTCTGGCACTGCCCAATGTCCCTGGGAACCTCATGTCCACGTCTGTTCAACCCTTCCAGCGCCTGAGAAGGACTCCCCTCAGCTCCCATTCTCCAGGCTGAACCCCCCAGGCCCCTCAGCCGCTCCCATCACACTTGTGCTCCAGCCCCTACCCCAGCTCCGTTCCCTTCTCTCAACTCGCTCCAGCACCTCAAGGACTTTCTTGGCATGAGGGGCCCAAAACTGACCCCAGGATTCGAGGTTTGGCCTCCCCCGTGCCCAGTGCAGGGGATGGTCACAGCCCTTGCCCTGCCGGCCACACCAGTGCTGATTCATTTCTTGTTCATTGGCTTAAAGGAGGAGGGAGAAAATACTTCAATTTTTCAGTGGGGCTTCTTTTAAAGAAGGGATGAACTTTTTGTTAGAGACACACTCAGTACCTGTTGGAGTTGTTGCCTGCAGGTTGTAGGACAGATCCCGGGTTGCTGGTGCCCATCAGGATGTGGTCTGGGGATGAGGGCTCTGCTCCTGGGGAACACGAACCTGTCCCACCTTCTGTCCCCAGCCTGGCAGGTCCTGCTGCTGGGATGGGTGTTTGCATGTGGCAGGAGAGATGAGCACCATGGGCTGGGGACATCAAGGGTGGCCAAAACCGACTCACCCACGCATCAGCTACCAGGGAAAAATGATGATTATCAATAATTACCAATTATGCTTTTAAACACAGGATTAACAGTTACATTAGTGACTCTGGGGCTGGTTTGCCGTTCCACCTGATGTCCCCTGGCCTCCAGCGATACAGACTGGCTGGTGTGGAGCGGCCACAGGAGCTGCTGTTGGCTTGTTGGGGAAAGTCCCAGCTCTGCTTGACCAGTTGAGGTGGCAGCAGTGAGTAAAGCTTTGGTGTCATCCCTCTTTTGAATGAGGATCACGGCTTTCTGCCATGGAGAGGGACAGAGCGAAAAACCAGTCAGGCTGCTCGGACTTTGTCCAGCACTGAAATGTAATTCTGGGAAGCAGTGGATGGTGTTGTGCCAGCCTCATGCAAAATGAGGTCATCCTTGAGAAATACACCCCCATGTCTGAGTAACCATCACATCCCTGGGAGTGATTTGGGAAGGCATAGATTCATCCCATGTTCAGGAATATGTTTATCACTTCTGTCCTTTTCTCCGACACCTCCAATCTTAGTATCTTCTAAAAACTCTGATTAACCTACCACCCAGCACCCCATGATGTGAAATTCCCACGCTTTGCTAACTCCCATGCCCAGAATCCAGAGCAGGCTGGACTTGTGTGGATAAAAATGTCCCGAGGTTTAAATTTCCAGTGGTTTTTTCCCTACCCTGAGTTAGTCCCAGATGGTTTTCCCCTCCCTGGAAAGGGAAGGGTCAGGGCTCGGTGGCACAGGCAGGTGTTCCCCGATGGTGCGAACCTCCTTGGTGCCCCTGTGATACAAGAATGACGATTTAAAGTCATGTTTGGGGTTTTTCTCTATTTCTTATTTCCTAGTTCTACACGGGGAGATGTGTATAATAGCACCACATCTCTTCCTCCAAACCACTGTATTCAGAAACAGCACGGAAGGCTGGGTGCACCCAAACAGGCAGATGTGCTGGCTGGCAGCTGCGCTTGCGGTGGCTTCCTTGGCTTTTTTTTTGTATGTAAATAAATTTTTTTTGTGCTGCTGGTGTGATCCAGCTCAGTCCTTGGTCCAGCAAGCAAGTAGCTCTTGAGTGAGCAGAAGTGTCAAGGGACATCTCGTTTTGCATTATGAAAAATGAAGTTGTTGCTGTTATTTCCTGAATCTCTGGGAAATTTTGATAGCAGAGTGCTGGGTGTCCCTGCAGCACTTGGCTCCAGCTGTTCCCCTCGGGCTCTGTGGGCCCAAGCCGGCAGTGCAGCAGCTCTGCGGGAGCTCTTTCCTCATTCTGCATTTCTTTCTGCTTCCTCTGTCCTTCCAGGAAATGCATGTAAAGGGAAATCGCACATGGGATCTGGGAGAAAATCCAGGCTGATGAAGACTGTGCAGACAATGAAGAGCTACGGGAACTACCAGAACCTCACCATAGTGAGGCCGCACATCCCGCACTCCAGCTACGGCACCTACGTGACGCTGGCTCCCAAGGTGCTGGTGTTCCCCGTCTTTGTGCAGGTGAGTACAGCTGGAAGTGAGAGGTTTTGGATCGAACCTAGTCCTCAGGTGCTTGCTTGAGTCAGAAGAAGGTATCCCAGCTTCTGAGCTTCAGCAACCAACTTCACATAATAGCAGATCATATGGTTTTTTCCCATGGGTTCTTTGTGCTGTTAATTACAGTGTGCAAACAAAAGTGTGTGGGTTTTTTTTTTTCTTTTAGTTTAGCTGGTAGCCAGCACTAAAATCACAGACAAGGATCCAGAGCAGTAATGGTTTGACAGAGGATGTTCTCACTCCCTGGTTCTGTAAATGACTTTCTTAAAATGTAGCCCTGAATTTGGTGGTTGTAGCTCTAACTACCTCTATGTCTTCCCTTTTGTCCTTCGTATGGCCGGAATTCCAGAAAACCTCACCTGATCCTTTATATTTAAGTACATGACTGATGAACACCACCCCTGGGGCTCTGGGGAACCACCTGTCCTCCCCTGCTTGCAGCAGTGACACTTGTGTGAGCTTGGACTGGTGATTTCCTTTGGGCTCAAACCCGTGACCCATGTCTGTCACTCTGGCCTGAGCTGGAGGACTTGGGGACAAATGTGGGGCTGGGGGACATGCCCTCTGTCGTCCCCAACAGCACCTGGGTGGCCATTCACACTGGCACCATTGCATTCACCAGCCAGTTTTGCTTTTTGGTAGGGACACAGCTGGCATTTCTGTCCTTTTACTCCCAAAATTTGTATCTTGGATTGAGTCTGGGGTGTTTCTGGCACCTCAGGAGCTGGTTTTTATGCTTTGTGCTAACACCACAAGGCCCTGTGCAGGTACCCTCCGGTGTTTGCCGGCCATGCTGCTCAGGAGGATCGTCCTGGGCTGGTTTTACAGGGTTTGTTCTGCAGCCATAGAATCACAGAATCATTTTGGTTGGAAGAGACCCTCAAGATCATCGAGTCCAACCGTTCCCCCACCCCTGGCACTGCCCCATGTCCCTGAGAACCTCATCTCCCTCTGTCCAACCCCTCCAGGGATGGTGACTCCAGCACTGCCCTGGGCAGCCTGTTCCAATGCCCCACAGCCCTTTGGGGAAGAAATTGTTCCCCAGATCCAACCTCAACCTCCTTTGGTGCAACTTGAGGCCGTTTCCTCTGGTCCTGGTGCTTGTTCCTGGGGAGCAGAGCCTGACCCGCCCTGGCTCCAAGCTCCTTTCAGGCAGTTCAGAGATCAGAAGGTCTCCCTTATCTGAACTGAACTGATACTGAACCTTGTCATTGGAGAAGGTGCTGACTGGGGAGCTGAGCATGCAGCGTGGCATGAGAAAGGGCAGCTGCTTTAAAGTTGCTTTAACTTACTGTGAGAGTAATCCATAAAATAATGTAGCAAATATTCTTGTCTGAGGGACGTGAGAACCTGCCGTGCCACCGCTGCGGTTGTGTTTCCTGCTAAAAAGCGCCCATAATGAAGCCCACGCTGTGCAGAACAGTTAACGTGCAAAGAGGCGAGCGGCTGATTGTCTTTTTATAGCTGGGTCTGACGTGGGTGTGAAGCGTGAGACTCGCTTTGTGCTGTGTGGCTGGACTGCAGCTTTCTGTCCTTCCAAGCACAGTGCGGGGTGGCCTCTCCCTCAACGAGTTACACCTTGAAGTGAAGACAATGTGGGTTTGGTGGATGGAAAGTTGTTCTGGCAAACCACAAACCACGCTTCCAGTGGAAGGTCTGACTGTTTGTTTCTTTTTCTCTTTTTTTCCATGTCAAATGTAGCCCCTAGATCTTTGCAACCCAGCCCGGACTCTGCTTCTGTCAGAGGAGCTGCTGCTTCACGAGAGCAGAAGCCGGACTATGCAGGTAAGACTTTCGGTGCTGTCTGAGCCTCCTAAACACCCTCTTCTGCAGTCTTGTATAGTTGAGAAGCGAAATGTTTGATTGTGCAATACTTACATTAATATGATATTTAGAAAAACTCGTCAGTTTATCATGAGAGAAACTAAATATCAAAACTCTTCTCTGCTATAAATCCACCTTTTTTTGATTTCCTTCATGCTCACAAAGCAGCAGCTGCGCATGGCAAATCCTTGCTCATTACAGCCCAGCAGGTGAGGCCACTGGCAGACTTGGAAAGAGAGAGTTTAAGAATATTTTGTGCCAGGTTAGAGAACTAGACCGAAAACTTGTTACAGGGGTTTTCAGAAATTTAGTTCCTGAAACAGATCCAAATGTCCAAATTCCTATTTTTTTTCTTCAGCTTCATTTCTGTAATGTTATTGCAGAGCTGTTAAAAATCTGGGGAAGCAACTAAGCTTTGGCTACGTGCTGTACCTGTGTATGTGACACCTTTCAACACTCAAACTGGCAGAGCTGAGGTGTTGATTACATTTGCTGCTGCTTTCCCTTGCACCCAACTGTAAAATCAGCAAAGCCCTGGAATTTGGGACAGGGAGCAGCAACTGGGAGAGCCCACACATGCATTGAGTTTCTGCTGTTTCTTTTGGGGCATTTTCAGAGAATCTCACCACTGTACAGAATGATTCGGTTTTGAATTTAGCTGGAAGGAACAACGTGTCATCTTCACAGAGCCATAAAGGAATTTTTACTTGACTCAGTTTCTGGGTGCCACTTTCAGAGACACGTCGTATCACTGGCCTGTACAAAACAGCAGAAGACTGTGTTAACTGAATTCTCTCTCTGTTTTTCAACATGTAATTCATCCCTTGCTTTGATTTGAGTCACTCTTTTTTTGTCAAATATATGAAAAATTGCGTGACCCATTAGGAGACTTGTCACTGATTTGTAAATCAAGCTCTTCCCCTGTCTGTCCTGCTGTTCTCTGCTGCTTCTGGGCATCCGCATGGGTGAGGATCAGGTGAGCATGTGGCTGTGCAGCACAGCTGTGCTGCGGTGGCTTGAAAACGCGGTGGCCAGTGTGAGGTCAGATGCTTCTGCCGGGTGGCTTGGAGCTGTTTGCTTTCAGGTCGGACTCAGAGGTCTGTAGTATCAGCCAAATGTGCAGTAATTACGAATTAATGCTAGGTGGAGCATGCGTGTGTTTGGGGTGTTCATATTTGGAGGATAGAGAGCCTCGGGACATGTTTGGAGGTAAAGTGCTGCTCTGTCTCCAAACGGCCACGTTGGCCATTTGAGAGATGCATCTTTGGGCAAATCAGAAGGATGGGACGTCTCGGGGAAAGGACTCTGCTTGCTTACGATGCCCTAAGGATGAGCGTGAGGCTGGAAGAGGATGTCCCAGCTGGAGCAGATGCTGTAACTGGCCAGGAATGAGACAGCGTTTGAGAACAGCGGTGCCTTGGGGCCGCGATGTCTGTGTGAGCCAGGCAGAGGGGCAAGGCAAGAGGTGGTGACTCGGCGTAGTGAACAAATAGAAGCAGGGAATGGGGACGGGCATGTGGCAGCTTCTGCTGTGGACAGCAGGAGTGTTTCCCTCGGTGTGAACCCCGGCGTGGTGCTGAGCCCCGTTCTGTGGGAGCTGACGTTGCAGGCAGTAACACCGGGACATGAACCATGACCCTGGGGAAGGGCTTTCTCATGCCTGCCGTGTGTCACCGGGTCACTGCAGGCTCTGCAGAGCTTCAAGAAACCAGTGCAGGTCTCTCTGGAAAGCCAGAGACTTCCCCTCTCCAGTGGAGTGTCTGCTTTGGTCCTGAGATAACAGAACCTAAAATTCTGAAGCCAGTAAGACCTAAAACGGCCTGGACACAGCGGAGCTTCCCCTGGTACATTGGGCTCTGACTTCTCTTCTTGCTGGACTTGAGCTCACTTCCTCTCCAGCCTCCTCTGCTGCCTGAACAGCGGCTCTTGTTTCCGATCAGTTCTTTCTTCCTTGCTCCATGTGCTTTTTCCATTTTCCCACTGTGCATCCTGCCCAGCCTCTCTCAAACCAGACCACTGCCCCATGGTTTGCAGGGCTGTTTTCAGGATGTTTTTGTGCTTTGGCAGAGTGGCTCGAGAGAGGAGAGCCTGGGTGCAGGGGCTAGAAATGAAGGTCCTGTTTCTGTTTTGTTTTCTGTGGGTTGTGGTGTTGGTTTTTTTTTTTTGTTTTCTTTTTTGTGTGTGTGTCGGGGTGGGGGGTTGTTTGTTTCTTTTTGTTATGGTTTGGGGGTTTTTGGTGTGTTTTTTTTAAAAATTATTTTTATTTTTTTAATTTATTTAAAACCCCAGAATCTTTTCCCTTTGGCAGTTCCCATGTCAGGCACTGCATCCTCATCACTGAGCGAACTCTCTCCCATCTCCTGAAGGATCAACTTGTCTCTCTGGAGGCTCGCCAGCATCTCTCCTTTCCCTGACCTTACCTCTGGGGCAATCCTTATTCAGGTCTTAATCATATCCTGTCTAGACTTTGCAATTCCCGTTTTTATGATCTTCTGAAGTCCTTCTCGCCTGTGAAGTGCCAGAGGAACCAGCATGATCCAGGCGACTTTGCACAAGGTGTCGAACAAGGGCTTTGTCCTTTTTGATCTGTCTCTAATGTGCCTGGAGGCAACTTCCCAAATCCCTGAGGTACCTTCACAGTGTGGGTCGTACTCGCCCCCTTCTCACTTCTCAGGTTTGCCCTGACCCGTCCTGTCTCGCTGATGCTCCACTGCAGGTGACAATTGCAAACTCCTGCTGTGACCCTGGGTGCACAGGTGAGCAGGAGAGGACGGGCTTAAGAGGAGCGGTAACTATTCTTAAGACTGAATGTGAAGGTGGTATGTCTGCAAGATTTAATTTCTGGGCACCTTTTCACGTTTTAGTGACCGTATATTGCTTTCCAAAGTGTGGTTATGGATTCCCTGTCCCTGCCGTGGGGATCTGCAGCAGTCTCAGCGTTGATCTCCCGATCCTGGGGGAGCACACTGACCCACTGCTCTCCACCTTCCCTCCTGGCCATTGTTTTCTCTTGTTTTCTTTTAGGAAATGCTTTAAACATTCCCCTTCCTTGTGTAACAGTGTTTTTCCAGTCATATTCTGTAGTTAGTCAAATCTGTTAGTGTAAGAGGCTTTGCTGTATGCCGTGGTGCAGAGCACACCCAGATGAACAGTGTCCAAGACATCAGTGTTGCTTCTGTGAACACTTTTTTTTTTTTTTTCCCCTGTAAAATCCATCTCCCACCCTCAAAATGTCTGTGTGACAATGGCCATGTGGCCCTGGGCACTCTGTTGCTCACACAGATGTGCCTGTCTCTGTCTGCAGAGGAGTCCTTTCATCAGGCCACTTGTTTTATTTCTGATTTTGGACTAGGAAATCAGTTCTGGGAAACACACAAAGATACTCTGGCTCTTCAAGGAGCAACTCTGGTGGATTCTCTGTCGTGCCTGGATGAATTCAGGCACCGTGTTTCTTTTTTGTTTGCTCTTTTGCTTTTATGAGCCCTGTGAGTTTTCACGGTCGGTACCAGATCTGTTTGCCAAGGGCTGTTAGAGACGTGTCGCAGCTTGTCCGCGGTGCGGTGGCAACCTGAGCTCCGGGTTTCTCATTCCAGCCCTCCCTGGGGCCTCACCGTGCTGGGCTGCTCTTACAGAATCACAGAATCATTTCGGTTGGAAGAGACCCTCAAAATCATTGAGTCCACCCATTACCCCACCCCTGGCGCTACCCTGTGTCCCTGAGAACCTCATCTCCGTGTGTCCAACCCCTCCAGGGATGGTGACTCCCCCACTGCCCTGGGCAGCCTGTTCCAATGCCCCACAGCCCTTTGGGGAAGAAATTGTTCCCAAGATCCAACCTAAACCTTCCCTGGCGCAACTTGAGGCTGTTTCCTCTTGTTCTAAGGCTCTGGCTGTGCAGGTGGAAGGGACACCCTCATTTTCTTCTCCCATCAGTTTGGAGGAGCTGAGGAACCTCTGTAAACCCTTTGTGTGGAGCTGCTCTGAAATCAAGTGTCTTTCTGGAAGCAGCATCTAACAGAGATGCTCTTACAAAACTCTCACTGGCTGCGCTTTTATCTTCTCTGCATCCTGAACTCAATCAGTCCCATCTTCCCATAAAACCACAATGTTACAGAATCCCAGGCTGGTTGTGGTTGGAAGGGACCTCTGGAGATCACCTAATCCAACCCACCTGCTAAATACTCTGTAAATACTCTCTAAATTACCTATAAATACTCTTTGTGTGTTTCTGTTTCCATAATTTCCTAATTAAATCTATTTGCTTTTGAATTGATATTTTATTTCCTGCTGATCCTTCTAATCTTTTTTCTACCCTTTAAATTTCCATGTGTATTATGTCTTCACTTTCCTTCATTTCCAGCATGACTTGCTGATCATGCTTTGATCTCCTTCACTTTGCTGACTTGTTATTCTCAAAATCCCTGAATGTCTTTTCTTTAAGGCTGAGGGACTTGGGATGGCACTAGACATGTCCCAGAAAAGTTACCTTTTGGAACAAGATGGGCATGGAAGAATCTTTATTGTGCAGTTTGTACTTCGTTATTCTTTGTATTAATAATAAGGTCAGAAGTAATGTAGAGGATGAATGTGGGCACTAGGTAAACAGCATGTTGTGAGCAGAGGAAGGGATTTTCCAAACAATATAGAGAAAAACAGACACTCCCTGCTTTCATTGTCGATTAAAGCTACTTTAGTAGCTCTGTGCTTATTAAAAATCCCACAAAAATGAATTTGCACAGCAGGGAGAAATCATGTGGCAAGGGCTTGATTTCGGTTTCCAAACCAGATGCTGCTGCCCTGACATGAGACTCCCCACCCTGTGATAAACAGTTACCCCCCTGATGTGTGTCCATCAGCTGCTGGGCATGGGGACAAACTGTCCTGGCAGCGTGTCCCCGTGAGCAGTGACTCAGTCCCTGTCCTGAGCAAAGTCACCTTTCAGAGCGTGACTCGGCAGTGGCAGCAGTGCCAGCTCCCAGTAAGCCCCTGGGATGCTGGGCTGTTCTCTGCTTTTGTGAAAGGGTTGCCAAAAGGCCACAAAAACCTTTGTTGCTGTTGCTTAGTGTTGCAAAGCGGCTTTCCCTCCACTGGGGGAGGTTTTTGGGAGCATCCCGAGGAGCGGTGAAAAGCAGCCCCGTGCTCACATGCTGCTCCTGCGCTGAGAGCGGTGTGTGGTTTGGCAGTAACGCAGAACGTCCAGCACCCACCGTGCCCACTGGTGTGGTGCAGCCCCTTCCTGGCACCTCCTGAGCATCCTCTCCTGACTTCTGCTGGGCTCAGCCCTCGGCCGCTGGCACAACGATTGCACCGAACTGCGCCCCTCCAGTGGGCTGCTGGGTCAGAAACTCCCTCTTCTCATTTTAAAGATCGCACTGATTGAACCAGGGACCTCAGGCAAGAGCCAGAAGCAGAACAAAATCTGTGTTTTGAGTTGTGAGCACTCGCCCCTGCCCTGGAGCAGCTCCCGGCTGCTGTGACATTCAGGTCACTGCTTGAGCACAGAGCTGGGCAGATGCTCGGTTCGATTTTACTTTTCACCCGTCAGTGTGGTTTAAAGGTGTCAAGCTTGTTCCCTGCAGCTGCCCTTGTGGGTTCTGCTGCTGTTAGAGCCAAACTGTTATTTTCTCAAGGGAGCACTGAGAACAGTGAGAAGTTCCTGAGTGTGTTCAGGGAGATTGCGTTTGCTTTTAGGCTGCAACTTCTCCAGTGCGCTGGGATTAGTTGGCAACTTATTCCCTCCTCCTGATCCTCTGATTTATAATTTATGTAAATGGGAAGTGACACGAGAGAGCAGAGGGTGTGTTTGCGTGGCGTTAAACTGTCGGGCAGGTTTATCCCTCTTGTCACGGGGCTCCACAAGTCTCAGTAGGTGGCTGCCAAGTGGAGGAAACCTCGTCCAGAGGTGCTGGGAGCACCCTGCGGGGTGTAGCAGCACCCAGCCCCTTGGGGAAGGGGTGCCTGGGCTGCCTGGCACGGCTGGTGCATCTCCTCAGGGTAAAGGACCTTTCCAGGACACTGTCTTGTTGCCAAGAGGTGAATTCCTTAAATTCCTCATAGCTGCTTCGCTGCTCTTGTGCTTCCAGGTGACCCTCTTTGTCTACTCCGACCTGCTGCTCTTCACCAAGGAGGACGAGCCAGGGCGCTGCAACGTGCTGAGGAACCCTCTCTACCTGCAGAGCGTCCAGCTCCAGGAGGGTGAGTGTCTGTGGCAGCACCTGGAGACATTTGGGGCATTTTTGGGGCCTCTGGCTATAAAGGTTTCTGGCCAGCAGCAGGAGAGCACCCCACTATCCCATTGCTTCCAGTATGTAACAGCACTGTCCAACTGGTGCTGCCAGATCATCTTTCCTTGGGGTTGCAGGGCCAGCAACACCCTTCCCATTCTCATGTTAACAGCTCTGTCCCCTGGGACACCCCGGGGTGCTCAGCACCACTTTCCAGGGATTTTTGGGTGCACTTCGGGGATTTTGGACTGGTGTTCTCCAGGGTCTTGCTGCGCTGGGCTGTTCCCGTTGCTGGTGTCACCCTGCCCATCACGGGGACTGGTTGAGACTGAGAAAAGGAAGTGAAGTCTTGAGGTTTTGTGCCTTGAGAGTTCAGAGGTTGTCTCCAAGGCTGAGCCCTGCCGACCTTTACTTTGCTATTTCTCCCTTCAGCCGCCCACGGTTTTCCCCCCGCGCCAGCATCCCCGCCATGCACACGCCAAGCGAACGCTGGCTGTGGGGGGAGGCTGAGGACTGTCCCTTGCTCTCTGCACCTTGGCTGGACTTCCGTGTCCAGCTGAGCGCTCAGGTAGGGCTCCCAGGGCAGGGGGATGATTTATTATAAAATCAGTTATTTCAGGTTGAAATGCTGATGCTGTATGAAAGATGGCCTCTAGCTACTCAGGGTCAAAAGAGGAACAAATGGATTGCTCTGCACATCCTATTTGCTACGCTGGAGCCACTTCAGGGCCCTGGTCCCAGTCCCACCTTTGTTCTTTCTTTGGTGGGGATGCTTTCTGGGTACGGGCTTGTTCTGTGCAGTTGCCTGACTGTGTCAGTGTTGGGCTGGTGTCCTGGCTGCTCTTCAAGCCCAGTGGTGGGTGTTGCTGGACTGGGACCTTGCCTGGGAAATTGTGATTAGATAGAAGGAAAAACATTTCTGTGGTGAGGTTGGTCAAATGTTAAGTTGCCCAGAGAGGCTGTGGGATCTCCATCCCTGGAGGTGTTCAGGACTCAGCTGGGCACAGTCCTGAGCACCCTGGTCTGGGTGCTGAGGGTCGGGGCTTGGACTAGGGATCACCAGAGTGGTCCCTTCCAATGCGAATTACTCTATAGCTGTATAAGCTGAGGTCTTTATGCAGTCCTATGGCCCTGACCAAAAGGGATTAATCCAGATCTGGGCTGCTTCTCCAAAGGGATCATTTTCTGGATGAACTTTGCCACATCCCATGACTTTTCCTGGCTGAGCTGTGAGCTCTGTGGATGAGCTGCATCTTTCCACATGCCCCATGTTGTTGTGAGCCTCAGGGCTGGGGGTCTGCAATGCCATGCTGGACACCACAGCTGCCTGTTGGTTGATATTTCCCATTTCCAACAACATTTCTGCTCCCGGATTAATTCACTGACCTATGTGGTGGGGGCAGAAACACGGTGAGGCAGACAGGGTACCAGGACACGAGCCGTGCAGAAAGCCCTTTGAAGCTTCCCTGGAGTTTGTTGAGTTTGTTCTCAGAGCTGCTTATTTCTAAGAAATGGACAAAATAAATTGTTCCTCGTTGAAGCGCTCATTGGTCAGTGTTTGCTCCTGGAACACTCACGCGTGTGCCGCCCCGCCTGCTCTCCAAGGCTGTCGGATAATCCTGCGGAAAGGTCTGTTTGCAGCTCAGCTCAGGAACGCGCCTCATAACCTCAGGCAGAGCAGTTGGGTTTTGTGAGTGGTTTTCTGCTGCTTATTTCCTTGTTGCCATAATGACTCGGCTGGCTCACATCTGGAACAGCTTAACAAGCCTGTCCGAAGGGGATGTTTGTCTCTGCAGCGCCGAATTGCCCCAAACGCTGGGAATCCAGCGTAGTGGGTTTGCAGGCAGCTCACCCTCCTGGGCTGGGCAGGGCTGCTTCAAAGGTGGGTGGAATGAGCAAAAAGATGTCTGTCCCTTTTGGCAAAGACTTTCTGTTGGTCTCCTAAAGAACTGAATGGCACATTAATAGGAACAGGCGTATTGCTGAGTATAACAATTGAGACATCTCCGGTATACTGAAGACCATTGTGATGTTTCCTGTTTCTGCCGCTCACCGCACTGTGCGAAAGCAAATCAGTATAATCTGCTTTACAATGCTCTGTCTTCCTGCTTTAGAAGCCCAGCATGGCTGATGAGCACCACGCCGGCCAGCGTTTCCAGCATGGCAGGGCTGGCTTCCTCACTAAATGCTGTGGGAATTTCCAGGCGGAGGTCGGCGCCATGCTGGGATCCTGCCCCTGGGTGGGTGTGCTCGGCTTTGGGACAGAGAAGAGCGCTCTGCTCCTGTTTCGCAGCTGGACTGAGGATCTGTGGGCTGTGAGCCCCATCCCCAGCTGGGATCCTGCAAACAAGCACTTTTCATGTGCTGTTTCTTGCAGCAATTGGCTCCGAGATAGTCAGGTGCCCAGAGCATGATATATGGGGCTTCTGCCCCACCACGACTTCTCCCCACTGCCCCAAAGGCGCTGGGAGGTACCCTGGGCTTGCACCCTCCCTGGGGACTTGTGCCACAGAGGGGCACAGGCTTGTCCTTGCTCAGGAGCCAGGTCTGCATGTGCACAACAGGCTTTTTCTGTCCCTGTGTGCCCAGGTCCTGCAGCACCCTGCACCGTGAGCTCCTCTTTGGGTGCCCAATGCAGTTGCGTCCTTGCTGAGCAGATGCGAGGGGCTGGGGATCAGGGTACCTGCCCTCTCCATGGGCATTGTCACTGTCCCCTGGGCCATGCAAGGAGACTGTGGAAAGGGGCAGGACCATCTCTCTTTTCCCATCTTTTTTGACCCAACACCCAGGGTGCACCACCCAAATCCTGCAAGCAGCGGGTGTTCTCCTGGGGTGGTGCGGGGAGGGGGCAGAGCCAGGGCAGCGCTAAAAGCTGCTGTTGTGCCGGGAGTTGTGCAAGCACCGGCCCCACATATCAGCGTGGGTGTGCAGGACGAGGCTTGGCCGGCACGGGGGACACGGCCCCACAAAACTCACACCCTCCTCTTGTCTGTGCCTAGCACATGCAGCAGCCCTGGGGCAGGGACGGGTCAAGTTACGCTCAAGGAGAAGCCAGTCCCCATCACAAGCATCAGGAAGAAACTGAAATATCTTGAAGCAAGTTGTTTTTTTTTTTTTTTTCTGCTTATTTCCTTTTAGCGTTTCACTCAGTTTGGCTGAGAGTGTGTGCTGCTCAGCTGTCAAGAAAGGTGGTGGGGAACAGAGCCCTGGGTTAGCCCGGGCGGCTGCTGCTTTCCCTGCACGAGGTTGTGCCTCTCCCCTCGTCACTTGTCACTCGTGGCCTCTGGTCCACGGTGCAGGAGGTGAGCAGCACATGCCGTATGGCTCTGGAACACAGCAGACTGACCCTCTGGAGACTGGAAAAAGCTCCAGGGGAAGAAATCCCATCAAACCTGGTTTGTGCTGAAATCTGCACCCACGTCTGTCTGTTCTGGCTCTGCCGTCACTCTCCTGCCTCACCGGGGATTGGCACTGGCCAAACATGCTGCTGGGCTAGGCAGCCAGGCTCTTGTTTTCTCTCTGCAGGCAGTTATGGGTAGAAAATGGGATTTCAGCAGTTCCTTAGCCTGGGCTGGCTCCCTGTTTGTGCATCCCATGGGCACTGGGCTGCTTGGCCATGTGCAGCAGTGAGCCCTGGGGCGGACAGGAGCTGCTGGCGGTGGAGGTTGCTAATGCCAAGATTTGTAGTTCAATGGAGAGGAATTTGGAAGGGAATTAATCCTGATGGTTTTGGGCATTGTCAGGATCACAGAAGAAATAAAGAGAGGCCCAAGAGAACCAGGGTCATTCCCAGGGCTGTCGCACTCCAGTGTCACCTTTCTTTGCTGAGGGTACGTGTCTCCAGAGGGTGACGTGTTCAGCCTGGGAAAGTTGGATTAAAGTTGGATTTCCTGAGGAAAAGTGACCGAGATGTGTTGGTTGTCTGCAGTTTGCTTTGCAAGGCAGCCTGGAGAGCTTTGCTCCTGGTGCAGGGAGGAGCAGAGAGCCCAGTTGAGAGGATGAGGTGGTTTTTGTACTGCTGACCATGTGGGCCACAGAAGCAACAGAAGGGGATGGGGGACTCATGGTTTGCTGGCAGCAGGCTTAGATCCTGCCCCCAAACCCTCCCTCGAGGGGAGAAGCATGAACTGAGGGGCTCCCATGGGAGGCTTTGGCTGCTCAAGGAAAACATTCCCTGCTGGTCCTGCTGGGATTTACAAATGCATGTGCTGGAGAGCTCGGGCAGAGCCGTGGAGAGTGATGGATAGTTCCTCTGGTGCAGAGGTGGGACACAGACTCCCAGACGGGCTGTTCAGTGAGTGCTCTCGGGGTCCAGCACCGCTCCTGTGCTGGAAAGGAAGATTTGGGAGCAGTGCTGGAGCCCCAGGGCTGGGCTGCTTCCCAACCCTCATGTCACTCAGGGTGGAGCAGAGCAAAGCTCCTGAAAATACACGAGGGCTCCTGATCCACGACATCTGCAGGAACGCTCCTGCTGGGGCTGGGCTGCAGCACCCTGCTGTGTCCTGGTGTCCCCATGGTGATGTTCCAGCCCATTTTCTGCAACATACGCTAAAAATGAAGCTGGCAGCAGAGGCCTGTGCTCCCCGAAAGGGCAGCTGGAAGGGGATGTCCTGCAAATGGCTCCAGGCCATTGCGCTTCTTCCTGGGTTTCACATCACCAGGCAGTGACTCAAGAGGCATCCCAGTCCCTCAATGGGTCACAGCTCTTATCTTGACATTTGAGTTGCTGCCTGAAGAATTGCTGTCCCCTGGGGAACAGGGTGTTTCCACCGCTGCACAGAGCCTGTTCGCATCGTTAGTGCGGCTCCGGCTGTTGAAGTGAAGCAGAGCTTGTGCTGACACCGCCTTGAATAGGATCTGCGGCTGTGCCCAAGCTGCAGAGCTGATCTCATGTTGGAGATAATGACATTAAAAGGGTTATGAAAGCTGCGTGCTACCAAGGGCAAAGCTGGTGCAGGGCATGCTTGTGCAAAGGAGCAAGCTGGTTCCAGGAGATGGCATGTGAGTTGGGGTGACCCTGTGGCAGCTTCACAGAATCACAGAACAGTTTGGGTTGAAGGGACCTCCCCAGCTCCCCCAGTGCCCCCCTGCCATGAGCAGGGACATCTGCACCAGCTCAGGTTGCTCAGAGCCCCGTCCAGCCTGGCCTGGGATGTCTCCAGGGATGGTTCAGCCACCACCTCTCTGGCCAACCTGGGCCAGGCTCTCACCACCCTCATGTCCTCCTGCGAGGCTGATGTGTGCCAGCAGCTGGCTTCCCTTGGGGCTGGGGACCCTCATGTCTCACCAGCAGGGATCAAAGACGAGGACAAATCTTCAGGAATGCCTTTTTGTTGGGCACAGGGAGTGCCAGGCCTGCAATAACCAGCCTGGTGGGGCAGCTGGAGGGTACCACGTCCCCTGGGACAGCTGGCAGCAGGATGGGGAGCTGACCTGGGCTGCTCCGTGATTTAACAAGACATGGATCGCAGTGTTGGTCATTGCTTTGCCTCCAGCACCGCCTCCTTTCCCAAAGCTGTGGAAGTGCAGGTCCCTTGGCCAGGTCTCCAGAGCGGTGCCAGGCTGGTGGGAGCTTGGGAGGTTTGTCCTCAGCCCGATGGAGCCGGATGAGCTCTGCCCCATGTCAACTGCTCCACACCACCCTGGGATGCAGCTCCATCTTCCCGGAGAGACACTGACCCCAACTGTGACCCCAGCCACGGGCACTGATGGAGGCCGGGACAGACGGCCCTAGACAGAGCTACCACCAGCCCTACCAAAGGCTGGGAAGGACCGAGGACGTCTGAATGGGAGCTGCTCTGCTCAGAGCTCAGCATCCGCAGAGCTGAGATGTGGAGAGACCCGGCCCCGTGCCCAGGATGGCTGTGCGGGCTCTGCAGGGCCCCCGCCGCTCCCGGGAAAGAATCGGGCTGCATGTGCCGGGGCAGGTCGGGCAGAAGAGCCCGTGCGAGGCCTCTGGATGAAACAAACCTTCGTGCAAAAGGACAAACCCAAAGGAGAACCCGCGATGGCGCAGCAAGCCCACGCAGGATGCCGGGGCCCTGCAGATGCAGCACACAGCACTGCCAGGTCACCGCCTGGTACTGCGGGATGACAACAATAAATATTCATTAATCGCTGTCTCTCAGTCAGTTCCTCTGCCAGTGTCTTTCCTTGCAGAAATGCACTTGTAGCTTAATTTTGATGTTATTTTTTCTTCTTTATAGGTTCAGAAGATCGGAAATTCTGCATCCTTTACCTCGCAGAGGTGAGTGCTGCTGTTTTGCAAAATAACTTTCTAGTGGGAGCTGAACATGTGCTAACAACCCTGATCCTTTCTGCTGGGGCAAGGACCACTGAACAGGCTGATTTTAACTGCCTTTTTAACTAATTTGCTAGAGGTCTGGAAAGGACTGCAGCCAGAATTCTGTCTGTAGCCAGAATGTGTCAGTAAGAAGCTGCTAAAAGGAGTTGGTGAACTGGGAGGCTGGGCAAGATGGAGCCAGGTTTGCTTTTCCTCTTCTCCACCCCTGGCGCAGTAGGTGGATCTTCCTCCCTACGTCTCATTTTCGATTTATCTTGGGGTTCTTTCGCCTGGGGGCAGATTTCCTTGCTGCCTGTTTTGTCTTTGTTTTAGGCATCTTGCTTTTCTTGTATTCAAGCACCCAGGCTTGAAGCCCTCAAATAAAATCAGGAAGCTCAATTTAAAAGACATATAATTGTAGCTCTAAAAACACACGTGGCTGGTGCGTGGCTAAATGCTCTAAACAGATTTGTGATCACTTAGACATTGGCACAGTTAGTTTTGTGTCATGAAGCAGCCAAGGAGACTGCAAAATTGGTTCGTGGTGACTGGACCTCCTTAATCGTTGAACGCTGTGGTTTTTCTTTCCTTTTCCAGTGACTTTACCATCTTCCTGGTTTCAAGGCCTTGTATTTTCAGGGTGGAAATTTGGATTTGTGAAAGATTCCCCAGGGCACGGAGGAGAAAGGCAAATGTTGCTCAGCAGCACCGCGAAATAATAAGCTATTGTGAAAGTTGGATGCAAACGTTCAGAATGAAAGTTATTCACCTTGAGTGGCTGGGATTCAGGCCAAGGCACAACTCGCTGCGTACCCATGGGCTGAGGAGTTCCCTCTCATGTTTCCCTCTTGTTCCTTCCTCGTCTCCTCTGTTTCTTCCCGGGGCGGTGGGGCAGGAGCTGCCTCCTCGGGGGTTTGCTCAGCATCACGTCAGACTCGCGTGATCTCTCCCTGCCTGGCCGATCCTGTGCCGTCACATGGAGACGCTACGATGGGTGTTGGGCAGTGACACCCGACAGCGCGGTGAGGCATTCTGGCATTTTCTCCTGCATTTGGAAAAATGCACTTGGAGCCTGACGTGGAATTTAGAAGCTTTGGGCTGAGTCGAAGTGACTGAAAGAGAACTGGCTGCGTTTCATGAGATCTTGAGAGGTGAAGACTTGTCTTTGTCAAGATGAAATGAAGTGCTGAGCTTTCTTCTGATGGGCTTAAATGGCTCTCACAGCTCTGGTGACTGAGATCTGCGGCATCCGCTGCAGCTGGAGTGTAGCAGTTGTATAGAAAACGTGAAACATTTGCTTTATGATGTGTGTGCTCCCCCATAGAGGACAGTAGGTCTGGACTGGCCACACTTCCAGGCTTCTGCAAACCCCTTTTTGTTCCTTCTGTCTGCCCAGGGTATTTTGGAGCAGGTTGCAAGTGGAGAAGGAGCTTTCCGTGTGTCTGCCAGAGCCCTGTACAGCAGGAGCAGCTGCTCACACGCTGTGCTGTGCCAGCCTGTGGCTTTCAGGTGACATCAGGGCAGCTCCCGGCCCAAAGGCAGCATCCAGCTGGGCAGGACATTCCCTCCTGGACCCCCCAGAATTGCTGATGCCGGTGTCTGCACTGAGCTGGGGAGATCAGGCTGATGGGAGATCCTGCCTGCGAGTTGGGGGTGATTCTCCAGCTGGGTCTTTGTTGCAAGGAAGGGAGAAAGTGGCTTTTTTGTGTGTGCTGCGAGTACGTAGCACAGATAGAAGCAGCTTCAAGGGCAAGGGGACAGTTGCACTTTGAGCCATAAGTCTTGTCAGACTGTCCAGCCGTGGGCAATTTTGGTTCAAAAGGGGAAGCTGAGGCACAGAGCTGGGGACGTGGCTGTGAGTCAGCAGTGGGGACGGTGCTTCCCGACTTCCCCACGGCTCTTCTGGGAAACGGTGACCTGCAAGTCCCAGTCCTGAGGGCCGTGTGGAGGGGGGACCAGGCTGCAGGGACACAGGCTGGTGGTTAAAGCATGAGAGCAGATATCTCTGACTTTTGCAGTGCGGGGATCATGTGGCTCAGTGACCTGTCCTCGGTGGAGACCGACCTCAAGTGAACAGCAATAGGCTCTGAAATGCTGGGATGCTGCCATGGGTACCAGCCTGGGAGCTTTTAAGCATCTTTTTTTCCTGCAGGGAAGCTCAGAAGAGAGTCACCTTCAGGTCATATCTCTTTTCTTCTTTGCGTTCACTTTTTGGGAGCAAAGCTTTAGATACAGGGTTGTGGGGGCGTCACCAGGAGGTTTTGAGCCTTGGCAGCCTGTGGCAGGGAGGGGACAGTCCCTCTCAAGGCATTCCTGCAGGCTGGCTGCACACCGGGGCATTGTGGGAGGCTTGGATGCTGCTGGGAGCATCCGTTTGGGGTGTTCAGGTTATTTTTGCAGCAGGATAGGTTCAAGGCATGGCCTGCTGTCAGATGGCAGCTGGGATTTGGGCCCGGTGAAATGGCATTCTTGTGTTTCAGTGGCATGTGGGGCTGTTGGGGGTCTCTGGGCAAGCCCCGCGTGACTCTCCCCATTGCCTGATGGACATGATGTCCTGGCTGTGTCACCTTCTGCCCTGGTACAAGGCTCATCCTCCTTCCCGACTGTGGGAATCAGAGGGTTTCCCCTGCGAGGACGGCTTCCCGGGCAGAGGGGCTGGCTGTGCTTTGGGGCTGAGCTCAGGCTGGGGGGGCTTGGGGGACACCCCTGACGGGGTACTGGCCTGGGGACACTCCTGGTACCATCGGGGTCCCAGCGATGTGGTGTGTCTGGGTCCTACGGGCAGATGTGACTGTCCCACCCCCTGCTCCCCAGTTTAAGAAGGACAAGGAATTACTGGAGAGAGTCCAGTGGAGGGACACAAAGATGCTGAGGGGTCTGGAACATCTTTCTGATGAGGAGACACTGAGAGAGCTGGGGCTGTTCAGCTGGAGAAGAGAAGCTGGGAGGGATCTGATCAATGTGATCAATATCTCAGGGTGGGTGTCAGAGGATGGAGCAGACTCTGTTCAGTGGTGCCCAACAACAGGGTGAGGGGCAACGGGCACAGACTGAAACACAGGAGGCTCCATCTGAACACGAGACATTCAAACCCGCCTGGACCGACCTGTGTGATCTGCTCTGGTGACCCTGCGTTAGCAGGGGCTGGACTGGATGGTCTCCAGAGGTCCTTGCAACCCCAACCAGGCTGGGATTCTGTGTCTGCTGTGGCAGCTAAGAAAGGTTTGTGTAAGGATGCATTAGGGAGGGATGCGTGTGTGGACGTGGCTTTTTTTCCTGTGTCACCCTGAGGGGTCTCTCTCCTGTCCTGCTCCATCCCTGGCCTTGCCACTGGCAGTTTACCCCACCGGGAGCCTCTTCTGGCTCAGCTCCACCTCTTGGTCCTCTCTGGTGTGGAGACGATGGGTCTGTGGAGGTTTGGTGATCATCATCCGAGCTCTTCTGTCACCATGACATGGGCAGACCCATCCCTTGCGCTGCTGTGATGGGGCTGGGAGGTTGGTAGAAGCTCTCGTGCTGCAGTTTCTTACCCACAAATCATCTGCAACGAGCAGTTAATGTGTTTAGAGCTGCTGCGAGTTGAAAGGGAGCGCACGGGGCCGGGCTGACTGCATTTACTGCGGGAACAACTCTTTGCCAAAGCCTTCAGCTGCCGTCTCCTGCTCCTTCTCATCTGGAAGGTTTGTGAGTAATATTCTGACCCATAAGGTCACACTTTTGCATTCGGATCTGGCATGATCCAAAATAGAAGTGTCTGTGAGTTGCTTAGTTTATTTTAAACAAGAAAGAAAATTCCAACTTTCAGGGAAACTGGAGTGTCATAAAAAAGCTGCTGCTGGTCATCCTGTCTAATCACGTGTAAATAAATCACTCCACAGAGTTTAAGTCCTGTGCATTCTGGTTATATACAGTTGGAGAGCAAACAGTGATCTTTATAGCCCAGTGTAGCAGAAGGGGCGTTTATTTTACAGGCTCTTCAGAATATGAAATGCCGTGTTTGGAGGTCCTGAGTGTAGGTGGCCCCAATCCTGGTGGGACACGTGGCCTCCTGGAAGGGGAAGGGCTAAATCGAGGTTGGCGTTGGAAAGAACGCAGCAATAGTGGAAGCTTCCCCACTGAGGTGTCCGTTCCTGGTGGTTTTGTTCCTCGTGGTGGTCATGGGGTAACTGCGATAGTCACAGTGCATAAACCAGCCAGGATTTTGGAAGTGAAGGTGCAACGTTTTGATCTGAGGAATGTGTGTGTTCCTGGAAGCTTGTTTAATCTGTATATTTGCCAAGTGGAATGTGAAAAAGTGCTTGCAAACCTAGTTTAGTCTATGTTTCACTTCAGTATTTCAAATCCAAATGAAACAGTTTAAAGTCAGTTGTTCAGATCTCACCTGTGAAAACTTTGGGCCGATTCAGTGTGAACCTGTGTTTCTGCACCCCAGAGAATTTGGGGTGTGGGGGTTTGGCCACGTTTGCCCCCGCCCGTTCCCTGCAGGGCACAGACACCTCCTGCGATGGAAGCTGTAAAACATTTGCTGTGTGGTGGGAATTGGTGGCCTCACCAGGAACCAGCCTGGGGATGGGAACATGGTCCAGGGCTGAATTCACACCCTTCCCAGCTCTGGAAATATCCTATTGATAGGAAACTACAGATGACCGGTTTATTGCATTGTTAGAAGTTTGTGATTCGAACCCGACATCTTCAGACCGAATTGACTTAAAAATCGAATAGCTCAGTAAGTTTTTCATTTGAAAAGCACTAGCAAAATTGATCTTTCTCTCTGGAAGTTTTCATTTGTGGACATTGGAGTTTCTTTGGGGAAACTGCTCCAACAGAAAATCTTTCCAGTAGCAACTCCTTGGCCTGCTGTGATGGGAACACTTACAGACCCCAGTGAATTGATGCTTCTGGGTCTGTGCTTGATCTTGTTTTGCCTTGGAGATGTGCATCCGAACTCTGCATGGGAGATCCTCCAGACAGGTGTCAGAGAAGTGACACTGTCCCCCATTGTCCCCCCTTGTCCCATGCCCTGGCTCTCTGCAGACCCATCCCTGCATCCTTGAGCTGTGTCCTGGCTGCTGCCAAGGGTGCGATTTGAACAAATGCTCTTTAAAATGAACCAGTACTGTAGTGAAGGCCAATATTGTAGCTTGTATAAATGTGCTTAACTCCATAGTCTTCACTTGGTCTATAACAGAATTAATGGCCCGAAGTGTTCTTTGTCACTCCCAGGACGGAGCGTGACTAATTGAATGCTCTTAGCAATGTGGCATTGCCCATTTCTGTTCTGCAGGAAAAGAGCGAGGAGAACCGAGGTTCCCATCTCCCTACAGGGGATGTGAGTGCTGGAAAATCAGTTTGCGGATGGTACAGAGGAAGTTAAGGCTCAGGGACACACTGTGGCTTGGTGGATATTATGCATCTAGGTAATTTTGAAGTCAGCTCTTCTGGACATGTCATCAGAAGAGTTTGCAAGGAGCTTTTTTGGGGCACTGTCGTGGCAGATCTAGAGGACACTGAGGCAGGTGTTTTGGTGATAGGGAAAAAGGCAAAAGAACTGACCAGGAGCTGACATCAAACCTGCCCGACCAAGTGAACACCTAAGATGAATTTGTTTAGTAAAGACCTTAAAGTAATTATTAATAAATAAAGAGTACAGATGGAGCACAGCTAGAGCAAATGTCCTCCCAGGCACTTGGCTTGATGTGACACAACACTTGGCCTGAAAATCTAGAAAGACGTGAAATCGCTGTGGTGCTTAATAAATAGTTAAAAGCTCTGGTCTGAAACCTCAACATCATCATTTGTGAGTATTGCTCTGCTTGGGAAGCCTTGGCTCTTGCTTAATTGCAAAGTCATCATTGACATGGTAGAAAACAGCAACTCATGACTGATTAAGTGTGCGTATGACTTGAAATTTGGAGAAGTAGGAGATGATAAGGAGGATAGCTCAGCGATAGAGCAGTGAGGGTTAGTTGGTAAGGTGGGTGAAAGCTGATGATGTGTTTTAATGTGATGGTGGAGAAAAGAGAAATTGTACGCACAGGTCTGTGAGGGTCAGAAGTGACTGATACAACCTTGTTGGGGGGAGAAAAATCAGCAGCCGTGATCTCCTGCAGCAGAAAGACGCCATCAGTAATGATAAAAGTGTGGGACTCAGTCAACTTTCCCATTCCTTTGTTCTCTGACATCAAAGTCACAGCCAGCAGACTTGCATTTTGTGTTGGATTTGTTTCCAGCTGAAATGGGATGGTTTTGGCAGGGGACCAAAGCAAAGGAAGTTTTTCCCCTTTTCCCGTTTCCCAGCATTAAGGAAGATCTGCTGCCCTTGGCTGGGCTCTGCTGTTGTGGTTTCCCAACCCCATCCTGGTTACTCTGCTCCCTGCGAGATGTCTGATCCCTCCTTTGCAGAAGCTCCATTGATATTTTGGTTCTTAAGTACAGGAGAATACCAACAAAATGCATTGGTAAAAAGGCCAGTTTAGAGACATGAGCTCAGAAAAACCTCAAGGCTGGGAATGAGACCTGGAGCCACGAGTTGTACCCAGATCTGTCCCCAAAGCCCCCAGCACAACCCACTTAAGGAGGGTTTAACTGCAAAAAAACCCGGTGATTTAGGAATCCCTCAACCTCACTCTGACACAAAATCCCGAATTTGGTGCTCTGACAGTCACCCTGCAGATGCCAGAGCACTGTAGGGTGGAGGTGCAGTGGGTTTGGAATTCCTGGTAAGAGAAAATCAAGTGTCAGCTGCATCGGGCGCTGTGGGTGGGTGGGAGGAGGTGGAAGAGAGAAGCGTTTGTCTGTGAAGTGGACTGTGTGCTGTGTTGAAATTGTATCTCAATTTGTTCTAATGCGTAATAGGGAAATAGATTATATTTGCCAGATCTGTGGGCTGTTAGTTGTCAGATGGGCTCATCCTGCCGCAGCAGGTGAAAGATCCTCTGGACTGTGGTGGAGACGGTACCACAGACAAGGTTAGAAGTGTCGGGATCAGTCAAGTAGAGCAAAATCCAGACACAGCCCTTGCTGCTGCTCTCACCCGTTTCATCACCTGGATTTGAAGCACACAGAGACCATGAAGTCCATTCCTCTGCTTTCCTCTTGCTGCTCCCACTCCCGTCCAGCCTGGGGACTCCTTCTCCCCCAGCTGTGCTGCTGATGCTGCTCAGGAGATGTCACCAAATGAAAAATCCTTCCCTGCTCTCTGATATTTCCTTCGCTTCCTGCATGTCTTGCCAGCAGTGGCTCATTTCTGGGATGCTGAGAGGTTCACCGGGCAGGGCTGTGTCCTGTGCATCGCTGTGAGTCACCCAGCTGGGATAAAAGCTGGATGCTCTGTCTGCACACACCGAATCCCTCTGCCATCACACCTGCAGCGACCTGCAGCGACAGCTTCGCTCTTCCCTGAAAATAGGTTTCCATTTTCCTCCATCCAAAGAATGATTGGTCACAGCCCCTGGATTTCTCTGTGTGTGATGTCAAGAAGTCTGAGCTGCTGCCTGTGCAGCCTGTTGCCAGATGAGCCACTTAAGGACAACCTGCAGCCCTGCAAAAGCAGACCGAGCCCTGTGTCCTCCTTGGCTGCTCCAAAGCAGATGGAAGAGGTTCTTCAGGCTGGCTTTTCCTCCTGGAGGCTCAGCACCCTTCAGGCTGTGACATGATGCTCCCATGGAATCACTCCTCCTTCTTCTCTCTCCTTAGCAGCAGCATTGAAGTGCAACAGGATCAGCCAGCCTGGGGTGAGCTGGAGTCACTGCTGTCTCCACACCCCAAAGCAGCAGCTCTGTTTTGCTGTCTTGGTGCTTCTCCCAGTCCATGGGTGTCTGTAGGACAATGAAAACCCATTTCCGAAGAGCCAGCCCTGGGTGTCTCGAGGAAGGATGGGCGCATCTATCCTTCACCTTCATCTAAAGAGTCTCCCTGGCCTGAAAACAACCCACCCAGCAAGGATCTGTGCTTCTCCGTGGAGGTTGCTGTGCCCTGCAAAAGGCAGCTCCATGCACAGCATCTGCTCAAGCAGCCATGAGATCCCATCGCCTTTTGGTCATCCCAGCTCTCAACAGGGCCCCTGCTGGTACTACCAGGGTTTGCTTTTTAGGCACCACCAGCGTGCCCAGCCATCCAAAATCCACAGGAAGAGCCGTGGTCCCCATGGCCCCCCCAGCACAGCTTCGCACGGGAGCAAACTGAACTTTCTCATCAGACCTTGCTCTGTGGGTTATGAAATAACCGGCCAGCGGTTGCCTGTGTTTTCTGCACAGGATATTCCCAGGGCTTGCTGTTTCGCCGGTGGAAGGTTTGCTCTGCGATTTAAAAGCTATTGTAGTCTGGAGCCCGTTTCCGAGGTACTTCCCCTCTGGGATCTCTGCGGGGTTTGGTCATGGACCAACGCTCTGAATGTTGGAGGCCAGGGCAGAGCTGGGCTGTGAGCCCTGTCCCTGAACCGCTTCCCGAGAAACCCTGCGGAGGAGAGGAGCCTGGGGAAAATGTTAATATCTCAAGAGTGGGTGTCAACACTTACGTTCCATCTCAACATGAGGAGAAACTTCTTTGCTGGGAGGTGCCAGAGCCTGGACCAGGCTGCCCAGAGCGGGTGCGCAGTCTCCTTCTCTGGAGACATTCAAACCCGCCTGGCCCGACCTGTGTGATCTGCTCTGGTGACCCCGCGTGAGCAGGGGTTGGGCTGGGGGATCTACAGAGGTCCCTGCAACCCAACCAGGCTGTGAAAGGAGCAGAAGTGCATCCCCTGGTCTGTGGGGAGGAACATCCACCCAAGGACCTGACCACCCCTGGGCACACGTCTGCGAGGACGAGCTGGGGAGGCGGCAGTGAGACGAGGGCAACCCCAAGCTCAAGGCTTTGGAGATGTCAGGCCGAGTTTGGCTCATCATTATTATTATATCTTGGCTTTGCCGTGGCATGTGAAGCCACACTTGTGTGCCAGATGCTGCGGTGCTGGGTCCTGCACAGCAGGACATGGCTGCAGCGCTGGGTGTTGGTGTGTAGGGTTACGGTCCCTCCTGCACTGTGGTGCTGTTCTCCAGGAGGCCCCTGACTGATCGATGGGCTACAGAGCCAACAGTCCCCCTTTGGCTGGTGTCTGCTGGGGTGACCAGGAGCTCTGCCTGGCCTGTCACCTGCCCATGGGTGCTGTGGGGCTGGGTCTCGCCCTGGGGGAGCATCTGCAGGGCTGAGCTTTCCCCATGCAGCAAAAGAGACCTTTTCCTGCAGATAATCCTGGGCTGTACCAGGGCCCATTAGGGGCTCGTGTTGGCTTGTCTGGGCCTCCTCTGTGACACAGACCCTGTGTTTTCCTCCTGCTCCCCCACGGGCAGCATGGCTCACAGATGTCATAGAATGTCACAGGCAGCCCTGGCCTGGGGTCTCGTGCTGCTGCAGGGTCTGGTGTGGACCCGCAGGCTCACCAGGGCCTCCCGCGCCAGCCGGCACCCAACATCTGCAATAACATGTTATTTCAAACACTGGCTGAAGGCAGTCAGAAAGCAACTGGCAGCCACTTCAGTCGCTCGCTTTATCTGGTCGCAAACGCCCCCTTCACGCCATCTGCATCCTCCTTTCCCAGCACTGCGAGATTAAGCCCTGTTTTCTCTTCGTAAATATTGGCAGGCGAAGCGGCAGCCTCCCTGAAGGAAAACAATAGCGGGGAGGCCGGTTCCCAGAGCGATCCCAAGCGAGGAGCTTGCGCAGGGCACGGCTCGGCCCGGCGTTCACCGGCCTCTGCTGCAGCCCTGGTGCTCGGTCCCCTGGCTGGGACTGGGCTCAGGGGACACGTGTCACCGGTAGAGCTTTATCCTGTATATTGGTCTGTCCTTCCCCCGTCTGCCCTCTGTCTGTCTGGATCGCAAAGGACTTTGCAAGCAGGAGCCTGTGCTGTAGAGGCAACCGGTGGGTGCTCAGCCCACAACACACGGTTGCACGTTATTTGGGGGGAGCAGGTTGATGGCAAAGGGGGAAACAGAGCTCTTCCCTTGGGAAATGTGGGTTGGAGAGGTTAAATATCACTGTGAAGGAATAAAATGCTGAGATCCCTGCTGCTGTAGCACAGAAATGATAGTAAAATATGTACAGATTAGATAAATGCAATTCTGGCTGTTCATGTGCCTCCTCAGCCTTGCCCACAATACCCAGGACACATCTGGGTGGTGACTTTCTCCTCTGCCTTTTGGACCAGAGGGCAATCTCCTCTCCTGGCTTTGATATTCCCAGGCGGTAGGGGCCGAGCAGTCTTGCTGGCTGAGCCTGACTGGGAGGGGGGCACTTTGCTCTCAATAGCATCGCTTGATGCTCAATTCAATCAAAGAGATGGGGACTATAATCGAATCAGTGAGGGGCTGCAGAGTGGGGGTAGGTGAGCTGTGCATCCGTCACGAGCCAGGGGGATATGAGACGCCCTTGGAATTGCTTTCAGCCTTGCTCCCGGGAGCTGCAGCAGCTCGGTGGGGGCAGCATGTGTGGTGGTCATGGCACTGGGCTCCTCGCAGCTGCGCTGGGGTCTTTGGGGCTCTGCTGAGCCCTTGCTGTCATTCACTTCTGGCCCCAAGTGTCAGTGGGGAAATGACAGTGTGGATTTCCAACCCGGCAGATCGGTACTTGTCCTCTCCTACCAAAGCAGAAACGCTGAGGTCCCTTCCCAGGGACCAGTGGGTATCTCAGTGGTACAGGCTGGTGATCTATTGGCCATGGGGCTGGGGGAGACCGAGACGTCTGTGGTGGGGAAGAGCCCTGTGATGCTCCGGGGGATGCTCAGAGCACCACTGCAGCTCAGGATCTGGGGATGAGGGCGAGCCCCATTGCCTTGTGTCCCTGAATCACAACCTCCTGTTCTATTTTGATAGGGGTCTGTAAGCCTGAGCCTGCAGTTTCACGGAACCATCATTTTTGTTGGAAAAGCCCCTTAAGATCATTGAGTCCAACTGTTAACCCAGCCCTGGCACTGCCTCATGTCCCTGAGAACCTCATGTCCGTCTGTTCATCCCCTCCAGGGATGGTGACTCCAGCACTGCCCTGGGCAGCCTGTTCCAATGCCCAACAGCCGTTTCTGGGAAGAAATTGTTCCCCAGATCCAACCTCAACCTCCCCTGGTGCAACTTGAGGCCGTTTCCTCTGGTCCTGGCGCTTGTTCCTGGGGAGCAGAGCCCGACCCCCCCTGGCTCCAAGCTCCTTTCAGGCAGTTCAGAGATCAGAAGGTCTCCCCTCAGCTCCTGTTCCCCAGGCTGAACCCCCCAGTTTGATGCTTAAGCCTGTTTCTGCTGTGGGAATAGATGTGGTGTTGTCCAGACATCAGAAAGATCAAACCTTTTTGTTCCTGGAAGTCTCCTTGGAGGGTCAAAGATCTGAACTAAAGATCTCTTTTTCTAGAGGTGACGTGGGAGGTTCGTTTATTTACTGCTTTAATAGGGATTTTGGATTAAATGTGAATGAATTAGCATCCAATGAAAACAGTGTTTTAAATGGTGTGATTAAAAAGCGTTTCCCTTTTTGGTTGTATTGTGACTTTGGAGTCACAAAGCTGCAAGTTCCTTAGTTCTTTCTGACCTTTCTGGGAAAAACAGGCTATGGGAGACCTGCCCTTCTGGAAGGAAATCCTAGGGGGAAATGAAAGGCCTTTGTCATGCCCTTTAGTGGAAGACTCTTTTTTTTCCTTGCACTTCTGTCCTAAAGCTCTGCTTGCTTTTTTTTTTTTTTTTTTCCTCCTATCTGGCCACAGAAGGAGGTGATCCAGTCATGGGCATTTCTAGACCATTTCTAAAGCAAAACCTGCAAAATCCCAGTGGTCAGCAAATGTTACTAATACTTAATTTATAGCACAAGAGATGAGTGGTTTAAGAGCTGGGAGATGCTGAGAGAACTTGATCAGAAGGTTTCTCAAGTTAAGGGGATTTGGCCCAAAGAAAACCTGTCCAAGAGGAGCAGGTCCATGTCACAAGGGTGTGTGCAGGGACGGGCTGGGGCAGGAGAGGAGGGGGCTGAGCTGGGTCACTTCCCATCATTACTCTGAATTCCTTCCTCACCACATGTTGCTCACAATGTGTGACCAGAGCTGGAGCATCACCCTCAGAACAGCCCTGGATGCTTTAAGCGAGGAGCAGCAGATCCAAGGCCGGGCTGGGGCTGCTCCTGAGCTCTGCCTTGTCCCACCCCCCCAGCCCAAAGGCGCTTGTTTGCATCGATTCATGCTCCGGCGCCTCGTTACTGTTTGCATATAGCAAAGAGCAATTTCCATCCTCTAAATTAGCTTAATAGGCACGTTTCCGTTTCCACTGTGGTGGCAGAGGGTGCAGAACTGCTGGTGCTCTGGCCGTGCCTCTCCGCTTGTTAAACCAAAACTCTGCTGCTCTGCACCGCAGCCGCCTCTCGCCCTCTGCCACTCTGTAGCTGATTTCCCATCTATTTTGCTTTCTCATGCCCAGAGCGCAGGACACCGATGTGAGCTTTCCCGTCCTACTGACATTCATCTGATACAGCGTGTTGGAAGCAAGTAGTTTGCAAACAAAGCCGGGGCCTGCGACACACAGCTAATGACCTTCTCTCTGCCTGTGTTTCCTTTACGTCAGAAGTCGGAGTGCTTATTAAGTTTGGAGGCTTACTCCCAGGAGCAGAAGAAGAGGATCTGCTGGTGTCTAGCTGAGAACATCACCAAGCAGCAACATCCAGCACCAGCTCCAACAGAGAACAAGGTAAGGGACATGTGGGAGCTCCAAAACCCCGCTTAGAGTCCTGCAAGGCTGTGCTTGCAGCAAGGGCTTTGCTCCGGTGATGCTCCTGCTGTGTGAGCTGCTCCAGAGGCTGGTTTTTTGCCGGGTGATGAGCGAGTTTGTATTTGGGCGCTGCTGCGTCTGCAGCTTCCTGCCCTGCTCGGGGAAGCAGTTATTGCATTTGCATCCACTGCCCGGAGCCGAGGCGGACTCCAGAGAGCTGCTTCTGATGCCTCCCAGCATCTGTATTTGGACAGCTGATGCCGCCAGACCGGTGTACAGCCCTCCCAAGAGCACGGCTCTGGGGCAGGACGGGATGCAGGGTGAGAGGTTCAGACTGTGATCTCTGGGTCTTGAGTGAAAGGCCGAGGTCATGGGAGCAGCGGTGCGTAGATTTGCCCCTTCTGTGTGCTCAGATGGGCTCAGGTGTTTGATCTGGACCCCACATGTGGCCTAAAGCACAGCGAGGTCTTCTCATGAGTGCTGGTTTTTGTACCTAGTGAGGCAGCACCAGCACTTTTCCCACGCTGAAGAGCTTCAGCCTGGCCCAGAGCACAGTTTCAGCAGCACTGGCAGGAGAAATGTGTGCGTGGAGCGGTTTTGGAGTGCTGTTGTGTGCATCTACCCTGTGTGGATATGGTTAACACCTCCCATCTGCCCGGCTTTGGGGCTGGGGCTGCCACCACCAAGCTGTTTGGGATGGTGGAGATGTGTGCTGGAGTCATCCTGTCCCCCAGGGGTTGGGTTTGGACCATCAGTCCCACCGCTCTGGGACGAGAGAGAAACACGCTGTGCTGAGTGTGGTAAGAGCTCTAAGTGAGGCACATGGGGATCCCGGGGGTAAAACCACCCAGATATGTCCCCTTGGCTGGTGCGTGGTGGTAGAACAGCTTCTGCCCTGTTCGCTGTTGGGTTTGGCCTCAGTGCGGTCGGATCTGGCTGGAAGGCAGGTGACGGTCACCGTATGTGTGGGCAGGAGCAGGCGGCTGCGCTGCAATGTGGCTTTTGCTCTGCACGTCCCAAACTGGGTCAGCGCAAACATCTCCGCAGGAGACAGAGCCTCTAGATTCCTTTTGCTGCACGTTTCAGACAAACTAAAATAGCAACAAGATACAAAGCCTGAGAACCAACCAAACCTCTAGAAATGCAAATAGCCCAGGGCAGCGCATTCAGTGAGGGGACAAGGCTCTGCCATGTCTCTTGTTTTCCTGTGATGCATCTTGCTGGCAGGACACAGTGCCTGGGCAGGGGGTCCCGGGTGGCTCAGCATGGCAGGGTGTGCAGTGGGGCTTGGCTGGGCTCTGCTCTCGGTTGGGTCATCCTCTGGGATGAAGCTTTGCAGGGTCACGTTCAAATCTGAGCATCTAAAGCCTTAAAGGGGGGATCTTGGCAGCCCTCCATCACGACAGGTGCTCTGGTTTAGGTTTTTGGGTGACATTGCTGTTTGCCCTCCCCACCCCAGACTCATTGTTCATGGCAGGGTGTGGGATTTTGGCTCTCTGCTGACTCACGAGCCCTGTGGCTCAAAGCAAAGCCCTGAAGAGTGTCTGCTCCCTGTGCTGTTGCAGGTACCTGGCCACCGGATAGGTGAAAAAATACTTTAGAAGCCAGCACAAACCTTTCGAAGGCTTTTCTGTGCCTCAGTATAAAGGGGATGCTCCTTGGGTGCAGCAGAGCCAGTGTGGGCCCTCCAAGGTTGTGACAAGTGCGTTCCGTCTCGGCTTGCTCAAGCTGGCAGAGATCCCACTGGTGGGATATGGGACTGAGAGGGAGAGAAAAGGAGCATGAAAGCTACCACCAGGCACTTAACTGAGTTTATAGCACCGTTTCCCATCCCACCAAGGAATAAACTACCCAGGGTGCAATTTTAAAGGCGAGGATGCTGGGTGGCGTGCGAGCTGGGAGCAGGGTGTGCGGCTGCACCCGGGGCTGGGCTGCGGGCAGGAGCCCAACGTGGGCGAGCGGCGGCCGGGGCTGCTGGGACCAGTCTGCGCCGCAGCTGGTGTGTCGGGGCAGACGTCTCTGGGGATGCCAGTGCAGCAGGATCTGGGAAAATCCGTTGCTTTTTGTAAGGGAGAAGCGATCCATTAGCTTTGCTTGTTGCTTACAAGTTATTTGATACTGGGGCTATTTGAGGAAACAGAACAGTGTCTGTGCTCTGTGAACAAATTAAGCTCGAAATACCAGTCTCGTCATGGCCGATTTCTGCTCCAAACAGGAATCTGTTTTGCAAAGCCTTCAGAACTGCTCCAACTTGGCAAGACAGCTCATTGCCCTGCGGCGGGCGCCCAGCCGAGCGTCTGTGGGCTTTGCCGTGCGACAGGAGCAAAGGGCCAGTGCAGCCGCTGTGCCAGGCACAGATGTGCCATGTGCCAGCTGTGCGCTGGAGCTGGAAAAAGGGACAATGTCTGAGCAGAGAGCAGCTCCTTGGCAGCTTCTGCCAGCTGGGAACGGCTCTGCCTTCCACATGCTAACGCTGCTGTTAGTGCCATCCCTGAGTCCTTCCCAGAACAAGTGGCCTGCGATGGGGCAGAGGACCCCCAGCAGGAGGGTCACGTCTGGAAAGGAGGGGCCGGACTGGCCGCTCTGGAACTTGCGTGGTGCCAACTTGTTGGAGCTGTGGGAAATCAGACAAATTTGTGGCTTTGGGATGGCACCTCTTGCTTTCCGCTCCCCCTGGGCTGTGCCCGGGTAGGGCAGCACTCGGGGACGTGGCTCTGCGGAGCTGTCACTGCCACCGGCAGCGTCTCCTGGGAGGACGGTGACACGGCTGCTGCTTCCAGAGCAGCTGGTGTTAGAGCAAAGCTGCTGGTTTCTGGGAGGCACAAGCATATGGTGCGTGTAGCATCAGATTCAGGGGTGCAGGAGGAGAACGTCCTGAGGGATGTGGCTGTAATGGTCCAGACGTGCTCCTAATGGGATTTTCCTGCCAGGGTCAGTGCAGGAGGAGCTCTGGGATCACCATGGTCCAGCTCTGCAGGCCGAGTGTCCCACGGACACGGTGGCAGTGGGGTTCTGGTCGCTTCCCTGCTGCTACTATAAGACTTGCCTGAGCTTCACGGAGTGACAAACCTGTCCTGCCTGCAACAGCAGGTCACAGGAGCTGTTCTGTGGCTGTTTTCTCCATCTGCAGAGCTGTCCCCACTCTCGTCCTTGGGTCTGGGTCTGCCCTGGGAAGCTGCTCTCTGAGCAAGGATTTGCAAAACACATCACGAGGGTGACCCAGCCTCGTGACAAACGTCCCCAAATGAGGAGGCGTGGAGCCTGGAGGTGGGTTGGGCTGCTGAGGAACCGCAGCGGCAGCAATGTTATTATAGCGAGAGCAGCTTGATGAATTAATTGAGTTAGCGAGGCTGCCTCCTTGGGCAAATAATGACCATTTGCGCAGAGCATGGTGCTTTTTTTAACCTTGCATCGCTGCACTGGTCCTGTTTCCAGCTCGGCTCCGCGATGAATTGCATTAGCAGGATTGAAGAGATGGCAAGTGCAGAGCAGGGAAGGATGCATCTCCGGGGGCTGGAGCTGCTCCAGCTGGTTCGGCTGCCCAGCAGAAATTAGCGGCACAACACCCTGATTGTAACGAACCTGCCACCACCGCCTGATTCTCACTGCTTGTTTCTTTGTGTCTTCCACACTCAGAACGGCTGATTGCTCTTCCTTCTGCCTCCGTGACCTGAGATCACTGCGGGGATGATGGCTGGCTGTGTCTGAAAGATGTAGAATATCTTTAAGCTAAAGAACGATGGACACTTTGTGGCGCGGACTTTGGGCCGTGGGAGTCCAGGACGGGCACTCCTCTTGTTTCCCGAGGGAGGTGGTGGATCCTCAGCATTTTTCAAAGCCGGTGTCGCTCCCATGGCTGCTGACGGTGCGAGCAGGCGTGGGCCGATCCTGCGCCCCAGCCCTTCCCGGCAGCGCTGGCTCCGGTGCTGGGAACGAGCTGCTCGGGGGGGCCCGGCCGGCCCCTTCCTGCCCGTTCTCCTACTCAGGAAGGGCAGGGCTGTTTCTCTCACTATTTACAGCGTGCTTGACAAGTGCAAGTAAATGTGCTGTCAACAAAAGCAAACACCGTGTAATCGAGGGATGATTGAAAGCAGGGCTGGAGCGGTGGCACGGGGGAGCTGGAGGAGGAGGTGGCCACGCTCCCCCGGGCACCTGCAGCGTGGAGGGAGGCGAGCGGGGACGATCCCTCTCCTGTGCCGTGCTCTGCCTCCTCTTCCTCACCCCGAGCACCCCGGTGTGCCCCAGGCACCCCCCTGTTGTGTCCCCCTGTTCCCCAACATCTCCGTTCCTGTCCCTGGGCACCCCTGCTCCCCCACATCTCGCTGCCTTCAGCAGCACCTTTCTCTTTGCTCTGGGTCATGTCCCGTTTGGATGGTGGCCCTGTTCACCCTGGAGCTGGCACAGCCAAGGGGCTGCTGCAAGTGGGATGACTCTGACAAGTTGGGGACAAGTGGGGTGAACCTCTCTCTCTCTGATCCAGCGTTCAGGGGGTGCTTCGCTCAGGGGGAGTGTAGTCAGAGTGCGATCAGCTGTTTGATGGGGAAGGAGGGGAGGAATTTGCACCTCGTCGCTTTCTTTTTGGCTCAAAGTCCTTCCATTTTGTGCTGGGAACCTGCTGCCCTGTCTGTGCCAGCTCTGTCACCCGCTGCTAGGGCACAGACCAGGCAGGACAAGGTCATGGGTGCAGGAAACCTGGAGCTTCATCAGAACTTGGTTTTCTTAGGGGGATCATATCTTAGGTGATCTGATCAATGCTGATCAATATCTCCAGGGTGGGTGTCAGAGGATGGACCAGACCCTGTTCAGTGGTGCCCAGCGCCAGGGTGAGGGGCATCGGGCACAGACCGAAACACAGGAGGGTCCATCTGAACATGAGGAGAAACTTCTTTGCTGGGAGGTGCCGGAGCCTGGACCAGGCTGCCCAGAGCAGCTGTGGAGTCTCCTGCTCTGAGACATTCAAACCCGCCTGGACCGACCTGTGTGATCTGCTCTGTGACCCCGCGTGAGCAGGGGCTGGGCTGGGGGATCTGCAGAGGTCCCTGTAACCCCAACCAGGCTGGGATTCTGTGATTCTTCCACGGTGCCAATGTGGGAGGCGGAGCAGGGCCAAGCACATCACAACAGCATCTGAGGACCAGCCCGACCCCGGCCACACACCTCCAGCACCTCCCTTGTGCTCTCAGAGGGCTCAAACTGGGGAGAAATCCTTGAGGTTTATTCCGTCCCAATAAGGGTTAAGGCGTCAGCTGGCAGTACTGATGAGCCAGGTTACAAAAATAAAGCAAATAAGTGTGTTATTCCACATCAGTGAGCAGAGCCCGGCTCTCGCCCTGGGCTGGAAAAATTCATTACTGAGGATGGCCAAAGGCAGCTTTGGTAACGCCGCGAATTTGGCGGCTGTGGCACTGGAGACACTGTCCCTGTGTGAGGGAGGCCCCAGTTCAGCTGCATCCACTGAAGTATCTGGAGAAAACTGTCCCTGCCAGAGGTCTCTGTCCCATCAGACTGAATGGGACCTTGAGTCCACGTCGGTGACCTTGATGTGTGGTGGCACGTGGATCTCACCCTCAGCACCTGACACACCAAGAGAAGGAGAATGTGTTGACTTGAATTCAATGGAGACAGGTGTTGAAGAGACAGCAGTAGGTGTGAAGCAGGCTGCAAACATAAAAGAAGGAAATGCAGTTTGAGCTGGCCTGGACTGATCCATTCTGAGCCATGTTCTTACTGGAGCTGTAGCCCTGTTTCACGGGAACAAGCCCCACATGCAGCGAGGTCACCCAAGGCTACGTGTGGGGATTTTACAGCTCCCTGTGAGGCTCCACAGCATGTCTCAAATGTCCCTTTAGGAATTTAAGGAGCCTCTTATGCAGCAGCCTGTCCATTCCCTGCAGGTGAGCCTGGCTGGGCGCTGAGGTGTCCTGGACTGATCTTCTACCCCATCACTCCCTTTGTGCACATCACTTGGGTTGCAGACAGAGCACAAAGCCTGGGAGGGGCTGGATTCACCTGGTTGTTCGCATGGGGCTGGATGGGGTGCTGGGCTGGGGTACAGGGATTTTCAACATCTCCCCGGCACAAACCCTGGCTCCCTCTCGCTCGGTTCCCAGCCCTGCCGGCTCTCGGGCTGCCAGCCCAGGACAGCTGCTGGCTCGGCCCCGGTGCTGCTGGCTCACGGCTCCCCAGGGACGCGTGTGCCGGGAGCGAGCGGGGAGGGACAGAGCAGATGGGCAGCTGAGAGCCGCAGCTCTGGCTTTATTTGTTCGGTTGCTCAGCTGGACTCCAAAGCCATTAGCAAAGCAGACCTGTCCCCTCGGGCAGACACCCGCTCCTGTTCTCTGGCACCGTGCAATGTTCTCCAGCTGTGTCCAGCAGCACCAGTGATTCTGCTACATCCCCCTCTGAGCAGGTGCTGTAGCGGGGGTGCACGCAGCCGCTGGCACTTTCACCATGGCCAGAGGCATTTTTAAACCCTTGAAGGTCTGTTTCTTGTGAATCCCCAGAAGGGCTGGTAAGAGCGACCATCATGCTGCAGAGCATCTCCCACTTAGAGCTGTCCCTTTTCCATAGAAAACGGTTTGGGAAAAAACCCAACCATGAACCTGCAGCAGAGTTTCTTTAGCAGGAAGCGCTGGAGTCGGTCTGTGCTCCGTGTCGCTTGGGGGCAGGACAGGGCAGGAGAAGGGGAGCTGCAAAAGCCAACACGACAGGTACCAGGGTGATATATCATAGCTCTTCCTCAAGGCAGAGCGGTCATGGACTGTTACCAGCAGGTAATGGTGTCTCCAGGGATTGCTGGCAGAGCCGTAAATAGCACAAGGGGCATGAGGGAGTGGTGGCTGAGAGAGGCTGGGGCGGCTTCGTCTGCCGCTTGACACAGACATTAATAACGGCAGCGGCAGAGCCGGCGCTGCACTCATGTCTGCCGAGCCACGGCTGCGGGCACTGGCTGCGGGCACACGCCGGGGCCGCTCGGGGAGATGCCGCTCGCTTGGCCCATGCAGCTGGGGTGGAACTGGGAGCCTGGATTGGGTAGGTTTTGCTTTCTAAGATTGCAACCTGGGGCTCTACCCGTTGCTGGGCAGGATCTGGCCGCAGGTGGAGGATGCAGCTCAGCACCATCGGGAGCATGTTTAGATCCCTTTAGGTCACAGATATCTGCTCCGCTCCCTGCGCTGGGCTGCTCCCTGCTGTCCCCTGGGGAACCTGTGGCTTCATTCACTGCCAGGCTGGGTTGGAAGGGCTGGTATGAACAGTATTGGGGGGAGCAAAGGGGTGTTTGCGGTGATGGGGACTTTTTGAGGTTCCCTTGCAAATCTGGGCTGTGGGCAGCTGTGCCGGCTCTCGCTGCGGGAGCCGCATTGCAGTGTGCTGACAGTGCGGGCTTTCTGCTTTTACAACCTTTGGGAACCTTTCCGTTTACTGGCACTAGGGAAAAAACAGCAAATTCAGCTATTGGCACTGAAATCAGACCTGTGTGTGCTGGGTGGGGATGGAGGGCACCAGGCAGGGAACAGGTGGAAGTTTGAGCTGGAGCTGCCGGAGCGGCTGCAGTTCAGGGCTGGCAGATCGGTGCTGCGGTGGCCGCAAGTCTGTGTGAACTACAGCTGCTCGGCGCAGATGAGGTTCTTAGGGATGTGGTTTAGGGACAGCGTTGGGTTAACAGTTGGACTCGATGATCTTAAAGGTCTTTTCCAGCCAAAATGATTCTATGGTTTTAAGTACACAGCATGGGGAGGTTTTGTCCCAGGTCGTTTGCTGACACCTTCAGCAGGTGCACCCAAACCGCGGGGTGCACGCTGCACCTGCAGACCGGGCTCCCTCCTGCACACCTCGTGCTACAGACAAGGTTGTTGCCTCGATTCAGCATCGGCCCCTGTTCACCGCTGTGCCTTGGGCTGGAGCAGCTCTGGGAGAGACACAGATGCGGCCACTGCAGAGCCGGGGCTGGTGATGCCCCGTCTGGCCCCGTTTGCAGAGTGATCAACTGGGGGTGACTGTAACGGGGTGATGGGATCAGCGCAGGCTGCTGGCACAGGGTCATTCCCTCCCACAGGGGAGGATTTCTCCTTCTAGGGCTCCGAGATGTTCCAAGCCCAGGGTTTTTTGGGTGGTACGAACATTCACACCCCCACAGGTATCTCCTCACGGTGTAAATCCACCCTGACTGCCCCGCCACGGTGCACTGTGCAATCCTGCTGCTGGGGTTTCTACATCCGCACTTGCTTTTGCTGTTACAGTAATTGGTCAGTATCAATTATTCATTGATGCGGTAATGAAGCAGGGAATGGGTAGAAAACCCTGCTGCGTGGTGACCCCTTGGCTCCCGCGTCCCGCAGAGCCGTCGTGGCTGAGGAGGGTGAGAGCGGAGCTGCCCGGGGATGCTCCTCGTATGCATTTTCAAAATGACTCCCATGAACATTTTCTCAAGTTCTGGTAGTTCTGCTTTGTGTTTCTGGCTTCGTTTTCTTCTTCTCAGCCCCATGCTGTGTATTAGATGCCGCTTTCCTGTAGCTGTGTGCTTACTTGGTTCTTAGTAGTCACTTTTTAAATCTCAGGGTGCTCATCATGAGTGGTTTTGGTAGCGTTTCACAAGGCCAGTTAGAAGTTTCTGTCTGATGGATCTGGGCACAGTTTGTCCTATGTTATGAACCAAAATTTTAATTTTTTTTCCACCTTAGGAAAAACCTACTTTAGAAACATTGATGTTTCCCTTGTCAATGTAGGCACTGATTTCCCCGCATCCCATCTGCCCTGAGGAGGGATGTTACATGCTGCCAGCAGTGAAGCCAGCTGTATCCTCCCCTGGAGAGGGACTTGGTCTCATTCTCATGGAGTTAAATGCTTTTGGGAACAGATGAGACACCTTCGAGCAAAGGTGGATTTAAGGGCAGCAGGAGCCAGAGAGGTTCCTCCATGGAACCAATGAAGGGTGGTGCTGCCATGGGCTGGGGACAACCCGTGAGAGCAGCTGCTCCAGTGGGACCTCAGGAGGTCCATCAGCTCCTCCAGCAGGACCTTGGGAGGTCCATCAGCTCCTCCAGCGGGACCTCAGGAGGTCCATCAGCTCCTCCAGCAGGACCTCGGGAGGTCCATCAGCTCCTCCAGCGGGACCTCAGGAGGTCCATCAGCTCCTCCAGCAGGACCTCAGGAGGTCCATCAGCTCCTCCAGCGGGACCTCAGGAGGTCCATCAGCTCCTCCAGCAGGACCTCGGGAGGTCCATCAGCTCCTCCAGCGGGACCTCAGGAGGTCCATCAGCTCCTCCAGCAGCACCTTGGGAGGTCCATCAGCTCCTCCAGTGGGACCTTGGGAGGTCCATCAACATCTCCTGTGGTGACAGCACGGTTGGAGCAGCGTGTCCTTCTCCTGCTCGGCTCCATGTCCAACAGTCTGTTACCTGCAGGGAGTTCCCTGCTTCTCCCAATCCCAGATTTTGGCTGAGGAGCTGCCTGGGAGCAGGCGCTGCAGTTCTGGCTGTGTTTAACCTCCTCTTCCCCAGTATTGCTGCACGTCATGAGTCTTGAGAAGTCTGAATTCCATTTTCTTGTGTCCAGGCTTTCCTTGAGCCACAGCGGTTCCATGACTGTGAGCAGAGGTTTTGAAATATTGTAAGAAGCTGGAAGCCTCAAAAAAATGCCTGACCTGCCGGAGCTGGGGATTTCAGGAGATGCCACATGTCACGGCGCTGCTGGCAGCACCGGGGAAGGCCAGTGCCGGCTTTGGCTCACAGCCGGGCCATATCTGTGGCTGGTGTTTTCCCAGCTGGAAGTCCCGGCCGTGGCCACCAGAAAGGGCATGTTATTTACAGAAATGCCAGAGAAGTTGAGGCCACACTGATAAACCCACATCTGTTCCTTGAAATTTGCTTTGCTGGCGCCATAGCAGCAGCAACCAGAAAAAAACTGATCAAATTATAGACTGAAGAGCAGAGGGTTTGCGGTGCTTCTTTCCCATCCTGGTTTCAAGAAAACTTTTGAGTCAGTGAGTGATGCCCGAAGGCAGCGGGAGTCCAGGCAGAGGGATACAGCTGCGGAGACTGGGGATGCTGAAGCAGACAGGGCAATGTTTGGCTTTTTTTGGGGTGTGTTCAAGCTTGTTCAATGGGGAAATCGATATTAGGGACTCTATTGCTGTTGCTCTGGTCTCAGATCAATGATCCTCTGTCCCTGAAATGGCCCCTGGGAACCGCCCTTGGGCTTGGAGCCAGCTTGCTCTTCTGCTTTCTCTTCCACTTCTTGGGACATGCTGCCTTGGCCACTTAGTCTGAGACAGAAACTGAACTCTGGAGTGTGAGGTTGTCCAGGGAGGATGGAGTGAAGCCCCTGGGCCATCCCAGCTCAGAACAGGGAATCCCAGATGTTGAGAATGGGGAGAGCAACATGTTGAGGATGGGGAGACCCAGATGTTGAGGATGGGAAGATGTTTTATGACAGGACAAGGGGTGATGGTTTAAACTAAAGGAGGGAGATTCAGGCCAGACATGAGGAGATTTTTGCTCCTGAGGGTGGTGAGAGCCTGTCCCAGGTTGGCCAGAGAGGTGGTGGATGGACCATCCCTGCAGACATCCCAGGCCAGGCTGGACGGGGCTCTGAGCAACCTGAGCTGGGGCAGATGTCCCTGCTCATGGCAGGGGGGGCACTGGGGGAGCTGGGAAGGTCCCTTCAACCCAAACTGTTCTGTGATTCTATGAAAATGCTGAGAACAGGGAAACCTGCACATTGAGGACACCCAGATGCTGAGAGCAGTGACATCCAGATGTTGATGATGGAGACATCTAGATGTTGACCTCTGACTCCTGAATTACTGCTGCTGGCCAAGGAAGAGAGACCCATGCTGCAGTGAGACCATGGGGTGCTCCGGCTGAGTCCTTGTGGTGGAAGGACTGATGTCCCCTTCTCTTCCCTGCTGAGCCAGCATCGGCACTGCCTCCAGCTGCTGCCTCCTCCAGCAGCCCCTTGGCCACCATGATGCTGGAAAGGCCACCTGGCCACAGCCCTGTCCTTGCTGGCCCAAATCGGCTTTGCCCAGGAAGGTGGCTCTTGGCTTCTTGCTGTCAAAGTCCCTGGTGCCTCCAGCCGTGCTGATGTCCCTGCCATGTCCTTCCCTGTTGTTCCCCCACCACCAGGACATGTTCCCCAGAGCTCAGCCCTGTCCCTTCTGCGAGGACGGGATTTCACAGCCCTGGTGACGCTTTCAACCCCAGATGGAAACCTTGCTCGGTGGAGAGGCTCCTGCTCACATCCTTCGTGCCACTGAAGAGCAGCAGAGTCTCTGATTCAATTAACGCTGGGATTTAATTTAATCCCCAAATGCTTCCCATTTTAAAGGAGCCTGTTCATTTCCTTCTAGGGCCTTATCTGATGTGGGCAGCCAGCAATATTAAGCAGAAGGACTGGACAGATAGGGAGCTGCTGGAGAGGGGAGGGCTTTGCAGAGACTGGCTTGAGGGCTGCATGGGTTTTTCCTCTAATTATTTCATGAAGTAATGATGACAGTGATTGCGATACAAATAAGACACAAGCAGCATCATTAAAACACATGCTGGTGCAAATAGCATCCTTGCACGGCAAGTCTGCAAGCATTCCCTTTTTACAAAGAGTGACTGCGGACGGGGTGAAACAGCCCCAAGGACGGGGCAAACCGAGCGTTTGCTTTGTGCCTCCCACCAAATCCAGCTGCTTTGGGGCTGGGACACATGGTGCAGATGGGGCTGAGGACATGGCAGTCTCTGAATTTTAGTCTTCAGGCTCATTTGGGCAGTTGAGGTGAAGATGCTGAATTGCTGCTGGCAGCAAGTCAGGCTGGAATGGGACAGAGCCGGTCGCCTCTGTGCTTGTCAGTGTAAAGGGGCCCTTTTGGGTGTGACAAAAAAGAACAAGGTGCAGTGGGACACGGGTGAGCTCCTCCATGTGCTGCCCAGGCTGCGACACTGAACCCAAGCAGCTCTTTGGAAATCTGTGCCGCTTTTTGGACCTGTTGGCTCAGGCCGTGCCTGCGGATGCTGCCGGTGCTGCACGGTCTCTGTGCCGTCCCCTCTGTGCAGAGCAGCTTGTGCCAAAACCCCTGCAGGATATTTTTTGGAGATGACAGCATCCTTTGCAACCCGACATCTATGTGAAGCTCCCTCCTGATACCCAGCGGTGGGTTATAACCCCCGCACGCTGGCTCTGGTGTTCAGCAGCAGCTTGGCTGTCCCTGGCACCGGCTCATGGGGCTCTGCTGGTACAAGCCAGGGCCACCGTGGGGATGGAGCCCCTGTCCCCTCCGTGGCTGCCGCTCTACACGCTGGGGTGTGATGGATGGGCTAATTCCCAGGGCCACTGATCTTTTTGAAGCTGAATTCAACCTAATTGATACAGGGGTGGTGACTTTGTTGGCTCCAGCTTTATGGTTGCCATCAGGCTTGTGAAAATCCTTGGGTCTTAATTGGGAATACAGTGACATTTTGTGCTGGGTGACTCGTTACCTGGGCTGGGCCTGTACAATAACCCCCACCCCTGCCCTGCGGGGTCTGTGGAGGAGGGAGATGCTTCCCAGGGTGGGGGTTTCTCTCTGCTTTGGTCTCTCGCCTCTGCTGAGCTGTTTTTACCCCTTTGGCTCAGACAGGCTCTGTGCAAAGGGAAAATCACATGAAAGAGAGAATACAGCTCTGTCAGAAGGGGGGCTCATTGCAGGCATCCCCTGCACACAAAAAAACCTTGGAGGTTTTTTCCCTTGGCTTTTCCCTTTGAAAGGGCAGATCTTGCTCTGGCGTTTCCCAGCTGCAGGGGAAAGCTGGCAAAAACCAGCCCCAAAGGCTTAAAAAACCAAAATGGGCTGGTGGGAGTGGTGATGATTTTCCAGGACGTGACGGGGCAGCCCTGGGGAGCCCCACAGCTGGGGCACCCGCTTGGGGTGGCTGAGCTGAGCTGCTGGGCTGAGCTTGGGCGATCTGAGCTGAGCAGAGCCCGGTGCTTCCCTCCTGCATCTAGTGATGCGGTGCGGGAGGGGCTGGAGCTGCTGGCTTTCTCTGCCGACCTCGGGGAGGGTTTCTGCAGGGCTGAGCCCCAGCAGCAGCTCACGGGGGGACGGGGGAGCCAGCGGGATGAGGATGATGGTACCAACTGAGCCACCGGCCTCCAGCTTCCTCCAAAAGCACCAGTGCAGGGGATGGGAGCTGGGTGGCCCCATCCTGCTCCAGTTTACTACTGGTTTGGGGACCTGGTGCTTCAGGAGTCAGGACCAGGACTGGGTGCTGTGGGAGCGATGGATGATCTGCCACCACTCGGGGACCTGGGGATGATGCTGTTGCCCCACCGCGCACTGTCAGGGCTTTATGTATTGGAGCCAGCCTTGTGGTTGGACTGTTAGGAGTGAGAGGCTTCCAGAAAGGTGGCCAGTGAGAGATTTAGGGTGCTCTTGCCTTCATCTTTCTTTATCTTTCTTTATCTTCTCTTCTGGGCAGATGCTGGAGACGGACGCTGAGAAGCCGGGACAGATGCGCTCGGAGGACGGGAAGGCGGTGATGGGTGATGCTCCTCCAGCTGCAAAGACATCAGCTCCATGTGAGCCCCAGGAAGCTCTGAGAGCCACCCGGGGTCCTCTCCTGGTGGAAAAGCAGCCGGTGGCCACCGAGAAGAGAGAGGAGCATCTCAGCTCCCTGCCAGCCTTCATCATCCCGGAGCTGCGGCTCGACAGCACCTTCAGCCAGAGCGCGGCGGGCACGGCGGGCGGTACCACGGACGGCGAGGACGAGGAGGAGGAGGATGAGGAGGAGGAAGATGAGGATGAGGAAGATGATGAAGGGGAGGACAGTGACGAGCACTACTTGGAGAGGAGCGACGTGAAGCGCAGCAGCATGATCGAGACATCGGGCTGTCAGCCCGTCTACACGCTGAGCGTGCAGAGCTCCCTGCGGCGCCGGACCCACAGCGAGGGCAGCCTGCTGCAGGAGGCCAAGAGCCACTGCTTCACCTCCGACACCACCCTCAACTGCTCCGACAACCAGGCCGCCACGGGCCACTGGGCCCTGCCGTCCCCCAGGACCCTCAAGAAGGAGCTTGTCAAAAACGGTGGCTCCATCCACCAGCTCTCACTGCTGTTTTCGGGCCACAGGAAGGTACGTGAGCCGGCGGCTCTGCGGGGCGGTGGGGTCCTGCTTGGCCATGGGGATGGGGGAACTCCTGGGATGGTGGTGTCCTGGTGTCTGTCCTCTCTCTCCGTGGCCATGGCAAATGTGGCATTTGTGGGTGTCAAGAGGATGGACCAGACTCTTCTCGGTGGTGCCCGATGACAGGACGAGGGGCAGTGGGCACAGACTGAAACACAGGAGGGTCCATCTGAACATGAGGAGAAACTTCTTTGCTGGGAGGTGCCAGAGCCTGGACCAGGCTGCCCAGAGCAGGTGTGGAGTCTCCTGCTCTGGAGACATTCAAACCCGCCTGGACCGACCTGTGTGATCTGCTCTGTGACCCTGTGTGAGCAGGGGTTGGGCTGGGGGATCTACAGATGTCCCTACAACCCCAACGAGGCTGGGATTCTGTGTGCGAGGGCTGGGAAGGTCCCTCTCACTGAAAGTCAGCTCTGGGGCGTGCTTAGCACCCAGGGGATGTCACCCATCACCTGTGGGTGCTGTGGGTGGCCATGCCCCACCAGTGCCCCATACCCTGCAGGGTCCCTCGTCCTGCTGTCTGCTGAGACCAACGGAGGGAGAGATGCACCTGCGTGTCTGCACTTGCAAAGAGCTGCTGGCAGCAGCGAGGACAGGGACAGTCCAGGCTCCAGAGAGTCTGCATTGAAAGAGAGTCCCTGGTGTGCTCAAGGATGCCGGGAGCAGTGTGGCTTTCTGCCCTGGCCAGCCTCTTGCAGAGATTTGACTATTGTGGAGAGTGCGTCTCAGAAAAAGGTTGAGATCAGCAGCGATTTCTGACCCTGACACGCAGAGAGGAGCAGCAGAGGGATGCACAGCAGGAGGGCCCGGGTTGTGGCCCCTGGTGCAGAGCTTGCCTTGGCTGTGCTTTTCATCACAAATATTTACAGAAACAATGTGCCATTGCAGACACTGTGTGAGAGAAGCGCTGCTCGCCCCATTCGTGGTTTAGTGCCAGCGTTGGGTTAATGGTTGGACTCTGATCTTGAGGGTCTCTTCCAACCAAAATGATGTGATGATTCTATGTTGTGCAGCTCAGGACCGTGTTATGTGGCTTAGGACCACATCATGCTGCTCAGCACCACCTTGCAGTGCTCAGGACCATGTTCCATGCTGCTCTCGGGCAGGAGAACCTGGTACAGAGCCCTGCACACCAGCAAGCAGGGTAGCACAGCGTTGGTGGGGTTAAACCTTTGATGGGGTTAACCGTCTGCCTGCCAGGCTCATGCTGCTTGAAAAGCCACCTCTGGTGCTGTTTTCTAAAGCTCTTTTTGGGCTCAGAGTCCCCAGCCAGCTGGTGAGAGCCCTTGAAAGTCTCACAAGCCGGTCAGATGGAGCTGCTGTGCCAAATGGGAGCCCAAACCCGCCTGGAGACTGACGCCAGCAATCGTGGGCTGGGGAGTTCTGCCCCGATCCCAGATCCCATCCAGAGGGGTCACCTTTGTGGCAAGGACACCCGCTGCCTGGCATGGATGCAAAGGAGATGGTGGCAGCGGCGGTGCCTGGTGCGAGTGTCCCGTCAGGGCTAGCGGTGCCGAGGCTGCTGGAAAGAGGTTGCACAGTGCCGCTGTGTGAGCAGCCGGGAGCACACAGCCCCGCAACCCGGCTGCTGCAGCGCTGCGAGACCCGGCGAGCTGTCCCCTGGCTGCTGGGGGACAGCGGGGACAGACCCCCCTCCTGCCCCGCAGAGCCCCTGGCTGCGCTGCTGGGCTGGGGGATGTTTTTCAGCAGGGGCAAATGGAGGTCCTGGATTAAACCTCTCTGGTGCAGGCGAGACCGAGTGGTTTTGGAGCAGGGAGCAGGGCAGCTGGAGCTCCTGCTGCTCCCGGTTCCAGCCCTGCAGCAGCTCTGGCTCTGCATGGACGGTGCCGTAACCCCCTGGACATTACCTGGACATAACCTCCTGGGGCATTACCTGCCTGCTCCCCTTCCCTCCCTGCTCCCCTTCCCTCCCTGCTCCCCTTCCCTGCCTGCTCCTGTTCCCTGCTGCTCTGGCTGCCTGTGGTCCGCAGCGGGCAGGGCAGCCGGGCATGGTGCTGGGCCACAGGGTTTTGGGGGCTGCTGTCACTCCCCTGCCTACACTTTGGAGGGACTTTTGTCAGGTTCTGCCTCTTGACTAGTTCAACTCTCCAAGGTTTCTGGAGCAGGACCCTGATGTACAGTTCCCCGATGGATCCCCTCCAGCAGCCGCACCAGTGATATCTGCACCTGGTGGCCTCGGCCACAGTGCTACAACATCCATCAAGGTGCTTGCGATTTTTCCCCTCTGGGAGCATTTCACAGGGGCTCATTTTATTGGCCTTTCTAACACTGTCGTGCCCAGTGTGCCTCCCTGCTCCCTTCCTGCCTGTGATCAGAGCTGGGAGGCGGTTGTTTTAAGAGCGCATTGTGGCCGGGAGTGCTGGGACTCCTCGGGCGAGCTCCACGGCTGCCTTTTGTCCCCAAGCGTGGCGGAGCCTCTGGACAATGGCAGGAAACGTGCTCCGGCTGCACGTCGCCCCGGCCAGCCCGCCTGCCGGGCCCGATCTGCCTGGGGAAGGTGCTTTGCAGGGGCCGCATTGTTTGGGGCCGATAAACTCCGGAAACCTGGGTGCAGAATGGAAGGAAGTGTCCAAAGCCTCGAGCCCAGGGCTGCGGGGCTGCGCAGCGGGTTCCCACGGCACAGCCACGAGGCAGCAATCCTAGAAATCGCCCCGCAGCCCCCGGCAGCACGGGGATGAGCTGGGTGTGGGTCAGCTGCGAGCATCTTCTGGTCTTGTTTGGTAATGGATGAACTACTAAAGCCCCTGAGCTGTGGTGGTCCCAGGAGTCCCCTCGCCTGGCCCCAGGCTTTGTGGCTTAGAGGCTGCGCTGATGCTGCCCTGAGCTCTTGGTGCATCCAAGGTCCCCTTGGTTTGCCCAGGTCGCTCCAGGGTGACGGTCAGGGAGTGGAGCCCTCTGGGTGCTCCTTGGGCTTGAAACCTGCCATGATTGAGAGCAGCCCTGCGGAGAAGGACTTGGGGGTACTGGGGGATGAAAGGTGGGCCATGAGCCGGCAATGTGCGCTTGCAGGCCAGAAACCAACAGTGTCCTGGGCTGTGCCACCAGCAGCGTGAGCAGCAGGTACAGGGAGGGGATTCTGCCCCTCTGCTCCGCTCTGGTGAGACCCCCCTGCAGTGCTGGTCCAGCTCTGGGTCCTCAGCACAGGACACACATGGACCTGCTGGAGAGGGGCCAGAGGAGCCCCAGAAATGACCCGAGGCTGGAACAGCTCTGCTGGGAGGACAGGCTGAGAGAGTTGGGGGGTTCAGCTGGAGAAGAGAAGCTCTGGGGGACCTTAGTGCAGCCTTTCCAGACTTAAAAGCGGCCGATAAGAAAGATGGGGACAGACCTTTGAGCAGGGCCTGTTGTGATAGGACAAGGGGTGATGGTTTTAAACTAAAGGAGGGAGATTCAGGCTGGACATGGGGAAGAAATTGTTGGCCCTGAGGGTGGTGAGAGCCTGGCCCAGGTTGGCCAGAGAGGTGGTGGATGAACCATCCCTGGAGACATCCCAGGCCAGGCTGGACGGGGCTCTGAGCAACCTGAGCTGGTGCAGATGTCCCTGCTCATGGCAGGGGGGGCACTAGGGGAGCTGGGAAGTTCCCTTCAACCCAAACTGTTCTGTGATACTATGATTCTATGACTTTTCCTGCCTGGGCGCTGCTGCAGGACCCTTTATTGATTTTGGGTGCCCAGCCTGGTTCTGGGGGCACCAGGTGCTCTGCAGGCTGGGGGTGTCCCTGTGCCCACCTGGGACAGCAGGTCTGGGGATGTGAGTGTCCTCCCCGTAGGAGGTACCACTGTCAGTGTCTTGAACCAGGAGGGTACCCGGGCCACTGGCCATGGCATCTCCTGAGATGCTCCAGGAACACCCTGGACTGGAGGGGACACAGGCCAGGCAGGTTCCCATGCTGGAGGGGAGAGGAGCTTCTCCCATTGTGGCAGCCGTGGTGGTGGGGAAGGAGCCCTGTGGATGCCGTGGCTCTGGGCTGTGGGTACCACGGGGAACACTGGCAGGGCTGGTTGGTGACACTTGGAGTGCCACCGTGGGCATGCACCAGCACAGTGATGCAGATGCTGTTTTTCTGTTCCCCCCAGCTGAGCGGAGCTGACCCTGAGTGCAGCTGCGATGAAGGGGACGAGACCTCCCGCAAGAAACGGAGCAAGAACCTGTAAGTGTCACATCGTGGTGGCATCAGAGTGTGCCAGGGCTGTTTGCTGTTCGTAAACATCTTGGTTGAGCCTCGCTGGTCCAGGCAGCCCTCAAGGCATCTTGTCTTGTGCCCCTGAGCTTTGCTGGGAAGAAAGCAGCAAATACCCACGTGAACTAAGGTCTGACTTCAGATGGGGAGTTGTGATTTTTGGGCAGGAGGTTGGGACACGCTCTGGGGGCACCGCACGGCCCAGCTGGGAGCAGCCCTTGGTTTGCCTTGCTTTGACACACATTGTGAAGGAGCCGGCTCTTGCTGGTGTCATGGGGAAAACAGCTTCTCCGATGCCAGCAGAGCTCTGCTCTGGCAGTGCCGGCTTCAGGGAGGGCAAGTGGTGAAACGTGAGTTGAGGCCTCTTCCCACTGGCCCCTCCGGAGGAGCCATGGGAGGTTTCCCACCGTGGGACGGGCTCCAGCCCCGGCAGCACATCACATCACAGCGCGGCAGGAGCACTCAGCGCAGGGGCCGCCGAGGGACGCTCGCAGCCCCGCCACCTGTCCTGGTGAGGCTTTGGGGCTGCCAAAAACTGGATCTGGGCAAGGACGAGGCAGCCGTGGCCTTTGCTCCCCACAAGCGCAGCTGCAGCTGGGGGACAGGCACGTTTTGGAATCAACTCCGGTTTTGCAAGGCAGGGTCCGGCCGGGTGTCACGGCCGCAGGGAGCCTGAGGATGGGTCTGTCCCCGCTCCACGTGGCTCGGGGCAGGCGGAGAAGCCGCACGTGGCTTGAGCGGCTCAGGTGTGCGAGGGGCCGAGCGCGGGCTCCGCGCTTCACCTCTGTGCTGCTGCCAGCGAGCGGCACTGTCGGCCCATGTGCTTCCCCACTGCAGCTGCCTATTTTTAGCTCTTTTCATTATTTTCCCCAACCCAATGCTTGAAATGAAAATGAATCTCTCGCAGGCTGCAGCAGGGACGTCCCCCGATCCGCGTGTCCCTGCTGCGTTGGGGGATTCGGGCTGGGGGGGGAGGCTCAGCAGGGTCAGGGGCGGTTGCAGAAGGTTTTCTGCTCACCTTGAGACACCGGCGGATGCGCTGGGAGCCTCTCGGCATCGCGCAGGCCGGCTATTGGCTGCACAGCACGGTTGCCAGCCGGCTGCGGGGGGTATTTATGGTGCCAGTGGCTGCTGGGGTCTGGCACTCACCACCCGGCACCGCTGCCGGCCCTGCTCACCTGCCGGCACCTCCAGATGTACCACGCCATGGTGGACTTTTCCGAAAAATACCTGGAAAGGTAGGACTCAGGCTTTCTGCGGGAAAGGTGATGCTCTGTGCAGGGGAACGTTTGGATGTGATGCAGGGCGATGGGGCTGGACATGGCCTCATTGCAGATCACTTTATAAGGGTGTCTCCAAACTAGGGCTTATGAAATGTTATTTTCGCTCTGACATTTTATACTGCAGACTGGCTGTAGCTGGGGGCCGTGTGTGCCCATGGTACTGCAGGCTGGTTTCGTGCTGCTTGCTATTTATTTACAAGTGGGTGCAAGAGGAGCAGCGGGTTTTAAGTTGGGAAACTTCCTCAGGTGGTTCTTGCTGGTGTATCACAGCTGGTAAATCTCCCCATGAACTGCGATCACCTGTGAGCTCCAGAGCCTGGCATGGGGCAGAGCCCCCGGCTGCAGTGGGTGTTGTGCAGGGGGTGGTGCAGCCTCTGGCTGCTGGGGACACACACAGGGGCTGCTCAGAGCTCTGACAGCCCCGCCGGGTGCTGGGGACACACACAGGGGCTGCTCAGACCTCTGACAGCCCCGCCGGGCGCTGGGCTGCGGCGGCTACCTTGCTAAACTGGGAACGCTGCTCCAAGTGCTGCTCAGGCTGTGCGGAACAGCCCAGCCCGGTGGCGCCTGGTCCTCATGCTGAAATGAAAACGGGAGGCAGATGGTGTTTGGAGTGGGAGGCTCCGTGTTTGGAGCCGCTTTTCCCATGTTGGTGCTGAGCCGGTGCCTGGCAGCTGGCAGGAGTGGGACACGTGTCTTGCTGGGACCACAGCCCCAGTGATGGGGAGGGAGGAAAGCCACCAGTGACCCCTGCGAGGGCATGGACTGCACCAGGGAGCAGGTGGAGATTGCTTGGAGGAGTTTAAAAGATGCATGGATGAGGTTCTTAGGGACATGGTTCAGAGGTGGACTTGGCAGCGTTAGGTTAACGGTTGGACTCTATGATCTTACAGGTCTTTTCCAACCAAAGTGATTCAATGATTCTATGGTTCTGTACTGCTCTGGCTCTGGGTGCTCAGCACCTTGCAGGACTGAGCCCTGGGGTTGTTGCAGCTGTTTATTTCTGTAGGTTGCTGTATTTTCCCCTCCTGGGACTGGAGGGAGCTGTGGGTCCAGATGGCGTCACTCAGGGTTGGGTACACTCGTGTCCCCAGCCAGCCCTGGGTATGGCTCGGCCAGACAGAGGTGGCATCTCTGAGTGTCCCTGCACAGACCCCCTGGTATGGGACCCGTGAGGGGCTGCAGGGGGTGGCCTGGCCGTGTCACCCTCAGGCCATGTCCACCCTGGTGGCACTGCCAGCGCCGGTGCAGGATGAGCGTCCCATGCCACCTGCGTGTCCCCTGCAGCCCGTCATGCTGTGGTGTCATGCAGGGGCTGTGCCACGAGGGGACAGCATTGTCTGTGCTTGTCCCCATCTGTCACCTCTTCCACCTCCTGCTCCCCCACCTCGGTCCCTGGGGAGCCCTCGCTGGGGCTGGGATGGGGGTCCCACTTTCCTGTGGTATTTGCCAAAAATCTTTGTCACAGTTTGTCCTGGTGGCAGTTTCCGGGGTGAACTGGGAGCCCTGTGTCTGGCTGGATGTCAGTCTGTCTGGGTGCACATCAGTCTGTCCATTTAGGGGTGACAGAGCGGGGTTCCATGCCCAGTGGCAGTGCGGGGTGTCTGTGCCCCAGCACCCCTCTGTGCCACACATGCCCGTCCCAGCCCCCCCCTTATGGAGATGTCCCCATGTCTGTGCCTGTCCTGGGCTGGCACCAGGGAAATGTGAGCACCAGGGGGTCACACGTGGGCTCCCAGCCCTGTCCCCACAGGGGGGACACAGTGAATCGCTGCTGTCCCCGCTCAGCCCCACTGCCGGCCTCACCGCTTCCCCGGGATGCCTGCGCTCTATAAATAACCTCATAAATCCCCGCCGTGATTATTTTCCCCGCCGTCTCTTGAAAGGCCCCACTATCCACCCTTGGCGTTGATTTTTCCACCTTTCCTTGAGTTTCCCCAGCAACGGCGGAGCCGGCCGAAATAGCAGCGGGGCTGACACAGCCCTTACTCACTCCCGCTCGCTCGCCCCACGCCGCATTTAAAGCTCCTCCGGGCTGAGCCCTCCCACTTCCGCGCTGGCCGCGCTGGTTGGGACGCGGCACCGAGCCGGCGGCAGAGCCAGCCAGCGTCTGGCCGCGCCGGGAGCCGCTGCGCAGGCCGTCCCAGCAGCCATGCCCTTTTTCCGCGACCTTTCCAAGCCCCAGCCGCTGGAGTTCCACGCCGAGATGCTGCTGGGCATGCAGAGGCCCCACACCGGCAGCCTGCAGCGCCGGCACACCATGAAGGAGTAGGTGGTGGGCACGGGACGAGGCTGCTGGCGGGTGCCCTGCGTGCTGGGTGTCCCCCAACGCTCATCTGCCTGCTAAAACTTGCTCTTTCTTGTAGAGCCAAAGACATGAAGAACCGGTTGGGGATTTTTCGGCGGCGAAACGAGTCCCCGGGGGCCAACCCCTCCGGCAAGCTGGACAAAGTGCTCAAGTCGCTCAAGTAGGTGCCGCGAGCGGGTGCCGCGGGGATCGGGGACCGTGGGGTTTGGGGACGAACTGTGGCCGGGCTGAGCATCACCTCCGGGGAGCCTGGGGTCACCCCGTCTGGGGAAGCTGCGGACAAACAGTTTTTGTACCTGCAGGAGCATTAAAAACATTTGTTGGCTGAAAATTCCCCCTGAGGCAGGTGGGAGGTCTGTGCCTGGGAGGTGGTGGAGCAGCGGCTCAGGCTGGAAATTTCCCTTACGGCTGCTTTCTCCCAGTGCCTCTACATGGAACTTTAACTGGCTGGAGCACGGTTTGAAAAACCGCTTTGCTCTGGAGATGCTCCAGCAGCCAGAGACAAGCTCTCCTTGCTCTCGCACCTGATGGCTTATCTGACCATTGGAGCGGGACAACTGAAATCCCCACGATCCCACAGCCCCCTGGGCTTTGTCCGGAGATTTCACAGTTCTAGACACCCCAAGTGGCACAGCTGCCTGCACAGACCTCTGTGTAGCAGATTTTCTTCCTGCCAATCTAAACACAGAGTTTTTCTTACAGCAGAGCCACCACGGCGCTGCCCGGTGCAAAGCCTGGCTCTGCCCGCGGGTGCTCCGGTGATGCTGGTGCCGCTGTGGGAGCTGGGACACACAGCTGTGCTTTATCAGCTGGAAATGGTTTTTTTGCTCATGCTGTGTTGTGGCAGGCAGCAAACGCAACTTTCGCAGCTTCACTTTGCCAACGCACTGTCCTTCTCCTGCAGGCCCACACCGGAGGAAGCTCTCAAGTGGGGTGACTCTCTGGAGAAGCTGCTGCTGCACAAATGTAAGTGTTTGCCCGACTCTTCCGCCTCTGTTTGCTGCTGGGAAATATCCAGGCACGTGCAGGGATAAAGCCGGGATTTCCTCTGCTAATCCCTTCCTGTGTTTGGGGGCTGACAAAGAGAAATGAGGCTGCCCCTTGCCTGCACCCCTTCTGCTCCTGCCTGTGGTGGGGGCCAGGGACAGCCACGGTTTGGGGCTGCAGCCCCACTCCAGTGTGGGGGGAAAAGGCAGTGATTTGTGTCTGAGCCCGACTTAGAGCTGTGCAGCGGGTCTGTGGAGCAGGAGCTGCTTTGGGCCATTCCCTTTCTTGTGTGTCACAGCTGGGGCACCCACGTCGTGGCCGTGTCCTACACCTGTCCCCATAGCGATGGCCGGGGATCCTCTCCCCAGTGCTGTCCCATCTCCAAGCGCAGCCCCTTGGCTCTCCGCGCAGCTGGGCTGAGGACGGTGGATTCAGCGCATGGATAGATGGCGTTCCATCGCTGCCTGCTTTGCACAGGGCTCGTGAGGGGGTTCTAGGGGAGGCAGTTTAGGTTGCACCTTTGCAAGGTTGCTGGGCTGAGGGTCTTGTGGGGCCATTCCCACCTGTGAGCCGGGAGTAGAGACGTGTCCCTGTCCCCACAGATGGACTCGCTGCCTTCAGGGCCTTCCTGCGCACTGAGTTCAGCGAGGAGAACCTGGAGTTCTGGCTGGCCTGCGAGGAGTTCAAGAAGATCAAATCCCAGTCCAAGATGGTCTCCAAAGCCAAGAAAATCTTCGCCGAGTACATTGCCATCCAGTCCTGCAAGGAGGTGAGGGCTGGTTCCAGCGCTGGTGCGTGGCTCTGCGGCCCCGAGCTGCCCGGGAGCTGCTCACCAGCGCTGGTGTCTCTGTCCCCAGGTCAACCTGGACTCCTACACGCGGGAGCACACCAAGGAGAACCTGCAGAACATCAGCCGCAGCTGCTTCGACCTCGCGCAGAAGAGGATTTACGGGCTCATGGAGAAGGACTCGTACCCCCGCTTCCTGCGCTCTGACTTGTACTTAGACATAATTAATCAGAAGAAAGGCAGCTCCCCGCTGTAGACCCAAGGACTCTTTCGGGGCAGGCTGGGAGCTATGTGTTTACATGGAATGGGGTGGCGGAGGCCTTTCTGGGGACGGCAGGAGCGTGCCTCCCGCTGCCGTTCGTGCCCCCCAAGCCGTATTCCTGCAGCGGACACGTGTGGGGCAGCTGGAGGCACCGAGTGCAAGGCTGAGGGGACCAACAAGCCAAGCAGTCTGGTACTGCTGCATCGCCCCGTCTCACCAGCGCTGGTACGACGCCTTTGGGGTGACTCCGACGGGGATTTTAGCCAGGAGGGAAGCTCCCACAAGACTACTGTGAAGCACGTGCCTGAGCTGAGCTTTGCTGGAAGGTCACGAGTGATCCCGACTCGGTGAGGAGGGACTTTTGTGCAGGGCTCCAGCAAGGGGACAACAGCACCGACATGAACATCTTCCCTGGATAACAGACTTCAGAACTGGACCAGCCCCACGATGCTGCTGTGCTTCCCGTGCTGGTGATGCCCCCACCAAAGCAGCTACATGGCAGGACCCCCCGGCGCTTCCTTCGCTCGTGGCAGGTCCCCCAGGAGCAGCGAGCGCTGGGTCCCTCCCCGCGCCGGAGGTGTGTGAGCAACCACCTCCCGCTCCCACCCCAGTTTATTTATTGACCTCCTATAGCTGGACGCGTTGCTGTGTAATAGGAAATCCTCGTGTCCTTTCCTCTTCTGAAATTACAAGTGCAATATTCGTGTGTGTCGCAGCGGAGTTCTCCGGTGGAGCGGATGCCTTTTTTTTTTTTTCTGAGTGTGTACAACATTTTCTAAGTTAGCAGGTTTTATCTGACAAAACATGTTCCCTGGCAGCGGGCCGCTGGGGGAGCCTGAGTGTATATATCATACCCTGACGACGGAGGGTTTTGTGATGGAGAAAAGCAGCTCTGTGAATCAGACGCTCTCCTTACTCTGGATAACAATGTTATATTTTGAGACGCAGGGGTTATTGCTGAACCTGCCAGAGCTGGACGGACTGCCTGCCTCCAGGCACCCAGTTTACAGTGCGAAGCATCTCTGCAGCTAGCAAAAATACATTGTCATGGTCATAGGTAAATAAAAGGAGAATATAATTTCTTGTAGCTGCCTTTTCTTCATGGCATGTTTCTCAGCGCTGACAGAGCCGGGTGTCCCCTGCCTCACTGAGGAGTATAAAATCCTGTTACTGCGTGGTTAAAGATGGGAAAATCTGGTTGCTTGAATATCTGAGCTGTTTTTTCTGATGGAGCAGCTGCTGGATGCTCCTGAGGCCAGGCCCGGCGTAGCCCTGCAGGAACACAGAAAGTTTTGCCCAAAACGAGACTGTTCCCAGGGACAACATTTGCTGTTTAAACACTGTGGGGCATGAACCTCTGAACATGGAAATACCCAGAAATATAAGTGACCCGGTGTAGCTCTCGGTCCCTTAGGGACACACCAAAAGAAGCAACACAAACCCCAACAGGGCTATTTTGGGTCCTGGCTTGGCAGGGCTGCTCCCCCAGCAAAGGCAGCACTTTGACAGCTCTGATGGATGATGAAAATGTTTTGTAAAGGCTGTTCACGATGTGTTTGGTAGTTGAAATATCTCGTGCCCGTCACCTGCCTGGGGTTGGCCTTGGGTAGCTCAGAGATGCGCTTTCGGTGTGACGGGGCCGTGCTGTGGCACTGAGATGCTGCGGGTGACGCCCGGGGACGGGGGTGCAATCCCACGCCAGCCTCCCCCAGCAGACACGGTCTGTTCTGGGGAACTGTCGGTGTTTCCCTCCTTAAGCAACCAGCAGGTGATGGCCAGGTGGGGAAACTGAGGCAGAGCTGAGGGCTCCCCACAGGGGTCAGCTGGAGGCAGCAGGGTTGGTGGGTCGCCTGCGTGGGTCCTGGGGACGCTTTTGGCCCCTCGGGGCCGAGGCCCATGGGTTGGTGTCCCAGCCGTGACCTGGTCACCAGCCCCAGAGCTGCTGGGACCCAGCGGGTGGTTCAGCCTCCCCATGAGCTCTGCCCCAGCTGGCTCTTCCACACCAGACCCTCCTCTTCCTCCCAGCGATGCCAAGAGCCTTCATCTCCTCTCCTTCCCAGCCAGATTCTTTTCATATCTGGCCTCAACACAGATTTTCTTGCCCTTTCCCCGTCTCTCCATCACCCAGGTGTTCTTGATCTCCCCTCTCTCTGTCCCAAGCCACCAGCGCTAGGAAACTGTCATCACAGGGTGACTTTGTTGGCCCCACTTCCCCGTGTCTCCCAGGGGTGGCACGCGAGGGGACTTGGCTCAGGGGACTCTGTGGGTACCGGGCAGGTCGGTACCTGCCGTCACCTTCCTGAACGCCGCGACCAGCGAACCCTCCCATGGCTACTGGTGATACCTGGGAGCATCCGACCCACGTAACCACACCTGGTTGTGAGCCCAGAAGCTGCCTTGGTGACAGGAGTGACCCGAGCCCACGCGGTGGGACAGGCAGCAAGGGCTGGGGCTTCTGTGGGACGTGTGGTGTGGGAATCCGGTGCATAAATTCAAATAAACGCCACCGACCTGCCCGCGGAGAGTCCCTGTGGGGGACAGAGGCACCGGTGTGTGCAAGAGGTGGAGAAATGGGGTCTTGGGAACTTGGAGAAATGGGAACCCTGGAGAAAATAGAAATAGCCCCATGTGAGTGATAGAAATTTGGTTGTTGCTGTAGCAGAATTTAATGCCGGCCGGCCGGGGTTGCATGAGTTGCTCTGCAAACGGTCCCTGCACGCTTGGGAGGTGCTTGATTTCTAGGAGAGGCGGGGCTGGGGTGGGAGGTGGAAATGCCGAGCGCGTGTCCCATGTTTTCCCAGGACAGCCAGGGCAGGACAGGTCTCACCACGCGCTCTGCGGTGACACCAAAGCCACAGCGTTGTCCCCTCCGTGCTGCAGGAGTGGAGCTGTGCCAGCTTCTCCAGGACTTTGTGCCACAGTGAAGGCTGTGAGAAACTTGGAGCATCTGGGTGGGGGATGACGGGTCACTAAGGGGGTTTGTTCCTGGGAGGACATTGGTGGGGCTGGTTCTGCAGCCCCCCCGCAGCAGCTCCTTTTGCAGGGGGATCAGGGGACTGGGAGCTGCTGAGGCTGTTGCGGGGTCACGGTGCTCACAGCACAAACAGGAGTGGGACAGAAATGTCCTTATTTAGCACAAAGTAAGATGTCCGAGGCAAAATGCAATCAGTCTGCAAGGGATGTGAAGAAATTATTGAGTCGTTGATGCCAACGCCATGAGCCTGGGCAATGAAAATGGGAATTAGTTATTCCTAATTCCTAATTTGAGGCATGACCTCAAACTGCCCAGGACTGCTGACAGCTGGAGGGATGGTCCCAGGGCAGCAACGCTGAAATCACGGGGGGTCACCTGGTTGGGGACGGCCCTGGGGACGGAGAAGTGGCCTTTTGTGGAGAAAGAGCCGTTACCTGTGCCCAAGCCACCGCAGCCGTGAGGGTGGCAGGTGACACGGGTGGTGACAGCGAGAGCCGCCGTGTGTCTCGGGCCATTTCGCAAAGTGGCCAAAGGCGATTTCCCAGTGCGGAAACCGGCGCCTTCCAAAACGGGGAGGACGCTGCAGCGGGTCTTATCTCAGCAGATAACGAGGATTTATCTTGGGGCTAAAAATTAGTGGTTGCTGAGTTGCAAGTAGTCACAACTCCGTGTGTTTGTCCTGTGCAAACAGGGTAAAGTCCACTGAGGTGCCGGTGCTCTCGGTTTGGCCGTGGGATGAAGCTCGCCAAGCTGAAGGAAGCCACGAGGCAGAGCATCCTGGGGAAAGGATTGAAATGGGAAAATGGGAATAAGCACCAGAAAGTGCCAAAGGCTTTGTTAGGTTCAGAAAAATGCCCTGACCCTGTAGGTGCAAAAGGTTAAAACCACTGGGAAAAATGTCCTCAGGTCCTGGGTTTAACATCATGATTTCCCTGCAGCCTCAGGGATGAGGAGGTTGAGATGAACCAAAAGGTCTTGGAGAGGCTGGTAAATCACTTACCTGGCCCAGGTGATGAGCCTTGACCCGGTGCCCTCAGCTCAGTATTTCATCAGCTCTAACCAAGTATTTCATCAGCTCCCTAACGAAGCAGCCAGAGACGGGTGCTGGGGTCATCTGTGATTTCCAAAAGCAAATGAAGTTCTGAAAATAGCAGCTACTTGAAAATACAGTTCAAGTTGCTAAGCACCTCTTGGATGAAGACTTGTTGGGAGAAGCTCACGAGCAGTGGGGGGGGATTTGTCCCCTCGGGCACACGGATGGGTGTCTGGGGAGGTGCAAGGCTTTCCAGCCAGCAGCACTTGGGTTGCAAGGCGGTCTCATTTCAGAGCTGTCTGGCATCTGGGAGTGTAAAGTCTTTCTCTCATTTCTGCAAAAATGAAGTTTGCCTTTTTTACAGGTGTGCGCCCTTCCCTGAGACACTCCAGAGATGCGCAGCCTTTCTTGGGCTTTTCCAAGGGAGTATAAACTTACCCAAATAAACATAACTTTCGACTGACCAAATAATTCCTCGGACCCCTGATTAGACAAATATTCCCAGAATAGAAACAAGGCTACTTTCTAGCCGTAGACTAAACACAGCTCAACAGCGAGATATTAAAACTGCAGACACAAGAATTCCTCTGCCCTGGTGAAACAGCTGACTGGCTGAGCGAGCCCCTTAACCCTGCTCGGAGACCTTTTGAGGCTTATCAGGAGCACAACAAACTGATTTGTGCAGCCGAGATGGCCAGGAGCCGACAGGAGACCTGCTGCGGGAACACCCGTCTTGGGTCGTCTGCATGGCAGGGATGGAAATCGGGGTTGGTTTGGGTTTGTTTGGGGACTTTTGCTTCCAGTGGGTCTGATAAGGGCCAGGGGGTGCAGAGCTATATTCGAGGGTTCTTGTCCTTGCAAACAGTGACCCTGGGCTGGCTCAGAAAAGCCGATGGGGCAGTTGAGGGAGCGATGGGGGTACCCGGCTCAGCGCTGCCGGGCGTCGGGGAGCAGCGATGCCATTCAGATGCATCCTCGAACTGAGGCTGTGAGGACAAGTGTCACCAGCTTCTGCGCCTGGCATTAGCAATGGCACTCCTCAATTCAAGGGAGCAAAGAAGAAAATAGAATGCTTCTGAAGTAAGAATAAAAATAGTCAGCCTCAGATGCCGTCTTTCAAGGAAATAAAATAAGCTCAGCTGGGCTGCTGCCAGGACAGGAAATCCAGCAATGGTGAGAGTCCCCCGAGTGCCACTAACTCATTCGGGAAGCATTGTCATGACCCTCTCGTTGCTCATTTTCTGATTCTTCTCTGCATTAGGTCATTTTTACTCAGCTCATCCAGCTCACACATTCCCCGGTGCTGGGGAAGGAAGGCAAATAATGCCGATGCTGGGCCCGTCGTGAGGTGCTGGGAAAGGCTGGAGAAAAGGACGGTGAAAAATCCTTTCCTTTGTTGCTGAGCAGACCTGCTGGGTCTCACAGGGAGGATGAGCGGGACTTTCTCGCCGGGGTAACCCCCTGCAGCATCCCCCACCCTGCTCTGGGTACCACTGGGCTGCGCAGAGCCAGAGGTCGTGAGCTGGACCCTCACCTTGGAAAGCTCCAGGAACCCCCCCTTCCCTGCCTTCATCCCTTGGCCGAGGGCGAGGAGGAGGGAGGTGGGGGAGAGGAAGAAGAGCCAAGCAGGAGCAGGTGGGAACCGGCGACAGGGTGGTTGCTTGGGAGCCATTTGCAAGTAATTTCTCGTCCCTTCCTGAACTAATAGGGCAATTATTTCAGGAGGACACACATGTTTCTCATGGAAAGTTCCACCCAGCCCGTGCGTCAGTCCATCGTGTAGCAGCCCTGTTCTCCCTAACGCGATCACAGTGTTTCTAGACAAAGACAAGCGGGTGAAACCTCCTGCCCCTGGGACTGGGGACAGCGGTGACAGGTCACAGAGCACCAGACAAACCTCCCGGTCCAGGGCAAATCAACAGCTCAGCAGCAAACGGGCTCATGTGTTGAAAGCTGATCCGCAAAGCCGAGCAAACACCGGTCTGCTCTTTGATGTAGCTCCCGTGCTTGACACTAGCGGTTTGGACGAGTGCATCTGATTTTGTACCCTGTTCCCTCCATCCAGCTCAAGAGATACAGAGAAATTGGAGGGGTCCTGGAGGGGCTACTGAGGTGGTGATGGACCACAGGCATGGGACCTGTGTGGAGAGATGGAGAGAGATGGGGTGTAACAGCATCCCACAACTTTGGGAAGGACAGCTACAAAGGTGATGGAGCCCAACTCCTCTTGGTAGCGCCAGGTGACAAAATAAGGGGCAACAGCCACAATGGGTGACAACTTTCAGACCTTCAGCTTAGACAACCGGAAAAATATTTTTGTTATAAGGCTGGCACAGTAGAAAACCCAGCCCTCAGAGAGGTAGGGGTCTCTGTCGTTGGAAGTGGCTGAGACTTGGCCAAAGTCACAGCTGCCCCGACAAGGTGCTGGTGATTTCTCTGGTCTGAGGGAGGGCTGGACCGCTGACCCCCGGGGATGCACCCTTGGCACACCGAGGAGTCTGGCCCTTGTTTTGGTGGTGGACATGGGCAGCGTCCTCCAGGACACAGGCACGGAGCCCACAGCAGATGTGGGGCAGAGGTCCAGCAGGCCAAAGTCCTCATGGGAGCAGCGGAGACAAGTCCTGTGTTTTTCTATAGGAAAAAAAATTGTGTGTGTTGGGGACAGGCCCATCGTGTTAGTGTTGGAGCTGAGGGAAGAGCTCCTCCCTTTTGCCCTCTGACCAGCTCTGGAACAGTTTGATTCTGGGTAAAAGATGAGAGCCAAGTGCCAAAAATTGGGGTGGGATGGCCTGTGGGATGGTGATGTGGAGCCCAGGGTGACATTTCTGCTGCTCCCAGCTGCCCTGTCCCCTGATTGGACAAGCTCATCTCCCTAAATGATGTGACTAGAAAACTTTGATCCCCAGTTTGCTTTTTTTTTGGCCCCACAAACGTGCCAACCACTGAACGCCTGAGCAGCATCCTGATGAGTGTGCAGGGATCACACGTGGGATGGGGATACTGGATGGCTCTTGAAGCTGCTGCCCAACGTATTTCATTTAATTGGCCATGTGAACGCAAATAGTTGACTTAATGAACTAGATGATCTTTCAAGGAACCAAAGTGTTGTTACAGGTAGGAAGTCTGATAAGTTAATACAGCCAATCTTTCCTCTTCTAAAATAAACAGAGAGGAAGGAAGTAAGATGGGAGTCCTCGCAAATCACGTTTTAACAGAGTGTCAACTTTTATGGCTCACCCATAAAACAGCAGTTCCTGAAGCACTGGCACAGCATTAATTAGATGAGAATTATGCATTACTGCAGCTTCATTACAGCCCAGGAATTGGCTCCGGGAATGAGCATAGCGGGTTGTGCTGTGCCCGCACTCGTTTGCTGCCAGAGAAGACATTTCCCAGGAGCATGTCCCATCAGCCGAGGGTCTAGCCGGGCCACCCACAGGATGGACAATGTTCTGGGTCCCCGTGGGTGGTTTTGGGATGCACGGCCCTGCAGACCCAGCACGGGGGCTCAGAGCACGGTCGCAGACTGATCTCGCATGGGACGATCCTCTTTCTCTCCTCTGCAGCAAGAAGCCGGAGCAGCAGCTTTAGGGCCACCACTTAAAGACACAGAGGGGTCCCAGCTTGGACCTGCCCGTCCATCGCTGCAGCTGAAAAGGCTTCAAGGGCACTGGCCCCTCTGTGGAGGAGCGTTTTACAGGGATGAAGGTTTGCTGGGAAATGTAGTGGCTCCTCATTCAGACACACTCCTGCTGTCCAGAGCATGCAGGTCTCCATCTGAGCTGGTCCATCAGAGACCTCTGCAATCTGCTGAGAGACACAGACCTCATGAAAGAGTTATTTAGTCCCTTGCATGGACCTGTGTAAGAAGAGATGATTACAAAGGACAACAAAGAAGGTGCAACAAAGAAGAAGGGCAACGGAGCTGGGGAAGGGGCTGGAGCACAAGTGTGATGGGAGCGGCTGAGGGAGCTGGGGGTTCAGCTGGAGAACAGGAGCTGAGGGGAGACCTTCTGATCTCTGACCTGCCTGAAAGGAGCTTGGAGCCAGGGGGGGTCGGGCTCTGCTCCCCAGGAACAAGCGCCAGGACCAGAGGGAACGGCCTCAAGTTGCGCCAGGGGAGGTTGAGGTTGGATCTGGGGAACAATTTCTTCCCCAAAGGGCTGTGGGGCATTGGAACAGGCTGCCCAGGGCAGCGGGGGAGTCACCATCCCTGGAGGGGTTGGACAGACGGAGATGAGGTTCTCAGGACATGGGGCAGTGCCAGGGGTGGGTTATGGTTGGACTCTATGATCTTGAGGGTCTCTTCCAACCAAAATGATTCTACCATTCCATGACTCAATTATTCTATGATTCTACGACTATGATTCTATGACTAACGTCCTTGTGTGCTGCTTCGTCCCCATGGAGAAGGACAAGAGCTTCGAGTTCTCCTGGATCTGGAGAGGCAAAGCCCCCCATGGAAGGTGGGAAGATGCTTTTCTGCTGGTGTCACTGGCCACATGGGTTTGTGGAAGTGATGGTGTCAGGCACTGTGAGTATTTTCCAGGCTCTAGTTTTAGACACTCAGGGTTGGTCTCTTTTCTGGGTCCATGCTCTTGCTCTGCTCATCTCCACCATTTCTGGGGATGGCTGAAGCTCCTGCTGCTGGGTGAAGACAGGCACGGGAACTTAATCTGCTTTTTCAGCCCAAGGGTCCTGTCTCCCCCACCATGCTTTCCTTTCTTGGGTGAGATTTTTGAAACCGTTGAAAATGTGTTGTGGTCCTTGGCTGGAAATCCTCTCTGCCCTGTGCTGTGTCTCTCTGGTTGAGGTTCTCTGGATGGATGTCCTCACCCCTGGGCTCAGCCTGGGCTCGTCTCCACTGCTCATCTTGGCTGTTGCTCCTCAGCCCATCTCTGCAGGGTCCTCAGCCTTGTCTGTCTCTGCTCTGCATAGAGGGGCTGGCCGCCATAGGGTCCTTGGCATTTCTCCTCCTCTTCCTCCTCCTTGGTGCTCCTCACCCCGCTCAGCACACCCTGGTGCCCTTGCCTGCCTCCTTCTCCATCTCTGCCCATACGTGGGCTCCAAGCCTCCAACCCACCTGCGATAAAGGGAAGGGCTGGTGAATCCGGGGGAGATCTGGGGGCTTCTCACGCTCGCGATGCTGCAAGACCCTCCCAATGTGACTCTGCCTCTGGCAGCCACATCTGGGCGGGCTGGGGACATTGCTGGCCCCGTGCCATGAGCTTTGTGCCTGCACAGGTTTGTCTTTAGTGCATCATGGCTAAATTTCAGGTGGGGCTCAGCAAAAACAACAAGCGCCTGAGTCCTGGCCTGAGGCCAACCTCCATCCCCAGCACTGCCCCCGTGCAGCCCAAATTCAAAGTCCTCTGCTGTCAGGCTCCCCATTTGCTCTGCTCCGAGACCATCCTCCTCCTGTTCCCCGCCTTTCCATGGCTGCATGGAATCATTAGTAAATGTCAGACTCCTCCAGCATGAGGAGACAGCGATGGAAACCCCCGGGTTCGCTCAGAGCCCTCCTGGCCTCCCTGCGCTGGCTCCTGCAGCACTGCGCTCGGTTATTTCCAGCTGCGGCTTTTGGAAACCTTTGGTGCTTTTGCCACTTTTAGCTCTGGCAGCCCAGTAACTGCTCCTGGCAGAGCTGCCGCTCCTCATTTTTCTGGAAAAACCTTAAAACGCTCCAGAGTGTCAGAAGAATGGTCAGCTAAGGAAAAACAAAAAAACAGAAAAACAAACCCCAGTCTTTTTCCAATTAAGCTACAGCGTTGTTTTTTTGTTTTTTTAAAAATCTGTATCTGTTTTTTTCCTGGAGCAGACTGGCCCCTACAAATACACTCTTTATTGTGCCGAGCTCCTAACATAACTGCAGTTGTTAATGGAAATAAAGCCCTGGGAGAATCACTCGTTCCCATCTCACCATCCAGCCCGGCCGATGTGCTGCAGACCCCTGTGCTGGGTTACAAATCCGTGAGATTCAGACGGCAGCATCACTGTGTGAGGGGCATACTGAGCTGTTTATCTTCAAAGACGGGTGTAAATCAAACTCAGCACAGACACGGCAAGCATTGGCCAGATGGGTTTGTCGGTGTGTCCCAGCAGCCTTTAACCTCTTCATCTGCAGGAGGTGACAGTGCCCAAGCCTCGGCCAGGGCGTTACATACCCCGGGGGCTGCCCTTGGGTGTGGGGTATTTGCTGGGCTCCAACTCGTCCTACCACGTGCAGCACAGGGACATACAGCCCTTGGCTAAGCCAGCGATGCCCCGACTAATTTGTTTGGACATGGGAGTGCAGAAGATCTGCATGTTCCAGGTCAGGAAAACAAACAGTCACAGCACTCATTCATCTGTTTGAAATCTTGCAAATAGTTGTTTGTTGTTTTTTTTTAAAAAAAATCACTTTTCACGAAATACCTCTTAACCTCCTGCTGTCTCCCCAAAGGGATGACCTGCCAGGCCGGGGGCTGGGAGGGGGCAGAGCCAAGGCTGGTGGCTCTGGAGGTCTGGTCTGCAGTGGGGTACCAGGATTTGTGCCGAGATACCTCCCAAGAGGGGAGGGCAGAGCAGAGGGAGGGTCATCCCACTGATGGATGGTGACTCCTGCCTTGCACAGACCCGCCTGGGAAATGCCCTTTTCACAGTGGCACAGCTCTGCCATCTGTTTTCTGGAGATGTGCCCAGCCAGCGGAGCTTTCTTCTGCTTTGCTGCTCCATCCTGGCACTGCCCCGAGCACGGGTCACTGCGTGGATCCTCCACGAAGGGCTGGGGGAGCCCTGCCTGCAGCTGCCTGTGCCGTTTTGGGGGCTTTCAGGGTCTTTCCATAGAGCTCTGGCCCCGTCCCACAGTGGCACTGAGCGTGTCTGGGCTCTGCTTTCACCCCAGCTCCTGACCGGTCCATGTGGGACCCCCCAAGCCCTGGGCAGGGGATGGCTCAAACCTGGCCCTCTGCCCCGGGGATGGCCCTGCTGCCTGCTCTTGCACAGGCATGTTGACGGGATGCTATTTTAGACTCTTTTTCCAATAAACTACAGAAATCCTCCAAAAGTGCAGAGTCAAGACCAGCCTCTGTCGACTCCCTGGGGAGGATGCCCTGGTTTGGGGCCATGGGGGCTGTGGTTGCCCGTGGCAGGGGTGAGCTCTGCCAGGGCGTTTGCAACCAGAGCAGCTGCTATCAGAGCGCTGAGACGGGGCTGCTCCGGGCTGATGTCCATGGCAGAGCGCTGCCGTGTGTCACCGCTGACTCCTGCTCCCACAGCCCAACTGGTGCTCGAGCTTCATCCCGTCTCAGCTCGTCCTGTCCTCTGTCTCGCAGCCTCCCTTTCCTGCAAGACGGGAGGGCAGCTCGGCACGGTGCAAGCTTTGGGGGTAACACGGTCCGTAGGTGGAGGGGCTGGGAACAAGCTTTGTCCCCCCTCAGCCTTCAGAAAACAGAGTGCAGTTCCCTAGAGCGTCAAATTGCTGAGTTTTCTGCAGGGGCTGGTTTAATTTTGAGGGTTTATGGGTCACCTTTTCCACCACTTCCTGCTAACCCAGGTGACTGGGGACTGGACAGGAGTGGACATTCCTGCTCCAAATGCTGGGGGAACTCATGGAAGTGCTGGGAGGTGGCATGGAGAGAGGTGGCTTTGCCCTAGGCTGACCCAGGTACGCATGGATGTGATGCATTGTCATGGAGGATTTTGACTCCCAGGTGAGGTGAAAGCCAAGGACAGTCCTGCCTCCGGGCTGTGGCACGTGCCACCATCCTGCGCCACGGGCACCAGCAAGGTCTTCACACCTTGCCCTGGAGTGGTGGGGCTGGCCCTTTCCTGGGGGACTGGTGTGATGAGTTTGGAAGTTCTAGAGCCTGTGTCACTCAAACCCAGAGGTCTCATCACAGCCAGGGCTGAAGCCTTGGAGGTATGTCCACCACGAGCAGGTTTTGTGCAGGCCACCCACGTCTCTTCTTGTCCTCCTGCCAAAGTCTTTGGGAGAACAAGCTGGTTGGTCAAGGGCTGGACCTGCTCCTGGGGCACATGTGGCCAAGGGCTGTGGACCTGTAGGAGCAGTTTCTCTGACAATTGTACTTCTCAAAGCAAGAGGTAGAAAGAACAGCTGTGCAGAGAATGGGGTGGCTGTTTTCAGCACAGCTACCTGTCCTCTGAGGGTGGGCCCAGGGGAGAGACCTGGGTGGCTCTGTTACCCATGAAAACCCAGTCAGAGCAAGGACATTGCTCCTCTACCCCTCCGTCCGTGCCCTGACCCTTCTGAAGCAGTCATGGTCCTCCTGGCAGCAGTTTCTAGTTTGGGGCTGGATTCAGTCCATTGCAGCACGTTTCTTAGAGATCGTCGCAGCTCCTGGTTTAGTCATTTCCCCGGCTGCGTCGCTCCTGCCTCCTGGCTCATCTCCTGCCACCAGGGCTGTGTTCATCTCACGCGTTCTCATTTCTGCAGCCTGGGATCACTTCTGCTCCTGCAACGGCCACACCATGGGCTGGTGTGTGGGTGGGGAAGATAACAACGTGGCTTTAGCTGGGAATGTGCAAAGGTGAAGGGCTGGACCCGCTGGGCTGCCTCCCGCGCTCCTGTCCCCAGGTGATGAGGTTCCTCCTGGACACGATGGAGTGTGACGCCACTCTAAATGCCCAAGCCCTCCCCATCCTTTGACCTTGCCTTCCAGGGTGGCTGGCCCGCAGCAGGATTCCTCCAGAGGTGGAAAAAAGCATGAGTCAATATTGGCTTGAGGTGTAGCTGCTGTCACCCAGGGCTGGGCAGGGAAGGGAGTGGCAGTCCTGTCACATCCTATGTGGTGGCACTGTGGCATGAGTCACACATGGCATGGCATGCCCAAGTTCACAGGAATTCTGTGATTCAGCTCAACGAGCTTCTATTGCACTGCCCCCTGCCACATGGCCCGGTGCTGGGACAGGACACGGAGGTGTCCCTTGATCTGCAGAAGACCTTCAGCGAAACCACAGCCAGACCAACATGGTGGTGGTGGCAGGAGGGGCCAGGGCTGAGATCAAAGACTTGCACCAGCCTCACAGCAGGGATGCTGATTACTCCCAGGTGAATCGCATTGGAGGCCATCTCCTGACCACTCTTGAGTGGAAAGCACCTGTTGGGTGCTGTTTCTCCTTAAAATGATGGGCTGTAAAGTGAGGTGATGCAGCAGCTTCCTGGCAGCAAGGTAGTATAGGGGCTGAGGCCAGGGATCTTGGGTGATTCTCAGCTCCTGGGCTTGCTGGTGGCCCACATGAGGACACGGTGTCCTGGTGGGTCCATCCTGAGTGGGGGTTTGCCAGCGTCTTCTTCTGTGGCATGGCTGAAGGGAGTCTCTTTGATCGGCATGTGGAGGCACTTGGTGGGGTTTGGAAGATCAGGTCCTTGACTGATTGAGGAGGCTTTGTGGACCATGCGCAGAGCAACACCTTGGCTGGTGAGCTGGAAGAAAAGGGGGTGAGGTTTTCAGCTGTATGTTGAACCAGCAGGAGCCTGAGTGAGCCTCAAGACTGCAGCAGGGAGAGGTGAGTTCTGGTCCCTGCTCCAGGGACTTGCAGCACCGTGTGTGCAGCTGACAGCGTGCTGGCCCAGGTCCGTGTGGGGCTGCACTGGATGTCTTTCTCACAGTTCTGTGCCACAGGAGGAGCAGCTAAAAGGGACCACCCCAAACACGGGTGACGCTTGGCCATTTGACTCAGTATTGTGGGCAGGAGACAGCGCTATGTGCTGCAAATGCCCCCATGTCGGACCTGCACTCCTCTGATCTGACGAGTCTGAGAAATGCAGCCGCTGCTGGGGTCCATGTGTGGTGTAACCCCAGAGGACCCTTCCCAAGCAGCAGGACACGGCAGTGCTGTTAGCTGTGCTGGGGTGCAGATATGGATTCAGGGCAATTCCCACTGACATACCTTAGCTTGAGTGAGACCTGAGCCCATGTCTGGTGACAACTTTCTCCTGCCACCATCCATCCCTCCATCTGCTCTCTTCTCCACCTTCCACTTGCTGCTGGGGATGCTGGTGCCTCTGTCCTGTCTAATCCCTCTCCTGCAGTCCATGGACTTCTTGTGCTGTGGCTGTTCCTGCAGCCTGCTCTCCTGCTACTTAATTTCTCAGCTTTTTCTGGAAACATGAGCCAGGCTGGTGGCTTCCAGGGGGTTTCTGCAGGGAGGAGACTTCATCACATCATATTCTCATATTCTGCTGATGGCAAGTCTCAAAACCTTTGGAGGTGAGGTTTGTGTTTGAGTGTTACCAAAGCAACCCCTAGCAGGCTGAGGAGCCTCGCTTGTCTGCGGCTACATCTGTCCAACATCTGTTTCCAGGCGGGCTGTACCTGCAGGTTTAATTTCTGCCAAAGCACAGGGCTCTGCTCTGCAGGTCCCTTCTTCAGAGGGGAGGTACCTGGGTGGGAAGCCAACAAACAGCCTTGGCAACTGATTCCCCGTTGCCTTAAGTATTGGACCAGAATCTGGAAAGTGAATTTACAGAAAAAGGCTGAACTCAACAAAACTAACCTGGGTACGGGCAGAGGGAATGGGACTGTGCTGGCCTCGCATGGCTGGGTTCAAATGCTGCCCACAGCAGAGCTGCTGTGCCTGGAAATTGCATGCGATCCACTCAGTGACTTGCACCAGACTCCTGGGTTTTCATGTCGATCCTTTCGTGGGACCCCAGAGCTCCCTTTGCAGCACTTTCCAAAAGAAATAGCCTTGAGCTTTGCAGCTATGCTCCAGCCAGGCACAAAATTAAAGTCATTCTTGGGCGAGAGGCCAGCACAAGGCTCCAGAGCATCCTCTGATGTTAACCCAGCGCATCCAGGGGAGATGACTGGGAAAGAGCCCTGGGAGTTTGGGTCTGTTTGTGGCTGGGACCTTGTGGGGAAAGTTCCCTGCAGTTGCTTGACTCACAGCGTTTTTCCAAAAGCTCTTGCAAGCAGCACATGCCATTGTGCACGTGCAGGGGCCAAATGAAGCCTGGTCCTGTGTCTGCAGGGGAGGAAACAGCCCCATTCCTCTCGCTGTGTCAGTTCCCAACAGGATGGAAGTGATTTAAAGCACATGCCATGAGCTGTCAAGGCAGACTGCTGCAGGAGCTGGGGGTGTCCTGCTCCTGCACCCAGGAGTCTGTGCCTTGGTGGATGTCAGAGCAAACAGGGATGTGAAATCCACGTTGGCCAGGTGAGAAAACGGCTCTGGGCTGGATCTCTGTGCGCTGCAGAACCCAGCAGGGCTGCAGGCAGGAGGAGCTGCCTGTCCTGCCTGCCCTGTCCCTCCTTGCTGGGGCTGCTCCAGAGAAACGTGCTGCTTGACCAGGTTGGGTCTCTGGGATGTGGTCACACTTCATGCTGGCTTTGCAAGAGCAACAGTTCTGGTGGCAAACAAGCTTTCAGCTACACAAACCTGCCCCAGACTGCAAACTGGATTTACTGCGAGGGTTGCAGAGGAAAGGACTTTTATCGATGGCTCCTGGAGAGGAACGAATGTGTTATTCACAGTCACTTTCAGAGGATTCCTCAGATACTTTGCAGGGGTGGAAATTTTCTAATAGCTATGTTTCAAAGAGATGCTTGTCTATGACATGAGTCTGTGTTTGAACTGGATCAGCAGAATCACCATGAATGAATAATTATAAATTTTTAACACTAGAAACTCAGGGAATGGAAAAAAAAAATTACCCTGAGTTTCTTTGGGCTCTGTCCCAGCTTGTGAGGATTCACTGGAACAAGCCAGGACAATTAATTCTACATTTCTCCTGAACACACTGGATGTTCCCTCCTTCTGCAAAGGCTGCAGAAGATAAGAGCTGTGACCTGGCACCGGCTCTGGGAGCGGAGGAATTTCTAACCTCCTTTTCTGATAAAAGTGCTGACAAAGTCTTCCCTGGGATGGTTTGAAACAGTCTTGTTTTCATGGGTACTATGCAAGGTCAAATCATTTAGCAAGGACCACCCCATACTTCTGCTGAGCAGACCAACATAATGGTGGGGAACAAGGCTATGGCATTGCAGAGCCAGGGAACAGGCTCCCTCCTAGCAGTTTAAGCAACACACAGGTCTTGCTCACCCAGGAGAAGCAGAGGGAAGGATGGTCCTCAGGAGAGGTAAAACTGCAGTATGAGACGCACACGATGTCCCTGTGCAGGGGGAAGGCACTGCTACCCCACGGGTCCGTGTCACCCACCCTGGCCAGCAGAAATGGGGTCCCGTGTGTTTGGAGCAGAGCAATATTTGTTGGCTTTAGGCTTGATTGGAACCTGGAAACTTCAGAGGAACAGTCCCTTCCCCTCAAATTTTGTGCACAAATCCAACATTTGCATCTTCACAAGGAGAACACGGGTGCTCCCCTGAGCAGGGTGAGGAACAGGGAGTTGTCTGGCCGAGGAGAGCTGTCCGTGTGTCTTCTGCTGCAGATTGATAACCTGACTTCCAGCCTCTCGTGCGTGCTGCATCAGTGCTGGTGTGATTCAGCTCAGTTCCGTGAACCGACTTGATTATTTATTGCTTAAAACGGCATCTTTAAAGATGCCCTTTCTGCACACTGCTCTGTTGCACTGCCGCTCTGTGCTCTGTGCAAAGGCTGGATTTCTTGGGACAGATGGCTTGTGCCAAGTGGTGCGGTGACCCCGATGTCAGGACGTTGTGTGCTGAGTGGCAAGAGATGCCTGGGCTGGTGTTAGGGGAGAATCCTTCCTGCTGCAAGATGCAGAAGGGAGAAGCCAGAGTGGGCAGGGACAGGAGGACACACCAGGGTCTTGTGCTGTGGTACCATTGAAAGGTGGTGGAAAAATACCACTGGCTGATAACTGTCCCGCAGCTAGGGCTGTTGTATCCTGGAAAGTGTTGTTTCCACCCATTTGTACCTGCCCATCCAGCTGAAAAAGTTCTTTGTGTCTCCAAGGGACTGGCTACATGGTGGGGACTTATGCAGAAGAGGACAGGGAGTCACCCCCTTCCAAAGGCCTCGGTGTGTTTGTTAAAGGGGCAAGAGGAGAACATATGTGCCTTGACTGGCTAAACAAACAGACACCCACAGGAGAGGCCACAAGGTCCGGGTCCCACCCTGCCGTGTACTGGCTGGTGACAACTGCAAGGAGCAACATGCAGTGGGACACCTTGGTCCCCAGGAGCGGTCCTGGGAGGATGGCAAAAGGGGCTTTGGGACTGGCAGTGCTTTCTGCCGCACACAGGCTGCTTATTTAGGAGCTGAACCAGTAAAACACTCGAGCACAGAGGTACGATTGAGTTCAGAGGGACTGTGCACCTCCTTGAAGGAGGTACTTGTGTGTTTGAGGCTGCAGACCAGTGAAGGTTTGCTGGAGCAAGGGCTCAGGGTGTAACGCAGACTGCAGGATACTGAAATGCTTCAGCACTGAGATCACTCTTGGCCCCGTGAAGTGACTGTGGAAGATTTATTGACATTTATCTTCACTGCTACAGAAAAATGAGTGGTGTGTTTGGGCCAGAAAGCAAAAATCAGGCTCTTGGAAAAGCAACACCAAGTATTTCCAAGGCTGCTGTGCACTTTAACGAAGAGTTTCCCCCACCCCGACCCATGTGATGCTCCTGCTCAATAATGTCCCTGCTGCAGCTGGGCAGGATCATGGGAGCAGAGGCTGCAGTCAGGGATGCTCAGAGGACCTGAGGCTGCCTCTGATGTGCTGCTTTCCCAGAGGCTGCCATGGGGCATGGAGACCTGCTGAGACCCTTCACCTGCAGAGGAGAGTCCAGGAGACCCCAGCGGAGGCTGCCCTGGGAAGAAGTAGTCGCACCTGGCATCCCAAGTTGCTATGAAGCGTTCATGTCTTGCCATTTTGGGGGATGGACCTGTGCATAGCATCACCAGCACCATGTCCTGGGCAACCTCTGTCCTCCAGTGCCACAGTTCAGAGCAGCTCGAGGGCTTGGCTTTTGGCCACGTGAAGTGATGGCCTTAAATTCTAGACAGAGAGTGTAAAGGAACTGCTGGGAAAGTAGGAATGGAGTGGTCCACAGGGCTTTAGTTGATGGGAGCCCACCACTATCATGTGCACTATTGGTAGGATGCTCCTGACTTGGAGAGGGGATGAAGGGCACCTCTGAGACCTGCTTGGGCATGGCTGATGCTGACCCCCTGCCATTGGCGGTGGGAAGGCTAAGGGCTGGTGTTGAGGTTGGTCTGGTGGTGAGGAGATGCTGGACCTCATGCTGGAAGGCTCTCTGGGGAGCAGCAAGTACCCCAAGGTTGGGTGCTATGGTGGATGGAGGAGTGGTTACAAGGAGGGTGACTGTGCATGTCCTACATGACCACTTGGAGTTCCACGGGCCCATCCTGCATCAGCAGAAAAAGCATCTGGGGTATTCGGGAGGCACAAAGTTTTGTCTGAGTGCTCTGAGTTGGCCAAGAAAACTGAAGCAGCTGATGGCTGGTGCAGCCTGCTTGGCTGGAGGCCGTTCCTACCATGTGGCTCAGTTTCCTTGGGCTGTCCTCCCTGTCTGCAGGGAGCTCTGAACAACCCCCACCACAGATACTATTGAACATCAGGCTCTGAGGAGATCCCATGCTGACCCCAGCCGCTTTTGGTGGCTCCCTGGTAGAGCCCAGTGGTGCCCATCAGTGCCTGCCCTCTGCTCCGTCTGTGCCAATTGCAAGGGGAACATTTGGTGACCACCCTCAGGGGAGCTGAAATGTGCTGCTGAGGAGGGAATCTGTCCCTCAGAACCAAGGGGGCAAAGGGGGCTTTTCTCTATAGACACAGCACCCCAGGCCTGACATCCTTCACAAACATCTGGAGATGCTCTTGAAGTGTGGTCTGGTGCTTTTGCGTGTCTGAGTGCTTTGCTAATGCCCTTTGCTGCTCTTGCGATGTCTCGTTGCTTCTTGCTCCAAGGCATATTTTTAGCACAGAGCTGCATCTGGTCCAGCCACGCTCTTCTTGTGAGTCCTCCAGCGCAGATAAGGAAGCAGGGAGGAAACAATCATGTACTCAGTTATTTTTGGCTATGAGAAGATCCTTATTAACAGCATGACTTTTTAATAAACAAAATAGTCCTTCATTCAAGGCGAAGGGGAAACAATCGCTCCATTTATCCCCTGCACTAATGAAGTTGTGGAGAAGGAGCTAATGGGAGCTCAGTTGACGAAGCAGACAAGGGGCTGCAGAACAACAGGGTTATTCTGGGAAGGGCAGGAAAGGCTGCTGGGCTGGGACGCTGAGTTTCCTCTCCATCCCTGGGTCTGTTCCCATCTGCTGGTGCTGCCTCTATGGCCAGCTGGGAGAGAGCAGAGCCATGGATGCCCATGGGTTGAAGCCCACCCACCCCACAGGGCCTAATTTGTTGTTCTAAGTGGTTTTGGGGATGTGAAGCCCCTCTGGGTCTCCTCCCCACCCCAACACAGCGTGGGCTGGGGCCGCCAGCACTGCTGTTGGTGGCCGTGTGGGTCTGCAGGGATGTCCATGCACGGGGGGCGTCTTGGCCATGCCATGCTTCACCCAGGGATGGCTGTTGGCACAGAGAGCCTCTTGGAGCCTCCCACCCACGATCCCAGAACCAGTCCCCCAGTACACCCCACAGGCTGGGAATGACTGACTGCCCCATGGGGTCAAGCAGAGCTTGCCTCTGCCATCTGCAGCTCCGTCCTGGCTTGGCCATACTTCACTCCCTGCCCCCGTGTCCAGACACTTACTCCTTGAGATGTCTTGCAGCAACCTGTGGTGGGAGGCAAAAGGACCCAAAATGCAGAAAAGGCCCAAATCCCAAGCCTGGCGCTGAGCCAGAAGTGAGGGAACGGTGATTTTTTTGGAGACTGCTGAGCGTGAACTGCTCCTCTGCTGTCCCAAAAGTGCTGCAGGAGGTGACCGATGTGAGCTGGCAGGCTTTCCTGGTCCCTCTAAACCCAGGATCCCACTGTGTCTGTGCTGGAGGACTGGAATTTGGAGTCCCTCAGGCTCTTCCTTTCTTGCCAATGGTTCTTTGAGCAGAGCTCTGCAGTGGGTGCACAGGACACAGTGGCGTGTGCGCTGGCAAAGGGAGCTGGAGGTGCCCTCTGGTGACAGCACACCATGTCGGGGACCTGCATCTGGAGCGAGGTGCAGGAGCTGTGGCTGCAGTGCCAGCCGGCGGTGACGATGAGGCTGGAGGAGTAGCAGGTCGGTGTTCTGCACCTCGTGCTACATGGGACTCAGTCTGTAATTTCAGATCCCTGTGCATTGTCTGGTTTGGACCCTGTGGGCTGGCACAGGGTGGAAAGAAGAAGTTCCCATGTATCCCAAAGGGCTTAGGGGCAGACCCATTGCTTCCCTGAGCCCTTCTGCCAGGTGGGCCTGCACCATCATGCTGACTGCTGTAGGCTTTCCATAGGGCAGCAGAAACTGCCTCTCACACAGTGCTGCAGGGGTGTCCCCAGGATGTGATTTGGGGAGATTTTGGCTCTGCAGCAAGAGGAGCCAAAGGAGGCTGGGTGGCTGCTGTGGGTGGCACAGGGACATCGGCCAGGAGAGGGCTGACTGAGGACAGGACTGTGTCACTGCATCCCATGGGGCTGTTCAGCTCCCACACTTGTCATGCCCTTGAACACTGGGCCAGCTAAAAGTTATTTTCTGGCATTTCTGTTGAAGCAGACTGGGTTCTGGAAAGCAGGAGTGCAGCCATGCTCAGGGCAGGCAAAATCACCGTATCGCTGTGCTTGCTTCCTTGGTCGTCTGGAGATTTTAGGATACCCTGTGGTTTTCTTGCCTATGCTCCACAAGGGAGGTTGGCTCCCTGGGAATGGCTTGTGAGGGAAACACAAGATGAGGACATCTGATAAATGTGTTTAATGGTGAGGATCACCAGTTTCTGGGACCAGGCTGTGTGGTCCTTGTTAAAGTCCTCAGGAGACGCTGTTTTTGTCAGTCCTGCGTCTGGCATCAAGATGTTGTGGGGCACTGGGACATGGGCTCTTTGCCCCAGGAGCCAGAGCAGCGGGAGATGGGGTCTCTGCTCCCAGCATCAAACCCAGGTCTCTGCTGAGTTGCTCAACTCTTTCCTGTGCAGTTGGCCAGTGTTGAAAGAGGAATAAAGTCTCCTCTGGAGAGACGTGACAGGCTTATTTATAAACATTTTCATCTGCTCTGGGCTCTGCAGATGAAAGGGATTGTTGAAGTGCAGAGCATAGTCTTCTTGTAGATGCATTAACTGTTTGTCTGATGTACAGCTCAATTTACCCTGCTACGTGGAGATTTCCAGCTCATTTGGATTGCTCTGACAGCTGATCATTGCAGTCAGAAGGATGTATGCCCATCCGTAACAGCAGCAACAACGCACTGCAGCAACCAACCTCCTCCTCACAGTCTCAGTTCAGTGGCACTGTCCAGAGACAGCTGTGTTTCCTGGGAAAGGGTGATTCTTGGAATAAGAAAAGCAGCCAGACAGGATGGTAAAACAGGTTTTACTTGTATTTACATGTCAGAAATGGGACAATGGAGTTTTTGGGCTGCATGGGATCCCAGGCAAGTTTTATGACTTGACATAGGCTTGGCATCTTTGCTGGAGGAACAGGTAGACCCTGGACTCACAGGTGGGACCCACAGCCATGCAACACCACCTCTCTGGAGTGTCCTTAGCTGTGTCGTCCAACTTTGCCAGGCATTCTCCATGTGCTGGTAAAGCTGCTCCTGCCATGAGCCGTTTGGGCGAGTGGCAGCTCTTCCAGTGGTGACCTCCTCACACGTGGCATCTGTGTGACATCTCCAGTGAAAGCTGGGGTCTGCCACAGCGACTGGAGGAACAAGAGAGAGCAACGGAGAACTCAAGTAGGGCCCGAGTTGTTATCTGTTTGCATCTGCTTAGTCCTGCGCTATTCTGGGAGTCTTAGATGTGGTCAGGGCTCTGGAGGAGGTGGGGAAGCTGGCAGGCACACAAGCATGCCTGGAGCTCTGGGGGTGTAATTTCCAATCAAGTCATCCCCCACAAGCTGGGTAAACATCCTTTGATTTGAGCAATGTTCCAGCAGACAAAGAGATCCTGTCATTGTGCTGTACCGGCTCAGCAGGTCCCAGCACCATCGCACCGTTGTTCAAATTCCAGCTCAACCCAAATCTGACCCTCCCAGTACAATCCACAAAAACAATCCTGACAGACTCAAAGCTGCTAGGTGAGCTCTAGAGGGAAGGGAGGTTTTTCTTGGTTTTCTCCCAAAAGGGTAGTGAATGGGACAATGGTTTTCAGAAACGTGGCTGGTGGTGTGAGAGGCTGTGAGAATGCAGCCCCACGGCACGAGTCTCATGGCCACTCGTCCATGGAAGAGCAGATGTTTCCCGTCAGAAGGCTGGGATTGTGGCGTGGGTGCTCCTGTGCTTCTCCAGACAACCTTTTCCCCTGGCCTGGCTCCAGTGTCCCCTGGTCTGAAGCCTCTTGGGGTGCTGGGTGGGAGCTGGGGGACAGCTGACTTGCCCCCCACTCTGAGGCTCTGATTTTGACCAGCTGAGCTCCTGCCTAGAGGTCCCCGGGTCAGTGCTGATGTCCAGGCTGTCCAGAGGAACCTCCCGCCTGTTGTAAGGTGACCTACATCAATGAGGGATTGGGACAACTTGTATTTCCTGTGTTTTGCTTTCAGCTGGGGATATTTGTGCCTGAACACCCCTGGTATCAGACTGTTTCACGCTGTGGATGTTTCTGTTCCTTCTCCCTCACCTCCCACCGTGCTGGCTGACCTTCACCCAGGCTGAGGAGGAAGCTGTGCAGTGTAATGCAAAAATACCAGGTGGGAAATAAAACCGGGATAGGAAAAATAGCACTGCCGTGTCCTTGGGGAAGCAGAGTGATACACTCCTTCCTCTGAGAGCCTGGCAAGCGGCCACCTCTGCAGAAAGGAAAATGTGTTGTGCATCCCTGGCTAGGTTGAGAACTGGGATGATGATACAGCTGCTGGAGATGAAACATCCTGCAGTCTGGGCTAATAGCTTGGGCATCGCTCCCCGTGTGTGAGGTGGCCACCCTCACAGGACAGGGTCTGCCTGGATACCAATGTCCCACTATCTCTTCCTCCTGCATCTTCCAGTTTTAGGATGCCCAGGCCGGGAGGGATCAGTGGTTGCACAGCCTGCTTTGTGAGGCTTTAGTAACTCCTCCCTTGCAGCAACTAGTGCATGCCTTTTACAAAGACCACAGTGCAACAGCTCCAGATGGCCACCCAACATCTGCTCTGGTCACTTTAGGTACTATTTGGGTATGATCATGTGGGGAGCTGTATCCAAGCCAGGGCTGAGCTTGTGGCCCTGATTCTGGGTCTATGGGGTTCATGCACATAAATATTGGCATCTAATGCCTTCAGAGGTGGCCTGGGATGTCCTACTTGACTTCCATCTTCAGGTCAGAACTGTGGGAGCCTTGGGCTGGGTCATGGGTGCTCTAGCTACCCTAATGTGTCTAAAACAGCACTGGGTGCCCATGTTCAAGCAGCTGACTCCCACCCCAGGTCACCAGACTGGATGTTCTCCATGTAGAGAGTCCATGGTTTGACAACAGGGAAAGCCGGAGAGGTCGTAATCAATGTAGGTTAGAGTCTCTAAGGCATCAGCAAGGTTGTTTGGTCCCTCCAGTTCCTTCTGCATCAGACAGGAGAGGAAAGGCTCTTCCAGAATGAATGGGCAACAAATTTATAACAAAGGAGAGGAAATATTTATTCACTCGGCGTGCGCACAGGCTGAGGAATTGACTCCAGAAGAGCCAGTGATGGATGCTGGCTTTGCACTGGAAAGGAGGTTGGAGCCTCTAATGCTGCAATTCTGGTCTCACAGGCTCCCAGAGGGTTAGCGCATCTCCTGGCCGTGACTGGGGGAGAGAACGTCTCTGGAAGCCCCATGGCACGTGATGACCAGATTGGGAGCGAAGCATCATTTCTCTGCAGAGTGATGTGTCAGCTGATGCCACAGCATCCCTCCAAGGTCAGGCTGAGGGTCAGAAGCTTCACCCCAGTGTCTCCAGACAGTGGGAGGTTGCTGTCATGGCTGGTCTCAGGACAACATCATGGGAGCCATCTGGATTAGTCCTATTTGCAAGAGGGCACAATGTGCAATTGCTGAGTTACGGGGTTTTTATGAAAAGTTGGGGGATGAAGTGGGGAAGGGTCTGAGATGGAGCATGGACATAGTCACTCAGGTGGAGAGGGACATTTCCAATCTAGTGAAGCACGAGGGCAGTCGATAGCCGGTGGTGTGGAGGTAGCGAGCAGTGCTAAAAAACATCTGGTTGAGGAAACAACCTGAGGAGGAAGGTAGATGGTTTTTCATTCAGACTCATCTCAAAGAAGGGAATGTATATAAAGGTAGGAGGCTGATCTTAGTCCTGGGTCCTGCTCAGTGTCTGAGCTTGAGAGCAGAAAGCCTGTGCAGGAGACTTGGCCCCGTGCTCAGCACTGCGTGGCCAGCGGATAGTGTGGAATGAGAGGAGCCTTTGGCTCATCTTGGAAGAGCCAAACCTGGCTTCCTTTAATTTCTCTCTCTTTATGCTATTTGTGAATGTGTTGCTCCTATTTGACTCCTGAGAATACATATTTGCTTGTGCTGTAAACCTGGCTTATGCCAATGGTAACTTCCCAGCTGGCTGCCAAACTGTGAGTCATCCCATCCCTCTGGGCACAGCAATCCCTAAATCCAGCGGCTGGGCCTCTCCCACAGCCCCGGCAGCCCAACGCTCTCTGTTGTGGAGAGGCACAAAAGCTTTGGGAGCCCAGAAGCTGGTGCTGTGCAGAAAGCTGCTGGGATGGGAGAGCTCCTTGCTGAGCTGTGGGGCAGCAGCGTGTTTTGGTCTCGCTCAGGACCTTGGATTCCCCCTGTAAAAGCCTTTTGGAAGCGTTTTAGCTCAGGTGGCAGCTGATGGGTGCCAGGGACAAGGCAGGTTTGGCTGAGACCGCCACTGCCATCCCTGTGAGCCATTGCTGCAGAACGCATTGCTGCCTGTGCTCACCCTGCCCAGCACCCGGAGCAATTCCAAGCCCACCCAGGGGTGGAGGAATGAGAAGAGAGAAAGCTCAGTGTTTCCCAGAGGAGATGGAGTTCTAGGCAGCTGGTCATGCAGAGCTGAGCCTTGAATGCCTATTGGGGTTCAGTGCTGTGGGACTGGGGGTACAAAGTGGGGTGCGGATGGAGAGGGGCAGCGCCTCCGGCATCGCCTGGGCTCCTTGCTCCCATGTCACTGCTTCCAGCTCAGCATCCTACACAACGCAGAGGCACACGATGCCGGCCGACCCTCTCAGCTCTGGGTGGCCTGGGGATGTCTCAGTGCAGTGCTCAGCACCGTGGCCACATGGTTGGGCAACAGAGAGAAGGATGTGACAAATATCCAGCCAAATTCCCACAGCCCCGTTTCCTAAAGTGTTGTCCCATCAGGACTGGGAGCAGCGAGCCTGGAGAGGAGTCCCAGGAGCACAGGATACACACAGTGCAAAGCCAGCCAGGCCTTGGCAGGACCTGGTTTTAAGTGTTTTGTGCCACTCCAGCACAGGCAAAGAGGTAAACTGCAAACTTTCCAATACTTTGCATCGATCCATTACTTTTTTTTTTTTTGCGAGCGAGAAGACAATTGTAGCAGTGATAGGCTTCCTCCCATTCGTGTTATGTCTTTCTCTGCCATCACAAACCAAAAAAACGGCACCTGTGATGAGGGATCAAGCTGAGACTGCCATGCAAAAGCTTGTCCTTATGCTGGTGCTGTCTTCTCCATTTAAAAATGGAGACATAGTGCAAGTAAAGGCATGAATGACAAGGGCTCCCCCAGATGCTTTAATATTCATAAAAACCTAACACTATTATCCGCAGAAAAGAGTGTGAATGTCTATTGTAAGGCACCAGTTACTAATTAGGAGCATCATAATGCAAACCAGTGCTTTTTCATCCAACTTTCTGTATGCTGTATGGCAGATGACACCCCCGGCAGCATCGCAGCAGGGGGACAGGGCTGCGTTCAAAGGATTTCACGGAGTCCCTGTGCTGGGCTGGAGGTTTGCTGAAGGCTTTGCAGTTAAAAACTGGGTGTCTCTTACCATATGGCAGCTGGTGCGGCACAGGCATGCCTCTTCTCATCCATTTGTCAGGCAGTTTGTTAGCTTATATGGCAGTCCAGGCTTTAAGGCTGTCATATCAACCTGCCTTCCTCCTCAGGCTATTTTGGATCCAGGTTTGCTCAGCCCCGAACGTGTGACTCCCTTGACCATGCTCAAGGCTGAGTTTCCAAGCATGTAACTCTCAGTCCATGGAGAAAGCCCCTTTCAAATATCTCTGTTCACTTGCTCTGCCAATTAAAATGAAATGAAAACCATAATGCCATAAAATCTGGGAAACATCCAGAAGAGGAATTATGAAATCATTTCCTCTTGATGTAAGTGAGTAATCAATCTCTCTCACTGAAACTACTTGTAATTTTTATATAATTACACTGCTTTTTACGATGCTAACTAATGATCCACAGCATATTTCCTACCATGACTCTGACTTATTATTGCTTTTGATGTGGGAATCTTTTCTATTTCTTTTGAAAACACATAAATATAGCTCTATGGTTGGTTTGATACACGGATCCTAAATGTTTATGTATTTCAATAGCAGAACTTTATCTCATTGCAACTTTATATCATTGCAAATCACGATTCTCCTCATATACAGCCCCTGACTCTGCTTTCTACACAGAGATGGATGCTTCTGTCTCATTTCTTCCCTGGTGACTGGCCCAGGACGTGTCTAGCAGCTACTGATAAAGCTGAAAAAATAACTAGTTTAGGTGTTTATTACATTATAGTGCCTGGAAAGATTGCATAAGAGCAGCAGTAACACACCAGGACTCTGAATTCGATCCCTGGCCTCTGGAGGGGTTATTTCTTCAAAATTATTGGGCAGCAAGCTGTAGATAAAAAGACAAGCGTCTCGGAGTTGAGCATCCCTCATGCTGAGCGCAGGATGCTGGGCTGGCTGGGGTGTTCCTGCCGACGCACGGGAAATGCAGGGTGGGAGCTGGACGCCTTCTGCTGGGGGCTTTCTAAACTCAGAGCTTGACTCAAGAGCACTGCAGGGGAATTTGTATGGTATTTAGAAAGATGGTGTCCCAGATTGCTGGTAATGTTCACTTCCACTCAATAAATGCAGATTTTTATGCTGCTTTCTCGCCCTGGGCTTCCTGGGTGTAATTTCTGCCTTTTTTCCACAGCTGCAGTTTCAGTCTCTTTGCTGAGATCAGCCAGAGGCTGAGACGAAGGAGAAAAATGGAGCTGGGGAGGAAGAAGGATAACAAATGGGTGAAATTGTAACTTACGTCTCTGGAGAAGAGGCACGGGGACAGCTCTGAGAGTTGGGAAAAGAAGGAAAAACCGAACCTGACCAGAAATGATAACTGCTGATAAACAACAGGAGCCAAAAATAAAGGTATTATTATTTAATTATTTATTATTTCAATCAAATCCTACGAGCTACAAGCCCCCTCGCCTCACAGCTGGGATTCTATCCGTTGCGGACTGTGCCAGTGTTTGCTCCAAAACTCTACATGATGCCCTAGAATCAGATCAGCCCTGGCCTGGCTTCTGGGAGTGGGGACGGTGCCTCCGCTCTGCCCAGCACCGTCAGCCCCGGGGCTGCATCTCAGTCACCTCACACGAGTGCTTAACCCCTCAGTAGGAACCCTGGCAATCCTGGGTCCATTTGTTGTGGTTCGTTTCTTCCAAATGCTGGCAGCTCATCTCCGCTCTTCCTCCAAATGACTCCTACTCTTCATCCTCTTTGCAATTTATTCCAGGTGACTGGTCTGTGGTTTGGGTTTCTAGTTGCCTTACGCAAGTCATGAGGTTCAGAAATGTTGCTTTGCTCCAAGCTGGGGAGTAGATGCTTGTGTCTCAAGTCTCTGTTCTTCAGGCCAAGATATGATTTTAACTCAAAAAAGGTGATTATCTCACTGTATTCAGCGCTGGTGTGGCCTCACCCGGAGTCCTGCGTGCAGTGCTGGGCCTCACCATTTGAGGAAGGTGTGAAGGCCCTTGAATGCATCCAGAGGTGGGCAACAAAGCTGGTGACAGAGCTGGAAGGAAAGTCCTGTGAGAAACTGCTGAGAACACTGGGTTTGTCCAGTTTGCAGAAAAACTGCATCAAAGAAGGTTCAGACCTGACATGAGGAAGTGTTTCTCTACTGAGAGGGTGATCGAACACTGGAAAAGGTCCCTGGAGAGGTGGTTGATGCCCCAGGCCCGTCAGTGTTTGAGGCATTTGGACAATGCCCTTAATAACGTTTTAACTTTCGGTCAGCCATGAGGTGGTCAAGCAGTTGAACTAGATGATTGTTGAAGGTCCCTTCCAGCTGGACTATTCTATGCTATGATTGAGTGAAGTTCTAAATTTGAAGAAAAATCCAAAATGTTGGTATTTACCCCAGAACAGATACGATAACAGATTTCCACTCACTAACACTGAGCTGTTTCTTTCTGTTAATGTCAGAACATAAACACTAATGTAATCAGAAGTCTATTTAGCATATACCCAGAACATCACATTTGATATACTGTCGGCTTAGGACTTTATTATTAAACCATTAATTTAAAACACTGAAATGCATAGCCTATAAACTCAAAATGAAACTTCCCTGCCACAATGAGAAATTAGAAATCAATCATTTCATTTTGGCCTGCTCTTAAGAAAAGTTTTGGTTCCAGTGTGACCACACTCTCCAGTGGGAAACTTTCTCCCAGAACGACTTGACTGCACTGGGGTGAAGTTTTGTCCTGAAACCCATTTTCCACGTGCTCCCTTTCTCAATTTGTGGCTCCACCTGAAGGTCTCGGGGCAGAGGGTGGTTCACTCTCTAGTCCTGCAGCCTCCTCTGCTAGTGGTGGGCAGACTCCTCAGCCCAGCCCGGCTTAGCTGCACTTGAGAGACCTTGTACATCTCCTGAACACTGGGCTAAAAACCACAGAGCTCCTCTGCAGAGCTTGGCATGTCCTCAGGGTTTTCTCAATATTGTGGTCACCTTTCACTGTCCCTTGCTTTTCTAGGGTACAAACTGAAAAACGAAGCTTTCCCATGTGACGATGATCTGTTACGGAACAACCTTTGCAGTGAAGATACAAAGCAGTTGCTGACACTTCTGGATGGCAACCGTGTTTGTCGGGTACCAAGGGTGGAGGAGTGTCTTATTTCTGTTCCTGTCGCAAGGAGCAGACTTTTCTTCTGGCTGCAGACTATCTCCCCATGTTTTCACCATCCAGCCCACCAGTTTGGGGCCAAGATGAGGCAATCCAGCACCATGGGCTGGCAGCAGGAGCCATTGCAACTATGCTCACCACAGAGCAGACCAAGCAAGTGTGGAAGCCGTAGACCTACTTCTCTGCTCTGCAAGGGTGGATTAAGGTTGAGGTCCAGGCAAGACAGGGCTTGAAGAAGCTGTTTTTGTACCAGTTCTGGTCATGGGGAGAAAGATCCCAGACTCAGCAGTTGCCTTTGGTGTTCACCAGCTGCTTTGCCAAAGGGCTTGGCTGGTTTGCTGTAAATAACTTCTGGAGCCTGACTGTCGTGTCCAAGCCTGCGACGGCAAAAGATGGTAATTGACTTGGAAGCACATGATCTCGCTGGCTCCTGTCCATCACAGAAATACTTTGTGAAGGACCCATTGATCAAGAACTTTCCTGCATAGTCGGGTCACTTACAGTCTCTAACAACATACAGACGAGAGCAGCCAGACATTATCTGGCCACAAAACACTGCTGCTGAGGGATATTTGGAGTCCAGCCAAATCCACATGACCAGGGAAATTGAGAACTGAGGCTGGAAGCCTGGCTTCTGCTTCATTCCCAAGGAGCATCCCAAAGACAGGACTTTCAGAGCCTCATGCCAGGCAGACAGCATTGGCCAAGGGTTGTCTTCTCTTACGCTCTCTGCCTCAAAATCTTTTTCACCTTCTGTAGATCCTTCGTGCCAGGAGACCCCTGATTCCTTCTCTCTTCCCACGGCACTCATATCTCGCAGCAGTTGTCAGCAACACTCGTGGATCTGCTCTGTAAGGGCTGGTGATGGAGGCAGGTTGCTCTGGTCACTGCTTATGCTGCCTCTCCCCACTCTGATCATTTCCATTGTTCATTGTGGTCCAATGGGTTGCTTCTCTGGAAATAAGTTGCTGGACTTGCCAACTATGGCTCTTACCATGACATGACAGCCAACCTTCTCTCCTAACTTTCTTCCCAGTAGCAGAAAAACATTAAAATACTCTTTGAACCCCACACTCAGCTCACCTCATAGGGGCTCAGTGGGAGACCTAAGTCCATCTGGGCTGTGCCCCATTCCTAAGGAAAGGAATGAGAAGGACTAGAGGATGGACCTGAATTCTGAATCAACCTCATCTCCCCTCCCCATGGATTAATGTGAAGTTCCTTGCTCTGGTTTTTGTCCATCTAGAGGGAGGCAGTTCTTAAACAGGATCTTAGGGATTGCCTGTGGGAAGGGGCAACCAGATTTGGAGGATCAGAAGATCTGTCCTGTTCTTTACCTCCCTCTGGTACCTGAACTTTACAAATACTCAGAAAGTCCAATTGTCTGCGAAGGAGAACTTGAAAAAGCCTCTAGAAGTCCCTCATAAGAAGTGACATGTCAGAGATACACAGTTTGGGGGTTCGGATGAGGGGACTGATGTGCACTGATCGAGATTGGACTGGGCAGGGAAAAAATGGCAGATGGTGGTCAGGGCAGGGTTAAAAGATGCTGGTGACTGAGGAGAGAGGGAGTTTCCACGGTGCAGTCTTGCACTTCACACTGCCTGTACCCAGCCTGTGATATGAATTACTCGCTTTCACCCACATCAGAAAAAATAGACCACTCCCCCCCATGATTTAATAATCACAAAATTCAACAGCTCCAGTTTCACCAGAGCCAAAAACTCCATTCTAAAAATACTGCTCCATTTTTCAAAGTCCTTATGCCTTTCGAACCAGCTCTTGACTTTACTGGGATGACTCTCCCTTCCCAAAGAGCGCTCCAGCGCTGTCTCTGCAGCCCTTCTCCCAAACTGCATGAATCACTCTGGCCTCGGGGAACTGCCACAAGTCACTTGAGCAACTAAAAATATCTCAGAGGAAGCAGGACAAAAATACACATTTCTGCTGCTGTAATACTGGGCTCAGGAGGACTCACACCAAATTAACATGTTCCCTTTTTTGCTGTTTCAGTCCCTGCAGGTTTATTGATTAGCAAAAGCAGATCTGAACAAACACAGAGGTTTGTAGGAGACTTTTAGGAAAGTTGCTTTTTTGGAGAGGAGGGATGGTGGAAAAAACGTTTATGTGCTTCAAAGGTGGCCTGCAGCTCTGATTTCCAGTGGGCTCAGGGGTCTGCAGTATGAGGATTTGTGGGAAGTGGTGGAGTCACCATACCTGGAGGGCTTTAAAAGACGTATAGATGAGGTTCTTAGGGACATAGTTTAGTGCCAGAGTTAGGTTACGGTTGGACTCAATGATCTTAAGGGTCTCTTCCAACCAAAATGACCCTATGATTGTATGATTTCTTCCAGAGTGATGAGTGGAGCCTTGCTCAGCCAAGGGAGCTGAAGCACATTTTCCATGGTCTCCTCTTGGTGGCTGATGGTCCTGTTGACAGTCTGCTTCAGTCTCCACCCCTGGGTGACATGAAGTGACAGCTGTGATTCACCTCCACCATAGCCGCCTTCCAGGAGTGCGTGTGTTTATCTGAACTGTTCCTGCCTGGAAGATTTCGTTCCAACAATGTTTAAGTGAGAAGCCACTGGCAGCAAGGGGACAGAAGGGACATGCACAGCCATGCCTTGTGTGCGATGAGCCACCTTGCAGATGCTTTGCCCCTTCGCTGGTACATGGGCCCTGCAATGAGTTTCTTTGTGTGTCTAGGGGCTGATGGTGGAGGCCAGTGTCCCACATGTCTCAGCAGGTCCAAACCAGCCAGAAATAAACCCATTTATCTGGAAAATACACTCTTCTTTTCCTGCAATATTAAATTCCCTTCCCCAGACCAGACTCAACCAGGTCCAGCAACATCCAGTCTTGGAGCGAGGGCACCTTCAGGGTCATCAGTATCTGTAAGCACTTGTGGGTTTTTGAGAGCCCTTGGGCACAAGGAGTATTATCTCACCCAGTGTCCACAGGCAACCTCCAGTTGAAAGCAGATTTCTCCCGTGATTGCTTCTATTCCATCTTATACCTTGAATTTACGGCATAGTGCTGGTTTCCTCTGCACTGTGTTTAAAAGGAGCCTGGACGCGTAGCTCGGATGGAGACATCTGCATGGGAGATGTTACAGTCAGACTGATGAGTCTGTCCCCGAGCGTCCCCAAGGGAATCTGTGCTGTGAAAGACAATGTGTCGTCACTCACAACAATCCCACGTCAGCACTGGGAGGCAGCCAGTACAGCATGAAATCAAGTCCATAGAATCCAACTGTCCTACGCGCTCTGAGAAATGCCACCTAAGCGATGAAAGGTCAACCAAATGCTGAAGTTTGATGCTGTGTGTGTAAACATGTTTAAAAAAATGTTTCCAGCAGAGGATGGCCGTGGATTGTTGTTGCAGTGGTTATAATGCATGACCACCTACGCCAAAGACAACACATGCTCTCAATGCTGGTTGCTGTATATAGAATACATACTTAGGTTTTATGACAACTTGGAAGAATGTCATGTCCTAAATGGAAACTAGTTACAGTGAAGTAGGTTGGCAGTTCCTCAACTTCTGAGGCAAGAGATGCTGAAATGATAGAGGAAAGACATTTAGGTTGGGAAAAGTATAAAAAAAATTTGTGAGTTAGACTGCAAACAAACCAAAGAATTAAAAAAAAATTGGAAACAGTCAAATAAACATCCTCCATGGTGATATTTCCAGACACTAGATCTATGGTCCAAAGCTGGTCTGAATTTGTTTATTCTGGAAAGAGTCATATCTGAGTTGAAGATTATTGAATTCTCTTCCAGAAATAGCTAGAGAATACAACCACAAAACATCGTCACTTGTGCAAAGGTTATATCTGCCGGACAAGGCATACCAGAGATCCCCAGACAGCTAATGCCCATGGACTGATGTCATGAACATCAGCGTTTTGCTTGACATTGCAGGAATATATATTCGAGTACAAGATACCTGGTGTCAACTTATAGGAATTTGGGCAAATGATTAAAATGAAGCTTATTTCACTGTGATTTTTAGCTGATCCCACACATTCTCCATCTTAGTTGTTGGAGTTATTATTTCTTTTCTCCAGGTTCCTTGTGAGGAGACAAGTTCTGAGTACACTGGGACAGACCACGGGATCCTCGGTTTCTCCAAGAAAACACCACCAAAATAGAAAGCAAAGCAAAATAAACCATTTAAGCCCTTTTAACCCACTAGCATTTGCTTTATTTAGGTAGCTCTTGATTCCCTCTCCCCAAAAGCGGGCGGGAGAGGGGCCAGAGCTGCACGTCCCGCTGGTGAGCTCGGACCAGCTGGTGCTCACCAGCACATGGGCAAGGAGCCCAGGCACCGGCCTGAGCAAAAAGAATCGAGATATACAGATCCAATCTGTTTGCCCCATGCTGGCCTATGGGAGAGAGGTGGGTTTTTCTTCTCAGGAAGAACTCACTGGGACCAAGAATGACATTAATAAGCCAAATGGAGACTGTCTCGCTTCACCGTGCCGCCTGGCTCCTTTCCAGCCCAGGCTGTTATTAAATTACCCAGAAAACAGGAGGAAGGAGCCCTGCACGGCAGCTTTCTCAGCAGCCTTTGTCTCCGATTTGTGCCAATCACTCCTGAAACAAGAGCCAGGCAGCGGGACACCTCCGTCGAGCTGTAACATCTTGTGTGGGGACGTCCCCGCGGACCCCGCACCGCGGCAGGGTGCAGAACCAGATAGCAGCTGCAGATTTGGCTCGTGGTCCGAGGCTCTGCAGGCTCCCCTGGGCAATGGCACTGCCAGAGCTTTGACCCCCAGGGGCACAAAGGGGACAATTTGGTGCAAATTGGAGTGAAGCGTATCGGTCGTCTCAAATTCAGGTTTATTTTCCGCGGTGCAGCTAAGGGACTCTCCAGCTTACGCACCCAACGTGCTGCGGGCATCTCTGCCGGTGGCAGCTGCTCAGGCCAGGGACAGGGTATCAGAGTCCCCCTCACCCCGCCTGGGCTGCTGCTCCCTCTGCAAAATGATCTGGGGTCAAAAAAGCAGTTTGGAGGTGATGGGCTCGTTTAATGAACAACTGCAATAGGCACATCAGGGAGGGGGTACCTGGGAGGGCTCACTGGGGACAGCGGGCACCTTAAGAGTCCTCCTGCTCTTCAATACCATATTTAAAAAGTTCGTGGGTGTGATGACAGTGAGGCTTCCACTCGTATTTTATTTATTTTTCTTTTTTAGCAATCCATAAAACACTCGATATGGACAAATGATGTTAATTTGAGACCTGTCCTCTGGCAGGATCAGTATGTAGCAGGTTGCTGCAGTCTGTCCAGACCTCCTTATACACGGCACACACCGAGACATCCGTGACAGCTGCAAGAGATCCCTGAAGTTGTGAGTAACAGAGAGAACTGGGATTTGCAGTTTCACAATTAGACCCTTCCATAATTCAAGGCTCATAAAACATATGTATACTCACTCTTGATACACAGAAGTCTCCAGCAAGCCTGCTCTAAAATTTCAACACTTTTCTGATGCTTATGGTTTTTAAAAAAGTCAGCATATATTCCAGGGAAAATGATTGAATCAGGTTAAGTGAATTCCATTTGCTGAAATCCCTGTGAAGTCAGGTGTTTGAAAGATAATGCGTACAGACAAAGGAAATCCTTTTCTACTTATTCTGCTCTGCAATGTTGTTGCTTTTCTTTTAGAGACGGCCAGCGTTTATGGCCGAGGAATTTGTTGTCAGTCCTTGGCTGTAATTTATACTTCAGTGAATGCATGTTATAAATTTTGGCATGCAAAGATTGATGTAGTCTCATTTTAAAAGTATTATTATGCATTTTAAAATTATTGAAAACCTTCAGCACTTGCATACCAAGCACTTTCCATCTCTCTTACCATCTGTATTGTATTAAAGAATATAGAGAGTTCAGCTTTATGCCGTTCCTGCTGAACACACTGAACACATTTTATGATGGGCTGCCTCAACATTTCATTGTATTTAATGTGAAAAAAATCTCAAATCTTCTGCAATTCTTAAGCCCTTTGCTAGGGGAAAGAATTCATAAACTTCTCTTACTCAATATTGAAGATCACACAATGAGTTTACGCCAGATTTTGCTATGTTTTGCATATGTGAGTTGAGCAATTAGAAGCAAATATTCAGCCTTTTCTTTTTCTCTTTAATTTCTGGACCAAATGGTGACTTTGAAAACAAACATTTTGGTGGTAAATGATGAATCATCATCACAATTCAAACCATATGACCAAAGTACTTTTCACATTTTCAAAGTGCTGTTTCCTCCTTGAAAATAATTAGACAATAGATTGTTCCTCTCTCAGCTAAGTTGTAATGACCTGTGTGAAAAGCTTTGAAATCCACATGGTCTGAGACTTTAGTAACCACAAAGAAAAATATGAAAATTTTAGCCAAGTCTTGAATTATTTTCTCCAAAGAAAGAGTAGTTAATATATTATTGGTAATACATGAAGCTTTTGTCCTACCACAGAGTATTATTTTAGCCATGGAAAACAACTGTATTTAATTCACTGTCACAGTTGAGTATCTCCATGACTGATTATGAGCAGCGCTACGGCACACATCTGTGCCTTCTGCAGTGGTCATTTGCTTATTTTTTATGTTTTGTTATTTCTTAGCAACAAAAGGAAGTTTGAAGAGCTTTTCTTCTTAGAAATCACACTATAATTGTTTTATGATCCTTTTTTACACTTGACAGTGTACCATGAGCATCTGAGAAATTTCCTTTGCTCATACTGTGACATGCCTTTTGACTGTTACCACCATCGTACTCACCCTTGTGCAATCCTTTATACATGGAAAATGCAACGTCACTTTCAAGATCTTAATTTGTAGATTGACAATTCCCATTGTAGCCAGTCACAGTCTAAATTACCGTATATGAGACCATCACTTATAGAATCACAGAATCACAGAACAGTTTGGGTTGGAAGGACTAACAGCTCCCCCAGTGCCCCCCCTGCCATGAGCAGGGACATCTGCACCAGCTCAGGTTGCTCAGAGCCCCGTCCAGCCTGGCCTGGGATGTCTCCAGGGATGGGGCATCCACCACCTCTCTGGCCAACCTGGGCCAGGCTCTCACCACCCTCAGGGCCAACAATTTCTTCCTCATGTCTGGCCTGAATCTCCCTCCTTTAGTTTCAAACCATCACCCCTTGTCCTATCACAACAGGCCCTGCTCAAAAGTCTGTCCCCGTCTTTCTTATCGGCCCCTTATAAGTCCAGAAGGGCTGCAATAAGGTCTCCCGGAGCTTCTCTTCTCCAGCTGAACCCCCCAGCTCTCTCAGCCTGTCCTCCCAGCAGAGCTGTTCCAGCCTCGGGTCATTCCTGGGGCTCCTCTGGGCCCTCTCCAGCAGGTCCATGTGTGTCCTGTGCTGAGGACCCAGAGCTGGACCAGCACTGCAGGGGGGGCTCACGGAGCAGGGCAGAGGGGCAGAATCCCCTCCCTGCACCTGCTGCTCACGCTGCTGGGGATGCAGCCCAAGATATGATTGACCTTCTGGGTTGCAAGCGCACGTTGCCAGCTCATGTCGAATCTTTCATTGCCCAGTTCTCCCACGTCCTTCTCTGCAGGGCTGCTCTCCATCGCTTTATCCCCAGCCCGGATTGATACTGGGGGTTGCCCTGACCCAGTTGTAGGACCTTGCACTTGGCCTTGTTGAACCTCATGAGGTTTGTGTGGGCACGCTTCTTGAGCTTGTCCAGTTACCGGTGCCCAACCAGTATCTAATGCAGCCTTTGATCCTGCACAAGGAGCTGACTGACCCCCGTACACTGGGTAGAAGGTTTAATGCTATGACAGCTTCAGTTGCCATTGTTTGTGTTGGGCTTGGGTTGTCCTGTAGCTTAGACATCTGCTGAGCATTGAGTAGTTGAAGTGCATCTGCTGGATGTTTCTAGTTTTCTGAGCTAGTCTGGGCCTTTGGTCAGTATAAGAAACAGAATGTTTTGACAAAACATATAGACATTTTTTTTTTCTGTACCAAAAGCACCTAATTTTTGATTTAGAAGTGCTGTCCTCAGAACAGTCCCCCGGCTCAGGGCCCATGGGGACACACATCGAGCCCAGACAGGACAGCGAGATGAGAGGCATGCTCCACCGCCCTGCTGTGCTGTGGCAGGCTTTGCCCTGCAGATAATCTTAGTATCAATCAAGAATATTTCCGATTTGGGGGTGTTTTTGGGGGGCTTTTTTAAAGAAGACCCCTTCCACGGTAATGACAGTGTAAAAAATGAGGTTTTCTGGGAAAAAAAGCTGTTCTGAGAGTTTTTTCTACCCCCCTGGCTCCAGGGACCCTGGAAAAGCCAGCACGGCTGCCTGTTGTTACCCCAGAAATGTGTAAAAGCTGCTTTGGGGCTTTCACGCATGGCTGGAAAACGGTTTGCTCAGTAAATCTCCCGCATTCCAGCTTGGGAAGGTCACAGCGAGTCTCGTTCCAGACACATCCTCCCTGCACACGTCGCCCCGTCCCACGGGTCCTCATCCAGACCCACATCTTCGTGCTGGACACAGGTACCCCTCACAGAGTGCTGGCCTCGCAGGGGTAACTCTTCTGCTCATGGATTTTGGGGCAGGGGAGCTGGCGGGAGACGGTTCCGCTCCATTGCATCTGATGCTGCTTTATGTCAGTGGAGAATCTCGCCCTTTGTTTTCATCCTGACTCCTCCCTTCCTGCCTTTCCAGGCTAAATGTTCCCAAAATATCTACCGTCCCTTAATCAGAGAGACAGAAGGTAACCCTGCTCCTGATTTGTTTTGCAGACAGCGGCAGCTCCTCCCCATGGCCTCAGAAAGTTTCTGTAAACAGTTGTTAAGCAAAGAAATCAAACTAAGATGGTGATTTCTAAAAAAATTTTTATATATTTTTTTTTAAAGAGGAGATTTGGGATTTCTCCTGCTGAGATTGCATCTAATGGAAGAAGGAGCGATCCTTCTTCCATCCCTTGCACGTGTCTCTCCCTCACTGGAGCCAGCCCCACACAAGCCCATCGTAGGGACCACGCTGCACAAAGAGCTGCTGTAAATCAATCTGGCAGCAGCAATAACATTTGACAGTGCCAAAAGAGCCCCTCCTTGGCTCTGCAGACTGGAAATGTCTGGCCCGTGGCAGGGTTTGTATTTATGCTTCTTGATAATTTGTCCATACATCAGTTTATATATTTATTTATATGTCATAGGCAGAGCACTTGCCCAGAAAGACTTGTGTTTGCTTTGGCCACCCCGAGGGTCTCTCTCTGTTTGGTTTCCAAAGCACACACATGGAAAGTGAAGGGGCAAACTGCTGCACCAGGAAGAGTTAGTCATTTGTCAGCACAGGCGCTGGGATTATTTTTCCAGGTGGATTTTATAAGAGCCATAACGCAGGAGGGGGTATTGTGCAACCGAGTCGGACTCCTGGAGCACATTCTTGACCTGTCCTTAGGACATGATCCTCTCAAATCTGACAGCACCACAAACGCAGCAATTTGGTTAAAAAATGCACCTTTGGTTTCCTTTCTCGAGTGAGGAGGGTGGGTCCAAGGGCTGCAGGAGATTTCGGGAGTGGTCTCTGCTGATTCTCACAGGGCTGACAGTTGGACGCTGCAAAGCCAGGAATGCAATGGCATTTGGACATGCCCCAGGTCTCCCGGGCGCAGCAGTTTGGGAACGGTGCCTGGGATCTCTGCGGGGAGCACGGACACCCCGAGGCCGTGGGGAATCCTCTGGGGCAGCTCACTGCGAGCGGGCAAACGTGTCTGTGGCCAAAGTTCCGAGACCATCATTTATGAGCCAGAGGGAATCATGGCCCCATGAAAACCAGTGGGAATGTTGCCACAGCTTGTGGCAGAGCCAAAATTTCAGCCTCTCTCCACATGGCATGGTCATAAGCCCGGGTCTGGCACGTGGCCATCCAAGCGACTCGCTGCAGACCTGAGCTGGGACCTGCTGGTTTCTGAACTGGCAGGTAAGGGGCACTGAACTGGGGCTTCTGGTTGCCTAAATGCAGGTGACTTGTGCTCCAAGGTACTTGAGGCATCTGCACAGGCCTGGAAGATGAAGCAAAGACCCATAGGATCCCCTTTGGGATACCCCGGGGCATCTCCAAATACCAACAGAGGCTTATGTCTGGGCGACTCTGTCCCTTCCTGGGTGTCACTGGGCAAATCTCATCAGCATGGTCTGGTACCTCTCACATTCACCGTCGTTAAGCGCCCCAATTTGCAGCACAGACCAGCCAGCTCTGCCCTGAGCAGCCAACAACGTTCAGCCAGATCTGAGCACTAATCCAGATCGAGTCCCAAAGACTGGCTGAAATGCTATGAGGTTGTCTACGGAGATGCGTGTGCTTCTCCTTTCGCTTCCTCTTCATACTCATCCTCCCTTCACTGGAAAGAAGCATTGAGTGAAAAGTCTTCCTTGGACTTTTCAAGCCTGGACATCTCTATTTAGTCTCTTGAACTCTACATCCAGTCACCTGCGAGGGACATGGAGCCAGTCTGGCTCTTGGCTGAGCTGGCTGACATCCAGAGTTGCTGACCAAGGTGGGCTTGTGCCAGACTGACAGGAATATTACTGAAATCTGTGCTTCCAGGTTTACGGTACTCTGTCCTGTCCTCATCCCTGTGCTCCAGGACCATGCTGAGGAGTTTGAGCAAAGGCTGCTTGGTCCTACTCCAGGAGCAGGCAGCCGGCAGTAGGTGCTTCTCCTTCTGGACTGCAGACATACCATTGTGGCCAAGGACCTGCTCAGCTGGAGACCCCTTAACTCGAGCACATACCCCAGTTCTTCATACAGTCATCCCAGCTGCCTTGACAAGGTGGCAAAAGACTCTCCTTTCACAGTGACCCACCATTGACTTTGCAAAGGAGCTGCAGTTTCTCATCTGCAGATGGTCTCTGCTGGCTCTCTGCTGAGGGCACAAATCCCCCACTGATGCTATTCTGGAGGTTACTGCTGTTCTATACATTACCATGGGATGCTTGTATAATTTTTTACTCAGTCCTATGTAGGCCACTTCTTATTTTTAAAAGGGAAGTTCAAAGTCAAACTCCTGCCAAAAACTCCTTGAGAAGTGTATTAAGGTGTGACCTAGTTTCTTACAAGTTCTTCAACTAGAACTCTTCCCCCATGTCCTTCTCCAGCCTTCCCTCCACCATAGCACCAACAAGGAGCTCACATCAGTCCCTGTCTGCTTGGGGACCTGCTCCATCCCTCCTGCTCCCACCAGGTGACCTAATTATATCTGTGTTGGGAGCAGGTAAGTGCTGCAGGGGATACTGTGATGGCAAGCTGTCTGGTGTAATCTTTTTTTTTCCCTGCCCAAGTGATAACTGGAAAGAGCTCTTTGTCTTCCAGAATTGCCCTGTGTTAGTGAAACTTTCCTCATGTCAAAGCAGAAATGGGCAAGGATGTAAGAGCAGATGGCTTGTGGGCTGGGCATTGGCCTTCAGGCACCATAGTGGACACTTGGAGGTGATTTGCTACTGACAATATGGTGGCTGAATCCCACTGTGGAAGGACAATTGGCTTCAGCAGTGGATCTCCAAGAACATCTCTCATCCTGCACGGAGCTTCTTCCCAGTTCTTAAAGGAAGAAATGGCCCCACTGCACGTGGAGGCATCTTTGCCCTGGGTCACCCCTTCAGAAGGGACTCTAGGTCTGAGCCATGCTCTTGCCCAATCTTTACCCTTGAAAAGTCAGTTTGAACTGGATTTAGATCCTAAATCCTGGTTCACTACTGGTTTCTACCTGAATTTGCCACTTTCTGCAATGAGGCAGCAGAAATAGCTCCAGTCCCTCCCGTGGGGTTTAGACCTGTGGTCACAGCAGCAGCCCCATCCTGGCCTGTGCTGTGCCAATGTGCCTGGCTGGCCTGAGGGACCTGAGAAGCACCGTCCAACTCCAGGGACAGGAATGGCCAAAGGGTAGGGAGAGACCCGTAATTACAGCTGAGCCCCTTCCATGCCCTTCTGCGAGCAGCTCCCCAGAGGCAGCAAGATCACATCAGGTGGTGGACAGATTGGAGGGGTGGTTGGAGGTCAGACCCACAGTTCTGGGCAGTCTCCTGGACACCCGTTATGGATTAAGGATGGACACAAAGCCCTGAGTGGGACGAAGCCTTGATGCAGCTTGGCACTCCAGTTTCTACAAAATCCCAGCAGTGCTGCAAATGTTTCAACTATGTAGAGCAGCATCACTTCTGCCAAGATAGTATCTGGAGTTAATATGACACGTCAGTCTAATCTGAGTGGGAGAACGTTGCTTCTTTTCAGCCTGGGCAGATTGTCTGCTGGTGGGACCTTGTTAATTTGCTTCCATCAGAAGAATAAATAATCACCCAAGTCAGTAGCACTTTCCTGTTTTGAATTTTTATTTGGTTTATTTTGCTTGTTTTGTGCTGTCTCATTAGTAACTGGCACAGGGCACAAAATTGTATTTCCTTGAGCAAAACTGAATCAAACAGGAAGAGGCATTTCCGTGTGCAGAAATCCCAGGCTACCTCTCCAGAAAGTGCTGGGCCCTCCAAACCCAAACCCTCTGGCTGCCCCACATGGGTAGATCTCCAGCTTCCCTGCTGCTGCTCTCTGCACACCCACGGCTACAGCCATTCCCTCTGCCACGTGCAACCATCTCCCAGGGAAACTTCTGTCCTTTCATCACTGTCGAGGGCAAAGCTTGACCCTGCCGTGGGAGAGGCTGGTAGGATTCAGCTCATGGTTACCAGGATGCACCCACAGCTACCTGACACTGCTGCCATGACCCCAGCGATCTCCAATCCTGTCTTGAAACCATGGGCTGCCCCTTGGTCTTCTGCTCCAAGCAGGAGGAAGGCTGCTCCTAAAGGGTATGAGAGGCACATCCAAAACCAGCATTTGTCTGCCAGCCTCAGAAAAACAGAAGGTCTTCTTGTCCTTTGTCCTCCATGCCACTGCAAGTGATCCTGGGCAGACAAGTGGGGCACATGTGTCCTGGTGACAGCGAGTTTGTGGGTATGAGAAGACGAGTGAGATCAGCTGGATTTAAAATAAAATCCCCCTGCCTGTCTAAACAGTCCTGCACTGGACTTTGCTGTGTTTGTTGATTTTTGTTGTTGCGTGCCTGGTGAGGAATTTCATCTACCTGAGCCTCCAAATGGGAAAAAACCTTGGGAGATTTGTGCCTGCGTTCCCAAGGTCACCCCTCTGGTTATATTTCCATGCTCAGGATGACATATCTGGCTGCAAGCTACAGTAAAGGAAAACACAAGAAGCTGCCAGAGCTGGCTTGGAAGGTTTATTGCAGATCTGAACTTGTTCTTTTGATTCTGACCACTGTGCAGTTTATTTACAGAGTGGTCAGCAGGACACGTCGTGCATCCATTCCCAACAGCCTCGTCCCCTTGTGCATGCTGGATATTCACCATGATGGCTACACAGATGTGCTTCACCACGTCTGCGGAGCAGCACGTTGAGGATTTAGTACAGCTCGAGCAGGAAGGAGAAGAAATGTCTTTTCTCCAGTGCTGAAAGGAGACGGCAGCAGAGCAGGGTGGCTGCACAAAGAAGATGTTTCCGCAGTCTTACACTGCACAAAGTGAGTTTTGCAGCCTTTACCTCCCTCATGCCATGTTAGCAGGCACAATGACATCTGCCCAAGTGCTTGCTCAGCATGCAGGTAGGGCCATAGGGAGGAGGATCAGCCATGGGGCCAGGGCACCATCCCTGGCCAGGCCCAGACCCTCATGCCTGGCCCATCTGCACTGAGATATGGACCTTGCTCTCCAGCCAGCAGCTCTCAGGATGCAGTTTGGAGCCCACAGCCCCTTTGTGGCCTCAGCTACGTGAATCTGAGCAGGTGCTGGGCAAGGCTGGGCACGGAGAAAGTGGGATCAGAAACAGTCTCTCAAGGTGTCCAGCATGGAAAGGGACGATCTCTGCCATGCTGCAATTTTCCAGCTCTGCAAACTGGGAGCTGGTGCCAGGATGAATTTGACTTTTTTTCCCCCGGATCTATTTATGAGTTTCCTGGCTAAAGCAGTTTGTGCTCCATTGAAGATCAGCTGCACAGGAGATATTTATGACTATTTTCCTCAATGCTTGAATCTTCCCAAGGACAGTGAGAAACCTGTCTCAGGGCTGTGGGACAGAATCTGTCCTCTGCAGCAAATCTCTCACCAGTATAAACTTGTGGGTGTGACGAAGGCCAAGAAAAAGTGGGTCTTTTTAATCCATGAAGTCAGGAGCAGCAGGCCATCATCTGCTCGGATGGAGAGGATGATTTGTGGGTTAAAGACCTTGACTTTGGAGTGGATCCCTGGGTCGAGATGTCTGGGTCTTTTCTAAGGTATCTCCCTCCCTCCAGGGACGGGGGCTGGAGGGAGCCGACTGGTGACATGGGGACATGAGCAGAGGTGAAGGACCTGGCAGCTGGGGCATGTGCAGGGATCTGATCTACGGCCCTGAATTCAGGAGCACCTTGCAGTGCATGAGGATGAAGGTGTCCTTGAAGAGGGTGGACAAGAGCAAACATCTAACTTCACTTTCCAGCCATGTAGCTTCCTTCCAGCGTAGATCTGTGGTTACTCTGCTGTTCTGGGTTTCTCTGGTTTGTTTAGTGTCTCTCCCAGACCTGGCCATCAGCCTTCCTAACACAGATGTGCCAGATAAGAATAAGGATCTCGGAAAGGAAAGAGCATGTGTGATGTGAAATGTTTGATCCTCCTTCTCAAAGGAGATTTTCCTATTGGCTTCCAGGGGTCTGGGTGTCACTCAGCCGTCACAAATAAGAGGAGGACACTCCCTAGAGGATGGGAAGCATGGACAAGTAATAAGACTATTAACTGCTAAAACCATTATTAACATTATTATCATCATCAAGTTTATTAAAATGCCTCCAACTAAATAGACCTGTGTTAATAATGACAATACAAACAAGGCCACAGTGCTTGGGCTGACTTACCAGAAGTCAGGAGTTTTCTCTCTCCACAGCAGTGGTACCAGTCCCAGACAGCCACTTGTTGCAAGATAAGTATGCCAAAATCTGTATCATAGAGAAAATTGTTCATGAGAGCCAGAGAGTGAGTCATGGTTGCTGTTGATACCTACAAGATTTTCCTGAATGACAGTGGATGCCAGAAATAGAAAATACAGTTGAGGAGAGACTGAAACAGATAAATCACCCCAAAGCCCTGATTCATCACTTTTTTTGGCCATTAGCTATGTGGGAAAAAAGTCCTTGGCCTTCATTGTGTCTTTAACAATGACGTAGCTTAGGAGAAACGTTTGAGCCAACACAGAAACATTCAATTGTGTGAAGCCAACACTTGTCTCTGTAGCACTGTGTGTTTTTAGAAGTGGCAGGAATATTATCCAGACACTTCAGATACGTCTCCTCATTCTCACCCGGCACAGCGCTCGGCGAAGCCGCGGCTCCCGCGGATGTGTTAGAGGGAAAGGGGGTGCTGTGTGCTTCGGGGTTCACTTGCATAATTTCTGGTGAAGCTTCCTGGTAAAGCCTGTTCCCAGTAAGGAAAATCATACTTTTCAGCACAATTTTATGGGAAGCAGGGTGGAAAATCCTTTTCCGTGTCCCTGGGGTCCCTATATTCCTGCTAAAGTGGGCTCCAGAAGAGGTTAAGCCTGTCCTTTCTTCCCTTGTAGTCAGCTGGGGTTTATTTTGTTTTCTTAATAAATCAGCACATTTCTTCTTCGATATAAACCAGTAGTTTTCAGCAGCAGCTGTTCTCTTTAATGCTAAAATCAGGTGGCTACTTAAGGAGATTGGCTTTTTTTGTCTTCTTGTTTTTGTGAAAGCACCTAGATTAGCTGTAGAGAATAAGTTCGGTTCAGGGTAGCCATGAAGGCAAAGAAAAGAGACTGAAATCTAGGAAGACACGGTTTCTGAGCTAGTACTGTGGTTTTGTTCAGCAGGTATTTAGCAGGTGAGCCTGAGTCCTGGCAAAACCTGCTGGGTGCTGCCTATGGGGTCTGAGATGCTCTGCAAGACATAAGTGCCTGGAAAAGGAAGAAGAATGGTTTCCATTCCATGGGCAGAGGCTGCAGAAAGCCGTACAGAAAGTCCCCGTCCCATCCTCAGTCCTGCTTTATGCCAAAGTCAGGGTTTCTGCTGCTCTGGCCAATGCCCCTTTTCAGAGGAAGGTTTATATCAGGCTGCTTAGCCCACTCTGCCCACAGATATTTATTTATTGATATCCATCACCACACCAAAGAGAAACATTCTCTTAATTAAACTGACCCCAAGTTTAGAAGTAGCTTGTTGACTTTCTCCTATAGCGAAAAGCCCCTGACACCCAGGCTGTATTTCTTGCCCAGGTGTCCATCTAGTTCATCAGCTGTGGGACTCACCCCAAGTAAGGACCTTGAAGCCAGGGTCTCTCTGGACACAGAGCAGTAGGTGGCTATTTACATCTCAATCAGCTAAATTGTTTTAAAAATCAGGTCTTTATTCCTTTTGGTTTTCAGTAAGTCCTGAAGTACTAAGCCCAGTTTGCCAGGACAGACTAAATGTCCAAGAGACATATTAGGCACTTTCTAAACCACTTCCCGAAGGCCAAAAGCCCACTAAGCCAGGCTGTGCTGAGCACAGTCTATTTTTTTTTTCTAAAATAGCAAGAGATGCCCAACCTCTCAGCAAAATGCACTGCTAATTCCAAAAATCGCACTTGCTGTGTTTCTAGGAGCCCGTTCCTTGGCACTTCTTAACAGGGTTCAATATGGTGTCACAGTTATTTATTAAACCGCATCACTCTCCCGGAGCCCCGGGGGTGAGTCCCGCGGAGTCGCAGGAGCACACAGCTGCAGGCCCTGGAGTTGCAGGAATTTGCTCTTGTTGAAGGTCCAACCTTTGCCTTCATTATTAGCTTGATAATTACTTCATTGTAAAAACTCGTCACCCTTGGAAGTAATTAATTTCTTGGAACCAAACACAACAGATGGGCTTCTAATTTATTGGAAATCATGTAGGAAGCAAGGGAGTCTCTGCCTCAATTTGATAAACACAGTGTTTTAACCTGACAGTTTATTCCCTTTTAGAGGTCTTTGGAAATATCCCTTTGGGTATTCGATGCTGACTCACCATGGGGCTGAAAGGCTCAGGATGTGATCAATTAATGAAACGTGGACTTGCTTTAATACTTTTGGGCACATTTCCTCTAGGCAGGATATGCAAATGGTACCATAGGAGCCACCCTGCTGTGACGGCAGTTGCTGGCTGCTGAATTCGCGACAGATTTATGGGGTTGGCCAGGTGCAGAGGTTCCCTGCGAACAGCTGGAGCTCTCCCTTCCCTTCTTGACAAGGGGGATTTCTCACACGCAGCCCCCCACCGCCCGCTAATCGCCGCTCTCGCTGCAGCCCCGCAGGGCTGTGGATGTGGAATTGCTCATCCCCTCCTAGGCAAAGGTTTCCATTCACACTGCAACCTGCCCATCTGTTCTCTGCCTCACCGAGTCCCAAGTTTGCCTTCCTGCAGATGAAAAGGACAGCTGAACTCCTGAATATTGGGGCTGGAGAATAAATAGACAGCTGAGAGAGAGCAGAGCCCCCTGGCATGTAAATCAAGAGCTTGATAGCTTGGTATGCACTGAAACAAGATGGGGAACAGACTGGGGACACCTTGGGGTCTCTGAGCAAAACCTGCATGGGGATGAGCCAGTGAGGGGCTAAACCTCAATTGTCACGTGTGGGGAAGAGAGGTCTGGCACGTGGGGATCCCCTGTCTCGATGGGGATGCAGCTCATTGCTCTGCTCTGCAATTTTGACTCCTCCAGGCCATTCTGCTGGAAAAACTGTGATCGCATAATCCTGAGGGTGTAGAGGCCAGGCTGGACGGGGCTCTGAGCACCCTGAGCTGGTGCAGATGTCCCTGCTCATGGCAGGGGGGGCACTGGGGGAGATGTGAGGGTCCCTTCAACCCAAACTGTTCTGTGATTCTGTGATTCTATGTTAGAAACGCTGGTAGAAATTTCTGAAGAAAATCACAGTGAAAGTATCTACTTTTTTTTTCTTTGTGTTGGTCAGTGGAAAAATATCTTCCTTTCCCCCTCCCCAGTTTTCTAACATTTCTGCAGAAATCAGACCTCTTCCAGGAATTAGGGTTTTTTTATTTTGTGTAAATCCAGCTTTTCCCCTGGCAAAAGGTCTGTGTGGGAGGTTTCCGGACAGTTGCTTTCTGTCTGTCAGGCGTACATGAACCTAAATCCATGATTGAGTGCTGGGGGCAGATGATAACCAGAGGCTCCTGACAATGTGCAATCATTTAATGCACAATCGTTAAACATGCAATCATTAATAGAGAGGGGGGTGAAGGCCCCCAGGGTCCCAGCCCAGCAGGAAGAGGCAGGGTTGCATCTCCCAATCATCAAGGCTCTGCTGGCTCATGACACCTCCCGTGGATGTTCTTTAGCCTGGAGGAGCCATCCAGCCAAGAAGCCACCCTGCCACCGCAGGGGTGGTGTCACGGGGGCTCTCGCCTCCCCCACCCATTCATTTAATCGGGGACCATGTGGGTGTTGGAGCTTGGTTTGCCCATAATGGGAGAGAAAACCAGGGTGCAGACCACTTGAATCCCTGACATTTTCTCCCCGTTCTTGCTGGGAATGACCTAATCCGCACTATTGTTTCCTGCTCCACTTGAATTTCCACTTATCCACATTTCCATTCTTTCCGTAGTTCTTAAAATATTTTTCGACCTTTTTAGCAGGAAAGAGTGGAGACCTGACAATGGCGTTCTTGTTTGGTTTGGGAAAAGGTCATTCCTCCACAACATACTTCTTCTTCTGTTTATACAAAACTTAGCAAAGAGAAGAAAAATGTGGAATTTGTTCATCCTGAGGAAAAAAACAGATTTACATATTACAGCCCTTGCTCAAACAGGCATTAGCCCTCACTGTCAGCTGTGCTGCTCTGTGCTCTCTGCTGCCCTTATTCTGGTGGATTAAGACCAATGTGGACCTGCCTACCCTGCTCATGAATTTATTTCCTAAAACAATAGGCAGATGCAGCCTTGGAAAGAGGGGCAAGTCATGGCTGTATGTTCACCTTCTTGACACCTTGTTCCAGGTTTTCTTTTCTGCTGATTTCAGCACTCAAAGATTTCTCTCTGGTTGGGATTTGTTTAAACCTCTTTGTTCACCCTGCTGCTGGGAACTCCTCCTTCAGCGTAACTCATCCTTCGACCCCAATCCATCCCAATTTCTGGAGGCGTTTTTCCATAGGAGCTCAGTAGCCCATGGCTCCTTGGAGAACGCATACAAGGGCAACTTTTCCAGGTGGCCTGAATCTCTCTCCATGCTCCTCTCTTTCCAGCCCCTCAGTGGGGTGGCAGGGACCCATTTACCCACTTCAAGAACTTCACTGAGGTGCTCAGGTCTGAGTGAGACAAGTAGGCTTGTGGGGCTGACACGAGGAGCTGGGTTTGCTAAAAATAGTGTGTGGATCCATGGTGATGACAGGAACCGTGGAGATCTCTGTTTTCCTCGGGGCTGTGCCAAAGATCCCTTCACAGTTGCCCCCTTCACAGGTTTGAATGGACAGAAGGGGAAAAGCTGCTCTCAGCAGTGTTCTGGTCAGGAGGAGAGGCAGAGGTGTGCTGCTGGTGGTATTGAACACGGATCAACAAGCCTAGAAAGGTGGAGGATTTATTAAATCCTGCTCCACTTTCTCAGGCAAACATTTGAGGATGCACCAGCTGAACTTTCTGCAGCATCAACGTCTCTGGCATCGTGACAATCTGCCTAAGTCTCCCATTCACTGGGGCAGGGAATGTGCACGTGACTTCCCAGGGTCCTTTATTTTCTGGTCTTCCTTTGGTCTTACATATCTGATGGTACAAGGTGACTGGAAACCCCATATGGCACGAAAGACCAGGGATAATTATGGTGGGATTGTGCATCTGATTTTTTCCTGCCCCAGATTCCTGTAGCAGCTTCCAAATCTCCTTATGCTTTGGCATGATAGAGTTAAAGCAGTTGGCTTAGAAGGAATCACAGCATGGATACAGTATAAAATCAGACATGGGATATAAAAAGCATGCTTCTAAATTTAAACCTCTGTTAAAAGCTAATTTAAGCAGCTAATTATACTAAAAATGCATGAGCCCCAAATTCGCCAATTAAAAGTTAATTAAACGAAAACTCAGTGAGCTTCAATTTGTCAGTTAAATCCATCTGCTTCCTGCAGCTTCCTGCAGTCCCACAGCTTCAAAGCTCTCCCTCCAACGGGAACCGCAAGCAGACAGATGTCCAAAACCCCAGAAAAAGCCCAAGGCTTACTAAAACCCAGGCACAATTAGCAGCCTCAGCCTTTGGGAATCTGCCCAAACATCTCACAATGGATGTGGCCGTTTAGGAGATGAAGCCTCTGGACAGGCTGGCTCGGTGCTGCAGCCGCTGTGCCGGCTGGAGCCCTCCCCAAACCACGGACGTGCAGACAAGGTGACAGGTACCGGTGCCAGGGAGCACACAGTGGACAATTCAGCAGGTCTGTTAGCAGGCAGCCCTATTAATGCGACTCTTCTCAGGAAAACTCCTCCTTTTTCCAGCTTCACAAGGACAACCCCATCCTCTGCCCGCAGACAGCAGAGTGGCCCCCCCTGGATTTGGGTTACCAGCTCGCACGTGCCGTGGCCACGCTGCTGCTTCCCCTGGTTGCCTGGTCCCTGCCCAGTGCACGGTGCAGGATGCTGTGAGACCCTGGGCGCTGTGTTCTTGCACCAGGATAAAAGCCCGGAGTCGATGGCGTGGAGGATGGCGTTGGCTGCTGTTAACGGGCTCAGCCAAGCTGAGCCGCACGTGACCGATGGCTGCAACACGGGACAACGTTCTGAGGCTTTCACAGCTGTAACTGGCAGCTTATTACGGTTTTCATCAGCCACACCTGGTGTAGGCTTTCTTATTGTGCTAGTTAAATAGACCAGCACTTTAAAAAGAAAACCAAGTCTAGATATCAGCACGTGCACTTACAGGAGGAAAATCTGTAAAGGAGAGCTGCCACCTGAGTGGACCGATGCACCACAGGGCAGCCGGGCTCTGCCCCGCTCCTGTCCTCTGTGATGGGTATCAATACAATGGAAAGTGAACGGGATGCTCAGTTTCTTTGCTGCTGAGTCCAAGGAGCTACCATGGTTCAGAGGTTTGGCATGCTCAGCTTGCGATCAAAGGAACTCACTCTCAAAATAAAACAAAAACCCCCAAACATTTCTGGCCCTTCCTCTCAAAATCATGCAGCCCCTGCTCTTCAGAGCAGAAGAAAGATTTTCACTAAAGTTGCCTGAGCTTTATTTTAAATTTCAAATGAATGCAAATTAATGCTCCACAGTCCAGTTTCTGCGTTCGTACAGCCTGCATTTCTGCAGAGCTGGGTATTACAGAAGCAGCAATGTTACCCCCTCCAGTACGCGGGCATCTACGTGTAATGCTACAGCCAGATGGGTGACAGACAGCAGCTCTGCATTTTGGGCAGCTGAGCGACTTCAGGGTCACATTGGAGGCAGCTCAGGTGCCCCCCATCCCACCCACCGAGGTGTCTGGGCTGGGATGTGGCTCCTCAATTTTTAGCACCTGCATTTCCGCAGCTGTCACCCCCCAGCACCATTAGTATATTCAGGGTTTTGCTTTGATCTGGTTTTATCTTAATTTTCTCAGCTGCCCATGTGTTTCCCAGCTGCAAGTCGTCAACTTGCTTTGTGACTTTTCCCCACTCGCTTTCCCCCCTCACTGTGTAAGTACTTCTATTCCAGTCCTAGCTGCGTTTATCTTTCGTGTGACCCATTTTGTCCTTTGTTTACAAACAGCACGGGGATGGCTGGCTTGTTAGCTACACAGGAGGATTAGGATGTGCTGTGGTGATGATGGGAGGGAAGCAGCTCCCGGGGGTGGCTGCATGAAGCAGAAAACATCAACGAGATTGGGCACGCGCTTCCCCAAAGTGTCAAAGCAAACCTCCCAAAGCCAGGGCTCCTCAGAGCATTGATTGAACAGCGTTACAGTCTCTGTACACCAAGGTAAACCTCTCCATGCAGCACTGCAGGAGCCCCGCAATGATGTCCAGGAGGCTCCAAGTCCCCCTGTGTTCATCATTGCATGAAGATCTATCACACGTGTCCATCCGCAACATCACGTCCATGGATAACGTCAGGGCAGAGCAGAAGTGCAACGTGCAGAGGACTTTGTGCTGGGGAGACCCTCTGGCTGCATCCAGATCAGAGACCCCAAAGAGCAGGAGGGCAGTGAGACCCTGCAAGGTTCTCTGGAGAGAGAGACCAAAGGCCTGGCCCAAAATTCACCACCATATTCTAACCAGTGACATTTCGTAGTAGTGTTTGGAAGCACTGACATTGTAGGGAGGTGTGAGGTTGAGTGGAAGAGAGAAAATAATAACATAAAAGCATAAAATTTGGGACCAGATGACTTGTGCAGTGGGTTGAGCAGTGACCAAGACACGTAGAACAAGCAGGTCAGTGAACCCAAAGTAAAGTGCCGAGCCTGAGAAGCCTCCAGCCAGAAACCACAGGAGAGGATCAGAAAGAGTTACGGCTTCATCCTGAGACAGAAGCAACCTGTTGTGGAATTCTTTTCCCTTCCCTAAAGGAGCATCCAGTTGTCTCAGTGAGTATCAGTGATTTCACTGTCCCAGGTTTCTTGGTGCAGCTGCAGATGGTGATCCCTCAAATTTGACTGAAACCCTGGTTGCAGCTAGTCAAGTACAAGAGTGCGGAAAGCTGCGTTCTTTTTCCTTTGGACTGGCTGCAGGGGCTGTCCAGACATCCATCCCTTCTCCCAAGGGAACAAATAAAGCCATCAGAGAAGCTCACCACTCCTCTGGCACTGGCACGAGTCCCGGCTCCTGTCTCTGTTCTGTGCTCTGCTCCTTACAAGAACTGATTAAATAATCGAATAACACAGTTGGAGGCTGCAGCTCTTGCTTAAGTCTGTAACAAGCCTCTTTAAGAAAAATTATTATTAGTAGACACAGAGAGGGCTGGTTTGTTTTATAAGGCGTTAGTGCAGAGTGCTGGTTTTATAAATGAGGTTGTGAGTCAAATCCTTCCTGACTCTTTATGAAAGACAGATCTAGTGGAAAACCAGCTACGCTTTGTTTATGTAAGCAACCTTATTGCCCATGGTGATATCTTAGAGACATGTATTTGATCCCAAATTCTGACCTTTTATAGTGGCAGCATATCAGAGAGGCAGTGCAGGACATGAGGACAGCCATCAGAAATGCTATTTGTATCTGCACAGAAACACGTGCGCTGGCACCTGAACCCAGTGCCTCATCCCCACTGAGCGCCCAGTTGCTGCTGCACCTGCAGCAAACCTGGATCAAGACACACGGCTGTTCTGGAAGCATCTTCTTTAGATTTGCAGTGCTGTCTCTCAGCAGCCTTTCCGCTTTATCGAAGGGATCTGTGAGCTCAGACCTTCAGGATTTAGGTCACTATTCCTCCAAACATGTTGTTACAAATCTGGGTATCAGTGCAGCATTTTGCAGACATCCCTCTGCTACTGTCTTTTTAGGCACCGAATGTCTGAAAGCTGCGGATCTGTTAGTATAACCCCAAATTGAGGACAGTCTACTGTAGAAGTGTAAACTGGTCTGCACTGGGGCTGTTATGGTCTTCTCCTGTAGCCGAAGACCTGTTCCTCCCTTGGCCTGGCACGGACATTCCTCTGGCCCTGGAGGAGCTGGGCAGGGAGCTCAGCCCGGGGACAGCCAGGGTCACAAGGAACACCTCCCTGGGCCACTCGGCTCCTCGGACCAACGTGGCTGTGCTGGGTGGCAGCCAGTGCCACTCCGTGGCACAAGGGAAGGGGCACTGCTGGACCAGGTCTTCAGGATGGGGCAAGGAGAATCCGTGGTTGACCTTTTCTAGAGAGCTAGCAAGGGACAACCGCCCTGAGCAGGACGTGGGGGTAGGGACCTCCAGGAGCGCCTCCTGACCAGCTTTTCTGCGATAGTACCTGCACATCAAGAGTACATTGGCAGCCGAAGCTGGGACCAGACTGCAAGCATAGGCAACACAAGCCAGAGGAGACACCATCCCCTGAGGCACGAGCATGGTCATCAAGTGACCCTGGGAAGGGTGGTTCCCCTTGCAAGGGTACCAGGGGACACCTTTGCCTTTCTCAGCTGCAGCCAGGGTCTGCAGCAGCTGGTGAAGGCTGGGAAGGGTCCAGAGGAGCCTTTCCCACGGCACAGTCTGATTTTGGAAGGGCTGGAAGGTACCGGAGTTTTGCTCACCTTTGATGAAAGCTCAAGTTCAGTGTGCTTTTTGCAGACTTTTCTCTGAAAATGACCATCTTTGCTTTGCCAGCCTGGTTATTGAGGGCAGCACAGATGTTCCTGGAATTATCATTCTGCCTCCTGTGCATACGGATGCCTGTTTGAGAAGAGAATTCGTGTTGTTCAAAGAAGTACAGGCTTCTGCTAAAATGAACATCAGGCTTTATTGACAGAAGAAGTAAATATTGACCAGTGGAAAGTTAAAGCCAATATTTACTCTTGAGTTTCCCTAAATCCCACTGTTTACAGTAAGTGAAATGCGAAGCGCTGATCCACAGATTCCCGTTGGTGACACTGCCTGGCCCAGGGCGGCAGGGCTGACATCCAGCCTCCTGATTGTCCAGACTATTACATTTGCATCCTGATTGCCAGACATTTCCAAAGAAGGCTCTTTCTGTGGCTGCAGGCTTGGGCATTGGTCCTGACCTATATATTAAACAAATATCTTGCAGAGAGATGAAACCAGAGATGCAGAAAACTGGAAACTTAATTATCTCCAGTGTCAGAGTAAGGAATTTGATCAATATACGAAATAAATTCTTTGCACATAAACACATGAAGGAGAACAAATAGAAATCATAGAATCATAGAATCACAGATGGTTTGTGTTGAAGGGCCCTCCCCAGCTCCCCCAGTGCCCCCCCTGCCATGAGCAGGGACATCTGCACCAGCTCAGGTTGCTCAGAGCCCCGTCCAGCCTGGCCTGGGATGTCTCCAGGGATGGTTCAGCCACCACCTCTCTGGCCAACCTGGGCCAGGCTCTCACCAGCCTCAGGGCCAACAATTTCTTCCTCATGTCCAGCCTGAATCAGGTTGGAAAGGAAATGTAGATATCCCAGTGTCTTTGCTCTCAGCATCACTGTTCGAAAGAAGGTGGGCACCAGTGCTTGGAGTGCTTGGCTGGTATCCACCACATCATTGCCTCTCCAGCTACCTTCTGCATACGTAACACACCAGTCGGTGGCTTGTCCCACCTGCAAGCTTGAACCTCAGAATAGCCACGCTACAGCTCGAGGCCAGGGCCCAAACCCTCGGCAACAGCCAGGTCCAAATCCATCTGAAGGTGGAGCACCGGCAGTTTGCCCAAGGTGACAAGTGGCAGAAAGTTATTCTGCTCTAGGGACTCAGAAGTGTTTTCTTCCCACTGGACAGTCCTTCTCTGTGCTGCAGGAGCTCTGTGAACTCTTCCGCTGCTGCTTCTCAGACAATGGGGTCTGACGTTCATGTACCTTCTGTTTGTACAAAACCGCCTTTCCCTGGTCCTCCACCTGGACACGGTTGAGACAGTGGAGATGAGCGTTTGTAAAGAAAGGTCCAGACATCTCACCAGGCACCCAAACCCAGAGATCTCTGCTTCTAGCAACACCCACATGTCTGCTGAGCTTTGAGGTACCAGTCCTGTCTCTAACACTGCGATAATCAGTTTTGCAGAAGGAAAAGAGAGCGATCCTTTCACAGAGATTAGTGGGCTGATTTTAGTCTGAAATCCAGATGAAGATGCAAATCTTGCTCTGTTTCTCAGAATGCATTATCTTGACATTCTGCGTCAGCTTTCCTGAAACACTGGGCTGGGAACAGGAGACTGGATTCTGCAAAGGGCAAGACTTTTGGGACCTGATAGGTACTTTTCATCTATTACATTCTGCAAATGTTGAGATGCTAGTGCTGAAATCCGTATTTCTATGTTCTCAAAACAAAATATAAACACTCAATCTGTATAGAAAACATCGATTGCATCTACACATTCCTGCCATGGTTTGCTCTGGCTGCATCAGCATTTTCTCAGTGGCTGAGCACGGCCAGAGCAGCAGGAAAGGCCCAGCTGGTCAGACCTACGGGGACCTGCCCTGTCCTGTGTTTGGTCTGTCTCTGCTCATCACCAGCATTCGTCATATTGCCAGTGAAAATCACTCCATGAACAGATTCCAGCAGCTTATGGAGAAATGTTTGGGTTGCCTGGAGATGACGTGTGCTGCTGTTCCCAACTCCTGAAGAAGTTTCCCTGGAAGATGTTGGTGTGCTCTGGGAGCAGACGGCTTCTCCTCAGCAGGATCTGTGGCCAACAAGGATGATGTTAGCAGGCTTGGTAAGAATTTTAAACTGTACTTCCTCAGGCCCTTTTGTGTTGTCAGCCCTGCACTGGTGGTCTCTGTGGCCTGAAAGTCGCTCTGTTATATAGTATCTTGTTTCACAGATAAACAGGTTTCCCAAGGGGATGTCAGGGATTTGAGCGACAGCCAGGCGAGCATCACCCAGTGCAGCACCTGTGACATGAGTAATTGGGTTTGTCATCGCAGACAGATTCCTATTAGAACTCATCTTGTTGCATTTTAAGTGCTCTTAGTCTCTTTACCCTTTTAGAGGTGGCACCTCCACGCTGTGGAAGTGCCCAGCCTTAAGCCTTCTTGATCCTTCACCTTTGCATTAAATTCCTTGTTTCTTTTTGGCTCCCAATATTTTCCACACAATCACATTAATCTAACAAGCCTCCCCTCCTGCTGCTATTTACGGCCACAATGTTTTGATTTCCATGTCACAGATGTTCTTTTTAACGGATATTTACAGTTGAAAGAAATGGGGATCCAGCTGTGCTGATGGGACAGAAATAGAGCCACGTTATCACTCCTGCATCCAGGCATGAAATGCACAATCAAACTTGCAGAGGAATATTTGGTTTTAATGCAGGCAAGGTATCCTGTTCAGCGCTGAGTTCAGTTATTTGTTATCAGGACAAGTGCCTGATATGCCCTCATGTTTAACAGTCACATCTAGGGACCTCACTTGTTTTTTGGGCATATTAAAATGGCAAAAGATTGGCATGCAGCTGTTACGAATTGATTAAACACTGACTAAACACAAGTAACTAAAACCTTACACCCCATATTGAGGTCAGAGTCGGGCTCCAGCCCTGTCCAGGTGGGTCCAGAGCCCTGTTTATCAAGGGTGGCCAAAGGATGAATCACAGAGTGTGTCTTAGCCCACACCTGTATTTTCTGAGGTAGGGATGAGTTGGGCTGTGGCTGCTCCTGCACGGACCAGGAGGCAGCTGCAGGCTCACTGCTGCTTCACTTTTTTTGCTGTCTGAGGGCTCAGCAGCCAAGCAAAGCTCTAGATTTTAAATGACTTTGGGTAGATGCCCACGGCAGAGGTGCAAGGCTCATTGGATGCTCAGTGCATTGTTGTCTGGTTCCTGCAAACCCTTAGGAGCAACATGAGCATCGGTGGAGCTGCCGTACCAGCCCTGCCAAAGGCTGCATGCAGCATTGGGAAGTGATCTCAGCATCTCGGCTGTGGGGATCTTCCAGCAGCATTTAAAATTGACTCCTTCCAGCTGGCTTCTCAACAGCTCACATCACTTAATTGTAGGAAGAGCTTTCTCAGGACCTGGCAGAGTGAGCACGACTCCTGACCTCTGTCCAGTGCTCTGAGGCCACTGGGGATTCATTATGTGCTGCTTGCAAGCTGCACCAGGTCCCTGTCGGGCGGTGTCTGGGAGAAAGCAGGATGAGGTGATGGACACCAGATCCCCAGAGGTCACCAGTCTGATGCTTTTCTGAGCAGAGTGAGGAACAGCCACTGTATCAATGTCATCATTAACTGCAGAGCCTGGGACTGACGAGCACCCTGGGGCTGGTCAGGACAGCCTCAGCTACTTTGTTCAGGTCTGGGACTTTACAACACAAGCGGTGAGTTTTGAGGTACCATCCGCAAGCACTGAGATCCTTTCCAACGCTCCTTTCTATTCCCTGCTCCCAAAGCAGTGCTGCTTCTTTCGCAAAGATGCTGCATGATGGAAAGTCGCATGACAGGCTTGAGTCAAATAAATGCAGCCGGTTTCTTTTCCAGGCTGGTACCTTGCCTCACAATGGCCAATGGCACAGGCGCAGGGAACGAGAGAAAGAAAAATCTCAAGAACAGAGTGATCCTTTCCTGGTTCACCCTGTTTCTGGCCAAAGTCATTTAGGGACATCCTGAGTTGGAAGCTGAAATCAAAAAACTTCACCTTATGTCCTGGCCCTGGGGTCCACACACTGTTACCGTCTTCCTTCCTCCCACTTCATTACCAGGCTTCTCCCATATTGGTGGCCTTTCTACCTGCATCCCAAGCTGCTATCAGTCCTCCAGCAGTGACAGGAGACATCTCAGGTCTTCAGGCCAGAGCTGCAGCTGGCTGTGTGCTAGAGACGTGAGGCCCTTGGTTTATCTGCTTTGGCTTGTCTTCCTGGGCCAGGCGCTCAGATGAGAAATGAGCAGCACGACCTGTGCCAGGCAGCACTTATTTTGAGACACTACAAGGCTATTGCAGTAAAGGGTCACTCTCTATTTGCCTGCTATTACAATTTTTTTATCCATGGCTCCTCACAACTGGCTAGTGCTGGCAGAGTGACTTGGGGACCAACGCTGGACATCTCGTTGGCAAATGCCACCCCTTGTTTTCTACTCTGGGGACAGCAGAAGCCCCACACTAATTTCCCACCCACTATATCAGAAGCGACCTGTTTCCGCTTAGAGAAGCTTAGGGAAAAGTCTCCTCTAAAAATTTCCAGGAGCCCTCTGAGATTGACTCACAAGAAAGTCTGGCAGAGGAGAATGTGGGAGAATAGAGGATACAGAGTTTGGGGACACCTCTCATGGGATAAGAAGCCAGTTGAAACAGAGCCAAAGACCCCATTCCCTAATCTCCAGGCTATTATTTTCCTTCCACACTTAACTCTATATATGTTCTTGTTGGACCATAAGGGCAAAGAAGCGGTTTCTGTCCAATGTCTAAGGCAGAAAAGGAGCAAACGGCCCAAAGAGAAATCTCTTTGAATGGTGTCTCCATCCAGACAAGGGCAGGAGGACTCAGTTTTGTTGGCTTGTGATTTGGCCATTGCAGCCCAAGTGGCTGGTCGCACACAGCAGCCAGCCAAGCTCCATGCACACTCCAGACTGGATGTAGAACACCTTGCATTTTGGCTGGGATACTTCACAGGAGCTGCAGTGTGAAGATGCCATGGGAGGAGACTGGAGAACAGATCTGGATGAGTCCCCAGCACACAACTTCGTATCCTCAACCACTCACATAGACCTTGTAGGCTAATGACAGATTCTTGCTGACCTGGCCTAGGTGGCTCTTGGACATGTTGTCCTGGAGAGTATGAGATCCTCTCAACCCAGACTGTCCTACCGCATCCCATATTTCTCACCCTTCTTTTCTTTGTGTAGGTTTTGGTGCCTTTTTAGAGATCCTTCCATGTCCTGTACTGCTTCAAGCAGTGAGATGATGGAAAACAAATCCTCAAACTGATGTAAAAATCTTCAACAGATTGTATGAAAAGCAGGATTCCTCCTCAAAGAGCTGCTGGCTAGTGATGTGCAAGCAAATTCTCAAACAGGAGAGGGGTTCAGGGAAAGAAAATGGCCATGAGGACACCGTAGTGCTCAGCACTGGGGAGATGGTTCATCTGTGATAGAAATAGGTTGGATTTTCACTCTGGGTCTGAACTTTCTGGCAGGAAAAAATATCGGTACCAGGGCCTGGAGGGTACAAGCCACTACTCTCTTTCTCTCACTGTTCCCCACACACTGTCCTGCACATCTCCTACCAGTGGAAGGACTGGATCAAATGTTAAAGACTACCAAGAAAAACTTACAGAAATGATCCCATCCTGTTGCAGCGTACAGTTTTTGCAATGTAAAAGGAGATTGCTTTTTGCATAAAACAAACATGCTCTTGCCTTTTTCCCCTCAGGAATGGATTCCATGTCGAGTTAAGAGTGTAAACAGAGCCAGAAAAAAACTTCATGTGGCCATAAAAACAGTCTGATATTAACTATGCTCCCTCTGGGGCTCCTGTGAAAATTCTCCCACTGCCTTTATTACTGATTTAAGAAAAAGTACACTAACTCAGTACTTTTCTTTTGGAAAAGTATTTCTGGAATGTCTCTTGTTCCAACAGATTACGTAAAGTGACTCCAGCAGCTTTGCGGAGTCTCAAAGGCTCAGCTGGAAAAGACCCATTAGATCATTCAGGCCAGAGTGAACCTCTTGCCCACAACTGCAGCCATCGCCAGCTTTAGGACAGGCTCTGGTCCACCCACCTCTGCTTTCTCCTTCTGCTCATCTCTACACGACCCATTTCTTTTCTTCCCCACTGTTTCTGGGATTTATCTTGTTTTCATCCCTTTTCTTACCAGGAGCTTCTGGCTCATCCCACCCCTGGGCATTAGTGCTACATCTGCCCTGCCACCTCTCAGTTCTATGGTTTATGTCATGGTGTGGCTGATCTGACTGCTCAGATACTGCTTTACCTTCCTTATTTTTTTCTTTTAAAATATTCCTTTACAGTTCTGTATTCATAAAAAATGGAACTGAGAATGAAATAATGAGAAGAGCAACCATGATGGCAGTGACAATTGCATGATGAACCGTAAAAGCTGCTTTTGTCACACTTTATATATGTGTGTTTGGGTACCTCTGCAGCCCCTCAGTGCCACCGGTCAAACAGATAAAGAAAAATCCAGCTAGTTGTGAATTTTACTTATATTGGAGATTTCCTAATGTGAAAAGGGCTTCAAGCAGGCTTTGATTCAAGTGATTTGAGATATGCCCTCCTGATCCAGCAAGAGAAAGAACAACTACGCTGTGTGATTTCTAAGGATCTCCCCACCATCCTTTCTCCTGTTTTAGTGAACTATTAGGAGGTGGCAAGGCAGAGGTTAGGGCAAGGTCCAGAAATAAATCCGTTTCCTAATGGATTTTTCAGATCGGGTTGAGGATGCCGACCTGCACAGGCTCCTGTACATCCCAATACAAGGACCTGAGCTCTCCACTCATGCACCTAAAGTAAGGGAAACTTGGATGCTTTTGGAATAAGCAGCTGGTCTTGAAATATGAAGTGCAGCTACTCTGTGCAAGAGCAAAATCCACAGATGAGAAGCAGCCAGGACAGCAGCTCCAACTGAGCAAAATCGTTCTGAATTAAAAAGAAACACGCAGCTACAGTTTTGGTACAATGATTTACTAAAATTTCCTGAAGATAAGACCATGCAAACACATCTTTAATCGTTAATCTTTAAAAAACAGCTACAGCTTTTAATGCAGGTCAAATATAAGGTCAGTGATGTTAATGCCAGACTGCTTCTTCCTGATAGACGGATGCTTAAGACGCAGTGATTGTTGAGACTCTTTTAGTGTGTATCAGAGGAAGAACACATGAGGATTTTGAAAACCTTAATGAGGTAGTGTTGCTTTATAGGCTAAATACTGGAAATCCTTGCAGAACCAGAAACACAACAGATATCTTCAATGTTCAATATAATGCAAGACCTGAAGTCCGCCCTGTGTGACTGGTCTCTTCTACCTGCTGTGGGGCTGTGACACATCGCGTGCTGTAGACACACGTATTTTAGATGCTACAGTTAATTAACCAAACTTGATTTTCTTTGCTAAGTGTTTATTCTGAGCAGGACTCTTCTCAGTCTTGGAGCTCAATAAAACATTTTTGGTCATAGAACAGTCAAATTGCTGTAAAACCACTAATATTTGTGGGCTTATTATCAAATACAATAATAAAACATCACTTCAAATTTCCTTTTCCACGTTTTTTTTTTTTTTTTTTTCCCCACACAAAACCCCCCCACTTTTCGGTACAGTGCTTTGTGGAAGCAGGAGTTGAGCCATCTGGGGTGGAAATCATCTTGCCTAATGGCCATGCTCTGCACATCTCATAATACCTTATTTTTCCGTGTCCACTTAGAAACCTCACTGGAGCCCCCCCAGGCTCCGCATGTGTCCCAGGTCTCTTGGTGGTATCTGTGGGTCTCCCTGGGGGGAGATGACAAAGACACATGATACAGGCAACTTCCCACCTCATATTTCCCTCACGCTATAAGAATCACAGTCTGTGCGACGAGTATGACAAGTAGTATATGAAATACACTGTTTAAAAAATTGTCTACTGAAGTGTAGCTCTTCCCTCTTGTGCATGGGAATTGTCACATACTTTAATCGCATGATCATGTATTTTGATTTCTACTGGCTAATTGCTTCTTAACATTCTTATTCTCAGAGAGTTTCTCTCCTTTGTTCTCATTTCAATGAAACCGAGACAAGAAAATGTCAAGAAATACCAAAACAAAAGCAAACCTTCTGTAAATGAAGCATTTAGGTGGCATAGTTGACAGAAAAAAGATGGGGAATGCGCCATTATGGATTTAGTGTTGCTGTGAAATCACCTTCATTTCAAGTTGTAGTTTCTGTACTGTTTTCTGTTTGTTTGATTAATATTTTACAAATTCTGACAGAAAATGCATCCTGTAAAGTACAAAAAATAACATCCTCTGTAATAAACAGCCTACTGAGTCTTCTGTGCTTTTACTGCAACTGAATAAAATAGCACTGACTAAACATCAAGGGGTATTTTTGCACAGAGAATTTATAGTTGTGTACAGAAGAGAGTTATTTCTAAGTAACTGCTGTTGGTTTTATTCATAAAGGCTCAGGCATAGAATTGAAAATAGATTTAAATGATCAGATATTTCCCCTGACTTGCTTTGAGTGGCTGGAAACCTGGGAAAGTGTCAACATGCTGTAAACGAAACTGCGCTTCATTTGTATTTCGAGTGCCTCCTAAAACAAAAATATGAAATGCAACCAGAAAAGCATCTGTATTTGTAATCTTACATCCAGCGTAACTCCAAACTGCTTGGGCCTGGTGGCATCAGGAATTCCATATTTCTGAGGCTACCTCTACAGCAATCTACTACAATGCAATGGTTAATCATATCTAACCTAAATACTAGTCTAATCCTCCAAATTTTTTCAAATTTAACTCCAACCCAAAGGCAATTATCTCTTCAAATTTAAAATCTAAGCCTTTGCATGTAATTATCTCCATAGATTTAACCCTAAAACTTATCTAAACCTACAGACACACAAAAAACCTGATTGTATACTTTAACCTTAAAAGTAACCACTTGCTAATTATAGCTCAGTACCAAACTCATATTTTTATACTAACCCAGATTAACTCCAACTGTAATCCCTAATCCTGATTTAGAATTTCAGTCATAATGTCAACTATAACCTTACCCTAACCTAAATTCACTAAATAAAAGGAAAATAGCAAAGGAGAAAGCTTATTTTCCAGCTGGAAGTTGCACAGAGACAAAGGAAAGACGTAGAGAGCTTCAGCTTGGCTTTGAGGTCTGGAATGATGTCCCTGTGTCCACCTCGTGCCAGGGAAGGGACGCAGAGGTGAGCTCTCCGCAGGCGTGTGAGACAGAGGCCAGTGCCGGAGCTGCGAGCAGGAATAACTTCAGTACACAAAATGAGTCTGTTTTTGGAGCTTTTTATAGCTACTGCAGCTGCGGCTGTTTGAGGATTCACGTCAGCCCCTGCGATGGTTAATGGTGGGTCTTGGCCAACCTCTGCACAGAGAAATGCCCAAATCCACCAGCAGAACTTCAGCCTTGGCCAGGAGGGTCCCTGGCACCCACCTCCCTCCCTGCTGACCCAGCTCCCGTCCCCGCAGTCAGTTCTCGGGCGGTCTCATGGGGGACTCAACCCACCCCTGGGCCGTGGAGTGGGGGCACCAGTGCAGGCACGTGGAAGAATGAAATGTCATTTTTCATGTTGATTTTCTGCCAGAAATTGCAACCCTCCTTCAAAGCCTCCCTGGCTCCCAGTTTACTGAACTACAATCTAACCACGAGATACAAATATCAGGGAGATCACTGGCCTCAGCACCTCATTGGAGTCATATCTGTGGCCTTTCCACTACATTAATTTGCAATGGTTTGAAAGCTAAAACTCACTTTTCACCTAGCCCCCAGCAGCCTTGCTATGTTTGCGCTGAAGCCCCCAGCGACAGCAATGGGTCAGTGGGTGCTGCTGCTCTTCACCCACATCGGAGCCACTTGCTTCCCACCAAGGTGCGATATGATAAACAAAAAGAAAAAATGGAACTGGAATTTGCTGGTGACCCGATCTTTTTGAAGGAAAAAAAAAAGATGACATTCCGCAATTAGTTGAAATTTTTTTTTTCTAGATGCAGGTATAATTTATTAGGCTTGCTCTCATTTCTCATAAGAAGGGAGCATGCGGAATACCACCCACAGGCACCATGGGGTTGTATTTAATGCAGTTATGTCGATGTTCACAGGCATGGTGGGCGATTGCTTTCTAAGGCATTGTGGTTTCTGCGCGTTAACTGACTGCCTTCATTTTCCCGCTTCTGCTGAAGTCTGCTCTTCAGCTACTCATTCCCATTTTTCTGTGCTTGGGTGTGGAAGCAAGTCAATGTGTTTCCGTGCACATGTTTGCCAGGTCTCCAAAGGCTGGATCTCGTGGCAGCCTGGGCAGGAGGGAGCAAGGGGGGACGGGAGTGTCCCTGTCACCCTGTACAGATGCTGCCCTGTCTCGTCTCCCAAAGGTCCCTGCCGAGCAGAGCTGGGAAGTCACCACTGCCACACGCCGCGGGTCGACAGCTGGGCACGGGACAAAACAGATGTGACAAGCGAGATGAAAAGGCGGTTCCTTGCTGTGGAATTTCACTTATTTCCCTGTTCACTTCATTTGAGCTCAGGAATCTCAGATGAAGAGATACCGATCCTGATATCCCCTCAATTCCTCCTGAGCCTCCCGTTTCCAGCATAGGAAGCGTTCTCCTGGCTGCAGCTGCCCTCTATTTGCTTTTGAGTTTTTTTGTGAAGTGCCTGCAGGGAATTTTTCTGAAGTCATGCAACAGCATCGTGGGGGTTTGAAGGGCTCTCGGCGCTGCTGCTTCATAGTTTTAGTGCTAAAAGGAAACACGTGGCCCAGCAGTCTACGACGCGGGGCCGTGGATGGGGCATCACGAGCTCTGCGGCGCTGGCTGAGCCGCACGCCGGGGTGGCACAGGTCCCTTGCAGAGCCAGCTGGACTCAGTGAACTACGAATGCCAGACCCTGTTTGTGACAGTGAGACCCTGACCGACCCGTCATGGTCCACCTTGGGTCATCTCCAATCAGTCAGGGTTTCCAGAGGCTGAAGGAGAGCTCAGAAGAGCTGGAGTGAGTCCTGAGAGGGCTGGGAACAGGGAGCTGCGATGCACAGGCTTCTTTCTGCTCGGTGTGCAGGTTCGTAGGGACAATATTGTCTCCTTGGGGCATGAGGGAGTTCTGCCCTACAAGAGGAGGGACAATCAGCACATCCAGACACCCCCAACACCTACACAACTGTATGACGAAGGGACACAGTTCTCAAATTGGTGTTTTTAAAGGTTCAAAACATCTGCTACAAAGAAAAAGAAAAGAAACTGAGCAAAAACCTTTTCGTTCTGAAAACTGAACTTCAAGATTATAGTGAGGCTGCAAGGGATACCGGTATCCACTGATTTAAAATAATGACACATTCCCCCAGGTCATAAATTTTGCTTTAATATGGTGTCATCTCTTCAGAGAATAGATCTTGGCTTTTCCTTTACCTTCCAGTTTCTGTGTTTTTGGGTTGCTGCTTATGTCATATTTTCTGTGAAAGGTTCTTTCTCCATTATGAGAACGTTTTTATATAGCAAAATTGAGGAACCTTGTGTAATTCTGTGACTCCTGGAGAAGAAGTTCAAACATTGCAGGAAAACACAAGCCTTGGCAACAGCCTTCACTTTTTGAAGCTTTCCAGCTTCCAGCATTTCTGATGCTTCTGTAACAAATGAGTCTAAATGGGAAAAGCTGATCCAAGTCCATTTGCTCTTTCTGTGCTTCCTTCCCTCTTGTGGAATGTCTCAAAGCCTTTCCCCTCCTAAACCTGCACTTGGGGCAGCACTGCACAAAACCGCTCAGCTCTTTCTTGACACTGCTATCTGAAGAGGCATCAAAATCCCACCTGATGCTTTACTGCAGCCTTGTAAAAGGACTTGTGCGTGCGGCCAATGTCTCTCAGTGTTTTCTTTTTACTAGTTGACTGTTTCAGAAAAGAAGGAGCACCCTGAGCAGCTCCCTCCTCCCACCGCTTCCTTCCTTCTCCCCATGGACAGCACAACCTTCCCCATCCTCCCCCATCCTCGTATTTCGGGTAAGAGAAGGCGCATTGCTGGGAAGGGATGGAGGGAAGGAGAGCAGCCTCTATCTTCCTCCTGCCTGGACGGAGCCTGTTCAGTGTGCTGGGATTGATGGGATGGGGAAGCCAGCACCGCAGGGAGAGGCAGGGCTGGGCCCCAAGTGCAGGGAACAGAACAACTTTTGTGGGGACACCAAAAAACAGCTGAAATGTCAACTGCCACTAGTCTTGTTTGGCACTGACACGCGTCATTGGGACCTCCTAGAGCCTCAAGGTATCATCTCTCGGACCCGTCTGCAGCTGTTGGGCGCATTTCATTGTGCTTCGATGGGGGCAGCTCGAGCCATGCCCAGCACCTGCCGTGCAACGTGTCGATGCTGCTGGCAGCATTGGTGAGGAAGGATCTGCCGGTGCAATCGGAGCAGGGTGCCCGCTGCGTGCGTCGGTTGGTGCGCTGCTGATGGAGAGCTGGTGGCCCTCTGTAGCTCTCCACGGCAGCTGCTCACTCTGATCCAGGGAGTGAGAAGGGAGGAAAAAGGACCAAAAAGGAAGAGGAGGAGGGAACAGCAGCGGTTACAGCCAGGCTCCACAGAGAATAGGCAGGAGCTGCTGAAGATGCTGCTGGACTCCATGGGCATGTCTAGAGGCTGTGTGGAGGCTTTTGAGTGCAGAGGAGGATGGGTCGTAGATGTGACCCGCTCATACTCCTGTCACTCTGGATCAGAGGAACCATGCATTTAGGAGCAGGTTTCTAAATGAAAGAGAAAATGAAACTGAATACATGGGTGGTTTGTAGGCTCATTAGGTAAATAGCTCAGTGCTCTTTGAACATACACTGAAATCGTGAAGTAAATCCACGAGATTTGGACGATGATGCAATATAACAACACAGTTCCTGTCTTGCAGACACAGCACTGGGCAGATCCTTGCTGCCAGTGGATTTTCTCCAGTGAATCACAGCACCACTGAACAACCACGGTTGGGAAAGACCTCTGGAGGGCTCTAGTTCAATTTCAAGGATCACAACACGGCAATCTCCCACAGACTTTCCCTGGCCAAACCTCAAGAGCAGCCACCTCTCTGCTGACATCCGAGTCCTGGTCCTCATAGAGGTGCTTCAGAACTCCATGTGACCAGGTCTTGCCACCCATGCCTGGCTCTGGCACATCTCTTGGCCTGCAGGATGCACCTGGCAAATTCTTTTCCACCCATTCTTCTGCCTTTGTAACTGCACAGCAGCTTGTAAAAGCACCCAAGGCCTAATGGCATTTTCTCGCCGGCTAAGGAATTCTTGGCTGGTGACATCCTGCATCCGCCGCCCAGCACAATATGGGGAAGGGAGGCAGGTGGCTGCATCAGCCTAAATAGCCCAGCAGCAGGAAATACCCGCAGGGGGGTTTTAGGCTGTAACGCCAGGAAACGGGGCTTCCAGGTCCCTGAGTCATGACTTCCACGAGCCATATTGCCAAAAGCCCACAGTGGCTCTCTCACTGCCCCTGGGCTTCTGCATCCCCCTCCTGCTGCGTTGCAGCCCTTTCTCACCCGACTCACTTCTCTGCTGAAGATCCTGCAAGCTGCTATGTGTGGTCAGAAACTTTTAGGATTTCTCATTGTCTCCATTCTCCTGTGCCTGCAATGCCCATGCTTGTTTAGAAAAGATATGGGGCTGCTTTCTGCTGCTCCCACCACCCCCTGCACAGCCTTGGGCAGGATTTTCCCGTGGCTGCCTCTCTCATAACCACCTACAGATGAGCTGCATCTTTCTCTGAAGACATCTGAGCTTCTTGGGGCATCTCTTTACTGCTGTGACAGGATTTAAGCAGGTTAAACACTTTTCTGAGCAGTGGCTGGGAAAGGCTGAATCGATTATTCTTTGAGTGTTGACCTCACTATGGTCATTTGTGCTGCATGTTTTGTGTTTTGGTGGCTGCTTAAAATACCTGCTACAGCTCCCACAGACCTCCTGCCACACGTAGATACTCACAACCAGGTCAACTTTGGATTTGCTCAGTGAAGCACTTTTGCTTTTGGTTTTCTTGCTCCATGCAGTTGAGTTATGTTTGGCTTGTCCTGTGTTGTGAAACATGCAGTCCTGCTGCATTTGGTTTCCCTCTGTGATGATCCAAACATTGCATGGGGAGCTTCTGGCGAAGCAGCAGGCGTACAGCCCACTCCTTCCAACCTGGACATTTTATCTCAGCATTAGCTGTGAGCTGGGAACACAGTGTGGGAGGTGAAGGGAAGGTGAGTGAATGAAATCCCAAATGCTGGAACTCTCTGTGGTCTGCAGAGAAACTTGAGACATTTCCAGCTGAACTGGTTCTGTGAGGATACTGTTCTCAGGAGCCACATACCAAGAAAATGAAGAGAAAAACCCCACGGGCACTGCAGAGTTGCTGGACAGCTGTTTTCCTGTGTATTGCTCACAAATATTTTTCCCTTCTCCATTTGATGCTCAAGCTGAAACAATCCCAAAGTTGGGCTTGCTGGTTGGTGCAGGGTGACCTCCAAGACTCACCTGTGCTCTGGCAGTTTGAGGAGAAAACCTGTCCCCAGTCACCCCTACAGGATTTTACAGCACTTGATACAAGCCTCTGAATCAACACCTCAGTTCCTAAATGCTTGTGTGAACCCAAACCTTGGTGTTGCCTCTGTCCTCACTCCAAGCACAGCTATAGTATCAGCGTCTTGCTTGCTCGGTGCTCCTGTCTGGTGATGCTCTGCAGCTGAACCGCTTACAAATTGCACCCCACTGTCATCTGTCCTTGGGTCCTCCCCTGGGTCACTTGCTGCTTTGCATTCCCCGAGTCTCAGGCTGCTTTGCTGCCAAACCTCCTGTCTGTGTATGGGGTGACCAGCATCTGTCCAGGTGAGAAAAAAACAGGGTTTTCTTGACCTAAACCTCCAGCATGTGGAAACAGTGGTGGATGCCAGCTGAGTGCCGTTTGTCCCTGCTTTGCCTTGTGCACCCCAAACTATGTCCCTGCCTTTCATTTCCAGACAATCAGATGAATATTTCTGCTTGGAGCTTAATATAGTAGATGGCTCATGATCTTTGCATTTGACACCAACATCTTCCCCCATGAGACCCCAAGGAGACCTTGTTTGTATTCTAAGCGGTGAGTGTGTAAAAGTAGCAATTTCTAGTATGAGTCACTACCTTGGTGTTTGATTAATTCTCTACTTTTGAAACTCTGATGAAGTTAAATGGTTGGAAGCCCCAGGAGAGACCTATGGTACAGCAGAAAATAGAAGTTGTAGAACAGAGTGTAGCTTAAATTAGTGGGGCCAGAGGAAAGGACATAAACCATTGCTTGCTATCAGAATATATAATTTCAGCTCTCACTCCTCTCACCTTGCAGAAAGGGCATGACCTTGTCCCAGTGCCTGTGGAAAGGCAAGAGAGACTGTCCAGCGAGACTGGAGTAATTCTGCCTGAGTCCCACCAGCAATGTTTGCATGGGAACGTCTTCCCACTCAACTGCAAGCTGAGCGGTACAACAGCATCAAACCCAGTGGTGTACAGCACAGATGGACCTATGGGGCACGGCAGTATCCAGCACCAAAAAAAGTGGAACTTGAATCAGGAGTGGTTCCAGTGCTGAAGAGATTCTGGACAACGTCCAGGGTCTGGACTAGGCCCAGGACTGGGCTCAGGACTGCAACGAGGATAAAATTAACCTTGGGGTAAAGACTCAGAGTATACCATGTTTGCACTTAGAAAAGCAGATCTCCAGCCGAGGGAAATGGCTGTAGAGTCTCAAGTTGTGATGGTGCACACCAGCTGAGGCTCTGCCCTGAGGCTATAAAAGGGGTTGAACTGGAGCCAAGGCTGCATTTTGGCCATCTGCTTGGCTGGGGCCAGGGGGCTGAATTTGCCATTAGTGTTCCATGAAATATGAAACAAGAGCTGAGGTCGTCTCTGGACTTCATTAACACTTTGAAATGCCAGAGGGAATATCACATTTGACTACAGGACCAGCACAAGCCAGCAGAGAATCTAACATTTCAGTTCCCACTCAGAAAAACCCCAACAGCTTCACTTCAGTTCTGAGTGTTGATTCCAAAACTAACCGAGACAACCAGTTACTGTGAAAAAAGTTCATTGCCAATGAAACCATCTGAAAAAGTTCATTCAGTTCTCTTTGGGGATATTCATCCTCTTTCCTTTCTGCTCAGTCTATGAATTTTATGGCAGAAAATGAACTCCTTGAAACTAATCCTTTAACTTCTCAACCCCTCACATTCACATGTTGTTGGCATAAGATGAACTTCTCCTGGTCTCAAGCTTGAAAAGGACATCTAGATGGATCCTCAGCTGATGTGCCCAGCAGAGCATCAATGGTAATACATTTAAGCTATTTTCCACCAGCATAGATGCAGCTGCATAGTCACAGTCAATTGTATTTGAATCAGGAAGTTCCTATATGGTTCCCAGGAAAATTACCTCTACAAACAAAAGGAGTCACTCCTAGAACATGGTTTCCTTCAAAAGTGAACGTGCCACCCTCTGGAAGCATTCAGGTGGACATCCATGTGATGTATAGTGTCTACAGAAATTGCCCTTTTGCTTTCCAGCCAGAAACTCCCAAATATAGACGGCGGCTCTATGAACACATTCTCTGCACTACAGCATACCCTGAGTGACTCAGTACCGCGCTGTTTCTCCGCAAAATCGCACACTGATGCTCCCGCTGCTGCAGAAGGAGGAGAGAAACAATGTAAAATAAAGCAAAGGTACACCACAAGCAGCTCTGCCTTCCTGAGAGAGGAAATTTAAGGGTCACTCGAGAAAGGAAGCAAATACCAGGCTCCCTAATCATGCTGTGGGCTTCATGGTTCAGGTTCGTTACTGGTGACAAGCTGGGGAATTACAGCTGTGGGTGGATAGGAAACCAAAGGCCCGACCGGAGACCTGGACTCGTAATCCCTCTCTGGTCCCCACAAATTCTTGAAATGCTTTCGTTACAACAGCTGAGAAAACAAAACAAAATGCAATTCACCTCCATCCTGAGCAAAAGTAGGAGAATTTCTTGGCTATTTGAGATCCTTTTGTGAAACTGGTTATACAAAGAAGCAAACAGCTCAACTGTGAAGGAAAGCTGTGTGAAGGGTTTAGTTTGGACCCACCATCTGCATAACTGAGTCTTAGACTTGAAGAAAAAGAAGAATTCTCTGTAGGCTTGCTGAATGTTTTCCAGGGAGCTTGATGCATCTTGGCTGGAAGCTCGGTCCCCAGGAACTCTTCCAGAAAGCCCAGGTGCTGCCCTCTCACGGCGCCGGAGAGGGCCCCAGAGCTGACTTCATGCGACAGAGGCCAGATCAAACTGTGGTAGACTTTCAAGACATCAGATTCGATACTGGTGCAAATTCCCCGTCTCTTCTGTAACTGTGGGTAATTTGAAAAGCGTTGCTGGGCGCGATAGCTGAGCAGGGACAAGGTTTCTGGAGCTGAGCGGTCGGGCAAGGCTCTCCCGCCGCCCGCTTGCCCTTGGTGGAGGACTAATGCCTCCTGGTGGTCCCAGGCACATCTCACTGACTGCAGAAGTGGTTCCGTGCACCTTCCACTGCTGGTGAGGTCTGCTGGCATGCCTGGGAAGTCCCAGCTGGCACCTACGAGTGCACATGAAGACACACAGGCTGCAAACTGGAAATGCTCAGCAAGGGGGAGTCAAAGCAATAAGCCAAAAGGCAAAGGCTGGGAAACGAGGACAGGGGCAAGGCAGAGAGTGATGCGAGTCTATGGATGGACCATGGAGACATAGCAAAGCTGGAGCCCGTGAGAGAACTGATAAAGAGCTTCAGCTGTGAAGAAACTCCAGACACAGCTGTGACCAGGTAAGAAGAGGACAACCACAGAACTGTGAATCTGAAGCTTGACTAATGAAATCCCACAGCCTGCTGCTTAATGAGGCTCCGCTCAGTCTGGCAGACAGCAAAGCTACAGGACTTGATTGTCCCAGTCCTGTTTCACCCCACAAAGTGGGGGGCTGTGATGATAATTCTGAGTCTTGACACACAGGCAGCAAAGACTTTTCCCTCCGCTTTGACATCCCCCAGCAGCTCTGCAGGTAGACCAGGCCACCGGCATTTTCACGTGGAGAGAAAAACTCTGCTTCAGATTACAAATATTGTAGAAAATTGGGAAAACCTGGCGATCCTCTTCTGGAGTGCAAATGATGTGGTTGTGCGCTACAATCCACAGTGGCAATAGAAATGTAGTGATAGCCATGATGGTACGGAGATCTGTGGGATGCAAGGGTCAGAGAGTATTTCATCAGACCAGTTGTATCATTTCCCACAAAACTTAATAGCTGGCCTAATAGAAATACTTGGATTGTCATATCTGGTGAGAGGCAGTTATGGAATGAGCAAATTAAGCATGGCCAGCACCATCTCCTGAGTTTGCCCTTCTGTTGTTTGCAACTTGTCATCACCAGGCTCTGGGCAGAGGACTGAGCTGCTGTCCTAGCAGTGGGCAAGGCTGTACAGCATCGAGATCATTTTACGCTGTCCCTGTTCTGCTTTTACAAGTTTTAAGGTAAGCCAGGATCATCTGACCCAGAAGATTGAAAAGAACTGAAGGAAAACAAAGAGAAACTCTAAGCTTTCATCAAAAACCTATTAAAGTCCCTATCATTTACTCTGAACACATGAAATGGCCTTTATTATAGTCATTTTTCCGAGCACAAAAGCTACTTTCAATAACACAGGAAGGGAAAAAATCATTACAAACTTGCAAGAATCACGGAGCATCTTGCAGAAACTCTTTGTCAAGAAACAAATTATAAATGGCTATAAATAGATGACCATTATTAGAGCAACTGAGCTCACTAACTAGGCTCGCTGCACAGGGAATGAACTGTTGCCCTCACAGACCGGGGGAGGCGAGGCAATCAGCAGGTCCATCACCAGCTCTCCAGGTGGAGGAGAAAGCAGACCTGAAGTCATTACCTCCTGCTTCTGGAAATGGAAGAAGCATTTGGAGAAACAAGTTATTCAAAAGACTGAAAAAAAATACAGATGCATACACACGAGTATTTAGATAACACAGGACGCTGCTAAACTTAGTCAAGGTCATATCACCACTGAGCAGGGTACAGGATGGGAGTTCCTGGCTCATGGCATCTACCTGTGCTGTCCAGCTCCTCCATAACCTGCTGGTCCACTTGCTGACCTCTTGTGGGGTTTCCTCCTCCTGTTGCTCAGGCTGCTTGAAAAAATTACTCCACTGATAGCATTGGAACAGGCTGCTCAGGGCAGTGGTGGAGTCACCATCCCTGGAGGGGTTTAAAAGATGTGTAGATGAGGTTCTTAGGGACATGGTTTAGTTCTAGAGCTGGGTTATGGTTGGACTTGACAGTCTTAAGGGTCTCTTCCAACCAAAATGATTCTATGGCTTTTAGAGATTTTTTTTTTTAAATTTCAGACTGATATATTTTTTCATGATAATGACATAGTTTAAATAGTTCTTTCTCCTTTTAGTTGTTTACCCCTGTGGTATTTATATGAGCTAGTCATGTCTGCTTTCAGCCTTCCTGTAGCAAGACTAAACACAACAAACCCCTTACATCTCCTCATCTCAGACAGACCCTCTGTTCCTCTGCTGGATCCTCACAGCAGACTCCTACCCCCATCCTGGGTCTGCCTTTAAGCTCTTATTTGCACGACAAGGTGCCTTGGTGAAAGCAAATGTGGTTGGCTTTTTATAGTTTGGTGAATTTTTCAGTAACTACAACTTTGGTTTTTTTTTTCCCTGGGTCTTTCATTGGACGTATGGCCCACAAGAAAGAGCATGTTTGCTGGGAAGGTAACCTCATATTCACACCGCCCTGATCGGGTCAATGGAGTCTCGCCGATTGAGTCCAGAAGAACTAGAAGGCCAGTATTAAACCCTGAGGGACCTTCCTGAGGAAGACAAGGTTTCCTAGTCTGTTTAATAGATATGGAAATCATAAGGGTGAGCACCACAATCAGTAAGAGACTGAGATGCTGCAGCATTTCCAGAAGAAAAGTCATGTGCAAATCACACTGGATGCTGAGGAAGAGTCCTGCAGACCTGCCCCATCTGCCTGTGCCTTTCAGACAAGTTGCCAGTTGTTACCTGGTCGTGGGTGCTCTCATCCCCATGTGAACTGCTGTGTTGGAGTTTTCTCCTTGAATTGGGGTGTAATCCTTTCCACACATTCATACCGAGCTATTTGTGATATGGCGATATTGGCTTTTGATTATGAGGTATTGTGTCTGTCTTCAGCATGGAGATGACCGTCGTCAGCTGCTAGAGCTGCTATATTTGTAAGAGGCTCATGTATTTGAAAGAAAAGGGGAATTGCTGACAGGTCATCAAGATTTTCAAGGCTTCTGTGAAGATGCCATCTAAGTATGTGGTGCCAGCAGCTTGGGGATCACCAAGGCCACATTCGCATGGGTTTTAGTGCATGGTGCCTTTGCATTCAGCCTTTCTGGGCAGCCAGAAGGTCTCACTGAAGCTGTTGCATTACTAGATTTTATGGTAATTGAGTTTTATGGCCTTGGAGTTCAGGAGAAGCAGGTAGCGATTGCACCGGCTCCAAGAGATGACAATCTCCCTGGGAAAAAATTTGCGCTGAGGTGATGGAAAAATCTCCAGTGGTCAGGTGTGGGTGGCTGGTCTGTAGGCTGTGCATAGGTAACCTGTGGATACTGTGGAGCTCCCTGTGCCTGCCAGACAGGTACATATAGCTATAACATTATTGAAGAATGTCTCTGTCTTCTAGTCATGAGGGAAAATTGAATTCTCTGCGTTTGAAAGAGATACCTTGGTCCACGGCCACTGTCAAGTGTGGATGAACCTAACAGCATTTCTCATTCCCTCTCTCTTTTTTTTTCATTTTTTACTAGCTATCTGGTGTGAATCACTTTTTAAAATTTTTCCTTTTTTTCCCAGGGTTTGTGTTTGATTTCCCTCAAAATGCCAGTTTGGCTGTCACAGAGATGTCAGCAGAAGGACTGAGAGACCAGCAGGTGGGTTTCCTCCCACCCAGATATCCAAGGTGAAGCTGTCTCCAGCTGAGCAAGGTGCTCAGATCCCCCTTTGCACAGTTTATGAATTCTAGTGTGTGATTTACCTGACTGTATGCAGGTGTGTAGTTCAGGGTCTGTAGGAAAGCTGGAGGATTTTTCCCCACTTTGAATTCTGCAGTCCTACTGATTTTATTACAATAGGTGTTTTTCCTCTGGGTTGAGGCTACAAGGCTGCCATTTGATCCTTTTGTATGTTAGTTTTTAACATTAGCCTAAATTGTATTTCTAAATCTAAATCCTCTTTAAACATGGGAACATTTTCACTGGCTCTTGCTCAATGTTTCCTTCTCTGGATTAAATTATTTATTGGTTGTTTCCCAGATGACTTAAGAAATGGATTGAGACATATGTGGCCTTCACTAGAACTGAACTAGAGGCAGAAATGCAATTCTGCTACACGGTCCTTGGATTCAGGGAAAGACCATGGGCACCTCGATGATCCAGGCTGCTGGGTCACAAAGTTCAATGTTGTTTATATCAGAATAAATAATTTCTCTGCCCAGCTTGATGCAGCCCTTGGAGGGAGACCGAGGAATGAAAAGCATGCCAGAGAAATGCACAGCATCTGGGATGTTTGTTAGAAATAGAAATGGCATTCTGAAGTTTTCAGGAAAATATGAAAACCAAGTTTTCTAGGGTATGCAGGAAGATACCTTTAAATCTCCCTAAACAAAGCAATAAAAGACTGTCTAGATCTGGATTAGGGCAGGTCATGACTTTAAAGAGCAAGTGTTTTCCTGAGTAAACCCATACGTGGACCAGACTTACAGCATCTCTGAACACATATGTGGTGTTTCCATTTCACAGGTCAGCAAAGATGAAGAGTTGCCCTTTGTCCCTCCCAACATTGACATGTGCTCCAGGACATGGATATAAATGACTTTGCCCTCTTCACCACTCCTGTCAAGCTCTATCTTTGAAAATCCCTGTTTCCAGCAGAGAAAAAGATGATGGATGATGGATAAAAAGGGATTTAGCTAGGACAGGGTCCAATCTGTGCATCAGACCCAAGTTTAACAAGTAGCATCACTAGGTTGGGTGTTATGCATTGCAGCAGAGTTACTGGGGAGAGGAGTTTTTACATAAATATTAAGTACCATGTAGATTAAGAATTCAGCAAAACATACCCTAAACATTTGTCTTTTTTGCATATTTTCAAAGGACCATTTCCATCACTACCAGGCTCAGCCAAGCTGAAGCCATGAGCCTGATCACAAAAGTGAACTTGAACCACAAAGATCTTTTTTGGATGTTGCTCAGCAGTGTCATATGAAAGCAAAATAAAGAGATAAGATGGAATGAGGCTCAGGGTAAATAAACCTGTAGCCACAACAGTCTAGAAACAAATTCATTTTTAGTAAAACACATCTTGCCATTTTCCAGTATCTTGGGTTACAATAACAATAACTTGTGCGAGTTTATTAGGTTGCAGATTAATGGGAACCCTGCTGACTTCTGTTTCTTTAGCCTTACTGTGATATATACAGAGGAAACCTGGGAAATTCCTGCAGGCCACTTCTCATGTGGAGAAAACACATCAGCCCACCAAAACTGTAATATTCTCACTGTTTTGGGAAAACAGAGCCATAAGGACACAGGCTGAAGAGAGGCGACCAAAGCACCATGCCCCTCCTGGCACCCAGTGTCCACCTCCAAAACCCAAACACGTTTCAGGCTTTTGAGCCTTCTTTCCCTCAAATGGAAAAGGCCCTTTTCAAATTCAGAAATATCCTTTTGCATCACTGGTTTGATTACTTTCGATGGACGAAAGGAGGAAGTCTGTTTGAAAATGAGAAAAAAAAAGTGGGAAATGTGCAAAGGCAGAGTATGAAATCTCACAAATCTGGACTGCAATTCATTGGACTCAAGATGCAGGATAAGTTAATTCCTAGCTTCTTCTTTTTTCTTAAAAATAATAACTTTCTAGCACTGCCCTCCCAGCAGAACTCTGAAGAAGACCAATGTTACTATTCCTTCACAAACCGTATTTATGATTTTTTTTTTTCAGCCAACTCTGTAATCACCGAGCTCTGGAGACATAATTTGGTTGTTCTGCTAAAGTATGAAGAGAAGAACCAGATCTCACCATAAATATCCAGCAGCCATTTCAGATTTGCTAATCAATGATCTTCACAACGTCCGCGGGGTTTAGAAGGCTTTAAATGCCATTATTAGTCATTTCCTATCTCTGATTGCTATACTTTAAAAATATTTTGAGGCATTTTTTCAAGGGTTTAACTCTGATCATGCTATTTTTCTCTGCTTCTTGTGACCTGTTATTTGGTATATGTGCTGTATGTTTGTATTTCACCTAGGATGGAGTGGATGCTCCAAAAAATGACAGTAGCAACATTTTGGGAAAACCAGAAAGACAAATCCAAGGATCTTTGCAGGGGGTACAGAACCCCCAGGCTCCAGTGAGATTTGAACTCACGACCCCTGGTTTACTAGACCAGTGCTCTACCCCCTGAGCTATGGAGCCTCTGAATTTTACCTCATTTTTCCTTTATAAACATTTCATATAATAATTTTCTCTGTTAATTCTAGAATGAAATGAAACCTGCTCTGCTACATTGTGCTGCTCCAAGGATTTTCGATTCCCTTTCCAAATGGCACTAAAACAAACATCAGAGTCCCAAACTAGCAACACACCAGGTCAGCCCAAATCTGGATTTTACTCGCCTTCAGCTCATCCCTGCAAAGGCATCCAGAGTGATACATGGCTCCCCTTTCCCCAGCCAAGTTTGGGAAGTTTACAAACAAGAAGCAATGATATTTTGCCTCTTCATAGTTGTTGCACTAATTTATCAATGAAGGAAGCTAAGCTTCTGAAAAATAACTTCTTATATCCCACTGCTTTCATTTGGAAACCAGCTGTGTGTTTGTTTTTTAGCTCTTGGGTCTTCAAACATGTTGATTCTTTCTTAGGAGTCCATGGTGTGTGCTGGGCACTGTGGTTGATGTGTGCATTGTCATGTTTCTAAGCTCTTCTTCGGTGTCTGAATTTTCAGGGTAATCTTTCCTGTAGTTTCATTCTTCACCGAAGACAGTTCAAAAGGGATGTCATAAGAAACACTCCCAGCGCTCATTCTGTTTCCTCCCTCATTAACACACCTGTTAAACATTAAGAGCCTCGGTGGCTCATTTGACCAGATGTTGGACAAGAAGAATCCCTGCCATTGCCATGAATGTTGGTGTAGAAGTGGTAAATATGGGCAGTGCTGGGCTGATTGGGAGACTTCATATGGAGCCCCAACCTTAGTGTTGTCACTCGGATGATTTCCAGGGACAGAAGAAAGCAAACTCTCTCCCTGCAGAGTCCCTTGTGCACCGTGCCTTGGCTTCTTCACGTCAAGTAGACAAATCCTGCAGAGCTGGGGTAGAAATGCCCTATCTTGAGTATTTCAGGGCAACATTTATGGAGACCCTGCCAGGCTGCAGAAAGTCTGGGAGAGGATGCTGGTTGTGCGTGAAACCTTCAGGCACAGAAATGTCTCATGGCAGGGGAAAACATACAGCAACTGTTAAAGTGGACTCTTGAATTTCAGGGTCTTAGTTGGAAGCTACACAAAGAGAAAACACCAGTACAAATGGTTAAAGGGTGACTCAGAATAAGCCACATTGTATCTATTATTCCTGGTCTTTTTTGTGGAAGAAAATTGCTCTCTTTGAAAGAAATTGGAAATTAAGACCATCTATCCTCCCAAGCATAGAAAAACACAAACCCTCATTAGGTGGGCTGAAAAGCAATTCTCAGGCCTTTATCTGACAGGCTAAGAGCACGAGTCTGTCTATAGCATTTAAGGAGAAATAATGAATTACCTGGCATGGGTTCAGGGCCTGAGCTTGGCATTGGGGAAACTCACAAAGAATCTTGAAGCCAATCAAGCAACTTTGTACAAATCCTGCTGGAAGCAGCCCTTCGGGGGCATGAAGTGAGGACATATACCAACAAAATAATTCTGAAAATAATAATGAACATCCCATGCAAGAACACGTGTTTGGAGCATGGTTTACAAGAGCAGCTGGGCTCGTAGCCTGGGAACACGTGGCTGAGCCATGAGAGACACTGGTTGGCAGAAGGGAATAGGGGAAACAATTTGGTACAGGCTGTTTTCAGGCACTGATTTGAAAAATAATATGGTTTAAATGCATGCTGCTGCTGGAAGCACTTTGATGAGAAATAAATGCTTCTAGTAATGGAAAGCAATGGAGTGGCGTGAATGTTGCTGGTGCTGGAAGGGCTGTCTCATCGCTTTCCCAAGTTAAACCCTGCTACAACTGCGTTTCTCAAAGTCGCTGTTTCCTGAGACACATATTTTCCCCTTGGGGTAGAACTTTGCAATGCCGAGAGCTGTCCTGGAAAGGAGCTGTCGCTGCTGACTTTACGAGCAGGTCAGCTCACGTCCCCGGAGCTGCCAGTGCCACCCCTGTGCTTCGCCTCTGACGCTTCTGGGGACTGGAAGAGCTGGTGCTGTGCCCTGAGTTCAGGTTTGTGTGACCTCTGCCACTCTTTGTGTGACACTCTCTGACCCTCGCATCCCACAGATCTCTGTACCATCGTAGCTGCCACTACATTTCTATTGCCACTGTGGACTGTAGAGCACAACCGCATCGTTTGTATTCCAGAAGAGGATCGCCAGGTTTTCCCAATTTTCTGCAATATTTGTGATCTGAAGAGGAGTTTTTCTCTCCACGTGGAAATGCCGGTGGCCTGTTCTACCTGCAGAGCTGCTGGGGGATGTCAAAGCAGGGGGAAAAGTCTTTCTCTTTGTTGTCTGTGTGTCAAGACTCAGAATTATCAGGACAGCCCTGCCTTTGCAGGGGAAATGGGACTGGGAGAGTCAAGTCCTGAAGCCTCTGAGTGCTCTTCATGAGTAACCAGTGGCTGCTGGGGCCTGTCCCAGGACAGGCAGGAGATTTCCACCTTGCCTTGTGACCAATAGTCCAGGTAGAACTATACCTACATCCTCAAATGAAGTGCCTTAGGGGTGCCAAACTGGCAGTTGTTCCATTTTTACCACTAACACTCCTGCAAATAGCCACCTCCCACAGCCTCAAGGTGGATCTGCCTCCTTCACGGATGCAGTGGACTCTGGCCCAGTTAGGTAGATGACGTTAGTCCATCCCAGGCTTTGCCCATGTTGGAAAGCTGCGATAAAAGGTCCAAGCTGGGAACTGGGTCTCTTTAGCTTGGAGAAGAGGAGACTGAGGGGTGAGCTCATTAATGTTTATAAATACATAAAGGGTGGGTGTCACGAGGATGGAGCCAGGCTCTTCTCTGTGACAACCAACAGTAAGACAAGGGGTAATGGGTTCAAGCTGGAACACAAGAGGTTCCACTTAAATTTGAGAAGAAACTTCTTCTCAGTGAGGGTGACGGAACACTGGCCCAGGCTGCCCAGGGAGGCTGCGGAGTCTTCTTCTCTGCAGACATTCCAACCCGCCTGGACATCTTCCTGTGTAACCTCATCTGGGTGTTCCTGCTCCGGCGGGGGGATTGGACTGGATGAGCTTTTGACGTCCCTTCCAATCCCTGACATTCTGTGATTCTGTGATTCTGTGAGCTGTATCGAGGCAGTGCAGCTGGGATCTGCAGAGAAGGACACGTGAACACCCACCCTGCCACGCAGACCAGGGCAACCAAAGCACAACGGCCTCCTGCAGCTCTGGGGAGGGACTTCTGAGGGGCCCTGATGGGAGTGCTACTGTGGAAAGTGAGGAAAAATGGGAGGAATAATTGCTAAATGGTGATCTGTTTGCTAGGTTCACGCCACTGCTACCAGCGGGCTTGATAATAAAGAAACTTTCTGCTGGTGGAGTCTGCAGGACCTGAAACATCTTGCCCGCCATACAGTGCCTTGGCCAAGACCTGATGAAAGGTTTGTCCCGGGTCATTATGAAATGAGTGTTGATCAAGGCATTAGGGCTGGATTTTCCTGTTCAATGGGAATTAAGATGAGAAACCAATGAAAAAACATCTCTTGATTTGTTTTTCACAGTCTGTTGTCTGGATCTAAGCTGCGTTCATAGCCAGGTGCTATGATTTGGCCTCTGCTCTAAGAAACACTTGATTATCAAGAAGATACAGAGCTCTCCCCCAGCATTTACACGAGACACTTCTTCAGTTCAAAACCAGCACCAACGCGTTACATGTGAGCCCAGTGTGGGGCATCGAGAGCTGCAGCCACCAGTTGCCAGGGCACAGTTAAATTAAGGTAAAGAGAATTTGGTGGGAGATGGTGACAATTGGGAGGGTTGAGGGATTCAGCAGGGTGGGGTATGGAAACAATGCAACTGAACAATTTGGGGATAAAATGTATATTTGCTACTGTCTCTATCATCCCAGTGATCCCTGTCTTGCTGAGATGTTTATCTAATAAAGCTGGCTTTTCCAGCTCTCATGATTGACTTTTGCCCTGGTCATTCCCATCATGCTGGCTGCTATTTGCTTGTGGAGCAGCATGCATTGCACTTAACCATATTGGCTACTCTCAGATAAACTTTATCTGTCTAGCTGCAACAATATTGTCTGACCACTTTGGCGATACCAGTCCAGGGGAGATCCCCAAAGCTTATTGCAGATTCCAAGCACCAAAACCCCAATCTTTTAGATTATTTCTCCCATCAGTTGATTCCTGTCTGCATGCCTGTTTTTTCTGATCCAGACTGCTTGACAATGCAGCTGAGTTGTCCCAGTTTTACCTATGAGATAGGGAGTATGAAAAGCAAAACTTGACAGTTAAAATGCTTCTGCTCTTCAAGGAAAAGAAAAGCTTCCACCGTGTTCTTTTCTTTTACCCAGAGATCAGGGAAATTGCTACAAAGTGGAAATGTTTGTGCACAACAAATTAGGGCTTATTGGCATGAATCATGGATAATCTTAGCAATCTTCAGAAATATTCTCTGAACAAAAGACATATAAAGGGAGTCACAGGACAGTGAGCTCCCACTGCTATGCAAAGGCCAAGCGCAGCAATGGGCAGCGTCTCTTGCAATAAAGCAACAAAGCAAAGCTGAGATGTTTGTTTTCCGTTGCTAGAAACATCCATCCTGAAGCAGCGGTGAGCTTTGGTGACATTATTTACAGGTCCATTTATCTATAGCAAAATAAATTGTTACGTCACGTTGGATTTCTAGCAAGACAACAATAGTAGCCCACTGGAGCCCAGGTTTCAATTAAAATCTTGTGATACTGTGGATGAGAGACCATCATATGAAAAAAGGCTTGACAATGTGATGGACTCTGTATATGGCATGAATAGACCCTGGTAATGATTCTACCAAAAGCTAATAAGCTGCATAATACCAGTTATAAGAAACCTGGCAAATTTCAGCAGTACATTTGATCTGATGCATGGAGAAAGAAAAACATATTTTGCTATTGCTCTTGTAGCCGTATGTGAAAGAAGTTTTTTTAGCGTTTTAACAGTGGGAAGATGACGCTAAGTAAGTGAAAGCTGAAAAAGCGAATACAGCATTGCATGGCATGGGGTTCCTTCTGGTCTTAAAATGAACCTTGAAGTTTGGATTGACTCTCCCAGGCTTTCCTTGCCTGCTGCTGCTTGTGAGAAGCCCGTTATCTTAAAGTTGTTGGCTTCCTTTAAAGTAACCTTCTAAAGTTTTCTTGGAAGCCAGAAAGAGTTGCTTCAAGCCCCGAAAAAAAAAAAAAAATCTGATGTTTGGAAGAAAGGATGACCATTTTATTCCCTGTGTTGAGAGAACAAGAGTTATTTCTGGAATGCGGCTGTCCCTCTTTAGGCTGCTGTAACTTCTCCCTGGAGGCCCCCTTGGAATACAAAGTTGGTAAAAACTTTACCCTTGACCCCCTTCAAATTAGCAAAGGGCAAAATCCAACTTGTTTGGAGAACGAAGTGTAGTTGTTAGTGCTGTGCAGGCCTAAGGAAGTCAAATGGCCTTTCCAAGAATTTTCAAGAACAATTGCGAAACATAAAGAAATGGATATTTCTTAGTATTTGTATCGGCCGCTTCTAGTCCCCCAGAAGTGTGGGGTTCTGTGCTCCAGCCCAGGCCCTGCCCGGAGCCCAGGGCCACCGCTCCGCGGAGCCAAAGGACCTGCTGGCCCCTGGTCCCAGGAGGGGTTGGCAGAGTCACTGTCTCCAAAGAGCTTTATCATCATCTGGGAACAAAACCACAGCTAATGGCACCCATTAGTACCTGTCAGCACAACAGCCCTGATAGAGGAGGATGTTTTATAGACAGATGCCCTTAATTACAGATGAGTTGCTAAGCTACAGGAGCTTAACCATTTCTAAGCCATGTCAAGGGCCCCAGCACCCTGTTAACTGCAGAAGAAAAATGACTTCAGTTTATTAAGTCTCAATGCTGATCTATATGTTAATCATAACAGAAGAAATAAAAGTAATTTCCTGTCCTCAGGATAAGGGATGCAGTATATCACAGGTTCTCATACCATAATTCATAGGATAGTTTAATGGTGGAAGTGCGTAAAAACAGGAATTTACACTTCTGTTCTGATATAAGTAACTACTTCAGCAGAAGCAGAGGTATAAGCTGTACTGTAAACCACAGTATTTCAGTGAGCAAAAAAGCAAATATTGCTACTGTCATTTTGCTGTGTCACAAATCAGACCTGACAGTGTAAATCATACAGACTAGAGCATGGTGAAACTTCCATGCTGGTCCCTAGCAGCATCGGTACTTGCTCCTCATTTAACTCTTCTCCAAAAACTCAGATTGTCAAGGCTCAGGTTTGGGGAAGCATAGCACCACTGACAGTTCAAATACTCTTCACAGCTCTGTAGGAAAAAAAAATGCAAATACTAGAAATGCAATAAATGCAAATAACTAAACAGTAGGAAGGTATGCTGCATGCTAGAACCTCCTCTGGCTGGATCTGGCAAACTGCCTGCGTTCCTGCAAATAGAAGCTAATAAGAAATGAGAGCAAAGAAGGGGGTGAAGAGCTCAGTAGTCCCTGGATAATGAAGAAAATTCGTGGCCTGGTGACTGGAAATTTCCCTGTGTAAAACCCACAGCGGTGAAGCTGAAGGCTGTGGCAAAGTCTCCCACTTGCACCGACGACCTTCACATTGCTGCTCTACTATATCCAGTGTAAGGGAGGAAACCAGCACAGACGGTCTAATACAGAGCTACATATTTAACGTGCTGTGAGATTTACACTAGATATATGTTAGGAGTGATGCCATAAATGTCCAGCTGCCCGACGATAAGGGTCTCTCATACCATTTAATTTCCAGGAGACTCACTCCAGATTGTAACTGCTGTAGCTGTGACAGAACCACATGGTAAGTTTGCAGAATTAATGCCATTTCAAGAGGAGATTTAAGACTCTGGGCTATAAAAACGTCATTGGAATGGTGATGTTGTTGTCTTAATCGCACAGGCTCAGATTTAGCTCACGGTGGGCAGCAGTAGCACACACTTTAGGGACAAAAGAGATGGGATGTGACAACAGGAGTTGGTTTAACCAAAACTTCATCATGACACCACCAGACAAAACACCATTCTTTGTTGTGCCCTGGTGAGGATTCGTTCACTGTTGCATGTTGATTCCTGCCTGAGAAATGCCAATGCTGATCAGGATGGTAGGAGACAACTCCTTATCTGCAGCAGAAAAGATGTATGAGCTGAGCAGGCTGAGCCTGACTTAATGTTGGGTCTGAGAGGGCTGAATAGAAAAGACAAGGTCCATAACTACTGTGGCTGAGAGTATATTTCACTGGGCCCTATTATTGACCCTTGGGTACTTATTGGACACCAAGCAGATGTAGAACCATTGATTCCTGAACAAATATTTCCACTCTGGCTTATTGCAATTGCTGGAGATACCATCTTTCTTAACTACTCTCAAGCTAACAGCAGGCACCTTTGGAGGACTAAGCAAGCTGTTGTTCATCCAGAATGACCAGGGTTAGATGGAGGACTGTCTTTGGGTGCCCTCAGAAAGCTGTCCCTGAAATCTGTTTCCCATCATATGCTGTAACAGCATACAGTCTTATTTCTAGTCTTATACTGAGCAAAACTCCCACTGGATTTCTTGGAAAGGCTGTTGTTCATTATTTTTCAGGGCATTGCAAAGAACCACCAGTATGTTTTCTCTTCTTGGCTTGTGCCATCCTAATGAAACTATTGAAAAAAAAAAACCTAAACAAAAAAAATAATTAGCACACCTGAATGACTGGTAGGAAGGAAGAAGCTAAAGGAGAGGGGTTTTTTTGTTTTGTTTTGGTTTGGTTTTTTTCTCCATTTGTTTAGTTGGTTGCTCAGAGTTCAGTAGTTTCCAACACAATCCATTGTTAATCTTGTCAATTAGAAGATAACATACTGCAAAAATCACCACAGATTTTCCATAGCTGTGCTGTTCACACCATTAAATCCGTGCTTGAGGGGGTCTGGCTTGTATTCATTTGGACAAGCAACATCTGGGGACAATTAAGGAATCTGAAAATCTGCCCTTGAGTTTGAGGAAATGTCCTTCTGAGAGGCACGTTAGCTGCTTTATCCAGAGCTTATGCAACACGCTGGCAGCACCCAAAATCCAGTCCTTTTTCATTGCCACTATCACATTGTGGTTTGGGTGACTGTCAGCAAGGAACTGCTGCAGCTGTCTTTCTCTTTTGCCATCCATTGTAAACAAATAAATAAATTTAGTTAAGTAATAAAGTAATTTGGAAGAAGTATGTTAGTAAATAAAGTAATTCAGGGGATTTAATAAGCAAAGCATGACAGCAAATTAAATGTGTCTTGCTCACAGTCATCAGGCTTAAATTATGGGCAAGGGACGGTGTGATTTTTCATGTGAAAAGGCAAAGAGCAGACATTGTTCTCTGGGACGTGCCCTTGCAGTTCTTCTGATCTGAGCAGGGTTACCCAGCGCAAGCTGAGAGCAAGGGTTTTCCTTTACAGCAGGTACAGCCTGGGGAGATGCGATCTCTCTTTTTGAGGGTGCAGCTCTCAGCAAACAGACGGGGTAATTTTAGAATGAATGACCAAGCTCACAACAAGCTATCTACAAAATAAACACTCAGGGACTAACCTGAAATCAATAACTCTTCATATAAGCAAAGAAACAGATGGTGTCTAAATCAATTAGAATGTACTTAAAGTACTTCAAATGTACAGTCATTTGAAGGGCAAGGTGACAGGATTGCAGGGATCTTAATATCTCTATTTAGGCAGACCTCTGCAATGTTGGCCATGCTGACAGCTGAGATTCAATATGTTGGCTTCTGCAAGATGAGCTTAGGTCGGCCATGACCTACACGTGGGGATGAGCCCTTCCAGATGATCTCCCAGATGACTGAATGAAAAAAGACCTCTCTGTAGCATCGGAGGAGGGTGGAGAGAGTATCACAGGCCTTACAGACAGCACATGGACTTGGCATGTCAGGCTTTCCATTTTGCTCCTGTGCTTTGGAAGGGCTGGTAGGGTGCACTTAGATGTGCAGCGGCAGGTGCTGGAGCTTTAGGGAACCTATCACCAGGTTCCCATACCGGCTTCCTCAAAGATGCTTTTAGGTTGGGTTGCTTGCTAGGGTGGCTTTATGTGTTAGCTGTATTTTGGGACATATTTGCTTCCTTCTGCAGCATTGTATCATGGTGTGACTAAGGAAAAGTGGTGGCATGACTGCAGAATCCAGGAGTGGGGTATTAATACTGAACTCTCAAATGTTACAGTGCGAGAGTCTATGTGTGTCCAGTGCCACAGCCTCATCCCAGCACAGTGGTTGAAGTACTCAGAGGAATATGGTTTGGGACAGATCTGCAGGCTCGGTGCATCTTGGTCAAAGCAGTTTGTCCCTGAGCTGTAACGAGGCAGAGCAGGACACGTACTTCTAACTGCATCTTGAGCAATGTGACACCAATCTGGGAGGAGTGGCTGACATGCCAGAGGCTGTGCTGCCATCCAGAGACCTGGGCAGGCTGGAGAGTTGGGCAGGGGAAAATTTAATGAAATATAACAAGGGAAAACGTAGAGTCTTACATCTGGGCAGGAACAACCCCAGGTTCCAGTATAGATTGGGGAATGACCTATTAGAGAGCAGTGTAGGGGAAAGGGACCTGGGGGTCCTGGGGACAGCAGGGTGACCATGAGCCAGCACTGGGCCCTTGTGGCCAGGAAGGGCAATGGGACCTGGGGGGATTAGAAGGGGGGTGGTCAGTAGGTCAGAGAGGTTCTCCTGCCCCTCTGCTCTACCCTGGTGAGACCGCATCTGGAATATTGTGTCCAGTTGTGGGCCCCTCAGTTCCAGCAGAACAGGGAACTGCTGGAGAGAGTCCAGCGCAGCCATGAAGATGCTGAAGGGAGTGGAGCATCTCCCGTGTGAGGAAAGGCTGAGGAGCTGGGGCTCTGGAGCTGGAGAAGAGGAGACTGAGGGGTGACCTCATTAATGGGGATCAATATGGAAAGGGGGAGTGTCAGGAGGATGGAGCCAGGCTCTTCTGGGTGACAACCAGTGATATGACAAGGGGCAATGGGTGCAAACTGGAACACAGGAGGTTCCACTTAAATATGAGAAGAAACTTCTTCCCGGTGAGGGTGCCAGAGCCTGGCCCAGGCTGCCCAGGGAGGTTGTGGAGTCTCCTTCTCTGCAGACATTCCAACCCGCCTGGACACCTTCCTGTGTAACCTCATCTGGGTGTTCCTGCTCCGGCGGGGGGATTGCACTGGATGAGCTTTCGAGGTCCCTTCCAACCCCTGACATTCTGGGATTCTGTGATTCTGTGAACGTTGTTCTGTTAGACTCACTCACTTGTAATTAAAACACTCCATGTGAGTTTCATGTGGCCCTATCTTTTCTTTTATTCCAGATTATTTTTCTTATTTTGCCACCGTTTTATGAAATAAGACTTTAAAGGAAGAAAGACACTCTGAATCCAGTTTGCCCTCTGATGGGTCTAGAAAAGCCAACAGAACATGCTTTGCTCTTCCAGTCCTCTGAGCTGCAGCATCTGGCGCCTGGATGGCACCAGCTATATGTGTGCTTTGCTCGTTACATCAAGTGGGTTGGAGCTCCCCCTCTGTGCTGATCCTCTTTGTGAAGGAAATAGCATTTTGCACTTGTCCGGTCCCATTCAGAGACATCAGAGCTCCCCACGTTGACTGAGGCAGCAGCTGAACCATCAGCAAGACCTGTCACCCCCCCTTGGCTGAGTCCTGGGCCTTTCTTCTCTCCAAGGACTGCCTTCCTCCTACCCAGCTGACTGAATGGAAAACTGGTCTTTCTTGTGAAGGAACTATGTCTTGCTGCTCCTTGTGAAAGAAACCTTGGCTGCAAGGGACAGAGGCAGCCAGCTACGAGCAGTGAGGGGTTGGCCAGACTGAGGGAATCTGGGTCCCTAGGTCATGTCCTGACCTGTCACCATCTGAGCTGAGAAGTCTTGCTGCTTCCCTTGGGGTTGTCTTACATGTCCTCTGTAATGGCCAGTCCTTCACCTCCGTACCTTGCTCTGGGCCTGAGAACTGGTTGATGGAGACAGACCAACTCTTGGCTACTCTGCTAAAGTGCTAAAATCCCGAATATTTCTCCCTTCCCATCAGGTCAAAGCTGCCCAAGGCTCTATTGGTGCCAGGCAAGGCTGGATGGTAGACACACCAGCCCCTGGCACTTCTTAACGATGAAGGCTTGGGACTAAATTTTGGGTTGGCTCTATTGTACCATCAGTCTGCTGAAAGGTGCCTCTATCCTTTTGGGCATGACAAGACTAACCCCTCTCCTTCACACATCCCCTTTGTACATGAAGGTCACAAGCACAGGCTGAAGCCAACATAGGTGAGCAGCCTGCAAGATGGCTGGGGAGAAAAGGTGGCGCTGGTGTTGTTTCTGTGTCTCCTTGTCTCCAATCCCCAACTAATCTCCAGTCTTTCCAATCCCAACTTCTACCTCCTTAAAATAGGTTCCAAAATGTCCCAGGAAATGGCCAATGATTTGGGCAAGAGACCTGCTCATACTCCAGGTGTTCAACTTCAGCCCATGTATGTGCATCCCATCACAGAGAGACCAGAACCAGGCATCTGGCTGGCTGGAAGAAGGTCCTTGAATCTCTTCTGCAATGGCCTGAAAGGACAAGAAACCCAGAAATCACCAGTTCGTGAAAGCAGCTGCTAGCAAGTAGGAAACAGGACTTGAGGGATGGACAGAAGATGCTGACCTCTCAGCAAGGAGGTTAAGCTTTCAGCAAGGAAAAATAATGATCAGAGAATAATTGTCATATCAGAGAGAAACAGCATCTGTGCACAGCTATGGGCTTCTGTTCTTGGGACTATCAGCCAAGAAAATCTTTTTTCTCTTTTCTCTAAGCAAGCTTTCATATTAAATCTCTTATCAGTCGGTTTGTGCCAGCACTGCACAATGCGTGTCTGTGCAGCACGAGCGGGCAGAGCTGCTCAGGAGACAAGTGTTTGCAAACAGCCAAGGGTAGAAATCAGCCATGGGAAATGAGGTCTGCAGATGGGTTCAATGAAAGGAGCTTTTGCAGAAGTCCGGAGAGAAGGTTTGCTGAGAGCTGGACTCTGTCAGACTCAGGCTGAGAGGTGGGGGAATAATGGATCAAGCATAGCCCTAAAAATTCTTGCAGTGAGAAACACTTGGGCCCATGGACTTAATATTTACCTTTTACTTCACACACCAGCCAGGGCTTGTTTTGACTTTAGGTATAGAAATTTGCATGTATTGATCTACCAAACTGACCTGTCACCCTGTTGTATTATACACACAAATCCCCATTGCTTATGCCAGCAGGAACCGGCCCTCTCCCCAGTGCAAGCACAGCTCATCTGGGGAAGCTCGAGTTTTCTCAGGTAATGCAAGAAGTGTTAATAATGAAGCGATTCAGTCAACAGTTTCCAGCTTCTTGGGAAACTAAAATGTGATCCTTTTTTCTTCTTTATTAAGGCAGCACAAGGATTTATTATTCTATCCCTAAAGAAAGGGCAGGGCAGAGGTGATTAAAACAGAATTTTCAGGCAGCAGCACCAGACTCCAAGAGGCAGCTCAGATGGATCGGTCGCCTCAATAAATAAACTGGCTGCAGACAGGAAAGTTGTTGTCTGACGCTCAGCAGAGCCATGCAGGAGATGTGATACGGGGAGTGTATGTGCCATACATAGTTCACACCATCTGAACTAAACCCTGATATTTGATCCCTGTGGGACTGGATTTGCGCAGCAGATGCAAGATCAGGCACCGTGTGTGTGCCAAGAACTGCGTGTTGTGGGGGTGACATGGTGGGTCCTGACACAGAGGGTTGCTGTGGTGTTGGGCCCTGCTGAAGATGGTACATGAACTTCTACTCCAGTGGAAGAGAGACTTTCATACTCTCATGAGGTTGCCTTATTCCCAACTGCTGGTGGTGGCCCCTTGGGTTTGTCACCAGTTGGACCACTTTTACCTACAACAGATTTCCTCTCCTATTTCATTGCCTGTTCACACAGTCTGGTAATGTCCTCCTAAAGCTACTCACATTTTGCTCTTCTCCTTACTACCTGGAGTAACTTTTTATCACTGTCAAATGCCGGCACTTTGCTGCTCACTGCCTTCTCCAGGCCATGAATGTGCTGAGCAGCCCAGAGGCCTCAGGGTCTGCTGGAGACCTCCCCACCACGAGAGGTGACCACTCACCTCTGCCTCCTTTTCACCTACTATCAACTACCTGCCCATGCCATGTCCTCTGTTCTCTCGATTTCCTTAAAACTTTTGATAAGGATATTGTAAGAAGCCTTTAGGCATTTAAGTACAGTTTATGAATTGGATCACCTTTGGTCCATGAGCTTGTTGGCCCTTCCCAAGGTCTCCAGAAGGCTGATAAAACAGCATTTCCACTTAGGGCAGCCACATTAACTCTTCTTGAGCAGATCATGTTTACCTATGTGTCCACTCATTTCTGCACAGGTCTAACATAGCAGTTTGAACCCCCCTGCTTGGCCACTTCACACTCCTCTGACCTATCTGGGAGCCTGAATCAGCCCAAGAAATAGTAAGCTCCTACCCTTGTTTGAAACCCCTCATGAAGACAGGGCTCTCACAGAATCCCAGCCTGGTTGGATTGGAGATACCTCTGCAGATCCCCCAGCCCAGCCCCTGCTCACGCAGGGTCACAGAGCAGATCACACAGGTCGGGCCAGGCGGGTTTGAATGTCTCAGAGCAGGAGACTCCACAGCCGCTCTGGGCAGCCTGGTCCAGGCTCCGGCACCTCCCAGCAAAGAAGTTTCTCCTCATGTTCAGATGGACCCTCCTGTGTTTCAGTCTGTGCCCGTTGCCCAGTTGTTGGGCACCACTGAACAGGGTCTGGTCCATCCTCTGACACCCACCCTGGAGATATTTATAAACATTGGTAAGATCCCTCTCAGCTTCTCTTCTCCAGGCTGAAAAGACCCTTAAAGGACAATGAGGCCTGCACTTCATGCATCTCCCTGCAGACTCTAGAAGGAGAATTTGTCAGGGAGGGCGGGAGGAAGGAAAGGAGGAAGGCAGGGAGGAAGGCCAGAAGGCAGGAAGGCAGGAAGGCAGGAAGGCAGGCAGGAAGGAAGGAAGTATGGGGCTTTCTCCATGGCAGCCCCTCTCTCCTCATGGAGCAGCTGTGCTCTGTGTGCTCTGGTCCCACTGCAGCCTTGCAAACAGCCGCAATTTTTCTGGAAAGCATGACAGAAGGTTTGCATGGCAAGAGTGCCCTCTAGTGCAGACCCGGGGCTCGCTCCTTCACCCCAGGATCGGTGCACCTCTGAAAAAGGGACCCAAACCTGACCCCCAAGAGCTCTCCCCATGGGCCATCTGCACTGACTGAGCTGGTGACATCTTTGCCATGGGAATGGCAAGAAGAGAGCCAGGGAACAGTTGTTTTAAAAGTTGCCCAATGCTTTAAAAAAACTCAGGTTATTTTAATAATTTTCAAATAGGTCTGAGATTTCAGCATTGTTATGGAAACTTCCTTTCTGATTATTTGTTTCAGGTTTTGCACACAATGTCTGGGAAGAAAACCAGGTGAGAAATGTCTCCCATTGGGTGTCACTGAATATTTACATGTAAATATGAAAACATGTCACATCAGCAGGATGTCACAGCAGAAACCAAGATCATCTCCTGAGGGAGAAGCTCCCACTGAGAAGAGCCCAGCTCACGTGGGAAGGCTTCTCCAAAGGGAGAGGGTGGCTGAGACACCCATGGCAATCGCTGCAGGGCAGAGCTGGGTGCCAGTCCACCTCCACCCCACCACCTCCCCTGCGGTGACGGCGGTGACAGCGACGGAGTGCGCAGGGCTGAGATCCCGGACGTTCCCTCAGATAAAGTGTTCGGGCACAGGGCACATGGCCGAGAGCAGGTGTCACCTTCTGAAGCCCCAGTCACTCAACCAGTGCACGATGCGCCAGGATCGGCTCAGAGTTTTATTGATACTGGCATACTCCCAGCTCTGAAGCCACCTGGCTCAGGGGACATGTCCTCAGGTGCAAAGATTTGAGTCACTCATGACCCTTTCTATTTTCTGCTGATACTGATGCTTGCAGAATGGTATAACTCTCCACATGGGCTGTGAACATCACACAGGACAGTGTCCTCCAGGGTGTTTGCAGGGCAAGTACCAATGAGCATCATCAAGATGTTTTGGGGTTTTTTTGGTTTTCTTTGCCATATCAGTTTCAAGATGCGGTGCTGCCAGTGGGCATTGCCTAGTTACTGGAAAGAGAAGACTTTAAAAAGCATGGCCAAGGCAGGCAGGCCAAGGGAGGTGCTTTTCCTCCAGAGGACCTGTCTGAAGATATTTTCCTCCGAGCCCAGGAGGCTGACCTCGGAGCGGTGCCAGTGGATGAGTTCAGGCAGAATGAGGTAAAGGCAGACTCTTCCTACAGAATATGGATGATTTGTCTACACTGATTTTTGACAATTCCTTCAAGCTGAGTTGGCTTTCAAGGCAAATGATAATTTTCCTTTATTTTTTTTCTTTTTTTTTTTTCTTCTCCTGAATCAAAACAAATTCTAATCCGCTTTGCTTTTTGTGAGATGTTTCTCCGTGGCTATTTCAAATACCCCTCCTTATCCAGCAGAGGCAGGACAGAGATGCAGGACCCTACCAGCAAATGTTGTGTTCTCACCCTGCTACTCATTGCCTTGTGTTCAGCCTGGGATTAGGGAGGCTGGGGTACCCCTCGGGCAGTCTGGGCAAGCCAATTTCTCTCTCTCTGCCTCATTTGCAAAGTAGGATAATAGCCCAGTCCTGTAGCCCAAAAGTGATTCTCTACAGCAGGGATCCAAGGGCTTTAGCTACATTTCCTTCAAAAATCCCTAAATGAAGCTGCCCTAAATTATACCATTTAGACTAATATGACAGCGTCCGTGAAAATTGCATTTTCCCAATTGTTGGCTCCTCCTGAATTTAGGAGCTTGTTAATTTTCTGGAGCAGCTAAATAGTTTCCTCTGATGATTAAAAAATGAATAATAATAGCAGTACCCGCCTTCCCGAGGCTCATGTAGGACTTAGCAGCAAGAAATTAAACACAGTAGGAAATTCCTTGAACGACTTGGAAAACAAATGATTGATAAGATCTCTCTCTCCCTCCCGGCTCTGTGATCTGCTTTTAGACTGATTATTAAACACAGCAAAATTCATTTGGTGCTGTAACATGAACAAGACAAATTACAGTCTCTGGAGCTCAGTTAATTGCTAAAGAACATACTGACCCTCTGTGGGTTCATCAGTTATGGTAACTAATGACAAGGAACGTAAGCCTTGCTACGTGGGTCTGCAGCAAGACTGCCCTCCCGCTGCGTGCAGAGACAGGTCCACCCTGTGTGCTCTGGGGTAAATTATGTGAAACAAGGAATCTGCACCACCTCACTGGGCAAAATAAAGAATGTGGATGCCCAGGACCCGTTGAAGGGGTGAGCAGTTCAGTGATCAGACACCCACCCTTGATTTGCTGCATCTACCCCAAAGCGTCTTGCTAAGACATTGACTCTTCCTGAGGTGGGGCTCATCTCACCCAATGTTAAAATGTTGGAAATAATCCAAATTGTCCACTGGCTTCACCAACACCCAGCAAAGCCTGTGGGCATCTTCTGTCCCCCTGCCATCCATGGGCAGGCAGCAGCTGCTCTGGCACTTCCGCACCTTTCTGAGGGTTTGCTGGTGTGACCCCAAATCTCACGGCAAGTGGACATTGAAAGGTCACAAGATTGCCTTAAAAATCGCTAGGCAATGTGTAGAGATGGGGGCAGTTCAGGCCAAATTCAGGTGATCATTTCTACTTTTTTAGCATCATCACAGAGGTGGAAGTTTGAGATTTACATGTGGATTCTCAGTGCTCAGCGCAGGCAAAGTGTACGACAGGGTTCATGATAAATTCCTGAGTGCTGACAGTGCTGCGTGCAGGTTCATAAACAGACTATTTTCTCTGTATTCATCAAAACGCGCCCAAATTATTTTTTCTTTTTTTTTTTCTTGTTCCCAATTCTATTGTATTAGACCAAGATGTAAAATTAATAGAATAGTCCATTAATTTTATGATATTTCATTATTCAATTATTTCCTCCATTATTCTTCCACATTAAATCTGAATAATTTATTCAGTGAATTTTGCAAGCAAAATGTTCAATGCATAATTTTCTCCTTTGTTAATATTCTCCCGGTTCTAATTGTCCATGAGAATTTGATCTAATGCTCTACAGCAGAGCAACCTGAAGACAAAAGGCCCAACACAGTGCTGTGCTGAGCACTGCCGTTGGTGGTTGTTCTCCGTTTAGGCTCTAAGTGCACCATACGGGTGCTGTGAGCCAGCAGAAGGAGGCACCAGGCTGCACCTGGCACAGCAGCCAGCAGTAGCTCGTGCTACATGTGAAGCAGCGTCACTCCATTTGGGAATATGGTGCAAAGCCTCGAGAACAGTAGAGTAGGAAAGTGGTGATGTGCATGACTCTTTCTCCCAACAAGGTCCCCTCTCACCCTGTGCAAAGAGCTCACAAGTCCTGGGGTGACATCAAAGCAAAACAGTCACCGAATCCCAGCCTGGTTGGGGTTGAAGAGACCTCTGTAGGTCCCCCAGCCCAGCCCTGCTCACGCAGGGTCACAGAGCAGATCACACAGGTCGGTCCAGGCGGGTTTGAATGTCTCAGAGCAGGAGACTCCACAGCCGCTCTGGGCAGCCTGGTCCAGGCTCTGGCACCTCCCAGCAAAGAAGTTTCTCCTCATGTTCAGATGGACTCTCCTGTGTTTCAGCCTGTGCCCGTTGCCCCTCACCCTGGTGTTGGGCACCACTGAACAGGGTCTGGTCCATCCTCTGACACCCACCCTGAGATATTGATCAGCATTGATCAGATCCCTCTCAGCTTCTCTTCTCCAGCTGAACAGCCCCAGCTCTCTCAGTCTTTCCCATAAGAACATCTTTCCCACCCTATACATCAGTTCTGTGCTGATCTCCACAGGAAATCTCGGGAAGAGGAGGCAGGTTGACTCGCCAGGCTTCCCTGCGGACATACTCTGCATGTTGACTGCAGCCCCCAGCTCAAATTCACCTCAAAACGTTGAGCTCCCATGTTGGCTTTTGGCCACGCTGGAGTTCCCCCTGTGCAGTGTGTGAGGGCTGAAGATGCTGTGCCCAGCCCAACCGTGTCCATCTGTCCCGTGGCATCAGCAGTGCAGTTGTGTGGTTGTGGACTGCTGGAGTCCGCAGCTTGGGCATACACAGCCCAAGCCAAGGTTATCCTACAGAGGGTAATCATAGAATGATTTTAGTTGGAAGAGAACCTTAAGATCATTGAGTTCAACCATAACCTGAATCTAGCACTAAACCATGTCCCTAAGAGCCTCAGCTATACATCTTTCAATCACCTTCAGGGATGGTGACTCCGCCACTTCCCTGGGCAGCCTGTTCCAGTGCTTTACAACCCTTCCCATGAAGAAATTGTTCCTAACAGCCAATCTGAACCTTGAACCTAATACAGACGTGCAAGACCAGGTCAGAGTGTGTGATGGGCTATGGTTCACCTCTTGCACATGCAGATTCGGGTCCAGCGAGCATGGGCTCTGTCCACATGGTGCCCAAGTCCTTTCCTGTGGACAGCAAGCCATACAAGCACAAGGTAGTGGTGATGTTAAGGGCAGGATTAGCACCATCTGTATTTGGTTGCTCAGAGACCTTTACCATCAGCCCTGAGAGAGCAGCTCCTTCTGCTGGTCACTCAAGACCGTTGAACTCTGCATCAGGATGGACTAACAGCTCTCTGCCGGTACATCCGTCTTTCCCATAGAAGGAGCCTGTATAGACGACCGGAGACCAAACTTTGAGAAAGCAGAATTTAGGTGACTGAAACCCTACCCCATAATGAATAACATCAACAACTTCTTTGCAAATGAGCAGTTTCAGCTTCAGTTAAGATTTGTTTCCAGGTTTCTGTTGTGCACTTCTCAAAAAGACCCTCTCTCTGCCTGGTATCTGACAGCAGCGACCAGTTTGCTTGGAGGAATCCCAGTCTGGGGAGAGCTCAGGTGCAGGGACTGAGCTGGGGAGAGTGAGAGACCTGCAGCACACAGGCTGCTTCCTGAAATCGGTGAATGAAATGTTTTCAAATGACAGAGTAGAAAATAGTAAATAAGGAATTTTTAAGTCAGAATAATCTTTTGAACCAAAATTTTGGGGAACTTTTGGAATTCGTTGTCATTTCCTTGAAAGCCTCTGCCATTGCTGGGGTGTTTTTAGCAAATATACTGGACTCTCTCAATTTCCCAAATGAAAACCAGGAGCAAAATGAGCCCTTTTGTTTCCATTGAAAACCATTGATCAGCCAGTCACCTTCACTGTTTACTCAGCTCAGCTGCCTGTGCTGTTTTATAGACAATACCCAGTTAAAATGTGACACACTAACTCCATATTAAGAGACAGCCAGAGCCACAATGAGCTCAACTTTGGCATCATAACAGTTACAATTCAGAGAACAACTTTTTTCCTATCCCAGTCAATAAATTAGTGGTAGAAACAGTGGTAACATGAAGTGGTAAAAATAGAGTCCCATAAATGCAAGTTTTCCTTGGTAAAAGCTAATAACTACTATTTTCTAAAATAACATATTAGTGCATACCAGCTCAGCAGAAATATAGGGAGTGTATTGACCCATTACAGGATCCCACCAACCCACATGAACAGAGATTTTCTGATCCATTTGGGCAAAAGTCTCCAGAAATAGACTCACCTTGAATCGCCTGGAGGTAGGTGCACTCAAGACACAAAGAATAATGGGGCTACAGTGAAACCCAAGTGCTCCAGCAACCCGAGGAGCCAAGTCATCGGTTGGAAATATCCACGCCAAGTCCTGCAGAGTGTGAAGGCAACATCAGCTTCAGACCCTGCTCTCCAAGGAGGGAAACATCACCCGGAGACTTTGCTGAACTGCAGCTGCGTTATCGCTCGGTGGTTTGAGGTTCATAATGACCATTTGGAGGGGCCAACAAAAACCAGCCTGGAGCCTGTATCTCTCCAGGGAACTCTAGCTTCTGCCCAAGGGTGTCTGGCTGAGCCATGGCTGGTGCCACTGGGTTAGTCCCAATGGGTGTTTCTCTCAGCAGATCTGGGGCTGCCCTTAGCTCTGCAAGGGTGACCTTGGGAACCTCATTCATGAAGGTTTGTTTGGGGCAATGGAATAGTAGTTGCAGTGAGTGTTGCTCCATCAGTGTTTATGGTACTGGAGATCCTGGGCTGGATGGAGAAGAGGGGCAGGGAGACCAATGGGAAATGTTTCTCATGCCCCAAGACAGGATATCTTCTTTTTTTCACTCTTGTGGAAGACTAGTCAGGGCAGCCTTAAAGGTGTTGTCTGGTGGTTGGACTGCCCCTTCCTCCTGCCTTGTCCAAAACAGATGGAAAAAAAATGGCCAAGGAAAGAAAGCTTATTTAAAAGCTTCACACATTGTCCCTGCCAAAAACAGTGTGTTAGGATTGCAACCAAATACAACCCATACACCTCAGGCGCTCAGAAACAATGACCTAAATTCCCTCAGTAGGAAGCCTTATATTTTCAGGAATCATTAAGAAAACACAAAGTGTAGATCAAAAATAATATTTTCCATGTAGCACAGAAACCACCTTAATTCTAACCTTGCCACAAGACCTCAGCAGAGGACCCAGTGGAGTGAGCAAAGAACAGAGTATGATGGAGCAGGGTGTTCACAGTGGGCTTCAGGTGGGGATGTCACCTGTGGTTGCAATGCCTCTAAAAAATAGTTTTTATACCCAAACCTAGGCATGGAGTTCATAACAGGGGAAAAAGCCAAGAAAACAAATGAAGGAAAGCTTTTATTTAAGTATTGTATAAAGTGCGGAACAAGTGAGACTGCTATAATAATAGCGTCTGATGAATACTACGACCGTAGACACAAGGACACTAAAAGGAAATATTAGCTTTTTAAAATTGAAATCAAAAAGCAGAAAACAGACTTGATAGTTATTGGATAATGCAGAGAACTTGGGAATCCACCTAGTACTTTGGAGCTATTAATTATTGCTTAATTAGAGCAAGGAGCATTTGCAGGATATGTGATAGCAGGTAATGGCTGATTCTCCTGAGAGACATAGATCTGGGTACAGAAATAGCAAGTTCCTTATACAAAGGCCAGCTGATTTTCTTGGGAAAGGAAGAACAGCGGCTGATCTAGTGTGTGTTCATCCATGGGATATATGTTCATGTGGTAGAACCACGCGAACATCCCTGTGGTGAACTGCACCAAACCCAGTGAATGGTTTAGAGAAATCAAGGGGAAAAGGAGGTGACCTGCAGGAGAAGGTCTGGTGCTGGCACTGAACTTACATCCCTGTGGAGGACAGACAAACCTTCCTTCATATTTGAGATGTCCTTTAGGGAAGCTGCCACCAAGAACCTGGACTTCTGTGTGGTCATCCCAATTTGGGGTGAAGTTCCCCGTGCTGGGTTAATGCTCTTGTCAGACAGGTCATAATCAGTTGATGCATTGTTTTTGATCAGCTTTCCATCCTTGATTTGGTAACCCTGGCCAATTTTGTAGATCTTCTTATTGGTCTCAGTCCGGTGGTGATGTGCTGCATGGTGAGGGGTTGCCATGGGATGAATCCAGCAAGAGCAGCAATCTTGGGTTCAGACTCATTCCTTCTCAGCTCTCAGCAACAGTGCAAGAGAAAATCCTTTCTGGACTGTCGTTGTGGGTGTTCTGGTGCCCACCTGGGCAGATGACAGCAGGTGATGCTGGGTGAGGTGGACATGGTACAGGCAAAAAAGTTGCTGTGGCTGGTCATGCGTGGCCCAAAGCTGCCCAGCAGACCTGAGACAAAGTGCGGGGCTCCAGGGGCCAGGCATCACACTGCACCCTGTACAGGCCATTTTGCATCTTTTATGATATGGTAATAATGTTAATATAACGACAGAAGCAGAAGATCGGATAAAAGACTGCAAGAGCGAATAAAACAATCTTTCATTTGGAGTCAGCCACAGCTATTCTCTAAGTCCCAATGTACAGAACCATTTGGATTGTGGCCCCCTCAAGGAGAGGGAAAATGATTTTTTGATATTCATCAAAAACCATCTGTTTAAAATGGGTTATCTCTTGTGTAGAAGTCAGACATTTGAGTTACGACAAAGCTTTGATTTGCCTTTTTGGAGTACATGTGTATACTTTTCCTACCGCTTTTTAGAATAAGAAAGTACAGCTTGCTTTGTCCCACCTGCGCTCTCTCTATCCATCACCTTTATCCCTTTAATAGACTTTTTTATAAACAATGATGTGTCCTATTACCATGGCTCCTGCTGACACTTACATGACTTGACTCCTGCTGTTCAGGAACAACTTCGAACTCCCAGCCAAATCTGTTCTCGGTTGTCTATACAGTTCTGTTCTTGTGCTATCATTGCTCTTTAGAAATCCCTTCCTTCCCTTCCCTAAAGTTTATTCTGCTCTTTAATTTATAAAGATCAATTGCTCTTCTTCCAGCCTGGCTTCACAAGCCAAGCTTTTCATCTGCTGGAGAATGGACACTTCATGCCCCTTTGTTGCACTTGCTCCAATTTCTGCTCACCTTTTTGAACTGCAGCTTTACGCTGTGTTTCAGATGAGGTCTGATCAACAGCTCGTACAGCAATATCAACATGCGAAGCCTCCTGTGGAAACACTTTATCTGTTATTGCCTCATACCTTTCAGAGCTTTCAGTTACCTCACAATACTGGCAACACAATGATTGTATTTGAGTATTTCTCTACTTCTCGTGCTTCCAGCTGGAAGCCCTATAATGTAGCAAAATTCTGGTACTAAGTCCACAAATGCATGACTTAAGTCCTTACTTGGGAATTTCATTACATTTCTACAACTCCAGTCCTCAAAGTCATCAGATTCTTCAGATCCTCCATGGAACCACCCTCACCTTCCCGTTCTGTGTCAGTAGTCATTTCATAACCTCACTCCTGCTTCCTCTGCCAAGGTCACCGAGTAGAAGATCAGTTTGATCTGGTCCCAGGTTGATTTCTGACACCTCACCGCTCCCCTCCCCAAGCCCCCAGCTCCCTTTTCAGCACAACGCCTGTGCATTTTTTCTAGCTAAGTCTGTAGTTCCTTACAATTCTTGCACTAATCCTCGTCTTTTCCAGCTTAAATAATAATTTCCCAGGAGTCTCTGTATCAAATACTTTACCGAGGTCCATGCAGATGAGATCTGCATTTCCTTTGTCTAGAGTATCTGGTCTCTAATTGAAAGAGGGTACTGGGTTAGTCTGTCTTGAGCTGCCTTGGGTAAATAGGTGTCCCTTTTCCTCCTGTTTTCTACCTGCATATCTATCAACTTTTTTTGAAATACGTTTCAAACTTCCATGTACTGTGGGGGTCAAACATCATCATTCCACACTGCCTTGTTCAGCACAGAAATTCAGTGTAATTACTGCTCTGATTCAGAGACAGGAATGTCCAGTTTAAAACTCTCATTTGTCAGCCTTTTCTAATCAGAAGTTATCTATTATCGTGGAGCTGTTACACCTCATTATTTTAAGCCTTGGTACAGCCTTACTGTCTTTCCTCATCCGTCTGTCATCCATAAACTCAACACCACCTTTTCCCTTCATATCCCATAACAGCATGACATGACGTGGTCCTCCTCCACTGTCGGCTCTCCTCATCCCTCCCATGGAGCCACCTTTGCTCCCATCCTCAGACCTCACCGCTCACTGTTCACATCCTTCCTGTGGTTGTTATTTGTGGAGTCACCTGGGAGTCTTCCCTACCCCTTCCTGCCTGCTCCATTGAGTTGCAAATTCCATGGTTTTGGACCTTTGACTTAAAGAAATCCCACACCTCCTCCACGCTTAACTCCCTGAGCATCTGTGTCCAGTTGACTTCCCCCCTAGTTTCTCCTAACTTGCCCTTTTTGAAACCAAAGCCCCACTTACAGGCTTAGTTGTTTTTTTCTTTTTCCTTCCCTTTAATTCAAACTGAATCAACCCCAATCTTGCAATCCAAGGTTATTTTCTATAACCAGCTCCTGTACAGAGTCTCCATACCTTGCCAAAACCACATCTAAAATAGCATCCACCTCCTATTGTTTCCATGACTAATTGATGAAGAAAGTGGTCACTGTTCCACCCAGGAATACCCGGCTCCTTCTGCTAATAGGACCATTTATCCTTCAATCTATAGCCTATAAGATTATGCTTCCTGCTGTGCTCTTGCTACCAGAATTTTCAGCTCTCAGAATTCTCTTTACAGAGATTCTTGGACGGATTTTATGTTGATGCTAGCTATGTAAGAAGATACATTTAAGGAGATCTACAAGAAGATCTACAATTGCTATCCTGTTTTCATACCAGAAAACTACTGAAAAGTATGTTCAAATTCATTTGAATAATCTGTCTCCCTATCGCAGCTTTGCAATGCGATAGATGGTGACAGATAAGCTTATCTACAAAGAAAATTCATTCGCTGATTATAAATTGTCATTTTAGACTCTGAAATGTAAAGTGCTTTTCCAGTAGAGTGCTTAAACTAAACATGCCTGTGCTTAAATCACTCGCCCATATTGTCTTGTGTTGGACACAGTCTCCAGGAGAACACACAGTATGTCAGTGCAGAAGGGCAGCGCACGGTTGGGCAGGAATCAGCCTCTGCTGCTCTTGTGTCTCTAAATATGACATTTATTAGCAGCAGTACCAGGGGAAGATAAAGTTCAGGTACAACGACCATGACTGTGTAATTTTAATAGACTCTTAATTTCAGTTTCCCCAGCTTAACACATTTTAAATGACACTTTATGGCCTAGTGATTTCTACAACCACAGAGTACAAAACAGAATTAGGTTGTTATTCCATGTTTGCTGAGCCTTGTGGTCTCAGGACCACGAAACAGGGACTGACATCTTTGTCATGGGACATCATCTGCCTATTCCCATGTTTTCTGGGGAAAGAAACAATATTTGAGGCAGATAGTGTGACAGTCTCTCTGCAAAGGGCTTGGCAGATGGATGGGTTGGATTTGTACCCAAAGGATGGAGTTGCGGGCATTTTCACAGGTGGTGCTGCCCACCCATCATCCCTGCACACCGGCACCTGTGGAAGAGAGAGGGACCCACAACACCTGGAAAAAAGCGTCACTTTTTGAAAACCTCAGATTGCCTTGGGACCACTAGAGGGAGGTGCCTGTGCTGATGCGAGCTGTAACTTCGAAGCGTTTGTAGATAACATGAAAACATCAAAAAGGAACGTGAATCAGTGTTACAGGGCTGACAAATGGCAAATGAAATATAAAATAAAAGCTGTCAGCTAGCAAATATGCTGCTGAGGGTATGGAGAGCTGTGGAAGGAGTTGCATGGGAGGGGAAGGCTGTGGCCCCAGCTCTGCTGCTGGGTGATGGTGGGGAAGGAGCTGGGGGTGTCTGTGCCTCAGGAGCAGATGGGAAGGGAGACGGATTTTAAGCAAAAAGGCGCCAAATCCCCAGAAATTGCTCTGCAAATTCCACTCTCTGTCAGGTGTCTGGTCTGGAGCATCAAGAGTCCACCAAACACCAGGTTTTTCCTGCCGTCATCCCCCAAGATCTCACAGCAAAGCTGTCCCCAAGGCTGCGGGGTGGCTGGTGGGGTGGGAGCTGTGAGCTGGCTACGCAGGGAGCAAACGAGTTGTTGGGTCAGGTCTGGTTTGTTCTCAGTTTGGGACGAAGGGGGAACCTCACTCTGCAGCGTGTGCGAGAAAATTATTTGGGCAATTGCTTTTCTCCCAGTCTTGAGGGCAGCAAAGCTGAGAAAAAAGAGGGCTGCAGTGAGATGGGCCAAGGAGAATTTGTTCGTGTCTGCTCTGGTGACCCTACTTTAGCAGGTGGGTTGGACTGGATGGTCTCCAGAGGTCCCTTCAACCCCAACCAGTCTGTGATTCTGTGTGGAGAACAAGTCTCATGTCTCAAAACTGCTGTGGGGAATTGTGCTGGTTTGACTAAAAGCAAGTTTTCTTCATGCATTTTCCTGTTGTGGCACCTGCCCCCCCGATTTTATCAAACTATACATACTCATGTGAGTTTACCTCTTCATGTACTTCACCCCCTCCAGCACGGGACAGTGTCACTGTCACCGTGCGTGCCCCGTGTGTGCCGGTGCAGGGATGGAAACACACTGCTGCTGACACGTGCTCCTTTGCCACATCCATCCGAGCAGCCCAGCCTTTCCTTGTCTGTCACCTTGTTATGTGGAATGTGCAGCAATTAGCATCTCAGACTTCTGACTGTTTCCTGGTTGTTGTGTTTTCTTTCATATATTATTCATTTTTCTTACTTGTATTAGATGTTCGCAAGTCTTCTGGCTTTGAGCTATGAAGAGAGCATTGGGCTGGAAATGCTTGATGGTGGTGACATCTTGGATTTTTTATGTTAGTGTTTGCTTGAGCAATTTTGTGTATGAAAGTGGAATCGACGAGCCAGAAAGAGAGGGGTGGGATCTGCAAACCAAGATCCATCACTGCTGTGAGTGCTCCTGGCTCCCACCGAAGAACAGTCCAGGAGCTGCTCCCAACCCGCCCTGTGCACCGGCTCCTTCCCACCCCAGGCCAGGTCTACCTGGGAGATGTAGGATGCTGAGGAAGAATGAGGCTTGAATGTTTTTAGATGATGAAGATTTTTTTCTTATACTTTCTGCAAGGTTACCATCCTAAAAGGCCCCTTGTAATGCAAAATACTCAAGCTTTGTTCACCCGAAGTACAAAAGACTGAGCTCTGTGTCCTGTGTCCTGTGGCATTGAATGAATTTGTTAATTAATTCTAAGTAGGTGGCTCTCACTTCTGCAAAATCCTTTTATCTATTCCTGAAGGTTCTATTAAAAAAATGGATAAATATATATTTTTTAAAGTATTCTAACTAGTTAGCTCATGTTTACTCACTCCTTAGCGTTTCCCAGAATCTCCATGTGAATGTGCATTTCCATCAGCACCCAAAATGAGCCTCTGTGAGGTGCTGGGGTGAAGTATTTTCTGGAGGAGGTTGACTGGATAGGCAGCACATCCAACCAGAATGGCTGAGAAGCACATTTCCAGTCTCAAATGCCAAAGCTAAGATAATATCAGAAGGAATATTAACAGCAAAGTCTCCAATATAACTTTAATTTGGAAACTGCCAGGCAGTGATTTCAAAATGCAGCGCCTAAAAAGATGTCTGCATTTCAGCATTTAAACAATGATTTTAAATTCAGTTCACACATCAATAACGTCCTTTGAACATAGGACCTGACATTTATTTCATCTGGAGTTGCAAGTGCTGAGCTCTTGTGGAAATAAGGACTCAAGAGCAGAGCTGTCCACAATTGCATTAAAAAATCTTGCTCTTAAATTTTTGAAACATACTACATGAGTTTTGAAGGGTCTGCCTTCAGTGCTAGACATATTCAATATTCCTTTAAAATCTGATTATGGCCCAAGCATCAACACCCTCTTGTTTCAAACAGAGATTGTCAGACAACAAAAAATTTTGAGGGCAATTCCTGGGGGGCGTTCTTGCTTTTGTCATAAGATTGAAAAGCCAAATTTCAGCAGGTTTTAGACGAAGGATTAGGAAATCAGAGATGGATAACTTGTCTAATTTTTCAGAAGAACCAAACCAAATTGCTGCACATGACCTGTCTGTACAACGTTTAATTTGATCAAAACAGGAGAAGAACACCCCTCCTCAAGCATTTTCTTTCAGTAATAGTATTGCTGGTATTTTTTGCTCTTCCAGCCATCCTTGGATAATATTGGAAGCACTGATACACCTATTATTATTTTAGTGATATCAGTGTTTTATCATATCACAGGGGTGGGTTTGTCCACTCTACTAAGATTTTGATTAATGTATTCAGGTCTGGTGAACTCTGTTGTTATGTCCCCGAAACCTCCCCTAGGAATAATCAATCCCCAGAGACAGCGATGGAAAAATGCAATGAGTCAGTCTCTATACATGGATTATAGAAACACCCACAAGGACTTTGCTTTGGTCAGATCTGTCATGAAGGAATAATTATTTCAAAGTGGATGAAATCATGCCATAGGGGATGGACTGAGATGCGAGACCGGGAATTTTTTTGCCAATCCACAGAAATTCAGACCTGTAGGGAATCATTTCTATAGTGATGGGCAGACTGACTGGCTGGTGCTACGCGACAGGTTTGGGAACAGCGAACTTCAGGGTTTTTTGAGGGAGATCAGTTTTATATCTACCACTTGTCCAGATGCATTTTATTACAGTTGCTTTGCAGCCATGTAGGAATTTTAAGTAGGATGGAGCCTGGAAGGACCTGGCAATGATAATTAATGTGGGAGCAGGGACTCATCTGCGTGAGAAAACAATAACAAAGTTAAAGCATTTCAGCTCTGTCTGTAGCAATCTGCAGGCTTGGGATAATTCTATTAAAAGGCCTAAAAAACCTTTGGCAATAGATGCTCTTTGTTACTGTATCCACACAAAAACAAAGGAGGAAGAGAAGCTGTCCTAAAAATAACAAAAACCAATAAAAATCTACATTTGCTTTTCTGATGGAAAATAGTAAAGATACCAAGAGAAATGTGTTGAAGATGTCCCTGCTCATGGCAGGGGGGTTGGACTAGATGACCCTTGAGGGTCCCTTCCAACCCAAACTAATCTTCTATGAAGCTTCAAAGGATCCTGTGCTGGAGGGCAGAGGAGGTGGGGCAACTAATGAGGACTTCTCTTGATGTTGTACAGCTTGGTGGGGCTCACAGCTTTGGTCCTTGCTCTACCTGATAGGTCCTGCACTGAACAAACTGGAAGTGGTTCCTGACCTGTTGGAATAGTAGCCATGTAAGAGGACATCACCTGATCTTTAGTTTCATGCAGGTCTTGCACTACCTCCCACCATCTGCAGAGTGAAAACCAACATGATGGAGAAGGTCAGCAACAGCTCAGACCCTGAAAATCCTCAAAATGGTGCAGCAGGGGATTCAGAGGCCACTTTCCTGTCTTTGGAAGAAGCCGAGAGGGGGAAAATCTACCCGTAACAAAATGGGTAGGTTTAGTTTAAGTCATGGCATAGGTCCACAGGCTCCATCAAGGAAGGTATGATGGTGAGGATGGACTCTCCTCTACTGGGGGAGCCCAAACCTTTTAATATTAATGATCATCAGGGTTTTGTACTCGGTGCAGACATGCCTGGAACTACAGAAACAGCTCCGGGGAGTTGCAAGGTGTACAAAATATTACATTAAAAAGTGTCCAAATTGGAATAATTTAAAGAGAGTTAAAAAAGGGTATTCAAGAATAGACTTGTTCTAAGTGTCTCCATGCTGATTTCACTGCCTCCAAATGTGAGGTACAGGTATTTGCGGAGTCATAAGTAGGTCAGTTATTTTTGTCACTCATTATTACTTGTGAAAAATGTGTGTAGCAAACGTACTAACATACAGTAGCAGCTGAATTTGGGACTCTAGCATTTCTTTTACACGTTTTTAGGATATGTCTACATGACACAATTTCCTGATTGCAATGTAAAGCCCGATTATTTGCAATGTCCAGCCTATTGGGACATGCCATACAAAACCCCATTTTGCTGTCACAGAACTGCCTCTGAAAATACCTCTCACTTTGCTGCACTGGGTTTCTCAAAGGAGTTGGATGCACCTGCTGAAGCTTGGCCCTGAGCTACAGGATTGTTTCTTTTGCTGTTATTTACAGAAATGTGTTCAGTCATACACAGCACACAGTACTCAGGCCCCTGGCAAGGCATCCGTGGTGTCATAGTAGGATACATCTCCTCTTGCTTCAAACATCTATGCTGGCTGCCCTCATAGTCAGCAGAGAGACTTGGGCACCCTCCAAGGGGAGCCCACCTTGTCTGGAGGTGGCAGCTGAACCTTCTCCAGTCAGCTTTTATGTCGCTATGGACTTGGCATCTCAGATACTACCTGTTAAGGAAGATGAATCTGGAGTCTACCAACATCAGCAGGGATATTTCCGGCAGCTGTTGGATGCCCTTGGTGTTCACTCTTTACAAAAACCCTGTTGTAGCCGCATGCTCTAGTTAGAGCATTAAGAAGCTCAAGTAGCCAAGTCCAGGAGTAGTTCCTGAACATCCACCCACTGCAGAGGCTCAGGTATGGCTGGAAAATTCACTCATGCCTTTAAAGTCAGGCTAGGTTGGGATGCAGGGCCTGGGGACAGCTCTTGGAAGAGCCCTAAGCTGGTGGCACAGCTGAGCATGTCAGGTCGCTGAGGGGCAACCGAGGGCTCATCACCTCATCACTGAAGGATGATGGCTGTGGGGAGACGAGGTGCTGCCACCTGAATGTCTGAAGAGCAAACGGGGACAGACCAGTTTGCAAGGCTGTCCCTGAGGTGTGTGGGCGGTCCCGGGGTAAAAATGAAATTCTGGGCCGAGTGGTGCGGTGTGTTGAGTTGGGCACCTGGGTAGGGCAAAACTAAAATGGCAGCTACACAGATCCAAGATAAAACAACTCCCTTTGGAAAGCTGCTGAATACGCCAACTCATGCTCTTTGTTTCTGCTTCTTCCCAAATGTTGGTCATCTCTCACATCCTGCCTTGAAGGGGGAACTATGTATCTGTTCACAGCCAGGAAAGAAGATTTTTGCTCTTTTCTTTACTTTCTTTTAAATTACAGTGGATAACAAATGTGTCTCTTTGGTTGGAACATCCTGACAGAGAACTCCCTCTTGCTCTCTGACTGCATTGGCTTCCAGCATTGCCAGCTGCGGCTGATACGTGAAATATTGCAGCAAGGACAGAGTCACTTTTGGGCACAAAATACACATAAAGCTCCTGGAAACACCTGTGGAAGGTCAGGTCAGCCCCACGGGGCTTTGCTGGCATCCCCCTCATGCCCTTTGGGGTGCGCATGGGTGATGTGTTCCTGCACCGATGTCTCTGTTTGCACTTAGAAATGTCAGTAGCAATCTAGATGTTCTGTTGGTGTTTCTGCTCCTGAGCTGGCAATGGTCACTACAGTTCAAAAGGAAATTTTAGATATTTTCCAGGTAAAAAAAAGAACTATTTTTTCCTCACTTCCTCATTTTGGATAATCTCTTGGAGCTTTTCTTCTTCCTTGGGGAAAAAAGGGAAAAAGAAAAAAAAAAAAATTTTTTTCTACTTCTTCCACTGTAGACTCTGTTAAAATTCCGGCCTCAAGGCTAAATTGTGACATTGAGTCCCCCGGAGTCATTGTTTATTGCATTTTCTTTCAGTATTTTAAAATTTCATGTCATCCGACTTCACAGAATGTTCTTCGGTGTTCCAAATATGAAAATGACGAATCAAAAAATTACTTCTTTCAGCTAGTGGATTCATTATTTGCCATTACCATACCTAGACCCCACTTTTTTTGTCTCATTCAAAACTTAATACTCCAGGTCTTTGAAGTCTCTCTTCACAAGAGAGACCTTCTCTTTCTGTAATACCTGCTTTGAGATGCAGTTCTGCTATTCAGAGCTGCCTAAGGGTGATCCTCAAAGATGTCTAAACATCTGAATTCCACAGAAATTGAAGAGAATGAGCTTTCTAAATCCTTTGGAAAAGCTGGGGCTTGTACTTCTACATCAGGTGCATTTGAAAGCCCAGCTCTGGGCAGAACTGAATGCAGCTGCAGGGATGACATGCATACAATCTGGACAATGGTCTCAGGATGTATTTGGAGTTTTTTCTTTCACTTGTTCCAAAAAAAATCAGTCAAAATGCATTTATAGAAAATTTTTCGGTCGATTTGGACATACTTTCAAAGTGATTCTGTAATTTCATTGTAGCAGTTGTGCATGAACAATACTTTGAAATATTCCCTCGCTTACAAATCAGGAAAGTTGACCAAAACCAGAGAAATCACACACAAGATCATGATACTCACCAGGCAAACAAGACATTTGCTGTTGAGCAAGTAAACATTTGTAAACAATCCTGAGCACCAACTGCCATGTTACGACACTGACCTGTGCCCAGTTACCCGTGCTGCAATTTCCCATCCTCCTTGAATAAGTTTTCCACCTCCCAAACCTCCCCTTTCCTGTTTAGACCATTCCACTCCTCTGATTTGACTTTTTATAAGTCTGAGGCAGAGAAGTTTACCTCACTTTTAAAACTTGGACTCTGTTAAGGTCAGTGGTAGTACAGTACCAGCAAGAACTGGATTTGGCTACGTACATATAGGTATGTATATCTATATGTATGTATTTCACAGCTCAAGGAGAACCCAAATTACTGTGTGTCCCAACCAGTGGTAACCAATTCCCAGTTAAACCAACACAGGCAATCAAAAACATAGAAAAAAAAAAAGCACACCTACAGTGCTCCTCTAAGAATATGTTTAGACAAAGCCAGAGGTGCAGGACACGACCTGCACAAGAAAGAAAACCTGGAGTTGCTTTGTCCAAGCAGGAAAGCACCACTCTTAATTATGTAGTAATCCTGTGACTGGGTCCTAGGAAACCTATGCAAAGGTACAGCTTTCTGAACGCTATGGTGAACCCCTGCTTCCACAGAGACATTAGCTCAAAGCTGGAAATCACATTTGAAAGGGTGGGGAGGTGCAGTTGAATAAAGGAATAATTTTTACATAAAAACTTCCCTCTTCCTCTTTTTTGCCATTTTTTTTCTGTGGCTTTTGCTTTCCAAAAGTGGCAAGTGGCAGGTGGCAAAATCTCTGCCCACCAAGGACGCCCTCTTGACCAGGAGCTCTGTGCATGTGTGATGAGTTGGCGACTGAGAACGTCCCCAGGGAAGGGACCAGCGCTGCTGCGAGGACCCTGCACTGAGTGGAGGGTGAGTGGAGAAAATGACTCACCTGGGCCCTCACTCATTGACCCCCTGAGTCCACAGCAGGGCTGACGAATGGAGGAGAAGCTCTTGTGGACCTTCTGCGTGTTACACAGTCCCCACCCACGTTCCTGGATCAGGGGAGGTGGAGGACTGGAATTATGCAGTGAAAGATTATTTTGTGAAATATCCACTACTGGGACCAAAAGGTAAAACTAAACAGCCATGTTCAGAAAGTAGCTAGAAACATTCTGAATTTTGGACACGTTATTACCCCAATTTGTCAGCCTCACCTCCATCCCTGGGAAAGTGATGGAACACCTTATCCTTGGTGCCATCTGAAGACATATCAAGGATAAGAGGGTCATCAGGGACAGTCAACATGGCTTCACCAAGGGGAAGTCGTGCTTGACCAACCTCATAGCCTTTTATGAAGACGTAACAAGGTGGATTGACGATGGCAGAGCAGTGGATGTGGTCTACCTTGACTTCAATAAAGCATTTGACACCGTCTCCCACAGCATCCTCACAGCTAAAGTGAGGAACCGTGGTCTGGATGATCGGGCAGTGAGGTGGACCGTGAACTGGCTGAAGGAAAGAAGCCAGAGAGTCGTGGTCAATGGGGCAGAGTCCGGTTGGAGGCCTGTATCTAGTGGAGTGCCTCAAGGGTCAGTTCTGGGACCAGTACTATTCAATATATTCATCAACGACTTGGATGAGGGAATTGAGTGTACTATCAGCAAGTTTGCTGGTGACACCAATCTGGGAGGAGTGGCTGACACGCCAGAGGGCTGTGCTGCCATCCAGCGAGATCTGGACAGGCTAGAGAGTTGGGTGGGGAAAAATTTAATGAAATATAACAAGGGAAAATGTAGAGTCTTGCATCTGGGCAGGAACAACCCCAGGTTCCAGTATAGGTTGGGGAACGACCTGTTAGAGAGCAGTGTAGGGGAAAGGGACCTGGGAGTCCTGGGGACAGCAGGGTGACCATGAGCCAGCACTGGGCCCTTGTGGCCAGGAAGGCCAATGGGACCTGGGGGGGATTAGAAGGGGGGTGGTCAGTAGGTCAGAGAGGTTCTCCTGCCCCTCTGCTCTGCCCTGGTGAGACCGCATCTGGAATATTGTGTCCAGTTCTGGGCCCCTCAGTTCCAGCAGGACAGGGAACTGCTGGAGAGAGTCCAGCGCAGCCACGAAGATGCTGCAGGGAGTGGAGCATCTCCCGTGTGAGGAAAGGCTGAGGAGCTGGGGCTCTTGAGCTTGGAGAAGAGGAGACTGAGGGGTGACCTCATCAATGTTTATAAATATATAAAGGGTGGGTGTCAGGAGGATGGAGCCAGGCTCTTCTCTGTGACAACCAACAGTAAGACAAGGGGTAATGGGTTCAAGCTGGAACACAAGAGGTTCCACTTAAATTTGAGAAGAAACTTCTTCTCAGTGAGGGTGACGGAACACTGGCCCAGGCTGCCCAGGGAGGTTTTGGATTCTCCTTCTCTGGAGACATTCAAACCCGCCTGGACGCCTTCCTGTGTAACCTCATCTGGGTGTTCCTGCTCCGGCGGGGGGATTGCACTGGATGATCTTTTGAGGTCCCTTCCAACCCCTGACATTCTGTGATTCTGTGATCCTGTAATTTAGTGTCCTCAGCCACTGAGTGGGCTGAAACTTCATGTTGGGGCTGTTGGGCTTGCAGTGTTTAAAGGAAGGAAAAACCTGACTTGAATCTGTATTATGCTACAGCTTTTAGAAATAAAACCAGAACAGACTAATTCCAGACATCATTCCTTGTTTTCAAATCGAGCTTTTCTTTGCCGCAGCCTTACAAACCATTTTTAATAACTGAGATGAAACATCAGACTGCAACCTATCACATCACATTGCATCAGTCAGATTGTGTTACATCCAATAATAAACTGCCGCAACTGATGTTACCCAACATGACAAGCCAAATATAAACCTAGAGCTGGAGAATTCAAAGAAAAGTGCAGTTTTGATAAGCCAAGATCTTAAAAATATCTGAGCTGCTTTTGATGGTGATTCTTAGATTTATTCTGAAGTCTAAAACCCTTGGAGAAATTGGACTGGCTGTGAGCAGGCATATTTTTCTAGGCAGTTTTGAGGATTTGTGTCCTATAATTACTTTAAAAATAAACTTCAGCTACTGTTTCTACAGAAACAGCACTTCCTTGCGTGAAGCGGGAAGTGGAGGAACAAGGCAACCAGGATCTAGAGCTCTCTCTTGAAATTTAGGGTGACAATTGTATCTTGTCTTTACTAAGCCAAATATCCAGTTTCAGGATGCTCCAGGCTAGTGGTAGATGCCTGTCACAAGAAGAATGGGTGAAAATGTATGGAAAAATCTGAGCATTTCTGACTTTTCATTCTCATGCAGTTCAGTTAGAAATTTAGTTGTATGGGAATTGTTACTAAAGGGAAGAAAATCTCATCAATCAAGCCAGAACCACTTTTTTGGGGTGAAATGTTTTGGTGATTTTGCATTTGGAGAACTTTGTTGTTTTAGGATATACAAAGGACACAGAAAATATATTTTGGTTTTAGACAGAGTGCAATAAAAAGACAAAATCCTTCCACTTGAAACTGAAATAAAACCTCAGTCCTAATTCTTTCACAAGAAATAGCATGATCTTGTTTTTCTACATCCACTGTATTTTAAGGGTGCGCACAGCAGGTACTAACAGGAGGACAAATGACAGGGTCAGATCTGTGTCTAGTTCAGTACAGTCATTTCCAAAACCTATATGCCTTGGAATGGTTTAGCCCAATTTGCTCTTAGTTACTTTTGGTCTGGTTTAGTTCCATATTTTGTCATGGCTAAAAAACTCTGTACTCTGTAGCAGCACCATGGTACAACCAGGAATAATCCCATACCTAGTAGGCATCAAGAGTAGCATTTCAAAAGTATCTACTTTTGCGAACACCTTTCCACCTGCATTTGAGAGATGCTTATGCATTCAGGATGTAGATATTTGCTCATTATTACCCATTAAGGCCACTATCTAAGAGTCTAAATCTCATTAGCAATGCGTTCTGGTCTTTCTGACTGGCAGATCAACAAGGATCACCAGCTGTCACAACATTGTCATGATTTTGAGCTGTGAAAAAGTCATGAGATGACCCAATTCTGTTGGTAAGTCCTGTTTTGGGTCAAAAACTCACAGCGGCTTTCACACAGCATGGTTGAAAGTCTGGGTGATAAGGCCATAAGAATTATACATAACAATTCATGAGTCATTCAAAGGAAAAATCATATTAAAGCTCAAAGTATTTTACTGCTAAAACGAAACAAAAATTGGAATCCCCCAAATTTTGAAATATCTCAGTCTGTTTACTGGATGTTTTGATATTAAACAAAACTCTATCAAGTTGCATCTACTCTTAATATTTCTGTGTTCATGGGGATAAAAATCACACATAGTATATCCACTGTTTCTTACTCCTTTTGCTTTATTTCACACAAAAAGAGAAAAGAGATTGATAGAGCTGAAATGTGAAGCCAATCTCAGGGGATTAGTTTCATTTCACTTAGTTTCCTGTAAAGCTTCTGGATTTACAGTTATTTTTAAAGAAAAACTAAAGTGAAGGTTGAAAGCCATTAGCAATAACTCACTTGGATTTTAACTCATTCTGATGTTTACTGATTTTGATTTTAATGTACTCTGATATTCTTATGCCATTTGTTGGCATGTTTCCCCATATTCAAGAAGCTGAATTGTTCTTATTTGCAATACTGCAAGCAAGAAGGAATACAGAGTACCAGACCCAGAAAATCACCGAATTCCTTAAGATTTAATCTGTCCGTTAAATTTATTTTGATAAAGATTTTGGCTTAAGCCCTTCAGAAATTTTGTCTTCATCCCGTCTGATACAAATGCCTCCAAATTCATTCAAGAGTTTCTTGAAGGCCATAAAATCACACTGAAAAGCCACAATGACCAGAAGCATTTTCTCATTTGGTGTAACCACGAAGGTGAGGAGCAGGTACCAACCTGCCAGGCGCTGATGCCGCTGCTGCTGTGGGCTGTGTGTGGCTGCAGGGTCTCCAGTTGTCCCGCGTCCAGGTGGCACTGTTCGGATGGCAGCACATCAAGTCACAGAGCAAGAAGAGAGTTGTGAGATGCCATCTTCAGTGGGAGGTGGCAGGAATTGGTGTTCAGCACAGGAGGTTTGTCGAAACCCTATAAACCCAGTTTGTAAAATAATGGTGCAGGTAACTGAAGCTGTGGGTGCTCACCAGTTTCACCAGGAGCAGAGGATGGGTGGGTTGTGTCAAGCGCTTTGACTCCAGACCATGTGCAGCCGGAGGGTAATTCCTGGCACTGTTAATGAAAACACTGAGCATTAGAAACCCGCGGGTCTTGTCAGGCACTGTGAACAGCAACGATCTCTTCCATCCCTTACACAAAATGTACCAGAAAGCTCAGAGGATCCTCAGCTGCAGGGCTGACAAACAACGCACACTCAGCATTGCCCTGCCGGGGAAGATATTTTCAGCCGGCAAAAATGCTGACAATGTTAATGTGAGGCCAAAAGGTCCCCAGACAAATCCCCACTGGTGTCCCCGTTGGATTACCTGGGTAAGGGCCTGTGCTTCAGATGCTGCGATCACACAAGAGTTTGGTATTTCAAGGGAGCTCAAGGCTTCTTCCGCTGCCTTACTGGTGTGTCTCGGGCTGGTTCCACAGCTCTGGTCCAGCGGAGGGGCGGAAGGATTTGCTTTTTCTTACTGACAGAAGGGTTTGGCAGGGCTGTTCATGGCACCACATTTCCCCCGCTGCATCATCCGAAGCGGTTCCTCCAGCACAGACCCTGCCCAGCTCTCCCACGGGTCTTCTCCAGGTCTGACAGTGTTCGAGAAGAGACCGGTCAACACCCTCAGACACATGGTGTGAACTGTGGAGTTGACACATGCAGAGACGGGAGTTGGACTCAATGATCCTCGTGGGTCCCTTCCAACTCAGGACATTCTGTGATTCTATGCCCACACCCAGCAACTTCTCCACCGCGTGTAGGAGGTGAGGGAAGTGTGTGGACGCACGTACATGCCCAACACACACCCTTCCAGACACCACCACTGGGTCTGTCAGACATAGAATAGTAAAATATATTCCCAACACACCTATTTGCACAAGCACACGTGTGAGTGCACGCCCACCCACCGTATTTCCACCTACTGACCCATTCCCAGCCAAAATCCCCCAGTTGTCCTCACAGGGAGTAAACTCAAGCCTACAAGGCATCCAGACTTCCCTGGACAGATCCTCAATTTCTGCTTGCAATCACCATTGATCTTCCAGCCAGGGGAAGCTATACTTTTCCTTCAACCATATAAAAAGCTATCATCAAAAAAATGAGTGCACTTCTGGTTGGAAAGACCTTATTCAATTCCTCTTACACACCTGGCATTTCCAATAGATTTCACCAGGATAAGAGTGGAGTTTTACTCTCATCAACATTTCTTTCATGTGGTGGCATTCAAAGTATACTTCTGAAATCCACCGCTGTGCATGAGGCTGGGAGAGGAGTGAGCACTTCAGGAGTCAGGATTAGTAATTGTGAGATGTTGGAGGAGGAGCATCAGCATCTTGGAGGGAATCCAGAAAAAAACAGTAAAAATGACAAAATATTGGAAAGGGTGACCTCTGAGGACAGGTTAAGATAATTTGGTTTCTGTAGTCTAGAGAAATTGGACAGTCAATCATTTCTTATGGCTGCTTTGGAGCAATTTGTAGGAAAAAAATGTTATGCTGTCTTTACAATATGATATTGGGATGGTTTTGAATTTGACTAGAATATCTAGAAGAGTTGTAGAACATCTTTTGTTGTAATACAGAGGTGTGGGGGAGCAGGGCAGTGCACACTTGGTCAGAACGCGCCAGCTGAGGTGGCATCTGCAGGACCCAGCTCTTAGGAGTGGGAGGACGTGTCCTGACTTGCACTGTGCTTCAGGAAATTGGGACCAAGGACATGCACATCAACACCAGTAGCTTGTCATTGGCCAAAGGTGATTTTCCAAGGGGACAGTCCTGGCTTGTAGACATGAGAAGATGACAGAACCACCACTTTCTCCTGTGGCTAGCTCCAGTAGTTTATGTGCCTCACAGTTAGAAACTTGAGCTTTATTTCTCATTTCAGTTAAGCCTGGTTTCATCTTCCAGCCACTGCTTCAAGCTGCACCTTTGTCTTCCAGGTTAGGAACCCCTTGCTCTTGCTACATAGGGCACCTCCCCACAAACAGCACAGTTAAGTCACTTCACCATCTTTTATAAACCAAGACCACAAATCCTACTGGACACATTTATCTTAGATGTTGTTCCTCACTGCATCTCATATTTCATTAAAGGAACCGATAACATTAAACACAAAAACCCAAAGTTGAAACAAAAATTTGAGCTATCAAAGCTGTTAGACTGTAAATGTTTGGACCTTCGGCTGTCACTACCTGTAACTACTTACCATGAACCTTGTCCTTCCGCCATTTCCAGGCTATCATGGCCACTACATCACTGTTACCTTCCAAGACTGCTTGGTGTTAGTGATCCTTTTAACACACACTGATATCCCTGGGTGCAGTGCTTTTTCCAAATGCCACGCAGCACTGCAAGCAGTGTCTATGATTTGAGCTGTGATCTCGCCTGATGGGAGAGCAGCATAACCAAAACAGAAACTAAGCTGCGAAGTCTGCTTGGAAACTTAGCGAAATACTCCTAAGTCTTCCAAGCTGAGCTTCACTGCCTACTCTTCATCTGCTTAATTCAAATTAGCTTAGCCTGGACTACATCACCTTCATTGCTCCCCTGGGTTGCAATGTAGACACTGGCACACAGTGCTCCATCCATTATGCCAGCTGCAATCACATCTGTAATGCAAGAAAAGGAGGATATCAGGTTTGTTTGAAATGGTCTATTTTTCCATAGAACCCTGTTGATTGGCATTTGCCATTTGCTAGCTCTACTTTCAGTAGCAGCTGGACCTGATTCTGCCTTTTCCATTATTTTGCCAGGACTGGTGTTGGTTTGCAGTTTCCTCAGGTATCCTTCTTGACCTCTTGGCATACAATTACCATGACTGTTTTCTAGATTTTTCCCTTGAACTCCCAGATGAGTCAAAAATGAATGTCTGTAAGCCACAGATCTCAGTCAGCTTTCTCAAGGCTTTTGGTACAAGCCACCCAAGGCTGTTTATCTTAAAATTTTCTTGCACAGCAGATATAGCATAATGTTTTATCTCTGGTTACTGATGATCTTGTAAATACTTCATTGACTTTATGGGGGAAAAATACATCAACCTCCTTCTTTCCAAGCACATAACAAATATTTATTGCATATAGCCATTCCCATTTTTAAATATCCTCTTGACAATAAATAACTACCAAAGTAATACATTTTTTTTAAAGTACCGCTGCTGGGCAGTCTGCTGGAAAATAGGCACGTGTGTGGTTGTCTCCAGGCAGTGTGGATGCAATTAGCACCTCTTCTTTTTGAGATGTCCAGATTGCTGAGGCATTTCTTGCAGAGAATACAAAGCTGTGTCCTAAGTCTATCCCACAGCCTCATGCAATGGTAGAAATACTCTCTAGTGTGCTATCACCGCCGTACCGCCCTGCCTGGGGTTATTGTCTGCAGCATTGATTGCTGGAGACAGAGGAGGATACCAGGATGCAGCATCTAATATCAATAAAGAATAAACAGCAAGTCTGCCAAAAAAAAATGAAAAAAATTGTGCCAGGCAAACCTGATGGCTTTTATTTTGTTGTGTGGTGGACTTGTTCTGGTTCTGTGGGGCTTTTTTGCTAGGTAAATGAATCTTTTTCAAGCTTTTTATAGCGAAGGTCATAACACAAAATGTTCAAGACAAGGCTTCTCCATACTGGAGTGATCTGATAAACTCAGGGAAGAAAAACAAAAAATTGGGGGGGTGAATGTTTGGAGGGATTTGCTCTTGGGGAAAGAATGAAACTACTAACTTCATTAAAATACTTAAATGAATACAGTAGTATTACAGTCTAGATTCTCAATGTGTGATTCCAAACATGACTAGTGAAATCAGCTACAGAATCAAAGTTTTGTAGATTTACATCATCAGCCTCCCACAGATAAGAGACAATGCGATTGAGTGCCGCTCTCCTGAAATATCGTTTAAATGATCTCCTGCACAATTCTCTGCTCAGATTTTGGCAGCAGACCAGAACTTGGATTTGACATAAAAGACAGCATAATACAATGGCTTTTCCCAGCTTGAAAAGCCAATTGGATGAGACAGACTTTTGTCTAATTGGTGTGAGAGTGAGGGTGCACAAAAGATATCAGACAATACTGATATAAGATACACCAGATGTTTGATTTCTGACTCCTTTCTCCCCATTGCATAGCCAGGATGCTGCACCCTCTGCTAGCGGTGGTTTTTCCGCAACAGCTCTAGAGAAAGCGCATTCAGGTGCCACGCTGAACTGTGCTGACCGAGATGTCTACTCTGCAGATGAACAAATCCACAAACTTTCACCTAACCTGCAGATTCTCCAGCCCTGGTCTATAGAACTGAGTCTAGCTCTGACTAGAAAGGGATTAAAACTGTCCTTCTATAGGCACAATCAGGCGCCCTCTGGAGTTCCATCCATAGTTCCCAGTGTCTAGGATCATACAGTATGTGCAGTCAGAGGCTCCACCAGGTCAAAATGAAGAGGTTTACATGCTTGTGTGAATACCATAATCAGTTTTAACCTTGCTCTGTCACTGTGGCATGAATAGCAGATGCTCGAATTATCATGACGAAAGGGGAAACCCATTCAAGAGTCTGTAAAAGTTGCACCAATTTAACCAAAACCTTAAAAAATTTTATCTTTCATTGGCAGAGTCAATTCAACATGCAAGTAAACCCACTGATAACAGGGGCTGAGCCATGCTGGGGCAAGGATAAGGTGTTACTTCAGAGATGGTATTTGGGAGCTTCACTCACCTTGAACAAGTAACAAGTGTCCTCTGGTACAGCCATCCTGATGTGACGGAGGTGAGGACAAGACCTGTTTGGTTGTGTCTCAGAGTTGTCCTGCTGGTGTCATAAACAAAAAATACGTGACGTTACCCGTTCACAGAAGAAATCCGAGCATTTGGTTTTGTTCCAATTCAGAATACGAACAAAATGTTGAAACATCAAACGAGCTGGAAATTTTGGCCAGCTGTGAGGGGGAGCTCCTGCTGGTTCAGCCCAGCCTGCAAGCAGAACCATAGACGTGGTGCCAAGAAAAAGACGCAATTAGTGAGAAGTATTTCATCTTTTGGTGAATCTGAGGATGTCCTCCTGCTGCATGCAGGATGGTGAGGACATCTGCCATAAAGTAACACAGCTGGAATGACAGTGTCTGTCTCCAAGGTTTAGCAAGTCAGAAAAGGGAAATTCCTGCCTTGACCCATGAACAGTTCTGTACCTCACCTTTTAATTCAAGCCAGTTTTGTACTTCAGTCTCTGTCCTGCTGTGAGGAAAGACTGAAGCTGCCACTCCCAAACTTATCACATCCAAAGAGCTGGATCCATCCTGGTTTCAACTTTCCCTTCCTCTCACCCAACTGCCCTCTGACCGAGTGCAATGTGAAGGAGCAACAAGGAAATTATTGGTTTTGGGAGCATATTCACCTGATGTTCCTTTAAAATACACAGAAATTGTACAGTGATTAATGTCAGTGATCAACACCAAATGAAGATAAAGAACTTGCTCAAATACAGTGTTTCTACCTCTGACATTGACAATAACTTAAAGAAGTGTACATATGCATTACACTTGATGAGCCGTGATCTTCAAGGTACTTATTTTGGATGGACCTTGGTCTAATCCATTTCTGTTGTGAATTATCAAACTTTACCTTTTCCTTGCTGTCATCTTGTTGGTCTGTTTGTGACTGACGCTCAGCCCATGGTTCATAAGATTCCTCCTGGGCCTGCTGCTATGGGGAACACTCAGCCCACGTTTTGCTATTTCTATCTAAATGATCCCTTGTCGAGATGATCACCTTAATCATAATTGCAGGAGTACCTAATGCCTTGTGAAACACTGAAATAAATGGGAATTGCAAGTTCCTGTGGTGCCTCTGACCTCCATGAGCTCTGGAAAGCAAGAGGAGGTGAGAGAGGCTTTGGAATAGAGGAGAAGCACCAGAAGGGCCTTTTGGAGCATCTCTGCCCCATATGAAGTCTTCCTGTCCTTTGACCCCAACAGACCTCAGGATTAGCCCTTCTTGGCCTTCCTTTAGGCAAGGGAGTTGGACTAGCTGGGCTGCAGAGATCCTTCCAACCTCAGTGAATCTGTGATCCTGTTGTCCTGTATACTTGCTCTCTTTAGCTCTCTTCGTCCTGTTCTTTCTTATCCTGCCTCCTGGCACAACCGAGCTAATATGCTGAGATCAAGCTATCAGGCTGCTCTAAGACCCATCCTCCATTTGTAAAATGAGCATAATAAGTGTCTTCTGCATGGCAGGAGAAGGTTAGTTCGTTACAACAGTGTCCAACACGTGGTAAATCACCTGCCTCTATATCCAAATGTGTAGTAACAGCTCATGCAAAGCACTGAGTTGGCACTAAACACTTTGCTAGTTCAATTTTCTTGGAGACTGTTTACAGGGGAATTTTACCCTAGCAGGCTTTCTGCCTGATCTGTTATCACCCGTCCCGCAGTCAGCAGAAAGTCAGCACTAGCACAGCATCACGTGGGCTGGTTAATCCAACAGGAATGTGATCAACACTCAGACTTGATCTGGACCAAGCTTGTAACGAACGGTGAGCTGAGACTGCATGGCTCACACTACTAGACACAGCCTGGGAAACATTACTTGCCTTGAAATTCAATTAGGATAAACCTATTTTTTAACTAAAATATGGACATTAGGAAAGCCATCAAACAGACAATTATCAACAAACATCCTGCAGCCACATCCCATTACTTCAAATGTTCACCATCTTAGGACAAGGTCCTGTCCAAACGCTGCTGGCAGAAAGTCCGATCAGCCCACGGGGCACCCGCGGTTTGTCCCTATCAGCTGTTACAAAAACCTTCCTGTCACCAAGTCATGTGGGCAGATCCACCACCCTGATCTCTGCAAACAAGATAAAAGCTCATCTTCTCAGAGTGCCCCTTTAGTGCACAGGCGAATTTGCCAATGTCCTGTAGAGACACAAAAATAAATAAAAAATAAAAAAGCGAGTCGCAAACCCATCCGCAGCAGTTGGGGCTGGAAGGATGGCTGAATGCTTTGCTTCTCCTGTGAAGTGCTGTCAGTTCCCACTGAGGCTGGAATCTCAAATAAAGTGAACTAGTTTCTCCTGTCTGGAAACATCCCAGGACTTCCAAGTAATCTGGTGTCATGTTGCCAGCAGAATTGGGCAAATGATTTATTCCACAGTTTTGGTCTCTTTTTTTCCTCTTGCAACATCTGCGAGCAGTTCAGGATGTCTTCACATATATTGCCTGATCAGATTTCTTCAGTGAAATGATGGCAGGGCTTCTTTTCCAGCCTGTGATCATTCTGCGAGGAAAATCAGACTTCTGCCTTATTGTGAGCTGTGTTGCAGTTTCTATTCCCGTACAGTTTCCTGACACCCTCAGAGGCTGAATTAAGATCCTTTAGAGGTTACCCTGAGTACGCCAGGGCAATACGTGCTGGGATTTCGGTTGCTTAATGTATGTAACTCACAGTTGCTCAGAGCAAGAGGAACAGTTTTCTTGGCTGAGCCAAATACTGTCACAGTTCCCCTTGTCCCATTTGGGACGCGTGGATGGTGTGTACCCAACCCGAAGAGTGAAAGTCCAGGGCTGCAAACGCACTGGGGCTCCAGACACCTGCTCAAGCCCATAAAGTCCCACTGAAATATTTGAGGAACTGAGATAGACTTGGTGGACTTGGCCCAACCATCCATCCAATAAACTTAAAAAGTTACAGCATTGTCTACCTCATGACTCCAGGAAAAGAAAGAAAAAGAAAAAAAAAAAAAAAGAAAAAAGTCAGAAGCTCGCTGAGGAGATTTAATGAGTCTGTGATGTGAAGTGAGGGACAATGCATGTGGACAAGTGAATGTTAAATCTGTGTACGAGGTGGGGGGAAGCGGTGGAGGCAGCTGGAGGTTGTGAGTCCTAGCTCAGGAGACTTCAGACTTCAGAACAAACTAGAAAGAAAGAAATATTAAAGGTGTGGTGGAAAATTGGATTCCATGCAACAAGGCAATTGCCTTAAAAATAATTCGATCTACTCTTTAAATGCTTGGTGTATCAGACAGTAAGTTGCAGCGAACTGTTTTAGAAATATATTTCACTGAAAAAAAAATCATACAGTGCAGATAAGTGTTTCCCTCTTGGCAGACAGCTAAAGAAAATTCACTAAACAAAGAACAGAGAGTGGCCTAGCAATAAATGTAATCCAAGTGAACAGGTTTAAGGCAGAAACCAACAATAACTGCAGGCAGCAATGCCTAAATGTGCTGACACTTCCCATTATGAGACTCGGTTTTCACTTTTTGATAACTTTGCTACTTCAATTCACTTGGGCTGCAGCTCTCCCAAACAGACTGTGCTTCAGACTGGGTTTGAAAAATTGCTACTATGGATCAAGGCTAGAGGTAAGGTCTTTATGAATTTATTAGCCCTGACTCTGACAGCAGCACATATGAGAATGACTCCATGTTCTTTTCTTCCAAAATGTTTTAAAAATCAGGAGGCTCATCCAAACATTACATTAAAAGAAAAGTGAGGCTTTAAGGGGAAGCACCAAAGAATTTACAAATGGCAGTGAGGAGGTTGCCCTGATCTGTTGGCCACATGGCTGAAGAGCCTCAGCTTGCCTGCCAGGTAGGACAATTTTGTAATATCATTGCAAGAAGTCAAGAGATTATAATACCATATAATACCAGATTTTCCATTTCAGCCTGGGAGAGAAAAGATCTGTAAAAATATGACTTCCATATTACAATTTCATTTGAAGTATTTATTGCTGTTTGTGCATAGCTTCAGCAGTGGAGACAATCTCCCATTTCAGGTTTGTTATGACTATTTCAGTGAGGGTCATCAGTTACATCCACAAATGGCTATTGGTGCCTAAATATCCCTTCGGCTGTTTAAATGCAACACAAAGTCTCTGCTGATGCTCACTAATGCTCTCCTTAGCACTCATCTTCTCTTGGAGAGACTCAGACCTTCTGTGCTTCACGGGCTGACCCATCCCAAGTCCTGGCACTACCTCTGTGCTTATGACCCTGGCCGGGGTCTGCTTCTGGGCAAAACTCAGGTTTAACCCCCTGTGTCTGAACCAGACACGTGTTTGGAGCTTTCCCAACTCTGCTAAGAGATGACCAGAGGGAGACCCAAGAATGGGCAGAGAGAGCTAAACAAATATTTCCTGTATTCTGCCCTCATGTGGACAGGCCAATGCGGACAGGTTCTTTTGGTCTCCTGCACTGGACAAGATACTCACTGGTCAAAAAGAAAAAAGCTTGAGATGCTTCTGGTATAGCTCAATGGCTTTGAGTTTTGCCAGGGATCGAGGATAGCCGGGTGGGCACGCTCCTCCTTTCTCATGGGGAGGGTTGTCCAACACTGGAGCAGGTTGCCCAGGCAGCAGGTGGAGTGTCCATTCTTGGAGACACTCAAAGCTCAGCAGGACTCGGTCCTGGGTGACCTGCTCCAGCAGGACCAGGTCATCTCCAAAGCTCCTTTCAGCCTCAGTCGCTGTGATACTTCACAGTTATCTGGGACTCTTGTCCTCTGGAGACCTACAGCCCACGGAGGAGTGAAACCATGACATCCTCTATTTTACACAGACTAGATGAATTCTTAAAATTTGAGGTTTTTATGAAAAAGCACACTAGTGTTAGATGATAGGATTCTGGTATAATATGAGCCAAATTTGATTTTAGTCCTTGGAACAGAACTTTATGACTCTCAGAAAGCTTTTAAATCACAGGCTGACCTCCTGAGATTTTCAGCTTCTTGGTTCTTTTCTTGCACAGTCCCACGGTGCAGATGTGGGTGGAGATCATGTGACACACTTTTATTTCCATCAGTTTCTTCTGTATTGAGGCAGCTTTGGGGTCAATAGTGGCAGGATGTGGCCCTTTATAATCACGTTAAGCTGCCTGCCAGTGCTCTCATCTGCAGAAGAGCTCCAGACCTGCTGCTTATGTGGACATTACCTCTACCCGGCATGTGTTCTTAGATGAAGTTTCAGTGCAGATCCCACTTTTCCTCAGACAAACATGTTCTAATCTGTTCTTCAAAAGGCTGCTGACCTCCACATGTAGCTGAGGCACTTCCTCAGCAAGTCACGTCCATTAGAAAAGCATGAGCTGGTACTTAAGAGTTTGAGGTGTGCTCCAAACCAGCCCACTAGTAACAAACAATAGTGGCTAGAAGAGTTGCCAGAGGGTGCTCAGTCCTAGGAATGCCTGTTCGGATCACCATGAAGTCAGAAGAAATCTCAGCACTGCTGCTGCAGGTTTCAAAGGAATCCGAAGATGCATATGGATGTGGGCACACAGATTTAGTCTACTTGCAAAGGAAAATTCAGTAACTTAACTCTATCAGGGTAATTATACTCCTACAAGTACAACCCCTCACATAAGCACTTGTACGCAGCACAGTTTTCTGTTTTATCTTGCATTGCGTTCAAAGCAAAGCAAAACAAAGACACTAAACTGTAAAAAGCGTCTGTAGGAAGGGATCTGAGTGGGAGTTGTACTGGTAAAATTATAACAGTGGTATAATTATCCTGATCAATTTTCCATATAAAACAGACTTCAGAAGAGCTCGTTTCTTAAACTGTGTAAGCCTCAGCCTTTACTCTAGTGGCATCTCTGTTCACCAATCAACATAATGAACATAGGCAATTAAGGTGCACCAGAAACCTGGTTACATTTCCTAAAGGCATTTCCCAATGTCCAAATGCTTGGTTTGCAACATTAATGAGCTGCTAAGGTCCCTTGGTATAAATCAGCACATCTCCACTGACTTCAGCTGAGATCCTCTTACACTTACCGTCTAAAGGTTGGGTCCTCTGTAAGCCATGGACTGCTCCGGGAAGCAGAATTATGGTAATTTTCAATATTTACATTTTGATCCTAGAAGTTAATTTGGACAATATAACCAGTGATTTAATTAAATAGCAGCCTCGGCACAACCACAAGCACTTATGCTAAGAAAAAAATGGCAGTTTCCTATGGGGTGAGTTCTGCCTAGTGAGGTGCCATTCAATGCCCAACCATAACGGTCAGTCTTACAGCCCCCAGTTTCCATCCCAGCAAATTTCTTCCCAGAAAACTGCATAAAACCGGCAGGATTTAGCCCTCCAGAAATCGGGAACCAGCACTGCCTCCTCATTAGCAGTAGGATATAATAGTAGCTGTGGTACATTTGCCATTTGCTAGGTGAATACCATTTAAATGTATAAAATATTCTGGTACTTGATTGTTCAGCAGCAGAAAGTGAATGGATGTCAAGTCCTTTGCTCACAACTGTGTTGGCTAATGCTGCCCTCAGGGGGTGAGACTTTCTAAAACCTGAAGTATTTATGGCTGATTTGAGCGAAAGTGATTTACTCAAAAACCTCCTTGTATTTAGCAGTTTCAGCATTAAAGGGCTGGCCCTACTCCTACAAAGGATCTGATTTCAATTCTGTTACCAGCATTTTGTTCCAGGAAAGTGTCAAAAGGAGAAAGAGTGCAAGGAGTGGTGTCGGAGAGGTGGCAAGTCCTGCCTCAGCAGCGCCGTGACCCTCAGCTTCATCACCTCTGCTCTTACACCCGCACTCACACTCTCGAGCAGCAATTATTTGTAGGGAAAGGTGCCGCTGGACACGAGGGAGGAGTTTGGGATCTGAATTTGGACTGTAGGTGCTGGCTGCATCCCTACCCAGGGATGCTGACATTCCTCAGACCCGTGTTTAGGAGGTACCATTAGGACAAGATTGATTATTGGGCTGCCTTCTCTGCTGTTTTCTCACATGCTTATTCTTATTGACAAAGCTCCAGGCTACACGGCGCTAATCAAACATCATGCAAAGCAGGGCTTGCGTATCCTGAGGCAACTCCCTAACTTCTGAGGCAAGAGTTTTGGAAATCCTAAAGGAGACGTGTAATTGTAAACGGATGATGAATTCCGGCTTTCCCATGAACCTGACTATGGGTCACTGCTGGGATGTTTGTCTTGTGCCATATCAGAAAGGTGATTGCAGCTCTGCAGCTGAGCTACTGTCATAGAACAGAATAGAATAGAATAATAGAATATTTCAGTTGGAAGGGACCTACAATGATCATCTCGTCCAACTGCCTGATCAGTTCAGGGCTGACCAAGTTAAAGTGTGTTATTAAGGGCTTTTTCCAAATGCCTCTCAAACACAGACAGGCTTGGGGCATCGACCACTTTCTAGGAAGCCTGTTCCAGTGTTTGCCATGTAGTATAGTGAGGTGGCTGGGGGACATCCAAACAGTGCTTAGGGATGAATATCACAACATAAGCTTGCAGAGCAGTTCTATTTGCCAGCTCTCAAAATAATCTGAAAATTAGGGCTCTCATGGTGACAATGAGAGACAAATTCTGCTGTGCAGCTCACTGCCCCAGAGTATCACTGAGGCCATGGGAATAGAAGAATGAAAAAGAATTAGAAACTACTCCAAATATTATACAGATCATTAGTGGCTCCTAGGGGAGTAAATCTGATTGCAATAAGCGTTTATGTTTCTGGGCACATTAAATCACATTTAGAGGCCGGTAGAACTTCCCTAGTGTCATTATGAGTGCAGATATCCTCTTCACCTGGCTAACCTCTTACAAATGTGCCTCATTTCAACTGGTATCAGACCTGGTGGACCGAAGTCTGAAATGTTGCTTCATGGAGAGTTACACTGTTGATGTTGATGTTTATTTCTGATTGGAGACACCATTTATTAATGGCTTTGACAGAAAGTGAGGGCTTGGATTCTAAATCTTCTACTAAGTCAGGAATTTTTAATGTTTTCCTGAGATAACAGCCATGCCACAGAGAGAAATGAGAGCATAGAAAAAAGCCCAGAAACACTCAGTGGCAAAATTTCAGTTTGCTTTTGATAGCAGCTGTTAGATAGCTGCTCTGAAGGCTGGGCTATTAGGAATAACTCCATTAGAGAAGATGGGTAGGCTGGTGAAGGACAGATGAGACCGTGATATGCAACAGAAAGACATTTTCTTTGTACATTAGTCACAAGAAAGATCAAGAAAATGTTTGATCCACTATTTGAGTAGAGTGAGAGATATCAATAGGTGGCACGAAGGTGACCAAAACATTTAATGCCTCTTTGGCATTCACTAAAAAAGTCAAATGCAGTCAGACAGAGATCACAATTTAAATCGGTGTTAAAAGCAAAGTCCTTAGTCTTGGATATTTCAAGGACTTGTAAGAGAAGAAGAAATGTATTTGTATTCAACAAGAGCAAATTGTCTGCTGTTTATTTAATTTCATTATAAAACTGCAAAAGGAGTCGTGCGGACAAAAAGGTATTGCAGACCTGTACTTTAGGGACATGACTTTCAAGTGACCCCATTCTAGTGAGCAAGTAAGAAAAAACAAGGTCTGAGTGAATCCACGACAAGTGGGCGCACAGCTGAGTGCCGAGGGAATAGTGAGCGATGGACAAAGAGCGATGTGCGGAGAGGGGCTCCCCAGACGTCTGCCCGAGAACTGGATGGTGAAGTAAGAATGTACATTTTAAAGCCACAGAAGACACCAAGTCCAAAGGGTCTGTTCACATGTCAAAAGACACAGTTAACTTTCAAAATTTCTTTATAGACTTGAGAAACTGTCTGGAGAGAAAATAAAAAAGTGTATTAATAGTAGTGTTTGGCACCAGTAGTCCCGGGTAGAACAGCTGACTGGAGAGCAGGGTTTAGGAAGAGATGGGGGAATACACGAGCAGTGATATTTTCCTGCTACCAAAAAGACCAAGCTACATACAGGAACGTTTCAACTGCTACATATGGACCACAGCCCTGACATTGTTCTCAGTACTGGGGAGGCCTCAGTCAGAGCTGGGATCCAGACTTGGGCTCTGCCCTTCAACAAAAACGTGGGACAGTTGGCACAGAGGAGAGGGATGAAGGTAACTAGAAGCCTAGCAAGCTGTGGGTTATTTAAACTATAGTAGAGAAGGAAGGATAGAGACAGAAGCAGCAGTGCTGAGAGCATCTTCAGAGAGGTCTTGTCCAGTCTGTGGGGCAGGCAGGACGAGAAATGGGGGCTGGATTTGCTCCAGGGGTGATTCAAATTATCTGCTGGGAAAGCCTTCCTAAGGATAACTAACCACAGAAGCTGCTTGTGTTGAAGACTGTTCAGGATGTATCTTTGTTAGTCTTACAGAAAGACAAATTTCTCTTGAGTTTCACATAGGCTGAGCTCATCTGGTCCAAGGGCAGGGGATGGCCCAGGCAGGTCCATGAGGACGCCAGTGACCTTCTGACTGTAAATGTTAAGCATTCAGTTGTTTGTCACAACACTCTAACATGAGTTTTGTGATCCCGTCTCTGCACGTGGTCATAAACATAGCTAGACACATGTGCGTGTATGGCTTAAGTATTTGGCTCTGCAGGGTCTCCGCCAGCAGGAAAGCCTGGGAGATCAGCTATCAAAGATCCCTTCAGCAGCAACGGGACCGAGGCTGAAGGCTGAGGATGGCGCCTGGATCAAGAGCAGAGCTGTTGCCCCACTGTGAAAATGCACCCTTGTCACTCCAGGAGAAATTGAGCCGCAATTCAGCAGAAGCACAGAGACTTTTTGAAGAACACTGCACATTTCCAGAAAGAATTGCATTTCTTGCAGTGTGCAAATAGGCCAAACAACGTCCTTCACAGAACAAGGACACTGAAGTATTTCAAATGCAGAATTTAAAGCATTTTTAATGACCCACTCTTTACTCACATTCATTATTCAGGTCTCGCTGTTTCAGAAACCTGACCATTTCTCCTTGTTCTTAAAGACAGATGCTGATGCTGAGCTGCAAGTTTTTCATCTTGTATTTACATTGAGTTGACCTCTGTCTCTCCTCCTAACATAAACACTGAAATACAGGAAGAAAAATCCAGAGTCCTCTTTCTGTTCTGAAGGGCACAGAGGCTAAAGCCTTTCCTATCAGTGATAAATCGGTGTAATATGATTTACGTCTTTATCTCACTGGGCCTTATCTCTTTGTATCATGAGTGCCTTATAGCTCCTCAAAGTCCACTCAGCTCTGTGGCACACTCAGACCTCGTCTAACACTCAGCTGGTTTTCATAAAGCAAGACCAGCTGTAAATACTGACATGTTGTCCCTCAGTGAGGACACCAAGAACAACGCACAGCTCTGTGTTCTGGAGAAGCTCATGCCAGACCATGCAAAGCACCAGCCTAGCGCTGGAGGAGCTAAATCAGGAACGGGCAGAGGAACACAGCGGAAGCACAACATGCTGGACATTGAACTAACCAGCTGAGTTCACTAGTTCAGCACACTGGCTAACTTGCTCTTGCTGCCTCAGTTTGCTCTTTGCAGAGCTGGGTATGTCCTCTGCTCTCACAAGGCTGTTTATGCCCCATCCCTGGAGACATCCCAGGCCAGGCTGGACGGGGCTCTGAGCAACCTGAGCTGGTGCAGATGTCCCTGCTCATGGCAGGGGGGGCACTGGGGGAGCTGGGAAGGGCCCTTCAACACAAACCATCCTGTGATTCTGTGATTCTATGTCTGCACAGCACGGTGCCATCAAATGGAGGGTCCGATCACAGCAGGGACTTTGAGATGGTTCCTACTGCAGTGACAGATATATTAAATAGCGCCTGCTCGGGAGGCACCGAGCTCAGCTGCAGACATTATTGTGTCGTGGTTACTGTAATCACCACATACGCTGAAAGCAAATATTCACCCATCAGTCTCCAAATTTTCGGCAGCTAAAGCTCAACAGGCAGGGATGAATCCTGCCACTGGCTGCACCTCTGGGTTTCAGGGGTTATAACGGTTTAAACGGGGAAGAATTTGGTGTCTCACATGCTGTCTGGAGTGTGTGGGGGGGCAGACAGAGGGCGACACCAAGATTTACCTTGTATAGCCAGTTGTTTTAGCCTATGTTTCTTATTTTACAGGTTTTAATGTGTTCATTCTGATTTCTTGCTCTGGTTAAGCCTCTAAAGGTTGCACGTCAGAAGTGCGTGTAAGAGAATGTCAATCTTGTGCAGATCCTGCAGATGGAGAGAGTGTTTTCTGACCTGAGTTTGGGAGGGAAAGACAGGGACAAGTCTCATCCTGCATCTGCAGGTACGTAAGAAAAAGCCTTTTACCTTTATAACAAGTCTGAGCTGCAGCCTGAATTCTGGAAAAAAAATGACTGATGGGGACCTAGCAACCTTTGGTATTTTAGTTCTCATTTTACAGTATCCATAAGCAATTAACATTCTGCAACCTCCTTTAGAAGCTCTTGTGCTCCTTTACAAATACTCATGTTCTTCTTGGGGAGCTGACAGGCTCTGCCAAGTCACTGCATCACTTCAATTCAAAATGTTCAGAATTGCTGTTATCCAGTCAGGGAAAAAAAAAATAAAAATAAACCCCAAACAAAAACAACAACAAAACAAAACAAAACAAAACAAAACAAAAATCTTCCTGTTTCTGAGCTCCGGAGTATTTTATAGTCATAGTCCTAAAAACCACAAAGGAAACCGAGGATATCTATTGTAGGATCACATTCACATAACAGGTCCTTGGCTGTTCAAAGGAGACCGACAAAGGGAAATAAATCTGTTTGTGGAATTTTTTTGGTAGTGCTTCGGTTTTGCTTCTTCTGATGCCTCCGTTTTGATTTTATATTAAAAAGTCAAGTCCTGTTTAGTCCACAAAAGCCTCTGGGGCATTTGGAAATAGCTTAATGGGTGTAACAGCCTGGAGAATGGAAGCTGAGTTGTCATGAAGAGAAATCAATGCTGTAAATGTGGAGAAATAAACTGAAATGTGCACTAAACTTTGAGATCAAACAAGAGGAAACATTACATTTTGGTAAAAGAAAAAAAAAAAAAGCCCCCCCTTGTATCTCTGTAACTAAAGAGTTCTTTGTGTGGGTTAAAGTGGCTAATACAACTTCTGGCTTTGAAAATGTATAAAATTTCATACCTCTGTGAATATCAGATTGGACAATATTCTGCAAAGTCATTGTGAAGAGGGTGCAGGAAACACACATGTGAATTCCAGAGTCAGTAAGTACATAAGTACAATGGCATTTGACAACATGAACAGGTTGCTCCCCTATGGGTTCCCCAAATTATAAGATCAAGGACCACAGTACCTCCCTAATAACAGATTTTCTGAGAAACCACTGTCTTTAAAAAATACCGAAGCCTTCAGTAGCATAGCTCAGAATGAGACACGGCCTGCTGCTGTCACTTTTTAGTTTTGCTTTATTTTCCCAACAAACCTACAGACCTGAGAACCTGCAACTACACACCCGGGGTGAAGGACTTGAAGGCTGTATTTCTAATCTGAGTCAAACGTGGCTGAAGCTATTTCAGTCCGATCCATTTCAGGACCTCAAGCCTGAAATGCTAGGGGGAAAAAAAAAATCTATAATGATTTCTGCTCGAAGAAATACACCAAAAATAAAATGAAAAATAGTGGACAGGCTTCACATACAGTGTAAGGAGCTGAATGTTAAAATCTCTTTAAATAATAAGGAAAATGTGCTCAGGTCTGTCTCAGTCACACATGCTCGAGCTGTCTGTGCACCTCGGTGGCAGGCACACACGTCCCACAGGGCTGCGTGTGTGCAAATGGTGAGTACCAAACGGCTGAAGGATGCTGTCAGGATGCAGCTTCACCAACACGTCTCCTCGTCCCCTTGGATCATGCGCTATGGGACCTGAGAGTGCCCAGTGCCCCTCTGCCCACGGCTTCCCCGGTGGCAATGGCTGGTCCCCTGGGCAGCTTCTGAAAATTAAAGGCGAGGAAATGGCCTCAAGTTGCGCCAGGGGAGGTTCAGATTGGACATCAGGAAATATTTCTTCCTGGAAATGGTTGTTGGGCATTGGAACAGGCTGCCCAGGGCAGTGGTGGCGTCACCATCCCTGAAGGGGTTGAATAGACATGGAGATGAGGTTCTAAGGGACATGGGTTAGTGCCAGGGGTGGGTTAATGGTTGGACTTGATCATCTTACAGGTGTCTTCCAACCAAAATTATTCTATTATTCTAAAGGTGAGGAAATTGATAGGATAATGTCCCCAAGCTGCAGATGAGCTTTGGTGGAGCCATCTTCACATATGGTTCAGTATCACAGAAGCCTGGGCTGGACCAGACAAGTCTTCTCTGGTACTGGAGGATGTGACCTCATTTTGTTAGATGAATCTCCTGCTCTCCCCAGGTCAGAGAGGTGATGTTCCCCAGGGAAGGAGCAGATGTGGAGTCCAGCCACGGAGTATCATACAAAGAAACAGCAAAGTCTGGGAACAGCAGTACAAGCCCAGGCCAGGTTTGATGTGGTTTGTGTGGCTTCAGATTTAGGACTGCTTGGTTGTTGCAAGGTGTTTGCCTCCTATCAGGAGAAGAGTCCTCTCCAATATCCCTCTGCTCTGCGGGTTTCTCAGAATCTCTATTTATGGATGATCACAAGTTTTCGTGTTTCTGGAGTGCCACATTTTCCTCAAGCTCTGCCCGTTTGCCCCATTCACGCCAAGAGGTGCTAGAGATAGACACCTGGCAGAAAATTCCTGTCCACCCTGATTTCCTTAAGTGGCTTTCATTTAATTAGGTCCTCATTATAGTACCTTTGTCCAGATAGCACCTTAGAGCCATGCACATCAGATTCCTCTCCTTACTCACAGGTAATGTTTTCTTTAATCTTTAAGTAGACATTTTTGTTTCTATAAGAAAAAAAGCCAGGGAGCGAAATGACTTTTGAAGCAGAACTGAAGGGCACAGAGTGGGACAAGGAGTGGGTAAGGCTTTCGTCTTTGGTGGCTGCTCTGTTTCTCTGGTTTTTTGGGCTTGGTGGAACTAGTAGGGAGGTGACTCTGGCAGCTCCAAATCCCAACGCCACTCTGCAGTGCTGGCAGCACCTTTTCCCTTCTGCCTCCGAGCTACGGGGGGGCATTTTGGCAGCCCAGGTGGGATTCAGGGACGCAGATGGATCGGATGGGTCAGAAATCTTTAAGAGTGAATTAGAAAAAAAAATCAGTTCTAGTTAAAGCACGTGTCTGTCTTATATGGGTACCAAAGCTTTTGGAGACTTCAGATACAAAGGGAAATTCAAGACATGAGAAGCCAGGAATGTGAAGTATGTGCGATGTCAGGCAGAATGGTATTTAGTGCTCTGGACATTTGATGATGCAGTTTGAGGCAAAAGGGTTTGATTCAGTGTTTAATCTGTAAAGAGGAGAAGGGTGGGAGGGAGGACGACGGACATCTCAGGGTGCTGGGAGAGGCGGCAGCATCACTGTTTCCAGCCTGGATGTGCAAACATGGACTGTACTGGCTGGAAACCCCCGTGACAGGAGGTGACCTGCTCCTGGCAGGACAGGGCGTTGGTTCTGTTTGTCAGGTTATTCGCTACCTGAGATAATGGGCAGTTGCAGCATTTCCTTGTTTCGCTGGCTGTGCCAGCCCAGCCCTGTTGCTGCTGCACCGCACCAGTGGTGGCTTCTCCTTCCGCTATCGGCGGTGACTTTTGATGCTTCTGTCATGTCAGCATCAGGCTGGTGGTGACTTGGCATCCGCTTTTGGAGAAAACTGGCTGCATCAACTCATTAAATACTAACCCAACTTGAATTTGGCTGTTAGTTATTCCTGCATCTTTGCAAGCATGTGCCCTGCTCCAGGAAAGGCCTGTGTTTCCACCCTCCCCGTCCGCACTGCCGCGCTCCGATGTGATTTCATCTTAACCAGAGCAAAACCGTGCAGTTCTCAGAAGATTATTTATTTCAGAGGGAGAGCGCAGAAGCCCCGTGGTTCACTCTGCAATATTGTACGTGTGAGTTGAAACAGAAAAGGGCAGGTGCTGAGGCACAGTGAGGCCTTGGCATTTAGGGGTGAAGCATGGAACAAGCAGAGCGCCACCCGCCACGGCCCTGAGCATCCCGTCACCGGGGCTGGGAACGGGGGACACCGAGTCCCCTCGGGTCACAGCAAAACCTGGTTATTGCCGCTCCCTTCCCATGGGAGCAAGAGGAGCAGATCGCCTCAGTGATATTCCTTCAGGGCTGCTTGTCCCCAGATCAGACACTCTGAAAAAATGAGACATTTTTTGATAAAATGCAGCTTCTGTCTTGTGAAGGACCGGCGGTGCCTCCCAAACCAGGTGCCGTCAGTGCTCACGTTCACCTCCGCTCTGCTGCCGACACGACTGAAGTTGCCCAAACTAGCACAGATTTTGTGATTGCCACTAATCGTTGTGCCACGGTAATCAGACATGTTTTGCCTTTCCCACAAACCTGCTAACTCTATTTGCCTGCCTGTTTGCCTTTTTCATATTAAAGTGTTTAGCAGTTGCGCTTCCTAATTCTTGCCGCTTTTAGAAAATAGATTAATGTACAAAATAACATCATAAGCAGCAGGGATCTGATAAACTCAATTGGCTAAATGAGTGATGGCAATGTTTGTTCCTAATCGGAAATCATTATGTAAGGTACAGGATTAAATGAATAGTGAGGTTCGATGGTATGTTGTGTACGTGTGTGTGCAAACGTGTGTGCGTGTATAAGAACTTGTGGGTGTTTTTTAAAATCAGCTCAGCATGCAAATACATATTTCTGCTGAAATTATGTTCAAACAGCCAAAGTAGAAACAGATGTATTGAAAATATAAATACATGGCTTAATAAATATTTTATCATCAAATATTTCAAAAACGTCATCTTTAAAGACATGAAAATTCAGCCTCAGGAGGACCAAAATATTTAATCACTCTCAAGAAATTCTTTAAAGGGAATCTCTTTCTATCAGATTCCTTCTAAACAGAAGAATGAATTTCCAGGTGCTGTGAGCTATATTTATTTTAATCAAAATCAGTCAGTCAGTTAAAGGAGATAGAATAATCAGTGAGGTCATTATTAAGTGAGATAACAACTTCTGAATGAATGTTCTCATTAATCTAATTATAAAATGGAATAGTATCTTACTAATCAGGCTGTTAATTGAATCACTGAAAATGTAAGGCTGTAATCACAGTTATTTGAACCACGCCAGGCTCCCGACACCGATGCTGTGGGAAATGTGCAGGGATCACGTTCACAGCAGCGATGCAGGGACACCCATCCCCACCTGCACGGCGCACACCGGCGACACACGTACCTGCTGTGGGGTATTACCTGCAGCTCATCTTCATAGACCCGAAGGCCATTTAAAAATCCTCTGAAAAACCAATAATTATGAAATCTGCATGTGCAGCACTCAGTGCCTGGGCTGTGTTTGGAGGATACACAGGCTGACGGTCCCTTTTGAACCTCTGCCTCCTGCTTTACCTCCACCATTACCCTGTGCTTTGGACACAGAGCAAGACCCCATGAGCATCCCCAAGCACCAAGGGTCACCGGGATCTCCAGCAAGGCCCATATCTGCTCTGCAGAGCAGGGTTTATAGCTGGGGGCTTGTTGGAAAAGGTAACATTTTTTGGAGGGAGCAGATTCAGCGGGTGAGGAGGGCTCTGGAACGGCCACCTGGACTGCAAAACGCGGTATGGGATTAACAGCCAGGGCTCCTGCCACCCCAGCTTCTGCTCAACCTGGACACACCTTTCTAGACAGAAATACCTGGTTATCATAGAATCATAGAATCATTTCAGTTGGAAGAGACCCTCAGGATCATTGAGTCCAACCACAACCTAACCTGACTCTAGCACTGCCCCATGTCCTGAGAACCTCATCTCCGTCTGTCCAACCCCTCCAGGGATGGTGACTCCCCCACTGCCCTGGGCAGCCTGTTCCAATGCCCCACAGCCCTTTGGGGAAGAAATTGTTCCCCAGATCCAACCTCAACCTCCCCTGGCGCAACTTGAGGCCGTTTCCTCTGGTCCTGGCGCTTGTTCCTGGGGAGCAGAGCCCGACCCCCCCTGGCTCCAAGCTCCTTTCAGGCAGGTCAGAGATCAGAAGGTCTCCCCTCAGCTCCTGTTCTCCAGCTGAACCCCCAGCTCCCTCAGCCGCTCCCATCACACTTGTGCTCCAGCCCCTCACCAGCTTCATCGCCTCCTCTGCACTCTCTCTAGTACTTTAATGTCCTTCTTATGATGAGATGCCCAATGGTTTTTACATTAGGACTTCAAAGCCCCTGGTGATCTTCATACAACACACTGGGCATGTTCAGATCCTACAGCTCCACCTACCCCAGTACCCTTGGCTTTCATTTTATGGCATCATCTCGTTTTCTGTGTATGTTAGGTATTTAATTAATTTTTGCGGGGTTTTCCAGTATCCAGGCAAGCTGTCCCCTTGGCCTGCCCTCACCAGACGCATGCAAACCCTGTCTTAGCAAGATTCACCTTGTCTGCACTGAGAAAACAGCACGAGGGTCCTGTGGACCGGGGTGGACAGGCAGGGAGCAGCTTCTCGGGGGCTCTGACCCTGTGCCTCCTGCAGATCACGGGCAGTTTCCCTCAGCAGCTTTTCTCTCGAAGTTGGTGATCGACGGTGATTCACCGGTGTCGGTGTTCCTGGTCCACGTAACAGCAGGGTGAGGATGCATCAGTAGGAGTAAACACGCACACGTGGAGCATTGAGCTACCACTGAGGCACATTGACTGGGTGTATTGACTTCTTCAACCTGAATTCCTAAAGGAACTTGTGTCTCCCATTGCTAAAAGCAGGCTGGTCAGTCCTGACCTGACTGGTCAGTCATCTTGCAGCATGCTGGCACCTCTGGCTTTTAAGGGTGCAAACAGAGAAGTTTTTCGTGAAAGCGTTTGTGTTTCAGCTCTAAACCCTTCATCCAGCCTTGCACGCAGCTGTTGCTCCTCTTCACAGCTCCTGTCCTTGCTGTTTGCAAGGCAGGACAGTCTGGAGCAGAAAATGCTGCCAGAACATCTCACCCTGACCCCAGTCACCCAGTAACCCAACGGTGACAGCCCTGCGAGTGCTCTGCAGGGCTACAAATTGTGCACCTATCACTGATGCTGAGTGAATGAGGAACGCTCCCTTGTTTTAAAATGTATACTAACAAAGATACGCATTGGAGCTTGACGAAAAGCTAAAATGGTATCCCCCTGCGTGAGCTTTCCAAACAGTATAACAGGTTTTTAAATATTTGGCACAAATGGTATAAAATGTATGCAGCTGTACCGCTGCACCAGCAAGGAATGCATTTCAAGGAGAGCAAAGTTTTGTTTCTTGTCTAGGTGTTTTCATAAATCTCACCCAGTATCTTTCTGCATTTTCAGTTCCTAAATTCTTTTAAATTCTGCCGTTATAATTTATTTCCTCGGGGAGAAAAAAAGAGAGAAAAGATTTTTCTCCTACTTATTAACGCCTGCTAAGAATTTTCACAGCTGTTAGTAAAAACACAGTATTTTATTTCACTTCAGCAGACACAGGAGCCAAGTGATGTCCTACCAGACATGTTTTGAAATTCCCAGTAAAAATACTTTGCCACAAATAATATGGAAAATACAGTTCATTACAACACTTTATTTTCTATTGTCCATATAAACATCCTACGGCCAAGCGCATTCAGATTTTGAAATATGAGATAAATTTAAGTTTAAATTAAGTAAGAAAGGTTACTTGGAACCTGTTGCAGAAAAAGTCTTCCTTCCTGAAAATTTCAGGTCAGCTCCCCTGGATTATGGGAAGAAGGTCCTCAAAGAAGTGGAGCATGTGAGGAAAGAAGAGCAGGGGTTGGCTGAGGGATCAGGCTGAAAGTTGCTCAGAGGTAAGGCTTGTTTTCTGGAACAGTAATAGACATCATTATTTTGTATTTTCTGAGACGAATGGTAAGAATTACTCAGGTGGTTCAAAATAAGTGCTTGTTTTTGGGACTGGCCAGGACCAGACACACCAGAGGAAGGTATACGATGCCTTTGCTGGAGGGCATGTGTCAGCACGTGGAAGATGCTGCATGATGGGGCAGCAGGTCTGGTCCTGCACGTGATGTTCCTCCTGTCTCAGGCCTCTGCATCGCTTCCAAGCTCTTATTCGAACTTTCCATTAAGGTGAAATTTTCAACCCTTCATAGCAGCGCTGCTTTCCATAATTTCGTGCATCATGCTATACTTGGACAATATCTCGATCATAAGTTCAATGGAGGATGAATTTGCTGAGTGACTGAGGGAATTTTCATGAACATTTGGAGAGTCACATGCCTGAGTTAAGAAAGCGAGCTATCAGTGTCACCCTCCTGTGATCCTGCACTGATGCACATCACTTTCTAATATTGAAGTCACTGTCACCCGAGCATTTCCAGAGCAGATCAAAGCTACAGTTCAGGAACACTGGGTGCAGTTTGAGAACATTGAAATTCAAGATATGAAACTATGAAATGGGAGCATTAGCCAAGATGTAAGCCTGATTGCCCAAATCAGTGCTGATCTATAAAGAGAATTATAAGTCCAGGTTTCTCTTGCCAAGCTATGCCCCAGACCCTGCTGAAAGCTTGAATATTTCCATGGAAAGTATCCAGAAGCAATGGTCCAAAATCCAGACTCATTTCCTCTGGCTTGTTGAGAAAATGAACTTCCAGGCTGTGGTGGTTTCTTACTTAAAATAGCCAGAGATGGTTTTAGCCTTACTACAGTCATCTACCACAATCACCTCTGCTCTTTGGGAACTGGTAGCATTTGTGCGTTAATGTATAACACAACATCTGAGGGTGAGAACGCCATCACCCTTAATGAGTTGGAAGATTTCACTCAAAGCAACCTGACTTGAATTGTCATGAAGGTGCCACACAGCCCCACCATGTGATGGTGAGGCTGAACAGATCATACTAAAGTCAAAGATGCCTCAGAAGGGATTGCCGGGCCTTCGTGGGATCTCCATTGCTCATCAGACTAGTCTTTGTCTGATTAGCGGAGTGAACCACGTTCATCTGCTCATAGGTTGGTATCTGCAGCATCACAACTCTCATCTGTCTGAACCCTGACATGAATAAGATGCTTTTTAGTGTTTGTTGTTGTGTCCCTTGAGTTCCTCTGCATTGCAGCAGTCTTATTTGAAGGAAACTCTGGATTTGGAATGCAGTGGAGTTCTTCACCATCTAGCATGGCCTTCACAGCTGTTTCATTAAGGTGTAAACTGAGGAAGGCAAAATCCAAAGCTGTTACGTTGGTCAGAGGAGAGCGTCCTCGGGCAGCACTGCGCTGGAGGAGCATCCAGCTGTGCTGAGGACTCAGTCTCAGCACCCAACACAAATCCTTCTGACACCATTTTAGTGGCTGCTTTGCAAGCAGAGGAACAGCATATGGCGTGAACTCCCTTGGGACCAATGAAGAGGCTTAGCTCAGGTGTGACACCGCACAAAACCACCATTCTCCTTGCGCAAGGTGGAGGCAACATCCTGTCGTCCACGTACCTGCACTTGAGCTTGATTGCTCCAGTGTCAAGGAGTGTCCAGTACCATCAGCCCCCTCTGACACAGCACTTTGTACCCTCAGCCCCACAAACGATGCCTCCAGCCCCACTGCAGAGCCCCACCCCACTTCGTTACCCCTCCCTCCTGCCCCAAACTCCCTCCACCTCTGGGTCCCAGCCCCTCCAGTTCTCCTGGCCTTTCCCTCTCCCCTTGTTTCCAGTGCATCCCCCTTGCCCCAGGCCACCACGGAGACGTCCCCTGCCTGTCCTGCCCACCCAGACAACCCTCGCAGCAGCACCTGGGGTGTGCATCGCTCTCCTCCCGCCTCGCACCCCCACGGCATCAACCCCCTGCTCCTGTTTGGCGGAGGGGAACCCCGTGGTGGCCGCGCTGCTGGGGCTGGGAGCCTGCAGCACCCGATAGGGCTGTTCCGTCTGCGATGGGCAGGCATCCGAATACTGACACCACGGAAAAGTTTCTGCAGAAAGCACCGAAAAGGCTCTCAGGGCCAAATCCCTGTGTGTTTGCTGTCATCAGCCTATAGCAGCCTCGCTGGAGCGGGTGTATATCTACTAGATGAAGGGTGAAGCACTTAAGATAAAGAAGAAAATCCACCATTATTAAACATTCCCTTCCACCGTTTACCAAATCACATAATACTGATATTCTCACTATTTCGCCCCAGGAAAAGTACGGTGGGTTAAAATTAACAGCGATTCTATATTCACTGCAAGCTCCTAATTAACTAGGTTGGGCCATACTGCTTCAGCCAGATAATTCCCCAATATTTAGCCATTAGTTCTTTCCAATTTGGCCTGCTGCTGCTTCTGGCAAGTTTTGTCTCATAAACAATTACGCTGAATGCCAGATGTCCCAATAGACTGCCCGACTTTCACTAGCGGCTGTCTCATCAGGCCAGTTCTGCTGAAGCTGGGGAGACAGTTTGACATTTGACATCCGTGTGTGTATAAAGCTACGGGTCAGCCAGAATCCCAACGAGGACTTTTAATTACAGCAGCCTCACGGGCTGAACACACATAGCCGTACAAAAGCTATTTTCTGACAAGCCAGCGCCCACATTTCATGCTCCGAGGAGACCCGCTGCGCATCCAAGCTCCCACCATCCCCTTCTGCAACTTGGTTTGTACAGGAGAAGGTTTTGGAGATGGTGACCTGGATAGGGAGACAGGGCAGAGTATGTGTCAGTATAAAGCTGTTGTTTTGCTCTGCAGAGAAAAATAAAATAAAAATGCAGAAAACCAAGGCCCAGACACTCTTTTCAGCTATTCTCCCATGTGCAAGAGCCCTTGAGGAGCCCCAGGTCTTTCACCTGCAGACCCCCAGCGGAACCATGTGCAGGGTCATCTTGTGGGCAAAATTCACCTCTCCAGAGCAGGATGTCCCCAGTCTGGCCTCATCTACAGTGGGGCTGAAACTGGAGCTTCTGGAGACCCCCATGTGAGGCCACCTGAGTGGCACCAGGTGACACCTTTCACGTTTAATGACACTTCCCCAGCCAGAAGGATTTTGCTGAGTGTCCGGGATGTGTCCCGTGGCCAGTTTACCCCAAAGCGGGAATGCACAGAGGCACTGGAGTGGGTGGGATCCTCCTCTGTGCCCTCCACAGGAACGTCCCCCCTGCACAGAGATGCTCCCAGGGCTGGGATCTCCACCAGCCCAGCATCCCCACTGCCCTCGGCCGCGTTTCTCTAGCCCTGCCTTGGTGCACCAGGGTGTGCGATTGCAGCTTTTACCACAGGAACACGGGAGGTGCTGGGCCAAAGAACTGTTCTATTGTTTATTTTAAGGCAAACTTCACTAAAGGGTTGCGTATTACATAAAGACACTTTCATAGTTGAAAAGGCTTGATTCACATTAATGCGGAGGAAAGCAGTTGCCAGCCAAAATTCCCTGGAAGAGAGTCTCATGAGATTCAGAAGAGAAGCAAAGAAATATGCATTTTAATATAATATTCTTTCAGATTCCCACATAAAACGCTGCATGTTTTTGTGCTCAGTGTGGCAGCTTACTTTTCTTTTAAAATAAACAAGTGCAGGTTTAATGGAAGGGCACTTGTTGACAGACACATTAATTTCTCACCAGAGAACCTGAGAAAAAGCACAGGTAAATTCCTGAGACAAATGTATTTTCAGATAAAAGGCAACGGTGTTTCATATTCCTGAGTTGCTGCTGTACATAGCTGAGTTAATTGAGGTGGAAGAGTTCAGGCTGGCTCTGGGGCAAATAATGTGGTGGCACCGATGGGTACTGGCCGTGGAGATGCAAGGGTGGCACATGGGAAAGCCAACTCTTCCGAGATGGGGTTTGGCTGTGACATTTTGCTGTGATTTTTAAGCAAGATGAGAAATAGAGGAGCTTTTCTACTTTGTTGTCAGTGCTAAAATACTCCACTGATGTCCACCTCCGTCCTAGACCATACTCCCAGCAAACCAAGGTTAGTAACACTCCTCATCATGAGCATCTTGAAGTTTAGGTCCTATTCTCAGCCTTGGCTATTTGCAGAAAAACAGTGAACCGCTTGAAATGGCATTAAATATGCTTCCGAGAAAAGTTAGGTGCACCTCTGTGGTCCTTCCAAGCGATGGTCCTTTCTCTGTCCCTTAAATCAGGTTCTTCTTTGAAAGCACTGAAGGGAAATGACATAATAAGCCGAATGAACTAAGACGGCTGTCCTGAGCAGCTCAGGGACATAAGTGAGGAAGCAGTGGGAATGCGTTGAATTCAAATATGCGGAAGTATCTGGCATGGGCTTCCAAAGCAAGTGGAAAAAAACTGGAGGATTGTGTTCCAGGTTTATCATAATGAATAACTTCATCCAAAAGTCTGTTAGAACCAAACAGAGAGGCTGCAAGGACAGGAAGAAAGAACTGAGCAGCAAATCAACCTACATCTTGAATCTCAGAAAGTGTAGGAAAAAAAGTGAGAATTAATAAAAGTCAAGCTGAGTTAAAAACGAATTGAAACAAATCATAAAGGACTCATTCATGTTATGAATAAAAAGAGAAGACAGACAGGGGTTTGCTGATCAGTAACAGGGAAGATTAAAGATCTTCTGGATGTAGCCTCAAAGCTGCATGTATATTTTGTGTCAATCTTCACTAATGAAGAAAACATTGAATGCAGATGCAACAGCTGTGGATGAGGGTGTGAAAATGGAGCTGGTCACATCCGCGGAGGAGCAACTTTTGAACAACTCAATGCACTGGAGCCAGAGGGTCCAATAATCTCAACCTCAGACATCTAAAAATAACCAGAACATCAAATTTCAAGTCCAGTAATGATTATTTCAAACAGATCTACTAAGTTGAGGATGGCACTGGAGGAACAAAGAGTAGGTGGGGGTGTTCCCAAGGCAAAGAGTGAACTGGCATCTATCAGCCAGCGGGTTTGATCCCTTCAGTATCTGAGCTGTTAGAGCCAATTTCAACAGAGAAGAACTAGAGACGTGGGGAAAATGAAAAGAGGTTAGAGCTCAACGTGGGTTTATTGAGCTAGATGGTGCAAGACTAACCTGACAACTTTGAGTGAAGAAGTGGTCATCTCAGTAAAGAAATGGAGTACCTCTAACCACTCGCACTGGAGGAAAGCTTTTGATTCTGCATCATATAGGAAAAGATTAACTAAAGTACAGTAAGGGACAGCCAGGACAAGTCTGAAAAGGTACTGAGTAGACAAGTTAGGGCAAAACTGCAAGGGCTGGCTGGAGGGAAGCTGCAAGGGAAACTGTTCTGAATTCAAATCTAATTAATATCTTTGTTAACGAATAGCACAAGAACCAGTATGTGATGTGACCATGGAAAAGGTGAATGTGAGGCTGGAATGGATTCAGGAGAAGTCAGGAATTACAGGTGGGATGTGACCAGACACACTGGTCACCACCCGCAGAACTTGGTTCAGGCTCCCCCAGAGCCAGAGGGGCAACCAGCCACCTGAAAAAAAAAAAAAGACAACACAAACTTGTGTCACCACGAATAAAGTTGATAAAAGGTGGGGTTATTTTCCCTAAAGACAATGGGGAAAGATAATCAAGTAGGAGAAGAGTGAGTTTGGGGACAGAGGAGCAGCAGGATGGGAGCAGATGGTGTCAGTCAGGGAAAAGCTTGTCAGCTGTGTATTGGAAAAAGGTTCGTCCTGCAAAGAGTGAGCTCCGAGCATGGCCTGGGGGAATGGGGGACACAGCAGGGTCTGAAGGGACCTTGGGGTCCCTGCCCCGTGCCTTCAGAACCCTCACAATCCCAAAACATTCACACCACAGTCTCATCATGCTTTAACTGGAAACTGCTCAGCCCTCCATCTAAATTTGAACTGATGTTGGTTAATTCAGTAAACGCCAAGGTTTCGGGGGTTCTGCTAGAAATTCTCCATGGCTTCTCTACGGTTTCTCTACCCTTTCCCACCCTAAGCCATGATCCATGTGTCTCCCTGAACTATTTCCTATATCTAGTCCACTCCAACCTGGCTGCAGGCTCACCCACAAACCTTGTCCCAAATCCTCACCTCGGATGTTCTCAGCCCGTTCATCTCATTTGTTCAATGTAGAATAATTTTTCTGCTTGCACTAACACTGCTTTTCTGTTCTTTCTTGTAAAAAGTGCTTTGTACATGCTTACCAGCCTACTCAGCATGTCCTCAGCCCAGCCCCTGCCCTCTCCTTGTTATCTTCATGGTAGGACCTCTACAAAAATCTCCAAAGCCTTTCCTCATCCTCTTCCTGAGCAGTCTTCCACAAATTTGTTTTGAGACTACTTGGATACGGCAGCCGAGTTTTGTGAATCTGCTTATGTGATCCTGATGCATTTGTTTAGCAAACCAAATGCAGTATTTATTAATAGCACCACATTATTTACTGTATGTCTCCATGTGAAAAATCACATTGCTGCAGAAGTTGCCTCCACACTGAAAAGTCACCTGGATGGAAAAAAAATTAGCCAGGTCTATTCCCAAATCTGTAATGTTTAGTATCTGCATATCAGTGTTGCAAATATTTTGACTTCTAAATATCTCCCTAGATAGGTCAGCTGGCTGCAATGCAGTTACACAACCTCCTCTCTAGATATATCTAGGGTGTTGGTTTTTATAAGCTGGGCAGAATCTATCCAGAGTTCATTGATCACTGCTTGGTTTCATGGCCCTGAGGTTATGGCAGTGTCCTGCTGGTGGAATTTCTTACTAACACCTCTCCAGCTCCCTCAAAATATTGCTGCTGGAGCATTAACTTCTGCAAAAGAGTGAGTAATCAAATTTCTGGGCACCCTCGTACCCAACACTGGGCCGATTTCAGCACTGCCTTTGGCAGCGGTTGTCACACCAGCTGGAGGATGCTGTACCCAGGGTACCACCTGTAGCGTAGGTCTCTCCTTGGGCATTGCTGGTTTCTTTACTTCAACATTTTCAACAAGAGTCCTGGTTGCTTGCAGGCATTTGAGAAACAATCAGAAAAAAACCATGTATTTTTTACCCTGAGACTGTTTTGTCCCAGATTTTTGTTAGTGCTGGCCCTCGGAAACCCTTTACCCAATTCAGGAGCAGCTCTCGTTGCTCGGTTAAGAGGTCCTTCATGTAGTGGGAGGATCAAGGAGACGAAACCTGGAGAAAAGCCTCAAGCAATGAGGATCAGTACTGCAGTGGTAAACCGGCCGCAGTGTCTATCTTTGCCCCTGTTTTGCCTCTGTTAATATTATCTTCTTATTAAAAGAGGGAGAAATAATTAATTAACCAATTAATTAAACTTTCTTTGCTTTTTATTCCAGTTCAACTTGCAATTTAAAACTGGCATAGTAGCTAAGATAACAGTAATTAGGAAGGCAGCCAGGTATATACTGGGATTTCAAGATGAACTCTGCGACTTAAAGAGAGAAAAAATTAAAACAGAGGCCCTCGTCTACTTTATCTTAGTCATGTCATTCTTCTTAGAGCTCAGGCAGCATTAAAGTACCTGTATCACTACAGGAGGATAAATTGAGAGGCGACCCTATCTACCTTTCTGCAAAGAGACTCAACGGAGCATGTAGGAGCAGAAAAACTCGGTGTAACAGTTGACAAACAGGGGGTGTGCTCCTCAGTTAAAGACTGGGTACGAACGCTGGGCGCACCCCTGCACCCTCTGAGCCAAAGCTAAGTGGCCTGTTAGTCTTAGCTGGGCTATGTGAGGATTAATTTTACCCTGACTATTTTTCTTCAACATCTTGTAATTTGTTTCATAAACAAATTTCAATTACTGTTGTTACCATATGCATCTTAAACATTTACGATTTCTCCGTAGCTGGAAAAATTATTTCCTCTCTCCTATAGTACCATGGTAGGTGAAAGTTCATAGGATCACAAAATTGTTGTAATTGGAAAAGACCTTTAAGATCATTGAGTCCAACCATAAACCTAACTCTGTCAAGTCCACTACTACCCCGTGTCCCTGAGAACCTCATCTCCATCTGTCCAACCCCTCCAGGGATGGTGACTCCAGCACTGCCCTGGGCAGCCTGTTCCAATGCCCCACAGCCCTTTGGGGAAGAAATTGTTCCCCAGATCCAACCTCAACCTCCCCTGGCGCAACTTGAGGCCGTTTCCTCTGCTCCTGGCGCTTGTTCCTGGGGAGCAGAGCCCGACCCCCCCTGGCTCCAAGCTCCTTTCAGGCAGGTCAGAGATCAGAAGGTCTCCCCTCAGCTCCTGTTCTCCAGCTGAACCCCCAGCTCCCTCAGCCGCTCCCATCACACTTGTGCTCCAGCCCCTCACCAGCTCCGTTGCCCTTTGGACACGTTTCAGCATCTCAAAATGTTTTTCCTGCAGTGAGGGGCCATGTCATCTTCCTGCCATGTCTGGTGATAATGATCCCATGTCTGTCACTCTCTGATATGCTCAGAGCCCACTCATTGATTAATGTCAAAATAACAATTCCTGTGCTTTTCGCATGCTTGAAAACTTTTCAGAATTATGCTATCCCCAGTAATTATTTTTTTACCCTTATATTTATGCAACATATCACAGTGACTTTAAAATTAAAATGAAGATGGAGTTTAGGACATAGGACATTGTATAATATATTTACTCATCTACATATAACAATCCATAAAGCAACAAATTATCATTTATTTTTATTACAAGAGGAGTTGGCAGAGCTGCTTTATGCTTCAGGTTGCCTGACAGGTCCATTTTAAAACATTGTTCTGAGTTGCTTAAAACCTTGCCAGATCTTGAGCGTTTTGTCTGAAACTTTCCAAGTTGAGTTCCTGTCTCAGAATGATGCTTTTATATATATATTTTTTTTGGAAACTGATTCTCAAACAAGTCAATCATTTATTTGGATGCAGTTACGGGAAATATATTGCTAGACTAATGTTTAAGCTCTTAAAGTTGTTTTGTTGAACAGCTCTAATACCTTTCTGGTTTGGAGCAACAGTTGATGTTGGGAGGGATGGCAGTCTGGCCAGGTATGTGTTTTATTTTTCCCGTAGACAATAGCCAGATTTATACGTATTACAGGCCACAGGAATGAAAATTCTTATTTTTAACAAGTTCATGAAAGTACAGCTAAACTGTCTGAAAATCCACCCGTACAGTCCCTGCTGTCTGCAGAGCGGGGGTGGTTGCAAACCTTGTCTCCGGGTGCGGTGAACGGTGCGGAGGTGAGGACGGGCGTCTGTCACCTGCATCCCTGTGTCCCCATCAGGAGGTGGGACTGGAGGGCACACAGGGGCTGAGGACATGGAAGGTGTGTGGGGCCCCTCCACGCAGGCTCGCTGCCTTCCCAGGGCACGCCAGTCAGGAGCAGCATGGAAAATAGCAGTGAACGGTCACATAACAGAGGTCTTCTCCAAATGGATGGGGAGAAAAGGCAGATTTTCACTTCTTTTGCCCCAAAATGCTCTTTGCTAGGCATTTTTTAATAGGGGCGCTATTCACCAGTCCCCACTGCCTCCAGGGCTCTGGTCCAGTGAGGGGATTTTTGCTGGAAGCTGCTGGTTTTACTGCTAAAGCTCCATCATATGTTTTTCTCGTTGTCATGCAGCTGATGATGGGTCTTCCCTGTCGAGGCCAGAGCCGGGCTGGACAATCTCAGCCACCCCTCCAGCTTTGACAGCCACAGGGGACAAGCAAACACAAGCTGGACGGTGCAGCCGGTGGCTCCAATGCCATCCTGCTGCCACCTCGCAGGGTGGGCACGGAAACCCCCAGAGACAACCTGCTGGGTTTTCCCTGCTCTGATCTTCCTGCGAAAGGGAAAATCTTCATTAGCAACACAAAGCTGATTGAAGAAGGGCTTCCTTAGAGTGAGGAGAGGGAGACAGCAGCGGGGACAGCTTGGCTAGGTAGTGATGTGCTGTGGAGGGTGTGGGAATTGCTGGGGTCACTGCCGAAAAACGCGGTTTCCTCCCCCCAGGATGCTCCAGGCAGGGCTGGAGGGGGTCAGTGCTGGGGCTGGGTGTGCAGGCTGCCCGCACATGGGTCTGCTGGGGGATCAAATGCAACTTCTGGGTGTTTCCTGCAACCGCTTACCTTTTTATTTAAAAGTGACAAACCCACTAATTAGGATTTTCTTTCTGCATTTGGCTTTGGAAAAAAAATTAAAAATGTATAAGCCCCTCTGTACTGTGTATGTATATTTTATTGCTGTATAATTGGGATCTTCATTAGTACCCTGGGTGGTGAAGTGACAGGCTTTTCATGTGATACAGACACTAATGCATTGCGATACAGTTCTCTTTTTCGATTTTTTTATCGAGATGCTCCTTCCTAAACACATGCAACGCTCCCTAATAAGGACTTATGTACAAAGCCCCTTTTTCGGGAAGCAGTATCCACTGCAGCATCACTGAAAGACAAGACTCTGATTGCAGCAGAAGTGCGGGCAGGGGGGGACATTCGGAGATCGAGAAAGTATTAATCACATTAATCCCAAACCCCAGGGTATAATTGCCGCTGCTCTCAAACAAAATGTTACTTTAATCTAAATTACTAAAGTGGGAAAAGTGCAATCCGGTTTAATTTAGCACTGGTGCTCCCGAGCAGAGGGGCAGAGCTCTCGGCACCAGCGCTGCTCCCTTCGCTTCGAGGCACAGAGATTTTCCCGGGTCCAGAGGCAGCTGGCCCAACTCCATCAGAGACCGGAGGGAGAGATGAGGATGGAGTCACCTTCTATGGGGAAGGCCACTGACCCAATGAGGGAAGGGAGATTCCCAGCCCTCTTCTTTTTCCCTTTTTCTGCCAGAATTCAAGACTCTAGTTCCCTGAAGAACCCGAAGAAGGCTTTTCCCTGCAAGCTGCTGCGAGCAGCTCTCAATCAGGCATGTTTCATATTCCTCCTGGCGGCTCATGCCTTTTAGAGGCTGGTCACTGACTGATGATTTCCCTGTTCTGAGGCCAAGAAAAATTATATATGTGCAGCTCAGAAGTGAGTATTTTTAGGTAGAGGGTGGTGAACCCCCACAGGGATGTTGATAAGGCAGTCCAACTCGGACTTAGGCATCAAGTCCCTGGATGCAGCAGCGTCTCTCTGCTCATCTCCCCGTACTGGGAGTGCTGGTCATCTCCCCTCTCTACTTCTTCCTTCACCCCAACTCATCAGGCTATGGCCTCTCCAGCCTCCTGGTCCAAGCCTGGTCATAACCAAGCTCAGATCTCACCGAGTGAGACTTAGATGCCTCCAAGAGCCACAGACGACTAAGTTGCCGTGCAAGAATCTTACCCTTTATTTATTATTTCAAGTGGGTTTGAGTTAGTTTGGTGGGGCTCTGGTGTCCTACTACATCATGATTTTTTTTTTTTTTAATTTCATTGTGACGAGTTCTTAAGATACGATATGGTTATGCAAGACATACTCTTTTCCTGACCAGACCTGACCAGGATCAAACCACCTGGTAGAAGGAGCTTTCAATGCAACAGTGTGAGGAACAAAGAGGAAAGCCAAGGGACTGTGCAGACACTGCCAAGGGCTGGTCCTATCCTCAAAGCACATGTCAATGATGCTTGTTCAGTGATTCATTATAAGCTCATTAGAACATGGAGCTACTGCGAAAGGAAAGCCTCCACAGCAAGAAATACGCTCATGTCACTGTTGAATCAGATGCGACACCAGCGGGCATTTTAAAAAGCACATTTTTTAATTCTAAAAAACTGTTGACAAATACGTGTCCCAGTTTTTTAAAAGACTGATTGTATTTTTAGTTCCCTAAACAGAATAAAGATCAGCTTTTCCCCATTGTTGTCAGAAATTCTAATTCACTGCAGTCCACTACTGTAGTTAGTGCTTCTATTAAAACACCCAACTGAGAATCCTCACCCTGTGGAAGTCGCTGAACTCGTATCAAGATAGAATCATAGAATCATAGAATCCTAGAATGGTTTGGGTTCAAAGGGCCCTCCCCAGCTCCCCCAGTGCCCCCCTGCCATGAGCAGGGACATCTGCACCAGCTCAGGTTGCTCAGAGCCCCGTCCAGCCTGGCCTGGGATGTCTCCAGGGATGGTTCAGCCACCACCTCTGGCCAACCTGGGCCAGGCTCTTGCCACCCTCAGAGCCAACAATTTCTTCCTCGTGTCCAGCCTGAATCTCCCTCCTTTAGTTTAAAACCATCACGCCTTAATGTATTAAGAATGGAAGAAGGCACATCCTGGGTCAGATCTATCATTCCCATTCCCCGCCAATGGTCACCACAGGATGCCCAGAAGAACCAGGACAAAGATGAAGTGACATTTCCCTGGGGACTCTCCCTGCTGCTGGCAGAGTGGGGCTCAAGGATTTTTTGCTGAACATTGTTCTGCATCACCATGTTTCAGACAACATCCTTCTCATCCATAGATCAGTTTCCCTGCTTTCTGAACCTATTTGTACCTTTGGACTCCCTGACATGCTCAGACTTCATATTTTGTGCAATTATGCATTCACAGGGGATGTTTCGTTTGCTGGTCTAAAACTTCTTGCCTGATAATTTGAAATGTTGAATGCAGAGGTTTGTGTTTGGGAAAACAGGGAATAACTGTTCTCTACCCACTGTTTCTATGTCACTCACAATTCTGTAATACTTTGTCCACCACAGTCCTTCTCTTACCCGTGCAACCGTCCTTCTTCCAAGCTGAGGTGTGGTACCCCTCTAAAATTTCCTGCTACAAGAGTTACTCTAAATATCTGGTAATCCTTCTTGCCCATCTCTGAAGATCTTCTAGTTTGTCAAAAGTTTTTTGGGGTAGTTTTAATAGGAATGTATATAATATCCAAAATGGGGTCACTCCATGGATTTATACAAGTTGTTTTCTGCTTGCTCCAAATGTTCTCTTTGTTTCCCAACATTTCCTTTATGAGCACTACAAGGATTGTGCTGATGTTCCCAAGAACTCTGTATAAAGATTAAATTTTTCTACATCTTCGTATTACATCTTTATGCACCTTTACATCACACTTGGCATGACACGTCCGCACCTTGTACTAACACTTCCCTGCCCTCCAGGAAAGGCCGGTCATACCCACACTGCCCCTTGGAAATTAGCCCGGGCTGCACCGAGTGCCCTGTAGTGCCTGTGAGTTGTTCAGGACAGGGTGAGGTGGCAGGAAAAACCAAGCCAGATGCCAGGCTAAAAATTTAATAGTATAAAGCTGCAATCAGTGAATTCCACTGCCCAGGAAGGTTCCCTGGCACTTACTGTTGCAGGCAGATACCCCTGATTCCAGCACTAGTCTCTTGAGACATGAAGGTTTTTATTCCTGCTTTTTTTTTTCAGGTCATTTAAGTGGCCATTATACCATATAAGGACCTTTCATTTTATCTCATAACTGCTTTGGGGCAAACCTTATTGAAAGCTTTTTGGAAACTCAGGTACTAAGGGCTGCATCTGTTCCCACCTCTCCAGGATCCAGGACTGCCCTGTTTGTCACTGCCTTATGTGCCCACTTATTTTGCTCTTTATTATAGTGTCTTCCAGCTTTCCTTGTTAAAAATAGGCTTCCCATCTCCCAGTATTCTATGTTTCCCCTTCAACTCTTTTTATTTTTAATAAATTGGCAAGAAATTATCCGCCTTCTATTTTCTGGTGTCTAGGTAGATTGAAGTGAGAGATTACCCAGTACAGTTAGTAGACTGGAATTTCATTTTTTTATTCCTTCACAGGTCTTTGGAAAATACCATCTGGTCTTGATGAATTTTTATTATTCAATTTTTAATTTCAAGCCTAAAATATAAAACAGTTCTTTATACTCATCCCTTGTAATGAAAATTTCCCATGTGGGAACATTACTAAATTCCTCTGTTTGTTTAACTTTCCTGCTGTGCCCTTTCTTCCGCAATTCTCCCACTGAATTCTGATCTTCCATGAGCTGTACTAGCCCTACAGCATATGGTCACCTTCTAATGCTTGAAAAAAATGTTATTGTTAGTTTTTATGCCTTTGGCAAGTTCTTTCTCAAACACATTTTTGGCTCATGTTAATATGGTTTTACATTAACTTAACAGAGTTTATTTTCCTCATTTGAAAAAAATCCTTTTAGTTCTAGTTACTTCTTTTATGCTGCTGTATATCCATGGCCAGAATTATTTTTGTCCATTTAAAGTTTTCTAATAATGTTTCCGAACTTCTAATACAATGTCTTTCAAAAGTATCCCCACCAATTTCTGTCATTTTGCCCTTTTCTCGATTCCTTTCGTTTCCCTTTTAAGTAGTCTCCTCATTTTGTTTCTTTTTTCAGTTTCCCTTTAAACTTCATCAGAGTGATTTCTGCTTTTCCCCTCCCTTCTCCTACGGAGTATTGAACTTCAGTCTATTACGGCCACTCTTGTGGAGCCACTTTTTGATGGTTAGACCTTGAACCAGGTCTCCTGGACTCCTCCACACTAAACCAAAGGTTGCTTCTCCTCTTTCCTATTCTCCGAAGAAAAAGTCACTTATGCTGCCTGAAAATGTAGTCTCAGCACCTCACCCCTTTGTAACAGTCACTAATCACCACAGGGGTAACTGAAGTCTACTTTTATTTTCATGTTTTCCACCCTGAGAGACCAATTAATATTACTCAGTGCTTGACGACCCCGTGCACCACCACGGAGTTGTCGCCTACCTGTAGAGGACAACGTGTGGTCACTGTGTCATTTCTTCCCACATACACATGAAATTTCAGTCCACAGGAATTGCATGCGACTTATTGATGCAGTGAAATTATTTTCCTTACTGACCTTTAAGATCTCCCTAACATCTTTTCTCCACTGATGCCAATTACTCTATTGTTACTAAATGAATTACGCCTTGGTATGAATGTCCCGTTGATTACTATCTCTCTGCCAGGCATCTAGGAAGTCTGTTTAGTCAATTCCTTCCTTTAGAATTGAGACTTCAGTTCACCTACCTTAGTTTTCAAAACTTCGGCATTCAAATAGATACTTGCAAATATATGGCATCAGTTCAGCGTTGCGTTTTTGGTTGGTTGGTTGGGTTAGGTTTTTTTAACTACGTTCTTAAATGCTGTCTCCAGCCAAGGTCTGTTTTGGCCACATGTGAACCCACCTCTCATGGGCACGTTCCACCAAGTCAAAAAATGTATTCAGTTTCCAGCAGGCCCAGATCCTGATCTCATACGCATTTTTTTCATATGTGCCTTGAGACTTCATCTGCTGTGTACTTGGTTCTGAGAACATATGGGAAGTTATACAGTTGAGATCTTGCTACACAATACCCTTATCAGCAAATTAAACTTCTCTCCCATGCATCCTTGGGCAATAGCACTCACACAGGCCACCTTCATTGACTCTGCTCAGCAGCAGAAGCCCAGCTAGACACCTTATGAGGTCTGCACCTTTGTGTCTCACCCTATAGTCCTCCCAGAGCCCCTGTCCAAACATCCAACAACAGGATCCTCCCCGCTGCATCCCTCATCAGGACGTTACATCTCACAGCCCATATTTGGTGGTGTCCATTGGGCAGGTGTCCCTCATCTGCTGGATTTCCACAAACATCTCTCAGATAGTGATAAGGGAACAGAAATCTAAATCTTACTGGAAAAAACAAAAATTATACATGTGTTCTGCTTGGGCTAGGTTTGTTCAAAGTTATTAAGAATGAATGTGAAAAATCAGAGTTAATTCCCAAAAATGACTAGCTGCAGCTTTCTCAAAAGCACTTGATAAGATTGAGAATTTTGATGTCCTGCCAATATTTTTTTCCAGCAAAAGATAATTTAGAAATTGAGCCAAACCACTGTAGAAAACTCTGTGCTATTTCTAACAGTTTTGTGAAGAACAGAACCCTAACTAGTTTCACTAGGGAAAACACTCCTTTCTTGTACCTCTATTTTTATATTTTTAATATTAGGAAATGAACTATTGGCTTACTGGTACCAAATCACCAAGGCGTAGAAGAAATTAAGTCTGGAGATCAAGTACCAGAAACTAGTCTCTATATAGATGACTTACTCCTATATTAGAACCACAGGAGAATCAGATGCAGTGGAGGTGGTGGAGGAATTGGATTCCTGGGGAGGTGGAGAAGTAGGAAATGATGCCCTTAAGCGATAAACCACTGAGATTTTAAGGGAAAATTTTTACAAGTGAAGATATATACACACGAAATAAGGTGGCTGAGGGAGCTGGGGGTTCAGCTGGAGAACAGGAGCTGAGGGGAGACCTTCTGATCTCTGACCTGCCTGAAAGGAGCTTGGAGCCAGGGGGGGTCGGGCTCTGCTCCCCAGGAACAAGCGCCAGGACCAGAGGAAACGGCCTCAAGTTGCGCCAGGGGAGGTTGAGGTTGGATCTGGGGAACAATTTCTTCCCCAGAGGGCTGTGGGGCATTGGAACAGGCTGCCCAGGGCAGTGCTGGAGTCACCATCCCTGGAGGGGTTGGACAGACGGAGATGAGGTTCTCAGGACATGGGGCAGTGCCAGGGGTGGGTTATGGTTGGACTTGATGATCTTGAGGGTCTTTTCCAACCTAAACGACTCTATAATTCTATGAAAATGCATGCCCGAGCATGCCGTCAGGAACAGAAATGGTCAAAGATTGAGCAAGTGGGCGGTTGCCTCTCAAAATGTCTTGGTCAAAACCATCTCTCAAAACACGGCGCTGCCCTGACCTTTCTGCTGCCACCCGCAGCCCATCGCAACAGCTCGGTCTAGTGGTTAAACACTGCGATGCTTCACTGGCTTTCTGTGGAAACGGGCAAGGCTTGTGGTGGTTCTGTAAAGCAGTTGGAGTGACACATGTCAGCCATTTATTCCATGGTTTCTGAGAGAGAAAGAAATCCAGCATTAAACTCTGAACAGTTCGGTTTGTATAAATGTGCTTTGTTATTACAAATGTACTTAACACAGGAACATATTTCTGTCCATGATGGCTTTTGAACTATTCACAGTGGTATTTTTCTTCCACTACTTATTATTTATGGTGAATAAACCATCGCATAAGTCACCTGGTATTGCTTTGGCTCCATGACTAGGTGACTGAAATGTTTATAAATAGGTGGAGGGAGAGCAGAGGATTCTCAAGCTGGCCAGGCAACCACATGCAGAATAAATGCCAGCGCATGTGTACTGCAAAGGGAGTCATGATAACATGGCTGCTTGTTGCTAAAGAAATTGGAAATATGCTGAAAATCTCACAGCACAACAACAAAAATAATACACTGCATACAACTTGGGCAATAGAAGTTGTCTTATATTTTTTTAATGGAAGATGATTTTAACATTAACCAGTGTGAAATTAAAAGGGGTCACTAAAGACAAACATAAATAGGATTGGAGCTGTGTAAATAAGCATGGTTCAGTCCACGCCTGTGTCGCTGGACTGGTGCTGGTGTACATACCTGGGACCTGGTTTTGGGAAGGGACGTGTCCGCCTGCTTGCAGGGTTCAGGGAGAGGCTCAGCGGCGTCACTCCAACCGTGACCCTGGGCTGCCAGCTCTTCAGCCACCTCTGCAAACCCTGTCCACCCAAACATGACATTAAAACAATCTTTCATTAAAGAGGTCCCTGTACCCTTGGGACATCCAGGTGGGAAAGCAATTTTCCACAGCAGTTTTCAGCCAGGAGGTCCCACTGCCTTGTTGAGATCCATCCCTCACTATGAGAAAGGGCTTTCATCCTGCAAAAAGGCAAATCCTTGATGTTTGGGTATAGCATGCCTTCCAAAAGACAAGCCTGGGCCTGAGCTGAAGCTATCAGGAGGCAAAGAACACTCACCTTCCCTCAGTACTTTGTGCCAGTGTTTAATCACCTCCATTGTTAAAACCTTGCGGCTTATTTAATCTGAATTTCTCCAGCTTCAGCTCCCAGCCATTAGTTCTTATTATGCTTTTCTCCAGTAAATTAAAGAGGCCTTTGGTACCTGGTATTTTCTCCCCATGAATGTACTTACACACTAATCAAGTCACCTCTCACTCTTCCTTTCTACAATCTAAACAGATCATGCTTTTTAAAATCATTCACTGTAGGGCATTTTCTCCAGTCCTCAAATTATTTTCTATGGCTCTTTTCTGAACCTTCTATGGTTCCTGTACCCTTTTACGCGTGAGAACATCAGATTTAGCATCCCAAAATCTGGGCTTGATGTGAGCACTTGCATGTGGAGGGAAGAAATCTTTCCTTACTCTTACTCATCCCTGTGTTAACATACCCCAGGCTACGTTAACTCTTCATGCACTAGCAGCTTACGTTTCCTCACTTGCCCGCAGCAATCATCACTCCATTTTTGGAGCTGCTGTTTTCCAGGAGGTCCGTTTTGCCTTGAAATGGAGGAGCTTGCACATGGCTTCACATTAATCCATGTGAATGGGTCCGAGTGATCCCAATCACTCAATTAGATGCCCTGTCAGGTGCACTGCAGACCTCTGCTGCATCCGGGCAAAATGCTGCTCAAATCAACTCCCAGTGCCAGCAAGAAAGGAAACTAGACTTGTTTACAGGATCTAATTGCTACAAAACCACATGGACCAATATTTATTAATTTTCTAATTGTTCAATCGGTGGTGGTACTGTTATTTTGCTTAGGACCTGTGCCAGGTTCACTTGCTTAGAAATAACTCACATTAGCCTGGTAGCCCTGCTTGAATATCAATGCATCACTTGCAACAGGTATTAAAAATCAGCATCAGAGTACAAGAAATCCCCTCAACCTGCTATTTTAGGATGTTGAAGTATAAAGTGAGAGATATGCCTATGTTAAAATGTTCAGATCAAATAGATTTTGCTTAATATTACCCTGACATATGAAGGCACAGAAAAAATACATTTGCTTGCCTAAACATACGTCTGCACGGAGGGATTCAGTGTCCACTCATGCTGTCCGAGTGCTGTTTTGCTGTTCAAATGCATATTCAGTGTAGGCATCTGGAAAGGAAAACAGCCAGCTGGAGTCTTCCTGTATGCCATTTTTAATTCTTGATTTATAAAACAAGGCTGACATGACTGAGCGCGCGACAGAGAGGATGTCAGACAGGCTCACATGAAGGTGATGGTGGTGGGGATGAAACTACCAAATCACTTGCTGGTTTTCAGCTGAGCAGCTCCTGGAGAATACAGTTTTTGTGCAATGCTGCTGGCTTAGTGTCTCTTCAGACTTCTCTCTCTCTCAAAAAAAAAAAAAAAAAGTGTATGTATGAAAAGCATTTGTAATTATCATACAGTGCAGCACATTAGTACAGATATAGCTACAGTCCTGTCACTTTGTAGTGATAATAGTATATTTTTGGTGTTGTGTTTCTCCTACAATGACAGCACTAAAGGAACGCTAATGCCTGGCAGCCCAGATGCAAAGATACAGCATTATTTTACTACAAATATGGGCGTAAACACAATAGATTTATGGTGTGTACAATGTACACTGTTGGATTCAAGAACAACACAGTCCTTCTTCCTTCTGCCGTGAGTAAGGCTGTGGGAAGAAATGGTGAATATTCCATGTTTTATAGATCCCAATTGCTGCAGAATAACACAGCAGGGAATTGTCTGTATTGACCACGCACTCGAATTACAAAATAAATGTGCGTTATGCAGCAAGGCTGACGTGAAAGACCCACGGGGATGGCTGAACAGGAGAAAGGACTATCACTACAGGGGAGGAGAACGAATCCAGACTGGCAAAATTGCAGCCCCAGGTGCCAAGCAGACCCTGCTGGCTCCAAGCTCTTCTTGGGTCGGGAGGTTGTAGCAACGCCTCACTTTCCCTTTTCTTTTTGCTCTGTCCTTCATTGGAACCTCTTTCCACTTCTCGTGGGTCTTTGACAATCCCGTGGTTGCTGTTGGGTCCTCGGTCAGAAAGGGGAGAGGATCCCTCTGCCAACCCAGGAGCTTCCCTTGAGCCTGGCTCAGAACAAGTCTTCAGGGATCTTCCATGGCAGCCAGTTTGAGATTTCGAGATCCCATTCCAGTGCTAGAAATCTTACTTTTAAAGAGGCTGTGAGATCTTTATAGGGTGATGACAGCACCATCTGGCAAAGCCTTAGCTTCTACTTTTACTGAAATGGACTATACTGAAGGAAAAGCAGCTCTACATGCACACTATGTATAAAGCTGCCACGATGCGACTCTAACTAGATTCCTGTTGTGCCCACCAGACAACAGGAGGGCCCATAGACTGTGATTTATTTATCCTGCAACCAGTGCTGGTATTTATCTTACCACCTTAGCACCAGGCATCCTCAGGACTGACAACAGTTACAGTCTGAAGGAGAAAATGGAGATTGACCCTTTGCAAAGTGGGACCGTGGCTGCTGGCAACCAGGAGCTGCTGGGAGGAGGAAGCCCCAGTGTGCCCCAGCACCGTTTACTGGTCCCCAGTCCCAGGCTGGGCCAGAACCTGCAGGAGCATTTGTAACGAGTGACCTCCTGGAGCAGCTCGGGAGGCAGAAACCCAGCGTGAACAGCCTGCAAGGGAATATCTGTTTGCATTTTCCCAGGCTTTCCTTGCTTCCGTTAGCAACAAGGTACAATCCTGACAACCCTGAAGAAACTCCTCATGCCTCCCTCCATCCAGATGTTAGCAAGGCTGTGACTCCTGTACCCCACCCGCCCGTTCTGCCAAATAACTGAGAAACATCAACCGTGTGTTTTTATAACAGTTTGTAGAGACTTTCTGGGAGTTCAGCTGTATCTGACACAAATTTTCTACAGCGTGCAGACCCCAGATCTTCACCGAGCATTCGACTTTCTGCCTCTTTCAGCCTATTTCTACACTTTCAGCTGCAGGCAAGGTTGTCAGGACTTGTTTGATGGGCAGAGTCACTATTTTCTCCTGACACTTGATGCCAGCTGCACTATTTTTGTAATATTCTTAGAGGAAACCCACCTGGGAGAAGAGTCAGAGCCCAGAAAATATAAATCCAAAAGATTTTCAGCCGTGTCAAACCATAAGGCTTGGAAACAGGAGGTTGGAATGGCAAGGTATCAGTAGCCTGATATCACTCAACAGATTTCTGCTTTCTCTGTGCTCTATGGACTCCAATACCAGTATTTTGCTGATTTAGGGTAACACAAAAGCCAAAACATGTCTAAAAAGAGAAGAAAGAGGTGAGGAAATGTCAGACAGCTGTTCTGTCCAGCTTCGTACTCAGTCTTTGATACCTCTAAGAAAATACTCACACTAGCACCATGGATGGCTCTTGGGTCTTCACTCTCTTGACTGCACTTTTCAGCCTTTCCTGGCACCCTCCAGCTGCCTCACAACTCCACGGGCTGCTGCCTATGGCAAAGCAAGGGAGCATAAGACATCTTTAAATTATTTAGCTCTTTGATATTAGGTGAGCTCTCCCATCTTATGCCCTCTGAGTCAGGGTCATCTCTCTGCACCTCCCCTGCAATGTGCACCACAAGCTCCTCTGAAATGCTGCTTCTTCACATGAGTTTTCCTTCCTCAAGGAGCATGTGAGGATTTTTTTTTAAGATCTAGGTAAAATAAGGAGGCTTGGCATCCTCACCATCCCATTGGAAAGGTTAAATTTTTCAGTGGCGAGTTAAGATTGACTGATCAAATTCTTCTGGCATTTTCCAGCTGCTTTGTCACACAGGGTCACTTCTTTGGCACCCTCATGCTCAGCCTTCATCTTGAGACCCTGCTGCCAGGAAATTCATTATTTAACAAGGGAGCTTCAAAGCAAGGTCCGGGGTTCGCTGTGCCATGGCCTCTGATGGGTTTTCCAGTCAGCTGGTGACATTTTCCTCCTGCAGCTCCTGCAGCTCAGCTCTGGAGAGCTGCAAAGGGAAAAACACCAGGCAGCTTTCCTGGTGTGGGCTGTCTGAACTGCCACAACCTGCTCCAGCTTTCCAGATTCAGGGAGGACTGAAGAAATGCAGATGCTCCATGCTGGCCTTGCAGACATCCATCCTTCACATTGACACAGACAAGCACTGCAGTTCCATCACCACTTCTCTCAGCTGGGGCCTGGTGACCTCTGCATACGTCGAACATAAATGTTAAGCAAAGAAAGCCCAAATCTACTTGGTCAGTGGTCTAGAGCTGCTCAACATGGCCGTAGGTACCAGGGCAGGAAGGGGGGACATGACACAATGAACACTACTTCTGTTGCTGTTGCCATTAGATGATGGATGTGCGGACAGGCTGTAACATTTGAGGGATGTCGCAGAGATCTTGCCCACCAGTGTCACCCCTTGCTGTTGCAAACCCAGGTCTCTATTTCAGGGTGCACTCACTGACTTGTTCGGCCAGGCCGGGGGGAGATCGGGTCTGCAAGTGCGTCACACGTCACAGTGCAATGAAGGTGAAAGCAGCACATCTCCAGGCCATTGAGTGTATGAGCTACAGATGTGGCCAGGCACCCTGGTGCATCCTGACCAACAGGCCAGATGTGTCCCAGCAAGTCTTGCAAACATGCTGACCCCAGCTTGTTTCACGCCTCCCACACCTGTTCCCCTATACGATGCAATCATCGTCAGCACAGTCTCTCATTTCTCCCTGCCAAGCCACAGCATCACAGTTCTAGAGGACAAGGAGACCCTAGCTCAAATTAACATCTGGATCAAACAACAGCTGTTTGATGCTTCCCATTGTGTTTCCTTGTAACTTTTCCCTCCAGAAAGATGAGGCAATTGCAGCTGAGCTGTTCCAGGCAGTTTTCCTTAGCCCTAAACAGCTGGTCTGAGAATTAATTGACCCGTATTATGTCTAAGTGCTTGGTGTCTTTGTGGAGGGGGCAGCTAATGGAGGTGCACAGACCTTGGAGGTCAGGCCCTTACCCCCAGGTCTCCCTGTGAGATTTGGGGAGCCAGAACACTCAAATCCAGGGAGCTCATTTCCTCCCACCACAGACCTGGGCTTCAGCACAGGAGATGCCCTTGGCTGCTCTATCCTCCTGTCCATGGGACGTCAGATGAATGTCCCCTTTGGGGCTTGGTCGTGCTTGGACTTGTGCCCATTTAGTGTAAGATGGTCATGCCAATGTGATCCAGTTCAACCCGAGGAAAGGTGCAGGGTGTACTCTCTTTTCCGTATCAGCCAGGCCTCTCTCAGCTTGCCTAAGATAATGAGGAAGCATCTTAAGCTCATTTGAAGTAGGCCACTGTAACCACACTGAAAATGCCTTTGCACTGGTTCGATTGATTTAACTGGACTGATTTAACTCTACATGGTAGCAGCAACCTAAATCCTCTTACGTGAGAATTTTTGTTTCTTCAAATGTTCCAGAGCAGAGAAAAATAAGGAAAGCAACACATCTCAGTGACCTTCGGGGAGATGCATATCCTGTAAGTAGCCTGTAATCTAGAAGAGACTGTATACTGAGCCATAGAACTACGGTGTCACATGATGTGCTCCTATAATTAAAGTGTTTCCATTGTAAACTCAATTTTTAGGGGTTTATAACTTTTCTTAAGAGAGTGAACAGCAATGACCTATTTCTGCATTCTAAGCAGGTTTAAAGGTCATTATGTGAGTGTTAACGTTCCGTTACAGTATATTGTAATGAAATGAGTCTTTCAGAGTAAAAGCGTTTCACAGTATTGGCAAAAATGAGCATATTCATCTTAATTTTTGCATCTACTTAATTTCAGGAGCTTTTATAATTAAATGTTTGGTTGCACTGGCAAATAGAGGCAGCAAATCCTTGTCATCATGAAAACAACCCTATGCCATCTGCGTGCTTTGCTGAGGAGGAATGAAAATAGTTTTACATGGAACTTCTCCTTAAAAAGCCAAACAATTATTTTTCCGTACTGGAGGAGCAGGTGGTTGTTATTTCCTTAGCGTGCCCACAGGCATTGGATGCTGCTCCCCAGCTGGTATCCGGCAATCACCTGCTTGAGAATCCTGCACTTTCCAAGGTAATTGCATGTTTTCCTGCACTGCTGGATGGAGTTCTGCTGCAGCACCAAGAGTGGCCAAGGACCCCCAGGGAAAAGCCACTCCTGAAGTTAAAATAGCGCTATGAGGAGATGGTGAGTGAGAAGTAGAGTGGTGATCATGGGGATCAAGCAATGCCCCTGCTCTTTACAGCTGCACAGGGGAACCGTAGAATCATTTCATTTGGAAGAGACCCTCAGGATCATTGAGTCCAACCATAACCTAACTCTAGCACTAACCCACGTCCCTAAGAACCTCATCTAAACACCTTTTAAACCCCTCCAAGGATGGTGACTCCAGCACTGCCCTGGGCAGCCTGTTCCAATGCCCCACAGCCCTTTGGGGAAGAAATTGTTCCCCAGATCCAACCTCAACCTCCCCTGGCGCAACTTGAGGCCGTTTCCTCTGGTCCTGGCGCTTGTTCCTGGGGAGCAGAGCCCGACCCCCCTGGCTCCAAGCTCCTTTCAGGCAGGTCAGAGATCAGAAGGTCTCCCCTCAGCTCCTGTTCTCCAGCTGAACCCCCAGCTCCCTCAGCCGCTCCCATCACACTTGTGCTCCAGCCCCCCACCAGCTTCATCGCCTCCTCTGCACTCTCTCTAGTGCCTCAATGTCCTTCTGATGATGAGGGGCCCAAAACTGAACACAGGATTCAAGGTGAGGCCTCACCAGTGCCGAGTACAGTGGCATACCAGGACACACAAAGTCCTCTAATTTCCACAGTGAAGGGTATGAGCCACCACACATACCACCCTTCCCACAGGCAGATGATTCCCTTTTCTGGACATCAACGCTTCCCAGGTGACCACAGATTAGATTGAGAAGAGTCTGGTTCACAGTCATTGCCTTCTTCCTAGAAGGACACCATCACATTTGGTAGGTTTCCCATTGGGATCATTGCTCAGGTGCATGACTGCTTTGGCATTTTCTACCTTTGCTCACAGTCAGAATTTCCTGTCCTTTAGGAAATCACCATTTCAGACTGACAAAAGTGGACTGTTCCCAGAGCTACAGGCCTTGCAACAGAGTCACTGGTCTGATATTGGTGAGCCCAAAACTGGAAACTGGATCCCTTCAAGGTGCTCCTCTATCAAAAAATTGTTGACATGTTGGATATGTGGGAAAGAATGAAAATTATTCAAGAGCTGGACAATAATATTGTAATTAAAAATAACCACTCCAACCTTTTTTATCAGTCCAAAACATATAACTCATAGATTTCAAGTTTTTCCACAGGGGGAGGATCTCAAATGGTGGATGATTCTTGGACAGAGTAGGAAAAGCCAGACTGACAGCCAACAGTTAGAAACTGAAGGTAGACATGTTCAGGCCAGAAATAAAGTGCAATTTTTTAATAGTGAGGTAACTAATTGTGGAAATAGCATGCCTGGGGACAAAATGGATTTGTCATCACTTGAAGCCCTTAAATCAAATCTTGCCATCTTCTCAGAGGTGTTAAAGAGAAGTTATGGGTTTGAGCTATACATTATTGGCAAAAGTCTTTGGCCTCTGTTATGCAGAAGGTCTGACCAGCAGTTGCAATTGTCCTTTTTGGCTTGAAGTCCACAAATCCCTGCCTTTCAGCAGCTTTTTCCATCCATTGATGAGAATACCCACATCTTTTGAATCAAACATCTGAGAGAAGCTAACTTCTGAACTACTGTCCTGAATTGCTCCACTAATAATTAGGGTTGGAAGTAGCTGAATGGAAGGATTTGCTGACATAGATGCAGTTCAGGAGAGCACTGCAGCATTGGTTTCTTCAGAAGAATCTCCCTGCGTGTGCTACAGTGAGCTCCAGTCTCCATCTGCAAGAGAAAACACACAAACTCTGGGTGCTTGGAGGTGGGATGGCATGGGACATGAGCTGCCTTCATCCTTCTGCTACATCAGTGCCAGCACCAAGGATAGTGGAGAGTTTTTTAAAAATCATGACTAACTAATGAAGAACAGGAGAGAAAGTGATACAAAAAAGGAATTGGATGGTGTCAGGTCCAGCTATTGGGCTGTAGGTTGTTGAAATGAACTATGAGATCTCACTCAAGTTCAAGAACATGGAGTCAAAGCTGTCAGGGACCAGGAAGCCTTTTTTCCAGGAATGAGCCAAAAACCAGGGTCTGAGCACTAAAAAGGGTTTCTCTTTATAAATCGTGGAGTTCTTTCCACTATGAGTCCATGGTGTCACAAGAACAGATGAACTGGCCGTAGGTAAATGGAGGCTGTAACCTAGAACGATCCAGGTCCCGAGAGAACTGGGGTTTGGGTGGCACAGGTGAGAAAACAAACTGATTTCCAGAAGGGGAGGAAAACATCTGTAAGCAGGACTGCCATGAACATAGTATAGCCCTTGTATGAAGGGAAACATGCTTAAGATCCTTCCATTTTATATTCCCCATTCCTAAACTTTCCAGTCCCCATCAAAAGGGAGAAATCTCCCACAAAGTAAAGGATTTCCTACTTTAATACAGCACAATAGCAGAACATGTTCACCAGCAAAGGAGAATCAAAAGAGACACAGCTCTGACTTCAAAACCCAAGTGTGAGTCGGAGTTTGAAAAAAAAATGTCCTGCAGCAATGGCCCCTTTGCACCCTGAGCCCAGGCACCTGGTGCTGATGCTGCTCATTTGTTCAATGTTGCCATCCCAATTCTCTCTCCTTTTCTCGTACGCACCTATATAGGCACATGGAAAATGCTGTAAAGCAGATTATGACAGAACGTGACTTCCAACATCTTTAGAGTAGCCAGCTTTACTTGGTTTACAAGAAAAGCTTAGAGTATTGTGAAGTGTCTTCAAGATAGAGCACTTTTTGAAAAATGAAGCAGTTTATTGACAGAGGTCAGCCGAAGCAGGCAGAGAAATGTTGTTTTTCCAGCGAGTAAGAAAAGTGTCAGGCTGAGACAAAACCACTGAACAAAATTTCTTTTCATGTCCAGTTCTACAGCCCCTGTGTTCATGTGTGCAGGTCATGGCGAGGATTTGCAGGACAAGGGTTAGCAAGTGGCTCGTGAGAATTAGGATTTTTTCCAAGGAAAGTGGGAGGAAAGCTATTTCTGAGCCCCCCAAGCCTCTGCCTCCTACAGCCCCACACTACTCCCTGGAGCATATTTGGTCTCAGCAACGGGCCAGTTGGGAGTTACTGGATTGGATGAGAAATTATCTCACAGAATCCCAGAATGTCAGGGACTGGAAGGGACCTCGAAGGCTCATCCAGTCCAATCCCCCCGCCGGAGCAGGAACACCCAGATGAGGTTACACAGAAGGTGTCCAGGCGGGTTGGAATGTCTGCAGAGAAGGAGACTCCACAACCTCCCTGGGCAGCCTGGGCCAGGCTCTGGCACCCTCACCATGAAGAAGTTTCTTCTCATATTTAAATGGAACCTCCTGTGTTCCAGTTCGCATCCATTGCCCCTTGTCCTATCACTGGTTGTCACCCAGAAGAGCCTGGCTGCATCCTCCTGACACTCCCCCTTTCCATATTGATCACCATTAATGGGTCACCCCTCAGTCTCCTCCAGCTCCAGAGCCCCAGCTCCTCAGCCTTTCCTCACACGGGAGATGCTCCACTCCCTTCAGCATCTTTGTGGCTGCGCTGGACTCTCTCCAGCAGTTCCCTGTCCTTCTGGAACTGAGGGGCCCAGAACTGGACACAATATTCCAGATGAGGTCTCACCAGGGCAGAGCAGAGGGGCAGGAGAACCTCTCTGACCTACTGACCACCCCCCTTCTAATCCCCCCCAGGTCCCATTGCCCTTCCTGGCCACAAGGGCCCAGTGCTGGCTCATGGTCACCCTGCTGTCCCCAGGGCCCCCAGGTCCCTTTCCCCTACACTGCTCTCTAATATGTCGTTCCCCAACCTGTACTGGAACCTGGGGTTTTTCCTGCCCAGATACAAGACTCTGCACTTGCCTGGTTGTATTTCATTAAATTTTCCCCTGCCCAACTCTCCAGCCTGCCCAGGTCTCTGGATGGCAGCACAGCCTCTGGCGTGTCAGCCACTCCTCCCAGCTTGGTGTCACCAGCAAACTTGCTGATAGTACACTCAATTCCCTCATCCAAGTCGTTGATGAATATATTGAATAGTACTGGTCCCAGAACTGACCCTTGAGGCACTCCACTAGATACAGGCCTCCAACTGGACTCTGCCCCATTGACCACGACTCTCTGGCTTCTTTCCTTCAGCCGTTTCTCACCCCTGGGGAAGGGATCACCTGGTTCCCTGGGCAAACAGTAGAGAAAGGAGCGAAGAAGAGTTTGCACTCATGGGTGCAGGAAGGGGTGTCTCAGGGCATAGTCTTGCCCATTTCTGTAAAAATTCACACTAATTCCCTGGGTTTGGACTGGACACAGTGCAGAGCACTGTCTCTCTTTAGACGTTTATCAGAGTTCACATGGTTAACTGAAATATTTCTGCTCCTCCAGCTTTAATTCATTCAGTGTAGTTCAGAAGCTTCTGATAATAAGACCTAATTTATAATTAAGCTTTATCAGTAATCAGTTAATTTATAGAACCCTAATTCTCACGAAGGTATTTCAGAGGCTTTGCTTATTATATTGTGGAGCTAATGCCCATAGACAACCACATCACAATGATAGGATGGAAACGAATTTCAGGGTAATCCTGTTCCATAACTACTTTAGTTATTTACTACAAATTTCATGCAGTGGGTGTAATACCGTGCCTCATTTATGCAAACAGCCAGGGGCAAGGGTACTTCATTCAAACAAATAGCGTATCAATAACTGGGAACATTCCCTGTGCATTCAGCCAGCAGTTGCCTCCTGGGGATTTCCAAAGGTCTGACACATGCTGAGAAGTGAGTCCCACACAAGGGAAGGTGCTGGTAGGGCTGGATGGTGAGAGACATCACCTCTGAGTCTGGATCGACAGCCCATGGAGAACCAGAGAAAGCTTCTCATAGGCTCCAGGTCTGATGGTTCCAACATTGCCAGCCTAGATCAGTGTAAGTTCGCAAAAATTCCCAACTGGTGGGATATCTCTGACAGGGCTGATTCCTTAGATGGATGGTCACTGCTGTCTTTGGTTCTTCGGGGTGCATTCTCAAATTGTTTCAGCCTTTCCTGCAAACTCATCTTTACCCTCCCATCAGCTCTCTGCATGCTTTTAGACCTTTCCACAACTCTGATTTCTGGTTTCTCAGCCAGGTAGCACGTTGCTTTCACATCATTCCCTCCAAAGCACTGAGAAAAAAGCAAGACAAACCCTCTGTCTAACTCTCTAAGGTCTTTCAAATCACACTGCTGTCCATTCATGCTTGTTTCTCTTCCAAATGAAGCACAATACACAAATATTTTTGCCGTGCTTGCTTTCAGAGACTTGATAACTATTTTAAGACCAGAGCCAAGCCCTAATGAGCCCAGATTGTTGCCTTGCAGTGCAACACTCTCATTGCTTGACGGTCATTTCTCCAGCCCTTAAGCTCTCTGGGACCTCCCAGCCAACAAGTTTAAATTAAATTTCAATTAACATATCTGAGCAAAATATTATATGCTACGGAGTCACCAGGAGGGCTGAATTAAAGCCCAAATGCGAGCAGCTCACCCCGAGGCACTCGCTTCTGGGGCCATGTGGCCATACGAAAACCTCCTTTTCTCTAAAACCCGTGGCAGTTCCCAGCGGCAGCAGGCTCGGTGGCAGGCGTGCGAGGGCAGAGTCGGTGGGAACTGAAAGGAGTCACCATCCCACCAGGGACCTTCTGGCCTGCAGAAGATCTGGGCCAGCACGTCGGGTGATGCTGCGTCAGGTGATGCTGCCCATACGACTGTTGGACCAGGGCACAGTCCAGTCCCCACTCCAGGAGGATGCAGAGCCCTGCGTGGGTGGTGAGCTTTGGTGCACGTTGTCCAATAGCTCCTGACTTCCCTTTGGTTTTGTCTTGCGAGTGCCTCACTCATCATTTGTATTTGTTTTATTGAAATTCCCTACATGAAGAGAGATTTTAGTAAGTCATCAGGGTCTCAACTCCAGCAGCTGTGAGTCACCACTCATTTAATCTTTCTTCCATGGGCACTGCTTTCCCCAATGTCCTCCTCCCACCCACCGGCCCATGGGATATTTCTATTCTGCACACGTGCAATGGCAGCACCCATCATGCTGTTGTTTTCCAGCCCCCGCCTTTTCCCTTTGAACTCCACTGTTTCTTGCTCACATCTCTCCCACTCCCCAGTCTACTTCTAGGACAGGTTTTCTTTTATCCTCAAATCTTTGAGCCGCCTTTTCCTGATGCCACGTCACCCAATTCTCCTTCCTTGCAGTTGCAGAGGAGCTGCAGTCTGTTGTGCTTTAATTAAAGTGTATTAGTAGTGGCATGTTATTGATTTACTATACATTTGCATTAGCTGAGTACTTTACACTCTTATCTGATGGGCAGAGGACTGATACGGTGCACTGAGCCTCCCTTGATGAAACACAAACAGAAGATGCAGAAGGCCCACCTGGGTAGATCTGCAGAGCACAGGCTGGTTGGCATTAGCTTCTGTTATTGCCAGCCCCAAATCCAGATGATAGGGCACGAAGCTTGAAAAACAGTTTTATTTAGACTGGCAGAACATTCCAATCAAAATCTTTCACATCTCGTGCTTCTGTCTTTATTTCCCTGCTTGCAGCACAGAAAAATGTTTTGGCTTGTGCCCCTTCATACAGGGTGGGAAGTGCCCAGCACAGTAAAATGCGAAGAAAATTGCAAGTTCATCCCTTCAGAGCGGGCTCAGCGTGTGGAAGACCCATTACCAAGGTTCATGCCTTATGGTTTCGTGACCACGAGGATACCCTCGAGGTCTGCAGGGAAACCTGTTTTTGTCCCCGCCAAGATGAAAAGACAGCTCCTGTGCTCCAGTGTGTCACTCCACCAGCAGCACCACTGAGCCAGAGCCACCTCGATACCGTGCCATGGACTGGAGCTTTACATCCTCTTTGCATCCCAGAGCCTTCGCAGAGATGGGGCCACTTCAGGCAACATCCCTTCTCACCTGGTGAATGTCTCCACTCTTCTCCATCACGTGCTGTACTCAGCAGCCTATTTATGTGGCAAAGAGAGGAAGGGGACAAGGCACACCTCCATGAGCTCAACGAACCGTACTCCACACTGATGAGACAAGACTGGCAAGAGAAAGAGCAGAAACTGGTCATTCTGCTGTGATTTCAGTGCACAGACAGGCTAGGGCATGCCGAGCTGTGGATGGGACTCAGGGCACCAGAAGGGGTCTGTGAAGAACCCCAGCTGACCAGACCTGGGCACTTGGAGCTGGGCAAGCTGCACATTGCAACCTTTGCTTGGTGTCATGGCCATCTGTCACACTAAGCCAAGCAGAACGTCCTGGCCAACACGGGATGTGTCTGGAGGGCTTATGTGCCCATCTTCATGGGAATCCATGGTGGAAACGTGGCTGTTTGCCCACCCACGAATGTGCTGGCCGCTCCAAGGAGGCCAAGAGCAGCCCTGGCTGCCACCAGGCTCCACCAGTGACAGTGGGTCTGGTTTCCAGCAGTGGCTGAATTGCAGCAGGAACTTGACCTCAGACTCAAGAAGGGATCCCAAAACCGGTGTGGCAACAACCTCAGCTTGCCTAGGTTCAAGGCACAAAGGCTTTGTGGCTGGTCTGGAGGGAGACACCAGCTCTCCAGACAGCACTCTGTGCACTGGTACAGCTCTTCTGCTTTCAGCCAGGGTGGTCTTGACCACGCCGTTCCCCCCAAGAGAGAAGCTGAACATTAGACAGCTTTAAATCTCCAGGGTTTCACATGTACCTTCTGCCTTGGGGGAACAATTTAGCAGCAGAAGCGAACCCCACCCCACTGGAAAATCCCAACACACATTGGGAAGTCCCATGTAACAGGGGAAATCTGCAAAAAAACTTGCGGACCTGCCCATGCAATGGCACCATGGAGAGTCCGCCCTGCGCCCTCTCCCAGCCCCAGGGCAGCCTCCCGCCTGCACGTGTCCACAGCATCTCGCACTTGGTCTCTGGCAATGCCCAACCGAGCTGCAGGGAGGCCTCAAGCATCGTCCTGAGCTGCTGCCAGCTCCTGGTAGAGTCACTCGAGTCCTGGGCAACTCTGTGTTCCCAGTGGGATGGAGATGGGAGGATGGTGACCAGCCACTACCACCCCATGACCGATCCTGCAGCTTCTCCTGCCACATCAACTTTGAGGCTAAATGAACAGCAATCGAGCACCTTTCTGCCACCTCTAGAGATGTTCTGCTGCACTTGGGAACTCTGATATCTCCTGCTTGCCCAGGTAGGGCTTCCTCACAGCTTGGGTGTTTCACCCCTGCGGTCCCTTCTTGGTGCCCCAACCCACTGCAAAACTCGCTCCTTTTCACAGGTCGGTCAAGGCAGAGTCTGACTCCTTCTAGTTTGCAGTGATATCAATTGAGTGACTATAATCAAATGCTCAGAGAGTTGTAAATAAACAAATCTTCAGGATAATTCAAAAGAAACCTGGAATGAGAGATGGCCTATATTAATCTCAACGAGTTCTCAGCAAAAACATATGCAAAAAGCACATTTCCATATGGAGGCTGTTTCATTAGTTGACAAAGATGAGCTAAATAACTCAGTCTCTGTTCTTTGCCACAGAGGTGGCGGCTATTTTAAGTATTTGGGAGTTCAGAGTTATCTGCTCCTGCACCTTTGTTTAAATTGATTTGCAATGGTGCTTTATTGACCTTGCTGCATAAAGCAGCTCTAAGAAAATAAAAGTGTTAGATCCTCATTAGAAGACCCAGAAAAAGCATCAGCCAAACTGAGAATTGTTCATTCTACCACCTGGAGAAACCTTCAGCCTGTGTTTGCATCTAACTTATGATTTCACTTGTATTTCACTAATTCTCTAAATTGACTACCATCCTCTTTCTTCTGTGATCCCATTCGGAGATACTCCCAACCCTAATTTTTATCCCTGCCTTTCACAGGCCATGTGTCACAAATGTTCTAGCTAAAGTAACTATTTCAACCTCCATGAGAACACTCTGTCTTCAGAAAACTTGTACCTTTTCCCAAAATTCTCCTCTTGGATTGAATCTGTTTTATGGAAAGTTGGAGGGAAATCAATTTGGCCACATTTGCATCAGGAGAGAAGAGGAAAACCATACTATTTTCCTACCTTGGAAAAAAGAAAAGAAAACCACATTTTTCATGCAATGCAAACAGCTTTAAAATCATGCAAGTCTGCATTCTGCCTACCCTGCCAGAGCTGAGGGTACCAACAAAAGGAGGACAGCAAAGGGCAGAGATGTAGAGGAGGAAGAAAGAGAAACACTGGCCTGAGCATTCTGATGTTGTTTGTTGGACACCAATATGACAAATCAGGAAAAGAAAAGAAGAAAAGAATGAACCGATGAGCAAATAAACAAACTTTTAAAGGCCCAGATGCAGCACTTACCTTCCAGTTCCTTGGTTTCTACAGTCACGTTGTCAGTGTACATACCTACTTATCTTTGTATATTCCATATATTTTAAAGGATTGGCTGTTCTACCTGGATATGTGTAAGCATTCTCCCAGCAAAACAGATAAAAATACAATAATCCCAGTCCCTTCTCAAATGCCAGAGAGAAGAAAGGAGGGACAGATTCAGAAAAGCCTTCAGCGGTGTATAAACCTTTGAAGACACACCAGCAAAAATCTCGTTGTACATCATCTGGCTTGAGCACAAGACCAGGACAGGGAGGAGCTGGGAGATCGTTGCGGGGGGTCTTTCTCATTTCCTTGCCCTTTGTGTGCTTTTCCCATGCGTTTTGACTGCAGCAGCAGTCCAATATTTCAGGTATCCCACGAAGCACAGGTCTTCTCCTTATGTCTTACCGCAGTAGAAACTGTCAAGCCAACTTCAAGCTTTCTTCAGGGTTGTGCTTCTCTGAAGAATAGTTTTATTCTGCATTAAAAATCTCTGCTAAAGTCCTGGGGAGCACTTCCCTTGGTGGTTTAAGACAAAGACTCTCCCCCTCCACGTTTTCTGTTTTGTTTTTTGGTGGTTATTAAATAATACAATTCTCCTCTCACTGCCTCCAGAATGCTGTTGGTATTTTCCTCATGCAATCAAATCTGAGTGGGAAATGAAAGAAGACTTCAAAAAGTTTCCTACTGTAATGAGGACAACCTCATATAAAAGCCTCATATATAAACCTCGTATAAAGCTCTGCAAAACCCCTCACATCTCGTGCTGCGAGAGTTTCTGTCTTAGATCCTACACATCCCAGCTTCACCCTGTGACCATTGGGCAGAGACCAGTGAGTTGTTGGACTAACATCTCCAGAAATGAGCCAGTCCTGAGCAAAAAGGACCAATAAAGAAAGAGCTCAATCTCTTCCTTAAACAGTTCATCCCAATGATTAATTGCCCTCGTTGCAAAAATTTGTGCCTGGTTTCCAATGCAAATTTAACTGACTTCAGCTGTTGGTGATGGTTCTTTTCATGCACTTCTCTACTAAGCTAAATATCTCTCTAGTACCTGATATTCCCCACATGCACACGCCATTATGGAAAGTCTGGACACACTGCGAGTCAACACAATTTTCTTCTTGATAAATCCCAAATTGCTGTAAGCAAATTCAAGTATTTTACTTACCTCATAGAGTGGACTTAGAGCATACAAATTGGTACCCTGTCAAACGAAATTAAACCACAAGTTGTGCCACATCTTCTTCACTGGCGGTTTATTGGCCACCCTATCAGTGGCCACAGGAGAGGCTGTTCCAGAAGGTACTGGGGGACTGTCCTGGTTTACGGGTGAGCAGTGATGGGGTTTCCTGGCAAGCAGGCGCAGGCAGATGATGACGGAAAGTGTGCAGTGGTATGTGGAGGTGGAGACGGATTCAGAGGAACCACCAAGAGACAAAGCTTCAGCTGTCCCCAGTCATGACATGGGTGACTTGGGACAGAAACTAACATCGGTGTGTCTACACGGTAGTGTCTGTCTAGCTCATCTTCGTGTCTGTCACAAAAAGCTATTATTTTGCTTTAGCTTAAGCCAGTTTCTAATTGTCTAAAAACAAACAAAGGAAACTTGGTCTCATATTTAATTAAAGGATCTATAGGCAGACCTTCAGCATTGAAAGACATCATTCTGAAGCCACACAATGGTCTGTATGACTGGGTTTCATCAGCTTGACACAGTCCAAAACTTTTTGGTATGTGCTTTGTTTGGAAAAAAATATGGTTCACAAAATGTGATGCTCCAGCTGACATACAAGTAAACACAGACCTGCCCAATTACTGCAGCTTAATGAGTTACCACTCATCAGCTGAGCTACAGGAACTGGGCTTGTGTGTACCCTCTTTGAAGCGTAATGCACTCATGTAAGCCACCCTAAGAGGCTTTAGGTAGGGATTCTTTTTTTGGATAAAGCTTCACAATGGCTGCTGCTGGGATTGTCAGGAATTAGGTGGTTGATTTGCTAATATTTTCCTCCTGTCCTTGCCTCCAGTTGAGTCTTTACTTCATAGACTAGCTCTAAACAACATCCCCGAGCTTTTATCTGCAGGTGACAAACAGAGGCATACAAACTGGATTGGCAGGAACACAAAGGAAGCTTTCATCTCATCATTGCACGAGGCACTTACAGTAACTTCCCAAGGAAAAAAGAGATTATGCATCAACATTGTGAGCATAAAGACAATTTAAAAGGGATGTTAAGAAACTTCATGTCAGGAAAATATAGAACATCTGCAAACAGATGAGTATTCAGTAATAAGCTACATCAACAATCTTGGAGGAAAGAGCCTGTTTTCTTGCACTGACAGGCCCATAGAATATCCCGAAGGGGATTTTAAGAGGCTAAAGTGCTCCTTGTGGTCAGAAAAATTAGTCGGCTGCATGCCACAGCCTGGGTTGTTTGGCTGGGGTTGTTTGGGGTTGTTTCACCTGCTCGAAGCTCGTCGCTGCCTGTCTCTGCCGCATCTCCCAGCTGGGCTCACCCTCGGTGCGAGGTGGTGTGAAGGTCTATGGCAGTCGCTGTCCTAGAAGATTTCTGGACTTGACATATACGCTGCCACTTGGTTTCATGGCACTTATGGTGTTTTGCCAGCCTGCTTGGTGGGGCTGGGGTGAAAGAAGCAGCAGGATAGTTGCAGGCTGTACTGTCCTCCCTTCTGGATGACACTGTGACCGGTGGTGCTACACGAGAGCATGCAAAGTAATCATTATGATGATAATCCAGGATGACAGGGAAGACTCAACCACTAAATAAAAAGCTGGTTTAACTGGTTATTATTTTACTAATTAATGGATAACTAATGGTAAGACATGTTTATTCCCAGTTGTTAGTAAACACTTCTTACATTTCTGAAGCTGACACTTTAGAGGTGCTCCCATTCACCAGGAAAGCATTGAGCTGAATCCATGTGCTACACAAATGCTACCAGACCTGCCAGGATGAGGTGGTGTCTGGGTTTCCCAGCTGTCTTCACCTCTTCGGGGCTCTGTGCTCTTGCTTCTGCCAGCTGGATACAGCCTGTGTGCCAGCTGGGGGGATTTCTGACTTCTCTGGGATGTGCTTCTGTCTGAGCTTGTTGCCTTCTGCTGCATTAACAGTTGATGGAGAGCCAGCCTGGAGGTTCATTGTGGTCCAGGGTGTCACCACCAGGCTGACACGAGGCCTCCTGACGTGAGCCATGCCCCACAGTGCAAGGCGTTTCACTTACATCTGCACTGATGACCACGTGCAAGTCAAAGGTGGCCTCCTTGGGTGGAGTTGGCCAAACGGCTGTTGATTTTGTAGTATTGTCTATTTGTGACAAGCTTTTTCAAATAGCCCCTACTACTGCACTGGGCCAGGATGCCAGATGGAATGGGTGGTCCTGCACTTTCTCCAGCTGCTCTTTTAACTCAAGGCAGCATAAATGTCCTGGCAAATGAGAACTGGGGGAAGCCAGTGGATTTTGACCTGTGCAATGTACAGAACTTTACCTCTCGAGCTTGAGGCCAGCAGGTGGGCACTGCCACTAATCCTCAGGTTTTAAGATGAAACTATGTGAGAGTTGGGTCTCAGCACAGTCTGGAGCCTGTCTCACCAGAGTGCCTGTCTGCAGTCCTGATGAAGATATGAAGTCCATAGTATCTCCTGCTCTTTGACATTCCCATTGCATGAGGCGTCCCACTGCTCAGCGATTATGTCCCTGCCAGTCACAGCCCCAGAGCCTGAGCCCTGTGGTGTGGGCATCTACCATAGCACTGCAAAGTCCACACCGAAGGCCAGGTGCTGGATTTCAAGCACTGGTTGTTGTCAGGAGACCTCTTGAGCAGTATGTCCCTGCTTCTGCGGAAGAAACTGAGCTCCTCCAAGTGAAGGTCTTGTCACCTCCAGCCACTCGTCACTCCCTGTTTGTCCCTTCCACTGCCACTCTGAGGTCGAAAGAACTGCGTTAGCTTGTTTTGGCTGCAGTGGATTTGGGAGTGCGCCCACTGCCCCTGTGTCTAGCAGGGATGGTTGATGGGCAGGAATAAGTAGCTGGCAAATGGCCACAATTTTGGCACTTCAACCATCTGAAAGCGAGCTCATACCTTTCAAGGAGGACTGGTAGAGCCAGAGGAGCAGCGGTGGAGGGGACCACACAAACCATCTGAGCACAAGCTGTTTCCTGCATGAGTTGGCTCAGCAGAAAGCAATATTTCGACTGAAATGTTTTAAGTTGCAGTGGGCATGAAGGGTGTGAATTATCTGACTCGCAGCAGATGCCTGGTGTTGTTTTAAGCACCTAGATGTTTGGCAGTGATTCCTCTCGACTACCCCAAACACCAGCAAGATGTTGCTTCTGCAAGTGGCTGTGTTTAGCACACTCTGCGCAGAAAGATGCCTGCGCCGTCTGCCACGGGCTGGCTCACCGCGCACCGCCCAGGCTGAGAATTGCTGAGATTCACCTCCTCAAGACGTCTCCCATCCCTGCTCATTTTGCAGCCACCTGCCACTACTTGTCAAAACAACCATTTCTCCCCAGATATGATTTTGTAACTTAAGGGGTGCCTTTCTTTGCTCAGGCTGCAAAAAAAAGCCATCTGCTCCCGACCCAGGCTTGTGCCTTCCCAAGGACAGTCTGAAAGCGCACGCCTCACCAAGGAGGCAGGAGCTGTACTTGTGCCCTCTGAGGGGGGTGTGTGTGTGTGTGACACCAGCCGCCCAAGCCCCAGCAGTGACACCCTCAGCACACCCTTTGATGGCAAAGCTGCACCTTTACTTTTGGCAAGGTCTGGTCCTGAGGCCGCCCTCCTGCCATGGTACCTGGTGCTGGTGGCTTATCACAGAACCACAGAATCACAGAGTAGTTTGTGTTGAAGGGACCCTCCCAGCTCCCCCAGTGCCCCCCCTGCCATGAGCAGGGACATCTGCACCAGCTCAGGTTGCTCAGAGCCCCGTCCAGCCTGGCCTGGGATGTCTGCAGGGATGGTTCATCCACCACCTTGTCGGGCTTGTCTTGTGCAGGAGCCCAAGGAGATACACCAAAGATCTCCTGGCAGAAGTGACTTACGGCTGGTGTGATGGAGGAGGAGGAGTGTGTGCAGAAGAGAGTGCACAAGGAACTGTGTGTGCTTGTGTCTGTGAAGCGGTTTATTGACTTTTGACCACCTTGTGAGCATCTTTTACATGCAAATGGCTGCTGATGTCTACACGAAGCAGACTGGTCCGCATGAGAACCTAGACAGCTGAAAAGCCCTTTGTGGACCAGCTGGTCAATATATCTGGACAACAAACAGGCATCTAGTTTGGAAAAGTAATCTCTTTTCACTTGGAGAAATTCCACATAAAATAGTTACATCCATAAGCACTGAAATATGGAGGTATAAACCTCTTCCCCTATGTTAATTGTTTGGAGCTCTTCCTTTCTAGACTGAAATGACACAGATGAACATCTTAAGTACATAGTCCTTCCTGCCATCAACTGCATTCCCCAAGTTTTGACTGAATTTCTACTTAATTAATCCAGCTTTGTCATTTAGGGGATGTTCCGGCAATAAGATATGACAAGGTGTGAATTATAGTACAATAATTCATGCCTGGAGCGTTGTCAGGCACAAGGCTCAAAGCCGAGTGCCGTCCATGAAACTCAGTGTGAATTATTGCACCATAATTTAAGCCCTGAGGAAACAATAAGGGTCTAGCCAGAGACTATCAATACAAAAAAAGAAAGGGTTAAATCTATTAATTTTATTCAGGTTGCTGGATTAAGGGGAAGAAATATGCTCTTTGCAACATTTCTTTCCGTCCATTCCCATGTTTTCTTTGCAGAGAAGTCAAATTAAAAAAAAAAAAAAGCCCAGCTTAATGTGAAATAGGAGAGAGGACCGTCCTGGCTCCTCAAGGGGAGAGCAACCAGCTGCAGGCAGAGCAGCTGGCAGCTACCTGCTCATTTTTCCACCTTCCCTGCTTTAAATATTCAACACCTGTCACTGGATCCTAAAGCACTTTACAAACTTGGCACAAAGGAAGAACACAGAGCGCTTCACCTGCCCGGGAAACATGGGAGGGTACGGAGGGCGCAGATGGGAGCGTGTTACCCGAGATGGGACCTGCAGCCAAGGGCTGGTCACACACAACGTAGATGCGTTGAGAGTTGTGTCTGAACCTGGAGATGACCTTCCCCTTCACCCAGGTGAAAAAACCTGAGTGACTGCAGAAAGCAGGCTAAGAATTTGCCAACACGGCCTCTGGCGTAGGTCAACCATTGGGCTGCTTCCATTTTTTACTGCTTTTTGAAGCCCAGTAATGTATGAGGCAGAGACTCTAGAAAAGGGTTTGCTGAACATTTTAAAGTCTGTTTTTACAGTTTTCATGTAATCAGCGCACAGAAGATCACACTCGTGAAATCTTTTTTTTTTCTTTTTAATCTGAGAAGACAGCCCTCAGGTTTATTCCGCCCTTCCTAGAAACATGCTAGAGTCCAAAAATAAAACAGCCAATTTTTCAGGGCTCTGTGAGAGGTGATCTACCTCCAGGAGCCTATTTTGCAGTAGACGTGGTCCGGCTTGACCCTGTTTAGAGTCTATAAATCCAAATGCCCTAAAATTTCCTTCCAAGATTTCTTCTGTTGAATGAGGAGTCAAGTCCTCACCCTGCAAGATGTGCTTGTCTCCATAGGTCTCTTGATTTCTTTGTGGGGGTGTCTCCAATCCCTCCATTGCAATGAGAGACCTGGGACAGCCCTGACCAAGAGGAAGACTTTTTCTTCCCAGAGTTGGCCACCTCTGAAACCAGGACAGTTGACGATTGAGGATTGGAAGCTGACTGTGGTGGACCCAGGATGAAGGGCAATTTAAGGTTATCCAGGGCAAATTTTAAGTCATCATTTGGACCTCAGTTGCCCAGTCAGTACAGATCTCATTTTGAAATGTCTCCAGGTCAATTGATTGCTGTTTCAGGCAGCTATTGATTTTAAAATAATTATTCTAATTATTTTTCATCTAGCTATCTCTCTAGCCCTCCATTCAGGCAGTCTGACAGAGTCTTGAAAATATTTCCTTGCAGAATCCCACACAAGAGGCTGATTTTTAGCATTTTCATTTGCCAGTGGGACACTGAGACGGAGCGATGAGTAAGGGCAGAGACCCACCTCTTACCCTGCCCTTGGAGGGGACACACCATGATGTTTACCAGCAATGGAGCAGGGAACGACACAGAGCCCCTGCCACGGGGCCGCCAAGGCACGTTGCAGTATTTGTCTTGAGTGGAAGTGGGTGACGTGTTCATGTCAGCTCTTTGGACATCCAGGAGAGATGCTCTGCATGTTGGCTTCCACCAGCCTTAGGAGAACGCCCCACTGGAAGCTGGAGAGCGCAGATGGGCTCAGCTGCTCCTCACCTGCTGGGATCACCTGCGTCCTGTCCACATCAGGACAGGAGCTTCAGCAGATTTACCCTGGCCTTCAAGACTGCAGGAGACACCAGCTCTATTCCAACCCTGGTTCTGCTGGTAACAATGGACTCCCTGTGAAACTGAGTATTACTACTACATTTTTTTTTTACCATTTAAATATGCCAAACAAGAACAGGACTTCTTTCCCAGTGTCTACGTAGACAGAAGACGCTATCTCAGCTCCAAAGACCAACCGCAGTCTCTTTTCAGTCTAAAACCAACCAAGAGAAATAATAATGGAAGAAAATACAATGACAATGTTTATTTTAAAGTCAGTTATATTCAATAAGATTGATTTTTTAAATCACCGGTTTTCATTACACTTCTCAAAATTTTGAATTACCCTAACCGATCAAAAATATTTCAAAACATCTTTATAAATCAACACATTACAGGTGGGCTGGATGGGATTCCCTCCATTATTCTGGTGGAGACACAATTCTGAAGCTCTTCCAGTCATGCCCATAGTTTAGTGCTAGAGTTAGGCTGTGGTTGGACTTGATGATCTCGAGGGTCTCTTCTAACCAAAATGATTCTGTGATTCTGTGATTCTATGATGGCTTGTGCTTGCCTCGCGTTGCACAGCGAAGGGGATGAGGTAAGTTGGAGGGTCTTATGGAGGGCGGGAGGATCTTCACAAGAAGAAATTCGGCTGTCGCGAGCATATTGAAGCAAGACAGGAAGGAATACAAAGAGAGTAAATAGTTGTGCTATCTTATCTGGCCGTAAATGAAAGGAAGTGGCAATTGTTGCTATTTTGATAAGCAGTAACGTTCGCATGGTGCAACGTGTTAACTCAGGTTGTGGGAAGAGCCCGGGTGCGCGGTGGTACGTGCCACCATTCACCATGTCGGGTGCACCTCCCTGTGGGGCATCAAAAGAAAAATTGCCCTTTTCGGCGGGACATAATTGCGGGAGGTAAATGTTGGAGACCTCCTGCAGGCAGTAATAAAACATCAGTGGCATCTCTAAAAATTATATATGATAATTTTCTAACAGAAACGGGATGGCACCTAACGTGAGGTAATTCTATTTTAGATCTTATTATGATGGATAAAGATGAATTGATCACTGAACTAGAAATCGGTGGTTGCCTAGAGACCGGTGATCATGACCTGATTACATTAATTATGGGATAATAAAAGACAGTCCCAAGCAGTAATATATACCTGGTGCTTCTCCCTGGATCTGTGAAGCTGAATAAAGAGATGAGTGAAACTCACTGGGAATTAAAACAAACACGTAAGTAAATGAGTGAAAAATGGAAAGTTCCCACAAAGAGTTCACAACCTGGCTAAAAAGTTGTATTTCTGCTATAATTTTAAAAGAATGGTATTTGATTTTGAGATCTTGAGATGTGAAAATGAAAGCAGCAATTAGAAAAGGAAACAGCATATAAAGAATGGGAAAAGAGGGAAAAATAGTAATCAAGATAATTTAACATTTCTGAGTGGTAGAAAATTGACAAGGGAAGCCAAATGCATTAAAGAAAAATGTAGCTGATGAGTTATAGATAATAGGAGCTGTTATTATCAACAAGAAAAAGAACTCTAATTGTGGTATATACCAGCTACTTGAAAAAATATTATAAAAGTGATAAAGTTACATTTAAAAATTAATAACAGTGACACAGAGAAGATCCAAAAATGTCAGAGTGTCATTATCTTGGTCAAGCAGCTCATAAGCTCCTCGGGGCACCGGAGGAAACTTAAATTTAGAGATTCTACACAAGACCCCGAGGGCTTTCTGGCAGTGTTGCAAATGGTACATCGCATGTTGCCTGGACCCTCGGACACAGGGCATTTCCCACCCTTCGGTCACGGCTCTGAACCATGTCGCAGATTTCCATTTTTCCTCAGCTTGTGTGCTGTCATTGTACTTACAGTATTTAAACCCCATATCTTCAAAAATCATGGCAAATTGCCCTCTCTGACTATGTTATAGATTTTATCTAGGGGCAGCTGCTGGCTTCCGGCCTGCTGTTGCAGAACATTTTGTAAAAAGCAAACAAAATTATGATTATTTTTAATCTAAACCCAAGACTATTTGTATAACCACCCTTATTAAAGTAGCCGAAACCCTTGCAATCTCTGATATATTTACCCTCGCAAGAAGCAAGGAAGTAGAGAACAAGGTTGGCGTAGGTCTCCACCGCAGCTCACATGGACGGAACGGAAGGGTTGTCCACACGTAGGATGGGTCCTGCTCCTGGTGAAGCCACAGCTGCGTCACCACCACCACTGTGTCCATGCCCAAGTGTCTACCTGAGCTTGTAACCAGGTTCTCCACGCTGTCCTGATCCCCACGCTACCGCAGTCATGGGCACTTGGGCACTGGCCTCATCCCTGAGCTGCACCAGCTCCAACAGCCCAGTGCTGTGGGCAGAGGGTGGGATGGTGATGGGGCATAGGGCCCTTACAGGTCGTTTTGGTATTGTTCTTCCACAGACCCAGCATGAGACAACAGCCCCTCAGCACACAAGGAACTTGGAAAACAAATGGAACTGGATTCAATCTGTAAGCCCACAACTGTGTCACCATCCAACTACGGTGACTGTGCAGCTGTCCAGCTGCAAAATGAGTGAAGATGGATCCTGCACCCACAGAAAGCCACAAAACTCATTCTGAGTAAAAATTTATTATTGTCTCATTATTTGCATTTCTACAAGGTCAGGAGATCCCCCTTGGGAGCAAGGGCTTCCTTGCCAGCCCTTGCACAAACATCAAAGAAGATGGTCCCTGTCTCAAAGAGCCTCCAGTCAGTGGAGAAGGAAGAAAGACAATTGCTTCAGAAACCTGTTGTATTTAGTAAAATTTGAAGCTGTTGATGTTTGCCCAGTTGTTCAGTTGTTCTCTGGATGAACCAAATGAATCCAAAGCATTTCAGAGCAGGTTTCAGTTCCGGTTGCTGCAGGTGGAGCAGGTAGCAACGCCACACACCTTGGAGCTGTGGGGACCGTCTCCTGTGGACCGCTCTGCTTGGAGGGATGTTTTCAAACCAGCAACTTTGGGGACCTTGAGATTTTGGTGCCTCTCCCAAGACATATTTATTGATTGATTGATTGATTGATCAATGTTTATAAATATCTCCAGGGTGAGTATCAGGGGATGAACCAGACTCTGTTCAGTGGTGCCCAACGCCAGGGTGAGGGGCAACGGGCACAGGCTGAAACACAGGAGGGTCCATCTGAACAGGAGGAGAAACTTCTTTGCTGGGAGGTGCCGGAGCCTGGACCAGGCTGCCCAGAGCGGCTGTGGAGTCTCCTGCTCTGAGACATTCAAACCCGCCTGGCCCGACCTGTGTGATCTGCTCTGTGACCCTGCGTGAGCAGGGCTGGGCTGGGGGATCTACAGAGGTCCCTGCAACCCAACCAGTCTGGGGTTCTGTGATCAACTACGGGCCTGACTTTTTAGCAAATACCAAGACACACTGATCCCCACTGGAGAAAACCAATCTGATACTTGTGCTTTGGAGTCGTGCCTTTTTCATAGAAACACAGAATCATTTAGGTTGGAAAAGACTTATAAGGTCATCGAGTCCAACCATAAACCTAACACTGTCAAGTCCACCAGTAAACCACATTCCTAAGAACCTCATGTCTGCGTCTGCCCAACCCCTCCAGGGATGGTGACTCCAGCACTGCCCTGGGCAGCCTGTTCCAATGCCCGACAACCCTTTAATGAAGAAATTGTTCCCGAGATGCAACCTAAGCCTTCCCTGGTGCAATCTGAGGCCATTTCCTCTCGTCCTGTTGCTTGTTCCTTGGGAGCAGAGACCAGCTCCCTCTGGGGTCCCCGGTACCAACAAAGGGGCAGAGATGCTGAGCTCAGAGCTTCCCAACCACGGGACAGTGTGATCCCGGCAAACACGCTACGTTCGCATGTCATCCTCTGCGGACTAAGCCAGGCATACAGGTTTATAAATCCCTCTTCTAATTTCTGAACTAATCACTGGCAGCGCTGTAGGGGCAGGAGACCCCCCGTCCCTTGGGCACCCCAGGGCTGGAGCCAAGGGCTGCAAATCTCAGCATCCAAAAGCAAGGGGCTAGTTTAGGATTAAGGGACCAGCTTAGGGTCAAGGGACCAGCTTAGGAGCAAGGGAACATCTTAGGACAGAGGCTGCAGCTGGATTCCAGCCCTTGATTGGTGCTTTAGCCCCTAGAGGGGGTCGAGCGCCGCTCCGTGCTGCTGCCGCTGCCCCCCCAGCCTGGCCTTGGGGTGCCCGGGACCCCCGGGCGGGGAGCGGAGCCGGGGGGGTCTGCTCTTGGCACCGGGAAGTGTATTTTACATTCCTCCGGAATGTAAAATACAGGTTTCCAGAATGCCAAAAAGGTAATTTAAATGTTAAAACATTTGTGATTGCATAAATTGCATGTATTATTCCAATTGAATTGTAGCGGGATTAATCTGACCTTAATAGAATACTACTAATAATTTATATTATTATCTTTAATAATATTAATTCTACTTAATTTTTTTCCATTTACTTTGTTCATTTAAGGGCAGCTCCATTGAGCTCTGGAGCATTTAGCTCTTGGTATGCGGCAGTCACTTATCATTTGCACAAGTGGGGATTCCACTAGGCAATTTTCAGAGAAATAAAGATCATCTTTCAGTGAAAGGAACTTTAAAAAAATTATAGTATTAAATGAGTAGATATTAATATGTCATATTTAGAATATAAACCAACCCATAATCTGTGCTGAAGTCTCTTCCACCCAAACATATACTTTTTTTCCTTCTAGAGGGATCTTTTATTCTGCTGTTTAACTTATTAGGCGCTACCGTTCTAACTGTTAAAATAAAATTGTTAAGATCATAATGTCAGGGAAATAAAAACCTTGGCAGTATGATAGTGCCTTCTGAGCAGAGCATCTCAGTTTGTTGGTGATGAATTGGAATTGCGCATTTCATTAGAATTTATATCGCAAGCCAAGGGATGAAGCATTATTTCATTAAGTATCTTGAAATTCCACCAACCTAATGAAGCTGTCAAAATTCTATTAATAAAGCACTGGAAATATTTATTTGTTTATTTGTTGGGATGCATTTGCTATTATTTAATGTTGTATTTGCAGTTTGCTAATGGGAGGATGAGCGCCGAGGGGCTCCCGGCTCCACGATTGAACTGGAGGGTCCCGCACGGCCGAGGAGCCACCAAGACGGGGCCACCGGCCCCGCGTCATGGGGAGGGGCGAAAATCATAATTGCTGCAAACTGCTGAAGCACAGGTGCTCAGGGAGTGAATGGGATTCTCTTTATCGAAGCCGATGTCATTGGAGAACCCAGCACAGTTCGATCAAGAAGGGCTACACGCCGCCGCTTTGTTTTTAAAACGCATTGTTAAACGTGTCCTTTTCTGACATAGCTGATTTTACCTTTTTTTTTTCTTTTCTTTGTTAATCCTTGGAGATTAATTTAGGGTACCAAACTTCAGTGAGAGCTGAGTAATATTAGACATTATTACCATTAAAGGAATCCCAAGTTTTACTGAATGCCATTCAGTGAGCATCCGCAATTTTCTGCCACTTGCACAACCAGATTGGGCACAGCCCAGACCCACCCGCGGTGGGTCAGCAGCTGTGGCAGGATTATAAATGACAATATGTTATGTTTTGGTCAGGCTCTTTGTCTCGAATCAGCCCGTGGAATTTTATGGGCTGTTTTTAGGGCGATGCTGTCTGCGGTGGCGGCACAAAGGGTTTTACTGGCGTGTACCTGCGATGGACACATTACTCAGCAAGGTGAAGCCGTGAGTGGACGGTTTGAAGCACCTCAGATGAGTGCTAATGAAAATAATTACACCAGTTCAGTCACATATTTAGCATATTCTACCTGCGATGGTGAAAAATAGTGAGGAAATATTTCACTTTTTCAACCTCCCATCCCGTGGCCAACACGCAATGTACCAAAGGTGTTATAATGACTTCAAAAGACAGCTTGTTCTCATTATTCAAACTAATGCTTATGGCCCGACTCTTCCATGTGTCTGGCTGCTCCGTGTCGCTCCAGAGCAGCCACGAAGCTCCAGAACTCGCTGCTCCGTGAAGCTTCACTCGGGCAGAGCAACAAGAGCAAACGCGGGCTGGGCTTCCACTGGTGACCCTGCGCTGGGGACCAGGGCTGGAAGGCAAATCCGTATGGGAATCTGAAGGAAAACCTCGCAAACCAGCTTAATACACTTTCAGCGATGAAGTATAATCTCGTAAGAGACCATTCGTTGTAAAATAAATTCTCCAAGTGAAATTTATGTATAAGGACTCCGTGAGTATTAATTACACAGGAAGGTTGCAGGGTCTGCATTATTCTGTTAATAGGATCTTCAGGAGAAAAAAGAGACAGGTCTGACACAATGCATTAGATATGTTAAAGGACCGATTTTTAATTAGTTTTAACTGATAAGTTAATTAATGAGTTTGCAAATACACAGCCAGGACATGTATTCGATATTCAAAAAGTAGGTGCTGGGGTTTTGCAGGGAATACTCTTTAACAAAGAGATTTTGTGCCTGCCTGGAGTGCAAAATTCAACATAGCCGTAACTACGGATCCCTAAATAGTGATTTCCATAATTAGAGAATTAAAGCAGAAAGACTCAGTTTAAGGCATGCAAATATTCCTAATTCTGCTCTGCCATGACACTGTAAAGAAGAGACAGATGAATCTGATTATGGGCCCAGAAAGCTACAATTCCGCTCTAATACTCAGACGATGGTTGTGTGTTATGGCAGAGCGGAGTTAGGAATTCCTCAGTGAACTGCCTGCACTTCTTTTAAGTACAACTTTAACTTTCAATTTCTTCCGTTTATACTACTTAACATGGGGATAACTGCAAATCACTCTAATCTAATTTACCCCAAAATAGTGATAATACATCTCTCAGTATAAACTCTTTCTTAACATAACATGTCTTTAGGAATATCAACACTGCATACAATTTTTCAATTAAAGCAGAAACTCAACCTTTTCTGTCTGAGGAACATTTTCTTATCTTTTTCTAAGCTTACAGCACCTGATGTGTGGATAAAAAATCTGTCCTCTGGGGATTTTCAGCTAAATCTATTATTTAAATCCCATTTATTAAGATTCTTTGCTTCGGTGTCTGAATTTTCTTGGGCACCTTTTCCTGCCAAACACAACCCCTGGCACAACGCGCGCCCCAACGCGCGGCGCCGCCGCCTCTGCGGCCGCATCCACGTGCCCACGCTGAACATCTCCTGGGGCTCTCGGCCAGGCTGGCTGCACTCGGGGGCTTCGTCCACGCAACGGGACCTTCTCCTCCAGCCCAGCCCGTGTTTCCCGGACGAGGCAGAGCTGCTCAAGCTCTGCTCACAGCCCTCGCACCCAGACCTTGGCTCCGGTGCAGCCCCCAGGAGAGCAGATGGGCTCCGAGCATCCTCCTCCCATAAAGGGTGGTGGCCAAGCACCCATCTGGTGGACCCACAAGCGGGGACCTGCTGCCTGCACCTCCAGGTAAAGGCAGGGAGGATTCCCATGCTGGGAGGTGGCTCTTGCTCTTTGTCATAGCAATAAACCTCTCCCCACCAGCAGAAATGTGTTGTACCATCATTAAAGAGGTGCCCCACAGCTTGGGGTTTTATTGCTTTGCAGTGTGCTCTGGAGAGTGTTGTGTTTTATACAATTTTAACGCTTTTAAAACCGAAGGTTTCTTTTTTATACATAGGTAAAATATGCACTCGCATGCCTATAAATGCTCTCACACCCTTGTGTTTGCTCCTGAAATTCAGCGGCGTTCTGAGATGTGCACAGCTTCGGCCTCTTCACAAAACCTCTCAGAACAGGGGGAGCAAAGCACCGTGTATGTCCCAAATCACGCTATCGGCTCCGCACTCTGAGGCTCTGGCTTTCACCGGAATTTCCCCAGGATGGAGGTTTATTGTTATCACCCAAACAGAGCCAATCCTAACGACTCAGCTGCTGTGATTTCTGAAGAGGCTTTGTTGCAAACGTTAATCATCCTGCAGGGAAAAGTATTGGACCTAAAACCTTATGGTTTTGGGGCTCCTGTTCCACAGAGCTGGTTATTTGGTATATTATTGGTATCAGCTCACTGCAGAGAGCACCAGTCTGGGTTGGAGATCAGATCATCGCAGACCCTTCAGAGGAACCCGTGGGCACTGACAGCCAGTGCTCAGAGCACAGACAGTCCCGGCAAAGGAGGGGACGAAAAGGATCACGGCTAGAGAGGGAAGGAGCAGTTTGGTGCTGACAAGGACAAATACAGCCCAACATTTCCTTTTATGTAACCGCTGGCAAACATTTCTGATGAGCTTTAATGCCTCAAAGTGGAGCAAATAGACAGCGCTGGGGTCAGGAAGAGTGAAATGGGGATTTTTTTTTTTTTTTTTTGCTGGTCTCACACATATCTTTGCAGATAGCGGTGATTATAAATAGTCCTTTTGCCATTTCCTGATTGTGGTTTGCCGACTCTGCCTTATTTATGGCAGCATATAAGCAGCGTTCAGCATTTTGCCTTGGTGTGGGGCTCGACTTCAGTGGTGCAGACGCGGAGTTCAAACTTTGGAGTGGGCACCAAAACAGAGGGATCCCCTGTGTCAGGATAACCTTTGGAGCAGATAAGCCAGTGCTGTGGTGGGATGAAGAGGGTCACGAGCTCTAGATTTACTTCTTGAGCAGACCGCTACCAATAATTTTCTCCTCCAGACTACTGAGCACATACCCCCCAAAGAGACTCCTTGCTGGAAACAGAGCACAAGTGCCTCATGCAGAATCCTCATCGCCTTGCCAGGCTTCACCTCCAGTGTGTCACGGCTTTATCCTCAGCTGTGCTTCTGCAAAATGAATTTAGTTGTGCACTGCAACACCCTTTCCGTGAGCTAAGTGGCATCTCCCCCTGACTCTTGTTCACCCAACAGCCTTCTCCTATTACCAAAGTCCTGAACGCAAATAGCTCAAGCACAAGTCTACGCTGCAGCACCCAAACTCCCCGGGTGCTCCATCGCTCATGATAGATGCTGTGTGGGCTGCAACACTCGTACAGAATAGAAGCTTCTTGTGCCAGCTGGCTTAAAAACACATTAGGGCCAATACATGCAAATACAGCACACCGAAAGATTATCAAACTTGCAGAAACAGCCCTTGTATGTATGTGTGTTATGACAGTCTTCAATCATATTATCAAACTGGTTTATCGCAGCTGGGACCCCAGCTCCTCCAGCATGTGGTTCCCACCAGGATGGCATTCCCAGTCTGCAATGACCACAGAGCTTCCTTGGGAATGGGGAGTCATTAATGCTGCCCCATTTTACAGACAGGAAAGCAGAGAAAAGACACCGAGTCACCGGTGCCATGCAGATGCCGAGGTCCTGGGAGGAATTCAAGGCTTCCAGGCAGGGAATCCTGCAGGGGGGTGAGTCCTGGTGTGTTCTCTGCCTGCAGACACTGGGAACTGGAATAAAAAGAGGAAAGAGATTGATCTTTATTGGAAAGTCAGTCTTGAAATGTGGTGAGGAGACCTCCCGGCTGGAATGGGCCCATCAGTAGTTGTCACCCAATGAAGGTCTGAGGGCATTGAGAAAGTAGGGATGTGGGTTTTCAGGCTCTAGTCGCTGGTCATGAGGAAGTTTTGAGAGATAAAGCAAAAACTTGGTAGCCAGTCAGGGCAGAAGAGCCCACCAAATGCTACTGGAGTGGAAGGCTGGCACGGCTGAAACTTCTGTCCGTAACACACAGGAGAAAAGACCAGCCCATCACGAGGGACGTCAGCCTGAGTGACACAATGGGTGTCTCCTCCTGCCAGCATTAAAACCTCCTTGGAACTCCTTAAACCTAATCAATAGAAATTTCCGAATTCAAAATGTCTCAACTTGTAGAAATTCTGCATTAGACCTCCCACTGACAGAGGGGAAAGGGCAGTTCTTCAGGCAGAAGGGATCACCACTTGAAGCTGTTTGTCGTGTGCAAAACGCGTGAAATCCACGCTCAGCAGCAGAAAGAAGGGCTGGTTTCACAAAGCCAAAACCAACCGGCAGCCAAATCTTGGGAGAAAGGCTTCGGACTCTGAGACCTGCCCACGAACTGGCAACTCTGTCCTGTGGAGCCCCAACCCCACCGCCCAGCGCAATGGTAACGTTAGTTGGACAGCCAAAGCAGACTGCGGGGCCACCTTAAAAATACACGTGGAAAAGAAGAGCTGTCGGTGCCTCTGGCAGTTCCCTGGCTGCTGCTTGATTCCTGCATCTCTTCTGTGTCCATCATCAGAAGAAATGGAAGAAAGTTTGGGCTGAGGAAGATTGGAGAGCTCAAACGCTGCCCTTCCAGGGGGAAGAAAGACCCCAAAAGAAGGCAAAGGGATGATTAACCTACACGGCTCAGGGACACGGGGTGGCAGGAGGCTCTTCCAGGTTACAGACGCGCGGAACGGGAGCCAAGCAGGGTTCAGCTAGACGTGAGTCATGGTTTTGTCTTTCAGCAGCGGAGGTGAGGAATGGTTGGCCGAGTCACCAGGAGTCGTGACGGATTCTCCACAGCTGAAGCCACGTAAAAGCACACGGTGACTGCTCCAAATGGGCCCTTGGACATCCCGCTACACAGAGGGGCAGAGACCTTTTCTCTGCAGGCTTTGACTTCGGCGAGTGAGCAGGTTTCCCAAAGGCTATCGAAGGGATCTCTTTGTGCCTTCCTATCCCCCGAGCTCCACAGGAGAACAGCATTTTTTACCCAACCTCCCTCAAACAATTTGCTAAACACCCTGTTTTGCTTTATTCTGGCCCACGGGGGATTCCCGTGGGTTTTTGCCTCTTGACTTCCCACATCCCTTCTAAGCTCATTCGGAAAACATCTTCCCCTGCCCAACGTCTCCACCAGTTCCCCTGCCCCTTTGTTTTTATTTAGCTCTGTAATTACATTATCTGGCTGTACAGAGTTTTGGAATGAAATCTGCATGAAAGATATTAAGAAAAATAAAATTTGTGTTTTGCAATATCTATGAAGCTATCTTTAGTCTGGGCAACAAGAACAAAATCAGCGTTTGACTCCCCACAAATTTCCAGCTTTGTGGAGCTCTTGGGAAAGAGGGTTTCATGGGCCGGGCCAGGGGAACCAATGAGTTTGAATTATTTTATTAATGCTATTAATAACTATTTTTGGCAGTGCTTCACAAGGGAGGAAAACACCAGGTACGCACGAGATGTAATTATGTTTATAGCTAGTGCTGTATGTTTTCAAGAAGAAGAAATGCACGGCATTTTTAAAATTTTTGGTAGAAAACAGCAAAGTTTGTTCACCGAGCATCCTGAGCACGTGCTGAGGAAAAGCTCTTTGCGGAGGCAGAGGGTGTCGGGATGAGTTTCACAGAAGGACGGGGACAGACTTTTCCCCCGTTTTGTATCATGGTGAAGCAGCTCTCGAACACCGGGGGGGACCAACTGAGCGCACAGACGGCGCTTCGATCGACGGGCGTGCTGCGGGGGCAGGGGAGCGCGGGCAGCGCCGATGTGCCCAGAGCCTCCGGCCGGCGCCGTCCGTCCCCTCGCTCCCTATTTCCCCTCGGGTCCCGCTTCGCCCCAGGGCCCTCCGCAGGCCCCGTGCCCGCTGGTGCCGCTCGACGGTCATGAGGCGCGACCGGCCCTTGCCGAGCAGCCGGGGGGGCCCCCGGCGGTGCCGCGCCGGCCCCCGTGCTCTCACCCCGGCCCCAGCCCGCCGGGCTTTCCCCCGGCGCGAAGGCCGCCCCGCCGCCGGGCCGGGGACGCGCTGGCGAGCCGCGGCCCCGACCCCGCAGCCCTGCCCGGGCTGCTCGCGGGCCGGCTGCGGGCCGAGGCCGCCGCGGGGCGCGGGCCGGGGTCCGCACCCCCCTCCGACGTCTCCCGCGCGGGGCCACCCCACGGGGGGCGCCGCGGCGGCGGCCCCACGGCGCGGAGCGGCCCCGCGCCCGCCGGGCGGCGGCGGCCGGGCTGGGCGGCCGCGGCGCGGCGGTGGCCGGCGCGGGGCCGGGCCGGGCCGGGGCCGCGCGGGGGCGGAGGGCAGCGCGGGGCCGGCCGGCGGCGCGGCGCGGCTCCCGCGCTGGGCCAGACTCAGCCCCTTTCTCCCGCCGCCGCTGGCTGCGAGCGCGCTGCGGCTGGAGCTGCCCCCAGAGCGGCTCGTGATGGCGGCGCGGGCTCGGCAGCGGGAGGCGCCCGCCCAGCCCTGCGCGCCGCGCCGCTAGCGGCAGCGCCCGTGCCCGCGGCGGCCGCCCCGGCCCATGCCCCCGGGGGGAAGGGGGGCTGCAGCAGCCCGGCGAGCCGCCCACCCGCGCAGCGGGGGCATCGCCCCCACTCGCCGCTCCTGGGAGGGCGGAAAGGAGGCAACGGCGGCGGCGCCGGCATTGTGCGCGGCGGATCGCAGGCCCCGGCGGCGCGGGGCTCGCCTGCCTCCCGCCCCAGCCTCATGAACCAGCCGGACGGCTCCGCTCCGGCGGCGGCGACGGGAGCGCAGGTAACGCGGCGGCCGGCGCGGCGTGTCCCCCGGGGGGGAGGCGGAGGGAGCGGGGAGGAAGGGAAGGGAAGGGAAAGGAAGGAGGGAGGGCGGCAGCCGCAGCCGCCCCGTCGCGGAGCCCCGGCCGGCGGCGCTTTGGCGCAGTGCGCGGGGGGCGCCGCCGAGACGCGGCTCCCCGGAGCGGCCGCGGCCCGCACCGGCCCCGCCGCCCCCCTCGCACCGGGGCGGAAAACAAAGCGGCGCCCAGCAGCCATGTCGGCGGGGACGAGCCGCCGGCCGCGGCCCGGCCCGGAGCCCGCACCCCGGCCCGCCCGCCCCCGGCCCGGCCCGCCCGGCGCCGCGCTCCGGGCCCGCCGGTTCCCTCTCGCCGCTCCCCCACTCCCCTTCTCGGGGCTTTTTCTTCCCCCCCCCCTTTTTTTTTTCCTCCTCTTCTTCTCTAATTTTCCTCTTGAACGGTAGCTTTTTTTTTTTTTTTTTCCATTAAAACGACGCCACCTAGAGGAGACTATTTCGTAAATAAAAAAAAAAAAGAAATTAAAATTGAAAAAAAAAAAAAAAAAGAGGAAATATTCTGCTATTTTTTATTTTTCGAGAAAGTTGGGGCCGGGGGGGCGGCTCGGGGTCGGGGTCCCCCCGCCGCAGTCCCCGGGTGCTCCCGGCTCGCCCCGCAAATTTCATTTTTGTGCCTTTGGAGGCAAAGCCCAGCTCATATGTAAATGAAAATTAAGCTGGAATTTGAATGAATTCAGGTTTTCCCCCCACCATCCCTTTTTCTGGAGGAAAACGGAGCCTGGGAGCAGCAGAGTACTTGGAAATGAAAGTAATTCAAGTTTGAGAGGGGCACCCCAGGATGAGCTGCAGTGAAATGATTAGTTTGGGAAAGTGGGAGAATTGCTGTTTCGGAGCAATTATGAATTGTACTTCATTGTAATTTTGAACTTGTGCAGCACGCTGTGCCAAATAGATTTTTTTTTTTTTTTTTTGCTGCAGTGCTTAAAGTTATTTGTTTCAAATGAGGATTTTTGCAGGAAAATTAGAGCATAGAAAATTTGCTGTGGACACACCCAAATTTTTTTTTTTTTTTTTTTGATTTTGGATTTCATGCAAAACTGCTCTTAAACAATGAGGTTCTAAACACAGTCCAGGAAAACACGAGGACAAGCAAAATTAAGAGTCAAATGTCAGTTTTAATTCTGAATTTCTTGGCTTTTCTGGTGGTTTCTTCTGGCATAATTAAAATACAGTTTCCAGCATTTGATTTCCTACTTCTTTTGTAAAGAAAAAATTTCCATAGAAGGGTTTTTAGGTTTTTTTTTCTTCTTTTTTTTAAACACACACACTGTAACAACTCCAGATACTGTGGATCATAGAAATCTAGTATTTACACAGGTTTATTATAAGGTCCGCCATGATATTATAAATATGCATAATTAACAATATTGTGAAAAAATAATTGCAGATTCAGTGATTTTGATTTTCTTTTTAAACCAATAAAACTTAAGTGCCTTTAAAGGGCTCAGCCATGATATTTTCACAATTTCAAAATCCTTTTTCTCCTTGACTCTTACTATAAAGCCTTCCTGGAGTTGAATTTAAAATCTTTTTTTCATAATTTTTTCAGGTTCGTGTTTCTTTTCTTAAATGCTGCTGTGTTCCTATTATTTTGCTGTTACGGGGTGCCTGTGAGTTCGGGACTGTGCACACACTGGTTTATTATTTTAGGGTTGCCCTTGAATCCTGGGGTCTTGGTATTGATCTTTTTAAAAATAAATAACAAAAGAGCACTGAAACATGCATTGTTTCAAGAAAAAAAAAAAGCAATATAGGAGAGAGACATGGCCTTTCCACCCAAAACTGGGGGAGGGAGAGGAAGGGGAAGATTAGGTCAACATTGAGTTTTACCAACCTTGACACAGTCTCCTCTCTAAAATGGGGACAAAATAGCAAGATGGCTGGCTCCACAGCTGCAGCAGTTGTGGGTGGTTTTTTTTTTTTCTTTTTTTTTTCCTTTTTGAAAAAGGCATTTTTAAATTTTGAACTCAGAAGTGAGTTTCTGGAGCTGCCAGGCACCCATAGGCAAATGCCGAAATCCAGGCGCTTAAAAAAAAAAAAAAAATTCAATCCGGAATGAATTTTTAAATCTGAATCTCAAACCCCTGAAAAGTTGTGGGGTTTTTTGTTTGTTTGTTTGTGTTTTTTTTTTTTTTTTCTGTTTTCATTTTTATTTCAACGTAACTTGATATTTGCTGGAAATTAGGCAGGAGTGGTTGGTGAATTCAGGATTTGGGGGCTGTTCTTCACTTTCTCCCCCTCCTTGAATTTGTTTCACATTTTGGGTTGATCGAAGAGGGAGGGGGTGATGGAAAAAATTTGCAAAGCAGGATAACTCCTGGGTGGAGAAGCAAATAACTCTGAAATGTCAACTTCATATTTTTATTTTTGCGTTTATTTCCCCCCCCTCCCGCCCCCCCAAAGGACCCACCCTCTTCCTGAATCTCTTTTTTTAGTGAATAATGAAGCAAGTACCACGGTGACGGAGCAGCAGTGGTGCAGTTAGAGCAGGGTGGCACATATGGGTAAAAAATTACACACAATGCTCTAAATTGGATTAAACAGTCCTGGAGAATATTTTATTCGTGGTTTTATCCGGGAAGCTTTAACGTGGTGGCTTTTCCATATTCTTATACTCCAAGAATCCCCATCCTTGAGCTGCACCCCGTAACTTTCACTTACTCTGTGATTATACCCAAAGAAACCGTTCAGCTGTAATTTTTTTTTTTTTTTTTATGGTTTCATACATTTTTTTCCAAACAGAGATCTTGTGATGCTGCTTTTTCTCTCCCCACCCCACGCCCTCACCCTGAGACCTGGGGAGCGACACCGTGGCCGTGGGTGGGGGGGACACTCTGACGGGTGCCGCATTTTAATTACAAATAATGCCATATATTCAATTTCGGCTCACAGTGATATCTTTAAAGTTTATCGTGCTTTCCTAAAAAAACAGGAATTGAAACTTGAAAGGCCCACGTTTCTATCTGGTTTAACCTGTTCTCAGCTGTTGTGGGAATAAGTGAATTTTCTGTCGATACCAGAAATGGGTTTGCATGTTGCACGTCTCTGCAGAGATGAGAATGCGATGCCGTGGTGCTCGGCTGCGAGTTGTGGGGATGCTGTCATGCCGTAGGTGTGCGTACCGCAACCTTTACAATCTTTAACTCTGTGTATATCAGTTTCTTTTAAACAACGGCTTCCATTATCCGTTCCGCCGGCGAGGAAAAGCCACGCTCGAGGTTATAATGGGTTTTCTGAATCTAACCTTCCTGCGCGCCCGTGTCCTTCGAGGGGAAACCTCCTCCTGCTTGAAAATGTATTTTTTTGTAATTTTTTTCATCGCAGTCTGTTTTCAGGGGTATACATTTATTTATTTATTTATTTATTTATTTATTTATTTATGGGAAAGTTGATCAATATTTATCGTTTTAAAAATTGCTCTTTGGCAGCCTGGAAGGGGGAGGGGGAGGGAGGGAGCCTGACGGAGCGATACCAATAGATTCCTTGTGATAGGACTGAGATGCATTTTTTGAAAAAGAAAAATTTCGAGTACCTCATCCTCATTGAGGATGAAAATAGACATAATGTTATTAAAGTAGTAGATAATGTTTACGCAAGTGCCATATAAAACCTTACGACACTATTTGCTTAACTCCAGAATAATTTAAATATATACCACTGCCGTGATGCAACGCTGTGAGTAGTTCAGTTCACGGGCGCAGTCGCGTGGCCCCCGTGATGCACAATCGAGTTTGCAATGATGCAAGTGCGGTCGTGAAACTGGCGTTCTAAAAATGAGATTAATTTTTTTTTTCTTTTGGGTTGAAACCTGCTGTAAGGCTGGCGCTGATGCGGATTCAGGATTTGTGCCCCATTCTTTGGACGCTGCCCCCGGGCGTCCCTCTCATTTTGGGAACTCCACGGTGCGGGTTTATTCGTGTAGGGGAGCGCGTGGCCGCCCAAGCCGGGGGGTTTGGTGGGACTCTGTGCGTTCGTGAAGCGTGTTGCACCCGCCGAAGGGTTCGCTGGATCCCGCCGTGACCTGCTGGTGTTGCCCAGTTCACGCTCAGATCCACAGGAGCAATTATTGGCGTGCTCGTCGTGCCGGGGGCTGTGAGGCGGGCAGGGGGAGTCCCGCGGTCCTGGGAGCTGCCCATGGAGAGGACTCTGGTCAGAGGTGCCGTTGGCAGGATTTGTTTGCACGTAACGGGCCAAGCGGGGAGCAGAAGGGGACTGCGAGTGCAACTGGAGGCTGCGGTTGTTTTTCGGTTGGGAGATATTTGTTTCCTCTAATTTCTAAATTTATGAGCATCTAGCACTACGTATATTTAGAATTTCACGTTTACGGATTCAGTTTGGCCATACTGTGTTTTCTGGGGAAGAAGTTTCTAATTTTTAGCCGTCTTTTATGGATTAATTGCTAGTCATCTGCCTCCTTTTTGCTTTTGTTTGGTTCCTTGAATGTCTCTTGATTATTTTGTACTATGTGACGCCAATTTAGTGGTTAACTAGTATGCAAACTACATCTGGACGTGTTGACTTTGCATTAACAATCATTGATTTGTCTGGAGCAAGGGAATAGAAATGAATGATGCTGTTTACCATGGATAGTATGTGAAAAATAACCATTTACGATGTGTCTTTCATCAGTGGTGCATGGCTGTGGTGTAACTTGTCACAGCGGCTGTTGTGCGAGAGCTGAATTTTTAAGCCACGGCACCAGGAGTGGGAAGAGGGAGCAGGGAGGGAGGTGGCACGTGGTGTGCGGTGAAGGGCTTGGGCACGTGCCCTGCGTGGGAGAGGCACAGGACGTGGTTACCCCGGTTAGCTCTGGTGAGAGTGGGGTGAAGTTGTAGCAGAAAGGGAGTGGAAATAAGTTAATATACATAATATATAATATACAAAATATAAATAGAGAAGGCTTTTCATTTGGGGACATAATCAAAAATTTGACGATCATAAATAACAAGCAGGGGATTGAGCTGCTGGGTGACTTCGGCGGCAGCTGGCTCTCCACAAAGCCGGTGGCCGCGGCGGCGCGGTCGGCTCAGGCTGGAGCAGCGCCTGGTGCCTCCGGTCCCCGCCGGCTCCTGGGGAAGCTGAGATGCACCTGTAGCTGCTGCACGTTCTGGCAAGTCCTGGGACGGGTCGTTGCTACACACTTGTGTCTTCTTCAGAAGAAGGGAAGGGATGGAGGAGATGCCCTTTCTGTGGAGCAGGTTGCTTCCCGAGACACATGTGTGCTGGAGACATCAAAGCTGCCATGTCCCCCTCCTTGGATAGGGTGTTTATAAAGGTAGGGTTGCTTTCCCTTGGTTGATGTTGGATATTTAGATCTCGAATCTGACTTCTGTAGTCCCGGATCCTGCTCGTTGTCCCCCGTTGAGCGTTCTCCTTGCTGTTGGTGGGACTGCAGTGGTGTGTGGAGTTGAGCGTGAGCGTTGGTCGTCCCTTCGGGCCGGGGTCAGCAGTCTGGGCTCTTCCCATGGAGAAATTGCTTTGCTGGCCTCCGAAGTGTGCGTGTGCTGGTCAGGTACCAAAATGATGGGTGATGGTGATGTCTTGTAACGCGAGTTTCATCCACCGACAGTACTCAGTGTGTAAATGCAGGTGGAGGTTCCGGGCAAGCTGCGCGATGGCTTTTCTGAGTTACTTGGGTTTTACTTATTTGAGTCTGTGTTGCTCCCCAGGTGAGCAGTGCGAGACCTGGCAGAAAAAAGAGGTTAAGCAGAGAAAATCCTCCTCCATACTGTTTGAAAGTGCAACTGCGAAGAAGTTTCTTGTTTGGAGAGCCATATTTGGGGAAGGATAGAGCACTGAGAGTGTGAGTTACTGCAGAAGTGATGTTAGCAGTTCAGACTCTGTACCCCTACTTAAACCACCTCTGTCCCCATGTAGGAGAATTCTTGTGCTCTACATTTTTTAGGTTTTTTGGCAGCTGAGTGGCAGTTAGCTCAGGTTCGCCGACCGGGCCGCGAGCGCTGGTGCCAGCACGCTGGCAGCTTCTGCTCCGGCTGGGGTGCTGCGTGAGGCGGCTGCGTGTGGGGGCACAGGGCACATTGTGCCCCCACCGAGGAGGCCGAACCAGCTGAACTCCCGGGCTTGTGCCCCCACGGGTGTGGATCCAGTCCCCAGTGACTCTTGGACAAGGTCAGGGCAGAGTGTCAGGGGATGAGACTTGGGGTTGATGGAGTCGTGCTGCCTCTGGAGAAGCTGGAGGCCACGTGGCCCGTTTGGGGTGAAATTGCAGAGCTCTGGGTCAGCCTGGCAGGGCTGGCGGATGGGGCGCTGCGCACACCCCCGTGGCTGTCCCCGTGTGAAGGGCCTGGGGTGGCCATGAGTGATGGTGTTTGGTGGTGGGACCGGTGTCACCGTACCAACTCCTCTGCTAGAGTGCCTCTTCTTGGGAGTCTCCTGTCTGCATTTCTCTCACCTGTATTGCCGAGGCAACTTCAGGGTGCGCTTGGAACGGTTTACCTGGTGTAAGGCTGCGAGGAGTTAATTATATAGGCAAGGCCTTGCTTGTAATTTATAGTACTTCAGTTTGTTTCACATCTATATCTGGCTGGTATAATGTGAAAAATAGGCCTGGAAGTGGAGAAGTGGTGACTGGAGATTTTACCTGTGCTAATAATGGGCTGACACAGGGAAATATGAACATTGGCGCGTGTAGCAGAGGCTGCGGCTGCCGCAGCTGTTGAGGAGTCACTGTGCACAGGAGGGATCAGTGTGTACGTGTTTATGTGTCTGGACATGTCCGAGAGGCTCCGCGATGGAGATGTGCAGATCTCTGGTGGGTCTGGGATGCTGCGTGGGCTGGTGGTTCTGAACCGGCGAGGGGCTCAGCAGCGCTGGGGTCGGGTAACGCAGGAGCTCAGGGAGCCATCGGTGTCCTCTGTACAGAGGTTCAGTAGCTCGGCAACTGATAGAAGTGAGAACAGCCGTGTTTGTCAGATCTCTCCATCGACAGTGAACTGAGCTGCAATGGGCCAAACGCGGTCATGTCCTGGTGCTCATGCCCCAATGGCACCGCCATGTCTCCAAGGTCTTCAGGTTTTAATACTTGTTATGATTTCATTTTACTAGATACACTCAGGCAGCAAGGAATCTTTTGAAAGTTAATTTTTTACTCCGCGTGGGTGCAGGTATCCTTTCCTGCCCGAAAATAGCAGCAGAAGTGAGTTTTCAGAAGTTGGGTGTGCTTGCGTTGAAGGCCCGTCATTTAGGTTCTGCTTCCAGTATGTTGAGAACAATTTTAGTACAAGTATTTAATTGCTTTAGACCTATTTTTAGAAGTATTAAACCTCAGTTTTCAAAACTCTGCAACCGCAGCCAACAGCTCTGCCGGTGTGGGAGAGCCGGGAGGGGAATCTGCAGGAAAACCCGAAGCGACGTGGGTTGAACCGTCGTGGTCCTTGGCCAAGACTCAGGGCGCTGCGGAGGCTTTGGGGTGCACGCTTGAAATCAAGTTGTCCATATTTTGGTGAGGGTTTTTTAATTACTATTTTAATTACTTGGCTACACAAGGGGAGAAAGAATGAAAGCCTATTTCAGCAGATTTGTGTGACTTTTTTTTTTTTTTTTTTTGTATATTAAGGCTGCAGACTGTTGGGTGTAGTTTGGAAGCTGAACTGAGAGGATCCTGCTGAACAGGGTGCAGACAGCCCTGGTGGGTCCTGAGGTTGAAAGCCAACAACAGCTACTGCTTTCTGGGTGTAAATCTGTCACTTGAGGTCTGATCCGCTTTAGTCTGTGGGCTGCAAATCCTGAGTTTTTACCGGAATTTGTGATATCTGTAATTTTAAGGGTGGGAATGGAGGGCTGGAAGGACACAGGTTAATTATTTCCTGGAAACAAAACACCTTTTTGAATTTCTGTGTGCGTTTTTGAAACCTGTGTAGGGAGGCACAGCAGGCTTCGGATCGGGCTGGTAGCAGAGGGGGATTGCAAATCCCCTTGGGAATTAGCGGGATTTATCTTTGCAGTCGGGTGATGCTGTTGCCGAGGGCCCGCATCGGGTTCTCGACGCTCAGGTGCATCCTCGGGGTGACCGTGGTGGCAGTGGCGCCAGGGGACAGGTCGGGACATGGCACTTGGTGGCCCTGGGGCTGCTGGGATGGGTGCTTGGCACTGGGTGGGACTGGTGTGGGCTGGCAGGGCTGGAGATGAACTTTGCCAGCGAAGGAATTAATAATTGAACACCAGGAAGAGTGTCCCTGGGTGTATTTTGACTGTCATGTTTAGGCTGCTTTGGGGCATGTGGCTTCAGTTATCAGGTTATGGTTAATACCATCAAGGCATACTACATATTAACTCTGAGGGAGGGATATTTTTACCTTCTTATCTGTCTTTATTTTAGAGGCCTATAAATTAGGCTGGTTGGTGATAACAGCAGTTGGAATTAGCGTTTCTCCTTAATGGGGTTTGTTAGGACGCTGCCAGAGAGGCGGCCTCTGCCGCCAGCCAGAGAGGACACCGGGCAAGAAGGAAGACATGCACATCTATCCAAATAAATTGCATTAGGTGGAGGCAAAATAATCCGGAGCGTGTTTACAGGGTCCGAGCCGTATCGCATGCGGTGTGAGGGCGGCGATGCAATTCCTGCTCCTGGGAATTGGTGGTGGAGGGATGCAGCAGGAGTCTCCTGGAGCATCCTCGGTGGAACCAGTGGCACCATTCATAAATGAGCAAAAACACCCCAAAAATCAAGAAAAATAAGAGGCCCTTTTCCTGAAACCCTGCATGTATTTAAATTTTATATTTTTTTTACGCCTTAGTCTTACTTGATTTAGTTGCTAAAAAATAGATTCACTGGGAATTCTCCATTTGCTTTTGGTTTCTGATGGCGTGGAGGAGATAGCAGTCACACGTTGTGGACGTTTGTTTGTCTGACTTGTACATATTTGTGCTTTTCTCCTTTCACTCCTTGGCGTCCCTACCCCAGCGTAAAACAGTGCTTGTGATTGTAGTTCATTATGTGATATTTAAAATGTATAAAATGAAATGTTCTTGTCTACTTTAAGCAGACATATGTCTACGTTTTACAAATTAACCTAATTAAATATATATGTAGACATTTATGATATTCAGCTCCCAGCGTAAGGTACACAATTAGCATCCGTGGAGCCAGGAAGGAATTTTCCATTTGTGTCTTGACTTTTCCTCATAGGATGTGTGGTTTTGGTTTTTTGTTTGTTTGTTTGTTTTTAATCTTCAGTGCTTTAATTTTTGTTCTGCTTAAGAATTCCCTTAGCGCCCAGTCCTGCAGGGGTTTAGGCTTGTGGTTCACTTTCCCCGTAAGTAGTGAAGTCAGTAAAATGGTACCTAATTCCTGTACTTCAGCCCGTCCCTTTGGCTCTGCAGGACAGAAGGATTTCGTTCTGTTAAGAGACTATTATAATGAGCAAAATATCATTCTGGAGGAAAAATGGCTTGAGAATATTTACATTTTTCAAGCCTCTTCCTTCCTCCCACCCAAAAATAGCAAAAAAAATTATCGGTCTTCTCTGGATTTGTGTAATTTTCAAGTGTTAGGCCAATGTTGTTTCCAAAACAGTCCCTGTACCTTAACACTCTCTATGGCAAGAGAGCCCTTACACAACAAATACAAAGAATATATTCCATTAATACATGCCTTCATTTAGAAATACTCTGGCACCAGGAATAGAACATCTTAGTTTCTTCTCTGCCAAAGTTCATTTTTTTTTAATATTTAAAGTTTGATCATGTTATAATAGTTTGTTACATAAATAATCACTTGGTCTATTTTGCATATCAATAGTTGAATCCATTTTATTCACAAAAACATTTTATTCACAAAAATCCATTTTATGCACACAAACATCCCCAGTGTTCCATCCCAGAAGGTACTCTTTCTTAGCAAAACCAACCAAGTAAATGACATTCCCAGCTCAGCTATTTTAATGATCCCACAAACCCAAAAAAGCAGTAGGAAATATTTCAAAAGCAAGCTGCAGAAACTGTTTTGGTGGGTTTTTTTTTTTTGGGGACATCATAACTTTTAAACTTTTTGCCCAGTTATTTTTGTTACATTTTCTGGGTAGACATCACAATGAGCTGTAAACGCGAAGAATTTGGGCCTGTTTTGTTCTTTTTGGAGATAGTTTAGGGGTCTCCAATGTGACCCCAAGCTGACTTGAAGAGCATCCCCCAGTGAAGCCGCTGGCTCTGTTACTACGTTCTGTGTGAGAACTATTAATAATTCTGCGTGGGGAAGGTGAGATGTTGGATCGCAACCATTTTTCCCCTCTTGGACACCTCTATGAATCCATCCTCCGGTATTTTCCTTTGACTTTCTGCGTTGCCGTGTTACGCTGTCTCTGTTTCAAGCCAGAGGGAATTTTTCTCCAAATCTGTCCCTCCGCACCAGCTCCTGCCCTGTCCCAGGTTGAGGTTCTTGGTTTCTCGGATGTTCCTTCGACGGTTTTGTGTCCTCTCCCTTTCGGGTGATGCCTTTTTATATGAGATGCTGAAGCTGTCGGCAGCTTTGGTTCCCATTCCTCCATCACCAGATGTTGAGTGGCGACTGACTACAGAAATTCGAAGAAGAAAACAGGATTGCAAACTCTTTTCTGGGGTTTTTTTTGTGAGCCTGCAGCCTTGTCAGCAAGGCTGTACCTATTCCCCGTGTAACTCCAGGTACAGGACAGGTGATTTACTAATAATAGCTTGATCTTCCACTCTGGCAGGTGTAGCATTGAGCAGTTTCTTTGTCAGGCCTGCTTCATAGTGCTGTGCCCACCCTTTGAGCATCCTCGTAGCTTGTCCCAGGACGTGCTGCAGCCCCTCATTATGTGGATTTTCAGTTTTCTGGGGTTACAGACCGCCGAGGCAATGATTTGGATAATTGCAGCAATTTATTTAGGCAAATAGAAGTGCGGAAAATATTTGCTTTCCCTTGCTTATGGGGTTTATTTTTGGGGTTTATCTTGGTGCTGTGGGAAGCAGCGACCAGACGTCCTCGGGGACACCCTGCGCAGACATGGGAGTTCCTCTTGCTGGACGCCCTTGTCACCCTCCTTTGCTTCCTTTCTTCCCGTTTTATTTCTGCAATCGCTTTCACGGTGAGCACACCAGAACTACGCACAGTGCTGCGGACGCAGCTTTATGCATCAGCACATTTTCTGTTCCTTTACTTGTAATGAGGTGTTGCCTTGCTGGCGACCATGGAACGCCGTATTTGCGCTGCTGGAGAAGTGCCCTCAGTGTCTCCTCGATTGCTTTTGTGAATGCTCATGTCTAATTTAAATACCTTTGTTTTGTGTATGTTGGTGTTTTTCCCCCAGTGTTTTCCTTTACCCAAATCTTACCTGACGCACGGAGCAGATGGCTGCAGGACCCCACTGTGATAACAAGCCCTTTCTGCCCTTTATTTTCCATCTTTTAATCAGTTGTTAATCAATGAGACGACTTCTTACTTTACCCTGTATATATGAAAGTATCGTGAGTGTATTTGCTGTAAGAAACTTTGTGGGGGAAGCTTGTCTAAGGCTTTTTGGAAATCCAGGTGTGCTTCACCGTTGACTCACGCTTTGCTGCTTGCACATTGACTCTTGCCAATCGTCGTCATTGCTTGGTGAGTTCCGACTCTACAGAAGCCGTATCGATTCCTGGTGTTTCCTTTTTATCTGTATGAACACTGATTTTTATTTTTTTTTCCTTAAATTATGGTTTATACTAATTTTTCTGCTACAAAATTGAAGCTCTGCAGTTCGCAGTTTGTTTGATCTCATCTGTGGCTCTTCTGAAACGGTGGGATCCCGTTCATTACTTGCTGGTTTTTAGGTACAGAAGTTGATACCGGTGGTTTTGTGGCAGCCAGGTGATTTTAATAGCTTAATGCCTTTCAGACTTTTGGGCGCATACTATTTGTCCCTGTAGATTTTTTTTTGGCTGTTAATTTGCTGGGCAGGTCTGCATCTTTCCCTGGTGAGGCTGCAGTTGGAGCAGATGCTCAGCTCATTCCTGAGGAAGGAAGAGTCCAGGAGCCCTGTCACAAGTGAGCCCTGGTGCAAAGAAGTTGAATTGTTATCATGTGGTTTTATCTTTCTTCAGTGCTTGATTTATACCAGAATCTGGCAGACTTCTTGTACTTGTGTGTTTGATTCGTTCTCTTCTTTTTTTTTAATAAATTAGGTTTTACTCCTTCAGCAGCGTGTTTCTCAGAATCTTTTTCTAGATTGTCCTTTTAGGTCTTTAAGTGTAGCTTCCTTCAGTTTACTTTCTCGTAATTTTTATTTCTTTCTGGGGGTATCAAATGGCATTTTTCACTCAGCTGTTAGACTATGTCTATTTGTTTAACAAGCCCCGTTTGGTAGGTGGTGACCACCTTCTCCAAGTTGTCCACCTCACCTGCAAACCTTTTAGCTCGTTAGCCTATTTAAGTATCGTTTTCTTTAGTTAAGTGTTAGCCTAATGGACTTTTTTGGTATGGTTTTTGTGTTCTGAAGGCTTTTGGCTTTGGCTGCCTGGTGGGCTCTGCAGCACGGCTGGTTTTGGTGATAATCTCTTCGAGTCCCGTCTCTGGGCCTGGCAGCAGAGGGTGCAGGGGCAGCAGGGCTGAGCTGGGTTGGGGGGCTCCAGAGAGCCTGTTCCTCATAGAATCACAGAATCATTTTGGTTGGAGGAGACCCTTAAGATAATCGAGTCCAACCATAACCCAACCCTGGCACTGCCCCATGTCCCTGAGAACCTCATCTCCATCTGTCCAGCCCCTCCAGGGATGGTGGCTCCAGCACTGCCCTGGGCAGCCTGTTCCAATGCCCCACAGCCTTTTCTAGGAAGAAATATTTTTCCTCCAGCCCTGGCAGTGCTTGGTTTCCTCCTGGTTGTACAAAGGCTCATGGTCCATGAAGAGCAGAGCAGGACTCACAGGCAGACTTTAATGGGGACAGACTTTTGGGCAGGACCTGTTGCGATAGGACAAAGGGTGATGGTTTTAAACTAAAGGAGGGGAGATTCAGGCTGGACATGAGGAAGAAATTGTTGGCCCTGAGGGTGGTGAGAGCCTGGCCCAGGTTGGCCAGAGAGGTGGTGGCTGAACCATCCCTGGAGACATCCCAGGCCAGGCTGGACGGGGCTCTGAGCAACCTGAGCTGGTGCAGATGTCCCTGCTCGTGGCAGGGGGGGCCCTGGGGGAGCTGGGGAGGGCCCTTCAACACAAACTGTTCTGTGATTCTATGGCAGCTGCGTTCCCTGACGTGCACTGGTGATGTGGGATGAAATCCTAGGTAGGATCTAGAGCATAATTTCTGCATGAGACCTGCTTTCACATTTGCGAGTCTCTGTAGGATTAACTGAATTCTCCTGTTATTGAAATTGTATTTTCTGCCTTGGCAGAAACCTGCAGACTCTCTGGTGTTCCTTGACATTTTGAGCATCCTTCTCCACTCCCCAGTGCTGTAGCTCTGCGCTGCCTTTCTCGGATGAGCTTCCAGTCCAGAAAGGTTCTCTGCTACCTACCTGTTGGCATCATAATCGTGTTTAATTTATTGGGCTGCACTTTGCCGCTGTCAACACAACTCTGTCATTCCTACGTAATTTAGATATGCACTGTAATGCCTTGAGTCTTTTGTTTCCTACCTGAATTTGTATAAAGTTTTTCAGTGATACAGTACATGTGTGACCTCAATAGAAAATGCTTCACATAAACTGGATGTTCCTTCCCTTGTTCGATTTTCTCAGGCTTTAGTTTAAATAGGCCTTTATACGCTGGCATCTGTTTTCATTTTGGTTTTGATGGCGTCTGGCTTTCTTGTAGGGTCTCCATTGCCTTTGACATAAACCCTCCTTCAAATCACACCTTGCAACCCTCTTAACCTGCCTGGACCTGCAGATGGGTCCTCATGGGATTTCACAAAAAGGCACCATGTGGGTCCTGAAGTTTACTTTTTCAGGATTTGTTGGCCTCTGTGGCATTCACGGGTGCTTTTTAGCAAGGGGATGGGCACTGCCATGAAATGAGAAGCCTGGTCTGGGTTTAAAATTGCTCTAAAACTCTAAAAATTGCTCTAAAACAGGGCCCTGTGCTCTCCCGCTGGCCGCCCTCCTGCACGAACAGGCTGAGCTCATGTGTGAGCTTGGCAGCGCTGTGCTGGTGAGAATTAAAAAGAGGGAAAAAAAAAAAAAAAAAAAAAAGAAGAAAAAAAAGGGAGAATAATAAAAGGAAGAGATGACAGTTATCCTTGAGTTAGAAGTTATCAAGTGCAGAAAATTGATAAAGGAAGTTAAAAACACAAGGGAAAAAAATCTGTGGCTGTCAGTGCAAGGAGCAGTAAGAAAGTATTTGTATTAGGAACAAAAGAAATTCTAATAATGGTTTGTGTAGACTTATCACGACTGAGGAGAGGTAAAATGCATAATAAAGCAGAAAAACTAGACATGTTTAATAAATATTGCTGTTCCCTGTTTGTAAGGAGGAGGTATGATGTTCAGCCCCTGTGCAGAATTGCTCCCGGGTCAGCGCGGGTGCTGAGCAGAGCTGAGGGTGGGAGTGCATTCCAGCCGCTCGGGTGGGTGCTGCTCGCTGGGGACCCCCGGGGGTTTTCCTCTTTTTTTCTCCTCCTGTGCAACTTGGATATCGTGAGAATATTCCAGAAAAATGGGCGAATGCTGTTGTACCAGCTTAGCCTGACATCAGCCTGGGGATGAGGACTGACAAAGTGAAGGAGTGCACGAAGTATGGGGAGGAGGTGAGAGGAATATAAAATTTAATTTGTTCTTTAGAAGGAGTGATGGAGGATGTGACATTTACCAAGCCGGCAAAATGTTTTGGTGTCACGCACGAAAACACTCCCTGGTAGCATCAAGCTGGTGTGAAACAGGGGGTGAATGGGGTCTCAGGTGGTCAGAAGTGTCGGTGCTGATGGCCCCATGGGTCCCGTCTCCATCAGATGAACTTTTATATGGTGAACCGTAGGATTTGCGCATCCGAGGTGAGAGCTGGAGTGTTTTAGGGATGGGGAGACCAGAGAAGAAGCAGCGATGCCAAACCAGACTTTGGGGTGGGAAAGGGACAACTGCGGCATCAGCAAGGACCGAATCGGTGGGACCGGGGTAGTGCAAACCACGGGTGTGCAAAACAAGAGAGGTGTGTGGAAACAGCTATTCTGTCTTCTCTTTCACTTATTCTTTAATACCATATCCCTGGTTTCAGTTCTCTCATTTTTTTAAGAGATGTTGAAAAGGTGGAAAAGGCACAGACTGTGTAAGTAGAGTGAAGCGATTTGAGGAGTCAAAGGAAATACTCATTGGTATTTGTTCCAAACATCTGGGGATGTGCACCATATTTGGGAAACTCCCCCTGACAAGAAGAGTCTGGAAAAAAAATCTCGCTTGTTGATTTTTATCTTCATGGAGCTAGTTTTGTATGGGTTTAACAAAAAGAGAGGAAAAAAAAAAAAGCAGGTACCAGAGCCCTTCATTTTAGCAAACTGCATAGCAAGAAACAATACCTGGAAGCTGGATCCAAACATTCAGATGACAAAATGAAGATGCAAAAATATTTTTAAGAGTAGGAGGTGGAAATTTTGAACAGCATGGGAGATTAGCTATTAGAACAAACCACCAAGGGAAACTGGATGCTGCATATCTTGATGCCGTTGCTCATTCTCTGCATCTGTGGAATATGTGTTTCAGAATTTTCTGGCAGAGCTCAGACAGGGGAGAATTGCTGTTATGTTATAAAGAATGGCTATTCTGTGGCTTAAACAAAAGATCTTGCTTTCTGTCTCTTTCTTTCGGTCTCCTGTTTCGCAGTGTCCAGTAGCAGATGGTTGGGGAAGGATTATAAGGAAGAGAGAAAATATTGAGCGAGCCTGCCTTTAATATAGTCTGTCGCTCCTGCCATATCGACCTTAAATTTCTCTGACTTCCCAACCCTAAGGGATGCTCCAAAACCTCCTCCGACAACATTGGACCACACACACCCCCCGGTATAAGCTCTTGCATGAAACCAAAGTACTTGCAACTTTTTTTCCTCCTAGTAGAGATATAACGAATGAAATTCATAGGTAATCTCCTGTAACATTGAGCACAAAAGGCTATTTGTTTACTTTTTCAGGCAAGAAATGATAATGAATAAGGTAGTTAGGGAACACATGGGACGCAGTCATTAATAATCTGCTTAATATTCCTAATGCAAAAGCGATAGGCAAAGCAGTGGAGAGAAGTGTGCCTAAAGCAATATATAAGAATATTAGTTTCTCTCGGAGTGCTTCATGGTCTAGATGAGGCTTCGTTCCCTCTCCCACATACAAGGGAAACGTATTGTAGAAAAAATGGGAGGTATTTACAAACTGCTGTAGAGATCAGAGAGGAAATTTCCCCTGGTTAACTCTGAAATCAGGCAAAAAGCAGCAACAGAGCTGAGGTGGCTAAGTGAAGACGTAAACAGTATTAGAAGCAGTAAGCAGTAGGCTTTTAAAAAGTATAAACAGTCTGGTAAGGAGGAGGATAGGAAGATCTATTAAAATAAGCAGAAAGCAGTTAAAAGGATAATTAGGAAGGCAAAAAGAAATAGAGAAGATCTAATTGCTAAGAATATTTTGACTTCAAAGGGTTCTTTAGATATATTCAGAGCAGGCAGAAGCTAGCAGAGGAAACTTGTCCACTGGAGATGATGGTAGCAATTGGAGGCAGGAAATACGGGAATAGTGTATTTGTAAATGAGCTATTTAATGCCTCTGGTAGGGGGTTTTTGCCTCTGGGAGGTGCATCCAGGACCCAGTTTGTGTCATCCCAGGAACTCCATGATCAGCAAAGGGAGTTGCAAAACACCTGGGGACATTCATTTTGTGCGGATATTGTTTTTAAAGTAAGAGGTATGTGCAGCTTGCCAAGAAGCTTGAAGTCTTCCCGTTGCACAACAAAAACGCCTCGTCGCTGCTCTCACCTGCCGACTGTGGAGGTGATTGCACAGCACAGGCAATGCTGAAGGATCAGCTTTGTCTTCTGACCTTTGTGACTGTCAGGTACATATACATATGTGTGTACCCATATATATAAATACGCATCTATTTGTGTATGTTGTGTGTATATAAATATTTTGTGCAGAAACACAAAGCTTGTCACGTGGAGTGGACATTCCTTGTAAAAATGGCCATTTCTACATATGCATATTTGTTCTGTGCTTCACCTCCCAAATCTTCCCTCTCTAAGTTCACCAGGCACGTAAATCAGAAAAGAAAATAGGTAATGCCACAAGCGAAATGCATTCTGGCTACAGGTTCTTAAGTCTTGTGCATAAAAACCTGGGGACAATGTATGCAGTGACACGGTAAGCTCACTAGATTTTCTTTTTTATGGTCTACAGAAGGGGCCTGGAAGCTTTGATCAGAGTTGCTTTTCTCAGCAAGCTGCCCTTGCAGTAGAGCTGGAGTGTTACGGACTCCTTTGTACATGTAATTAAGAGCCGCCTTCTATCTTGATATCACACTGTGGTTAATGTTTCATTTAGAAAAATGGATTGACTTTAACATGCTGGGAAAGTTGGTGATTCTTCTGGTGGCTGATGCAGGGGCAGCTGGGTCTCTGGGCTCCTCTTCGCCTGTTTACCCTGGTTTGGAGAGTAGGATTAGCAATGCCAGAAAGTCTTGTTTTGTTCTGTTTGTTGTGTTTATGAGGCTGGATTCCATGTGTTACTACGCCAGATAAGTTGTCCCAGCCTGTGGCAGGGAAGCTGTCCCAGCAATGGACACCTCCTCTTGGGCCCAGGCCCCATCGCTGGCTGCTCAGAGACATTTCTGGAGTCCAGGCTTTGAATTCTTGCTTTTCACCCGGCCGCCACCATAGTCTGACTTTCAACAGCTTTGGGAGGAAATTAGCAACGTTTCGAGCGGCTGCAGCGCGCGGCTCTGGGGTTGTGCTCCTGGGGAGCTGTGGTTGCACGGGCAGCGCTTCGCCAACAGGCCGCGTTTCCATGTCAGCGAGCGCTGGCCGCCTGGTGTCACATCTTGACTGGAGGGCGGAATTCGCCTTGTCGGGAATGTGACCAGATCTATTGTTCGTGGATTATGGCTCGTCCCTTAAAACATTACAACATTTACACAGAGCGTTTCAGGCTTGCAGCCTTGCCGGCGTGTGTTTAGCTGGGGCTTGCCAGCTCCATCTGCTCGAACGAGGTGTCCAGCTGCGTACGGCGCTGGTGCCACTCGCCGCACAGCTCATGCTACGTGTCCTCCTCCCAAAGAGGCCCTTGGGCCTCCTGGTCGCTCTTCCCTTGCACAACCCTTCCTCTCTTTGTAGGTTGTGAAGTAGGAAGATCCTTTTTCGGCATAAATGAGCTAGTGGAGTGGGAACGCGGCAGCGGATTCACACCTTGGGGCTCAGGTGTAACCAGCAGATAAGCAGTTAGTACATTTTGTGATGGCAGCAGGGTGGTATTCTTTAAACTGTTATGTACCTAATGGAGTGGATCAAGGTCCTAAATATTGAATATTTAAGTTTTCAAATGGGATTTGAGAGGTATTGTATTGAACATTATTAGCCTAGATAAGAAGTTATAGTCTTTGGAGTGAAAGAGCTCCTCATATAGAGAGAGAGCTTAGCATTGATATTGGCATGTTCCAGCAGGCCCAGAATGGATGTTTTCTGCCCACACTGTTTTCATATTAAACCCCTTTATTTTCACCTGCTAATGAGAGCAGGGTGTCTCCTGGGCTGAATGGGAAATAAAGCAAGGCCAGAGCGTGCCACATCTGTTGTCGTGCTCTGCTCTCTTCTTTTCCTCAAATCTGATATCCTTCAACTTTGTATTTTATTCGACCCAATTATAATCAGAGGGAAATGGTAATTTGATTCAAAGGGAGAAAAGCTAAATTAAGTAAAAAACCAGTATGTGGGAGATATTAGTGCAAAAGTAGTGTAACTCTTGAGGAAAAGCTTTTGTAAATCAGCAGATGCAATTGGTGGCAAAGGAAGTTGTGTGTTGTACTGGAAGAGGACAGGAGGGCTGTGGAGTCCTGGAGCCACCAGCCCAGGCAAAGAAGAGCTGAAAACGAGAGATCCTGATGGAGGGAACGGTTTGCTAATGAGCTGTGGTTACCGCACCAAGGCTCGCTTGTGCTGGAGCTGGCACCGCTGCTGTTTTCAAATCACTGCCTGCTTTGGGGAGGAAAGTGAACATATTGCTTGTGAGTGTGCCTGCAGCAGAGGCCCTGCTCGTGTTCCAGCTTCTCTGAGTGTGTTTGTGTGGTGCGAACTTATGGAGAATGAGAAAACCTGGTGGTTCGTGTTCAGATGTGAGAGGATGTGCAAGTACCTGACCTCAAGTCCCTGTGTCTGATGTAGCTTGTTGGACCTTGGTTGTCTTGTAGGAAACTCAGAAATATGTCCTGTGAGGAGTGAAAACTTGAAGTTTTGGCAGAGCTGGTCTCATTCCTTGTTTGCCTTGCAGTGATCCCAGGGTTAGCTCGTTGTCCCCACCCCAAGGCTGAGTGCTGCAGCTATCAAACTGATGGTGCCCATCATCAGATGACTTCCTCGGAGAGCAGGAGTGACCAGGAGGTGACGGTTTTCCCTGGACATAGGGACTTAGGTTGGAACAAGAGCAAACCAGAAGATGTGACTTGGTTATAAAGATGCAGAAGTTGGGGAAGAACTGGCAGGGCTTGTTGTGTAGCTTGGCTTAGGTGTGCAGCAGAGCAGGACTCTTTCATATTGACTCTTCTGGTTCATTAGCTGGAAAAGGAAAAATGTGAACAAACCCTAGAGAAAGTTTCAGATGTTATGACCTGCCTTTGTTCCTTTTCATGGAAGATAATTGAGGGAGGAAGCTTGAAAATGAGATTAAATCTGTTTGCCTAAACTGGCTGAGAGCTTCTTTCCCTGTTTCTGTAGCCTCCTGGAAAGTTCATCCTTGGTATTTGCTGTGGGATTATTGAGTACAAATGGGCTGTGACGGGGCACCTTCTGTCCACTGTCAGCTGGACAGGGAAGGATCTCATCCGGTAACCAAGATGCTTCTCCTGGTATAGGAGCAGCAGAGAACTTTGAGGCTGTTTTTACTGTGGTGCAGCGAGGCTGGGAGGTTTTATTCCTGTCCACAGATGGACAGTAAGAGGTGCCCAAGGAAGTCTGTGTGGTTCGTCGAGACGTGAAGACCCCGTGTCCCAGAGCAGCCCAAGCCTGTCCACATGGCAGCACAGCGTGTGTTGTGTCGTGCACCGGCTGGGCTGCTGGCTCGGGGTTCAGCTTGGGCAGGGCACGTTTGCAGGGTCAGTGCAGGAGAAATATCTATTTCCATGGCGGATTTGCCGTAAGCACCTTTCTCAAACCACGAAGACTCAGCTCTGAGGTTGTTTTTATTAAGGCCCAGGTCAATGCCAAAGCTACGCTCCTCCCTCTTTGGGGTAAGATCCCACCAGCGTGTTCAGATGGGGAGTGGATTTCCATGAACTTGCAGGATCTTTGTTTTAAATATCTGCAGTCGTTGCATGGGACAATTCAAGGTGGGCTGAGATTCGCTATAGAGTCGGAGTGGTGTTTCAGCGTTGGAAGTTGTGCCAGTGATCTGAAGCAAAAAAGAAGCAGAAGATTACAGTCTGTGTGTTTTCCCAAGGGCTGAAGAACAGGGATGCTCTGTTAGGAAAATCTCACCATGCTGGGATGTCAGGGTGGGCATGGGTGGGAGAAGGGAGAACGTTCATGGAGGAGGTGGGAGAAAACCAAGGATGGATGCACAATGTTTCTAAAACATGGTGATAAAATCAATATTTTTGAGGATCAGCCTTATTGATGGAATTCAACAATTTGCTTGGTGTTCAAAAAGAATGTAAAAATGAAATCTTGTCAGTGCCAGTACCTCTGTTTTCTCCCCATGTGCTTCAGTGGGTAATGTCCTTCCCATCAGTCCACATACAAACAAAGGGGGAAGGAAGGAGATGACTCAAACGAGTCTCTTAATGATGGTACCTTTGTGATCATGGCACAGGTGTGAGTGGTTCCAGCAACATCCCTTTGGGATGCAGGAGGCCGCGTTGGGACTCCTTGCTCTCAGAAGACCTTGCTCTGGGAGACCCAAACCCATCCCTGGAGCTCAGGTCCTGGCAGAGGAGAGGTTGTTGTGTAGATCTTCTGCCTGTAGGACTAGTCACAGTGGATGAGACCGAGCCATCACCTAAGGTTCCCTCCATGAACTGTTCTGTCTCTTCTCCTCTGTGCTGTTGGCGAGAGATTTTCCAACAGTCCTGTCTTTCAAAGACATTTACCTTGAGGTCTTGCCAGTTTTGATCCATCCCAGTTACTGGATTTGTAGCGAAATGTTATTCCTAAAAATAAGAAATCTGTTCTTTCCATTTCTAGAGATTAATCCTTTTGCTTCACGAGTTCTTCCATGAAAGGATTGTTGGGAGCCTTTAAAGGCTGGATAATGTAATTTTCAGTAAAATTGCCATTGCAGTGAGCTTTCACTAGTTGAGCTGTTTGCATTAACTCTTACAAAAGCAAGCAGAACACTAATAATGACACCCACAATCTTGCGCATTGCTTGATGTGACGTGCAGAGCGTCGTAACAGCCATGAGCCCTGTTCGGTGTTGTGTGAGCCATTTCTGACCCGCAGTGAGCAGCCGATGTGTCCTCTGGAGATCCTCCTGCCATGCTCCTGGCTACACTCTTGTGTCTTTTGGCACCCAGTGGCAGGACCGCAGCTTTGGCCAATGCTCCAGCCTCGTTCCCTGCTTGGCTGCTGCCGCTCGAGGGGTGTAATGTGGTGTCAGACAACCAGATCCAACCCATCGATTCGTTGGCTGGACGTACCTTTGTGGCTGCCTGCTGCGTTCGCCTTCACAAGCATCCAGGATTTCCTTTAAAAATAGCTTTGCGCTTTTTATGAGGAGTATTTTCCAAGTGCAATCTGAAGACAGACCAGCATGTTATAGTCTCCTTAAGTTTGGCAGCAGCGTTAGCGGGTAACTCAGGGAGGTGTGAGCTCCCTTAGCCCTCGTTTGTTGGATGTTAATGACACCGCTAGTCATCTCGTGAGAGGGAGGAGTGGGTGGCGAGCGGAGCCTGCGAGATGGGGCAGGGAGCCTGGCCAAGAGCACACCGCTGCCAAAAGACGGAGGTGCTGGTCCTGTGCCTTCTGTCCATGCTCTTCTGCTGCTTATTTCATGGACTAGTGTTTGCCAGAGCCTTCTGTGAGCTGATTTATCTCCTTAACCCAGGAAAAGCACATTAAAGAAAAAAACAAAGCTATGGAGGGGAGGGAAATGCAGAGCTTTCTGCCAGGTTGGTGAGTACATTGGCATATGGAGGGTGCAGTGAGGCACAGGGAGAGGAGGAGGATGGGTGGGTGGAGGAAGGCACCACGCTCTGTACCGTTAGACCACTTCAGACACTCAAGGACTCACCTCCGCTGCAGTGTAAGGGGCTGAGGATCGTGGCATTAAAAACAGAGGATTGAAGTTCAGCAATGGTGTGAATGCGAAGGGAGAAGTTTCTTTGAGCAGCTTTCCCTGCAGTGTGGTCAACAGCTCACGTGGACGTGGTTGAACCTGCTGGAACGCAGCTTGTGGTGTTGCTGTGACCGCGGCCGGGATGTCACCGCAGTGTTGTTCAGCTAAAGCCAACAACTTGTGTCTTAATTCCCCACTTGTCAGGCAGGCTCTGCTGTCCTTGGCCTCACCGTGTCCCCAGGTGTGCTGCTGCCAGTGCCTGCTGGCCTCTGGGGACGCTGCCCTGCCCACAAACCGTCCCGGCCACCACGGCCGTGGCCACGATGCAGAGCAGAGGGCTTGGCTCGGTATACACAGAATCACAGAATGTCAGGGACTGGAAGGGACCTTGAAAGACCATCCAGTCCAATCCCACCGCCGGAGCAGGAACACCCAGATGAGGTTACACAGGAAGGTGTCCAGGCGGGTTGGAATGTCTGCAGAGAAGGAGACTCCACAACCTCCCTGGGCAGCCTGGGCCAGGCTCTGGCACCCTCACCATGAAGAAGTTTCTTCTCATCTTTCAGTGGAACCTCCTGTGTTCCAGTTTACACCCATTGCCCCGTGTCCTATCACTGGTTGTCACCAAGAAGAGCCTGGCTCCATCCTCCTGACACTCCCCCTTTCCATATTGATCCCCATGAATGAGTCACCCCTCAGTCTCCTCTTCTCCAGCTCCAGAGCCCCAGCTCCTCAGCCTTTCCTCACACGGGAGATGCTCCACTCCCTTCAGCATCTTCGTGGCTGCGCTGGACTCTCTCCAGCAGTTCCCTGTCCTGCTGGAACTGAGGGGCCCAGAACTGGACACAATATTCCAGATGTGGTCTCACCAGGGCAGAGTAGAGGGGCAGGAGATCCTCTTTCGACATACATTCCTGCCAGCTGCTTTAAGGCATGGCGTGGTTCAGGCGCGGCACCAAATCTGGAGTCATCGTCCCTCTGTGGTCACAACATCAAGTGTCAAGCACCATTTTCTGGCCTGACTGCATGACGACGGCACTTTGACTTCTGTTGGATCAGCTCCTCAGTGTGTTGGCTGAGCTCAGGTCTCGTGGAGCTGAGCACCGTAGAGTCATGGAGTGTCTAGTCTGGTTACAAATGGTGGAAGAATAACCGGTTCCCAGCGTGTGCCAGAGCCACGGGCAGGAGCAAGACCTGGGTTTCCGAGCCCTGGAGCAGCACCACGTCCTCTTGGTCATGGTGTCATCTTGCCGTACCCACCTCCACCCGGCTTGGACCAGAACACGTGTGAGTTCCCGTCATGCCACAGAGCCCTGGGACAAAACCATCTCAAGCCACATTGTCACCCTTCCAGCTGCTGCGTGGCCTCCACTGGATTTTTACCACATTAACTGTATTTGGATGGTCAGCTGTGACCATGCAGCGCCCATTGGGGTCCTTGTTTTCCAAGAAGCTGGTGGATCTTACTTTTAAGATGAAGTTAAATTGAGAAGTTTTAGCATGTGCTATATAAAAATATTAGTGCCTCCGTATCTTCCTGGTCCCTGCAGTCATGGATGTGCCAGGTCTTGCCCTGAGCTCCTTTGCAGCCCCAGGGCAGTCCTGGAAAACTCTCAGAAGACGCGTGGAAACTCTTAGGCTCGCTCCCATGGCCCTTTCCAGCCCTCTCCAGAAATATTGCAGCCCTGTCACCTGCTAATTCGGAGTCTGTGGGCCAAAGACAACCCTCATGTCCTGTGGTCTGTTTATCTCTTTCTATTTCTTCAAAAATTTTCAATGATTTCACAAGCTGTAGCTCACCAGAGTATATAAAAAGTTGGTAACAAGAAACGAGATGAAATCAACCTTCTGTTCCCAACTTTGAAGGAGGCTGGTGCACCAGAGCGGCCTTTGGTCAGCACCATACCTCAGGAAAAAAGGTAGAATCCCCGAATTGGGTACATCCTGCAGTTTTCTTGAGCTGCTGTTCTTCTTTATGCAAAACCTCTATATCAGGAGAGTGTCAATGGAGAGCAGCACCTAATTTCACCAGGGACCCAACTCATCTCTGAGCAAACTTTGCTGTGTTTGCCGGTGATGCTGCAGGGATGGACGTGAATGAACTAGCTGGGTTTTTCTGTTACGGTGAGAATTTATTACGGTGTTTTATTCAGCCTGGCTTGCAGTGCCAGTACCTGCCTTACACTTTCCCCGTAATTCTGACTGTGCTGTAAGGCTGGGACTGTTGATCCCCAAGCACTGGGGATAGAGGTAAAGGGCCTTTTGCCCTTTTCGAAATAAGGCACACTATACTTTTAGATTTTAGGGCTTTTTTTCCCATAAAATGCTGGTGGCCAGAGCTACACATGGCTACATGTACAGTACCTTAAGTATTGCATCTGATGGTTTATCAAGACACATTGCTCTGCTTAAATTTACATTAAGATTTCACTGTTTCTGGGATTCTTCTGAGCCAAACTGTAAAATGTGAAAATAGGTATTATTGGTTTAAAGCTCCACTCTGTAAAATTTTGTCTTTTAAAAAAATCAAATTATCTGCTTGAATATATAAGAAAACATAGTTTGTACTTCTCTACCCTATTTCCCAAGTAACAAATACTTAAAACTTGTGTGCGAAATGCCATCGCCATGTCCTCCCCTGCCTCTGCACCGGGCTTGGCAGAAATCTTGGCAAGGTGGCCGGCAGTGCTGGAGCGATGAAGTGGTGGAACTCGATGGATTTCCGTTCCCGAGGTCGAACAACACATAATTCATCCCCTGCTTCCTTTCCCTGTAACTCAAAGGACGTTCCCCAGTGAGCTGTAATGGGACTGAGTGGTACAAAATACTGTATTTCTCCCCAAAGTGAAACGTCTATGTGGTGCCTGGGGGAGGTATGGCTGCACTTTGGGGTCTGTGCCGGCACTGTGGTCCACATGCTGCCGCGGGCTCTGCTCATCCCCGCCTCGGCAGGAGGCTGCTGTGGGTACTGCCGTGTGTGCCAGCTCGGGTCTTTGCCTTCTTGGTGGTGTCCAAGGTGGAGCGTGAGAGAGAAACAAACCGTGTTCCTCCCTGTGCCACCCCGTGCTCACACCTGCAGTGCTGGACGGTGCCGTTAAGCATCTCTCACCCATTTAGAATCACAGAACAGTTTGGTTGAAGGGCCCTCCCCAGCTCCCCCAGTGCCCCCCTGCCATGAGCAGGGACATCTGCACCAGCTCAGGTTGCTCAGAGCCCCGTCCAGCCTGGCCTGGGATGTCTCCAGGGATGGTTCAGCCACCACCTCTCTGGCCAACCTGGGCCAGGCTCTCACCAGCCTCAGGGCCAACAATTTCTTCCTCATGTCCAGCCTGAATCTCCCTCCTTTAGTTTAAAACCATCACCCCTTGTCCTATCACAACAGGCCCTGCTCAAAAGTCTGTCCCCATCTTTCTTATCGACTTCTTTTAAGTCTGGAAAGGCCACACTAAGGTCTCCCCGGAGCTTGTCCTCTCCAGCTGAACCCCCCAACTCTCTCAGCCTGTCCTCCCAGCAGAGCTGTTCCAGCCTCGGATCATTCCCGTGGCTCCTCTGGCCCCTCTCCAGCAGGTCCATGTGTGTCCTGTGCTGAGGACCCAGAGCCGGACCAGCACTGCAGGGGGGTCTCACCAGAGCAGACGGGTGCCAACTCTTTTTCCCCCGTTGCCTCCTCTCAGCTGGAAGGTTTTAGTTCATTTTAGTTTTGATGATGTTGATCTTGCTCTCTGCCTTCCCCAGAAGCAGTCTGGTTTTTTTGGACAGGATGGCCAAACCTGTGGACTGTGTTCAAAATCCAGGTGTGGTAGGGATGTGTAGATGGTGCAATTGTGTCTTCTGTTTATTTTGCTTTTTTGAACAATTCCTTACCTTCTCTTTTCCTCTTTGACCACTGACGAGCATTGAGCTGATGTTTTCCCTACACATCATAATGGCCAACTGAGATCAGGTTCAACCCTTTCCTAACTCAAAGCACGGATCTATTGCCTTTTTTTTTTTTTTTTGTAATTTTACTCTCGTTCAAGCAGTTTACTTGATTTTTAGTGGTTTCTGCCCACTGTTCCCACTTGTGGTCTTCAGTCCCCGGCATCTCCACCTGCAGAGCCGTGAGAAGGTCCCTGGGTAGGGTTTGCACCTCCCGTCCCCCCGTTGCAGCGTGGTCAGGACAGCCATTCATCTTTGCTTTCCCCGAGGTTTGTTCGGTGCCCTCTGGTCTCAGCAAGTTCCCTCCGCTTGGTTTATCCAGGTCACTCTGAAACCTTCTTGATTGTGTCCTGAAGATCTTTGCTGGTATTTCCATGAGAAAATGTCATTAATTATATCTGAGGGTGAGGGGGCAGAGGAGGAGTGAGCCAAAGGGGAGCATAAGCCCCAAAGAGACTCAGGACGTCAGTTCCTGGGGCAGTTGGGAGGCTGGTTTAGTTATGCCAAGGAGAGCTTTGGCTTTCAGACCCTGGAGATGGCCTGGCCTGCATGGGAAGGAAGCATTTCACACCTTTTAATGAAGGTGGTGGTGCCTGCTTGGGAAGGAAGCATTTCACACCTTTTAATGTGGTAATTAGAAATGCCTTCAGGGGCTTAAAGTCTGTACCATGAGCACAGTCTCTGCAGTGGTGCTGGCAGGGGAGATGCTCAGCATGTGCTGGATGTCCCGTGTCACCGCCAGCTGGGAGAGGAGCAAGTGTGTACGTGTCCTGGGTGCTGCTGGAGGTGCTGCCGCTCACTGCAGCTGTGGCTGGGCTAAGGGAAGATCTGCACGGTGTGTTGAAGCCTGTCCTGTTACTGAGCTCTTGGTGGCTTCTGGGCCGGTCATGACGAGATCTTGTTGATCAGGCGGCACACGTGGCTGCACATGCTGGCAACTTCTTCATTGGCTAATGAGTTTTTCTGGGGGACAAGTCTCCTGCAGTCCCAGGTGAGAAACCCCCCACTGGTATGTATATTCTGATATATATTTGTTTCTGCTCATCCTTGCTTGGATCAACAAGTTCTAGTTGCAGCTCAAAGCTGGTTGCTCTCCAGTAACTTGCTGGTTTTGCTCTGTTTGAAGATGTAGATCATGGTCAATCACATCAGGTGGTGTCTATGCCTGTTGGGGAGTCGGTGAGATTTACTGTGGGCAAATAGACCATCAGTTTATTGAAAACAGTGTGAGTCTTGGAGTTCTTATTTGGATTTTTTATGAAGTGTTTCTCTTCAAGCAGGCAAGAGGTGGTGTTGGTGTCCTGCTGCATGAGGATTTGATGGGGATGCAGCCCTGTAGGCAATGCCTGTTTGACTTTCCCCACCTTTGGCACCTCTCGTGTAGGTTTTGAGGCAGCATCTCACATAGGACCGAGGGTGAAAGCTGGCTTTGGCTGCCGCCTTCATTGCTAGCTGCAGCCACCGAGGCCGTGGATGGACATTTTCCTGGAAGCAGCAATGCTGGTGGAAGAGCCTCCTTCCCTTAATTTGAGCAAAGTCACCCGGGTTAGCAGGTATGTTTGATTTCTGGTCTGAGTGGTCACACTGTGTTTCCCCAGAGCAGCCATGTGTGCTGCTGTGGCCCTGCGTGGGTTCAGCCCCAGGTGTGTGACAGTCACCCCTGTGCCGGTGTGTGCCTCGAGGACCTTTGGACAGTGCTGCTGAGGGGGACAAATTGTACGTGTCGCGTTGCAGCCTTGTGGGACCAAGCTGGCAGGGTCGGTGTCACCGCAGCACAGTGGGAGCAGGAGCTGCTGGATCCTCCCGCGTGACACAGGAGTGAGTGTCCAGAGAGAGCTCACGCCAGGTCATCAACCTGCTTCCCCCAGAAACCCCCTGGTCCTCTTCCCTGGGCCCTTCTGCTGGGCATGGGGCTGCGGGAGGAGGCAGCAATTGATCCCCTCTGCATCCCCGCTGCAAAAGGGGCTTGTTTGTACCATGACGGTGCCCCCGCATCCAGAGCTGCCGGCAGCCGTCCAAACGTGCTCGGCGGACGTGGTGGTATGTGAAACTACCTTCGCATTAAGCATTAACAGAAAGGCAGCCTTGACGCCAGCTGCGCCAGTGAGGCAGTGTGAGGCTATTCCTTTTTTCTTGGAAGAGCGGATGCCTGTGCCTGTTCCTGTGGTCGCGTTGCTGCTTGTGGTCTTGTGTTTGCCAGGGCTGGGATGCAGCTTGTGCTGTTTGTAGCTAATCTGTCTCTGCTTGTACTCTTCTGCTCTCCTGCAGTGGAGCAAGAGGCTCCTCTGATCTTAGACATTGACAGCTGGCCAAATATGAGCCAGAGTGTGCCCAGGTGGCCAAAAAGGCCACCAGCATCCTGGGTTGTATCAGGAATAGTGATTGTGCCACTGTACGCGGCACTGGTGAGGCCCCACCATGAATCTTGTGTTCAGTTTTGGGCCTCTCATCATAAGAAGGACATTGAGGCACTAGAGAAAGTGCAGAGGAGACGATGAAGCTGGTGGGGGGCTGGAGCACAAGTGTGATGGGAGCGGCTGAGGGAGCTGGGGGTTCAGCTGGAGAACAGGAGCTGAGGGGAGACCTTCTGATCTCTGAACTGCCCGAAAGGAGCTTGGAGCCAGGGGGTGCTTGGTCTCTTCTCCCAAGTAGCAAGTGATAGGACAAGAGGAAATGGCCTCAAGTTGCACCAGGGGAGGTTCAGATTGGATGCTAGGAAAAAATTCTTCCCCAAAGGGCTGTCGGGCATTGGAACAGGCTGCCCAGGGCAGTGGTGGAGTCACCATCCCTGGAGGGGTTTAAAAGGTGTTTAGATGAGGTTCTTAGGGACGTGGGTTAGTGCTAGAGTTAGGTTATGGTTGGACTCAATGATCCTGAGGGTCTCTTCCAACCAAAACAATTCTATGATTCTATGACATCCCCCAGCTGAGGGGATTGATGTTCTGTCCCATTGACCAAGTCAGGACACCTCGCTCCAGCCGTTCCAGTGCAGCTCACCACGTCGGACCACGCACAACCCTCATTTGAGACATCTGAGTCTCAGCTCTGGTCCTGTTGATGCTGGTACAGGTGAGGGGATGCTGGCAGCATCCCCAGGGCTGGTGATACCTTTCCCTCTGGGAACCAGGCACCCATGCTCAGTTTGTACATGCGCTTTGCAACGCACCCTTTAGCCATGAGCTCACAGAGGGATTTTTCCTATCTCCTCCTTCCACAGATGGACAATTAATTAGAAATATGTTGTGACTGTCCCTAGGAACCAGCTTGGATAGCGGCTGAACGGCGGTGAATGGGGCAGGGATGCAGGCAGGGATGCAGGCAGAGGATGCAGGCAGGGAGAGGAGGCGAGCAGCTGCTGTTTATTTAGGAAGGGAAATGCTCCACGTTGGGTCGTGCCCTTTAGGAGCATGTCCATGTACGGGTGAAGGAAGCTGGTTGAGAGGTTGGATTTTTCTGGACTGTGCCGTGAGTGATTTGAAACTCTTCTTGAAGTTTTATTTGGCTGGAAAGCATTTAGGAAGTGATTTTGAATCCATTTGGTTGATTCACTGCTATTCCTGCAGTAGGATGCAGAGCAGTGATTCTGTAATTAATTTAATTACATGCTTATTCAGTCTTTCCTAAACTAGTAAAATTTCAGAATGCTTTTGAATTCAATGAAATGTGATTTTCAGGGACAGGAGGAAGGGAAGGCAGGGAAATTTCGAGTTAATTTATTTTTCCCTGGCTCGGTGTGCCAGCCCTCCCTCCCGACCCACCATGGTCACCTCTGTCCCCCAGCGACAGGCACCGCCGGCCGTATTTCATTTTTTTGCCAAATTCCTGCCTCTTCTTGGTGCTTCCCAGCCAAAGGGAAACCTTTCAAAGAAGCTTCATGAATAAATTCAGAAAAAGCCTTTTCTTTTCCTCCTGTCCCTCACCTCTTCCATCTTTGCTGTTACCTAATGTTCATGTCTCTCACTGCTTTTACAGCCTTCGAATTTGGCCAAAACAATCTATTATGTAATTGGGCTAATGAGTTCCAACCCACTCTCCATCTTCCCATCACGGCACAGCAAGCAGCTAATCTCTTCCCGGTTTACCTCTTCCCCCTTTTCGGATGTTAATTTAAAAGTATAATTTCCAAATCTGCCGCTCCTCATCACTAAGTCTCATTTTTATTTTTTTTTTAAACTCTGCGGAAGGCCTTGAATGAGTAACCAAATATCTCCTGGGCTCTGGAATTTAACAGGCTTTGCCCTTTGTTCGGCTGGGTCAATGCATGAATTCACAAGTTACTAAATTAAAAAGGAGAAAAAAGGCAAATGTCTGATTGTGCATCGGATTTCTATTTTTTCCCCTGAAGAAATGAAATACAAAGAGGAACTAGTATTTTCAGATAGTTTAAAAAGTAGCAATTCATTTTAAAATCTAGTTGTACCAAGGCCAATTTTTAATACAGAACTAAACACCTGTTTTTCTAAGGAGAAGGTGGTAAAATCCGACTTTCTGTATTTACGAAGTCAGAAAATTTAAATCTATTTACAGCGTAAACACAGGTAGACTGGACAAAGGTTTGCTGGGCAGAAGGTTATAGCTGGAGCATAAAATTACCACAATGTCAAGATGGTTTCCTTAATTTTTCCTGCTTGAAGAAGAAAATAATTTCAGTTTTAATGTATAAGAAGCAGCAGAGCAGGGAGCGCAGCAGGTCCTGTGCAGGGACGGGCTGTGCCAGCCGGACAGGCCCTGCCTGGCGAGCCCCAACAGGCCTCCATTCCAGTTTGTATGAGTGTGTCTTTATAAAAAATAATAGTAAAAAATATAGCAGTGTATCCATTTTAATAAAAAGAATCGAGGGAGCAGCTCTGGCTGGTGTGAATGGGTCTGGTTTAGACCAGCTGAGGGTTTGGCCTTGCCTGTGGCTTTATGGCTAAATTCAGAGCCGTCCCCTGGCCAGGATGGCTCCTGGTGTGGGAGATGGTCTGGACCTCGTGACTGTGGCAGAAAAAGGGTGTCAGGATTGCTCCGTCTTTGTTGCTGCTCTTCATAAACGTGAGGATGCTTTTCCGTAGCGTTGGGTGAAGAGCTGCCCAAGCAGAGGTTCCTTGGGAGGGCCTGGAGGAGCTTCAGGCTTTTTGTAGGGATCCCAAGGAGGGGGTTGGTCTCTTCACCCAAGCAGCAAGTGACAAGACAAGAGGAAACGGCCTCAAATTGTGCCAGGGGAGGTTTAGGCTGGATATTAAGAAAAAATTCTTCCCAGAAAGGGCTGTCGGGCATTGGAACAGGCTGCCCAGGGCAGTGGTGGAGTCACCATCCCTGGAGGGGTTGAAAAGGTGTTTAGATGAGATTCTCAGGGACATGGGTAAGTGCTAGACTTAGGTAAGGTTGGACTCAGTGATCTTGAGGATCTCTTCCAAGCAAAATGATTCTATGATTCTATGCACAAGATGGGCTTTATAATCCTGTAAATCTCCAGAAATAACTTATTTGCACGTAACAAGACTCATAAATCTCAGCAAGCTCGTCACTGGGTTGGGTATTTTTTGGGCCAGATCCCTCAAACTTTTCTTCTTGCTCCCGTGTGGCAGCACGAGGTGATGGAGCTTTGCGTTGGGGTGGTCACCATGGCAGTCTGAGCTCCAGCGGTGCCTTTGGGGGCTGTGTCGTACTCTGTGGCTTTGCGATATTTTACGTGTTGGTTGCAGACACCTCCCACCCTCCTCGCAGTGGCTTTTGAGTCACCTCTGAAGCCTGCCTTCCTCTGCTCCGGCTGCTTAGGAAGATGACTTCCAGGCTGCCTCCTCATCCTCATTGTCATTGTCATCTCTTGGCATTTTTAAGTTGAGCTGGCTGGTGGTGACAAGCAGAGTTGGTCACGTTAATGCCCAGGGCCATCGTGGGCTCAGGCAAGTGGCAGCATGACTTGAGGACCATTGGGTCTGCCGTGGGAGATGGTTCAACCCCAAACTTTAGTTTGTCTCCTTTTCATGGAGCAGTGGTAGTTGATGTCGGGCAACATGTGGCAAGAAGAGACTTGAAGCCTGGGTTCTCTTACATGAAAGTACATTTTAGTCTATGAAAATAGCTGTTCCCAATTTGGGTGACTTTGGCTGTTGGTTCCCTCAGCATTGCCTTTGAGAACTTTTTGCATTCAAAATGACAAATGCAACTAGAGACCTCAAGCGACCTTAATTTCTCCAAATTGGATGCCTCATGCCCAATGTGACAGCCTCAGAGTTAAAATTAATATAAATTTTGTAAATCAGTAGACTGACCTTTTGGTGAACTGTAAAGAAATGTCAAATTTCTGGGTTTTTTTCCCCCCTGTAATCAGCAGTCTGTAATGAATGAATTATTCCTAATTTCAAGATTGTAGCTCAAAAGGGCACTCAAATGGCTGAAATCCCATAAGAAAGGCTGACCTTTTGGTTGTCTCTGATGAAAATTCAAGATTTTCCTTGAATTTAGCAGTCTGTAGTGCACTGCACGAGATGCTGCTGTAGCTTGGCAGGAGCAGCTCCCCACTTATTTTCTTAATAGATTTATAGTAACACCGTATGATGCCCCAAAGCACCTTCACAATCTCGTAGGAGCATTCAAGGCATAGTTAAGATTCGGTGCCAAGGCTTCTCTTTAGGTACAAAGCAACTGCGAAATAAATGATTCCCCTCCTGCTCCGTGAATAATTGTTTATTTGTCATCCGCTGCATTGGGCACAGTGACTGCGATTTCCCTGTGTGGTGGTGCTGGGTCCTTCACCTCTCTCTTGCTTGAGATAAGAGGACTTTGAGGTCTACATGGAGCAATAAATCTGTATTCCTTGCACATTACTGTAGATCAGTTTTTGCTCAGAAGCTGCTGGAAAGAGTTCTAGGTTTGGAAAACGCATTTATCTGATGGTAACATCATGTACTAGCAGGATCGTCGGCCGATGAGTATGTGTTGGGATGCGTCTTGCCAGAAGGATTTTTCTTTTGGGCATTAGGTGGGAAACATCCATGAAGCTGGGTAATAAATTGTATTTATATATAGTATGTCCTCTGTGGTACCCGTGTGTGCTCTCGGATACGAAAACTTCCCTGGCCAGGTTTGTGGGTGATGGAGAGATGAGAAGTCACGCGTGCTTTGCCTTCCCATCTTTTTCCACTGTCTGTGTAGCACAGGCTTCCCTTTAGGTACGGAAACACGTTTTGTAATAGAAAACAACTGAGTTTAGTTTATGGAGAGAAAAAGTTTCATAAAACTCACCCGTATTGTGAAACGCTCAACCACATGGCGCTGGAGGAGCTGGCTGGTGTCGCTGGTGACCCCTGCAGTGATGGTCCTACCGCTGGGGTCCACCAGCCCCAACCACGACCCCCCAGGCTGACCCTCCCCACAGAGCCCGGGGTCCCTCTGTGCTCCCTGGTTTTGGTCCCTTCCCCGGTGCTTGGGGTCCCTCCCGCCGGCTGTGGGAAGTGGCAGGTAGTGCTGAGCGCGGGGCTGGCGCGGTTGGGCATCCTTTAGGATGAGAGGAAACGGCCTCGAGTTGCGCCAGGGGAGGTTGAGGTTGGATTTAGGAACAATTTCTTCCCCAAAGGGCTGTGGGGCATTGGAACAGGCTGCCCAGGGCAGTGCTGGAGTCACCATCCCTGGAGGGGTTGGACAGACGGAGATGAGGTTCTCAGGGACACGGGGCAGTGCCAGGGGTGGGGGAACGGTTGGACTCAATGATCTTGAGGGTCTTTTCCAGCCAAAATGATTCTATGGTTCTATGATTCTGCGATTCTATCACTGATCCTTTGAAACCTTTTTTTTTTTTTTATTCCCCTTTGATCCAAATTTATCCAGGAAAAAGGCAATGCTAAAGCGGACTGGATAATTCATTCCTTATGTTGCTGGCAGATACAAAGGTTCCTAAAACCAAATGAAGCCACAGGCTGCCCAGGGCAGTGGTGGAGTCACCATCCCTGGAGGGGTTTAAAAGGCGTTTAGATGAGGTTTAGGGACATGGGTTAGTGCTGGAGTTGGGTTGTGGTTGGACTCGATGATCCTGAGAGTCTCTTCCAACTGAAATGATTCTATGAATCTAACACATCCATCCTATAAAACTCCCTTTTGCGTCTCTTCTAGAGATGAAAGCAGACTGAGATCACTTTTGCTTTTCATTTTCTGGTTCTCCTCCACAACTACAGCATACAGCACAGTAAAATTGTGAAGGCCACACTGCGAAAGCAATATTTAAACTTATGCCCAGTTTTCATTTTAATTTGATTAAATTGTGAAAATATTTCTAGTAAAAATAGATTTGGAAATAGATTTTGCAAACTGTACTGCCAGCAGCTTTAAAATAATAAATGTTTAATTATTTGGCACTATTTCGGAAGTGTCCTAATACTGGATAGTGGGTTAAAACTTGGTCTCCCATCAGCCTTTTCAGCTGTTCTCTCAGGAAATCTCGACTGTGAGCAGTTTGGCAAAACATTTTGCTTTGTGAAGTGCTATCACATTGGACCTTAAAAAAAAAAAGAGAGCGGAAGGTTTAATGTCCTTAAGTTTGTATAGTCCATTTAAATATTTAAAAACAAATTAAGAAATCCCAATTTTTTTTTTTTGAGCCTTAGTTGCAGGTATGCAACTGCATGCATACAGGTTGGGGACTTCCAATTTATAATAGTCTGTTGAATCTGAACATCTGGTTCAGAAATCTCACTTAGCCCACCTTCTGACACCTCAGAACTACTGAATAACAGCCAAGTGCGCCACAAAGTTTTTGTTTTCTGTTAAAAAATCTGTGCCCCTCTTACACTGCAAAAAAATCCTAAACCCAAAACTGAGAAATCCCCCCCCCGGCCACGCAGCGATCGGGCAGCGCGGTGTGTGGCTTGGGGGGAAAACAGCAAAAATGTGGCTGGAGCCAATTTCTTGTGCCGAGTCTGAATTAGCTGCCCTGGTCTGCACAGCACGCTGGTACCGGCTTCTCACCCCGCGCCCACAAAACGAGCCTCGCTGTGCTACTGCTGAAAAATTATTAATGCTTCTAATAATGCCCCCCCCCAGTGGTGATGGACTGATGTGTCGAGTGGAATTTGTCAAGTTGTGCACCAAGAAATGGGTTTCGATGGCTCTGCCCTCTCCAAGTCGCCTTTCAGTCACTCATTCTCTGTTTCTTTTATGCGTGTGGTGTGTTGACGCTTCACCAAGCAAGACGTTTTAAATGGTTTTTATGGGAATGCTTCGAGATTTCTTCCTTCCTGTCTCTTTTTGAGAGTCTGGCGTTAGGTTTTGTATTTACAAAATAGCAAAAAAGCAGCAGCTGGATAAATTCATGAAAGGAATTTCTGCCAACACTGACCAAGCACAAAGGCAACAGCTCTTGACTGTGAAGACCCTGAGCTGCATCTCACGGGAGGATGGGAGATTATTCTGGAGAAGTCCCACTTAGACTTTTCCTGATTTTAGATGTTTTCCTAACCCAGCCACTGCTGGGGATGGACGAGTGGCTTATATGGAGCCATGGTCTGAGCCTGCTCAGTCTTCCTCATGTAGACACTCTTACTCAAGAGTGGGACAGCTGATTTTCAGATGCTTTTTTTGAGGGCTTGATTCTGCACAAAGGATACAGGAGCCAGAGCCAGAGGAGACTCCACAATATCTCTGGGCAGCCTGGTCCAGGCTCTGGCACCTCCCAGCAAAGAAGTTTCTCCTCATGTTCAGATGGAGCCTCCTGTGTTTCAGTCTGTGCCCGTTGCCCCTCACCCTGGCGTTGGGCACCACTGAACAGGGTCTGGTCCATCCTCTGACACCCACCCTGAGATATTGATCACATTGATCAGATCCCTCCCAGCTTCTCCAGGCTGAACAGCCCCAGCTCTCTCAATCTCTCCTCATTAGAAAGATGCTCCAGACCCCTCAGCATCTTTGTGTCCCTCCTCTGGACTCTCTCCAGTAATTCCTTGTCCTTCTTCAACTGGGGAGCCCAGAACTGGACACACAACTGCAGATGGGGCCTCACCAGGGCAGAGCAGAGGGGGAGGATGAACCTCCCTCAACCTGCTGCTCACACTTTTCTCATGCACCCCAGGTGCCATTGGACTCTTGGCCACAAGGGCACATCACTGGCTCATGATGCATTTTCCAAGGGTGCTCAGTGGTGCAGACTGGGGCTCTGCAAAAGCATTGGTGCCTCCTTCAGACAGCACTGAGCTTTGCTTGGGGACTTTCCTTCTCTATAAAGGAGAGAGGGTGTCATGGAAAGTGCATGTCCATGTGAGAGGACACTTTAACTACTGGGAAGGGTGAAGGTGCTCCCACTTCACACTTGTATTGTCTGTTCCATAAATGAAAGAAAAAAGGATAAAATTCCATTATTTAGTGCTTCCAAATGTATTTCTGCAGATGATAAAAAGCTTTTGCTACCCAGTGCTCGTCCACAGGTGCTCTAGCATAGTCAGCCTCCACGTTCAAGAACTTGGCCTGGGTGAGGGCTCTTTCCATTGGCTCTGCAGCTCATTGCGCACCCTCCCGAGGGGTGTCTGAGCAGGACTGGGGTCACTGGCAGGGGAGCGAGGACCACCGTTGTCCAACAGACTCCTGACGATGGCTGCAGGGTCATAGGTTTGAATGTCAGAGAGCCAATCAAGGCAAAAGACCTTTGAACCAAAATGTGTCATTTTGAAAATAGAGTCTAGGTTGGTTTTTGTAGGTAACCTCATTGTAGAGTTCCTGGCAGTCTTCCGCTGTTTGTCTTAAAACTAACTGGGATGGATATTTCCTCAGCTACGTGGCTAATGTGCCATTTGAAGTAGAATTTTCTCATCTGGTATTCAGAAGCTTTAAAAAGAGGAGCTGTGTAGTGGTGGAAGTTAAATACGTAAAACATGGAGTAAGTGGCTCTGAAAAGAAGAACATGAGGAAGATGTTGAAGGTCTCTGCGGCATGTGTAGTTGCCCTTCCTGTCAGCTTATTTTGGTTGGTTTGTTCTACAGTTCATTAAGAAATGAGTTAGTGCTCATTCTGACTGACGTTAACAAGTGACTCCCAGAGTTGGAGGCCCTCAAAGCTGTGGGTAGTAACAGCCAGTGGGAACTGTTTATAGTCCTTAGCAGTGTTTGCCAGTTAGCTCAAAGCTATGGAAGATGATCAGAGAAAAATAAATCTTGTATCCACCAAACACAAGTGGGCTGAGATTTATGTTTTGTTCAGATTTTACGTTTTCCTACACATCGCTGGAGGAAGACAGTAGTTGCATTGGCTTTGCAAGGACGTAGACTAGAGCCTTAAGACCAGAAGTAGCTGATTTGGCAGTCTGCAGGCCAAACCACGCGTGTTGGCCAATGCTGTTTGATGTGTGGCCAACGTGCTTGGATGCCCAGCCACCTCTGCAAGTGTCATTGGCTGGCGTTCCTGTAGCGGTACTGTCACCACTGGCCATAAAAGCCCTACAGTTGCCTTGTATGGCTGGACAGGAATTGAAGATACCTCCGATAGCCTGAAGAGCAAATCTACTTGATGGGCTGGGAAGTTATTGTGTCAGGGGATGACTTGGAGCCTTGGCTCTGGCTGTTTGAAGACTGGAGCTTGGTGGAGAGCTGGAGGGTGCTGGGTGGGTGGGTTGGGGGGATAGAGTGAGGACTGGGCTATTTGATGGTTAACAAGGAGAGGCCAGAACAGACTTTTGGGCCTCGGGCATTCATGTATTTTTGCCAAACCCAAATGTCACATTTGGTGGAAGCTGGAAGCTGTGGCAACTTTCAGTTGATGGTTTTGTGTTTCTGCTCAGCAGCTGATCACAGTGTTACCTGCCACATAGGAACACTTAAGGAAATGTTTGGGGTTCTTTTGGAACAAAAAACCAACTATCAGCAGACCCCAAAGAGCAGTACGTGGTTATATATCGTAGTTCCTTGTGTGTCAGTCTGGGGGAACACACTTTGGATAATGTTCTCCATCATGGCATTCACCACCTGGATCCCTCCATCCTGGATCGCCCTTCTTAACTTTGGAAAGCAATCAAATGACCCTGTTTCCATTTAATAACAATTGCAGTAGCAATAAGCAGTTTGGAGTGCTCTTAATTTTTTTCCTTTTACTGGCCAAGTTGTGTTTATTGGCTTTTTGATGTTTTGACTACCCAGCAGAGGCTGGGGATGACCCCAGGCACTTAGATAACCTCTTCAAAACGAAGGAATGATTTTGTGAATAAAAGGCAGGACTGAAATTCAAGAGATAAGTGTCTGGTTCTCACAAAATCTTTTTTCTGTAGCTCTGGGCAAGTTGTATAATCTGTCTTAGATTTCCCAGGACAAGAACTGGAGAGAAATTACTTCATCAGCTCAAATCAGAATTGTCAATATTAACTAGTGTTTGGGAGACATCAGGATGTTTTAGCCATTTTGGTTGGTGTTTCTTGTAGCTTTGACAGGGTAGAGCGATTGAGTGAAGTTTGGTTGAGCCTCTGGAGCCATCTTTCCATAGAATCTATTTTCATTTGCCTACCTTCAGTGTTAGAAAATTTGCCTGCTCTTTAGAGGGAGAAAAAATTACCGTTTCGTAGCTTCAAGGTGGCTTTGTACTGGTAGACTTGACCAATTTTCTATGGGCTGTAGATAAGCAACCAGCTGCGCATCAGCCAGTAGATGTAGCAGAGGTGCTGGGGATTTTGGTAGGCAAGGAGATCAATTGCCATGTCGTTATAAAGGTGATTATTTCCAGGTCAGAGTTGAGGTACCCCAACTCTCAAAACCTTGAGTATATTATGCTCAGTCTGTAGATAAGCTCCTTTTTTATTGCTGTCGGTCTGCCATCTTTCACTGGTGTTGAATTTTCTTCCAAAGCAGCAATAAATAATAATAATTTTTTAAAAGTTGCTTCTATTTTGTTTTTTTCTGAGCGCTGACAATAGCCTTTGGAAAAGTCCAGTTTTCCTTTCCGAGAAGGTCGCCATGGCTACTCTCCGTGCGGCGTTTAACAGCCGTGCTGGCTAATGCAGCAGAAACAGATTTGGCTTTTCCTTTTGGATGTAATGAATAGCAAACTGCTGCGTATTCATTAAGTGAAGCAACTTGCAGAGGTTAAGTGTTTCATTTCTGGAGCTGCCATCTAGGGCAGTAATAAAAAATAAATTGGAAGCCAAGGAGGAAAAGGGGTTTATAAGACATAACGTGGGAAGAAAATAATTGCTACCTCATTCCTTCTTTCCTTCCTTGGGTTCTGCAACTGTAAGTCAGGATCCCGGAGTCTAAGCTATGCAGATTTTTGTTAGATGTGATCAAATTTGCTGGAGAATTAGCTTTGTTTTTGACAGAAACCCATCTGACTAATTTAGCAAAAATAAACAGGTTCTTGGACTGCAGTCATCCAGTCCAGGAAAGATTTAGGAAAAAGGGGTTGGCTTTAGCATCCGAATGGCACTAGGGTGATTGTAGATGATGCTCTGTCCACCTTTCATGGACCTGTAGCTTTCAAGGCTGGAAAGGCTCGTGGTCATCCAGCCACAACCTCCCACGCTGTCCAGAGCAGCAACTGCTGAGTCAAACTCATGGGTTTTGTTTGGTCTGAAGTGTATCTTCAGAAAAAGGTCTGTAACCCTGACCTCAAGGCTCTGGAAATAGTGTTAGTCTGCCTCAGTTTTAGATGTCCATGTCGATAGTCAATGAGGAGGGATGGGCAGATTTCAGCTACCTGCTGTAGGATATGAGAAGCTGGGTGGTGGATTTGGGCTACGAAGATGCTGAGGGGTCTGGAGCACCTTTGTCATGAAGAGACACTGAGAGAGCTGGGGCTGTTCAGCTGGAGAAGAGAAGCTGAGAAGGATCTGATCAATGTGATCAATATCTCAGGGTGGGTGTCAGAGGATGGACCAGACCCTGTTCAGTGGTGCCCAACGCCAGGGTGAGGGGCAACGGGCACAGACTGAAACACAGGAGGGTCCATCTGAACATGAGGAGAAACTTCTTTGCTGGGAGGTGCCAGAGCCTGGACCAGGCTGCCCAGAGATATTGTGGAGTCTCCTGCTCTGAGACATTCAAACCCGCCTGGCCCGACCTGTGTGATCTGCTCTGTGACCCTGCGTGAGCAGGGGCTGGGCTGGGGGATCTGCAGAGACCCTGCAACCCAACCCGGCGGGGATTCGGGGATTCTGCGATTTGCCTCTTTCCCATCTTGTTTGTGACTGTTGTATGAGAAATGGGAACAGCACAAATTAATGATGTTGCTGGTGGCATCATTACATTGCACAGCCCCATCGTCCTCTTCTCGCCACCCCTGACCACCTCCTCCATGGCCTCACATGGGCAGCAGGACTCCCTTTGGTCTCCACCACCACAGCTAAGCGGTTTCCATCCATTCTTCCAGGACACCGTCCATCTGCTCCATTTTTTTTTTTTCCTAGTTGTACAATCTTGTGTTTGGCTGCATAAAAATGCGTCTTGTTTAAATGAGTCCAGCACGCCCATCGATCCAGATGGCATTGTATTAGTGACCTGTCCTCTTTAATTATGTGCCGCTAATTTTTAATTTTATATTCTCTGCAAACAGGACTGGGAATGATTTTCTAGCTGCTTGTAAATCATTGATAGATATTGAATCCTTTCAGGGCTTGCTTTCTCTTGGAAGAAATGAGGATTTTCCTATTACAGTTAGTTTTCAAAATTTATCAAATAGTTATTTTTTAATCCACTTACTGTGTGTTTACTTTGATTTCTGTTCTAGGGCTGATTTTTTTTTTTTTTTCCCAAATCAACATCTTGTGCAATAATAAGCCTTGCAAAAATCTAAGTCTCTTATGCTAAAATAGTTATCTTTCTCAACCAAAGCCATAAATCTTATCAGGAATTAATGCCAAATCTGCTTGACAAGGCTGGTTTTCTTTCTTCTTTCCCGTATGAAGACATACAGGCTGATTGTCTTGCTAAAACATTTTCAGCCAGCTTGGCACAAGGTGTTCACACCTGCAGAAAAAATATTTTGAATCCTTTCCCTGTGTTTTGTTGTCTGAGGTGTGTTCATTGTATTTGCCATGGATTCGGGAGTCTCTGTCTTTGGCAGCATCACACAGTAACTAAAATTTCTTCATAATTGTATTTTTTTTCCCTCTTTTTTTTACAGAGGACAATGTAACATGGTCCTTATAGAAACAGACTGAACTGTGAGCTGTTTGGAAGCTCTGTTTATGTTAAAAGTCCATGTTATTGCTTCCTTGTGACCTGACCTGTTGACGTTTGGTGTGGTGTGACATGGTAGGGACGTCCATCAACAACCCGGTCCTTGTTTAGGAGTCTGAAAGGAGTCTGAGGAGGAAGACGTGGACCTGGGAATAGTCCAGGGGGACAGTCCACCTGCTCCTGGGTATGGCCATGTTTTCACAAATGGATTCGCCCCAGCGGTTTCGTGTCCATCAAATGCATGGGCATGGGGGTGGCATGGCTGTCCCCAGGGCTCTTGGCAGCAGGGACAATCAGAGCGGTCACCTACCGCTCCTGATTTCACCAGCAGAGGTGAGGGGCGGACCTGCTGGAAAGCAGCTCTGCAGAGAAGGACTTGAGAGTCCTGGCTGACAACAGGTTGACCATGAGTCAACAATGTGCCTTTGTGGCCAAGAAGGCAAATGGTACCTGGAGTGCGACCGGCAGGGCGAGGGAGGTTCATCCTCCCCGTCTACTCTGCCCTGGTGAGGCCCCATCTGGAGTTGTGTGTCCAGTTCTGGGCTCCCCAGTTTAAGAAGGACAAGGAATTACTGGAGAGGGTCCAGTAACAGACTATGAAGATGATTAGGGGCCTAGAGCACCTTCCTTATGAAGAGAGATGGAGAGAGCTGGAGCTGTTCAGCCTGGAGAAGAGAAGCTGAGAGGGATCTGATCAATGTGATCAACATCTCAGGGTGGGTGTCAGAGGATGGACCAGACTCTGTTCAGTGGTGCCCAATGCCAGGGTGAGGGGCAACGGGCACAGACTGAAACACAGGAGAGTCCATCTGAACATGAGGAGAAACTTCTTTGCTGGGAGGTGCCGGAGCCTGGACCAGGCTGCCCAGAGCGGCTGTGGAGTCTCCTGCTCTGAGACATTCAAACCCGCCTGGCCCGACCTGTGTGATCTGCTCTGTGACCCTGCGTGAGCAGGGCTGGGCTGGGGGATCTGCAGAGGCCCTGCAACCCAACCAGGCTGGGAGTCTGTGATTCCATGATTTGGATTGGGTTGAAAGTGGTGTGGAAAGTTTTAGGTGTCTCCATAGCTCCTGGCTAGATGCAGGTTTTAAAGACCTCTGTTTATAGCTGACCCAAAATGCTGCTGCCATGGAGGGAATGGTGCATTTGGGGTCTGCTCTGTGCCTCCCCCGGGTATGACCACGGTGTTCAGTGATGAGGTTTTGCTGGCGGCGAATGAGTTACCTCTCTCCAGCCATGCTGGCATTACCTCTTCGTTAAATGGCCATGAAAGTCATTAAATCTACCTCCCCAATGACTTCTCCTCCTTTAGCACTGGTCTTTAGGAGTCAGTTACTTCCCTAGGTAGACCTTGTGGTGCTGTCTTGGGGAAGAATGTGGTTGGTGTTGGTGGGTGACATCTGGCCCATACAGGCAGAGTCACACATCCCCCACGGGAGTCTGCAGACCACCAGACTTTTGGGCTGAGCTGTCCTGCTGATGGACCGGCATGGTGCCTACTAAAGGTTTTGTTAGACGAGAGCTGCGTGTGCTGTGGGGCATCATTAAGAGGCCGTTGAACTGAAGCGCAAGATTCAACAAGCTGAAAAGCCTGGAGACGAGATTTAGAGGAAGAGTTTTAGAGTGTGTCTGCGTGGGTTTGGGGGTATGGGAGTGCTGGAGGTGATGAGACTTGTTTAGTTCTTCCCTGAGGTCTGGGGCAGGAGGCTGTGGGTGGTGGGACCCCTTGGCTGGTGAGAAGCTGGAGACTGGAGGGACCATATCTACACTGTCTGCCTCTTCTGGCATCAGGCATTTAACCTGTTTCAGGGGTTTCTCCATTGGTGTTTTGGGCAGGTTCTATCTACGTGACTGCTCTTGGCAAATACACAGCTGGGGAAGGGATGGAGAGCTTGGGTCTGCTGGGTCTTTGCAACTGAGATGTGAGAGTTCACGTGCTGGAGCGGAGGTCCAGGTCCTGTGGTGTGTGTGTGTCCTCGTGGGTCCCCGGTGAGCAGCTGACCCTACCCGTGTTGCAAACACACGATACAGTGCCAGGAATCAGCCCCGGGGAGCTTGGCAATAGGTGCCAAGCCAAAGCACAAGGCAGTTTGTGTGAAGGTCTGTCAACAAGCATTTGTTTTTCATGCATTGGGCTGAAACGCTTTGTTGCCTTTTTGGGTAAAATGAAGCCTGGTGGTGAATCAGTCCCTTTAAAATGACATATAGTGCTGTAGGTACAGAGCCTGCTGCTAAAAAAAAATGATAGTAAGAGTGTCAGAATTTTGAGACATCTTCATTTGGATACTGAAAGCTTCTGTAGTTAATACAGCTCAAGTAAAAGGTTTTTATTAGCGAGAGAAACCCCTGTGTAGTTTGGGGTAAAAGCCAGCCACCGGCTGATCAAATTAAGCAGAAGCATCCTCATGCACGAGCTGGTCTGTAATTGCTCACTGCAGAATTTCTTCGCCTCTTTCTGCCTTTCAGCCGAGGATGGCACTGCCAGTCAGGGCATCGCCGCTGCTGCCACGATTCATCCCCACGGCTGGATTGTGCCGAGGGGACGTCTCAAGAGGTGAATTCCGGTGATGCTTTAGAGGAGATAATTGACTTGTGGGCCAGAGAGACAGAACAAAAGAGGGGAGTTTGGGTCTGCGGAGGCAAAAGCAATGCCTGGTTTAAGAAGAGGTACCGTAGGCACCCTGAATGAACTAACGCGAAGTCCTAATGGTGCAAAACTTTTGCGTGATTCTCGAAAGGACCAGCAGATTGGACAGCAGGTCCATGGAACGCAGTGTGAGTCTGTGTAGGAGTTCTTGTCATGCTCTGTGGGACATTTTGGACCTCTTGGAGAGCAGTGTAGGGGGGATTAGAAGGGGGTGGTCAGTAGGTCAGAGAGGTTCTCCTGCCCCTCTGCTCTGCCCTGGTGAGGCCGCATCTGGAATATTGTGTCCAGTTCTGGGCCCCTCAGTTCCAGCAGGACAGGGAACTGCTGGAGAGAGTCCAGCGCAGCCACAAAGATGCTGAAGGGAGTGGAGCATCTCCCGTGTGAGGAAAGGCTGAGGAGCTGGGGCTCTGGAGCTGGAGAAGAGGAGACTGAGGGGTGACTCATTCATGGGGATCAATATGGAAAGGGGGAGTGTCAGGAGGATGGAGCCAGGCTCTTCTGGGTGACAACCAATGATAGGACAAGGGGCAATGGGTGCAAACTGGAACACGGGAGGTTCCACTTAAATATGAGAAGAAACTTCTTCATGGTGAGGGTGCCAGAGCCTGGCCCAGGCTGCCCAGGGAGGTTGTGGAGTCTCCTTCTCTGCAGACATTCCAACCCGCCTGGACACCTTCTGTGTAACCTCATCTGGGTGTTCCTGCTCCGGCGGGGGGATTGGACTGGATGAGCTTTCGAGGTCCCTTCCAACCCCTGACATTCTGGGATTCTGTGACATTGCCAGAGAGATAGGCTAGATGATGGGAGAAGGGCTGAAGAAGGCTTTATGACCAGTCTTTGAGTATTTTTTTGATGAATCAGAGAAAGAAATGTGAAAGAATTCAAGCAAAGGGGAGTTGCCAAATGAGCGTGGTGTGCTGTGAGGCAGCAGAGGGCTGGTGGCCTCTTGCGGGAGGAGCTCGGGAAGATGCCGATGCTCCGTGATTTTCCAAACTCGCAGCTGATGTCAGCGATGACACAGCCCAGGAACCATCGGAACTTGCCCATCTCCTACCCTGTCACGATGGTGATCTGTGCAGATGCCAGTAGTGGTGCTCTTCCCCAAGCCGTGCACAATACTTCGCCATATTCAATTTTTACTTTACTAAAATGAATATCATGGCCTTCTTAATAGTCATAGGAGCATAAAAATCTCAGTGTATCACAATTCATCATACTTTAAAAATTGAATTTCTGTTGAATTATGCCTTGCTGGTCTAGTGCTGTGGAAAGGCTCTTATTATTCATAACTATAAATACAGTAATGTCAAGATTTAACTGGTGCCTGAAGGCTTTATGCTGTACTTTTGTATTGACAAAGCAAACAGTCTATGGATCAGTTTAAGTTTATGGGACCTGAGCCAGCTGAGCAGAAATCCTCCATTCCAGTCCTCTCTGGGTCGTCAGGAGGGTTTGGAACCATTTTGGCCTTTCAGGAATGAGATAAATGGCAAAAAAAAGGAATAAAATCTCCCTGCTGGGTAGATGCTCATCCTGGGTACTGGCTTGGTCATGCTGCTGTAGGACACGTGTCGGGATTGGCACCGGCTCGAGGGAGCGTTGGGTTTGTGATAGTGGAGAGCAGGTTGCGTGGGCTGACGGACAAGGAAGAGCTGGAGGATGAGAAGGATCCCCAGAAACTGTCTCAGTCACCCAGGTCTTCATCTTCATCGACGCAGATGAGTGACTGGACTTTAATTAAAGGCTCTTTCCCTGGGACGGTTCCCGTGTGCTCTCCTTGGTGGGCATCAATAAAAAATGTCATGTTCCTCCTCGCCCCAACGGAATGTTCAGACATCGGCCCATACGTGCCATGGCCGATGAGGACAGACCTGGCTGGGGGGAATTTTGCTCCGGTTCACATTTTGCTTTGCAAGCATCTATTTTGGGCCTGAAACATGGAAAAGTTCCGTAATTCGGTGCTCAGCCGAGGCTGGATTCAAGCCCTTCGCATGGGTTTTACTGTAACACAAAAGAGAAGTGAGTTAGTCTTTTACAGGAAATAATTAACATATGGAAATAATTATTAAAACTGTGATTGGATAAATTTGATCTCTGGGGACAAGGAGGGAAAGATTCTGATTGGATTTGGAGGGATTTTTTTGTTGTTGTGGTTATAATTAGAAATTTACACATAGCTAAAGAAGTATTGCTGTGGGATGTTGGCTATCATGGCCTGTAGGTTGTTTGGAGTTTTGTTTGTTTTATGATCTCTTTTCTTAATATAGCGATTGGGCCTTGCAGAAGTTTGGCAGTGGCGTGTTTAACTTTTGACTTAGTTTAGACATTCAATAGTTTTGTTACAAAATAACTCTGCTGGATTTTTGTTTGTTTGGTTGTGGTGGGGTTTTTTTGTTGGTTGTTTTTTTTTTTTTTCATTTTAATTAACGGTCTCTTGAGAACTGAAATTCTGTATTTGAGAAATTGCAAAGCCTCCATTTTGGGCTTTCTCTCGCTGAAAGCAAAGCAACAAAATCGGTGATTTCATAGTAGTTGTATTTTCTAACGCATTTTGAAACTAGTTTCCATGTAGGCATACAGAGAGATACAAAAAAGTGCTAAAAATCAGATACCTTAGCGTTTTGCCCTATGCCAGGTCTAAACGAGCTGGGGCACAGGGTTCGTCTCCGTCCGGCTCTGATGTCCCAGACTCGCTCCCTGCGCAGCTCCGGGCGGTTGGGATGTGTTCGGAGGAGGATGAGGATGGTGGTGCCAATGGCTGGGCAGGAATTCCTCCCTTCGTTTTTGCATTTTGCATGGAAATGACTGGTACCTGGAGAAGTTTCTTTTCTAGTGAAGACCTTGAACATGCTGGGTGGCGACTCCTGAGGCAGGAGCAAGTGGGGTCTGTGCTGCTGTAATTCTCACTTTAACGTGACGCTGCTTGAACAGGAGGAGGCTTGTGCACGTGGCTGAGCACAGCTCGCTGGGCTGGACCAGACTGCCTCCTCCTCCTTTTCTTTTTCCTCCTTCCTCCTCCTTCCTCCTCCTCCTCCTTCCTCCTTCCTCCTCCTCCTTCCTCCTCCTCCTTCCTCCTCCTCCTTCCTCCTCCTCCTTCCTCCTCCTCCTTCCTCCTCCTCCTTCCTCCTCCTCCTTCCTCCTCCCTTCTCCTCCTCCCTCCTCCTCCTCCTCCTTCCTCCTCCTCCTTCCTCCTCCTCCTTCCTCCTCCTCCTTCCTCCTCCTCCTTCCTCCTCCTCCTTCCTCCTCCTCCTTCCTCCTCCTCCTTCCTCCTCCTCCTCCTTCCTCCTCCTTCCTCCTCCTTCCTCCTCCTTCCTCCTCCTCCTTCCTCCTCCTTCCTCCTCCTTCCTCCTCCTTCCTCCTCCTTCCTCCTCCTTCCTCCTCCTCCTCCTCCTCCTCCTCCTCCTCCTCCTTCCTCCTCCTCCTTCCTCCTCCTCCTTCCTCCTCCTCCTTCCTCCTCCTCCTTCCTCCTCCTCCTTCCTCCTCCTCCTTCCTCCTCCTCCTTCCTCCTCCTCCTTCCTCCTCCTCCTCTTCCTTCCTCCTCCTTCCTCCTCCTTCCTCCTCCTTCCTCCTCCTTCCTCCTCCTTCCTCCTCCTTCCTCCTCCTTCCTCCTCCTTCCTCCTCCTTCCTCCTCCTTCCTCCTCCTTCCTCCTCCTCCTTCCTCCTCCTCCTTCCTCCTCCTCCTTCCTCCTCCTCCTTCCTCCTCCTCCTTCCTCCTCCTCCTTCCTCCTCCTCCTCCTTCCTCCTCCTTCCTCCTCCTTCCTCCTCCTCCTTCCTCCTCCTTCCTCCTCCTTCCTCCTCCTTCCTCCTCCTTCCTCCTCCTCCTCCTCCTTCCTCCTCCTCCTTCCTCCTCCTTCCTCCTCCTTCCTCCTCCTTCCTCCTCCTCCCTCCTCCTCCTCCTTCCTCCTCCTTCCTCCTCCTCCTTCCTCCTCCTCCTTCCTCCTCCTCCTTCCTCCTCCTCCTTCCTCCTCCTCCTTCCTCCTCCTCCTTCCTCCTCCTCCTTCCTCCTCCTCCTTCCTCCTCCTCCTTCCTCCTCCTTCCTCCTCCTTCCTCCTCTTCCTCCTTCCTCCTCCTTCCTCCTCCTTCCTCCTCCTTCCTCCTCCTTCCTCCTCCTTCCTCCTCCTCCTTCCTCCTCCTCCTTCCTCCTCCTCCTTCCTCCTCCTCCTTCCTCCTCCTCCTTCCTCCTCCTCCTTCCTCCTCCTCCTTCCTCCTCCTCCTTCCTCCTTCCTCCTTCCTCCTCCCTCCTCCTCCTCCCTCCTCCTCCTCCCTCCTCCTTCCTTTCTCCTTCCTTCCTCCTTCCTTCCTCCCTCTTCTTGCTTCTTCCTTCTTTCCCCTTCCCCTTCCCCTTCTCCTTTTCTCTTTCTCCTTCCTCTCTTCTCCTCCTCCTCCTCCTCCCTGCAGCAGCACTACCAGGGCACAGCACTGACCTCCTGCGCAGGGCAGCCCTGGGGCACCGCAGACACCAATTTGTGGGGAGCACAGACACTTCTCCGTGGGTGACGGGACATCGGGGCTCCCACAGCTGCCCACGTTGGCGTGGGGACTTGAGACATGGCAGCGGTGGGTGCCACCGGTTGCTTTGGTGTGTCCACATGGAGAGGAGAAGGAGGTGCTGGTGCAGGTGTTGTAATTTCGCATCCAGTGCCCCCAAAGGGCGGTTTCTGCTGCATTTCCCGTCACGAACGCCCAGGAGATGCTCCACCGTGCTGCACCACGTCCCGTGCTTTTTGCAAGCGCCCAGCGCTCTCTTCCCTCCGTGCTCAGTGGTGACCATTAATTTGAAGGAAAACAGGAAAAACTTGTGCAGTGCACTTAGGGAACTTGAAAATGAGAGGATTAATGTACCTGTGCCTCTAGAAATGATGAGATGGGGAGTCCCCACGGCAGCAGGGGGGGCTGGACCTTCCCTGCTCCCCCTGTGTTCACATGGAGAGTAATTTGGGCAGGATTTGCACAGGCTCTGCGCTTCACCCCTGGGCTTGGTCACTGCTGCGTTTGTAAAATTGAGATCAGCTAAATGGGCAAATGCTGTTGAAAGAAGGGCTCCAGCTGCTCCCAAAACCTGGTGCTCGCTCAGGCTTTTAAAAGATTTTTTTTTTTTCATTAAAAGATGTGGGTTTTCTGACTTGCGGGACTTCCAGCCTTGGAGGAAAGGGCAGGTTGATTAAATGAAACCCAAATAAAGTAGCTTGTCGTCCTTAGGGTCTGGATGGGTAAGGGGAACCGTGGTGGGGAAACGCGCTGTTTCCCATGGGCAAGATGCGTCAGCAGCCACTGAGACCGGGACACCTCGGTCACATCAACGCTCACTTCTTGCTCCCAGAACATCTTTTAAAGTCAGGAGAAGGCAATAGATTTGTGTTTCGCACAAGCTGAATGGGGTTTTTCCATGAGAACAGGCATTTTATCACTAAATCTGAGCCTCTCCGGAATGGCGAGCAGTGCTGGTTCCTTAGGCTGTTATTTCACATGACTTTCTCCAGCAAGGCGGGTGTGTGGACTCGGTACTTGTTGGCCTCCCTGGTTAATGATTGCCTGGGACTGCTCATAACTTGACTCAGTCAATGTCTGGAGTGAGCACGGAGCCAAACCTGAGCTGGGGACCACGTCCTGGCGCCCGTCTTGCATCCCGGCACAGTGAGCATCACTTGGGCAGGACCAGCGCATTTGGGTTTTATCTGGCTTCCTTCCAAAATCAAGGAACAAAAGCAGGACACAAGTGTGATGAGGAGCAGTTAAGGGACCTGGGGGGTTCAGCCTGGAGAACAGGAGCTGAGGGGAGACCTTCTGATCTCTGAACTGCCTGAAAGGAGCTGGGAGCCAGGGGGGGTCGGGCTCTGCTCCCCAGGAACAAGCGCCAGGACCAGAGGAAACGGCCTCAAGTTGCGCCAGGGGAGGTTGAGGTTGGATCTGGGGAACAATTTCTTCCCCAAAGGGCTGTGGGGCATTGGAACAGGCTGCCCAGGGCAGTGCTGGAGTCACCATCCTGGAGGGGTTTAAAAGGCGTTTAGTTGAGATTCAGGGACATGGGTTAGTGCCAGAGTTAGGTTATGGTTGGACTCAATGATCCTGAGGGTCTCTTCCAACCAAATTGATTCTATGATTTTGTTCTATGATTCTAAAATCGCTATAGCAGACCCCAGTGATTCAGAGTCTGAAGATGAAAGGAATTGGAGAAATGTTACTCATTTTCCAGAGCGGAGCCTCGGGTGGCAGCACCGGTGATGCCACCTTGGTCCCTGGTGCATCAGCAAATGGACAGAGGGAAATGCATGTATGCCTTCACTTGCAATATGTAGTTTAAATACAGACTTTACTCATTGCAAGTCTGCGTCTTGCAAGAGAAAGGGGCTGGGCTTCCAAATAGACTTTTTTATTTATTTAAAAAAAAAAAAGTTTATCATTACAGAGATGCTTATAATTGCCTGCAAACACATGTGGTGGGGACCCGGTGCAGCTTAGCATCCCTCTGTGCCAGAACCCAGCACGTTGCAGGGCTGAACCCAAACCCACGGAGCGCCCAGCGCCGCTTTCAAATTACAGTCACCAAAGGCAATTTTATTTTTATCGATTTCCCAACAAACCGGTTATTTCAGAAATGACTGGCTGCTGCTGTTGGCCATTTCTGGCTGACCAGTTGGCTCTGTGTCGCATGGTTTAATGATTGCATACTTTGTGCCGGTTAAATAGTGCTCAACAAGGAAATGGGAGAAAAACCACACTGGGATAATCTAAGAAAAACAAGGATTATAAAAATGACTCTGAGGTGCTGACTGCTGGAAGCAAAACCTATTTTGTGGGTTTGCTGCTGCACCTTTGCTTAAAAAAAAAAATTTGGAGCAATTGTTCCACTCGTTTTCTCAGCAGATGGGCTACTCCATTGCCGGCACGTTCACCCGTCTGGAAAGTAATTATGTCGCTTGGCCAGGTCTTGATTTGCACTTTTATTAGCGTGTGCTTAACTATTACTGCCTTCGGAAGATAGATTAGTTCTCCTTTAAAACTGAAAAACAAAACCAAAACCAAACTCATGATGTTGCGCCACAAAAACATTTCTTTGTTTTCTTTTTTTTTTTTAAAAAAAAAAGGAAAAAGAAAAAAAATTGATTCAAAATATTTCAAAAACTGTTGTAAGCTGACCTTAAAATTTAGGTAATTGGTGCCAATGCAACAGGAAATTTAAAATATTACCTATCTCTGTGTGCCATCTCCACTGCCTTTTTTTACAGCATCGTTGGCCATGGGAAATTCTCCTTGTGTAGGTCAAGAAATTCACCGTTAATGTTTAATTCTTCTCTCGTTATGGGAAGGACACAATTCTTGACATAGACATTCTCTTGCTGCCAGCAAGAGCTGTAGTAAAAAGCTGTCAGCATGTGTGGGGGCTCCAAAACTGGCCTGGGCTGGGACAGGGACTGGGACTGAGATCGCTCCGCTCCCCATTGGGCAGAGCATCCTTTCTCCCCTAAATAGCCTTGCAGTTTTGTTTCTGGTGCCAGCCAATAAATCAAAATTATGGGTGGCTCAATAGATGGGTGTACCATGGGGATGAAGCTTCCGGTCACTTATTTTAGTATATTTGCTAAAACTTTAATAGGAACTACAAAAAAACCCCCTCATATAAAGCCCTAAGTGTTTTAATTTTTTTTTTTTTTTTTTGAGTGCAAGGCTTTATGAGCTTGAGGTATTAAAGGCTTTCCCAAAATTCAAATGCGCTGGTGTGTGGGATGGGATTTGCAAAGCACCTGCGCGGCGGCTGCCCGGGAGCGGAGCCGCTGGGACCGGCGCCTGCCGGGGCGTGGGTTTGCGCTGGGGATGCTTGTTTAACTTCTTCCCTATTTCCTTATTGCCCAAACATCTTTTCTTTTTGTTCTCCTGACAGCTGCGTTGAGAAGGGCACGGGCTAGCAACGCTTTTATATTCATTTCCTAGTTCTGTTTGAAAAATAAATGAGAAGGAGTTGCTAGTGGCTCCACAAGGTCAGCGGGTGTGTGATGTATTCATGATTCATTAGTGTAGTTTCTTCTTCACTTCGTCAAAAAAGGAAAATAAATGATACTAAAAGCCCTGAAAAGGCCCGTTTGGAGTTGGTTTGCCTCATCCACGCCGTCTTGTGCCACTGGTTGTTTCATCCTCACGTTGCCCTTAGTTCTGCAAACAGTAAAAGCGATTCGAATTAACTGCTCACATGTGCAGCCCAGTTTTGACTTTCCTTTATTTCTCTGGCTAAAGTCAAGCTTAGGAGGAGGTCCTGGCTGGGCTGGGCCTAGGCCGAGCGTGCGGGAGGGCCTGTCCCGGCTCTGGGGGCTGCAGAGCCCCGGCCCGGCGGCTGGTGGTGGGAGGGCCCATCTTGTTTTGTGTATAATAAAAATGCTACTTTCTTCATTACCTGCGGAATATAGGCCGTGACTGGCAGCCATTTTGCTCATCATTAATAGCTCTACTTAATCTTGAAACAAGACTTTTCCCATGATATATCTGTAAACCAAAGCAAAACAAATCAACCTTTCTTCTTTCAGTATCTCTGATGCGCCACCTCCCTCCTAAACAAACAAGAAAAAAATCCCAATTCCTGCCCTCCTCCGATGAACAATGACTCATTCAGCTTTTTTGTTTTTCTTTTTTTTCTTTTTTTTTCTTTTTTTTTTTTTTAATTTTTCATTTTGGCCTTCGCTTCCCTCGGGTGGCTGCGTTGCAGGCGGAGCTGGCAGTGCCGCCACTGGTGAAGATTGCCCAACTCCGACCAGCCTCTGCGTTCGACTCTTTATAACTCTGCCAAAACTTCTTAAGCGTTTGCGACTAAATTTTCCAAGCCAGGTGTCTGCCTAAGGGGGGAACTTGTTTGGAAGAGCTGCAGCAAAAGCTGCTGCTGCCCTGGCTGATGAATGAGGCTCGGAGGAGGACGGGTTTGCCCACGCCGAGCCCAAAAAATTGCTGTGGGTGTCGGGGAAAGCGCGTTGTCCTGGACCCAGGATGATTCTGGGTCCCTGCCCCTCTGGGGGTCTTTTGTCTTTTGTTGATCTTTAGGAATTTCTGTGGGTTTTGAGACCTTCCTTCCTAAACGTGGTTAAACGTCCCGCTGGGCTCGGGCAGCCAATTCGGGGCTGGCACAGTCACCGAGCACTTTGCTCCAGGACAGGAGGCAAAAACCACTGTTGGACATGGAGTGGAAAATTGGGAGAACCTCTTGTATTTCAGGCCTGTGACACTGTGGAAAAAACCACCATGATCTGGCTGAATTATTAACCTTGAAATGTCCTAGAGCTGCAAATGCTCAGCTGAGCCTTGAAGGAGTAGCCGGGGTGGCAGGCAGTGCAGAGCATCCCTCCTGCATCTTCATCCGCTGTTACCCAAACCCTGGTACAGGGGAAAAATAGTGAAAATAAATCTATAATTGCTGCTGAAAAATATTCTAAAAAATTTAATTCTAAATTTAAAAAAAATTATTATGAGTGAACATTGCAGAATCAATGACTTGGTCATCCAGCAGTGGCCCTGGCCAGGCCAGTGTGGCCTCTAGAAATTTGATTTTTTCACCTTTTTTTTTTTTTTTTTTTTTATTAAATCAAACTGAGCACTGGAAGAGCTGAGGTTTATGTGGAAGAACTATCGTGGGTTTCAGCAACTCAGGGCTGTGTCACAGTATGGGGCAGGCTGGCGGCACACAGCACAGGGTGCATTCCACCAAAATTTTGGCATTTTCTGACTTTTGATTTTGCAATGGTGTTATTTTTTGACGTGCTTTTAATGTAATCTGTGCATGGTGTTAAGTTTGCAGTAAAAGCTTATAAAGACCAATTTTTTTGATGAAGCTGTTTGATACTGCTTGGTGGCTGTGATCGGTTGGACTCACTGTTGGACTCCCCAGGATTTATGAGCCTGCGGTTGATGCATCCCCTTATTTATTTTCTCTCACTTTATCTTCTAATTTCCAAATTCTTCCACATTTTTCCTTTCAACCTAATGTCTTAATTCTGCTGCTTTATTAATCCATCTAATTATGTTGAGTTCAAGTTGTTTGAAATCCACTTATGTTGGTATAGGAAGTACTTACTATATTAATCAAACGATCCAAGGTGGCTTCTTCTCTGAAGTCCGTAATTTGCGCTGTACATATTCCTCCTGATAATATTGAACTTTGTAACAATGCACGTTTCCTCTGTGTTCCCAAGGAGACACTGAAATACATTAATTCTCTTGTTTTTTCTGAGTACACCAATAATTCATCCAGGAGTGCGATGCTCCCCCGAGCAGCCGCATCAAACGCCATCAGTCTCCAAAATCACAGCGATGGTCTCGCTGTGGGGTCTGCAGAGGGCTGGCGGGGAACAGCTGCTGATTTTTAAAACATAAAATAGTTTTCTTAAAAGAGCTCAGATATAATAGTATTTGAAATAATACATGGAATATTTGAATAATAAATACAATAAAAAGTTTTCTTAAATATTTCAACATTTAGTTTAAATCAGCTTTGAGGAAGGACAGCATGGGCGAGGGAGCGGCTCTCGTTTTGGGTGGAAAGCGTCTCTTTTGCAATCACCATTTTGTTTCTGGGAAAACAAGAAGATGGTGGCGCTCGGTTTTGCTCGGCATGTATTTCTGAGCAAACGCTGTGGATGAAGATTTGCTCTGTCCCTGCAGGAGCAGAACGGTGTTTCCCACGTGTATTTATTGAATTTTCATGAGTGTTTTCCCTTGCTGGGTCATACGGGCAGTGAAACCTCGTGAAGGTAGCGGTGGGGTTTTCCCCTAAATTTCATGTCCCCTGCATGGCCCAGATTGGTGGTGAGCGCTGGACAGGGGGATGGTCATCAAAAACCTGCAGAAACCGAGTTTCTGAGTCAAAGTGGAGGTTCAGAGTGGGGGATTTAGCTCTGGTTAGAGCTGTAATTTCAATAAAGCAGTCAAGCTGGGGAAGGGAAGGCTGCCCGGAGAAGCGCTGAGCTTAATTCCAAGTCTGACAAAACCTGGTGCTGGAGAAACTGAATCTATAGAGTTGAATTAGAGGAGCCCAAAAGTGCTCGAGAAGCAGCATCTTGTTTGCTGAGACACCGGAGATAACACCAGCCACGGCAACTCTCCGTGAGAGGAGAAATGCAGAAATTAGAGGCCTTTAGGACCACGAATGAAAAAAGGCTGACAATTTTTGGTGGTGCCTGAACAGTCTGTCCCCATCCAGAGCCGTGTGGTGCTGCGGGTGACACCGGGAGGTGGTGGGACCATCGGCAGCGCCCAGCTGGCTCTCCAGCTCTGCTCTGCTCATCAGCAGGCTTCGCCCTGCGGTTTTTTTTGGTTCTGGCATAAAATTAGTTAAACAAGGCAGTGTAAACACAGAAAGCTTTGAAGATTTAGTTCGGTCTTTCTAAATAAATACAAAAGACAGCACATGCATGAGCTTGTGTGGGAGAGGATGGGTTGGCGCGTGGGGCGATGCGCATCCCTCTACCTTTGCGTATTGACACTACTGACATTTTTTTAGATGGCAGCTATTAGAATAAGGGCCAGGTAGCATTTTTTTTTCTCCCCTTGTGCTGTTTGTGATCCTCTCTCTGTGGAAAATGGTTGTTTGTCCACTGGGTGATTTGGGAGCGAGAGTTTTCCCAGCCGGCCTGGTCTTGGCAGCATCGGGCCCGTACCAGATAACAGCCCCTGTCCTCAGCTTAAGTGTGTCACGCCAATAATAGCATTACAGTTTCAAACTGAAGGAGGGATACTTTTTTTTTTCTTCTTTTTTTTTTTTTTTTTTTTTTTGGTGGTTACTGATTAATTAGGTCAAATTCTCCAAAATTAGACTGCTGGAGAAAGAATGGGCCAACAGTGTGCATTTTGACAAAACCTTCTGACAGAAAGCGATGGGGGCCGATTCCTCCTCCTCCCCCCACACGCTCCGTCCCGTGCCCCAAACTCTCTTCTCCCCAGAAGAGGTTCATTTTTAAAATTGTATCCATTAATATCCCAATTTCCCTTTTCCCCCCCCCTTTTCAAGTCTTGCATTAAACCCCTGTAGATTCTGCTGTAAGTAGGCAATTAAGCTAACAACATAATTATATCCCTTAATGCTCATTTTAACTGGTTTAGAGAAGAAACAAAAGGGGAAAGCAGCTTCAAATATGTGGAAATAAAAGCTCCATTGTAAAGATATTTTTGATACTTGCGATAATTTGTGCGAAGTGCGGAGTTTGCCCATTAGTGACTGCAGGGGAGCCTGGAGGTCACATTTAAGAGCCTTACAGGTAACGTGGGGTTTTACCTTCTGAATGTCCTTTCTCTGAACCCACTCCCCACTGCAAATTTTGGGGAATCCCAGGAGACTCAAGAGTATGTCCACCTCATATTGCAATATAGTGGCTGCATAGCTGTGGCCTGGTAGGTTTTTCTTTTTTTTTATTACCTGAGCAATTAGTCACCAGAGACCTATACACTGAGTCTGCAAGCTGCCGCCTCACCATATATATTAGCAGAAAATAGAGCGCTGCAAAATAACATTGATGGAGAATTACCGCGGTGAATCTGTGCCGACGTGAAGCTCCTTTGCTGCCCGCGCAGGGCCAGACGCGCCGGGGAGCCGTGCCAGCGCGGTTACGAGCAGAATAACTTCAGTGGTTTTCTGCAGAGCACACAATTCCGCAAAAATCTGTTGGCGAGGCACGAAGTTTTATGAAGACCCTCCGAGCTTGGAGCTGGGACGCTGCTTCGGCATCTGAGATCTTGCCAGGGGACCCAAGTGCTTGGCTGGGGCCTGGTTTCTGAGGTTGGCTGGAGACTGTCAGACATGGCGCAGTGCACTGTGGACACTGCTGGGCTTTACAGAAACCTGGGTTCGTTTTCACTCTCCTTCGTCCACACTAATTCCAGTAAGGGCATAGAGATGCTGTTCAAGGAGTTTGACCCATGACTGTGGATCATGGAATGACTGAGAGAGCTGGGGCTGTTGAGCTGGAGAAGAGAAGCTGAGAGGGATCTGATCAATGTGATCAATATCTCAGGGTGGGTGTCAGAGGATGGACCAGACCCTGTTCAGTGGTGCCCAATGCCAGGGTGAGGGGCAACGGGCACAGACTGAAACACAGGAGGCTCCATCTGAACGTGAGGAGAAACTTCTTTGCTGGGAGGTGCCAGAGCCTGGACCAGGCTGCCCAGAGCGGCTGTGGAGTCTCCTGCTCTGAGACATTCAAACCCGCCTGCACACATTCCTGTGGCATCTGCTCTAGATGTAACTGCTTTAGCAGGTGGGTTGGACTGGATGATCTCCAGAGGTCCCTTCAACCCCAAACACTGTGATTCTGTGATCTCAGAGCTATATGATCCCATCTCTGTGCGAGCAGCAGTGATGGTCTAGACCTACTGAGGAGCATCAGCTTGATCATCTCTTCTGGATCATTCAGGTGAACATAAACCAAAATTTATTTTTCTGAAGAAAAAAAGCTGGGGATAACCTGACACTAAAGGAGCTGGGATCGTTAAGCAGAGCCATGTGCACACCAGCATGGTCACGTTGCCTATCTGCTCACATTGGCCATGACATGTAGGCACGTTGTTTTTTGGGGGCAGGGAGCTTAGACAAGAAAATATTCGGACAATCACTTCTTCAGGAGCTTTAATTAGACCTGCAAGGTACTTGTTCACATGTTCACCAGTCACTGGAGGAGGTGTTTTGGATTAAATCAGCAGATATTCCCCTGGACAGCCAGGAGTGCAGTGAGCATCTCTTGGAGCTGTGACTTCATGGCCTGGAGCTCCTGTTAGGAAGCAGTTAGAAGGAGAAGGCAGCTTGTAGTTCAGTTTTCTTTACACTGGTAAATAGCCATAAGTTAATAAAGAATTTTCAGGTTTTGGTAAGGTGGTCTGGTTTGAAATCACCAAGGTAGGAATTAAAAGTTTTCTAGTGTGTAGGGAGATGGTGCCCCTTCGGCATGGGTTTTTGGAGGTTGTGGTTGGCAAAGTAATACAGTGTAATTAACTGGATATTGGCCTTCTCTCTTTAAAATAAATGCTAAATAAAAAAGTGAAGGAATTTGATAGAAGGATGTGTGTTCCTCTGGTTTGAATAACATCTATTGCATGGTTTGCTAATGTGAGAGGAGAGACTATGTCCAGTATAACATCCTAGGTTATCTTCAGTCCCAGCTCAGTCACCATCCCGGCAGGTTTTGAGCTTGTCTTGGCTGGGTAAAGCTTGTCCATGGGACACCCACTGGGCCCTTGACCCTGTGCCCTGACACATTGGAGTAGTTTGACCTTATTGTTATTCTGATCCTGGACATGAGTTACCTGCTTATTTCCTCTTCATGGAGAAGATGATGTCGTGTCTTACTGCCCGGTGTCTGCTGTCCCAGAGATCTCTGACCCGCAAACTTTGTCCGGAGCTCCAACGTGGGGTGTCTGCTCACCCTTTCAGGGATGTGTTTCAACGGGTGAGGGGACGTGTGGCATTATTGAAGAACTGGAGATTCCCCAATGAAGTTGCCAGCTTGACACAGCAGGAAGAGGCTGGAGTGAAGATGCTTTTGAGTGTTTGTAACGGTGAAGGTCTCCAAAAGGTTCTCCGCAGCCTGTCTTGCCCTTGGTGAATGTGTCTCTCATGTGCCCGTCTCTCTCCAGCCAACTTTCTCCTAGACTCAGGAGCATCCTTTGTATTTAGGACAACGTGGGGGTAAAGTGCATCAAAGTAAAGGTCCCTCACCCAGGATGGAGTCTGGGGATTCAAGGACAGTCCCCAGTATTCACTGGGCTTTACGTGAATGCCCTGAATTGTCGCAGCTTCCCATGCTTTTAATCCCACACTTGGAGTGTTATATGCAGAAAACAGTTCTTGGGCTGAAGAACTTTCCAGGTGTCCAGTAGAATAATTCATTGGCGATGATGTGCTTTAATCCAGCCCTGAAGTTTGTGGTGTACCATGTTCCTCGGGTACAAACAGTTCATATAGAAAATATCCATGGCCGCTGCTGAGGTTCCGTATGATCTGAGTGGAAAACAACGCACCCAAGGTGAATAATTGTGAGGCTGTGACAGCACCAAGTGTAGCTCAGCATCATTTTTTCTCTTTTAATGGAAGAAATTGGCACATGTGAGCTTTTCCCAGCCCAGCATCTTCTGCAGTTGGTGCTCACAGAGGACTGGAGCGGGCTGGTGGTCGGAGGATTTCTGACGACACATCAGGAAGAAGAAACAGCCCTTGGCTTCATTTTTTTTGTCCATGCAAAGGACCACAGGTGCATTCCCTGGGCTCGTTGCTCCTTTCTCAACTCAGGGACAAAACCAGTGCCGTCCAGCACTGGCAGCAGCAGCCGGTCTTACAGTGAAACCCGGACTTAATTTGGAGATCAGGCTTTAACGCTTGGGCTTGGGGATTTCTCTCTAGTTCTTAGACTTGACCCAAGGTCGTGCCTGAATTTTGGGCGGGCGATCACACCTCCTGGCTTTCCTTTCACAAGACTTTGCAGCAGCTGCTGCCTTGCAGACTGGCAGAGGACTAATGATGCTGCCTGCAAAATTCAACCCCAAAACGGGTCCTGTAAGAACATTTGTACCTTTTTCGCATCCCAGCGGTGGTTCTCCCGCTCTGCTCTGACAAATCTCTCTGGTGTCAGAGCCGTGCAAATAATTTTTTGGTTTCCTTGAAGCTCTGACAAAGTGAAGAAATCCTTTCCAGGTTGAGCCTAAAAGAAACATATATTGATTTTAATTTTTGTTGTTGACCGGAAAATAAAGAGTATCATTTTGGGCTGCATAGTTGAACAGAATCTGGGGCTTCCGAGTGCTTTGTTTAGATTTTGAACACATCTTATAGTTCTTGCTTTAAGAAATAAATAGGGCAGATATTTAGCCTGTATGAATCAGGAAATTTTAAATGTCAGACTGTGTCACTTCCACTTTTTGAAAATGAGAGCCCTATTCTATTGTATGAATGGTTCAGTAAAAATTACACTAATCCATGTGATGTTCGATCTTGCTATAGCTACACTTCTGCCTGAAAATAATTTCCCTGCAGCAACACACCCTCGTTTTTTTCAGCTCCGTGAACTATAGGGAATTGCAGGTCACGCAGGTCGGGTCCGGGTGATGTTTGTCCTGTGCAAATTGTTCAAAAAATGGTTTCTTTAGCCCAGCCGATTGCTGAGATATCGATTTGGGAGTGACAGCAGCAAAGGTCGATGGCATGGGGTGATGTCCCACTCTTCCCAGTGCCGGGTCCGCCTTGGGGACTCCTGGTGAGGTTTGTGGGGTCACTGTTCCGTCTGCCCGGGGACAATCTTTGCAATGTCTCGGCAGGATCCCTCCTGCAGCCTTGGCGGGTTTACTTGTACCCAGGAAAAAAGCTGTTTTTCCTCTTCCCTTAGTGTCCTAATTGCCATAATTCTTGGGAAGATGGCAAACCCACCCGCCCTTGCGAGAGCAGCCAGGCCTTTTGGGGCTTTTTTGAATCTTGGAGGATTGTTTGTTTATTTATTGATTTATATCTGCTCGGGGAGTCAATCTGGTGATATTTATAGGATTTGTGGTTGGCTGATGGGAGTTATTTTGCAAGCAGAATTTCTAAGATTTCTACTTTAAGCCTGCTTTTTCCCAAACTCCTTCATTTTCACCCTTCTCTTTTTTTTTTTTTTCCTCTTTTTTTCCTGCTTTTTTTTTTTTTTTCCATTTTTGAGGGAGCCAGGCAGGCTAAACTCTTTCTGAATGAATTTTCCCCCTGTAATTACTGCTCTTTTTTAAGTTCAAAAAAAATTATCCAGTCTTGCGTGCCTTCCCCCCTTCTTACTTTTAGATCAATGTGGTTTGACTTTTTTTTTTTTTTCTCTTTCCAAAGTAAAATTACCGCTATTTCATTCTATTAAAAAAGCCAGTCATACAGAACTGGGAGAGGAGGCGACATCCCGTAGTTACCCTCTCAACAGTAAATGTTTGTTTAGTTTCGGCCTCTTAGCCCATCTCTAAATGCTAAAAGGGATTTTGTTTATAAAAATCATGTTTTTTATTTTTCAAACCGACGGCCTTCCCTGTGGGGAAGGGGTGTCTTGTAGTCTTGGGTACCAGCCTTGCAGGGGACCCTTGGCCAACGCTGAACCTCCATATGGTCCTAACACCCTCTCACTGTGATATTTATCGAATTCTGCATTTTTTAAAATTCTAGACACTAATTTTCTGCCTTGGATTATTGCGTGTTTGTCAAATGTTTAATTTTTCATAATGTACCTCAGATTTAAGCTGAACATCGTCAGTACCTTGCATCCATACTGCATTGTTAATTATGGAGACGCCCAAAGCAGTCTCCAAAATTTACCAAACAAAAGAGGTAAAACCAACTCCAAAATGTACAATTCTGCCCAGAGATCGCGTTACTCCCACTGAAACACAGATGACCTAACCATGAGCTGGAGCAGCTCCTGTGGGACATGTTTCACAGCCTTTGCAGATTTAAAGGGCAAAGTTTTAGTCTTATGAAAGCTTCTTCCAAGAAGTGCCTCATCACTGGGCTCCTTCCTGGCCCCGAGACCCAGGACTCCGTGCCCGGTGGTTGTCCCACTAGCGTGCACGGTCCTCCGAGGATGTTCTTCACATGAGTCCGTTTTGCTTTTGTTCTTAATTTTTCCTCACGTCTTGGGTTGGGGCTTCGTGGAGGGACCAGCAGGATGGTCCATGTGAGTCACTGTCCTCACGCTGGGAACAGTGATGGGACTTGGAGGGTTCGTGGCCAGATGGGAGGTCCCCACTTTGGAGGTGGTTTTTGCTCTAGATCCAGGCTTGGCTCCCTCTTTCCCAGCATCTTTTTTGACGCTCAGAGAGCAGGATTAGAACATCTACAACAGCTGGTGATACAGGTGGGCCTGTGGCTGGTGGGGCATCTTGCTCTCAGGTACTTGTCCTGCTTTACCATGGCGATGACAGAAATGCTCCGAGTGTCTGTGTCGCAGTGTTGCTCCTGCAGGTGCACTCAGATTTGGATGTCCTACTGTCTGAGAGCCTGGGGCGTCTCCTGGCTGGTCTTCACTTTGGCCAAACCATGCCGAGCTCCGACCACCACCTCCAGGTCAGACCTGCTGGGGAGGTTGTGTTCCCCGCCACGTTTCCAACCACTGCAGACCCCTGCGCTTGCTGTCACAGAATCGCAGAACCTCAGCCTGGTTGGGGTTGGAAGGGACCTCTGGAGGTCACCCAGTCTGACCCACCTTCTAAAGCAGTTACACCTAGAGTAGACTGCACAGGAGTGTGTTCAGGCGGGTTTGAATGTCTCAGAGCAGGAGACTCCACAGCCGCTCTGGGCAGCCTGGTCCAGGCTCTGGCACCTCCCAGCAAAGAAGTTTCTCCTCATGTTCAGATGGACCCTCCTGTGTTTCAGTCTGTGCCCGTTGCCCCTCACCCTGGCGTTGGGCACCACTGAACAGAGTCTGGTCCGTCCTCTGACACCCACCCTGAGATATTGATCCCATTGATCAGATCCCTCTGAGCTTCTCTTCTCCAGCTGAACAGCCCCAGCTCTCTCAGTGTCTCCTCATCAGAAAGATGCTCCAGACCCCTCAGCATCTTTGTGTCCCTCCTCTGGACTCTCTCCAGTAATTCCTTGTCCTTCTTAAACTGGGGAGCCCAGAACTGGGTACAGAACTCCAGATGGGGCCTCACCAGGGCAGAGCAGAGGGGAAGGATGCACAGAGGCTCATTTTGGGATAGATTAAACTGTTCCCGGTCAACTTCTGCTGAGTTCTTCCATGTACAGTGGAGGTGGAATGATTTCTCAGGTTGCCTCCCATCAGCTGAGCCCATGCACGTGCTCCAGCGAGGTGGTTCATCTTAAACTCAGCATTCAGGTCTTTCTCACTGCGTCACGTTGGACACTGGGGCAGACAGGCTGGACCTCTGCGGGTGGGTGGTGGCTCCGGGTGGCTCCAGGTAGGTCCTGCCATGAGGTGACACCTGCAGTGGGACACGATCGCAGCCCCAGCATCGCAGCCAGGAGATGTGTCTGCTCACAAACGCCCAGACAAAAGGTGTCTGGTGGCACTTCTGTAGTAAAACATGTGGGATTCCATGTATAAATAAGTCCTTTTTTTTTTTTTTATCCTCCCTGTGTGCTCTCATAGGTGATGAGATATGTTTGTTTTATCAAGTTGGAAAAATGCCTGTAATGGGATTTTTAAAAAATTGATTTCCTGAGAGTTTCCTGTGAAACTGGAAACCTGGAAATGTGGGTGGATTTCTGAAATGCTGTCGTGTGGCTCCTTCTCCCCTCTTCTTCCCCCCAAGTAAAAAATAATAATCCCCTCCTCCCTATCTAAGGTTTCATTCCATATACATTTATTCTTTAAAAATATTTCCAGCTGTTTCTTCTGCTGGGAAACTCATACCATCTGTAAACAACAGCTTGATGCAGATAATTCTGTTGTTTTGCCTGGTCACTCTTATTTTCCAGCTCTTAAGAGAGTTCAGAAGTAATCAGTGATGCCTTTTGTCCTCTTCACCCTCAATATGATTATTTTTCTCATAAAGAATGGAGTGAGAAGAGCACTGAGCAACAGGAGCTGGAAAAAATATTTTGATTACTTTTCAGTTGTTTGTAATCAAGGAGGAACTCTTTAAATGCAGACCAATTTGCTACATTGATTTAATTCATAATTTTAATTTCATGACTGTTTTGGAGAAAAAGAAAAGGTACGTCAGGTTGAAGCTTTTAAGTACTTGTTTGAACATTTGTAGTTTTAAGTTAAAATTTATTTTATGTTCTCTTTCTTTGGGAAAGTGCTGGCAAGTGCTACTCGAATTTCCTTGGGCTGCCACAAGAGAAAAATTGAAATTCAAAGCACAGATTCTGCCAGTACTTTTAGCAAGTTCATAAAATTACTCATATGAAAATTCCCTTGATTCAGAGGCAGCTGCTTACAGCCCTTAAACACGTCTGCGACTTTCTGAAGCATCGGGAGCCGCGGTGGACGGTTGGTGACAGGAGAACCTTGGGTCCTTCGCAGGCAGGTTTTTTCTGTTTCAAGGGGGAAAAGCGCTGCCGTGGTTCAGCACCCGGCCAGGCTGGGGCTGGTTTTGTGATGGGAGTTTTCACTGCCTCGCCGGGGTTGGTGTTTGCACCTCGTAGCAAAACCCCGTGTGTGCTTTTTCCAGCACGCATTTGACCTTTTTAGTTTCAAACTTTTTAGAAGAATTTGTAATTATGAGTTACTGAGACAGCTCGGAAATTGGGCAGATGCATGCAACACGCCCAAGTTATTAAATTATGATTATAAAATGGGAAGATAATAAACAGTAGGCAAGAACTAAACACAATGGAACTGAATGAGAATAATTTCTAGATTTTAATTGTGATTTTTTCTTCTTATTATTATTAGCCTACTTAGAATGTTCACCTCTGTGCTGCAACTTTCTCTGCCCAAGATAAGGATTTGGGGAGAAGTCTGAGCAAACCCAGTCCAGCCATTTGCAAGATGAAGCAATGTTGTGGAAAAAAAAATGGGGGGAAAAAAAAAGGAAAGAAGTTAAAAGAAAAATAATTCTCCTGCCAATACAAAGAGAATTGAAATCAGTGTAGAGAGGGCCCCCGGGTGAAGTGAAACTCCAGGAGCGGAGAGGATCCCTCCTGCCTCGGCTTTTCCAGCGAAGCCCTGACCTTTGCGTTGGGCTGATCAACCTCCTGGCTGGTTTCGTCGTTAGTGTTAGTTACTAATTAGCATTTGGGAGGCACCTAGTGGCTTCGAGGCGACTGGTATGTTGCAGGAAGATGAGCAGTGAGAAATCTTGTCGGTTGTTAATTATCCCGGGTACCGTGGGGACAGACAACGGGAGAGGTGGGTCACCACACACCTCTGTGGTGGGACCGGAGGAGACCCTGCTGCAATGGGGACGGCCGGACGGGGAGCAAGGAGCAAGAGCATCTCTTCTGCTGTTGCGATGCAATGTTCTGGGTGTCCTTGCTGAGCGTGGCCATCCTGCAGTACCATTGCCCTCGGTGGTGGCCTTTGCTGGCTTAAGGTCTTCCTTGACGTGTGTGCTCCTTGGCCACCAGCAAGATGGGGACATGGCCAGGGGCCTGGCCAAGCTTAGACGGTGCTGTATTCCCAAACCAGTCTGATTTCTTTTGTGGCTGGGCAGCCATCTCCAACAGGCATTTATTTGCATGCGTAAATGTGGTGGAGGTGCTCACGTGGGTGAGCTGGCTGCTCAGTGAACCTTGTGAATTTGGATCTGCTCAAGCACGCTCCAAACTCAGGATTTAGAGCAGCCCTGGGGGGTGACGGGCTCCCTGTGTCCCCAAGTACCAAGCATCGGGATGCTCCGTCTGTCCAGCTCGGGTCATGTCCCTGTTGGTCACAGTCAGCTCGGCACCTTCCCATGAATGAACCTGGGAAATCTCAACGTTAAAACAAGTCTTTCTAAAGCTGAGTTTAAATAATACGTATGCCTGGGAGCAATGAGTACCTTCCTCTCACACTGGAGACTTTCCCGTACATGGCGTTAGAACCCAAACGAGATCATTGCTCTTCACACCAATGGGTGGTCCATGGGCTTTTGGTACCACCTTGTCTCCGATGTCCCCTTGCTCCAGCACTGGAGGTGTTGGGCATCACCTGTGCGTGTCCCCAGCAGGTGTGGTTTATTCCCATCGTCAGTGCCTCCATCATCCTTCTCGCTGCTGGAAAGCTCATCCCTGGCTTGGCAGGAGCCGAGTGTCTGTGGCCAGGGCTGGAGTCACTGCCTTTTTCTTCTGATGACCTCAAGTAGAAAACGCTCCCGCTGTTCTCATCTCAAAGGGTTCAAAATCTTGGTTTTTTTCTTTTTCATGTTGGGTTTTCCTGAAGAAGCATGGACCTCAGCCCATCCGCGTGCTGTTTTTTCCCCATGGCTGAGTAACAGGGTGAAATTGCCCTGGATGCTCATGAATAATTTTGACACTACTATTTTTTCAAGTTGCTACCAGCATCCCCAACGTGCATCTTGGCCGTGTTGCCCCACGGGATGGGGGGTTTTACAGACTCCACCATGGGCATGGCGGGGTGAAGGACCCTTACTCCTGGGGCTCAGCTCTGCCCTGGGACCACAGAAGATGCCTTGGGTAGAGCTCATATTTCCTCCCTACAGATTTCTTTTTTATTATTCTTATTTTTGTTGTTTCTTGAGGGGAAGCTGCAGCTGAGGAAATAGGCAGTGCATTCCTCCGGCCCAAGGAATGAACTTGTTCCCTGGTGGAAAATTCATCCCTTTTGGAGGGATCTGCAGAGGCAAAGGGTGAGGACGGGACCAGCCGCAGCAGCCTGGAGCACCAAGGATCATTTTCCTTCGTGCAGGGGATGCCCAGACTCCAGGATGCGCCCAACACGGGTCCTGCTCAGCTCACCCTTTGGCTCTTTATAAACTTTGGGGGACATCGCTGAGCTTTGAGGGGTCAGAAGGACAACGGGGGGTGATATAGGGGACCGTGGTGCCACACGAGTTGGGAGTTTGGATTTCCTTGGCATCCGCTGTGTGGGCAGGAGGAAGCAAAGATCCAGAAGAAAAAGGGACACGGGTGTATTTATGGGTCCTATTGCTCTGCAGATGTTTTGGTGCGATGTGGGATTTTTTTTTTTTCCTATTTAATGAAAATTAAATAGGAAACTGCCAATGTCTTGGCCTTTGTTTAAAAAAAAAGAAAAAAAGGAGAGGGAAAAAAATGCACTTCCTGCATTTTCTCTTGCTCTGAAGTTAATAATAACAGACAGCGCAGGTAGGCAGGCCTGCAGTTATTTTTATGGCACATTCCTTTGTGAGACCTGTTTTCAGTTGCTTCTCCCGTTGCCAAATATTAATGATTTGGGGTGAAATTTTCCACGCTGGGTGCTGGCGGCTCCTTTCTAAACTGTACGTGCGTGTTTTGGTGTTTCACCCCAAATTATTCAGCTGTCTTTGGGAAAAGTAGGTTGTGGGGTTTTTGTTTTCCTCAGGTAAAACAAATAATTTAGCCCTTTTACAAAGCATCTGAAGAGTTAAATCTGACTTCTGCTCTGGGAGAGGAGCTGGAGTGAGCGGCTTCTGCTCCCCCTGCAAACCCCGGGCAGGTTTAGGGGCATCTCCCCTCGGCGGAGCCGGGGTAAAGTTCGGAGGCAAATCATGGTTGTCTACAAATAAATAAATGGATTTAAAGGCTTTTTCCCCTCGGGGAGGGCTTTGGCAGGGGCAGATGGGGGGTCCTGGCCCCCTGTCCCGCGCTGGGTGTCCCGCCTGTGGGAGTGGGTCTGAGCGCGGCCTACGTGGATGCAAATCCAAGTGATTTGAATGATCGATTTTAATCATCATTTAAGTGATCAGGCGGAAAGCCCGTGCTTAAATCCTTCAAAATCTCATTTAACGTTTTCATGGGTTTTAGTTATTTTGTTGTTTTGCAGTAACTGTTAAAATATTGTGGGTTTTTTCCTAATATAGTGTAGCCCTTTCTATAAACATGCATTTCTCAGGTCAGTTATACATCTGCTTGGACTCCTAATTTTTGACGCTTTATCCTGTTAGAAGATGTTGACTGATACATTTCTTATTTGTCACATGATTTACTTTTCGCTTACAACTTGAGTCGAGGAGCATATGGCCAGAAACCACATTCTGCTTTTGTGCATTTTAATTTAATAGATATTTATTAGCTCTAGTTAAACAAAACTACCTTAAACATACCTGATACGTACAAAAGCAGCTTTAGGGAATCATATTTTGAATTGTAAATAGAGATTGTGTGACTAATTATCCTGCCTGTGTTTCGGGGCCCCGTGTCCGTCCTGCCCTGGTTGCTGACTGGTGGGAGGACACAAACTCTGCTCCTCTGCTTTCTCAATTATCAATTAAGAAGTCCCTGAATTAAATTACCTGGGTAAACTGGTGTGCAGGAGATTTCTCTCTGCCCTTCCCAAAGACGCCACTTTGTCGAAAGCTGCTCTGACCCATTTTGGCACATTCTGGTTGCCGGTGGTTAAATGTTTATTTCCAGAATTCACCACTTTGGCTTGCTTAGGATATTTGTAGTCTTTAAATATCACTTTTTAGGATTTAAACACAATGTTTTATTTTAAGTGGATTAATAGCGTGATCTGCAAAAGGCATCATCCCTTCACGTTTGATTCCAAATGGGCTTACTGCAAAATAAAAGGAAAAAAGCTTCTTTCAGCCAGATTTTTAAAAAACATGTGTATGCGTCTCCTGGTTTTCCCTGTGCTGAAGGTGGGGAGGAGGAGAGGCGGTCACCTTTGGGGTGGGGGGCTGGCGGTGTTTGGGGTGGCAGCACCTGCTGCTCGGGGTTTGGTGCTGGTTCTTGGGGAACCGCGGGTGCTGCCGCCCGGCCGGACACCCTATGCACATCCACCGGTTCGAGTCCGCGGGTCTTTGGCATCGAGGTTATTTGGAGATCTGCTTTACAATTACTGAGGGTCGGAGCCGCGTAACGAGGTTCTGAGCATCGCGCCACGGTGGACCTGGAGAGCTGAGGTACATCAAACAGCTCACATTGGTCAATTTATATATGCTTTCCTGCAATAATTTGTTTTTTATTTTTAAGTTTGTAGTTGTGTTTATTTTGCAAAGTTTGAGGAGAACACCATAGCACTTCTTTATTACACTTTTTCACCTTCACTTACCATGTACCATCAGAGGAAATGATCTTCCCACGTCTCGGCTGGACACTCCATGGTCCAAAGTAGCGCAAGTGCCGGTGATTTACGATTAAATCATCTTGCAGCCTTAGGATGGGCCAGGATTTGCTGTGCCTGGTGCTGCAGAAATGCTCAACTGAACAGAGCTCTTCCTGGAGAGTTTGCAACCCTGACAAATTGCTGGCACAGAAAATTTGCCAGTAAATTGTGTGTTTTGGAAGCAGAGCGGTGTGTGAAGGTGTCTCCTGGTGGCACCTGTGGTGAGGATGGGCTTGTTGAAGCAGCCAGGAGCCTTTAAGACAGCTCGATCTGAGTTTGTTCAGACTTGGCTTGATGTTTAGGTCTATGGATCCAGACTAAGCAGTCAGCCATGGGCTTGTATCAGCCACAACCAACCGCGCCAGCTCTGCCCATGTCCATTGGTGGGGTCTGAGTGTTTCCCTCATGGGAGGTGCCCAGGAGATGCCTCCTCTGGTGTGAGACCATCTAGATTGAGCGCTTTTATTTCTTGCAATTCCTTTTTTTTTTTTTTTCTTCTTTTTTTTTTCTTTTAAAATGAAGACAGACCCTAATGCTGGTGGGGTTGCACTGTCGTACCTCCCTTTCTGTGCTCCTCATGGACATCTTGGCCTTCACACTGGGCTGTTCTACATCCTGAGACAGGGGACTCCATTAATTGCTTACGAAAATAGGTAAAAAAAGCAAGTAAATTGGCATTAGAAAAATTAAAATTAAAAAAAATAGAAGGGGAAAATTGGTCAGGGCAGACACACACAGAATGTGGAAGCTAAGCAAAAAAAAGAAGTAAATAATAAAACGGTGTATTGGCCCCAGAAGGGGCCGTGCAGTCTCTCAGTGAAGGTTGGGAAGTGCCATCACCGCGTCATTTATTTCCAGCAATTCATCTGCTCAACTCCAAACACAAATATGAAAAGGGACATAAAATGATTGACACGCGTGATCCTTCACAGAGTAATACCTGCGTCAGCTCCGCGGTGAATCACAGCGAGGCGCCAGCTACCGCCCGTGCCTTACCAGGAATCAAACACGGCATCGGGCCGTCAGCACGGTCCCTGCACGATGCATTCCCCAGATGAAGTTACATCTAAAGAAATTCTTGCTTCTTATATCTAAAGAAATTCTTGGACGATGAATAACTCTGCAATCTCAGACAGATTTCCAGAGTTGAGATTGGCTATGTGCTTCCCAAATGGAAATATTGTAATTTTTGGTAATATTTAGGTAGGACTTGGTGCTGCGGCTGGAGTGGTCCCGCAGATGACACGAAGGTCGTGCTTTTAGTTTTGGCTTGTCTATTTTGTGGCTTTCACGACCACTCGTCCAGGTGACCTTTTCTCTTCAGCGGGTGTTTTTCATGTGGAATTACGATTTCAGGAGCCCGGGCGATGTCCCTGCGGTTGGGAATGTGGCTCACAGAGTGACCTGCAAGTTTGGGTTGTGCAGAAAATTCTTTGAGCAGCCTTTTTTCCTTTGTTTTTCTTTTTTTTTTTCTTTTTTTCTTTTTTTTTGTACACGCAGATCTAATCCTCTAGAAAATGCCCTGAAGGTTTGAGCAATCTACCAGTTGCAGGAACCCATAAAGCTTGCCTTTTTTTTTTTTTTTTTTCCATTGTGTAAGCATGACAAATCATTAATTTTTGATTGATTGCTTTGAATTATGGGTGCTCTGACATCCTTTCTGTAGCTGAACAGCTGTATAACAAATGAACATATCAGTGCTCACAAAAGATTGGAGATCTAACAGAAGCAATTACATTGTCAGCTCCTCCCTTCTGGCTTTTCCCAGGCAAAGGAGGGAGGAAATTTTTTAACAGAAATTCCTCAAGTGGCTAACAATAATAATAATAACTAAAAAATACCTTTTCGTAATTGAATTAGATTTTTATCTCTTCATTTCCAGTGGATTTCTTAAACCTTCACAAGCCAGGACGTGTTTCTGCTGTGCGTAACTCGGAGAATCCCTTTGACAAAATTTCACACGAAGAATTTAAAAAAAAAAAAAAAAAAAAAAATCAAATTGCAATTTTTGGTTGCTATTCCTTTAAGATTTCAGAATTGCACCAGTGCACTAAATGTGACCTCCATAACTTTTAAATTAAGAATTTATGCTGGCTTGAAATTTATGAAATATTTCAGCATGAAAGAAAGCCTTTTTCCCTCAGGAAAATTGAGCAATAAATCACAGCACTCTCGATTTACTGCCCTACAGCCAGCCAAAGATAGGATTTTTTTTTTTTTTCCTTCCTCCCTTCGTTCTAAAAAAAAAAAATGTAATCATATAAGACAGCTTAGCTGCTATCCTCCCACTCTCTAGAATTTTTAATTTCAGCTGTTTCTGCTTGGATTTATTTCCAATATTCCTGCTCGGCTTTTCAATTTCCTCAGTTATTAAATTTTAATTCAGTGCATTAGCATTTAAATTAAAAAAGGGTTTATTTTATCGAAATCGTTGGCTAGCCCCCATCCTGCTGCACATGAATTGCCTGTTTCTGCCATTTGCACAAAATGTGAAATGCAGCTAATATCTTTTAACTTGTATTTGTACAAATTCAGAAATAAAATTTCTGAGTTTGGAATAATATTGTCTTTCCAAGGAAGCCTCTGATCAGAGAGCCGGGGGAAGGAGGCGGAAAGGAGGAGACGCTGGTTACTCCCTGCTCAGCCCCTTCTAACGGCCCGGAGGGGTTCGATTAGGCAATTCATTGCTAACGAAGGGAGGTGTGATGGACCTGCCCCTCTGATCCATCTCACCTTGGGCGCAGTGTTGAATTTGGCTACTTCTGCCTTATTTCCCTCCTGCAAAATTGCCTATTTTTGCATAGGAGGGATCATCACTTTAAAATTTGGTAAAGCGCAACAAAGAAAAATGGCGCGAGAGCACCCGGAGGGAATCGGCTCAGAAAGTCGCCTCTGCGGTGGGGCCGTGTCTGAAATCCCGCCCGCGCCTCCCGCAAACCTCTGCGTGGGTTTCCGTGCACAACGTGTCCCACCAACACTGAGCACGGGGCACGTGTGGAACTCAGAGTGGAAAACCCTGGGATTTTGGGTTCAGGAAGAGTTTGGAGGGCAGACTTGCCTTTCTTAACCTAAAACCCCCTTTTTTTTGATGTCTTTTGCCCCCTTAGGCTGACGAGAGCAACAGCAGTGGGCGGAGGAGCTCGTCCAGCAGGTAGGTGCATGGTTTTCTTTGCTGGAGCGGGATGCGGGGGGCGGATGTGACTCTGCTCAGATGCTCTTCATTTGGGAGATGGGCAGTGAAGGGCGACCACACGAGAGGGACGAGTTGGGAGCTGTTGGGTGCAGCATCCAGACACCCATGTTTGGATTTTGCTAGGAAAATGGATGCAAGAAGGATTATTTTGGGCTTTGGGGGAGAGGTGGTCTGCATGCAGCGCGAGGTGGTACAGCTGAGTCCCCGCAGCCCTGGGCCCGCGCCGTGGTGGGAAGACCCATCACGGGATGAGGTTCTTGGATGAGACCTTGGGCCACGCCATGGTGGTTGGGTGCGAGGGAAGTGTCCCACCACCCCAGCCCTCTCTGGTCCTGCTAAGGGATGTCTCCACAGCTCCCATGGGGTGCGGGACGTCCCAGGTCCCACCCAGGGGACTCTGCTCCAGGTGTCGCGGCCGCTGCCACCCCTGGTGTGTGTGGTGATGGGCACGGTGCCCGGGGCGAGTGGCAGCCCCTGGCCGGCGTGTCCCGGCAGGAGGGACACAGCCTGGGCACGAGCAGTGATAGGAAAGCCTGTCACAAAGCAGAGGTGGTGGGCTTGGTCTGCAGACCCTGTGGCCTCTCATCTCCTGCTGATGCTGTGGGGCATCTTCCCTTGCTGGGCATGCTGGAAGATACAAAGATGCTGCTTCTTGATCCCTCTCCATGCCCAGAGAGCAGCCAGCAGCCTGGCTCAAGTGGGCGATGGGGAGTGTCCAGCCCTGGCATTGCTGTGGTTGAGCTGCACCAGTGCTGGGGTTACCGAAGCAGCTCTGAAAACCCAAAAGCATCGAGCGTGTGGTGGGCTCCCCCCCTGCCCAGGGTGGCTGCGTGTCTGTGGTATGTGGGTGATACTTGCATGGGTGCTTCCAGTGATCGTGGGGACCTGCTGAAAAGTATCCTGCAGCATCCATTGTCCAATGTCTGTAGCTGGTGAAGTCAGTCCAGAGCTGGGAAAGCGTGGAAGAAGGGGCAGCTTTCCTTCCTTGGCCAGGCACTAATTCCTTTTAGCTGGGCTTTCTCTGCAGAGCAGTGCTCGTAGAATCATTTTGGTTGGAAGAGACCCTCAGGATCATCAAGTCCAACCATAACCCAACTCCAGCACTAAACCATGTCCCTAAACCTCGTCTAAATGCCTTTTAAACCCCTCCAGGGATGGCGACTCCACTGCTGCCCTGGGCAGCCTGTTCCAATGCCTGACAACCCTTACTGGGATTAAGTTTTTCCCAGTATCTGATATGAGCCTTCCCTGGCACAACTTGAGGCCATCTCCTCTCATCCTGCCACTTGTTCCTTGGGAGCCAGGACCAAAGCGTGGCTTTGGTGACACTTGGATTTACCTGGTCCTGTGTGTGCTCAAAGCTGGTTCCTGGTTCTCAGCCATCCATGAGCAAAGTGAAAAACTCATCTCCCAGGTGTAAAAGGTTTTGTGGTAAAAACAGATGGAGATGTAGGAGATGAGAGATACCAGGCTGGAAGTCGGGACAATGGTCAGATGCACCAGGGAGGGGAGCGCATGGCCCAGGAAGGGGAGTAGCTGCAGCGGAGCACGGAAACATCCACGAGAGCTGGAGAAGATGGTGGGAAAGTCAGGGAAGCACTTCAGTGTGGCAGAACGATGCACAGCTCACGGAGGGGACTACTGGAGCACCCCAGGCATGTTTGTGGGTTGCATCAGCATGGACAGGGGATGACACACAGCAGCTGGGAGCTGAGGAAAAAATCCAGCGTGGTATGGAGGGCTGCACCCTGTCCTGGCATCATCTCCATCATCTTCCTCAGTGAGGGGGCACAGCGGTGTGGGCAGCCCCCAAATGCCACAGTGGCACAAGTGGTGAAGCTGTGATGGTGGGGGAGAAGCCACGGTCGCCGTGATCTGTGTGTGCAGAGCGAGGCCACCGCCGCTGCACCCAGACAAGGTTTGCCGGTCGCCGCTGCGGGGCTCGGTGCCGCTCCCCTGCCCGGGGCCACCAGCGCTGTGTGGAGCAGACCCCGGTGAGACACGAGGCTTTTGTCGTGCAGCGAAGCAGTGAGCCCCAGCGCTCCCGTCCAGCGCTGCCTCCTTCACAGCTCGAGCAGCATTTCACATCCTCCCCTTTGCGCTGCCAGCCATACCGTCTCTCCGCTCTCCGTGTGCCCGAGCACCCACCCGTTCCCGCTGGAGACCTGAAGGCGCTGCTGAAGTTTTATCCGTCGGGTGAAGCGCATCCTTCCACGTTAAAACTCTGCTGCTTTCTGATCTCCAGCATGCTGCACTGCGGGGTCCTCCCCTGGCTCCTGCTGCTGAAGATGCACCGAGTGCTCCCTCCGCAACAGCCACAGACCCTGCCCGGCGCCCCGGCTGCTCCGCTCGCGGATCAGGATGAAATACCCTCGTTACCGGCAGCTTTTCGGTACAGCGGTGCTGCCCGGCACTGAACGCTCCTGGGGCGCCTGCTGGGTTGGACTCGGCAGGGGTGGGTGGGGAGATTTCGCCAGTGGGCAGCAGCACCAGCATTTTGTGTCTTACACAGAGTAAAATTTATCCTTTCTCATTTTTGGGATGGCTCATCAGTGCGGCCAAGCAGCGCTTGTTCTGGGACCCTGGGAACTGGCCTGAATGAAACATTGAAAGGGCGCAGGCCGAGGAGCGAGGGGAAGGGAGCCGGGCATCGTTTCCTTCCCCTAAGCTCTTTATTCTGGCTTTTAATTTGATTTTGTAGCTCTCACCAGAGGGTTTTGCGGAGGAGGTGGGTGAGCGTGTTCTCCATGTGGGGTGACCCCTGGCGTGTCCCCTCTGGGCCTCCTGAGGTGCCCTGGGGCCCAGCGCCTGAGTGTCCTCCTGGGCCTGAGCGGTGGTGTCCCCAAGGCGGGCGCTCGAGCGCCCGTCGGGGTGTCGGAACTTCCGTTATCCCTGTTATTTTGTACGTACTAGAGAAGAAGTGTGAGGATGGCCATCGGTTTTTCTTTTCTAAAAGCGGAAACAAAATCCACTTCAGCATCTACCTGACTGAACAAAAGACGGCGAGAAAAGGGGAAATGACCAAGTCTGTTTAAGAAAAAAATAAAATGAAATAAAAATTTAATATTTCAAGAAAGCTCTGTTAGTGACCGAAGGTTGAAAACTGGCTTTGATGATATCTGTGGGGCCGTTCATGGCTGGAGATACAAGGTAGATGTTTTTCAAAGTTGTTGCTGCTTGAAACTCTCAGTAATTGCAAACTATCAAGGAAGCTTTTAACGATTAATTCATATCAGTAAAAAATATAAGCTAAATCAGGTTGCCAGGACAACTTTACCTTTCTGCAACTTTTTTTTCTTTTTTTTTGCTGTAGCATGCTTGATCTTGATGTGGTGACGGTAGTATTGGGTCGATCCTATTTTTATTTATTTATTGTATTGAATTGATTTTATTCTGTTTCAAGTAAATGTTTAAAGCTCTGCAGGCACATGTTCTTTATGATCTTATCACCCCTGCGGCTCTGACGGGGCCTGGCTGCTGCCTTTGAAATAACACGGTTCAGCGCGCGCAGCTGTTTGCAGCTCAGAATTAGTGGTGGCAGAAAGCGCTCGCTGTTCTCCTACTTTATTAACGCGTGTGTGGTTCCTGGACCTCACCGTATGCTTATTAGTGGGAAATTTTAAAAAGTGAAGACAATTATTAGGAGCATAGAAAAAAACTCCTTCGTTTAAGGGAGCTGGAAGAGGGATGGCTGTTTGCCTTGGAGAAGGTGACAACGTGACAAAGCTGCGTGTGTTTTTGAACACGCCAGAAAAGGTAGATCAGAGACTTCTCTCTTCCTTTTGCGAGACAACAAGAGGCAGTCAAGAAAATTAAAAGGCAGCGAATTAAAAGCCGATAAAAGGCAGGGCGTTTTCCTGCGTGACGGGCAGTCAGCTGTTGGCGCATCGCCCTGAGTCGGGCGCTCGAGGCGGCTCAGAGGGGGCACAACTGGAAGGTGACATCAGAAGGTGACATCAGGAGGTGACACGGGCACTTGTGGCTGAGGGACGTTGTCTGGGGACCCTCACGCTGCTGCTGTCTGCTGGGAAGTTTCTTGAAGCTTCTTCTGAAGGCCCTTCTGCACGAGGTGGAGCAGATCGGATGCGAGGCGCTGGTGTGAGTGTGTGTGACAGTCCGGGAGGGACGCGGGGGACAGCGCTGGGAGCTGCAGACCCCGGGGTGATCGTTGGGAGTCTCCGTAACGCTGTCGTAAAACTAACTACTTACCAGTAATTAATGTCAGCATTCAGATGGTGGGCTCTGGAACTTGACAAGAAATAATTGAAAAACCAAATGTGCAATTATGTCTGACAAGCAGCGTGTGCTTTTCTTGGTCACCAGAGCCTTGTGTAGTCATGTGTTAGACACGGTTTTATATAATTATTATTGTTTATACGGTGGGTGTCAGAGGAAGGAAGAATTTTAGCTTCAAGTCCTCCGTTGGCTATTTATTTTAAAGTCATTAGATTTGTTTTCAGACTTAACTGCGCTTAATGTGCGAGACTCCTGCTGAATAAATCAGACCCTGATATAGGAGCTGCATCTGTTTGCGGAGGGAACGGCGCCAGCTGGAAGCTCAGGCCCCGTCTGCAGCCGGGCTGTCACCAGCCGGGAACCCGCTCGCAGCACAGATGTAGCTGAGCAGAAAAAGCACGTTCTGGTCCCGAAACGGAGGGAAAATCCCAGACTTTCGGGGTTTGTGAGCTGGCTGTGAGGACACGGGTGGGTTGCATCTTTATTGCAGTGGCTAAGAGCACTGTGGTAGAGGTCGTGGAAGGTGTGGGAGGTCTCTGGAGGTGGAGGTCCAGCAGAGTAGAATCATAGAATCATTTTGGTTGGAAGAGACCCTCAAGATCACGGAATCCCAGAATGTCAGGGGTTGGAAGGGACCTCAAAAGCTCATCCAGTCCAATCCCCCCGCCGGAGCAGGAACACCCAGATGAGGTTACACAGAAGGTGTCCAGGCGGGTTGGAATGTCTGCAGAGAAGGAGACTCCACAACCTCCCTGGGCAGCCTGGGCCAGGCTCTGGCACCCTCACCATGAAGAAGTTTCTTCTCATATTCAAGTGGAACCTCCTGTGTTCCAGTTTGCACCCATTGCCCCTTGTCCTATCACTGATTGTCATCGAGTCCAACCATAACCGAAATCCTAGCACTAACTCATGTCCCTGAGAACCTCATGTCTGTCTGTCCAACCCCTCCAGGGATGGTGACTCCACCACTGCCCTGGGCAGCCTGTTCCAATGCCCCACAGCCCTTTGGGGAAGAAATTGTTCCCCAGATCCAACCTCAACCTCCCCTGGTGCAACTTGAGGCCGTTTCCTCTGGTCCTGGCGCTTGTTCCTGGGGAGCAGAGCCCGACCCCCCCTGGCTCCAAGCTCCTTTCAGGCAGGTCAGAGATCAGAAGGTCTCCCCTCAGCTCCTGTTCTCAGCTGAACCCCCAGCTCCCTCAGCCGCTCCCATCACACTTGTGCTCCAGCCCCTCAGCAGCTCCGTTCCCCTCTCTGAACTCGGTCCAGCACCTCAAGGCCTTTCTTGTGGTGTCTTTCTTGTCTAAGGGCTCTGCGGTGCTGGCCTGGAGGGAGGCAGAGCCCTGTACAGCTGTCCAGCGGGTGCTTCAGGCTGGGACATCGAGGTGTCAACATGCCAGACCAAGCCATGGTGCTTAGGTAGTCTGGTCATTTCAACCTCTGCCTTCAAAGGTGGGATTTTCCAGCTGGAGGAGAAGGTACAGAGAAGTGGTTGCACTTACCTCCTTCTCAGTTCACCCTTCTCCAGCCTCACTGGTGGCGTCTTTCCCTTTCCTCTGCATGGTTCTTGCTCTGTCCTTTGTGGACATGTCCTCCCGAGCAGCTCCTGTAACCCAAGGGCTGCTCTGCCTTGGGATGGCCCCAGCTCTTCTGCAGGCTCGTCTCCCAGCTGGCCAGTCCTCACCAGCTCCCCAGCATTCGAGGAGGACAACATCTGTGCGTGCCCAAGCTGGACATTGAGATCCTCCTAACCTTGGGAGAGGGCTCCACACCCCATGGTGGGACACGCCAAGGGCTGAGTGTTTCCCAGAAGCAAAACCATTTAAATTGTTTCCCCCTTCTTTAAAAGGCCACCTGTGGGATTTTCATTCCCAGAACTTGAAGAGCTTCAGACTCATCCTGTGTCAGAAGCAGAGAAAACTATTAATTATGAGGCGAGGTATTTAATAAGCCATGGTGCTCTCAGAAGGACTCTCACCAGCCATCTTCAGAAACAAACAAACCAACCAACCAAAACCCCTGCAAAAAGTCCCCACTGGCCAATTTAACAAAGCAGATAGTTCAGTTCTGTACTGCAGCCAGCACAGAAGACGTGGGAAACCCAGGCAGGTTTTCTTGAAACCCAAAAAAAGGTCAAATGTACAGGTATGAAGAGACGACGGCGCCCAGATACATCCTGGCTCCCATGGGACCGGTGTGTTTTCCGTGTAATCCACGCAAATTTGCCAAACGCCAGAGCCTTGGAGGCCTTTGATGGTGTGAGGTGGAGAAACGTCCCTTTCTGGAGCCCTAAAGTACCAAGATGCGGTAGCTGTAATGTCTTCAGCAAAGCCGAGTTGCCAGGAAATAATTTTCTTTGTGTCAGGTCCTCTCCTGGCCAGCTTGGGGTTGTTCTGGTGACGCTGCAGAGCCTCATAGCTCATGTATCTCCAGCAGCAGGACGTTGTCCACCTCATTTGTATCACGCCCCAGCCGGGGGGGTTTCCCAGTCCCGAGGTCCCGTCTCCTCCTCCGTCCATCTTTTCCCATTGCTCGTTTTATATCCTTCATCTTGTGCCAGGCCCTGGTTCTGCTGGCAGGTCAGTGACCGTCTTGGGGGACCTGTGGACATTTGCAGACAGTTGTCACCCCCTCAGTCATTTCTTAATCAAGCAACATAAAGTTCTTTCACCAATATAAATAAACACTTAATCTATTCTCTTTGGTTTTCTCTGAATTTCTCTCTCTCTGTTGACATTTCCACGCTTGAAAATTTAAAGACGCTAGCAGCTATTCTATTATCATCGTAAATTTAGTTTTTAACCTGCATCATTTATATGTCGCATTTTTTATCTGACTGAATTCTTTTGCTTTTGGCAAACAGCGCGCATTTGTTTTTTTGTTGGATAAGCCAATTTTTTTTTTTTATATTTGGTTAGACTTTCCTCTTCAAACCATCCTCAAGATATTCCTAATAAGGACTGAAGGGAATTTGTTTTGCTAATACCTTAGGAATTCTTTGCAGCTCTTGACTATTGTTCTGGTTTGTATTTTAATGTTTAATTTCTAGAGAAGAGGCAGCCTGATTTGGTCCTGTAGCTTGCCTTTTTTGAAGGATTTGGAGCTGCCGAGCATCCCTTGAGTAACGCACGCACGATTAAATTCCTCTTACACTTACTGAAGCGGTGTTTGTTGTCAGGAAAGGTTGTGGGTTTTAGTAGACCAAGATAACTGGAAAAATTATGCTGCATTGTTTGTTTGTTTTCCCCAGATTTTAGCACTGACACCGCACCATACAAGCAAGTATTGCATTAGTTATTTGGGGCTTTTTTAAAAGCTGTTGGTTTTGGGTTTAAGACCTGGCTGCCCTTAAAGGCAGGTACTGATCCGACTTGAGGCACGTCTCTTCTAAAAAGCCTTCAAGTCCTTCTGAATTGATGAACTCCGTAACAATATTGGTATTTATTGAGGAAATTTCTTCCAGGAAGACCTATATGGCAGTTATTGTTATATTTGTGTCTGCAGAAGGTTGTGTCCTGATACTCTGATTTAAATTTGTTTTAGGAGGAGAAAGCAGAAAACTTAAACATGACTCAGACAATGGCAGAGTTTTGAGCTGCTTTTCTTGCCTCAGATGTTTTCTTTGCCTGCCTAATTAGTATGATGTCCCCAAATTTAATCACTTGATTTGGAGCATGGGCCTCACAGCCTTCGAGAGTCGCACGTTTGTCCTGCTTAGCTTCAGCTTATTTTGGTCGGTTTATGAGTGATCAGTGCGTTCAAGAAGGTCTTGTATGGATCCACCAGCCTTATGAAGAAAAACAACCAGTCAACCAAGGATCCAGCCTGTGGACCATGGACAAAACAAGATTTGAAGTAACACTCGAACGTAGGAGTGACCTGGATGTCCTTGAAGCATGAGGTTCACATCAGCACATTTCATGTGGAAGATGCTCTGAAGCTCTGATCAGCTTTTCCTTTTCTTCTGTTCAATCAAGTCTTCACTCCCCTACTTGCTGATGGAGGAAGGAGTTCCCGTTCCTTAAAATAACTTCAGAGTGTGAGTGAACAGGTTTTTCCTATAACGTTTGCTTTCAGAGGTTAAACCCATGCTTGGAGAACATGCAACGGCATCTTGGAAAACGATAATTGTGAAGAGAACGGAAATCTCCTGGTGGAACATGAGTGACCATGAACTCCCTGTACAACCCTGTGAGCAAGAGAAAATTGGAATTTTAGATGCATGCACCAGCACGTGCTGCCACCATGTGTGTCATTAAGAGTGCTGGGGGCATATTTGTCCTGCCCAGGTGTCCATGCTTTGAAATGTGGACAGGTTCCCAAATGCTCATAGAAAGAGTCAAGAATTAGAAGGCACATTTTAGCCTGTATGCAGTAGACATTAGGACAATGCGTTCGCTTTGCTTCGTTAAAGAGACGGCAGAAGAGGTTGTTCCCTGCTATGGAGAGTGATTCCTGGTGGCAGAATCTCTTTTCCAGCAAAGCAAGTGCATTGTGGCTCAATGGCTGGAGGCAGCAATCCACGTGGCAAGTGTGGTGCCTCTTTGGGAAAATAATGATTTAGAGGAGGAATCTTGAAATGTGATAATTACTCCAGCTCTTCACACATCAAAATCAAGACAGCCTCTCAAAAAAAGGCACTGGCTGAAGCTGCAGGTGTAGTTTTGAGAAGGAACAGCTCTGCGCTGTGACCTGGAGGTTGGGGGGGATGAGCTGGTTGGTCTCTTTGGCTTTCAGGTCTGCAAGGGGACATCTGAAAGCTGAAGCAGGAGGCACGGAGACTAGGAGTGCTCAGCTGTAACGCTGGAAAAAGTAGCTCCTGTCTTTTCTGTCTTTTAGCCCTGAATTTCAAAATCTTTTGGCTGAGTAAGGTCTGCAAAGGAGATGTCCCTGATGAAGGACACCAGGCTGCTCCTCTGCTTGCTGACCTGCTCCTCTGGGGAAGGGGGAGGAAGGCCACCACAAATAATTTATCGGACAAGCAGATTTGAAATTTACATCTCTCTTCTTCTGCTTGCATCATCTCTGTGTAAAACACGAGTTCATTTACATCTGTTCTGCCCATCCCACTTCCCTTGGCTCCCATCATGGCAGGAACCTTCTGGTTCTTTTGAAACCCTGGCAGACATCTGTAAATTGAGCCCAGTTTCAGCCTCCCCAATCATTTGTTTCCTTTTCTTCTTGACAACCGATGCCTTTTGATTTGGCCTGGAGGGAGCCAACTGCGCATCGGTTTCAAGAAGATGAGTCGTAACATCATATTGATGATATTGTCCTGGTGGGCTCTGCAAAGCGTGTTCCACCAGGTGCCCGCTGCACGGTCCTCATCACTGTGCTCTTCTGAACCTCTTTGGTCCTGCAGACCAGGAGAGCGCCCCAAGGGCTGAACCAGAATGTGTTTCAGGAGTGTAAATGGGCACAGAGCATGTGAATTTGGGTATCACCATCATTGATATCGTCGAGGCATTAGTGACGTGTCTCTGGTTCCTCCAGCTCGAGTGGTGTCCAGGAAAAATCTGAAGATGCTTTGCATTTGCTGGTGGGGCAGAAGAGCTTCGTTTGTAGGTGTTCATTCAGAGCGGTGTGTCCTCTGCCACATTTGTTTCCTTTTCCTCTCCTTTTGAGGAGAAAATACACAGGAGCCGACGTCGAAGACTGATTCTCCACTGATCTCACTTTGCCCCTCCCCAGAAGCTCAGCAGGATGTGTGCTATAAAAATAGCCTCATTAGAAGCCATCTGAGTACATATGCAATCACAGATCACTCAAAAGGGAGCACAGAGCATGCATGTTTCTGTTGCTGTCTTCAGAGAATTACATGACAAATTATTCCTAGCTGGAAGAAATGTCCTTTTATAATTGGGTTTTTTTCTCATTCTTTCATAAGGGAGGAGTGTGTGTTTTTTAAGTAGCTTTTAGTCACTTTCATTATTTATGAGAATGCTACTCCAGATCAGAAAAAGCAAACTGCAAACGCGAGTTTCTTCTGGCTGCAGCAGCTGACGGGCCCCGTTTGCTTTCAGTCATCGCCGGTTCCGCTTATCACAGCCAGAAAGAAACTCTCGCCAAAGAGGAAAACGGCACCAGATTGCAGCTCCTTGGTTTGCACCCCCTTCCCCTCCTTTCCTTCTTCCACAGGAGAGCGGCGGGAAGGGGGAGCCGTGAGCTCCGTGGGTCAAATGTTACCGTGCAGAGAAGATCGGTGTGAACAGTCAGTTGTCTCCTTTCTGTCCTTCCATCTGGAGGAGCAACTTGCATTGCCCTTGTGTTGCTCCTCGCAGTGGTGCTGGTGAGCTGTCATCAGTCTGTTGAGCTTTAAAGCCAAAATTGTACTTCTGGTGTAGTCGTTTGTCCACATTGTGCTGCATCATCTGTCCGTGCTAAAGCCTTGAGCCTTTGAATCATACCCTTGAGCCTTGGGTCCTAGAATCACAGAACAGTTTGGTTGAAGGGCCCTCCCCAGCTCCCCCAGTGCCCCCCTGCCACGAGCAGGGACATCTGCACCAGCTCAGGTTGCTCAGAGCCCCGTCCAGCCTGGCCTGGGATGTCTCCAGGGATGGTTCAGCCACCACCTCTCTGGCCAACCTGGGCCAGGCTCTCACCACCCTCAGGGGCAACGATTTCTTCCTCATGTCCAGCCTGAATCTCCCTCCTTTAGTTTAAAACCATCGCCCCTTGTCCTGTCACAACAGGCCCTGCTCAGAAGTCTGTCTCCATCTTTCTTATGGGCCCCTTTTAAGTCCGGAAGGGCTGCACTAATGTGTCCCCGGAGCTTCTGTTCTCCAGCTGAACCCCCCAGCTCTCTCAGCCTGTCCTCCCAGCAGAGCTGTTCCAGCCTCGGGTCATTCCCGGGGCTCCTCTGGCCCCTCTCCAGCAGGTCCATGTGTGTCCTGTACTGTCCTGAGCTGTCATGGCTGTAGGACCAAGGGAAGCTGTATCTAAGTGGGTCCAGGAACCCATTTTTACCACTACCTTTCCAGTTCCCCACAATGAGTCTTCATCAAGGCCTCCTTAAATCTCTTCTGCCTTCACATGCTTGTATTTGACATGAAAGTGGCCGTAACATCATCGGAAGATGAAAGTCTGATGATCAAAGCCGGCAGCAACGTTGAAATGAGCATTGTGAGATGGCAGAGCTGGTAATACAGTAATTGGCTACGTGGCCTACTTAGTCACAGGAGTGATACATGCAAGTGCGATATTTGTTTGCCTCTTTAATGTTCAAAATCTGTAGAGTCTGTTCTGGAAAGTGAAACAGAACCTCACCTGTAGGAGCAACCACGGATGCCGTTGAGCGATGGTGTGAGCTGTGTGTGATCCCAAGGCTTCTGTCTCCTCAGCAAGGACTCCACAACTCAATAAAGACAAGACATTAAACAGTGCAGGAGTTTGATATTCCCCAGGAAAGCTCGAAGACATGGAGGAGTTTGATGCACCCTGGGAAGGCGGTCAGGTTTAAGCCAGATGTGCCTGTGCACTCTGCTGATCTCTGGTCTGATTTCTCTGAGAAGTTTTTGTCCTGTACAAACAATGCTTTGTTTGAAGAATGTCCTCTTCCCAGGAAGCGTCACGCCGTGGATGTTAAATGCAGGTTGGACCTGCAGAGGAAACTGCAGTTGATCCCTGGAAGGTCACACTTGAACACCCTAAAATTGCATCTTTTCACCCAGAAGAGTGACGGCATGAGGCTGGGCACTGCGTTCAGAGCCACCACGAGAGGGATGGCCGCAGGTACCCAGGAGTGGGGTCTGACCCGTGGTAGGTTCTCCCTTGTGCGCTGCTGCCTCCACCCAGCGGAGGCTCTGCCCTCGTCACTGGTACCAGTGCGTCACCCAGCCCTGCCCCGCAGGAGTCAGAGGATGGGGCTGGTCTCTGTGTTAGCGCAGTGGGAGCTCTGTGCCTCGTGGCCACCTCATGGTTCGTGCTGGGGAGTGCTTCTGCTTCCAGGACCAAGTACCGAGATTTGGCTTAGCTGATGACCCAGAAGCTGCTTAATCCTCTTCTCTCTGCGTGTCCCCACCCAAAACCAGTAAGACTTGCTTCCAGCCTTGGGATCTGCAGAACTGAAGATTCACTCTTGTTTGTACTCATCCTGGTTTTGACACTTTCTGGCAGTCGCACATCAGCTCTGGTGGTGCTGCAGGCAGGGGAGAAACAGCAGAACCAGGTCTGGACACGGGGCCAAATTTCTTCCCTGCACCAGGCAGTGTGTTCTCTGCCACCGTGGCTCTCAAGGGGAATTTCTAGACAAATATGTTCTGGATCTGCTACTGCTTTATCCTCATCTCTAACTGGAAGCTCTTTGTGCTGCTCAGAAGCTGGGGAGGCAATATCCAGCATGGCACCAGGCAAGTGTGGTGTTCTGGGCTTGCAAGGGATGCAGCATCTGAGGACCAAAGGGGTGGTAAAGAAATGATGCTTCATTGGGTCAGATCTTTTGGGTCAGCATGCATGTTCCCTCCTGGCTTGCTGGAGTCTCTGGTGAATGCTGTCTTCTGAGTGAAACCCGGTTCTGCTGCAGCTGTGCACGTACTGCTCTGCGTCCCATCTGGAGTTTTCCAGGGTTGGGAATTTCCTTTTCTTTCCTGTTTTGAATTGTGGTGTTGGTCCTGTTCCCATTGTCAGACCAGGAGGCTTCAAACTCTGCTGTCCCATGAGGTTTGTTCCTTCAGCCCAGCTCCCTCCTGCACCCTGGGAACAATTATACCCAGGTCGGCACAGCGTCACCTCAGCAAATTGGGTAAATGAGCTTCAGATCCAAGACGCCTGGACTGATCCTAGTTTTGCTCTAGTCACCGGAGCACTAACTGGATTTCCTGAAGAAAGCGGCCTCCATGGATTATGCTCTTGCCAGGAGAGCTGTCTCTCCCACCACTGCTGCCGCCTCCTCCCTCCAAAGCTGTGTATCCTTCAGCGGAGCCACCAAGTGAATTGTCCAGGAACTGTCACTGGGCAGTGATGCTCACTGCTACACCGTGCCATTGGGGACCATTTTCTCTGTCACTGCTGGCAAGAGGCTGGTAAGAGTCAGTCCCATCACCTGCCAGGATCTTATTGTGTGGTCTTCAGACACGTTCTCCTGTGTAGTCTGTCCATCAGTCCTTTGGAGGCTGTAAAGACAGAGACAAAGAAGATACTCTCCAGATGCATGGAAGGTAGGAGAGGTCCATCACCTTCACCTGCTGTTTTCAGCAGCTGGTCATGCTCCTCTCCTGCATCATATGCGCTAATCCTGGCTCCTCTATCCCCTGTGTAGCACATCCGAGGTGAGGAAAGCAGGGCTGGGGCTGTGTTGCTGTTTGATTCCGCTTATTTTAAGGTATTTTGCGAAGCCATAATGTTCCCCTGGACACAGAGCTGGAGAGATTCAGCAGTTGAAGTTGGGCTGAAGCCTGACATCTGCAAGATATGAAATAATACGAGTGACATGAGAAACACAGCTTTTCCTTCTTAAGCAAAACAGAAGAAGGTAGCTAAGACTAAGCTGTGAAGAAGGTCACTAAAACTGCTCTCAGGAGGTGTGGGACCAGTTTCAGCCCGGTGCAGGTCAGCAGCAAAGCCTGCGTTCAGGGATGGTGGTTCCCACATTTTGGCTCATATAATCCTGACACTGGGGCCCCTGGTCCTGGGAAATAGGATCTGGCTTGTGCAATAAAACGCCGACACCTCAGGGTGTCAGCAGAGAATGTGTGTCCTGGGGCTGCGGTGGCAGAAGGGGGTCGGAGCGGGGCGCAACAAGGGGATGCTGCCGAGATGCGAGCGTCAGTCCTTCTTATTGGTATACATGCATATATGTGTGTGTGTGCATATACAGAAACACATCTACATATATATATATATTCTTAGAAATATATATGGTCTGAAAAGTATCTTAATGCTTATAATTTATTTCCTTTTCCCCACCCTGAGCTCCGTTCGCCGGGGTCTGCGCGGTACGTGGGTCTGCACAGGGCTCTGTGCTGGGGCACTGGGGTGCTGTGGGTTCACCTCCCCAACACACACACATCTGTATCCATTCTGTAACCTGGGAACATCTGGCTGCTGCCTTCATCTCTCTTAGAAAGTGTCCGAAGACAGAGAAGGTCTCTCTTGTAAAATTGTTGGAAGATTGTTGTAAAAATCCAGCAGTGCTATGTTTTTTATGGTTTTGCTTATTCTGTCTTCAGGAGGATCAGCAGGCTCCTGTCAGGGCTTCTGTGCACTGAGTATCTGCTCAGGCTTAGAACATATGGGGCAATATCAAAGGAACAGTATTGCTTTCAGTTAGTAACTGCAGGTTTAGGTCCAACCTAAGAGCAGACAGCCCAGCCGGGAAGTTACTTTCTTGGCAGACATGGGTCCAGAAAGTCAGTGTGCATGAAAAGCAAAGGTTTTGAGAGTCCATTGGTCTGGTCTATTATAGTAATTTATATATTCCTAAAGCTTCAGGACAGCAGGTCTGGCCAGTGCACATGTGTACTGAGCCCAGGAACGCGGGGCCAGCCAGATACGGATGCTCTAGGTCTGAAGACTTGGAGAGGTTTGTTCTCCCTGAGCGCATCCTTTGGAGATGGCTGTTCCAGTGGACCACCATCTGTGCTCATATTTTCTGCCTCATTTCAGCTGGTTCCAGCTTCCAGCAATGAGCTCGTACTCTACTCCTCTCTGCGAAATTAAGGCCAGACAGTATTTCCTCTCCATGAAGATGATAATATGCTGCAATCAAATCATCTCTCAGTCTTCCTTTTGGCATGAGAAACAGATTGAAGTTATTTGGTCTCGTAAAGTCATAAAGTATCTTTTCCCAGTCTCGAACCATTTCAGTGCCTCTTTTTTGAACTTTCTCCAGCTTTTCTAATCACCTTTGAAAAACGAGGGTGCCCGGTCTGTCTGCAGCACACCGGGACTGGTGTGCTTCACTACAGCTTCGTACGGGGAGAAAATGACCTGCTTGTTCCATCTCAGGCACGCGTATCTGAAAATTGCGTTAGTCCTTGAGGGCAGCGCGTGGGTGTCAGGGTGCTGTTTGTGGGTGCACCCACGTTCCTGGACGTGTCTGACTTTGCTGTGGCTGCTCAGCTCGGGCACAAGTGGCTCATGGTGTGATGGATCCATTGGTGCTGGTGGCCCTTTCAAAGGCCATTGCTCTCCAGCCCTCCGTGGTTTACCTGGAATTTTTAGCAACACTGATTCTAAATTTAATTCCAGAGCATTAAAAGAATCTGTCCCACAGCAACCATTCCAGGAGCCCTGTGGAAATCCCAGACTCCCAGCCCGGTTGGGTTGCAGAGACCTCTGTAGATCCCCCAGCCCAGCCCCTGCTCACGCAGGGTCACAGAGCAGATCACACAGGTCGGTCCAGGCGGGTTTGAATGTCTCAGAGCAGGAGACTCCACAGCCGCTCTGGGCAGCCTGGTCCAGGCTCTGGCACCTCCCAGCAAAGAAGTTTCTCCTCATGTTCAGATGGACCCTCCTGTGTTTCAGTCTGTGCCCGTTGCCCCTCACCCTGTTGTTGGGCACCACTGAACAGGGTCTGGTCCATCCTCTGACACCCACCCTGGAGATATTGATCACATTGATCAGATCCCTCCCAGCTTCTCTTCTCCAGCTGAACAGCCCCAGCTCTCTCAGTGTCTCCTCATCAGAAAGATGCTCCAGACCCCTCAGCATCTTTGTGTCCCTCCTCTGGACTCTCTCCAGTAATTCCTTGTCCTTCTTCAACTGGGGAGCCCAGAACTGGACACAGAACTGCAGATGGGGCCTCACCAGGGCAGAGCAGAGGGGGAGGATGAACCTCCCTCAACCTGCTGCTCACACTCTTCCTCACGCGCCCCAGGTACCGTTGGCCTCTTCCCTCTCTCAGGAGCAGTGCCCATTGAGGGCAGCGTTTTTTGCAGCGCATCGCCCGTTGCTCGCTTCATGCCCCGTACTGCTGATTTGTTTTATATCCGAATGTGACATGATGCAAAGCCGGGTGCCATCAGAAGGTCTCTTGTATTCTTACCCCATTTATAATCTCCTCAGAAAGCTGTATCTTTAGCCTCAGCGCTAGTTGTATTAGCTTTTAATTCCACATCACTTGGCTCCTGCATTGATTTTCATGTTGTTTCGTCCAGGATTGGCAAGTACAGGTTGCTGTAGTATCTGTAGCTGAGGCATTTTGCCTTCGTTTGAGGTGCAAAGCTGACTTTCCCTGACTGCTTTCACCTTTCTGCCCACCAGTGGGAATCACGCCGCATTGATTTTGATCTTCCTCCACTGTCCTCGCTGAAGGAGGGATGTTTTTTCCCTCCACCCCATGGCTTTTGCTGCTTCTTTCCGTGTTTTGCATTTCGCACCTTCTCGATTCGATTGATTTGCAGTTAATCCCACCCTTTTCTGATTGCTGAATGTTTTGTGGTTTTGCTCGTGGCTGCCGCCTCTCCCTTGGCCCAGTGCGGGTGCTCAGCCGCCGGCTGAGATTGATGGACTTCTGGCCATCCAATAATATTACCATACAGACCGCCCAGCTTTCAACCACATTTTTCTCTGTCTTAATTCATCTTTCTCATTTGTAAAAGCCCTGTATGATTTTGGGAGCACATGGAGAGTACGTGTGAGGAGGATGAGAATGAGTAGGGAGGCAGGTCAAGGCTAATTCTCTCTGTTTAGGCGCTGTTAATTACACGTTTAATTCCATAATGAGAATGAAGGCATGAATAATATCTGACGATATGATGTGACTGACCCATTTGGAAACAGCAACTCCATGTCTGAGGAGGAGGTTGTGCAGTAGTTGTTGCAGAAGATCGTTCCCCTCGTTCATCTGCTCCTCTCGTCTCCATCACCCGGGATCTTTCTGGGCACTTTCTCCTGCGGTTGCAGCATTTTGATTTGTCTGTCGGCTCCGTAACCAGCGTCAGAAACCATTGCAAGTGTTAGTTTTCTAACACTTAATTCATACTCGCTCTTTCTATGATGTTCCAACCAATGAGATTTCATTCTCTTTTGCTATTGCGTGGTCTAATAACTCTCAACCGTGGTTTCAGCCCTTTTTGCAATTAGTTTTGTCTATTTATTCTGCTTAAAATGTTTTCAAGCACCTTTGGCTGTTTGCAGTGTTTACATGTCTCTAAATATGTCACAGTCTGTAAAGTCTCTGTTTCTAGGTAATCTAAGCTATTGTTATATATTTAGTTCTGATTTCTGCGCAGACTGAACGAGCGATTATTTTATCTCTGCTTTGCATGTTGGAATTTATTAGCAACCAGTCTTAAAAACAGGGAGCTCACAATGAGTCGGTGGGATGGTGCATTTGGAAAAGGAGCCACACTGACTTATTGCCTGGTCCTTATCTGTCGCGCTCAAAACCCATCTTCCTTGTGCCACTATTGCACTTGTTGATGCTGTTCTGCAGCTTTGGGGTGTCCCGTTTCCTTCCTTTCCTTAAGGGATTTTGAATATTGATTTATGAGATTCTTTTCTCCCATGAATTTCTAGCTTTCTCTTTCCAAGATGAGACAGATACTATTTCCTTCATCTGTTTCTAAATACACTGGACCCCTCCTTTCTTCTCTCTGCCTTTCCTCATCCATTATGTTTTCTCTGTTGTCTTTGATAATTGTATCTGTCCGTAACATAATAGTCTCCCTACATATCATTATGAACGCATGGAGAAGTGCACAGGGGTGGAGATAACTCCAGATTTGAAATGTCAGGAGCATATGGTTTTTCCTCTGCATGTATGGACTAGTCTTGACTTAATATTTGATGTCAGGACTGCTGGAATTGTGGTGAAATTCTGTGCTGTTGCTGAGGGGTTCGCTCAGTTTATGACTGCTGCTATTGTTTGTGGTGATTAAAGTTATTTTCAGTACCAGCAAATGGCTTTATTACTTTTTTTCTGGTTAAATTTTAATTACCATATATGACAGACACACATACCTACCCATACTTGTTTTAAATAAACTGCATTAAACCAAAGTACCTTTAATTACGTACTAGTGATGAAAAAACACTTGGCAATGAGAATTCATGTTTTCTTCTCTTTTCCCCCCATTCAGGGAGTGTTTGAAGAGGAGCCCACGGAGCCCGAAAGCAGAGGGCTCCGATTCGGCGACATCTCAGTCCTCACCCAGTGAAGAGGCTGGAATGATGACTGAGGTGAAGGTGAAAACAGAGGTACCAGATGACTACATCGAAGAGGTGATCTGGCAGGATGACACCAAAGATTCCAAGAAGAACATAAAAGATGGGCCAGGAGATGTTCCCGCGGAGATCTGTGTGGTCATAGGTGGGGTCCGCAACCAGCAGACGCTCGGTAAGCTGAGGGGTCACGCACCCATCAGTGGGTTCCCTGATCCGTGGTGTTGGGGACAGGAATGAAGCTCTGGAGAGCAGTTCCTGGAAGCTCTGTCAGAGGGACCAGAGCCAACGTGTGCATCAATCTTATGCGTATAATGATAATTTATGCTGATCAATATCTCCAGGGTGGGTGTCAGAGGACGGACCAGACTCTGTTCAGTGGTGCCCAATGCCAGGGTGAGGGGCAACGGGCACAGACTGAAACACAGGAGGGTCCATCTGAACAGGAGGAGAAACTTCTTTGCTGGGAGGTGCCAGAGCCTGGACCAGGCTGCCCAGAGCGGCTGTGGAATCTCCTTCTCTGGAGACATTCAAACCCGCCTGGCCCGACCTGTGTGATCTGCTCTGTGACCCTGCATGAGCAGCGCTGTGCTGGGGGATCTGCAGAGGGCCCTGCAACCCAACCAGGCTGAGTCGGTAATCTCAGGGCCCTGGCTCAGGATTATTGACCTTCTTTAACTTTTGCTGTGCATGTGTATCTGCTCACCCCTAAAGGCTCCACCAAGACCACGGTGTAACTATAAGAAAAAGCTTATTATCTTCTTTTGATATGTTAAATACTTGCCCATCAGTCGTGTGCAATATTCATGGTGAACCCAGGCCTGGTGGTAGGTGTGTTGGGCGTAGATAAGGAGGCAATCGGGAGGAAAGCCTGAGAAAAAGCTGCAATGTTTTGAGGAAAGTTGCTTTGAGGAAAGTGGCTGCTTTCTATGAATGATTAGAGTTAGCTCAAAATGAGGTTTTATGGGTTTCTGTTTGTTTGTTTTTCCAATCACTAGTAACATTGTGGGAATAATTTTGACTTTTGGCAGGCTGTGGTGCGCCACTTCCAAAACAGTGCTTCGTATCCCCACCCCACCTCAAGCAGTGATGAGAAGAAGCTTTTTCTTTTTTTTTCTTTTCGGTGAACGTCAGACTGTCCTCTCCTCCCACACTGGGGAAGGGGCTTTCTGTGGGATCCTGGGGTGGCACCACTCATGCTATAGGGACTCATCCATTGACTCCAACATGGAGCAGGTCCCAGCAGTGACTCTGAGAGCCAAAGCCAGTTCCTGATACAAAGACAAAAGACCACTTGGACCGCGTTTCCTTCAAGGGACTCAGGAGAAAGTTAATTTGAGCTGCCCATCGTTGCTGTTGGGTTTGGTTTGTCTTACAGCTGGGAGTGAAAAGAGGTTTCGATGTTAGATTTTCTCCTGGTTTTTGCTTGATCATTGCCTGCGCTGTTGGAGAGAAGCCCTGGAAGGTGTTGTCAGCTGGTGACTTCCTTGGGAACATCATTGTCCTGCCTGTCCCAGTAGAACAGCCACTAAGGATGGCAGGGTGGGAGGTCACTGCTATTTATGCAGGGTCCAAACATCTAGGGAAAGCCTAGGAAGGCCATAACTAACTCCAACTTAAAGATCTTACAGTTTGGAGGACATGATGGTGGAGTCACCGTCCCTGGAGGGGTTTAAAAGGCGTTTAGATGAGGCTCTTAGGGACATGGTTTAGTGCTAGAGTTGGTTTATGGTTGGACTCGATGATCCTGAGGGTCTCTTCCAACTGAAATGATTCTAGGATTCTGTGTTCTGTGTATATTCAGAGCTTTTGTGTCCCCACAGCTCTTTGAGAGGTTGGTCACTGCATGGGTGGCCTTAAAATGCAGAGGTGTCCCTGACACCCTGGGTGGGATGGGTGGAGAGATGACCACTGGCAATAGGAGCTTCTCCTTCAGCTGTTGGCCACCAGCCCTTGAGGGTTCCTGCAGATGGGAACCGTCACGTAGGACCCCATTGTCCCCATGGCTTCTGGCTGGGCAGCAGCTGCTCTGCCGATGGTGTCCCCTGAAAATGGTGGTTTCTGACTCTGGTTGACTGTATCGTTGTACAAAGTGGGCAGCGGGCTTTTGCTGTTGGCTGGCTTGGGTGTACAGCAACGTGTCGTACCAATGGAGAGCGTTGGGGACAGGCTGGGGTGTGGGGGGACGCAGTTCAACGTATAGACACCATTGGGAGAGGGACAGAGAGTTATTTACGAGTTAACAAGTGGTAGTTGAAAGCCACAGAAAGTAAGCTGGAGAACTTCTATCTGGGAGGGCCTTTTCAAATGAAATGTGCATCATATTTGTTATTTTATAGCCTCGTGCTGGGTTTCTTTAAAAGCAACTTGGTCCTGAGGTGATGGGCAGCTGGCGGCCGATGCCTTTGTGAAGAGAGGCCTGTAAGTGCCCCCATTCATCCCGCCATCCACAAAACTCCTGCTTGTTGGGGAGGTGGCTCTGAATAACTTTTCTATTTGGCCACCAAATACTGTGCTCTGTGTGGACCGGCCGTGGTGCCCAGATATCAGTTCCTTGTGGTTTCTTGAACTGGCTCCCAGTCAATTCTTCTGGTCCCCGTCCGTCCCCCCGCAGGTTCCACCGACGGGCTCTGTTGCCATCACTGCAGACGGCTGTGTGAGCGGCACAAGAAACGTCCCGTGCCTGTCGCTTCACCGGCGATTTCAGCTGCAGCTCTGGGACAGCCCAAGATTGTGAAGAGCTGAAGGTGCTGGTGCCTCCGGAGCAAAGGCTTTGTGCTCGCTGCTGCTGCCAGGAGTTTTTCTCCCTTTTTCTTCTCGAAGCCTTTCTCGCGATGTGATCTGCTAGCCCCGATCTAAATCACTTCAGCCGTGCAGAAAGGCCAGGGTTTGGTAGGGTTTTATTTGCTTTCATCAGAAAAAACCTGAGATTGGAGTTGTCGAAAGTGGTTATTTTTTATAGTGATTCATGGTGCAGGATGAAGTGTTGAATCAGAAGCAAATGAATCCCTCTCCTTCGCGTGGAAATGCGGACCCGCAGGCTGTCTCGGTTCGTGGTGCGCTGGGGACGGTCAGTTAAAGGGGGACACGGTGGTGGTGGCTTCGGGGCACACGTGGCTCCGAGTGACAGCGATCCCGCGGGGCTCAGCCTCGGGACTTGGCTGAAATACGCATTGGACGATTTATGTTTCTTTTCTGAGTCACGTGTCTCCTGCAGGAGCTTGCTATATTTATATTTTTAGTTGTTACTTGGAGCGGTTTATAACAGGGATTCCCAGCTCAGTTGCTGCTATTTGCTTGTAGCGTTTTCGTCAAATTAGGCCTGTGTGTGCTGCTTCCTGTTTGGTTACACGTCCACATGTTTCTCCCTGCAGTTTGCACCGCTCCAGACTCTGTTCCCATCCGTTTGGAGCAGCCCAGACCCCGCGCTGGGTGACAGCACATACAGCACAGCGGGATGGGCGGTGGCAGTGGCTGCAGTCCCCCAGCCCAAGAGCCGGTGCTGGTGTTTGTCCTTTTGGACTGTTTTCCTTTCGTTTGCATTTCCACAGAAGTCTTGCAAGCCCCGTGGGGTTCCCCTTTGGGCATCCCAAGCAAAGACAGGCAGCGGAGCGGTTGGCTCTGGCCCTGGGCGCCGTCAGCAGCCGACTGGTACCTTCTGCTCCATCCCCACCCCACCATAGGTCCTGCATTTCTTGCCCTGCACCACTCAGAGATGCAATATTTCCTCTTCTTCTTTTTTTCTTGCTAGCTTTGTGTGCTGGCCTTGGGCCAGGGTCATTTGAAGAGGTCCAACGCATTAACATTCCTCAGGGCAGGGGTGTCAGGAAAAAAGGCAGAGAAGTTCACCATGAAGCTGCCTAAAAAGTAGAGGAAAAGAAAATGACACTTGCATTGTAAATCAAAGAGAAAGGGGCAGAGACTCTTTGGCTGACGTGGATCATTTTCTGATGTTAGGAATAGCATCGGGTCCGTATTTGTGTTTTGGAGGACTGAGTTACCTGTGGGTTGATCAGAAGTTTTATACAAAACTATTTAAGCTCTCAATCTGGGCCGTGCTTTACGAGAAACATTCTGGAGAGGATTTTTCAAGTAATGCATTAAATCAGAAATGTTTCTAGACAAAGTGAAGAGTGAATCCTTCTGTTTTGAGACTCTCAATCTTACGTGCGCATTTGATTCATGCTGTGTTGCTGATGTCTCAGCTGCTGAGCTGCTCAGCATGTAATTCATGAGAACTTTGGGTTCTCCCTAGTTATACCAAATAAAATAGTGCTGCAGAAGTCTTAAGAAACTCTGTGTGACCTCTGACATCTTGTTACCAAGCCACAGGGAGAGATGAGTCTTGGAAATTTTTAATAGGCTTCAGCCATCATTATTCTTTGGAAATGCATCCACTTCTAGGGCTCTGTTCTAATCTTTTTTTTGCACGATTTAGATGGAAAAGCATTGGAACGTGGCTCTCCCGTTGGATACACACGAAATCGATATTCAGGGACCTGGATTTTTGACCATGCATTGAGATACACGTCCGGTATGTGATGGAAGGGTGTGAAAGTCTAACCAGGGATCAGGGAGCAAGGGAAAGCTCTGGATGCGACGCGTGTGTTGCCCAAATTCCAACTGCGAGGCTTAGGAAAAGCCTGGCAAAACGGAATGTACCGACTAACCAAAATCCTTCCCCATCTCCCTTCCTACTACAAAGAGCTTTAACCTGCATGACACATCCTGATGCGGATGAAGTCCAAGATAAACCACGACCACAGTGGCAGTGTCCAAGGCAACAAGGGCATGTTCTTTGTAAGGCCTTAACACATAGTGAGTGATGCCTTTTTTTTTTTTCCCCACTTCATCTTTCCTTCACTCTAATAACATGTTTATTGTGACAAGTCATCCCTTCCTTCTCTAATATGAGGATCTGTGCCTCTGCCCCGCAGATCTTGGTGTGCTGGGTACAGAGTTGTGGTTGTTGAGTTGTCTTGCTGCCCGCAGAACTGTAGATCTGTAACTCACTCCCCCGCAAACCCGCTGCCCACCCGGAGCAGTGACCTGCAGTCTGTGCAGGGTGGGTAGAGGTTCCCCCCTTGAGGAAGATGACTCCAGCTTTTCATACAATCAGCAGTTTGGGTTGGAACCTCCCCAGCTCCCCCAGTGCCCCCCTGCCATGAGCAGGGACATCTGCACCAGCTCAGGTTGCTCAGAGCCCCGTCCAGCCTGGCCTGGGATGTCTCCAGGGATGGTTCAGCCACCACCTCTCTGGCCAACCTGGGCCAGGCTCTCACCACCCTCAGGGCCAACAATTTCTTCCTCATGTCCAGCCTGAATCTCCCTCCTTTAGTTTAAAACCATCACCCCTTGTCCTATCACAACAGGTCCTGCTCAAAAGTCTGTCCCCATCTTCCTCATCGGCCCCTTTTAAGTACGGAAAGGCCGCACCAAGGTCTCCCCGGAGCTTGTCCTCTCCAGCTGAACCCCCCAGCTCTCTCAGCCTGTCCTCCCAGCAGAGCTGGTCCAGCCTCGGATCATTCCCGGGGCTCCTCTGGCCCCTCTCCAGCAGGTCCGTGTGTGTCCTGTGCTGAGGACCCAGAGCTGGACCAGCACTGCAGGGGGGTCTTTACCAGTTTTCCCAGTGCTCCGTGTGGGCACAGCGCTGGTTTGGGGTGCGGATGGGCATCAGGAGCGTTTTCCTATTGGTACCGCCCAACCTGGGCTGTCGCAGGGGGTCGGTGGTTGTAGGACCCTGAGGGTGGTCAGTGCGCTCGTCTGCTGGCGCTGCTGCCTCGGGGCTCCAGCTGAATAGTTTTCAGGAAGGGGTTTTGGAGGTTGGCGATGAATATAATCAGTCCTTGAGCATGGAAAATGATGCTGCCAACCTGCTGGTATCCGGGATTTCGCTTAAAAAAGCCTGCGTGGAGTGACCACGGGTGATGGCTGTCCCACATATGTGTATCTATGTATAAAATACAACTAGCTACGATAATTAAAAGGCTATGGAGCAGATAGACATAGTCAAGTGAATATATAATTATTTTTGAGTATTTTTTCAGGTGTGTACTCTTGTGTATCAGACTGTAGCGAATTGCCTCTTTCAGCATCAATGACCAAGCGGCCTCCCCAGCTCAAAAGCCAGTCCCAAGTGATGCTAACAGCGATGGACGGGGAATTCAGCGCTGTTAGGGGCTGGAAGGAAGGTTGTTTTCTTCCCAAGCTGTAAGCAATAGGGAATGGGAAGGGAAAAAAGAACATGGGTATTGCGCATTCAAAAAACACAGTTGGTTTTATTCCTGTAAGGAGCTGACTCTTGAGTAGTGCTGGGTAAGTATTGCCATAAAACGGTGTTGGGGAATATTTATTTGGATGTGTGTGTGAATGTTTTGTTCTTGTTTGTGGCTTGTCCCTGAGTTTTCCTGGTTTGCGTGGTCAGGAGGAGATTGTTTCAAGGTTGCATGAGGAAGCATCCGTGGAAATGCTACGTTCATACAAAATAATATTCAGCCTTTCTTTCTCTCACCTCCTCTTTCAGTAAGTGCTGCTCTCATCCTGATGAAGAGCACACACAGGATCACAGTTACTTACCTGCTGATGGACAGCTAAGAAATGCAGCACATATTGCAAGTGAGAGCTTGAAAGGTGAATTTATAGCCCATTCACCAAGATGGAGTGAGGCAAAAAAAGGTTGAATCAACTTAAATAACAAATCAAAGGAAATTTCTGTCTGCCTGTCCAATAAACAGAAGAGGCTAAATTCATTGCATAATTTCATCATTACTAGTGATTCTCCCAGCTCTATTTCTCTGGTTTCATTTCAAATGACTGTTTAGGGATGTGTGTTTTCTGGAATTAGAGACACAAATTGAGAAGAGAGACTACTGTGGTCATGTGCTTTTCCTTAAAAAGGTCAAAAGTTCTATTTGTATCTATTTGGTTTCCTCTGGGTGGATATTTACCAAATCTCTGTGGGTTTCTTGAGAAATTTGTACATTGTACATTTCTTGAGAAATTCTGAAAACTCCTTGCCTCAAGATAACACATGGCCTGCTTTTTTTCAGTTGAAGAGCTTTTTTTCCCATATACTAGGAACTTACTGAAAAGTAATTCAAGGTTATTTCTGTCCATAGGAAATATTAGTCATTATTATAAAATTATAAGTCAGACTATTTTGAGAGTGGCCCTTTCATGTTAGCAAAGTTATAAAGATGTAGTGAAAATGTAAGTTCAGGGTAATATGCCAAGGAATCTTAAATAAGGCTGAAAAAAGAATTGAGTCTGGGATAGTGATTTCCTGCATTTATCTCCATGAACCTTCCAAAAATTACTTTGCTGCAAACGGCATTCTTTTGTTCCCAGTTTATGGATAAGTATGTGGTGAGGTTGTTTTTCCCAATTTAATACGGTGATGTATACTTCTCTGTCTTGTTTTTCAGGGTCTTACGAGTGTGGAATATGTGGGAAGAAATACAAGTATTACAACTGTTTCCAGACGCACGTGCGAGCGCATCGAGGTATTTCACTCCTCCTCAAATCTTTGGGGACCCTGGGGTAACATTCAGGCTCAGGGGATATTTTCAGGAAGACCCTGATGTTTGCTCAACTGCTTCTCTGTTCATCACTCATTGTTTTTTCGGGTGGCCCATTCGCAGGACAGACTTTGGGGCTGGCTCAGCTTGGTGGTTCTCTACTCCAGTGGTATTTTCTGCGGTCGGGAGCAGCTGTTGTTGTGTTTGGTGCAATATTTACTGCCCGGGCTCTCTGGGGGCATCGCTGTATGTTGGGAGAGCTGCAAATCCAAAAGTTTCTCGTGGCAGATAACCCTAGCACAGGGCTGGGCATGGCCCGAGGTGTCCGCTGGGTCTCCTTGTCCGTCCCTGGTAGAAGGGGATGGGAGGATGTCAGGTCAGATATCAGCATTGCTACTCCGCTGGATTTTTATGTTAAAATCAAAATGATACTTGAACTCACCCCATGCCCCTGGTGTCAGCTGAGGTCGCTTTCCGAATGTCCCATTTGTCTGACGTATCCAGCGCTTAGTCAGGAGCGGCTTTTATTTGAATTTGCTGGAAGTCTGGCCAATTTGGTGTCGCTTAATTGCAGAAATGGGAAAGCTTTCCTTGGTGTTTTGTATAATTAGCGTAGCTTGTCTAGTTTGGAGAAATACGTATCTGAAATAACAACAGGGACTTGAAACAAGCTCGCGAGCCTCTCAGTGGCTTTATTTTCTTTGACCCAAGTTGAACGCTGAAGTCCGCGTGTCAGATGTGCAGGACCGTCTGCTTTAGCTCCTCAGGTGTAACCAGCGGTGTCGGTGCTCGTGGTCTTCAAGAAAATGATTGACTGGGATGGCTGAAGAGCACAAAGAAAACTCCTCGTGAAAAGTTTGAAAATCTGGGAATAATGGAGGCTAATGCAATATTAAATTTTAAATGTGTGAACTCGCAGAAGTCAGCAAATGCACAGCTGAAAAGTGAACGTGCATCCTTAACTTCTCAGAGTTTTGCACAATCTTTAATTGCACGGCTGTATATTTGCCATGTGCTGTTTAACATCACAGAGCCACTTCTTACCCTTAGATACCTGCAGAATTGTTTTTCAAGGCTGGTATTCCTTCTAAATACCAACACAATTCTTAAAAGTCCTTTAAATATAACTACAAAGTAGCTTCACTCTGCAGTTTAAGAAAAAAAATCCATACAATAGTGAGCAGCAGTTATTTGCTGACATGCGGAATGCTTTACTGTTGCATCACAGCATTGCAATATTTTTGCAATAATAATTGCAGTATTTAGATTTGGGACAAGGATTGCTTTTATTTTACTTCTCTACCCCAAGCACTATGGAATCCTTAATTCAGCTGGAGTTTTAGAGCTGTATTAGTGTAAGGTCACGTCCTGCTGTGTGATACAATTGATTTGTATTTATATATTTTTTTACATTTTGATCATGAAATCGTGCTATGCTATATATTAAAAGGTCTGGATGCATTGACACATACATGTACGATTGATAATCCATAGTTTTGTCATGAAATCAGGGGAGACATGACTTTACCTTTTGCTTCCAAAACCTTTTTAATGTGTAGCTACGGGAGATGGAAATTTTCAAAATTTCAAATGTGGAAATTTATTAGTAATTTTCACATCAGTGATAGAGAAGCACAATTTCTTTATGTGAAACTTAGAAAATGTTGGTTTATATTGCTGTAAACTGACGCATGTAGTAGTAACATTTAAAGAGCATTTGAATTGCCTTAAGACAATAAAAATCAAAATGAGATATTTATTCATGTACGCTCCTCAACAAGAAATCAACCTGAAACTCAGTGCAACTCTGTAAATTTGATTCTCCCAGAAACAGAACCTGAGCTGGCAGTTGAAGCAGCCGGGAAATGTACCTGTCTGCCATTGAACGTGCATGTCATGTATAGTTAGGAAAAAAAAAGGATTATTTGGAGGAAAGCCCCATGTGATATTACGCAGTGAGAATTGTACGCAGAACTGTACCAATAACCCTGCTGGAAATAGCATGAGAGTGTAAGACTGAAAGAAATTTTTGCGAAAGACGCTTTTATTGCCACGCGTAAGGTTTCGTATAAAGAAGTGGCTGGTATTGCATCATTGTACCAAACATGAGGTAACTTGGTGGTGACGCGTACACCGAGGATGTGATCCTGCACATTGCACGTTCTCTCTGTGTATCTTCGGTCCGTGTCTTGGATAAATCCACATGGCGCTGGCAACCCAGCTCCCCTCGGGCTGCTCCTCCTCAGAGAGCTGGAAATTGAGCTCCCTTGGCCTATTACGTGCAATTACCAGCTGCCAGAAACTCAGATCCCGAATCTTTTAGTCATTTCTCTTTGGCTGGGCGAGGCGGGAGCCGTATCACGGTGGCAGGACCTGGCATTCCCCCTTTGCCCAATTCATTTTCCAAGCATCAGCCGTGGTTCCCCCGAGGTCTGGGTCACCCATCAGTCACGTAATGTCTGCCTTACCCTGAAAGTTTGACTGATCCTGGGTAAACTCAGCATCAGAGTAGCTTAAGCAAACTCAGGCCCCTTTTTCTTCTCTTTAGGTGCTTTCTTCCAGGTCTTTTTGGGCATTCAAGGAGGAATATCTGCTTTTTGTGCTTTGCCGAAGGATGCAGCCCTTCCCCTTGAGCAGCCCTCTGGTTTTTGCTTTCTTGTTGGTTCCTGGGTCACTAATGGTCCTTGGCCACTGCGGGTTGGTCCTGCAGACGGACAGAGCTGGTGATGCAAAAAATTGAGCCCATGGGAGAGCAGATAGTAACTGTGTTCATCCGGTTTGGACCTTTGGGGCAGAACAACTGAAACAACCATCTGTCTGGCCAGCCCCAGTGTCATCATGCGGTGACACAACTTCTGTCCCCAGGACGGGAGGTTTGGAGGTCCCACGTTTTCCTTGCTCGGAACTGGGTTGTTTCTAAGCTGGGTTTTGTACATCTCGGTGTGCAGTGTGGAGCTGGGAGCTCTGCTGCCCTTGCTGCTCGGTCGGTCCTTACTTGTCAGTTCCTTCTGTTGCCCTGTGCAAAACTTAAATTTCTTCTCATCCTTTGAGCTGTTCAGCTCTACATTAAGACTCTCACCTGGTGCCATCACGTTTTTCTTTGTAAGGACCATTTTGGGGAGAAATTTCCTAGTTGTTTGGGTTTTCTTTATAACTGCACGTGCCTCTTCTCTAGATCTCCATGGTAAAGAAGCTGTGTTGGAGGTGACCTGTGTTCTTTAGGCTGATTTTTTTTCTCGTCTGCCTTCAGGAATAGTTGGTTTCTTATTGGAAAATGGGGCATTTTCTTAGTTCCTTGAATCTTCCCTGTGGTGCTCAATGTTGGCTGGAGAACTTCAGGGAGCGACTGATCTCCCGGCGGTTCAGAAGCACAAAGGGCTGGGGCAGCTCTCGTTCAGGACGTGCTGGCTCGCAGGGACAAGCTCCCGTTCGGCTTTGCGCTGAAAGCTGAGATGCAGGCACGCAAAACCCCGCGCGAAAGGTTCTGCAAAGGAACAGAAACGTAGCTAAGAAATTTACTCACTGCATTTTATCAAGGAAGAAATGAAAAGGTTGCGTTCCTTCCCCTTCGCCTCCCCGAAACGCACAAATAAAATGAAAAAGAAACGCAACAACAACAACAAAAAAGGGGTGTTGTGGAGCTGAAAGGCTCCTTTGTGAGCTGTTGTGTGGCCCCGCGGGATCGCGGCTCCGTCCTCCCGCGGAGCTGCCGGGGTTCGGCCGGAGCAGAAAAGCTGCACATTCCTGCTGGCGATAGAAGGTTCAGTCCCGGCCGTGGCGCTGACAAACGTTCCCGCTTCGCCTACGTGCAACCCAGGCCTTGAAATTGTGTTGCTTACAGTGCTTTTTGTTGAGCTGTGTGGGGTTTTTCAAGTCATTAAAAGGTTTAGATGCCCTTCAGGAGTTCGTCAACTAGAAAGTTTTGTTTTGTACAGTTGGGTTGTATTTAAGCAACAAAAGGAGCAAAACATCTGCATGTTTTGAGTCAGGAAAATTATTTCGCTTTTAGATTACTCAAAAAAGAAAAAAAAGGCTGAAAAATTATTTCACTTTTAGGTAACTCAAAGAAAAAAATGGCTGGAATTACTTTATTAGTCTTTCAAAAAATAAATTTAAAAACCTCTGGGCTGAGGCCAAGCAAGGGAGATTTTTACCCAAAGGAGAATTCTTCCGAAAGCAAATGAAAGAAAATAGCAAGGCTCAAGTTTAACCCTCGCAGGATATATCGCCTCTGTTCTCATAATTGGTGGAAGTTCTCTGTTTCCAGATAAGCTTTTCTGGGCTGAATGATGATTTTGCTGGAGTTGTTTTTTGTTATTATTTATTTAGATTATTGAGTTGCTGCAGAGCGATCAGCTCTTGGTACCGTCCCGCTGGGGTGTGCCATCTACCATCACAGATGCTGAATGAGCTGGAATAGGATTGTTTTATTCACACAAAGTTTCTGGTTTAACCAATTGTTCAAAAACTTCTCAAGGCTTCTAAAGTTTCGAATTAATATTTTCCAAGAGTGGGTTCTGCTGGATTCCACAAATATGAAAAGGAAGATGACTCGTTCAAACTGCGAATATGGAAAATGGCGTTTCTCCAAAGTGCACATTTTTTGAGTCTGAGTTGGAGCAGTTCTGTGACTGAAATGATCTTGAGGTGAGAAGTTGAAAATTAATAGCGAAAAAAACATTGCTGAGGAGAGATGGGGTTTGCGAGCTGAAGATAGTTGGGTTTCATTTGTAGATTATCTGCTACTGAAAAACCATAGGATTCTGGGGAGTCCTTTGCCCTCTGTGCTGCATCCCAAGCATCCGTTTTTCACTGGGTACATTTCTCAGTCTGCAGCAGATTTTTACAGATGCGGAAGATTACTTGAGACACAGGAGTTAACTTGCTTGTTTTCCAGCCTTCCTGCTGACCTCCCTACTCTGATTTACTTTTGCAACTTTCTCAGAAATTGGTCTTATGTTTTAAGGCTGTAATTACTTGGTCTCAGCCCAAATGTGATTTAGAGTGGGCTGTTAGGGGATTTTTACTTGCCTTTTTTTTTTAATTCGTGAAGACTTTAGTCTGTCTTATGACTAAGAGTAGCATTTCTTAACACAGTTCAGAAATGGCTACTCCTCAAACCTTAGTGTGTTGCTTGGTAATCGTTAAATTTGACTAAAGTACTTTTAAAAACTATTTAAATGACAGGAATGGCCTGGTGCATGCACAGTACATATCTTTTCTGGTTTATTTATGCCGTTGTCTGGGAACGCCAGGCCAGCATTTTGCAGCGCTCCATTGTGCCACAGCTAGCTTTTTCCTTGAGTGATAGGTGGTAATTCAAACAAATAGCAGCTGTGGAAAAATGCAGGGTTTGACTGGCGAGGTTTTGCATATGATACTGAGGGTTTCTGATCCGGCCCTTCAGTTTATGAAGTTGTGCCAAATTAATATCATCGCCTGGAAAAAAGTGATTTAATCAGGCAGGTTAATCAAGTAGAAATGTACAAATTCACAAACCCACAATCTTTTGTTTTTATTATTTTTAAGAAATAAGGAAATGAAATGCAAACACTCCTCATTACTTGAGGTTGCAAATTTTAAATTCAAAAATGCTGTGACATTCTGCAGCTGTGGTTTTCAGAGCAACGCGAGCATGATTCCAAGAGACATACGGAATATTTTGAAACGTAGTTATGTTATTAGATAATGTGACACAGAGTATATGCAATTCAGGATGAATATTAAACGCTTCAAACTGGCTTGGAAATCCGATTCATTTATGATCCTTGACTTGTAACGTTGGGTTTTCCAGCTTGTAGCTTTGCCCGCTGCGTTCATTTAGGGCTTGAATGTGATCTTTGCTGGGTGCTTCTTGCATGGTACAGCGGAGAGAGCTTTCTCTCCATCTTTTCAGACGTGCCTTCAGTAAGAGGAGGGCAGAGCAGCCCTGGGAGGATTCTCGTGCCCGTCTCTTGGAGGCTTTGCCATCCCTGTCTGTGAGGGATGCCCGGCAGAGGAGCGGGCTGTGCCGTCTCCCACGGGGGCTGAGCTGGGCGCACTGTACACTGTTCGCTTTCCTGGGTTGACAGCACTTGCACAGGGATTAAGCGCACGAGCAATTTCAACAAACCTCCAGTAGACATGACGGAACTCATCGTCACGAGCTGCATTGATGACAGTGGGACTGTTGGGATGTGTCAGTCCAGTCTGTGCGCACCTCAGCCAGGGCCTCCGCCTGGAGCCGCAGCACGGGGCGCTCGAGGCGAGGGGAGGGGGTGCAGGGGAAGCGGGGGGATGGCGGCTCCAAAACCTTCCTGGGGCTCCGTGCAGCTCCTCAGAGCCGGCTCCCTGTGGGCAGGGCTGGGGTAGGGGCGTCGCTTCTAGCCATCCCATTTCAAATCCAGGCCTCTGTGACAGTGTGGGCAACAAGAGCCTCAGGTTTGGAGGCTCTTATCACAGAATTACAGAACAGTTTGGGTTGAAGGGCCCTCCCCAGCTCCCCCAGTGCCCCCCTGCCATGAGCAGGGACATCTGCACCAGCTCAGGTTGCTCAGAGCCCCGTCCAGCCTGGCCTGGGATGTCTCCAGGGATGGTTCAGCCACCACCTCTCTGGCCAACCTGGGCCAGGCTCTCACCACCCCCGTTTTTTACCCTCATATTTTTTTACCCTCATGTTTTACCTCTTCCAAAGGACTGCGAGCCGGCCCGGTTTGGCCCCACAGCCCACCTCTGGTAAGGGCCGCCGGCCTTTCACAGCCCGCTCCATCGGCAGCCGCCACCCTGCCAGAGAGCCCGTGCGGTTTCGGAGGCCGCTGCTGCCGGAGCTGCTCCCGTCTGGGCGTCACAGACCGATGGCGGGGGCTGTGCTGAGGAGCTCGGCTGGAGCAGAGCGAGCTCGGCCGGGGCGCAGAGTCGGCCGCCAGATCTAAGTGCAGCTCTTTCTCTTTGCAGACACTGAAGCTGCCTCAGGTGAAGGAGCCTCACAAGGCAGTAAGTACTCATGTGGGTGCGTAACGGGGGACCGGGGCTTGGCGTGCGTGAGCACTGCGGCTGTTGCGGTGCGCAGGGCCCGTTGCGGGCGCTCTCCCGCGGGGGGCACGGCCAGACCTGCTGCCCGCGGCGCCCCCTGCGCTGCTGCGGCCGTAGCGCCGCGGGCTGTGGCGGGGCGGGGAGCGGGGGCTGCGGGCGGGGACAGGAGGCCGAGGGGCCGGCCGGGCCCTTCCCCGCGGGCCGCGGCTGCGGCGCGGGGTGCGGCCGGCAGAGGGCGGCCCGGCCGCGGAGCTGCGGCGGGAGCGGGGGGAACCGCCGGGCCCGGCCTGCGCGGGGAGCGGGGGGAGCGGCGGCGTCCGCCCTGGTGAGCGGAGCGCGCTGGGCTCGGCGTGCTGCCCCGGGGAGCCGGGCGCTGTGAGGTGGCGGCGGCGGCCGTGAGCTGAGCTGGCGATCCGCTGCCTCAGCCCTGGCAGGGGGACGCTGGGTGCTGCTGTCATCAAGTCTTGTAGGATTTTTGGACTTGAAACCTGAAATTGGAGGTGTGGGGGGTGTTTTTCTGCGCCAAGGAGGGATGTTGGTAACCAGAGCCGGGCTGTGGAGGGGCTGAGGCAGCGGGTCTGTGTGCCGGGGTGGTGGCATCAGGGGCACCTGGTGGCCCCTGTGAGGGCGTGATGGGGGAGATGGAGCCAGTGCTGTGGTGCAGGTTGTCCAGAGAGGTTGTGTCTTCTGCATCGCAGAAGGTCAGGAACTGGAAGGGACCTCGAAAGCTCATCCAGCCCAATCCCCCCGCTGGAGCAGGAACACCCAGATGAGGTTACACAGGAAGGTGTCCAGGCGGGTTGGAATGTCTGCAGAGAAGGAGACTCCACAACCTCCCTGGGCAGCCTGGGCCAGGCTCTGGCACCCTCACCATGAAGAAGTTTCTTCTCATATTTAAGTGGAACCTCCTGTGTTCCAGTTTGCACCCATTGCCCCTTGTCCTATCATTGGTTGTCACTGAGAAGAGCCTGGCTCCATCCTTGTGGCACTCACCCTTTCCATATTGATCAACATGAATGTGGTCACCCCTCAGTCTCCTCAAAGCTCCAGAGCCCCAGCTCCTCAGCCTTTCCTTGGAGGTTTTACAAGACCAGCCTGGATAAAGTGCCAAATAACCGAGTCTGAGCTCAGAGCAGACCCTGCTTTGAGTAGGTCGGACCAGAGACCTCCTGAGGTCTCTGCAAACGCGGATTTTGCTATGATCATGTTAGGTTAGAGCCAAAGGTTGTGTTGCAAAGGTAAGTTACCAGCCTTGGTGGTTACAGACGGCAGCTCAGGATCACCCAACTTACCCTGGGTGGATATAAAAATGTTAGATAAAAGAAAAATAATAATTAGAAAGTGCAATCATGCCACATTTTTTGAGCTGCTGTTTTTTCCAGCCCACATTGTGACAGGTGGAGAGTTGGGGTCAGCATAGGGAAGTCTGGGCTTTCTGTCTGCAGAAAGAAGCAGAACTGACTTTGCTGCAGGTGGGGGATGAAGATCCTGAGCCCTGAGCCAAAACATCTTGGTAGCAACCAGCCATCACACAGTCTGTACCCACTCCTGGTGTTCAGTGGAGGGGACGGGCTCTGCAGCTGGGCCCTTTCTCCCTCCATTGACCCAGTGACATGTGGTGTCCAGCTCCAGGCAGGGAGACTCCTTTCTAGGCTGCTGTCACCTCCTTTCTTGTCTCATTTTCAGTAGCTGCTCCGCTGCCCATCGGTGTTCTGCTCATCCTGAGCCTTTCCAGGCTCATCTCCTGGCCCCCTTGCTCTGAATTATAGTCCTGGGCCCTACTGTGTTCTTGGCTAGACTCTGCGCATGCTGGACTCGTTATTTGGTATTTGACATAGTATCCTTTTTGCCAGAGCTTGGGAACCACCTTGTGCAAAGCGATGTGTCTTTCTGTAAGTTAGCTTTTCCTCTTCGTACCTGTCATTGGAATTGTTTTGGCTGAGAAAGACGGGGCAGGGTGAGGTATAGAGAGTAAGAGGGGAAAAAACCATGAGGGTTCATGCCTCAGCCGCGTGGGCAAACCCTGTGTTGTTCGAGCCATAGAAGGATTTCTGTTGGTATAAGTGGCTCTTCTGTGGTGGCCGGATCTTGGGGAGGGGGAGAATGGAAGGTCACAGGCAGAAGATGACTCTGGGAGAGGACAGTGGCAGGCTGCTGCTCTCTGCATCGGGCTCGGAGGAGCTGCCGCGGTGGAGATGGAGTCGGGAGCAGTGAGAGGGGCAGGGGCATCTTCATGCAGGGCTGTATGAGACTGGCCCCCTCCCCAAAGCAGGAACTGCTGAACCCCCTTTTTACCTGCCACACTCATTGCTATCCCGAAATAGTCTCATCTACCTGAAAGCTGGAGGCAAGACCATGGCACCAGAGAAGGGAAACAGTGATGGGCTGGGGATGGGGACACAGATCCGTCACAGCCATCCACACCGATGGAACAACAGGCTGTGCCGGTCACCTGTCCCGCAGAGCGACCGTGGAACTGCGCAAACGGTGCTGCTGTTCCTAAGTGCAGATGGTTGTAATTTCCTGACAAAGTCACCTTCCTCTTCCCCTCCGTGCCGCTGCAGTGAAATAGTTCAGCTGTCTTCTTTCCTCCCCATGCCTTCCCCTCTGGGGCTGGATGAAATCCCTGGCCTACGCTGGTTGCCTCTGCATTGCTCTTCTCCTTTTTCCACTCAATGGCTCTCTTGTTTCCTTGTCAGTCTGTTTGTTCCTCATATATTTTAGGAATTTTTTATTTATCTTTCCTTTCCTGCTATTTTTGTTTTGCCTGCTGCTCCACTGCTATTCCTCTGTGACCCGATTTGGCTGTTTACACCCTTTCTATTACAGACGTCTGTATTGTTCAAATCTTCCTCTGCTATTTTGGTCTCATTGGGAACCTCTGGATTCATGGGCTCTGCAGACGTGGTTTGCTGCTTTCTTCCAAAATTTCTCGGTGTCTAAGGGATACAGCAAGATCTTGTTTTCCCTCATGTGTCTCTCTCTAGGGTTGTGTCCATCCCAAACCGGTGTGGATGAGGAGCTCCCTTGACCAGCCATGGGTCTTTGGCGTTAGTTCAGATAACTAGAACTGCAGGTTTTTAAAAGCTGTTCAAGTTTTCTCCATGGTGAATTGTTAGGGGCAGGTGTAGCTCACAGCCACAGCAGGCACCAGAAGAATTTTGGTGAAGGCAACGTTGTGTGTCAAGCAGGGAGACGCCTCAGGTGCCAGCTCTGCAGAGCACACCAAGGGCACCTTGGCTTGGTCGCAGGAGTAATCAAGCGTTGGTGACAGTTACCTGCGTTGTGCTCCGAAGACTTATCCTGAGAGCCACGAGTCGTGTTTGTTCCTGGGAGGCAAAGTTTTCATCTCACCTTTTTGGGTCTGAGAGCGAGTTGGGCTTGGCCTGGCGGGAGGGTGAGTTGCTGACGTGGTGGGTGAAGCTGTGTTGCCTTCAGGTCCGAAGGGTTGACTGCAGGAAGCGCTGGCCCGGCCTTTTTTCCTGGGAAGAAAGGAGCCATGGGGCAAGCTGGGACGCAGCTGAGCCCAGTTGTTTGTTTGCTGCTTGCTTTAAAGAGGAGACAGTGGTGTTTAGACTTTCCAGCTGGGAAGGCACTTTGAAGACTCCGTTGAGGAAAAACTGTTGCACTTTGTTGGTTATTTTCATCCTTTGGGGTTTTTAGTCTATAGATTGTGTCTTTGGGACTGCCTTTTTTTTGGACCCATTCTTGAAGGGCCACAGATGTGTGGTATTGAGCAGAGGATATGCTCATGGGGACATAGTTGCATGGCTTTGGGAGTTACTTTTCTAGCCTTGGCTTAGAGTCCAAGACCAGAATTCCCACATGTAGAGAGAAGAAAACAATGCAACCCACAGTGCTAATGTGTTAATAAAGAGGCTTGTCTAACTGCTCCCAACTTTGACTGGCAGGGAGGAAGAGGGAGAAGTGACATTTGAAAGAAACTTTCTATTTGATATTTTTCCTAGGTAAGGGTGTCCAGTTTGACATGTGGGTCCCTGAGTCTGTCAGGCTTTTCCAAGATGCTCGTACACCTCTATGGTTTGCTCCAGACTTGGAAGTCTTTGGGAAGAAAGTATTTGGGCTAGATCTGGGCTGTCATTCTCCATGGAAATTCCAGTCATGTTTAGGAGAGTTACAACCTTTGTAAAAACAATCTCCCTCCTGCGGCTCGCATACCACAGGAAATTCTTGGCAACCTGACAGCGAAATAAAACCACGGGCAGGCAGGGGTCCACAGGGCCAGACCTGGTGGGGACAGTGTGCCAGGGACATGGCTTTGGGAAGCATCACCTCAGATCTGACCAGGTCTTTGCACTCTGCTGGGCCATAGAGTTGTAGGATCATTTTGGTTGGAAGAAGCCCTTAAGATCATTGAGTCCAACCGTTAACCCACCCCTGGTACTACCCCATGTCCCTGAGAACCTCATCTCCGTCTGTCCAACCCCTCCAGGGATGGTGACTCCACCACTGCCCTGGGCAGCCTGTTCCAATGCCCCACAGCCCTTTGGGGAAGAAATTGTTCACCAGATCCAACCTCAACCTCAACCTCCCCTGGCGCAACTTGAGGCCGTTTCCTCTGGTCCTATCACTTGCTACTCGGGAGAAGAGACCAACCCCCTCCATGCTCCAACCTCATGAAGCAGGTTGGGTTCAGTGCATGTGTCACCATTTGGGGACACTAGTTTTCGGAGCTAGGCTGGCACCAGCACTGGGTCAGCAGCCCTGCCCATGGCCTGAGAGCTGCCGCTGGGTTAGGAAGAAACCCCCGGGTGGTCTTCTGGCTGACAGGTTGTTTCTGGGCTCATCCCCAGGAGGTGTAGGGGCAGGATGAACTTCCACCAGCACAGCCGTGGTCTCCAGAGCGTGGCAGCCTTCACTGGTTCCAGATCTGTCTCTCTGCTACAGGTTATGGTTTGTAATATTCAGGCTGTTGGATTTTGGTATTATTATTTTCTGTAGGAAAGAGGAACTTGTGTACGAGAACATTTCCAAAATAACCATAATTGGCTTGCAGAGCTCAAAGTTAAACTGTGAGTTTTATGGTAGCCTATGAAGCCTTAATTCATCTGGGAGTGCGTAAGCACTCGCATGTCACTATTGCTTTTTCTGATTGTGTCTCTACCTTTTTCAACGAGCCTAGGACAGAATTAACGTTGCTCTGGCAACTGTCAGGGTGGCACGTGCCTAATTACAACTTCCCAGTGGCCTTTTAATACCTGTTTTCAAAATACCAGATGTTAGCAAATACACCAAATAGCTCTACCAGTCCCTAGTACTTCTGAGCCTTTTCCTGGATGGCCCTCGGGTGACTTTACTGAGGAGTTTGCTGTTCTGCAGGATGGAGAGAAAGTCACTTGGCAGTGGCCACCAGCAGGCGAGTGGCAAAGGAGGAGAGCGCGAGGTGCTGGGCATGCAGCCCAGTCCCTGTCTGCACAGCCTCATGCTGTTTGCTTGCATTTCTGTGCCCTGGGAAAGAAAGCAGAACAGCAAATGTGCAGAGAAATGGGAGGAGAAGATTTACTGAAAGCTGAAGGTTCCTTAAAGTATAGCTGGTGTATTAACTTCACATATGCCTGGTGAGCTCCTCAGGGGAGAGGTCCTGAGCCTGACGAGTAATGCTGGTTAGTATTGTGGGGAAGAGTCTTACCATTCCTGGAATCTTTGAATAAAATACTGTTAAAAGGGGGAAGAGTCAGGAAGAAGGGATTTTGGGAGCCTTGAATTCATCTCCAGTGTGTCAGCCAGGTTGGCTGAGTTCAGGGGAGCTGCCGACAGGTGGTTTGCTCTTTTTTTTTTCCCTAATTACAATTTTTTTGAGGATCATGACGAGCAAGTTGTAGTTTAAGAGCAGGCAGTGCCCATGAGTGTGAAGGTTGCTCCGTTAGACTGTTTGCATCCCACCAGCCAGTTGTTCTGTGGGGTGCAGGAAAACAACACGAAAAAGCAGTTCCACTAAACAGCCCAGTTCAAATGCTCCACTGGCTTTCATTCTGAGCGGTGTTGCAGTTTGTTACTATGGCAATTCCATGACATTTGCTGGAGGTTGGAAGACCACTAGTGGTTGTTTTTTGGTAGATCCCATTCTTTCTATCTCCTTCTCCTGCTTTTGTGTACCTGCAGTCCTGTTTAAGAGGCAAAACTGGGTTTTGTGCTGTTTCTCAGAAGCAGCTCCCTGTGCCCATGCTGGCAGCAGGTTCCTCCTGCACAGCTCTTCAGTGGACTCCACCATTTGGGAGATACCTGAGAGTCCAGCGCACAAATCCTGTCTGCAAGCCCAGACCATCCTTTGCTTGGCAGCGCCTCACAGTCTCCTTCACTCGTGCCTTAGTGGAAACGGGAGCAACTCTCCTGGTAATTTGTGCTTGCTGTGGCCAGCCCCATGGGGTGAAAGCTCCTAGGCCAGTTGCCACTAAGTCCTGAGATTGATCCCACGTAACACAACCTGTTTTTTCTTTGTGTCCGTTGGCTATTCGGTTCTGTTGGAACCCTTTTTTCCTGCTTGCAGGTAATTTTTGAATCATAGCATCATTTCAGTTGATCATTTCAGTATCATCTCACAGGTGACAATATTTACCGGGTATTTCAGACCGCCTCGTTGAGTTACCAGATGGCAGAAGGGGCAAAAAGTGGTCTTTGCATGTTGTGTGACAATGTTATTACCACCTCCACAGACACCGATGAGCAGCTCTTCCCAGACCATTGTGGTATGAGGTTTTTCTGGGGTAGGTGGGAAGTTCTGGCACTACAGAGAGAGTGTCATGCCTGAATCTCTCCTGGGAGGCGGAAGGAGTCTCTCCGTATTGCCCTTTGAAGGAGAGAGAGACTAATAGAATAGTTTGGATTGGAAAGGACTGTCAGAGCTCCCCGAGTGCCCCCCCTGCCATGAGCAGGGACATCTGCACCAGCTCAGGTTGCTCAGAGCCCCGTCCAGCCTGGCCTGGGATGTCTCCAGGGATGGTTCATCCACCACCTCTCTGGCCAACCTGGGCCAGGCTCTCACCACCCTAACTGTAAAAAAAGTGACTGTGTTTCCTGGAACAGACAGCAGCAGCCCTTGCTTGCCCAAAGCAATGCTGAGAACAGCAGCAATGCGCATAAGAGAGGAGCTGTGCCCAAGCTGTGGCCGGAGCCACGTGGGGGCTGGTGAGAGGCACCTGGAACAGTATCATACCCCCCCGGCTGGAGCCCCCAGCAGGAGTGCCCCGCGGGGCAGCAGGCGGTGGCAGCGGCAGAGCTGAGCTGCGGAGCGGTAACTCCGTGCCCTGCACAGCAGCAGACTGTAGCACCCTTCTTGTCTCCCCAAGACGAGGTGGGTTTCAGCTGCGCTTTCCTGAGGGAGAACAACCCTGTTATCAACTGAACGTGGCGTGTGCTGGGATCAGTAATGGGTCTTACTGGAGGAGCCGCCTGTGTTGGGGACCCTGCTGTGAGAATTGTTGGAAGGACCATGCACGAGACAAACTCAGAGGCTGCCAGTTACTGGCATTCATCAGATTGGGGGGGCAGCGAGTGTCTGTTCATTAGGAGGAGCTGCTGATTGCTCCTCAAACTAGAGTTCGTGACTCTGAACTAGCATTTAAATGCACTTTTCCTTCTAGTCATCTCAAGAGGACTCCTTCTCCTTGCACAAAGCCAGGATAAAAATTGATGAAATTGGTGATTGTCACTGACAAAAGTTTGCAAGCTCACACTGATAGCTGTGAGCTTGCAAGAATTTTAAAAACGGATTTGGGCTCCACAAAGTTTCATTGCTTCAGGGGTAGAATATCCTCAAGGTTGTTTTTCCAGCGTGTTCTTCAGGAATTTACTGTGCAGACTGTTCCTCAGCCTCCCAGACGCGAGGCCTTGCCCAGTGCTTTCCCTGCCAGCCCGGGCTGGGACTTTCTGCCAGTAGCAAATCTCAGCTCCTCTTTGCTGCAATTAAACCGAAGTCTTTTATTTCCCTCTATAGCCGCACTTGACCACCCTTCCCAGTTTATAGCAACTTTTTAATGTATTACAACATGGCTTTGCCTATTGAAGTGAGTTGTGGCCTTGTGTTTGGGGTACGGAGTTTGTGTAATCCAAGGTTTACAAAGATACTGGTATCCTACAGCGACAAAAACACAGATACGTCTTCCAGGGAAGAGAGGGCGCAGCTGGTGAAATGAAGAGTTCCTGAGCTCTTCTGGTACAGTCCAGGCTTTAGTGTCCTCTGCAGCGCAAAACTGTCCCTCAAAATAGACTGAGAAATGGATGGACAGCAGACTCCTCTCCTCTTGAGTGACTGGTTGCTATAGTACAGATCCAAACCATACTGCAAACTGCAATTATAATATAAAATGCCGAGAAGCATTTGAACTCCAAGGCTCCAGTTCTACCAGTACAATCTAGGGAAGGAAAAGCCCGTTGACATGTGTTCCTTGTGCTGTGTCACACAGAAGCAAATACCACGGAAGGCAGGGATGCAGAGTATCTGCTGCAGAGTCACAGAGCTAAAAGTAACTGCTTTTAAGGATAGATATACTTACAATAAAAGCGGTATCGACATGACCCTCAGAGGAGAAACTCCAGTCCCAGCTCTGTACATGATGAAACCGTCAGGAGAACACAGTATCTCTCAGTTTTTTTTGTTATGAGCTCAATGCCATCACCATCCCTGGCTCAAAGCCTGACACAAAGCTTGGGTTTTGCCATAGCAGGCACTGGAACAGGCTGCCCAGGGCAGTGGTGGAGTCACCATCCCTGGAGGGGTTTAAAAGGCATCTAGACGAGGCTCGCAGGGACATGGGTTAGTGCTAGAGTTGGGTTATGGTTGAACTCGATGATCCTGAGGGTCTCTTCCAACTGAAATGATTCTATGATTCTATAGCAAAGAGAGCAGCACGTCGTGGTTCAGCAGAGCCGGGGCCGTTCCCAGCCTGCTCAGCCCCCTCGTGCTGAAGCTCCCGCACTCTGCACAGTTTTTTTGTGGGTGCCATGTGATGCCTGAGTCATTTCTCTTTGCCACATCTTCAGTCCCTCTTATCAAGTACCTCAATGTAGTGAAGCGTTTATGCCTCAATGCAAGACCTGTTTGAATTCGTGATCGTATCCCAACTCCTCATAGCTGGAATTCTTATCAGACTGATGATGGGTCACATTTTTGAAAATTAAATATTAACTGTGCTGTCATCTGTGAGCTGGGTTTCCTCCTTCCCTATTCACAGTAGTATGTTACTTGCTTATTGTGTGCTAGATTGTGCCTGGATGCTGGACTAAGATACGCTGTTTGGTGTGGGGACACACACTGACTTTCATCTGGGTCTTGTAGGCTGTAAACTGAATATTTTTCTTTGCAGTTTCTTGGCCAAATGCATTCAAACCCCTCACCAGTGCACAGGACAGCATCCTCGAGGAGTATGTGTCCCCACTGTGTGACATCATTTAGTTACAGGGCGAAAAAAAAATAAAATTGCATTTTTTTTCCAAATGGAATACACAGTAAATATTTCACAACCCCATAAATAAAAAAATGATTGGCTTTATATTTTAAAAACATCTTTCCCTTTGGGTTCTGACTAAGCATGAGAAAGTTCAGCCTAAAAGGGCTTTTAGTTGAAAATGCAGTGAAAGGTTAGAAGCGAAGCTGTGGGCTGGAATCTGCCTTGCAGTTCGCTGCGCAGGCACAGCGCTGATGCCTTGCGTGTGCGAGAACAGTCTGAGGGTTGTGAATTGAAACCGCGAAATGAATCTATTCAAAATTAAGATTTTATTGCCCAGACCTTAGGCATATGTGGTGATTTTTGTGTTCTAATGGAAAGATGTGTGAGTTGGTTTGCTGGTGTTAATTTAAGGTTAAGGAAGAACCTTTAGCCATCTCCATTTCTTGATTAATTTTCGATATTCAAATTTGCAACCTTAATGTTTCCTTAAAGTAAATTTTAGCTTTTGATTTCCTTTTATTTTGGGGGGAGTAGCAGAGCAAAAAATGGGAAATTCTACTGTTGTGCTTGGTAAAACTTACTAATGTCTTGCACAATTAAAAGCCTAACGCAAATCATGCGTGTGTGTGCACACCCACGTACACATGTCAAAGTGAGCGGTTAGTCATTTACAACTTTGTGATTAATTTTTGCAATGTTCTTAGTTAATAATTCTCCCACTTCTTGGGGAGAGCTATAAAAATGGATTTTATTTTTCTAATTTTAAGTAGGTAAAGTCCCTTTAGATTCCCATTTGCCGAACAAGTAGATTAATACGTTCATCTTCAAATTTAAATGACCACTGGGCTGAGACCAAGAATGATAAGTTTCGGTGCAGGAGGAGGACATTGAGAAAATAATATGGAACTTAGTTCTGGGAGCTACAAAACGTTGACCTTAAGGCCTGAGATCTTTTCCTTCAGTGCTTCAGTTGTTGCCTTTCACAAAAGTGTATTTCTTTGCAACTCCAGGGCCAGGGTTATTTGTTCTCCCATGGAACAAGACATTTTTGGCACAGGTAACACAGGATACTCCTGTCTTGCTCTTACATTCTCCTTCTCTGAGCACATTGCAGGACTGGAATGGGAGAGAGTTTCTCACTGCAGTTTCTCAGGTTTTCTGTAACACAGGAGATCCATTTCCCTTTACCTTTCTTTTATTCTTTTTTTCTAGTTTTGACCCAGTACCTTCACATCACAGCACCAATGTCTTTTTTGAGGCTGGGTGAAACAGGTAACCATTCCTGGACCTGGTTTTAACAGGGTAAATTTGAAGTTGCTCTTCTGACATACTGATTACGCTGAGAGTTCTTTTCGGCTGTTCTCAGTTCAGGTGTCCTGTTGGGTGTCTTGCCCTGTGACCGCGTAGGGTGCGCTCAGGCCCACGGCACACGGGCACTCATGCTGGAGGATTTGACGTTCATGCAAGTCCTACGGTCCCACAGCTCTGGAGAGGTTGCTCGGTCTGTAGTTTTAACGTAAGGTTTTAGAAAAGGAGTCTTTCAAGGTGTCTATAAATCTGTTATCTTCACATTGTTTCTAAATTGGAGGGACAGAGGTTGGATGGATGGATGGATGAGGAATTGGCTGGATGGTCGCACTCAGAGAGTTGCGGTCGATGTGTCGATGTCCAAGTGGAGACCAGTGATGAGTGGCCTTCCTCGGGGGTTGGTACTGGGACCGGTGCTGTTTAACATCTTTGTTGGCAACGTGTACAGCGGAACTGGGTGCACCCGTAGCAAGTTCGCCGGTGTCACCAAGCTGTGTGGGGCGGTCGACACGCTGGAGGGAAGGGATCCATCCAGAGAGACCACGACAGGCTCGAGGTGTGGGCCCGTGCGAACTTCATGGAGCTCAGCAGGGCCGAGTGCAAGGTCCTGCACATGGATCGGGGCACCCCCAAGCACAAATACAGCTTGGGCAGAGAATGGGTTGAGAGCAGCCCTGAGGAGAAGGGCTTGAGGGTGTTGGTTGCTGAGAAGTTCAACATGAGCCAGCAATGTGTGCCTGCAGCCCAGAAACCACCCGTGTCCTGGGCTGTGGCACCAGCCCCGTGGGCAGCAGGTTTGGGGGGATCCTGCCCCTCTGCCCGGCTCTGGTGAGACCCCCCTGCAGTGCTGGTCCAGCTCTGGGTCCCCAGCACAGGACACACATGGACCTGCTGGAGAGGGGCCAGAGGAGCCCCAGGAATGATGCGAGGCTGGAACAGCTCTGCTGGGAGGACAGGCTGAGAGAGCTGGGGTGTTCAGCTGGAGAACAGAAGCTCTGGGAGGACCTTAGTGCAACCTCTCCAGACTTAAAAGGGGCCGATAAGAAAGATGGGGACAGACTTTTAAGCAGAGCCTGTTGCAATAGGACAAGGGGTGATGGTTTTAAACTGGAAGAGAGGAGATTTAGATTAGATATAGGCAAGAAATTCTTCCCTTGAGGGTGACGAGGCACTGGAACAGGTTGCCCACAGAAGTTGTGAATGCCTCATCCCTGGAAGGGTTCAAGGCCACAACCATTCCATGATCTTATATAGAAAATTGCTAATATACCCATAAAAGTTAAATTTCTGCCCCTTTCGCAAATACTGACCAGGTGGACCGTGTTTATAAAAAGCCGGATGTTAATACTTTGCAACAGATTTCTCGGAGAGTTCCTAGGCAGCGAAAGTGATGGAGAGATATATTTATTCAAATAAAAAAGGGTAAGAATGGTAGTAATCTCAAACTGTTCTAGTCATCCATCAGTTTATCCTGAAGATGCCAGGAGAGCTTTAATGAAGATAGAAATACATCCCTCCACTGTTCATTGAGATGTGATACACTTTCCGTCTTCCAACATGGTTGGAATTTAGCAAGAGAAAAGGTGTTCAAACAGCATTAATTACTCCAGATTCTTCTTTCAACCTGAACCTGTGTCTACCGAGCTGCATGTTGGCATTTCAACAATAAACCTGAATAGCACATAAAAAACCAAAACAATTTTAGGTTGTGGTTTTTTATTTCTTGAAAACTATATTCCAATCATTTGTAAGCCAAGAAACCGATCAAAAAGATGCGGCAGTTGAATAATCCAGCTGGCCTCACCACACTTCTCGGCTTTTTCACCTCTAAGGATCTTTATAACCAGGGAAGGCAGAGCAATACAGGGGTTTCCTTCTTAAGATTTCTTCCTTTCAACCTAAGCAAAATGGTTAGTGTTCTTATCTTGGCTGATTGTAGAGGGGAAGGTTCTGCATCCTTCCTAATTTATTTTAATTTTAGTTTGTTCTTTACAAAGGTTTATGGATCCAGGATCTCTTTGTCAGTGCCACTCAGTCATGTAACTATCACTTTTTTATTTCCATTTTGGAAACCAGGCAGTGATAGTCCTGTGAATTCCCATCTGGAAATGGGACAAAATTTCTAGTCAAGGACGAATGAGTAGGAAAAAGTCAAGATGAGATTTGCTTTTCCTTTATGAAACTCTCAGCGCTACGTCATTTAATCTAGACGGTTGTGATAAGTAGTGTGTATTCCCAGCCAAACCATTTTGATTCCAAAAGGAAGTTGAAATAACCTTAATTGTGTGTTGTGTGTGAGTCCACATGGGCTGAATTGAGTTTTTTACTTATGATGGAGATTCAGCATCCTTATTGATATAAAACATGCATCTTCCTGCATTGACAGGTGAAGTATATACCAGTAAAGCATTTTTTAAAAATTATGTAAGGTTGAGGATTTTCATTGTCAAATTGCTGGTAGTAGCAGCTTAACACACTCTTTTCAACTTTTTTTTAATCTTACACTTAGTTACAAGTTGAATAAAAAAGAATCCAACACTTCCTTGAAATGACGCCAGAATGAAGAAATAGGAAACTAGACCTGCTGGCTTTAATTATTTTGTCTGATCTGTCTGAATTTGGTCATGGAGTGTGAATGTCCTGGTTCATTATGCTGATTTTTGGGATTCTCGTAAAACAGAAAAAAAATTTCACTTTAAATTGCTGATATTTGCTGTCTGTTTGGATTCAACTTTAGCATAGTTTTAACTATGGGAGAAAGAAATTCATTGATTTGTAACATTCTGAGAACACCTGGGAAGTATTTTCTGTGCCAGCATCCAGTGAGTAGTACCCAAAACACCTTTTCCCCAAAACGTTTTAAAACAAATTACAGTACGTGACCATCAGAGTATTAGGAAGAAGTGAGCTGTCTGTCAGAAATTAATTCGGGATATTCCCCTGGTATGGAAGTTCCTGCCAGCCTGGCCTCAAGTTTCCAGACCTGCAGGGGTTCCTTCCAACCCTGGATGGTCTGCGCTTCAGTCTCCATCCTGCTGATCCACTCAGCTGAGATATGGTTTGGATAAAGTGACACAGAACTCCTAGAATTCACTGGTCACCTGCTTGAACGCAGCTTAAAAAATGCTATAAGGAGTCAGGCCTGTGGCTACTGGATGTATCCAGCTCTTCTTAGGAGCTGGGCCTAAGCTCTGAGATGCTTCAGGGGGAGACGGGACACAAGCCCGTGGCTCCGTGCTTCTCGCTTGTCATTTAGCATCTTGCCAGCTTGAAGGTGAGCTAACGTCTTGCGCTATTTTTTGGTCATTTCAAGGGATTGGGCCCCTCTGTATGAGGCTTTGGGATTGCCTTTTCTTGGCTTGGAGCCTCCTTCGCCCAGCACGGGAAGCACCGTGCTAGGTAAAGGCAGCGTCTGCCTAAATGTCTCCAGTGTTCCTGATAGAGGCCAAAGGTTTGTGGGAAGGAAGCGAATGATCGTGAAATGAGTGATCCTGGAATAGTTTGCCCACAGGGACAGTTTCTTCCTAACCCCCACTTAGGAGCTGGCTTGTGCCTTTGTGTGTGAGGGTTTCTGTCCTTTCCAAATTTCTGGATTTTGTTATTCTTTAATCCTTACTAATGTAACTCTGGATACTTTAATCCTCTTAAGGAGTTGCTGCTGACTTTGGGCTCAGTCCTGCTCCCTTTTCAAGGAATTTTGCCATTAGACACCTGATGTAGATTGAAACTGATTTTACTGGCAACTCTCTACTTGGCTGTAAAACGTGGTTGTAAAGCTCGTAATTTCTGCAAGAACACAGTTTGAACGCGGAGTAGCTGGAGTTGTACAGGCAGTGAACTCTCTGTCTGCAAACATCCATCCTACCTCTGCCAGTCCAGCATGGAGAAGGAAACCCCTAAAGATGCCAAAGGGGCAGGTCAAAGGAATTGTCCGTGAACCTGCGTGGGGAATATCCCGCTGGCTTAGGAAACCATCCGTGTGTTCCTTTCCCTCCAGGTGCCCCTCTGGCTGCTGAAAGGGAGAAGAAGCCTCTCTCCAGAGCTGTCTTTGTGCTGCCCCGGGTGGAAGCCACAGAAGCAAGTGAGGGTCCCAGGTTTTTTTTTCCTCTGTTCTGTTGTAAGGAAGCAGGAGCTGCACTTTGGTTTTCTGGGGGAGGCTGCTCTGGTAGTCCGTGCACTGAACACGGCTCAGAAGGGTGTTTCCCAGTGACACCTATCTCAGAAAATGCCAGCCTTTCCTCTTTCTTTGTATTGGGTGGTTTAGTCATGTTTGCTTTGGCTTTTCCTGGAGTGTTGGAGCTGCTCATGGTTCCTTTCAGTGAGGTCAACATCCCAGGAAAGGTGATGCCATTCACCAGCTCCAGCACTCTGTGTTTATCACCAGCAGGACTGGTAAGAACTCCAGCATCCACCAGCAGCTTTCCAGGAAACAGTTAAGGAATGTGAAAGCATCAGAACATCTTGTGGACTGTCCTGCAATCCACCTGCCATGGCTGGAAGGAGATGCTGATGCTTCCTTGCCACATACGCCTCACTCTGAAAGCCTGTTTGGGGGGAGAAACATCACAGCCTGAAATAGAGAGATGACAGATAAATGTATTGCAGCGGACTTAACCTTTAAGAAATCCAACTGTCTTCTGCTTTCAGAGATGCTGCTGGGCTTTATGAACTGATTGGGAAGTGTTGTTTCCCAAGGTGAGCCAGGAATGCGGAATTCCTGGAGTTTGGTTCTTCCTTTACCATTCTCAAACCTTCTGGTATAAAGGTGCCACGCTGACCATGGAGCAGGACAAGTAGTGCTGTCCAGACTGCCCTCTTATTTTTTAAATTTTGCTGCTTTGTTCTTGAGTGGGACCTGGAACGCTGCTGGATTTTAGAAATAATTCATCAGGCTGTTGGAATCTATTTACATTTAGCAGTTTTGCCCTTCCGCATTTGGATGCTGTCCCTACTGGACAGCTATTTCTGCCATGCTCTCTAAGAATAGGATCGCTTAGTATTCAAGAGTATTTGCAAAGTGCTGAGTCGCTGCGAGAGCTCCTCTATCAAGTGGCTTTTGTGGCTTCTTCCATTTGAAAGGTCAGTGTGCATTCTGGGTCAGGGGAAGACTGTTCCTCACCTTGGAGAAGTCCTTAAGAAGCTCCCACAGCCCACTGTGTAGAGACCCCATCACTCTGTACCCTTCTGTCAGCATTGCAGGGATGTCATCTGCATGATGGACGTAACCGTTGCCAGTTTGGGTTTCTGTGATGCTGCGCAGAGCTCTTTGAGCCCGGTGGGAACTGGTTTGTACACAGTTTTTGTGGTCTCGGATTCCTGCACTTCCAAGGGTGGGTTAAGTGATCTGTATTTTTAGCTTGTGATACACAAGTCCTGACATTTCAACACATTTCTGATTGCTATAGTTCCCTTCCTGGGTTTCTAAAGCAAAAACCACTGAGAACCTGGACCAAGTGGCCTGAGGAAAGAAGCTGCTTCTGCCTGCTGCTGTTGGGCATGTGTTCTCCGCCCTCCCTCTTTCCTGCTAAAATGAAATATGTGCTTTCTTCTCTGCCGAATATTTGAAGCAAAACAACAAAAAAATCTCAAAATATTTAATTTCTGGGAAGAAAGGTGTGCTGGCTGGTCATCCCTTGGGCAGGGTATTTCAGCAGCTACGAGTCGTTGCTGAACAGGGACCGCAGGACAGGAGCTGCAGCAGCCCCAGACACATTCCCCATCGTTTACTGGATGTGCACTTGCAAGCAGAGTGGTCAAAAATGCTTTCAGATCCCATGGAATTATTTCTTGGGGTGCTTGAAAAACCTGCCTGTTTGCCATCTCAGTATGTCCATCCTTTATACCTGAGGAACTGCCTTGTGTCCAGGCTGTTCCTTGCCTTTTTTTCTAGTAAGATGTGATGCTGTGTCTTGATTCACAAGATTAAATGTGGTCTGACTTTAAGGCCATTGCTCCTTAGACCTCTTTCTGGAGTCGCAGCTCCCCTTGGAAAGACTCATGAGCATGAACGAGGAATGCTATTTGCTGGAGTTTGGTTTTGAACTAGATGTCTCTTAAGCATTTTGAAACTCTAGATTCACAGCGGCGTAACATGGCGATTGCTCAGCTTGCAGCAAGGATGTGTTCTGCAGGACTGTTGCCTGAATAGTGGTAAGAGACAGCACCGACCCCCTGTGCTAGTTAGTAGGCTAATTAGCAGCTTTCCCTGTATTTTTCCTGAAGTCCTAATAGTGCAGTGTTGGTATCTTTTTGCTTTTTGTGGAGCTGCACTGCATTAATGCCTACCTGGTGATGGGAGAGAGCTGGAATCCCAGCAGATTTGCTGAAGCAGCACTAGTTTGGCTGCGTCTGGTACCATCTCTGCAGAGGTTTGGGGATGGGGAGCAGGGGGCACTGCCGGGTACACCCGGGCACTGGGAGGTCCCTGTAGCCCTTCCCAGTGAAAGCTGTGTTATTATTATACATGCACTGGGTATAGTGCCCCAGCTGGAGAGCGAGTTTCTTGCTAAGAAAGCTGTGGCTGCTGGGAGCAGCACTGGAAATATTGGGCGGCTGTCAGCAAAGAAGCTTTATAGGGTGAGAAGGAAGAAGTCTGGCACTTGGGTACAGCCCTAGAAGAGTGACGGTTGTTCAGAAAGGGTAAAGCTTCGCTACACATCAGCAACCTCCTGATATTTTCTGAATTCTCTGTAAAGCTCCTCGTCTCTCAGACCTGGCACTGTTTTCTGGGTGTTACCTCCTTTAAAGAGTCAAGGAAGAGATGAGTACCAGTGCCAGCTGGGACAAATTCTTACTCCTCATAACAACTTGTTTCGCTATAATATCTGGAGGTCATTCTTCCTTAAGGAAAGCAATCCCCTAACAAAACAAGCAAACCCCTCTTCTCTTGGGGTGTGCTGTTACACTTTTTATCGTGTTTTCATTTTCCCCACACAGCCTAGGGAAGGCAGTGGCCATACCCAACATGTGCTACTCAAGTCTCTGCTGGTGACAGCAAAATCCCCCCAGTCTTTCCTAAGTTACAGACAGAGAGCCTTGCCTGTTTGAGTCTGTGCAATCGTCTGCCTCTAGCATTTAGTTTTATTCTGCTCTAACAACTTTATTTATTGAGCACTTTTCTTCCAAACTAAGGCCATAATAGTTTTCTTCCTCCAAATGGAGGTCTTGAAAGTGCTTGGTGCTTGGTATTCCTTTGAAGAATTAGTCTTTGGTTCATCTACCACATGGCTCGTTACACTTCAAAAAGGAGGTTGGTTTCTTGTCTTGTAGGCCCAACAATGTGGGACTGATAACTGATGACACGTTATGAATTTTCTCTGCTAATAATTGACTGGATTTTATTTGCAAGAAACATCCAGGTATTCACTGACAATCATTACATTGTCTTTGTTGTCACAAAAAGTCCAGGGCAGATTGAGACCCTCAGCGCTGTTATACAACCGCAGAAGTAGACTTCTAAACATTATATAATGAACATAGTTAAATGTGACCCACCAGTGCTTTTATCACTTGAATTTTCTCACAGACGTGTTTTTCTTCTCCTCCTGCTCTTCCTTAAGCAGTGCACTGTCTGAAGCAGCGAACCCTTTTCATCTCGGTATAGATGCCCAGGGTCTGTCTCGCTTGTTCAGCCTAGACTTTTAAAAATCATTTAGATCTAGCTTAGCGTTGCTGGGTTCTGATTAAGATACAAATATATTTTGGTAGCAGGGGTCAAGTTCCAGTGCCCAGCTGTTTAACACCTTTTATATTTGGCTTTTTTCTCTTCTGGATCACCATCGCTTCTACTTTCATTCTGCTAAGCAGAATAAAGGTCGGAAAGTGATTCTTCATTTAGTGTTGAAACCCTGTGTGCTGGTGGGCTGCAGCAGTGAGCCCAAGTGAGCAATTAGACTGTACCAATGTATACTAGCTTAAAAGATTTATTTATTTTAAAAACAAAATACTTGGGAAGTAAAATAAAAGCTTACTTAATGTGCATACTCTACTGTGTTTGAACATGGTGTGGAAGAAGTAAAAATCATAGAACTGTAGAATTGTTTTGATTGCAAGAGACCCTCAGGATCATCAAGTCCAACCATAACCCACCCCTGGCACTGCCCCATGTCCCTGAGAACCTCATCTCCGTCTGTCCAGCCCCTCCAGGGATGGTGACTCCAGCACTGCCCTGGGCAGCCTGTTCCAATGCCCCACAGCCCTTTGGGGAAGAAATTGTTCCCCAGATCCAACCTCAACCTCCCCTGGCGCGACTTGAGGCCGTTTCCTCTGGTCCTGGCACTTGTTACTCAGGAGAAGAAACCAACACCCCCCCTGCCTCCAATGTCATTTCAGGCAGTTATAGAGAGCGAGAAGGTCTTTATATATAAATATATCTATTAAAGATATATATATACTTTTTTATATATATATATAGGTCTTTATATATAAATAAGGCTTTAAGTTTGCTAATCATATGGATACATGAATACAAACACTGAGCTACCCCCGGGGAGGTTCTGAGCAGCTGCCTGTCCATGGAGCCGCGGTAGCTGCTGCGTACACTCCTGTGTGCTCCTGTGGTGGGTAAAACACATCAGTTTCTAGATCCTTTGTGGCTACACAAGCTGATGCATTTTATTTTGCAGTGGGCTGGTAGCACACAACCCATCAGCGACATGGTGTGAACTGTGGGGTTGTCCTGTGCAGGGACAGGAGTTGGACTCGATGATCATTGTGGGTCCCTTCCAGCTCAGGGCATTCTGTGATTCTGTGATTCTGTGTGGCCGGCTGACAAGTGCAACGCTGCAGGTTGCAGTGGGGTGGCTGCTTCTGGGTGTCAGTCTGTACCCCGAGGCGGATGGCAGACATCGGAGGGTAGAAAGACCCCACCAAGTTGACAAGTGAAATTTTCCTCCTACCCTGACGTGACAGCTGAACCACAGATATTCACTGTCCCTGGTCAGACCAAAATGAATTCATAAGCATCATGAGCTTTTTTCCATCTGTCTCCCCCACACAGCTGTGGTAACGGGGTCGGCTGGTGCTGGGATGAAGAGAGGGGATCGAGGGTACAAACATATGGATGTTGTGTCCTTAGACTTCAGTAAGGCCTTTGACACCGTATCCCACAGCATCTCCTGGAGAAGCTGCAGCTCCTGGCCTGGATGGTGTATCTGTGATGGATAAAGAACTGGCTGGAGGGCCAGGCCCAAAGAGTTGTGGTGAACGGAGCTAAATCCAGTTGGCGACCGGTCACGAGTGGTGTCCCCAGGGCTCAGTATTGGGGCCAGTTCTGTTTAATCTCTTTATCAATGATCTGGACGAGGGGATCGAGTGCACGCTCAGTGAGTGTGCAGATGACACCAAGTTGGGTGGGAGTGTTGATCTGCTGGAGGGTGGGAAGGCCATACGGAGGGATCTGGCCTGGCTGGATGGATGGGCTGAGGCCAATTGTATGAGGTTCAACAAGGCCAAGTGCCGGGTCCTGCACTTGGGTCACAACAACCCCAGGCAGCGCTCCAGGCTCAGGGAAGAGCGGCTGCAAAGTGCCTGTCAGAAAAGGCCCTGGGGGTGTTGGTGACAGCGGCTGAACATGAGCCAGCGTGTGCCCAGGTGGCCAAGAAGCCACCAGCATCCTGGCTGGTACCAGCACTGGTGCGGCCAGCAGGCCCAGGGCAGTGACTGTCTCCCTCTACTGGGCACTGGGGAGGTCAAACCTCGAATCCTGGGGTCAGTTTTGGGCCCCTCACACCAAGAAAGCCCTTGAGGTGCTGGAGCGAGTTGGGAGAAGGGAACGGAGCTGGTGGGGGGCTGGAGCACAAGTGTGATGGGAGCGGCTGAGGGAGCTGGGGGTTCAGCTGGAGAACAGGAGCTGAGGGGAGACCTTCTGATCTCTGACCTGCCTGAAAGGAGCTTGGAGCCAGGGGGGGTCGGGCTCTGCTCCCCAGGAACAAGCACCAGGAGCAGAGGAAACGGCCTCAAGTTGCGCCAGGGGAGGTTGAGGTTGGATCCGGGGAACAATTTCTTCCCCAAAGGGCTGTGGGGCATTGGAACAGGCTGCCCAGGGCAGTGGGGGAGTCACCATCCCTGGAGGGGTTTAAAAGGCATTTAGATGAGGTTTAGGGACATGGGTCAGTGCTAGAGTTAGGTTATGGTCGGACTCGATGATCCTGAGGGTCTCTTCCAACTGAAATGGTTCTATGATTCTGTATGAAACCAGGCCCTGTCAGTCCTCTGCTCATTGAACACCTCACTGTCCTGCGTGCTTTGGATTGTTGATTCTCTTTGGTTTTGTTAGAACATGCCCATACAGGATCTGGGATGCAGTTAGTGATCGCTGAGCAGCCGCAGGGAGAACCCAGTGTATATCAGCGTGTAGGCACATCCAGCCTGGGGTGTAGTCAGCGTATTAAGTTCTAACAGCTCATCCTTGACCCTGGGGTTGGTTCTACTGGTTTGTCCCCATCCTGCCCAGTACTTCCAAAGGAGGTTTCAGCAGGGCCTGCTGCTCTGTGTCTTCATTGCTCTGGGGTCTGGTGGAGGCTGTGCCAGAGAGCAGAGCGGCATGAAGAGGAAATAACAGATCAGAGCATGCCCCAAGCCGCAGAGCAGGGAGCGCGCAGGGGACGTGGTGACACAGTGGTTGTCTGCGTGCCATAGAGATTTGACAGAGCACGTGGGGTGGGCGTAACTGCGTGGGGTGTCTGATTGAGCAGCGTTGTCTGCAGTGCTTGCCTTTTACCTCCAAGTTTCTAAAGTGACCTGTTTTCTTCTTCCTACAGACAATTTTAGGTACACGTGTGACATTTGTGGGAAAAAATATAAATATTATAGCTGCTTCCAAGAACACAGAGACCTACATGCCGTGGATGGTGAGTACTGTTTTTGACACTCAGACACCCAAGCTAGAATGAGAAGGTGTTGGGGAAGGCAAACTGTGGTTCTTGCGGCCCGCGATGTCCAGGACAGCACAGCACGGCTCGCTGGGCTCTGGCAGCGGAGCCACAGTCCACAGGCACTGCAGGAAGAGATTTGCTGTGCTCGATTGTCTTTGTGTGCATCCAAATAATACCTTCTGCGGGGACCTGTGGTACTTGCAGTCCTTCTGTATTAAGGTTCATGGTCAGGATGGGTGTGCTAGAACCGAGCATCTGAAGGTAAATTGTCAGTCTGGCTGCTCGCTGGGCAAGAGCCGTTTGCCTTTTGGTTTCTGACTTCACAGGTTTGTTCCCAACGTGCTCCTTGGTGAGAAACCACATTTCAGAGTTGAGAAATGTTTTGTTCTTGTTAATCATTGTGGCAGTGAACTGATGCAGTTGTCAGTGGACCTCACAGGCCAATTGCTCCTCTGTGAATGTAGATGTGGCCGAGGCTGGTGACACTCGAGCAGAAGCAGACACCTTCTTCCAGAAACAGTGTTTCTTTTTTCTACACTGGGGGAAATAGAAGCAACAAGCCACTGTCTTTGGCTTGCCCCTTCCTTACTGGGCATCTAAAGCTCGACTCAGATATCACAGATACTCCAGGCTGTCGCTGTGTGTGCTCCAGATCTGTTGGGACTGCTCCTCACTTGGCCAAGGACGGAGCCCTGGCAGAGTTTTAGAAAGAGGCTGCTTGGAAAGCAGAAGGTTTTGAATAGCTGAACTGTCTCAAAATAGCAAGTGGTTTTTCACAATATGTGGTGTCTAGAAAAGTTGCTGGTTTCAGCTGAAACGTGTGGACATCTGAACATGCTCTAAGAACAGCTCCTGCAGCGCACCGCGGCAAGTCCCTGCCTCCCGTGAGGAGCCAGAATTAAATTACGGGGACTGAAAGTCACTGTGAGATGGACCTGTCTGCTTCTGTCAGAAACGTGTCCTCATAGCCGTGGTTCAGGGAGCTCTGTCTAGGGTTACGAGAGGGCTTTGGAAGTGGCTTCCACTTGGGTCTTGCATGAACGCTCAGTGTCCGTTCCTCCGAGGGGCTGGTCGTGTTTTAGCAGGCACAAATGTAAGGCAGCTGTGTGGCTGAGCTTCACCTGGGGCTGTGTCAGTGTCAGAACAAAGGCCTTGAGAATCTGCGTATGTTAGGGCTGGGCACGCTGAAATAGTTCTGTGTGGATGCTGCTGGGAAGAGGAGGGACTGGGGCACAAATCCTGGTCTGTTCTGTGGGGCTGAAATAAGATGAAGCCATGCGTGAAATGCAGGAGGAAAACAAGGCCATTTAAGAGGATTTAATTTCTGTTTTGTTTCTTCCCCTCCTTCTTCTATTCTGTGTTAGTTTTTAGTGTGGAAGGGGCCCCAGAAAACCGGGCAGGTAAGCCGAGATCCTTCGTGTGCTTTATTTCACAAATCTTTTCAAGCATTCAGTAGTTCAGGCACAGCAGGTCCGATTCTACACTTGTAAGAGTAAAGTTTTGTCACTGATTGCAGCGGGACAGGGAGCATCCTCCCTCCCTCAGTGTCTACAGCAAGTAGATTGATGCCCAGCCCTAGTAGATACCAGGCTTTTGTTGTACACACAATTGTTCAGGCTTCTGAAAATCAAAGAAGCAGGTGTTTCATGTCCTTGGTGATGTAGTGAATTGTTCAAGGCAAAAATTAAATTATTTTCTAAAAAGGGTTGGGTTCTGATTTGTTGCTAGCTGTGCCGTTAGATGGGAGAAGGTCACTGGTCTGTATTTTGTGAGCTGACTTGCTTGCAGACTGCGTTACCGTGCCCACTTTCAGACAGTATGACATCATTAGACAGGAGATGCACTGGAAAAAAATCAGAAAATGTGGATCAGGCTTCGCAATGTGTTTGTTCAGTATTTCTCTGTATTTTTTTAAATATTATATACCTACAAAACACGTTACTGGGCTGAAAGTGGGGGTCGTCCTGGGGCACCTGAGGAAGAAGAGGGACAAGTCAGACAGAGGGGTGATTTCGTTTGTAATTCCTGTCTTGAAATCTTGTTACAGATGGAAATGTCATTACAGATGCAGGAGCATTCAGTGCCCGTGCAGCTGTAGAAGGAAAACCTGAGGCTGGTGTCATCCCTCTTGCTGGTTCTGTTCTCTTGCAGACCCCTATGACCAGGCTGTCATAGCAGCAGATGAAGTGAAGGAGGAGGAGCCGGAACCGTTCCAGAAGATTGGTCCAAGTATGAGACATTATACAGCTTAAAATGTGACAGAGAAAGCATGAGGGTTTAAAATCTGGCATTAGCTGGGGTGCCTCTAGGAAAACCAGAAAGGACTGTGTTACACAGAGGTGTTGGGACCTTACGGGTGCTGAAAGATGTGTTTAGGTTCAGATGAACACCAAACACCAACAGCCCTCGCCTGAAGAAATGCAGCTTTGTGATGATTTCTGCTCAGGAGCTCTGCAAAGAGAAGAGGAAGGAGTGTCAGGAGAAAAACAAATCGGTAGTGATTAGGGAGGGTCTTCAGGTGTATTGACAGATGGCAGACGATTGCGTTCACACCACCTTTGTGGTGGGTTCATCAAACAGAGTGAAACAAAGGGAGGACCAGACTTTGCCAAAACATTTATCTGAATTCTGCATTTTGGAAACAATTGATTAACCCTGGATTTTCCTTTGGCTTGCACATTGCTGTCAGTTCTGTACTTCCCAGCACTGGCAAGAGTAGGAGGTGTCTGTATGTGGTTATGCTATTTCATTATTTCAAGTACCCCCAAAGCAGGAATTACCACAGTTGTTGCAGAAAAGTCCCTCCTCCTGCAAGAGAAATCTACAATCCCAATATAAAAGTTCTGTAATTAAGACTTCAACCTGACAACTTGTTTCCTCTTGTCCACAACATCACAGACTGTCTGTAACCAGAAGACAAAACTGTGTCATCTGTCACATAGACTTTAGAAATGGATTCTCTCCTTTGTTTTGTACACTTAAGTGCTGTAGTTTCGGGATGATCTCCTGTAGCTTGTTCAGTTCTACTGGACTTTTTATGCATGGTCCGTCCCTCTGGATACCGTTTCATTTGTTGGGAAAAAGGATGTGTGAATTACAGGGCAGGGAAGTTCCAAGTGCATGAGGAACAGGCTCTAGTTTTTGTCACCTGGCCAGTTTCTGTGCAAAAAGTCAGGAAGCCAGTGATCGTGTGAGAGGGTGCTGCTCCCTTCTGATCTTTGCCTTTGTTTTGTCTTCACAGAAACTGGCAATTACACCTGTGAATTCTGCGGCAAGCAGTACAAATACTACACTCCCTACCAAGAACACGTGGCGCTGCATGCACCCATCAGTGAGTATCCTGCTGGAGATTTGGTCCCTTACAGACTGTGATTTACTGTGGTTAAACATGAGGGTCGCAGCTGGCAGGACGTAGATCTTGTGCTGACCAGGGCACTGTAAAGCTGAGCTGGAATCTCCTCTCAGAGGGACACTTCCTGTTAGGTCTGTAATGCCACTGAACTTTTACCAAGGCCCACAAAATTCTACATATGTCCCTTGAGGGTTTGATACTTTATTTTGTTGTTTAACTGAAGTGATGCACAAAATTTTTGGATTCCCCTAAATAATGAGGGACCATCCATGCTAGGGAAGAAGCATCTTTCTTACGAGCTTCTGAGAAATTACTTGAGACAGTGAGTTAAAGCTGCTTTTCAAAATCACTTAAATTACCTTGGCAGCTTGCTACTAAATCACAGACAATAAAATATTTATTTCAGGGAGCTTGGGAAAAGGCAGTTCTGAGCATACTACACAACACTACGATCCACACTCTGGAGAGACACTATGATCTGCACTCCCCAGACAAAGAGGCAGGTTTTAATGAGCAATTAAGTGTAATTCAGTGCAAAATTTTAGTAAAATAGTTGAGAGAAATTCTTACTACATGCCGGTTTTGAATGCTTTCAAAGTATGCAGAAAAGTTCTTTACACCTGAACTTAATGCTTCTTTCACAGCATTGCCCTGTGCTTTATTGCAGTTTCAATGCTGTGAGCCAGCGTGGCTGCTCTTTGCCCATGTCTGTCCGGCTGCCAGCATTTTGACTGATGAGGATGGACAAGCTGAGCGCATTATCATTGGCTCAGTGAGTTCTTTTATCAGCTCACTTGCAGCCAGCAGAGGGAGCGAACGCTCCTTCAGCACCAGGTTCAGCTGCACTTAGGTTTCTTAGTTCCTATCATAAAGCAGGTTTGATTTCAGACATATATAGAAATAAATTGGAAACATAGTCCACCAGACTGTCACTTTTAAGGTGGGTCAAGGCTTGGTGGCTCTTGACAACTCCCATGTAGGTTCTCTGAAGCATGGAATGGACCAGGATCATGGTGGAAGGTGCAGGGCATAAAATACCTCTACCACCATCACCACAAAGTTAGTCTTACCTCCCACCTGCCCAAGGGGAATAACCCAGCGCTTATGATCGCGCACATAACAGTTATTCCTAAACACCCCTGCATCCCCAAACTCCACCTCTTAATTCAGATGTTGGTGGTGATCAGCAGTAGGTCAATCTCCCAATACATTATAGATTAATAATAACAGATGAGGCCGCAGACACCAAGGCTTTGGTGTCTGCTCCACCCCTGTACGGACAGCGAAGGAGCAGCATGCTGTAAGGACTGCACATCGAATCTCCAGTACGTCCCATTCCAAGGGGACTTATCACTATGGATATCTCCCCATCCTCCCAGCCAGCTGCACCTGCTGGTTCCAGTCCAGACTCTCCAGCATAAAAGAAGGCATTTCCCGCAGTGGGCCCTGCAGGTCTGACTGCAGGTACGAAAGGTCCACACAGGTGCTGCCCTTCTGTCCGTGCAGGGGGCAGCTGCAGGCTCCTGATGCCCAATTTTGACTAGCAGAAGCCAGTTTTGGAGGAGGAGGCGCGCTCTTTTGAACACTGGGATCGAAGCCATTCTTGTGCCATGGTTTCTGCACTAATCTTTGTGAAAGCAGAAGCATCTGCCCCTGCTGCGGACTAGACCAGCAGTCACTGCGATGTGCAGATACGTTCCCAGTCATTTCAGCAAATATCTTTAACTATGAGGACACTTCAGATCAGGATAATATTTTCATAAGGTTTAACTCCCTCCCCATAAACTTTTATTTTTCCTTTTTTTTAATTTAACCTTTTTTTTCTTTTCCCCTCTCCTAGTTCCCACGATCAGTAAGATTCATGATTTAGAGTGACAAACCACTAAACCTGATGAACATACAGGAAAGGGCATGATTAGCTCCCAAGACAGCCTGGCCAGTACATCCTCCCACCTTTCTACAGCTCTAACTCTGCTCTTCCAACTAACCAAGGTCCTGTGAGGCAGCTGTAAAATGACTTTGGAAAAGCACAACTGGCTTTTCTCAGCCCCGACAATCAAGTAAAGCTGCCACTGTGTCTTTATGCTGGTCTTGTTCTTGTGGTTATAAGGCAAATGCTGAAAAATTAGCCATTGTGGGAGTGGGTAAGGAAAACACTTCAGCATTTCCAATTCAGCTTTCTGGGTCTCTCTGTTCGAGTGCAAGCTTCCCTTCCGGAGCCTGTCTTTCTGGTTTTCTGTGATAATGGATAAAAAATTATTGAAAATGGGCTAAAACAAGGACTTGTTATCCTGCAGGGTCAATAGGACCTTGCAGGATAATTTTTGGTCAGTGCTGCTGGATACCTGCTGTGTGGAAAAGAGGTCTGCTGTGGGGTTCCCTGGAATTGTTAATGCCAAATGTCTCCTTCGAAAGTTCCTTTCTTTAGTGAGGAGTAGGAACTTTTTAATATGCTTAGAACTGGGCCATTACTCTTTTAAAATACATATTCTTATGCTGTTCCTGTCAGCCTATTCACTCTTTCTAAGAAGGGTGTCAGAGGCTGTTTCCAAAAAAAGTGGATTGTGGGTGCATTCATTGTCCCAGTTTTAGAAACATCTCTGAATGGAGATGGAGAGGAGGAGGGTTCTGAGGTTTCTTTCTGTCTTCCTCGGTCTGCTCTGTAAGATGGAACTGGTTTAACCCATTTGCAGGTGACTGGGCTGTTGAGATTGCTCTTAGGTGATGTGCTTACAGTGCAGAGAAGACCTGGTGTGTTTGGAACATGGTCTGGCTCATAAAGCCACCGAGAGTGAGTTCTAGCTGGGTAAGTCCCAGCTCCAGAGTGCGCACTCACTGCATCCTCTTCTGCAACTGCAGATGAGGCAACAGACTCCCTGGTCATGGAAGGAAGTGGTGAGAGCACTAAAGTCTGCACAGCTATCCATGTCCATTGCTTCCAAGATGAAAATCTAAAGTGGTGTCAGAGCCCTGAGTGCACTAATAGGTTCTAATGGCCCTGACCAACCTCACGTGCGGCCTACAAGCACCTTCCAGCTCCCTTTTCCAGCTCAGCTCTGGATCTTCAGTCCCGACCTGAGCTACACTGTAGGATGTTGTTCTCCAGCTCACTTGTATACATGTCCATGCCTGGCCGTGGATCCCACTGGTCTGTACCCAACCCACAGCCTGACTTCCCAGCTTGCCGTCGACCCTGTCTCATCACTCTGGACCTCCGTGAGAATTGCTGGTTTGTGTCTAACCCTGGTTATCCTCACCAGACCTGATCCTGTTGCTGGGCTCTGGATTGACTCTCTAGCTTGACCACGGACCTCTCATTGCCGTGAACTTCCTGGTGATCTGGACTCTTGGCTGAACCTGGCTGTGATCTCTGGTCCTGCCTTGCTTGCCTCTCTCGGGGGCTGTGGGATGGGCCCTGCCCTGCCAGCCCCGTGATCCTGCTTGGGAGGACAGACAGACCTACATCCACCCTGACACCCGAGATGCTCGAGGAAGTTCATCAAGCCCCTCTGCTTCCTAATCACAAAGGACACTGGATACAATTTGTTTCTCTGAAGTGGTTAAATGCAGTGTTTCTTAAAGGCAGCTGCCATCGTGGCTTTTTCTCTTAGGGAAGGGGATCTTAGTCTGGTTTCCACACAGGTCCTGCCTACCTAAGGAAAAAGCAGACCCAGATTCCAGTTGGATGGTGTGTCTTTGCTTCCTCCATCTCAGTGAGTGACATCTGTGAGTTCAGATCTTTTTCCCCCTCTCCAGTCCTATAGTGCATTAGCAACAGGCTCCACTGGCAATATTTATATGTATAAAGAAGCACATTAAGAATGTGATAGATCTGAGCGCAGGGTTTTTCCCGTGGAGAGACCTATTTCCAATAGCAGAGGTTTCCTCTCAGCATATTGAATTTCAGGTCATTGTTAAGGAATCACTCTATGATATTCATTAAAGATAGGTTTTCTTCCAGAGGTGATGATATAATTCCATCTGAACCATCCGAATGTTCGTTACCCATCCTGACAAGATCTTCTTGAAAAAAAAGTGATACACAAATTATTAGCCGGCATTTTTACCTGGAAAAAGTGAAGTTACTGGTAATCTGATGTCTGTGGTGGTGCTGCATTGTAGTAGTATGTGGATTTATGTAGCTGTTGAGGAGACATGTTGAAACCTCTGCCAGATTTTCTCCTCCACTGTCTTGCCATTGACAGAGCGTGAAGGTCTTACCAAAGGCAGGAACACCAGGAGGGACCACTGTGATCACTGGACTGACCGCAGTAACGCATGCTGTAAGATTGCCTTGATTAGATGCTCATGTACATGTTGCAGAGAGACACCTAATCTTGCTGTTAGGAGTGATAGAAAATACAGCAGCCTCTTAAGGTAATTATTTTGATGAATTATTACCCTTACTACATTAAGACTAACAATATCTAGCTGTAGCTTTGAGACAGTGGATCCTATTTATAACTTCTTCTGCTAGATGAAGGAGGACTAAGTTCCCAAATTTCTGTCCTTGCTAGACCTTTCTCTAGCCTGCTGTCAAGTCACTTCATAGTGACCAGCCTCCTGGTTAAGCCAAAGGAGTGACTCGATGTTTCTTTTGTAAGATATGCTGCTCTTCATTTATCCTCTTGCCTTCTCATCTGAAGATTCTCAGGTCTGTTAACCGCCTTCGTGAAGGGCACGCACCAGCACTGGGTCCAGTGAAGGAACTTCGAGTTAACATTGTCCTCCCAGTCCCCTTTGAGAGTGCCCTGGTTGCAAACCCACAGAGCACCTCCGGTCTTTTTAACTCCATCATTGCCCCTGGAGCTTCACTACAGCCATTGTGACCGAGCACGGCCAGGAACAAGCTCTTGTTCCTGCTGCCGAGGTGGAGTCCCCCATCTGTTAAGTATCACATGTATCATCCATGTTCCACCGTGTGCCGTTCTGTGCCGTTGTAGCACAGTGCGCTCAGTTCACCGAGCGACTGGAGATCATCCAGTGGGACTTACCCTCCACGTTACTCCTCTCCTGCCTTCTCCAGTACGTCAGCCTCAACTGGAGCATATCTCAGATGCTTTCCAAGAATTTTTTAGAAACTTCATAGCAGCAGTTATGGAATCATCTGTCCACAATGCTGTCTCCAGGCTTGCTGTTTAGCTGCAGATTTTGAGGCAGGAGATTTTTGTAACCACTCAGCAACTCAGTATTTTCATTTTTGAAAAATATCTTGAACTTGGCCTTTTCATCAGCCTGAGGCAATGAGTTCCATGGTGAAGATGACTTTTCAAGAGCAGAACAGAGGAGCTACGTGATCCTCTCTGCTTGTTTTACATAGTCTTCAGGGAGAATTTGTCATCTGATGAACTAAAGACTAAAACCTTTTTTTCAATTAATTATTAGGCAGAACTAATATTCTTTTGTCTGTCTTGTCTCACTGGCTCAAAGTCTCTGCCTAAACTCAGGGAGCAACCTTCTCTCTGCACCTGAATTTGGAGACTTACGGTTTGTTTAAGTTGTGGGGGGGAAAGAAGCAATTTTGGAGGTCTTCATAGCATTGAGACTTTTTTCTTGACAGAGAGCAGTATCTGGACTGCAGAAGATTCATGATGATGATAGTTTCATGATAGTTTCTGACACTGAATAGTTGGCTGATTGCTGCTTCTCTTGGTATAGATGGGGAATAAAGCAGCAATTGGTGGGAATGGGCCCTGTGGGAAACTATGTAAGACATAAGCAGAGAATTGTCATATCTGACTACATTTTTGCTGGCAGTTTGGCAGCGACTGGAGGACTACCCATGGGGACCGAAGGGAAGCATAGGAAGCAAAAGCAAGGCTCCTGCCTATTCAGCTGGCCAGAGACCAAGCAGAGGAAAAGTATCTTGACCTAAACTGTGAGAAAACCTAGCGCAGAATCTCCTGCAGAAATACAGTAATATTTGCAGGAAACATCATCTTGGATCTGTGTCACAGATCAAAAGAAGCAAAAAACTTGTTTCCTTTGAGTTCAAGCCATTGGGAATGTGCATGTCCTCACTCTCCAATGCTGCTGACAGGGAAAGATGAGATCGCTTCGCGTTCGAGGTGTATCGTGTCCCGTGGAATTTTGGAAATGAGCGTCCAGTCTCAGCCTTGGGTGACATTTCTCCTCACCCATTTCAGAGGCAGGTTGTGGTGCTGCCGTGACAGCCTGTGATGGAGAACTGCTCAATGGGGTGAGGATTTCTGAGTTACACTGTATAGGATGGACAGGTGCTAGTGGTATCCATCCAGTATCCGACACCCTAATATATCACCCTGTAGAAATTACTGGCAGTGAGCTTGGGCTGTGGGTTATACGAACCTTGTTTCTTACTGATTCTTCATGGCAAATGGTTGGGGTGGGACTTGGGCTTCAGGAATCATATCCAAATTTCCGTGGAAGAAGCCACTGAGGAATGAAGGGGGTTGTTAGGTTGTTTCTCCATTTTTGTAGTTGTTTTTTAATCCATGGGGCCTAGACAGAGGGCTGTCCTCCTGAAGGTTTTTCGTATGACTTTTGGCATTGAAAATTCCTGGTGAACCTCCCTGTGCATTGCAAAGACCAAAATGTAGATACATTCAAAGAGCATATCCCAGTAATAATCAGAATTTCTCCTCATGTCACCAGTACTTGTCTGGAGACGGAGGCCAAAAGGCCTTTCCTGACTTGCAGGATGAGAACTCTGCCTCCTAATTCCCTTCCATTACCAATAGCACCCTTTTTATTTGGTTAATGAGACTAGGAGTATAGCTGGAGATCTCTAAGATTTATGCAAGACTCAAGTAACAAAGATGTAAACTTCTCCCTATTCAGAGCTCTGAGTATCACATTAGAAACCTGCTTTCAAAATCCAAACTCTTATATACATAGAAATAGAGGACAGAGATGCAGGGGCAATCAAAGTGTCTGGATGGATGGATGGATGGATGGATGGATGGATGGGGTGATTCCTGCTGGAGGAGGAAAGGGTTGGTTAAAGGTGTGGAAGGGAACTAACCAGGTTCGAGAATCTGTCCCCTCGGGTGAGTGGGGAAAACGATTTTGTTACATGGGATCGGTGGATCCACAGTTGCTGCAGGTCCCCACGCGAGGGATTGGTGAGCGTGGCTGTTAGAAAGCAACCCTCCCAGAAGGCACACGGTCTGGGAGCTGACTGACTGTCCAGGCACTAGTTCTGAGTGTTCATATCCAGAGTTCTCTCGATCTCCACTCTTCGTGGCAGTGAAGACACAGGCGAGCCAGTCCAGCAAAAAAACACCGGCTTCAATAAACCGATGTTCTACCCTCCTGCACCGCACCCCCTCCGGTGTCCCACCGGCATCCCAATCCCAGATGTTCCGCGCTCCAAATTCTGGATCCCCAGGAAGCAAGGCCATCACAGGTACCAATTGCCTTTCTACCATCGACTTTCTGAACTGCTTAGTGTCCAGTCCTGCCCTGGGTTGGCTTTTGACGCTTCCTGGACTCAGTCTGCTCCATCCATGACTGTCCCAGAAAAGCTACTCCCAGAAGCAGTTGAGGGGTAGATCCTTTGGCACTTTATAAATGACAGTTTAGATCAGCAGTAGGTCTTTGTAACCTCTTCCCAGTGATAAGTTGTGGGTTTTTAAGCATCACGCTAACCACAAGGTACAAAAGACCCTGTTTCAAATCCTGGTGTCACAAACTGAGAAGGGCTTCCTGACAAGGACTGGCGTAGTGGCTTGTCAGGTATGGGGGGCTTGTTTCATTTTCAGCTTTGTTTGGCATTTAGTGTTTGTTTCCCTCAAGATGACATTTTCCTGTGCCTGAGGAAGTGAAATGGAGTACGGGTGTTTTCACAGTGCTTCACTCTCCACAGGAACCACCGAGAGCTAAGCTGGGCTCCAGCAGCAAAATTAATGGTTCAGAACCATTACAGAGGTGTTAAGACTCAAGGCTGAACCTCCCATAGTACCTATTTCCTCCTTCCAAACAATGTCAAACCTTAAATATATATATATATAAAAAAATTAAAAAAAAAAAAAAAGGAAGGCAAAGAGCACTGAAAAATAACTATTAATAAATAGGATGTGAGACATAATGTTCAAATGTCCAGACAGCAAGGAAGCAGTCTCTGACATCTATGGGCTTGCTAGGTGCATGTTCCATCTCAGTGCAGAAGAAGGGCTGGTTAATCAGCTGGTGTTTAAATGCCCCTGAAATGTCAGGCATGGGCAGGTGCCGAGTAGCAGAGGTGGCTGTGGGGCTCTCCAGGCCACGGGATGCTGAGCAAGGATGCTTTTTGTTAATGACACACACATCCACAGCTACCAGATGTTTCCGTGAGTGACCTGTCTTCTTACAGCATGTGAATCCTGAGATTCCATATTGTTATTGCACCTCTTAAGCATTTATATGATTTTATTACTAATTTGAGGTCCATCCAGTCCAACCAAGTTAGGAGTTAAAGCTGAGAAACCTTTTTTGTTAGTTACTTAAACTTGCAACGACTTCTTCCAGTTTCGTATCTCCTACAAAGGCAGAAAAACTGGGAGCCTTCCCAGGTCAGTGACCAGATTCATCTGAACAGTAACTGGGAGATGGTTTCTGCCAAGGCACTTTTTTCCCCCGCACTTCTCTAATCAAAAAGTATATCAGTACATTGGGTAAAAACGTTGAGCTGTTCTCTTCCTGTATGGAGGAAAGACTCACATGATGCTTGAGCCTGGTAGGTTGATCTTCAAGAAACTAATATTAGTCAGGGGGTCCTACCCTGTCTATCTGGTGGCATCATTTCCATGGTGTCCTGTACAAAAGCAATCTGAGCGGCTGCTTGAATTTCTGGTACAAAAGCATTGACCATAACACCCATCAGGAAGACAGTCTCCAGAAGGGATGGATGCCTTCCCAGTGTTGCACTTGGAGGTGTTCCACGTGGGCCTGGGTAATCCCAGAGACGGTGCAGCACCGCTCCGCTGACAGTCTTTGCACAGACGCTCAGCAGCATGGCACTTACATTCTCTATACAGGTAATTTTGCTTTGCATGCAAAAGGTTCAGGTATGAGGAGAGAGAGAAAGAAAGGAAGGAAGGAAGAAAGAAAGAAAGAAAGAAGAGAAAGAAAGAGAGAAAGAGAGAAAGAGAGAAAGAGAGAAAGAGAGAAAGAAAGAAAGAAAGAAAGAAAGAAGAGAAAGAAAGAGAGAAAGAGAGAAAGAGAGAAAGAAAGAAAGAAAGAAAGAAAGAAAGAAAGAAAGAAAGAAAGAAAAAGAGAAAGCGAGAGAGAGAATTAGCGTCAGCTGTCCTGTGTGGGAAGGACATAGTAAGTCCAAGGAGCTGCATTAAACCAGCTTTTTTCTTAGTGCCAGACTTGGGAAAAAAAAAAACCAGAAAAAAATATAGGGGATGGGGACAAAACTACTGCAAATTTTATCCAATGTTTTTGGAGACCTCCAACTCACTTGTGACATACACCAGGATTTGAACCTGGGTCTCTTTTTCCCACTGTGTTCTCTGATGTTCTAGTTACTTAAGACCTCTCATTCCTATTATTTATCTGTCAAGGGGGATGGACTAGACAACGTCTCCAGTTCCTTTTTAAGCCTGTTTTATGTGGTTCTGTTTTAACTGATTTAATTACCAAGTTTTCCTGTTCTCCTGCATTTTAGAAAGAGTCAGGAATGTAGTAGGTAGAGAATTTGAGAAGCCTGCTCAGCACTTGGAAGGGTCCGCTAAGGATTGGCTGGACCAAAATTCTTGGGCTGGGAGCTTCATGCAGTTCAGGTCTTTTCTAAGGACATCAGACATGAGCGCGTGTGTCTGAGCCACATTTCAGCACAGAGAGGCTGGGAGGCTGCAGGACCTGGGGCCTCTTTAGGAGTCGTGACAGCAGTTCTGACCGCTCCGGTGGTCTGCAGAAATGCCGAAGGAAATAATGATCTAATATCAATTTTCAACAGCCCCTGTCACTCCTGAATGAAAGACTTCTGTGTCCCCACTCCCTCCCTGTACAATTTGCTGAGCCCAGCAGAGTTTTGCGAAGCCACGTTCAGATGAAGCCACTGGGTGACAGTGGGCTCTGTGAATGAGTCTGTGCAGCATAGACCATACACATCAGTTTGGCCAGTTCACCTTTCATTTGTTTTGTTTCCTTTTGAGTCACTAGGGTAAATATATTTGCCCAGATATTGCAAACCCAGTTGAAGTGAGATCAGACCTCACGTAGTGTGGCCAGCAGGCCCAGGGCAGTGATCATCCCACTGTGCTGGACACTGGGGAGGCCAAAACTTGAATCCTGGGGTCAGTTTTGGGCCTCTCATGCCAAGAAAGCCCTTGAGGTGCTGGAGCAAGTTGAGAGAAGGGAACGGAGCTGGTGAGGGGCTGGAGCACAAGTGTGATGGGAGCGGCTGAGGGAGCTGGGGGTTCAGCTGGAGAACAGGAGCTGAGGGGAGACCTGATCTCTGAACTGCCTGAAAGGAGCTTGGAGCCAGGGGGGTCGGGCTCTGCTCCCCAGGAACAAGCGCCAGGACCAGAGGAAACGGCCTCAAGTTGCACCAGGGGAGGTTGAGGTTGGATCTGGGGAACAATTTCTTCCCCAAAGGGCTGTGGGGCATTGGAACAGGCTGCCCAGGGCAGTGGGGGAGTCACCATCCCTGGAGGGGTTGGACAGACGACATGCATTAGTGCCATGGTTGGACTGGATGATCTTAAGGGTCTCTTCCGACCAAAATGATTCTGTGATTCTATTTGTGCTGTTGAGCTTGTGCTAAGGGTCACCAGCTTGAGAAGGGTGGGAGGCACGTCAGCTGTGCTGTACAGTGACATTTCAGGACACTGCAGCTACTGCCAGGTCAGGAACCACCTCTGCCTCCTGGAGGAGCCCTCCCAGTCCAGTTACTGGGAAGTAAATTGCCCTGCGCTGTTGTTGCAGCGTGCGAAGCAGGTGATCTGCCGAGGGCAGCGGCCGGCAGCGCGAGCACAGGAGCAGGAGCCGGGCCGGCTGCTGGGCCGTGGCGGGGCTGAGGCAGCGAGGCCACTGTTGGGAAGCACGGAGGGTCGGAGGATCTGCTGTAGCTTCTCCAGACGTCGTGGGCAGGCGCTGAGCCCATCAGTCCTTCACCTGGACGTTGCAGGGAGGGCGGCTAGGAAGGGAATGCAGGCCACGGGGAGAGCAGGCACAGGGCTTCTGTAGGTGACACTACACATTGTGAGGACCCGAGTTCAGGCTGCAGACCTGCTCACCTGTGCCAGAGGCTTTAATGGCTGCTCTTTGCCTTAAGGAAGAGGAAGGTAAGGGTTGGGTTTTTTTGCAGGGAAGGAAGCCGTGGCCCTTCTGGTTCAGTCAGGACTGGTGTTCATGGGCTCCCTAAGAGCCAATCCAGGCCATCTCAGCCAGAAGGCATTCAAGAAAAATATCTACCTGTTATCCCTCCAATGAGTCTGGCCCATTTGCCTCCAAAATGAGGTATTTGACCTTTCTGCTTTATTCAGGGTTTGTGGCGCAGGAGCACGTTGTCTTGCCTGCCGTCTGTCTGTTTCCATGTCCAGTATTGACCAGTCACCATCCCTGCTTTGTTCTCCACCCAGCAGAAAGTGCTTTCAGCAGGAGAGTGGAAGGCAAAGCGCAAAACAACTTTGAAGAAACAAACAGCAACTCCCAGAACTCCAGCGGTAAGTGTGTTCACCCCCTCCTGCTGTTGCTTAGCACATACATGCCCCTCCAGCACAGGATTCTGCAGTGATTGGTGATTGTTGGTATATTTGGGGTAACTCCTTTAGGCTTGCAGGCAGGTAGCCTTCCTGGGGTAGTACCTTCTTCTCACTGCTCCCCAGGTTCCTGGATCTCCAGAGCCTGTAGAAAATAGTGATGTGAGGATCCTGCTCCGAAGGTCCACATACTTTAACACAGATTTTTCAATGAGGAGCAAAGATGTAGAGAAAGGGGAATACGGATGGAGATAAAGCAGTACTCGTTCTTTGTGCATCAGTGAAGTCCTTGGGAAGTGAAGCCATTTGTAACAAGCAAGAGAAGTTTGAGCACTATGAGTAGAACAGCAGTTTGGATATTACAGCAATGCAATGGTAAATGTGGCATTTACATGTCGCTGTAAGCAGAATCCAGCTGCTTGTGAATTTGCTATATGGAGGTCACGCATACCAGATGTGCAGATGGGGGACCAGAATGCATGTGCTAGAAGGAATTCAAATTTACCCCATTTCTGGAGTTTGCTTTGAGTTTTAAGTCCAAGTGGTGGTAACTAAATATAACCACTGGCCTAGAAAATTTTGGTTAGGTACACCATTTATAGAGTTTTCTTTACAATATTCTTATCCTGTGTATGTATCCTCCTGCCTTCAAGTGGGACAGTGCCATTCTCTTGCGCTTGCTAATTGGAGCATAAAGGGCAGACCAGATAAAATGTAATTTTGGTGTCCTAATGCAGAGGTAAATAACGTGCCAGCAGAAAAGGCTGGCCTCCCTCCATTCCCCGTTCAAGAGTACCAAAACACATGGTGTTTGCAACGCTGGTAGCTGGAATGGACAGGTAAGGGAAGAGATTTCTCCCTGGAGCAGGTTCCACAGTGTCTGTTGTGGGGGTTTATGTCTGCCTCTGAAGCAAATATGGGGCTTTCTAGAACCATGTTGAAAAGGAATGAAGTGGTGTTGGAAAACCCACGTGCAGTAGCAGAGTGGGTGATAGCAAACGGGAAGAAAGTTGTTTGTTACTAAAATACCGCGTATTATGTTTTGGGGAACAATCTTGTACTAATCCAAGCATTCACCACAATTACAGCTGTTCATTCGGGGACAGAAAAACCTAAAGAAAAGCGATGTAAGCAGAATCCATCAGGTGAGCTCGTCTCTGTGTTTCAGGCCCTTGTACTCTTTAGTCCTGTTCCTCTTGGGTGGCAGCAGGGGGCTGCCCACGTCTGCCTTCAGTCAGCCTGCCCAGCCCGTTCGACATGACACTAAATGGTGTAGCAGTGTCATGTAGACATGATACATGTCTATGTATGTAGTCGTGTAGACATGACGCAAAAAAAAATTACCTGCTGAGAGTTACTGGCCTGACTTGCTGCTCTGAAAGTGGCCACTTGCCGCTTGGCCGGTCTGCTCCTCATGTCTTGACTTCTGTGGGCAGTATGAGTGGTTTGTCCAGAGCTTTTCAGTGCACATCTTTAAATGCCAGTATACCGTTTGGGTTCCTGACTCCTCTGGGGACCTTTGAAAGCAGCAACCTTAGATTGTTCCTTTTTTATTCCTGTCAAACTCTTTATAGCCTACACAGGGATGACAGAATTGTCTCCCTTCATATCAAACAGTTCATCCCTAAACCCAAGAAAGCTGCGCTGTAAAACCTTCTGGTTGCAAAATTCCTTTTGTTAAGTTTTGCAAGAGGGGAAATGAACCTGTATCATGGAGTGTGGGGTAGGAACCACTGACAAGAGTCACACGCACACACAAAAGAGTGGCTGTACTGAATAGTCCGAGACTTTAGTTCTGTCTGAACTGCTACTAAATACCCATTATTGCTGTGATACATCCCACAGATCTCCGTGCCATCTCCTCCTACCAGCTCACATCACGCTCATCCTCCTGAATCTGTTTCTAGCTGAACTACTACATTTAAAGCACATGAGTAAAAGCTCAAAGTAAAAATCAAAACAAAGCCAGGAATTCTTAGAAAATGACTAGTGAGTTTTATAGGATTTGCTGGTCTTATTTCATTGTGAGAAGTGCTTCTGTCTGCACCACACGTATGGGCAGTTTATTTTAGTGGCTCACTTAGGGCCTGGCGGGCTGCAGGGGGCTGCAAGGTGCTCACTCCTACTTCTGTTTGCACCAGGAAACCTGAGGAACTCGAGTGGGCAGCTCAGGGCTGGTTTGAGGGGAGCTGGGCTCTGGCTGGCAGCAGTTCTTTTCTGCATTAGGCAGCTGACACACTCCTCAAAGCCGGACTGGTGCATGTGGATGTATAAACTTCTTCCCTTTTCCCCCTTCCCTTATCTATCCAGCACCTTCTTTTCTTTCCCAGCCTGTTTCCCCGCCTTGACTCCATCTTTGTTCTGCTTCCTATGTGTCCTATTCAGTGCTCTTTTCCAGCTCTTGCACCAAGCCATTTCTCCTCTTTTATTTCTTCGCGTTCTCAGGAGTCAGTCTAAATGTTCTCATTGATAGGAACTGCAGTGAGCATCACCATGTCATGGTGTGGGTGGCACTGGTGATTAGAGAGGCCATGGAAAGCTCTGCAGGCATCTTCGTACTTGGGAGTCCAAGCAGAGCTCTCAGTACCTTCCTTTTTGAAAACCTGACATGTCCTTACCTCCCCATTTTCCTTCCTTCCATGGCTGTGTTTCAGCAGGTGGGACAAACTCTGCGTGGCTCAGTATTCACATGTGTGGTGTGAACTCTCGGGAGTAATTCTGGCATTGTTGGCTTGTCCTCTCTTGTGCTCCAGCCAGCAGATCTCACACAGGCAGCGAAGCAGATGGAGATTGTGTGGTTGAGGATGACAGAAGGACGGACACTTACATCCTCCCCACTCCCATCTGCTGCTTATCGCCAAACTCCTGCTGCTGTAAAGAACAGTCCCCAGGTTTGGGAGGTAAATGCATGTCCCAGTTGAGCAGCCTCAGAGCTGTGCGACCTGCCCTTGTTAAACGCTTGAGTCCTTGCACCACTTGCTTTTTGTGGTTGTGAGTTTTGTGTCACAGGTTCGCTTATAGTGATAACAAACAGAGCAGTGGGTTTTTTTTAGGCCACCCGGCCGGGTACATTATGCTCTTTCCCCATGTCACAGTGGCACAGCCCACTTCGTGTCTGGAGTGAGCAGGAGGATGAGCAGAATGGCAATGTCAGCAAGGAAAGCCACCTAAAATAGGCTTGGGTGCAACTCTGTGGGGAGTCCCGAGTGGGAATGAGACGACTAGAAGGGAAGATGTTGGATTCACGATGTCTCTTCCCTGCATCCAGCCCAAACCCTTGTCATAATGAATGCAGGTACCTGGTATCTTTGTCCGAGTAATGTGGTGTCTTAGTGCCCACAAAACAACAACGGTTCCTGTTCTCTGTGGCAAATGCTGCTCTGTGGCTGCGTCTGAGTCCATCTACTATAACAGCAGAAGGTCCTTTTCCCAGCAGGGCATGGCGGAGCCGCAGAGCGGATGGAGAAGGACGGTTTAGCTGCTGTCCACCTGACCATTGGGAGAATGTCCTCTGTGTTAATAGGAAGAAGTCTCCATAACCCCCTAAATTTGTTTTTTTCATGAAATCTGGGAATTTCACAGTGCTTTAAAAATAGTATCTGCTAAAATGTGCAGGTTGCTTCTTTGCACCACTTCTGGAGCGCAGGCAGCCACCGCAGAGCTCCCAGCTCTCACGAAGCTGGTGGTTATTCAGTGCTGGATAATAAGCAAGGTCCAGAAAACAATTACTTGACTTGATCCCAAAAGATGGAATTGACTCATTGCGATGCATAAGCTGGTAATCACCTACAATTCTGTAAAGCCGCTTTCAAGAAAACCCTCCTTGGTGGGCATCATTTTTCTGAGTCTTGACATGTGCAGGGTTTTTTTGTACTAAATTAAAAAAAAAATATTTGAAGGCGAGCTTGTGAAATACTCTCCTTGCAAAAGCTGGAGGTTGTCCGCCTGAGCACGGGAAGGAAAAAGTCCCAGAAAGGGGCAAATGCATGTGTGTGACCTGCAGCCCTTGGCATCGACCATCTCTAATTGAGTGTTTCCAGCATAAACCAGCCTCGATCTGGTGGTTTGGATGCTCTGGGTGACTTTAGTAAAATGACGAATTTGCTGTTAACACCACCTGTAGGCCAAGGGGGGTGCAGGAAATTGTGAGACGTTAAGGAAAAAAATCAAAGCGAAAAGGCAATTAAAAAGTTATTTAGTTTAATACCTTAAAATACAGCCATCAAAAGAAAAAAAATAATTGAAATTGGCAGTATTTATTGATGTCTAAACTTGCTAAATGTTCTGAATGTGAAAGAGACAACATTTAAAATTCTGTAGGGAATTGGGAAATATTTTTAACTTTCAAGGTTGATTTAAGCTGTATAAATGTGTCTCAATTTCATCTGCTGCATTAGGTAACTATTACTGTCATAAGTTCCAGTGGAACAAATTTTAGCATGTACAGTTTTTAAAATGTCAGTGCTTTTCATTCATATTTACACAGGGAAGCTTTTCTTTCCAGCAGTGTTTATTTCAGAGTGGGTAGGGGGGCAAGGGAAATATCTTTTTTTTTTGATCCGTTCATGCCGCCAAGCTGACCTGAAATTGAGACCAAAAGTTAATTTCCTCCTTTCAATTAAGAAGTAAAAATTTTTTTAAAAGACTGCGAAGTGTCAGTTCTCAAAATTTAAAGGACATAGGACCAAATTTTAAACACACACTTGGTGGGATTTTCAGAAATGACAGACTTGTTAGTCGGTCATTTCCTGATCTTATATGCTATATTTCTTTTTAGTGAATCAGTTCTAAGTGCAGAACATTTTTCAGCAGTATACTTAATTTTCATATGTATGCAGCACACTTAAGATGGTTATATTTAGCAAGTGAAAATGTACATAAGCAGCATCCTGCAATATATTGTGGTTCCTAATTCCCATCCAATTGTAGCATGGAACTATTTCAAGCAGAACGATAATTAGAAATGTCTCGTTCGCCACTTGCCACGTAAACCCAATATTTTTAGCGTGTGTTAAACCTGGTTGTCTCTCAGACAGAAATAGGTACCATGTCTTTTTCGCTTAGCAGCTGCGCAGAACTAACCTTTAGCTTTATGGAAAGCAGCAAAAAGGCAGAGTGCAGATCAGCGCTAAACCGATGATGTAAATCTGTGGGTCTGATGGGAGCAGACGTGATGTCTGCTCGGGGCCCCTGCGCACCTTCTGTCGCAGGAACGGTTCAGTCCCTCCTCTTGTCCCTCCAGCGCCGCGTCCCGTGCGCTCCCTGATGGAGCCCAGACTGGGACACCCACCAGCGGCTCCTCCCAAACTTCTGCGGTGAAGCAAATTGCGTCGTTACGCTGAGACCGTTGTCAGCATCGCTGTGTGTTCACAAGACTTGAGTTGATGGATGATCTCGCTACAGAGTAAGGTTGTTCAGATCCTCGAACTGCCAGCTAGTCCAAAAAAGCTGTTTTGCACTGGAAATGCAGGTCGTGGTGCACGTACGGGAGGAGTCAGCCAGGTGTGTTACAAACACTGGCGTCTTCTCTTCTCTCTTGTTGGCGGTACATCCTCTCCTGCCATCACCCTCATCCGATGATGATATAGTACATCCAAACCTGGTAGGATTTCTTCTGGGAGGACATGACTTTTAGGCTAGTATTTTTGGTGGTGTATACAGCTTTAACGCTTGAGGCATGTTAATTCTTGATTGTTGATTGCAGTCTGATGTTAGCACAGCTAGCCCCCTACGCCCCTGCCTCCTGAGACGCACCCGGCTGGCTCACAAGTTATGTCAGCTGGACCGAAGCACAAAATACAATTCCCATTTGTGTGGTTCATCTCTTGGTACATCTCCTTCTCATCTATCGGTTGGTTTGTGCGCGGTACGAGTCTGCTACTGCTGCCTTTGCACGGAGCTGGGAGGTGCGAGCTGCTAATCACCAAGTCTGAGGAGTGAGGGAAAGAGGGGTGAGTTGTTACTCTCCGAGCTCCCGCGTTGTCGTAACTAAGCTGTGCAGAACACAGTACTGACCAAGGGGCAAGACAATTATGCATAGAGCTGCATTTTTCAAAGCAGGTGTGCAAAGATGAAGGATTACCATCAGAGTGCAGTTGTCAACGTTAGAAGAAGAGTAACATAGGACGAGGCTTCAGTTAAGAAAGTGTCATTTTGCTCCATCACATAGATAAGAGTTGCTGTGTCCACTGGGCATTTGCTTGGAGTTGAGGTTGCCAGGAATGAACGGTTTCTTTCTGGTGCCACATTCGTTGAAGTTGTTCCAGACTTGTGTTGAACAGGCAACTTGTAGCCAGGAAGAAAGGTATCTGGGTTAGAATAACCACTCAGCAGCATGTCTCTGTGGGTGAAATCCTGCCGGTTGCTCAGGAGCTCTGGGACACGGGGAAGGACGTTGTGGCAGGAGTATGAGCGGTCAGCAAACTTGGGAACAACCAGCCAGTGATACGAGCTGTGGATTGGAGTCTTCAAGCACAGATGCTGTGCTGGGCTGGGGCTGGACAGGACATGGCAAAAAGGGTCACTGATAGACCAGAATATGGGCAGAAAAAGGTGAACTCCTGCTTCAGTTTTGCCTGATCAGCAAATCCCTAAAGCGAGCCAAATTATTGTTAATCATTCAAACTATGACACTTCCATGACTGTTCTCCGACTAGTTTGCTTTAGTGGAACTGGCTGTGCTAAGACGGGGACATTACAGTGCGTGGATAACAAAATGGTCAATAATAATAAGACCAGAAAAATCCCAAGAGTCTTTCTTCATTTAAAATACTGTAGTAGCAGCGTTTAGCAAGTGGCCTGGACTCCTGTTGCAAACTGACAATGGTTTTCATGCGTATAGAAGTCAAGCATAAGGACGAGGCTGCTTTAGCACTGCTGGCTGGAAAGCAGCAGAGAGTATGTTGAGAATTCATCGCAGTGCGTTATGGGGTTTCTGCCACTGCTGCGGCCTCTTCCAGGTCAAGGTGACTTCTGAGGGGACAGTAAAATGTCGGGTTTTGGCCCTCACAAGCTTATTGCCCCTGGGGTGCTGAAAGAGCCCTTTAAAGCTTGCAGCCGTGGGATGGTCTGGTGAGCATCCTTGCGTTCACTGAATCAGTACACCGCTTCCCAAAGCAGAGGCAGTGAGCACGAAGAGCGAAAGAATGGTACCTGGAGGAGCCTGCCCTGTTCAGCTGCTCACTAGGACCACATGAGGAACCTGTTTCAGTGAAGATCCTCCAGATACAGACCTCATCATCTGCAAACAGCGCTCTTAGCACAATGCCGGGTCACAGAAGCGTGTGAAGTGGTCAGCAGCGTTCTGTACGCAGCTGGTGCCTCCCGTCCACACGCTCACCACGGCACTGTCTGCTCGTGTCTTTGCCAAGCAGCATCCATGCCTTCATCTTCATTCCTTGCTGGCTGGCCCTGCCAGCTGATGCCCTCTTCAAGAGCACAGGTCCTCATCGTGTTGAAATATTTATCACGAAGCTTCACTGTGCTTCACTTAGGAGGTTAATGAATGAAGTTTTCCTTCCAAGCGAACCAGTCCAAGTCTGTCAGCCCCGAGAGCCTCATTCACCGATGCATCAATTCAGAACTTTGGACTTGGGACTGTTCCATAAATGCACTGAACTGATGGCTGAATATTTAACAGTGATAGTTTCTTCCCCTCTGCAGGGGTTTGTCACTCCAGGGCTCACCTGGAAACGGTAGGAAACTGCACAAGGTGTGAGGCGCTGCGAGTCGCTGCTGCTGCTCCCGGGCACCGCGGGGGATGCACGTGGCCCCTGGTTGACCAAGGGCTCATGGAGCATCCAGAGTTTCCATTCCTTTCAGTCACACGTTAAAGAGAGGCAATCTGCAAGGTGTACTCCACAGAAAATGTGTATTCTCAGCCTGAAGTAACGTGCGCTGCTTGGGAACTCTCTCCTTTGGCGCATCATCCAGTGAGGCTAAAACACCCTGTTCTTCCTCCCCAGCTTCAGTTTGAAGAAGTTCCATGGTGAACCTGGAAATTTGCATCTGGGGTCCCCCAAAAAGGCATTTGTAAAAGGCTTCTTACCCCAATAGCTTTTCTTCTGCTGGCCCTCACCACTTGACTGTGCCCATTACTGTAGCATAGGGTGTACGTTAAAATCTCTGGACATTTCAAAATGGGAAGGGAAGATGCAGTTTCCCAGCCATGAGAAACTTGGCAAGGCATTGGGAGAAAATTCACAGCTGGACATGTCGGAATTTGCGGTAAACGGAGACCCCGGTCCTGCCACAGTTAAATCTGGAAGTGCAGAGCGAGGATAAGGATCAGAGAGCAGATGGCAGAGCTGTGTCGCGTGCAGCGAGGTCTCTGCCGTTCTCAATATTTAAATCTCTTTCTTTTTTGCAGAAACCGCAAGTCCCCTGATTTCAAATCCTTTCCCACTTTTACAAAGTAAGTGTGATGGATGTCTGTGGTGCGCAAAGGCGGGGACTTGCACCCTGCAGCCGTGCTGGCCTGCCCGCATAGCATTTTTCATGAATAAATGGTTTTTTATTATGAGTCCCTGTGTCAAAGAACAAAATACCTCATTTTTGTGGCTCTGGTTTTGGATTTAAAAACAACAGAATTCCTTTAAGTTGTTTCTGTGCAGTTCATGACAGCTAGACCATTTTGACTCACTCTCAGCCTTTGGAGAGTTAAGTTTTGTGAAATATGCCAATAATATATGTTCTGAGAGACTGAAAATGAACCTATGCTTAAGTTACATTTATGCACAGGAAGATTTGTCTTCATGGCTCAGCTCACTAAACTCCTTTGCAGAGATAGGTGAGAAATAGGAGCCCGGGGCAGGGTGGTAGGTTTGGGATGGGCAGACACGCGTGGTCTCCGCTCGAGGTTCTGCCCTGCGCAGCTTCTCCATCCTGCAGCGTGTGTGGTTACTGCTTGGCTCGTGTTTGCATTTTAGGGGTGATCATTTCTGCACCAACCTCGTAACCCAAGGCTGCTGTCCCTCAGTGTGGGGCGGCCCTGCGCGCTGCACCCTGAACGTGGCCACGGTGACAGAGGATGGTTGGTCTTTGTCCATTTACAAATCTGAGGAAGCAGTGAGGGCTTTATTCAGAACATGAGATTTCACGCTGGAAGAAAAATCAAATTAGTGCAAACAAGTTCAACAACCATGCTGCATTGAGGAGTCCCCTTTTTAAAGCATGCTTCATAGCACCTCTTTGTGTAGCGCCTCATTTATTGTCTGAGATGGCTGGAAGTGAATGAAGTCCTGTTTTCATGAATCTTCCACTTATTTGATGCATGATGGTGTTTTTCTAGGAGGCTGCTGCTGAGCCACATGTATTGTTTCATCGGTTTGTGTCAAAGGAATGGGAAGATGCAGTCACGCTCTTATTAAAACTAAAACCAATGGAAACAGTGGGTGAAAACACTGAGAAGTTTCCCTTGCAGTTCTGCATTTGTTTTTCATCAAAATGTGGAGAGAAGTGTTGAAATGTGGGTCCTTTCTGGTGAGGCGAGAGCTGCCTGGGGCTCATCCGTTCTTGGGCTGGCTGATGGGTTTCGCTCGTGCGCAGGCAGCCCAGGGCATTTTCTGTTGAAACTCTCTGTTAAAAGCTCTCAACTCGTGTTCACTCCTGGCCTCAAACCAGGCTCTGCTATTTTCTCTGGCTTAGATGTGGCAATGAGAGTTAGCATGGAATGAGAGTGATTTATTTAACCTAAGCACAAATGCTGGTTTTTCTCTCTCTTGGCTTATACAGCCTTACTCTGGAGCCTTGTTCACTGCGTATATATAAAGCACTAATAAAAGTGTCTAATAATAGCCCTGGGGAAAGATGTTTTAAATTGTGCAGCCAACTGTGAGTGTTAGTTCTGTGTGGGTCAAGAGACTGAAGAGGCTTCAGCGGCTGCTGGTGCTTTAGGTTTCTGTGAAGGTGTTTTCAGAGAGTCCCTGGGCAGCCAGTAAGGCTGACACGTTGTGTTCAGGGCAGAGCCAGACCTGTCTCACAAAGAGGTGGGTTTTTCTGGAAAGGCTTCTGAGGAAAAGGAGTGCTTTGTGCTCAGCAGTGAACACCCAGCGCACCACAAACGTCTCTTCTTTTTGGGGAGGAAAGCTCTTTGGTGCTTGATAGGAGAATGAAATGCCATTGCTTGGGGATGCTGCAACACGGGAGTTTCAGACAGCTCACAAGAGGCTGTTGGAAGTGCCCTGGGAGGGGTGTTTGCTGCTCGCCTGTCACGGGTTCATTGTGCTCTCCACTACGGAACCCTTCCACGTTGTGGGAAGACACGAGACCAAGAGCCAGACTCCTCTGGGATCGGCTGGCTGTAGAGTAGCCCTCTTCTGCTGGCAGACAGGACATGTTCAGAGTGACTTTCTCCTTCCAGATTTTCAAATATTTCCGCTGCCAAGTTTAGGCTACAAGCTTGCAGAAACCTTCTAAACCTACAGCAACAACACAGGCCCAAAGAGACAGCGGGGCTCACGTGGCAGCCTGAACTCGCTGGGGGTCCAGTTCATCTTTTGTGAAGTCTCAGAGTCTGTTTCCAGCCCTTCTGCAACAAAGTCTTGTGCATGCAGGTCAGCCGTGTGTGAGAAGAGGCAGGACATGGAGGACAGGAGATGCCCAGAGCCGCCTTCTGCAAGGCTCCTGGCCCAGCAGCCTGTGTCGGGGTCAGGCAGAGCCGTTTCCATGCTGCTGCACTGGCTCACCAGCTTCTGTGCGTCATAGCCATGGCTGAACATGAGCCCATGGGAGAACTCAGGCTGTATCCCAAGACCTGCAGAAGATGCAGCATCTGTGCTGCCCCAGCTTCACAGCTCTGGTCTTGGCTGCATGAATATCTTGCTTTCCGGGAAAGGAGGCTGTAGCATGGAGGGGGTTGGTCTCTTCTCCCAAGTAGCAAGTGATAGGACGAGAGGAAACAGCCTCAAGTTGCACCAGGGGAGGTTTAGATTGGATATTAGGAAAAAATTCTTCACGGAAAGGGCTGTGGGGCATTGGAACAGGCTGCCCAGGGCAGTGCTGGAGTCACCGTCCCTGGAGGGGTTTAAAAGGTGTTTAGACGAGGCTCTTAGGGACATAGGTTAGTGCTAGAGTTGCGTTATGGTTGGACTGGATGATCCTGAGGGTCTCTTCCAACCAAAATGATTCTAGGTGGGTAGGGGAGTAACGGTCTGGCATTTCATCTTCTGAGTTATTTAGCAATGCGTGAGAATGCTGCACTACAAATTTATAGAGTTGAGCACTGCAGGATTTTGATGAATTACTTGCTAACATGACATTTTGGTAGGATGCGCTGGGGGCAGTCAGTAGTAGCGAAGCCACAGGCTCCTACGTGCAAACTGCAGGACCTTGTGCCTGGGCCACAGCCTGGCCAGCAAAGCAAAAGCAACCAGAGCTCGGGATTTCAGCCTGTGAAGGGGGAGCGCTCTGGAGCCAGCCCTGGTGAGCTCTCTGCCCATCTCCTTCCACCTTTCCTGACTGTGGACACTGAATTTTGGGTGGTTTTCACGCCCTCCCTACCAATCCCCCAGCATTTCGGTTGAGCGGCGATTACTAGGAGTGAGCTGTGGAAACAAGGAGAGGAAGGGAAGGCTTCTCATGCAGACTGGTGAATTTATCCTCCGCTCCCTTGAGATACCACTGTGAAGAAAGGTTATGTGAGCATGGCACTGGGAACCGGGCGGGGTTGGGGTGATGTGGCCCACAACCTGCGCCAGCCCGGGATCCCAGAATGTCAGGGGTTGGAAGGGACCTTGAAAGCTCATCCAGTCCAATCCCCCCGCCGGAGCAGGAACACCCAGATGAGGTTACACAGGAAGGTGTCCAGGCGGGTTGGAATGTCTGCAGAGAAGGAGACTCCACAACCTCCCTGGGCAGCCTGGGCCAGGCTCTGGCACCCTCACCGGGAAGAAGTTTCTTCTCATATTTAAATGGAACCTCCTGTGTTCCAGTTTGCACCCATTGCCCCTTGTCCTATCACTGGTTGTCACCGAGAAGAGCCTGGCTCCATCCTCCTGACACTCCCCCTTTCCATATTGATCCCCATTAATGAGTCACCCCTCAGTCTCCTCTTCTCCAGCTCCAGAGCCCCAGCTCCTCAGCCTTTCCTCACACGGGAGATGCTCCACTCCCTGCAGCATCTTCGTGGCTGCGCTGGGCTCTCTCCAGAAGGACAGGGAACTGCTGGAGAGAGTCCAGCGCAGCCATGAAGATTCCCTGTCCTTCTGGAACAGTTCCCTGTCCTTCTGGAACTGAGGGGCCCAGAACTGGACACAATATTCCAGATGCGGTCTCACCAGGGCAGAGCAGAGGGGCAGGAGAACCTCTCTGACCTACTGACCACCCCCCTTCTAATCCCCCCCAGGTCCCATTGCCCTTCCTGGCCACAAGGGCCCAGTGCTGGCTCATGGTCACCCTGCTGTCCCCAGGACCCCCAGGTCCCTTTCCCCTACACTGCTCTCCAACAGGTCATTCCCCAACTTTTACTGGAACCTGTCTGAGTGCCAGGAGCTGTGATTATGATGTGACTTCAAGTCCCACCCTGCAGCCTGAGCAAGCCAAGTACCCAGCCAGAGACCAGCTGGCACGTTCAGCGTCTGCCCAGGGGAATGTACACGGGGAAAGCTTGGAGAAAGCAGAGCAGCCTCCTCCCCAGCCCACACCAAGGGAACAGAGCTGGGGAGTTCACAGCCTCATTGCTGAGAGGCCTCAGTGAGAGCCAGGAGCCAGTTTGAGCCCGTGGGGTAAACGTCTGGTTTTTTCTCATTGCAATCAGGTAGTGTTGCTCCTGCCACAACTCTCAGCCCTCTCAGACATGGAGCAGCAAGAGGAATTGGTTCCTGAGAAGGAATCAAGGGTATGAGGAGATGAGGGAGCAGTTTTCCAGCAGCGTGAGACGGGCTGGCTGGGCAGTCCTGCTCCAGGTTGGAAGTCTCTGAGCTGACGGAATAGCTGCTCTTCTGCTTTGCTGGTACTTAAGACCTGTCTTGGTCACCCGAAACAACTGGAGCTGTTAGGGAGAACGGGTATTCTCAGAGTCCCAGCTTTCCTTGTGCCATCACCAGCAAAGCCAAGAGGGAAAGGAGAGGTTTGCTGATCGGAGCAGTGATGGGAGCGCCTGTGGGCAACTGCTTCATGGAGGACAGATCCCCTCGGGATGCTGTGCACAGTCCAGGCAAGGGAGAGAGCTGGAATTGCTCCTGGAGAAGAAAAAGCAGAGGTCCTGCCGTGGCGTGGAGGGGGCTGCGCTCCCAGGGAGGAGAAAGGGGCACAAGTGATGGCTCACAGGGCTGTCCAGAGCAGTTTTGACAGCTTCTTCCTTTAAATTGCAAGCAGAAGTCAAAGGGAGCGGGATTTACTCTCTGTGTGTACCAGCCCAGATGAACAATTCTTTTCCAGCAGTGGCTTTTTTTTTTTACCTCTGTCTTCTCTCCACCTTCCAGATCCCTCTCCTAGCACGGATGCATCCCACCCTTCTTCCAGCCAGCCTGAGTCTCTTTGCGCTGTGGAGCATAAAGGGCTTAGAAGGTGAAATCTCAGATGTATGAGGGTTGAGAAAGCCCTGGGAAGGAAAGCACGTTCATTTAATCCCACAAGGATTCTGCACATCCTCTTGGGCATCCCTTCCCTCCTCCCTGGGAAAGACTTGTGAATTGTTGGATGAAATTAAATTTTATCCCTAGTTTTAACTCTTTTTTTTGGTGGCAAACTGTAGATTTCTATGACTGTCTCAAAAGTATTTAGAAAATGTTTTAGTATTTTCAGAATGTGAAATTAGTTTTTGAAACTAGACAGTGGTTTTGTTTCCAGAAGTGGACCTTTCTGTAGTAGAAAAGAGGAAGAGGCTTTTGGAAATGGGATGAAAATCACCATGATTTTTCTGAGAAGTGTCACAAATGAGAGACCTTTCAGAGTCAGAGTGCACGGCACGTTGTGGTGGCAGAGGGACGAGCTTGAGCTGAAGAACCGTGGAGACCTTGATGGTCACTACGTGATGGATGGAGATGGGGAGAACCCAGAAAAGACTGGTTAGGAGTGAAGAGGAGTCAGGCAGGGGAATACCCGGAAGAAAGACATCACGGTTTTATGCTGAGAATATAATAGGAGGAAGGTAAAGCAGCTCATTGAAACAAGATAAGCTGAGAAGGAAACGTGAGGATGTGGTGAAACACAAGAGAAAAACGAATGAGCGATGCGCTGCGTGGAGAGGGCTGGATGTACGTGAGCGATTCGCTTCCCAGCGAGGTGCCTTTAACTGAGCTCAGCGAGAGTTGTTCTGGTGGCTACTTGGAAACCTGCTTCTAGGGGAATTGTGGAGTTTGTGTGCTTGTCTGGGAGCAGAGGGGAGTCCTTGCACTGCAGCAGCAAAGGATGGATTGCTTCACCACCGCTTTGGCCAAGGGTACTACAGGCAGAGATGGCAGAGGGGAGTGCATATACCTGCTTATGTTTAAATGGCACGTGGAGACCTGAAAGTGTCCTGGGGAACTGTGGTGTGACATCTCTAAATGTCAGACTTTCTGAAGCAGCATGTTCTGTTCTCCCAGCTCATGGTAGGGGAAGGGGCTCCAGCAAAGCAACAGGATGAAGAGCAGGACTGGTGGCTTTGTGAGCTGCAGCACCAGGGCTCTCTGACCCCGCCAGGAACCTGTTGGCAATGTTCAGCAGGCTCTTTGAAGGGTGACTTTTTTCATTAGATTAATCAAATGCTAATTTTGATGCTCGAAGAAGGCATCAACCTACTGTCTAGGTTCCATAAGCAGCAGAGGCAAACAGGTGTATGTGTAACACAAGTCATCCGACATTGAAATATGTATCTAAGAGTGATGGTTTGCACCCGTGTGGGGTCATCTTCTTGCTAATAATTATAAAAGGAGTGTAAACGATTAGATTACTTTGTGCCTTTTGTGGCATTTTACCACAGCCAACTATTTCACTACTGATGATTTCAACAGAAACAGCCAGTTTATGTTCATTCCCCCCAATCCCAAAATTCCTAAGTGTGCCACTCAGCTGCCAAAGTCTTCCCTTTTTTTCACAAGCACAGTTACTTAAGTGCAGTATTTCCAAACTTCCTCACTACAGCAAAACACGAGAGCAGCATCACAAGAAAATACAGCAATTTAAATAATGCACTGAGCTGGCTCCGTCGTTTCAGAGGCTGTAGGTGCTGAGGGAAAGGCACAGCAGGGCATTTAACCTTACAGCATATACGTATAGCTTATATGAATCATTTATGGGTCTATTTATGTTTTTCCTCACAGCTTCCCATAGCCATCTGATGAATTCTGAGTTTTGTTACCTGACATAAACATCTTACAGATGATAGCAAAGTCAGGCTTGTGCTTTCCTGTATTTTGGTTCTTCCATCGTGGATGCTGGTGCTTTTGCATATGTGCAATAGATTCCTTAAGTTTCATTGATGCAGAGTATTTTTTTTCCTTTAAATATAGATACAGATTTCTGGTATATTGTAGCAATAGACCTTTTTCTGTGTGTGTGCTAGGCATTTATATGCAAAGTTGTTTATATACCAAATGCCTGCGTCGTGCATTCTCCTGTTATGGAACAAAACGCTGCAGAATAAATGGCGGCAGCATGCTGGTGTATCTGGAGGCACAGAGGCAAACTGCGATGTTAACGTATTTCAGCCACTGTCGTTTGATATTACATCTGCCACCTAATGCTGTTTAAATGAGCAGCTTCGAACATTTGCTGTTAGGTTAATTCAGTGGAAAAAACACACTTTGAACACACTCGTTAGAACAGAACTGAACGCGGCTTTTGGCTCCTGCGGGAGCTCTGCTCCCAGCTCTGTCCTGGCTCCAGCTCCTCCACACGGCTCTGGCCCCACAGCTCCGCTCTCGGCCCCGGCACAGCCCCCTGCTCCTTCCCCCACCTCTGCTTTCCCCTGCGACTTGCAGCCGCCCAGCCCGGTGCCATTGCCATTCCCCAGTCTCGCTGCACAACAACCGAGCTGAGTTCACTCCTGGCACTTCTCCGTGCCCCAACTTCAGAGCAACAGGATTTTTCACAACCCGATGCTCCTTGTCTTACTCAGGAAAGGCGGCAGAGACTGGAATTTGACAGGTCTGGATGTAAACTTAATTCGCTATGCTTTGCTTTCAGGCTTAAAAAGAAGGGTGTGCTTAAAGCAGCCTGCAGCAGGCACGAGCTGGGAAACTGCGGTCAGTGTGTCGCTCAAATCTTTGTGCAGCTTCACCGAGTTCCCCCCCAAACGCGCTGGCAGGTGCTTCGAGCTGTCCCTCTGCCCTCCCAGCCTTCTCGTGGCAGCAAAGTGAAGCACGTGGACCCCAGCCCAGGCCGCAGGGAACTGCCCTGACACCTCCCAAATCACAGCCCGAGCTTCTCCAGAGCCGCTGTGACGTGCACACGGGCGCTGAGGTGACAAGGACCAGGCTCAGAGGCGCTGCTCCGCTACTGTACAAACTGCACGTGTGCTGATTCCCTCCATACTCTGTGTAATTCTTCTGAACTGATTTCTCCCAAACAGAGCCTTACACCTGTGGAGCTTGTGGAATCCAGTTCCAGTTTTATAACAATCTCCTGGAGCACATGCAGTCCCATGCAGGTAAGCTGGGCACTTTGACTCGCTTAAAGCGGAGAATTAAATTCGGCGCTGATACCTGATCTTGACCCCGTTGTGTGTCAATGGAGCTTTCTTTGCTCACGGTTTCCAAAGCCCCAGTAATTTTACCTGCAGAAAAAAAAGATATTCAGAGGCTGGAGCACATAGCAGTGGCTGCACCAACGCAAGGCTCACGGTATATCAGAAATATTACTCCTTTCCATAGGAAGAGAGGAAAAGTGCCTTGCTAGCACAGAGCACATCAAACTGCTCATTTCCTCAGTCCAAATGGGATCGATTCCAAGGGAGTGCTCATTGCGTAAGCGTTAATGGGTGACTCTTACAGCAGATTAAATCCCTCTTCCTGCACAAAGGGTAGTTCTCATGGAAGCAAACAGAGCAAAAATGCTCACAGGGCAGCAGAGCCTTTGCCTGAAGGAGTCCTTTTCTGTGCTTGTGTCTCCCAGAATTCTGCAAAGGACTGAAATGTGTTCTCAGAAGAAGAATTTGCCGTTTCATCAGTTGCGTTCATTTCTTTCTCAGCTATCTACAAAAGAAAATTCTGAGGAGTAGTTGCACTACTTTGTTTCTAAGCCACCTTTTTTGGTTTTTATTTCAATGCATAAGAGATGATTTTAAAGTTTCAAAGCCAAGGCTGTTTCAAAGACAGCATTCAGAATATTCAAAAAAGTAGAAATAGGATTTTTTAAAAAATTTTGGCAGATTTTTTTCTTTTTTTTTTCCCCTCTTGAATGTAAATTCAAGTGAATTAACACAGGTATACAAATTAATTCACCTTTGACAGACCTGTGTTCTCTGACAGACAGCAGCTCTGTTGAGGTTTATGTTCGGTGTTTGCATTTGCCCTCACTTTACAGGTGAGCCCTGAAGGACAAGAGGCTTGAGGAAAAGCACATTGTCCATTCTGCAGCAGTAACTCTAATCAAAGTTCTTACCTTCTTCTGTGTGTTAGTTTTAGCCCTAATTTTAATGAGTGTCCCTTGAGTTCCTCACCCATGCGATTCCTTGGTCCCAGTTCAGTTCTCATTGGTGAATCTTAGTGCAGACTTGGTGTGTTGTTCAGCAGCTACTTTATTTATCATCTTTGTAATGTAACGAATAGACACTTTGGGTGATTTGTTATCACGTGGCGTGAGTTTTGTGGATGTTATTTTCTGTTAGAGCATGAGCCGGTTGATGTGGAGTGGTGTGACTGGGTGTGACTCCGCTCGGGGCAGCGGCTGCTGTCACTCCGTGGTGGTGGGGTCTGTTCTTGTGTCTGTCGATGGCAATTTCTGCTTGTTTCCACACTGCGTCCTGACCATCCTCTTCCTTCTTCTGGTCTCTGGTACTGAAAAACGGCATTTTGAGTTATAGCTCTTGGTGACACTGAGTAGAGGAGCTGCGAAGGGGGGACCAAGGCCAAGGTGTCAAAGGGAAGAAGAGCAATTCACTGGCAAGGTGTGAGCTGTTGAAAATGTTAAGCTAGTGCTGTCTGCAGCTTCTTCCTTCTGTGTTCTCCACAAATGACCCATGAGCTCTGGGCTCGGTCACCTGGGCTACTCTGGACACAGAAATGGCTGGAGGGAGCAGGTATTGGTGATCCGACTCATGTAATGTCAGCATCCAATGCAGGATTATCCCTGTTAAACTCTGGATTTTCTCATCTCTGCCTGTTTGTAAGTCACCGTCTTTGCTTGGCTGCTTCCCCCTCTGGTCCAGTGGCAGCGAGCTTGTCCGTGTCTCCTTGAAGTGGTGTCACCGATGCTGCCCTGGGAAAGCAGCCACCCCGTGCTGTGCCATCTCTGTGCCTGGTGCTTTTGCCAGTCCTGTGCTCGTGCCTGTTCCTCGGGAGGGAACAGCAGCCTTTCCTCCAGATGGATGCTGCTGGGGGCAAGCGGCACCGTGTTTACTGCTGTGGGCAGACGGCAGAACAAAATGAAGAGGTGTGAGAGCTGCAGGCAGCTTTGGGGGGTGGCCAGTTCTGGATATTGTGCTTATGCAGAGCAGCAGCAGAGCTTACACGGGACTTGCAGTGACTCTGGTCGCAGTTTGTTGCCTTTTAGCCTGTCAGAGCTTGGGGATTTCCATATCCAAGAAGCAACATGGGCACAACATCTCTGAGGTCTGGGGGTGCGAAGACCTTGCAGTAGCCAGCCGAGAATCCACATACTGGGGACACTGGTATAGGAGCCATTTAGACCGGTCCGTATGCCTGAGTCAAGGAATGTCTCACTCTGGGGATGCAGAGATACAAGAAGCCAGATACTCCCTCAGTTAATGTGTTCAGGAGTCCAGTTTGGCTTATCGTGTCTGATGCAAAGGGCTGATCTCTTCCAACTAAATGTGACACATCCACTGAGCTCCTCTCGCAGCGACTGAATGCAGGGAACATGCTGCTGGCCTGGAGGAGCAAAAGCAGGAGCAAAAGCGGAGACGTACTGGCTCTTAAGTCATTCAGAGGGCTGAGCCTGGAGACTGGAAGGTAATAAGGAGAGATTATAGCTCCATAAAGCAGCTACACAATGAGAAGAAGCAATTAGAATGTAAATTGGAGGCTGAAAGGCAAAAATAGAACAGCAGAACACCAGGCAAAGGAATTTGTTCTGTAATTACAGTGTACAATATACAGCTTTGACTCCCTTTAGAGTACTTTGTTCAGGTCGAGTGCTACCATAGAATGCCCTTCCTACAATCTAGAGCTAAAAAATAAAAGGACGACTAGGCTGAACCTGGATTAAAGGATTGGAGGCATGAAGAGAAATTAAAGAACCATGATCCATGTAGTTCGCAGACTGCTCGATAAGTAAGATGAGGCTGAAACGCACAAATCTCATTAATGCCATATTGAATGTCAGTGGGTATTTGTACATTATAAATCGCCTATTATTGTGAAATAGATAAAAGAGTTGGGGTGATGAAATATAGAGAGTTTCTCCCCCCACCCACCCCTCACCAAAACAAGGAAGGCCTGAACCATGAACAGAGATAGTAGCCAACGTCGATCATTTTCCTTTGCCTACCCACAGATGTTTGGAGTTGAGAACAATGATGATATTGGCTCAAGAGCAATTGGTCTAAGCAAACACTGGGGGAAGAGTGACGTGTTTTATCTGACCACTGGCATCCACTGGAGCACCCCCTGCTCCTCACGGCTCTTCCACACCTGCACATACCAACCTCTGGCTGCGGTCCCCGGGTACCAGGCAGGACCAGGGACTCAGTTCGCTGAGTACACACATCCTTGAGATGCTCCCAGTGTCTGCCCTGGTTCTGTCATAGCCCGGATTGCTCTCAGGTATTGGTCCAGCCTGCGGTCAGTGCACTGCCCTGACCTAATAATAACTGTACGATCTGTGCATCCTCAGCCAGGTTTGTGAATGCCCCAGCAGTTGAGCTGCTCAAATTCGAGAGGACTTGCTCATATGGAAGAGGGTACTGGAATATGATCACACCATTGTCTCTAGATCCTCGCGGGTCTGCCTTCTCTCCCAGGTCATTACTGCACATGGAGAAGAGCAGCTTTACCTTCTGTTTGTTCTGCCCAGCACCGCACCAACCTGTGTGTGCTGTAATAAGACATTTCTCTAGTTCATGCTCTGCTGTCTGGAGCACTGGGGCAGCATTCCTTTCACTGGTGTGCCTAGGCTGTAGATAATGCCACCTGAGCTGGTCAGCTTGGAATCCCTTTAGCATCAGTGGAGAAGAAGTCATTGACTCCAGGTGAGTTCAGAGCATGATGGATCTTACACTACAAGAGGCATTTAGTTCTGCCTGGGTGAAGGAATTGCACACTTGAGCCCGTTTTGCACCACTGAGTGTAAAAGGAGCCCCAAGGGGCCACTTTAAAGAGAGGCATGTCTAATTGAGATATCCAACATTAGGTGAGATGAGTCCAGCTGCGATGAGTAAAGGACCTGTTTTGTCTTCTTTGTTTCTAATTCCACCCTTCTGTTCAGCTTGGTCATCTGTCTCTCCATCTTTCTCCTTCCTCTTCCACCTCTCTTAATTGTGCACTTTAGTGTTGCTTCACACCCTGTTTCAGAGCACAGTTTCATTATGAAGCATACTAAGAACTAGAAAATTTCCTCTGGAGGTTTGGGAGAAGTTCTTGGGGCACCGGAGGGGAAAGAACGTGGATACAATACAGAATTTACCAATCTTGACTACATTTCCGTGAAAGACCCCATCCGATTGGCAGCCGAAGTGTTTAGCTCAGTTACATATACAGAAATGGGAGCATGAACACAGACACCTGCAGAGCAGTTGGTATATTTGGAGCCGTAGGGAGGAACAATCTTTGAACACATTCCAGAAACTTGGGGTTTTTTCTTTTTGTTTCCAATCTGAGGCAGCAGTGAGCAGCCCGAGAGGAGATTGGCCCTTTCTACAGTGGGAGGAAACCATATATGAAGATTGTAATGAAGTCCTCAAATACAGAGGCATTGAGCATAGCTTGAAAAACAAAGTACTTAGCAGTAAAAGGAAGCCACCTGTGGTGCAGAAAGAGGCAGTAAGGCAAAAGAAGGATAAATGCTTGTTACACCTGCTTTCATTTTGAAAACAAGCAAATCGCACAAGTCAGGCTGCACAAGGAACATCTGTTCCTCCAGGTGTGCAGCTTCAGTGGATTGGGAGACATTTCTCAAGGTGTGTTAATGGCATCGGTGTCACTGAAGCACAGAAAAAGCTACTGTCAGTTCAGCCCCAGTTTGGGAGGTGATAGGCTGCAAGTGCACAGACAGTTTTGCAAGTTTTTGACCATACTATGCCATCTCACATCTCGCTGAAAACTGCTTAAAAGCTACAGAGAATGAAGCAGGTTGGTGTCACCTTATTTAAGGGAACCCTAAGTAAACGGTGGGTGCTGTTTCCCCTTCTTTGTGCTTTAAGCATTATTATCTTATGCTTCTAACACCTCCCTGTCTCTTTCCCCACAGCTGACAACGAGAACAACATTGCCTCTAGCCAGCCCCGATCACCTCTAGCCGTCGTTGAAGAAAAGTGGAAACCACAGCTCCAAAGAAATAACGCCAACAACAGTACGTAGTGGTGTTTGCTCTTCTGTCCCGGGCTTACCTCCCTCCTTTGAACAAGTGACTGTCACAGAGGGTGCAGCAGTGATGGGCTTCGCACAGGGACCTTTTCCTCGCCTGACTGCACTTGATTTCATCTGTAATTCATGTACCGTCCTCCACAGCAGATCACCCATTCCCATTACAGGAGTGCTCATAGGCAAGAAGTACTGGGAGCCCTGGGGAGGGGGTAGGAAAGATTTGTAAGGAAGATGCATTTGAGAGTGCCTGGAAGAAGTTAACTTCTGATCCAGGGTCAGATCTCCTGGCCTGAGATCAAAAAATTAATCCAGTCATTGTGGTGCGATGTAGGCATAACCTGTCACTCGCTGTGCTGGCTTTATCCCCAGCTCATCCTGTGGGCTTGTGCTTCACCATGGGAAAAGGTAAAATACAGCCCGGTGGGAAACCAGTTGCAAAGCATGTGAGCTGAGCAGCCTTGGAAGAAAGGTGATACAAAAATGTGGTGCTGTTGCGTTCTGGTATGACCAAAAATGACATTCACACTGCCCAAAATCAGCCACAAAAAGTAGGAATGGTGGAGTTCAGGGGAAGAAATGGAAACTTGGGCTTCAGCATTATTTGAGATGGTGGAGGAAGTAACTCCTCTTAAAATAACTCTCTCAAAGAAAAGGCTGAAATCACAAAACCAGAAAGAAGTCCAGCTTTCCAGCTGGGCTAAGTTGTGACCACCAGCCTGTAGACATGGGTAGCGAACAACACTCATGATTATAACTTGTCTGGGCAGTTCCTCAGTGAACATCACAGAGGTGCCATCGGTGAAGGCACCAGATTGTGAGTAGCTAGTGTGTGCTCGGTCTCAGTCCCACACCAGAGACGGCATGCAGATAAGCTCCTTGCTGCTCTAAGCAAGAGCAAGGCCTGTTCCTGGAGGTTCCTCTGTCCAGAAACCCTTGGGGGAAGAAATCCAGGGTTGGAGATGTCTCTTCCATCATCTGGGCATGTTCCACCTCTTTGGGTCTCTCTGGGAACTGTTTTGTGACTTCCTCCTCTCTCCTGTCGCAGAGGAGCGATGCTCACATGGTGCTTTCTCTCCCTCCTTGTATTTCACTGCAGCGTCCACGAGCGGTTCGGTAGGGAACAGCGCGATCCCGGAGAAGGAGCGGCAGAACATTGCCGAGAGGCTCCTGAGGGTGATGTGCACTGACCTCGGGGCTCTGAGCGTGGTGAGCGGGAAGGAATTCATCAAGCTAGCGCAGACCCTGGTCGATAGCGGAGCTCGCTACGGTGCCTTCTCTGTCACCGAAATCCTTGGCAATTTCAACACGCTGGCTCTGAAGCATTTGCCTCGGATGTACAACCAAGTGAAGGTGAAAGTCACCTGTGCCCTGGGCAGCAACGCTTGCCTTGGCATTGGTGTCACTTGCCACTCGCAGAGCATCGGCCCCGATTCTTGCTACATCTTGACAGCTTACCAGGTGGAAGGCAACCACATCAAGAGTTACGTCCTGGGAATTAAGGGCGTAGACATTCGCGATAATGGTGATTTTATCCACCACTGGGTACAGAACGTGCTGTCGGAGTTTGTGATGTCAGAGATCAGGACGGTGTACGTCACAGACTGCAAAGTCAACTCCTCTGCGTTCTCCAAGGCAGGCATGTGCTTGCGTTGTTCGGCCTGTGCCTTGAACTCGGTAGTGCAGAGTGTGCTGAACAAGCGAACACTACAGGCTCGCAACATGCACGAAGTGATCGAGCTCCTGAATGTCTGTGAAGATCTGGCGGGATCCACGGGCCTCTCGAAGGAGACCTTTGGCTCCCTGGAAGAGACCTCTCCTCCGCCCTGCTGGAACTCGGTCACCGACTCCCTCCTGCTCGTCCACGAGCGCTACGAGCAGATCTGCGAGTTCTACAGCAGGGCCAAGAAGATGAACCTCATCCAAAACCTGAACAAACACCTGCTCAGCAACCTGGCGGCCATCTTGGCGCCGGTCAAGCAGGCGGTGATTGAGTTGAGCAACGAGAGCCGGCCCACCTTGCAGCTGGTCTTGCCCACCTACGTCAAACTGGAGAAACTGTTCACTTCCAAAGCTAACGATGCTGGCGTGGTCAGCAAACTCTGCCACCTCTTCTTGGAGGCGCTGAAGGAGAACTTCAAAGTTCATTCGGCCCACAAGGTAGCCATGATCTTAGACCCTCAGCAGAAGCTGCGGCCCGTCCCACCGTACCAGCACGAAGAGATCATCGGCAAGGTCTGTGAGCTGATCAATGAGGTGAAAGAGTCCTGGGCAGAAGAAACAGAATTTGAACCTTCAACCAAGAAGCCTCGGGCGGCAGGGGAAGCCACAGCAGCTCAGGAAGAAGATTGGTTCGGGAAAAATGAAGTCTATGATTATTTGCAAGAACCTCTCTTCCAGGCCACCCCTGACCTGTTTCAGTACTGGTCGTGTGTTACCCAAAAGCATACAAAACTAGCCAAGCTAGCCTTTTGGCTCTTAGCAGTGCCTGCTGTTGGTGCCAGAAGCGAATGTGTAAATATGTGTGAGCAGGCTCTCTTAATCAAAAGGAGACGACTACTCAGTCCAGAAGACATGAACAAACTCATGTTTTTGAAGTCCAACATGCTTTAAGACTGTCTTTTAATTAAAACAAAACTTTAAAACACTGTTCCAAACAAAGAAAAAGAATTTAAGTTCTAAACACTGTGGACCTCATTATGAATGCCCCTGGAAACCAAGTGCTTTTTTATATATATATAAAAATATAAATATATATAAAATTAAGTTTGAAAGGAAAGCTGAGCACGTGAGAGAGACGGCCCTCTGCCAGGAACGTGCTCCTTTCCATAGATAGTGTGTGGACTTGACAGACTTTCTAATGTTTTCAAGTGGGCAGACCAATGGGAGGCTGATGTTCTAAAGTCTTCAGGCAGCTGAGATCTAAAGTGACTTGAAGTTTCTTTTGTTTCTCCTCCACCCCACCTTTCCTCTTGTCCCCTGGGCCATCTTCCCATGGATAATCAGACTACATTGAACAGACCAGTTCTGCACTGGCCTTTGCTCCTTTGAAGAGCTGTACACCTTGAGGGCGTTTGTCTGCAGCCTTCTTGACATACGGTGCATGTTATCAGGGCAGCTGTGTTTTATCAACACACCGTTATCTTTAGAAATCAAGAAGGGAGACTTTAAAGGGGTTTTTAAATTTTATTTTTCACTTTTTCTTACACTTTTTTCCAAAAAACAGAAGTTACACTGCTGTCTCCACTCCCAGTTTTGAGTTCAACATGTTAACTAGTGATTTTAAGTTTTATTTAAAACTAAGAGAAATGGTTCATGGCAGAAAATGTCTGTAAATGTTACGTTTCTTGGATTTATTTTTTTACAGCATAACTTCTTTTCTGAATTCCCAGTGTTGATCAGCTTCTCTGTGAATTTTGCCCATCAGGGGTTCTCAAACTTGCTCTAGAGTAGCGCATTTACAGTTAAATAATATCCTTTTGGGAACCACAGCACTTGCTTTTATGGAAAAGCTAGAAACCAGGCAAATCAAGCGAGTGGTGACAGCACAGGTGTCTCTGAGCCACCAGCAAGCTTGCTGGGCTCTGCCAGCTGCCATTGAGAACCCTCGTACCTACACTTTTTGCAAAAAAGTTTCTCAGTGCACGCACTCAAAATAACCTTCCCAAGGCCAAGGACAAACCAAGGTGTATGATTTTTCAGGGGAACAAAGATCAGTTTTGTCAAACTGGGGTTTGAAGGAAGCTTAAAGACGTGCATGGGCTCAAAAATCCCTCTGAATGTAAGTGCTCCTGATTGAGTGCAAAGAATATCTTCCCATTTTATTTAGAATGGTTCCTCTAGTAGCACGAATGTCTTTTTAATACCTACAGTGCATTACACTACTTGTTATGTTGCCGAGTCGTTCTGGCTAGGAAGGCCACGGGCCCTTGAGCGTTCACACTTACTGGCTCACCCCAAACGCAATTAGAGATCATTGTAACCCAGAAACATCTCAGTCACTCTGCTGCCCCCCGGCCAGGGCTCTGCTGTGTCCGGTGCCCGTGGGCACAGCTCAGGGGCTGCCGGACGGGATCTGTGCAGGCTGGCAGGTTCGATGCCTCTCAGACAATTCCCAGCTTCTGGTGCCATACTGTTAATTTTTCATCACTGGGACTTGCGTCCTGGAGGCAAATTCTTATTTTTGCAGTAGTCTCTCCTGCTTCCAGTAGTGTGCTCCAGAGCTGCAGTCCCAGGGGCCACAGCAGCGTCGGAGGTTCGGGAGGATGGACTCGCTGGGCTCTGAGCAGGCTGGAGCCCTGCGGCAGCGCTGGGTGTTTGCTGGTTGCTGACGGTGCGGTGGTGAGACCAGGGCCCTCGTCGAAGTGCTGCTGTTGAACAGGTGTTAAACCAAGATCCCACCTGTTCATCTGTGGTTGTAGTAGAAGTTGCAGGTCCCAAGACATGAGAAATGGCAAATCTGATCTCTCAGGCGTTGTGTGCAGATGCCTTGAACCTGGCAGGCTCTACCTGACAGCTTCACCGCCATGGGCTCAGCCAGGGGAACAGTTTGTGTGCTGGAGACCTTCCCTAGGTCAAGGTTACTGAGGGTGGCTCTGTGCACCCTTTTCAGCCTGGAGACGACCTACTAGCCTTGGTCTAGCATTTGTGTTGACCTCTCGGCACCATTACTGGCATCAGGGCAAAACCAGTTGTCTCCTAAATGTCAGTTTTGCCTGTAGACACGGTCTGCAACCCCACTGACAGCTGCAGGGGCACTGGAAAATGAGTGGCCAAGGCAGAGGCATTTGGGAATCTTATTTCTCTGGCAGTGGCTTTGGCAAATGGAGGTGTTGGTTGTAGGGCCAGCTTTTCTTCTTCCTGACTTTGTTTCCTCCCATACAAATCCTGCTTGTCTGGCTACTAGTTGGGCCCATCTGTTTGCACTTCTAGTGCAAAAGAAACCAGTAACAAATAACTAAGTCTCAAACTACAAACAAAAAACCCAAGTGAGATGTGTGCCAATAACAGAGTGTTTGTGCTGTGCTGCTGTTCCCACTGAAAAGCACAAGGTATCCTGCGGCGAGAAAACTTGGCATCCATGAATCCAAAGCAAGATTAACTTTTGAGGCTGCAGATCGTGTACCGTGCAGCTCAGCTGATGGGCAGAACGGGGGACAGGATTTGTAGTTTTTTCTCCTGATGGCACATTACCCCTTTTTGCTTGGTTTACCTGAGACCCCGGCAGACACTCAGAGGTTCTCTGATGCTCAGCCAGACATGTAGAACCCTCGCATTCCTTTGAAAAGAAAGCTCCAAACCCTAACGCTCCTTTGCTAAGAGACAGGCTGGTAACTTCTGTGGGATTTGCTAACTCGGGCTTGTTGTGTTGTCTCTCCGCAAGGCGTTAAGGGTAGGGTAAAGCAGAGTTAGCGCAGGTTTAAAGCCCTGGAATTGAGAATGAAGTAAAGCTGCGGTCATTTGTGCAGCCGTTTGATGCCAGGCTGTGCACAGCAGTGAGCTGGACCTGTCTACACAGCCAGGCCATGCGAACAGGGAGGACACAGCCATCCCAAATCCCTGACCCTGTCTCCAGTGTGGTTTTGGCATCACATCTGGAGCTTTCTTGCTGGGACAACCAAATAGACTGACTGGCCTGTCCCCCATCCAAGTACCTGCCCCCTGCAAGACAACTGTGGTTATAGTTGCACTAATGATGGATGGTAAGCAAACATGCAGCGTTGTCTGGTAGATGAGATTCTCCCAAAGACTAAAAAACTCGGCTTAGCAGCTGAAAAAGCAAAGTAAATCCCAAAGCACTAAAATGGCGCAATCTGGAAAGTCGGTGAGAAGAGGAGCTGCTTGGCCAGCCCCCTTTGCAAGTCTGTGGAAGGAGCCGCAGCTTTTCCTGAGCCTTAGACGTGGTTACAGGGTGTTCTGCTCAGAGGGGCTATTCGTGCTGTGTCTGCTCACTGCCTGACTTTTGTGTGATGAACTTAATGCTGCTTTAAAAGGAGAGAAGCACATCTGGAGCACACATATTTACCCTAAATGCTTTTGCTCCTGTTTTTCCTTCTTCTTCAAGACTTGGGTTTGCATTCTAGGCAGCATGGATACTTTACCAAGGTCTGAATTTTGGAAGCTTTTAGTTTGCCAGGTTAGTCCAACCCAAGCTCTTCTGTGATTCTGTTCCGTGATTGCGTCGGTGGTGTGGAGCAGCACTGGTGCTCGCTGCCCAGCCTGTGGTGGACAACCGGACGGGAAGAGGGTCTCCGAGTTTGGCCAGAGCTGCCATGAGGTTCTGCTCCCTTCAAGCTGGGAGGAGAGCTCCTCAGAACTGGGATCATCCTCTGGTAGGTCACGTTGGGAATTTGCCTTGTTGCCTTTACTTGCGCTCGAGAAATGTGTTAGGATAAAAAATGGTGTATGTGTCCTCCAGGCATTCCTTTGTTTCTGCCGACCTTGCAGACTTCTCTTACTGACTTCGCAGTTTGCTTTGAGAGGTTATGATCTTCAGGTGGGGAGCAAGCACCAACAGAAGACAAACTGTAGAAATGAAGGGCCCTTCCAGTCCTGTCTGAAGATCCTTGCTACTAGAAAATTGAGAAAGTGTGATACAAAGGCAGAGCTCTTCAAAACAGAAGGTTGTTTTTGAGTGAGTATGGCAGCCAGAGGGTCAGTGGAGAACACAGAGCCCAGATTTGTCTCCCGTCTCTGTCTCTTCTCGCCAGGTCTGTAGCAGTTGATAGTAGTTGTGCTCTGGCTTGCAAGAGGGGCTTGGTATCTTGCACCTGGGTTGGTTTCAGATGGAAGTAAACGTTTTGTCGAAGCTCTCTGTCTGTTCTAAGAAAACTGATTTGGTTGCGTTTGAATCTGGAGAACTTTCTGCTAAAGCCAACCACGGGCTCAGGTTTTGTCTAATTTGTCTGTCAATTGCTGGTTAAACCAGTTTAACTTAGAGATAAATTGGTTTAAGCATGAACCACCTGCACTGGTTTAACTGTGCTTGCTGGGTGTTCTCCCCGCTGATCAGAGAATACGTCCAGAAGCAGCTCAGGGAGTTGTGACCCTTCCATGAATTTTGCAAATGAAGTTGTGGCAGATACTCTCAAAGCTCGGGAATCACTGAAAGTAGAGGGGAGACACTTCTGAAAGTTGCTTGAGCTCTAAATTGCGGTATCTGAGTTAATACAGCATTGAGATGTCTCAGGTTGGCTGGTTGGGTTTTCACCAGCTGCTTGCAATAATGTGGAAGGTTTAGCGTGAGAAGAAATTACCACGTATGTTCACACTGGTGGATGAGTCCCCTCCGCCTCACCTGGTCTGAGGGGTCATTTCCACCTTTCGGATCCCGCAGTAGCCACGTCAGGGCGACGTGTTGCGCAGGAGCAGGGTGACTGAGACTTCGTGCTGCTTGGAGAACGCTGTGTGGATTTCTAGGCAGCACCAAGTTACTGGTAAATCAAAAGACAATGAAAAGGTAGCCAAAAAGTTATTCAAAGGCTGGGAGCGCTGCTTTGTGCTGAGGAAGGACTGATCTCTAATTGCATCTCTCTGGCTGAAGGAGGAGAGGAGCTCCTGTGAGCATTCAGAGGGAGCACACGCAGGAGGGGACGAGTTGTTCCCTATGGAATAAGTAGAAGTAATGGGATGAAAATGAACAAGAAGACACTAAAGGCAGATTCTGGGAAACCTTTACAGGGAGGAGAAATCCGTTAATCTGGGAGGAGTCTGTTACGGGAGTGTTTTTGAGCCCAGGGCCGTACAGCCACACGGAGCACACTCCTTAGGGCACAGGCTGCTTTGGACCTTGCCAAGAAAAAAGTGGCTGAGAAATGATTCCTGCGTGTCGAGTCCCGTCCTGCCCGATGGGTCCAGGAGGGTTCACAGAGCATCTTCCTCTGCCTTTTCCTCGCCACCGGCACCAAACCCCTCCCAGCACTCCAGGACGTACATGAGCCAGGTTTCAGAAAGGAGGGAGGTGGCTGACGGGCAGAAGGGGCAAAGGAGAAAACACCAGTTGAGGAGCAAACATCTTGTCAGCCCTTACACTGCCAAGGTGGACGAATCGGGGTCGGGGAGAGTATTCAACGTTTTGCTGCTTCTGCTGTGCATTTTCTGTGCTACACCGTGATCTTGGATCTGTTGGGAATACCCCGAAACACTGGCTGAGACTCCGGGTGCTGTGTCAGGTACTTTGAAGATGTCGCCCCGTAGCAATAAGAACTCCCGTTTCCCAGCGCGGGGGCCTGTCCCTGCGCCGCGGGCTGTCACCTCCCTGGGCCCTCTGGAAACATTACTGAACAAAAGGAACAGTAATGAAGATCCGGAGAGGTAAAGCCAAGCACAGCTCCGAGTCGAATGCCTCGTTAGTCCTGTGGGATAGTGTGCTTATGCTAGGCCAGAAATGGTGAACCAATGAGAGTGTATTGCCCTGAAATTTAATTTTATATATTGAATGTTTGGGGGATTTCTGTTTAATTTTGGTTTCTGTTTGGCTGGTTAGTTGGGTTTTTTTACTACTCCTGTTAGAGTCCTTTGTTTTATAACTTGACAGAAAAGTTTTGCTCACATTAGGCAACAATGTAGACCCTTTAGGGTTAATGACCTGTAGGCAGCTGAGTTTGAATTTTTTAGAATAGCTTCTGAAGTGAGTCACACAAATGGCTCATGGATGCACAACAGCAACCACTGACTGAAAGGATTCTCTCCCTTCCCACCATCGGAGCGTCCCTGGCAGTGGTCAGCGTGTCTGGTACCCGGGTGAGCAGCACAGCCTTAACGAGAGGAGTATTCGGCAGTGAGTTGATGAGAATAGGCATGTCAAACCCTTGCTTTTTACAACCAAAGTTCCTTAAAAAGACACTCCCAGCCTCATCAGCCTTGAGCGCTTGTTTTCAGTCTTTGGGGGGTTCTTGTGGCGGTCTCTGCAATGACTGTGGATAGGATTTTTTTTTTTTCCAGTGGGCTGGGGGGTAGGAGGAGGGATTTTTTTTTTTTCCCCTTGCTATCTGTGGAGAAGGACCTTTCCGCTCAAGGAAGGAGACGTATTCTGGAAGGTGCAACAGTCTCAGAAGCTGTTTTCCACAGTCCCTTTGAACTCATTGGGACTTTAATTTTATTTTTTTGTAATTATTTAAAAGGAAAACTGATAACGGATGAACTGAAACATTGGTGACAGGTGACTAGCCAAGGCTGTCAGTCCAGGAGGAACACACAGCGTCCAGACCGGGAGGACTCCGGTCCGCGCCGTAGCTAGAACGTGTCGTGCCGACAAACCAAACCGTCAGGAAATCCTTGTTTGCAGCCAGTCTGAAAAGAGAAGCTGTTCCTCGTTCGTATGTTCGTTTTTCAAAACCTCCTGTTGGGAGCTGGATTGTTGTTGTTTCATCGAGCAAACAATTAACGTTCTCCTCTCCCTTCTCCCCCTCCCTCCCCTTGGTAACTCGTGTGCATTTCCTTCCTTTCTGTAGATGCAGATGTTCTAGGCAATACCACAGATGCACCTGCGTGTGTCTCTACCTGCGAGTGCAAGAATCTCATGTCATCTTAAAAAATACAAAAAAAAATATACAAAAAATATACAAAAAATATCTTTTTTAGGCCAGAGTTTTCTACAGGTATTAATGAATATTTTTCTTAATCCTTATAAGTTTTATGTGTTTAATATTTCTTAATACCGGTAGCATTAATTTATACTTTTGTAGCAACACAATATTTTTATAAACCGCCACCGCTGGCTTTGTCTTCATAACGGGGAAAAGTGCGGGCAGCTGGCCCCGCGCTGTACCATGTACTGTATTTAAAAGGTTATCTAATGTCACACTTGCTGTGTTAATAAACAAAACAAAACCTGTTTGAAGTCTCATGTATTGTTGGTGTGGATCGAATGACTCAATAGAGAGCAATATTGCACGGGGTTGAGTTGCTGATTTTCATTGTGATATATGAACGCTTGAGGCCAACTCAAGTTCTTCTGATTTTCTTTTTAGGATTTTGTTTTGTTTTGTTTCATTTTTTTACAGCTAAATAAATTCAGTGCTGTTTGAAACTTAGACTGACGTCAAATGAAAAGGATTATTAAAGAAAAAAAAAATCAAGGTGTTTAAATGTTGCTGTTTTTAAAAGTCTGTTGCTGTCTGAATGGAAATATTCCACAAGAGAGGAGGAATAGTTCCACTTAGTTTCCAAACGAGCTGAGCGCTCCAGGCCAGAGCTCAGTTATTTGGAGATATCTTAGAGACATGTTTCTGCAACATTCTTTTCAGAGTTGATGCCAAGGCAGAAGACAAACTGTAACTGTAAGAGAGCATCCGTTGCTTGAGGATTTTCATGTCAGTGTTGTATTTATGGTTTTACAATAAAACAACCTTTAGGAAAAAAAATTAAAGTGTCCGGGGTTTTCTATTTTTCAAGCACGTGAATGGGAAATCACCCATTGCCGAACGTCTTGTTGTGAAGAGGGAAAACATCCATTAAAGTTATGTAAATCTCAGCACCGGGCTCTGATGGACCTTGTCAGCTGTAGAACTCCACGGCGGGTTCTCCCCGCATCCCTGGTGCATCCCGAGTGTTTCCCAGAGCATCGTCTGCATCGCGCTCGGTTGCCAGTGCCGTGAACCTGCTCCCCTCTCGCCAATGGGACGTTCGTGTGCAGCAGAACCTGCTCCAGGTCAGCTCGGCCGACTGGAGGGCTTGGTCAGTGTGTTGTAATGCAGAATTTGTATTCACACCACCAGGACAGGTTCAGATCAGCTGGTTCTTATGCTGCTAGAGCACTGCAAGCTGATAGCAAGCAAGATAGTCTTAACTGACATATACCATGTTTCTGCCCAGCGTGGTCAGAGATTGTCACTTGCATCAGCAGATCCACCTGCAAATTGCTTTCAGCACAGGAGAACAGGTGCGTTCAGGCACTGAGCAGGCACTGAGTGGGCTCTTTCCGCAAGGCGAAGCCCTCGGCAGTGGTTTATAAAGAGCCAAAATACAGAAGGGCACAGAAACCTTTGCCTTAGAGGCTGTATCAGCCTTGACCTGCAGCGGTGTCTCGCAGGGATGCGCTGGCGAACGGGGTCGCTGCAGGTTTGCCTGCAGGAACCCAGCCTTGCTGATGCTCTTTGGAGCTCTAGGACCCACCTCCAGATGAACCAGAAACAACCAGGGGATTGTCCCAAGTGGAACAAGCACAGAGACCAGGGTTTGAAGGAGAAGGAGACCAGGCCTACTGCTGGAGAATCCAAGGTACGTTGTCTGTCACCCTTCATGTATCCTTTTCTTTGACCTGTTTTGATATCCTTCGGGGTTTTTTAACCGTGCCCCTCACCCCCCTCAAAAAAAAAAAAAAGAAGGGGGGGCAAGGAAAAATAACTCTAGTTGAGAATTAGGAAATTTGTCGTTTGTTAGCTGGAAGAAAAAAAATACATGGAATGACGATTGGTCTGGCGATTGGATAAATTCTCTTCATTAGTAGTGAAGTGTGAAGATAAGTCACAGTAATAAATACAACTATCAGAATATAATGGTAAGAATGGTCGTAGCTTTGCAGTAGATTTGATGTAAAAGTGATTTCACTAAACAGTGAGATTAGCTCTCTCTCATCCTAACCAGATAGGAGTTAGGATTTGTTTGAAAATCTAAATATGTCAGGTGGATAATATATTACCAAAAGGCACAGAAGACCAGAGGACCATGCTCCTTGGCATGCCAGGGTCTCCTGGCACTCAATCGTACTTTTTGCTGGACCCGTTTAAAGGGATAAATAAGATTGCAAATGGAAGCATTAGAGGCTTATACTAATCCTGTGTTACTTCCTGATTCTCTAATTTCTGCCTTAACGTGACACAACTACTTTAGCCTTAGTATGAAAGGAAATGGTAGCTCAGAATTCAGGTTCTGCTGGGGGTATCCTGTGGTTTCCTCTAATTTCAGAAGGACTGATAAATCTTGCAGAGCTAAATTTTAACTAATTTAACTCACCACCTCTAATCCGATCTTTGACAATTTGTCTTCCTTGGGAGTTTTGTTCATCCTGAGGTCCCATGTGGGAGCACAGTGAGGAGCGGGCTGCAACTGCCCAGGTGTGTTACGCGACAGCCTGAGACGTGCTGTGCAGGTAAAGTCTCTGTACGTGTGCGTGGGGTGTGCGGGGTGGCCGTGTGCCCCCTGGGACGTGTGGGTGAACGGTAAGTGCATCCTGAGCCACTCTATGTCCTGTAATGTCTCTGACCTGGTATTTGCAATTTCTGCTTCTTGCTGCTTCTCCATCACCCCCCAGCACGAGGGCGGCTGCTCACAGAGGAACAGGGGGCTGGGACCTGACGGGGGTCCCAGCACCCCCGAGTGGGACGGGCAGCGCAGGCCCTGAGGTCACAGCCCAGCTCCACCAAGAGTCCAGATCATGGCACAAGATCGTGGTGAGGAGGCAGGTCTGAGGTCAGGCTGGGGAGTCGATCTGCATCTCAGGGCTGGGATCCGGTGAGGGCAGCCGGGGTCAGACACAACCAGGCCCACGGTGCTGGGACAGGGTGGAGGGCAAGCTGGGAAGTGGCTGGTCAGAGTTCAGGTCAGCCAGGTGTGGGCTGGAGCATAGCTCAGGACAGCGACTGAAGGTCCAGAGCTGAGCTGAAATGGGGCTCCTGGGCCACGGCAGGGAGGGGTTGAATGTCCCAGGTATGGCTGGACACAGCCACTAAGACATATGGGTGCTCTCAGGTCCCTGAGAGGCTCAGGCTCTTGGGTTGGGCAATGCCCCTCGTCCAAGCTCCTGCTGTCTTAAGTTTCTTGCTGGAGATTCTCTGTGTCTCCTGAAACGAGACAGCATGGGCCAGCTGCAGAATTGCTTCTCCCATGCAAGAACACCCCACAAAACAGTGAAAAATAACAACCATGAATGTGAGATCAGTCTTAAAACACATTTAATAGTGAAATATTGAGAGCTCAATAGCCAGATGCAAATGGCAAAGGCACAGCTGCACTTTGTTGTCTGGGATGCTGGTGATGGGCTCCGCTCTGGCAGAGGGCTGCGATGGCACGTTCCTGCTCCGGCTCCTGCTCCGGGGGTTAATGGTGAAGGAGGAACCAGAAGCCTCAGCAAAGTGCAGAATTCACAAGGCACAGGCAAGCGCACAGCACGCGTGAGAGCAGCCACTACCAGCCTCCCCGGAAAGCTCCAGGCTTTGAGCATTTGCTCTTGATTTTGGCAGAGATTAACTGCCAGGGTCCTGCTCTTATCCAAGGCTCTGCCTAGGGAGGTGGCAGGTTTCTCCAGGGTGTGCAGCAAGGCAGAATTAGCCCTCCAATACGGAGTGCCTAAGCACAAAGCACAGGGGAATCTAGACTAGTTTTTGCCACATTTGCAGCCTAGTTTCCCTGTGTCAGCCTCATTTCTGATCAGTGACAGTAAGCGATACCTGTGGTCTTGCCATGAGACACAAATTCTTAGAGCCAGCCATATACCCAGGATATTGCTGGAATCCAGGGGCTACCCAAGCAGGATCTTATTCACATCCTTGACCTACAGAGTTGTTGTCAGTCTAAGTGATTTGATCACCAGGATAGTCCCTCTGCTTCCCAACTAGGTGCTCCATGAGGAATTGACTCATGCAAGAGCTCGGTAGGCTTGAGGAAGCCAGCAGGTACGGTAAGGGCGTGGTGGGCAGCTGAAACCCACGCTGCCCTGCCTGCTGCCGGAGAGACGGAGGACAGCAAATGTCTGTGGGCTTTGCAGTCACACCTCTGATGCCATGGAGACATCAGCCAAGGCTCCCCTGGAGCGCTGAAACCTGCCCCAGCCAAAGGGATGGCGCAGAAGCGACAGCAGGTCTGGCTGGGAAAGGACACTTCAGGCGATAGAAGGCCACATGAAAAGCTTTTCATATAACTACTCAAAATGATAGCATCAGCAAGAGACAAAGGCACTTTAAAGACAGTTCTGGCAAGTTCAGGCTCAGCTTATACGTTGCAGCACAGGTAGAAGAACAAGCGTGTTACACCCTTTGGTCTCTGATGCCCGGAACACAGAAGGTAAAAGAGGATCTCCGGGGCTCTGGCTTTGCTCCCTGTGCCAGCGCCAATATTTCTAATATTGCTCATGCCTGCCCAGGGTGGAAAGGAGCTGCCTGAGAGCCTCTGGCCGCCTTCTGCAGAGGGCAGCGAGCTCCTCACCAGTCCAGGCTCTCGTGCGTTGGGACCCCAGTGCTCTTCTCACTGTAGAACTGGGCGTACCAGCGCCGGTGCTTCTGGATGCTGGAGTCCTCCTTGACCAGCAGCGGCTTGGGCAGGTACTGTTTGTTATTCCAGATGGTTATATCACGTTCAAACTGGGGGGAGAAGGATGGTCTCATTCAGGTGGGGAAGCTGAACCAGCAGATTGGTGCTACCTGCATGCTAGGATTATTTTTTAGCATTTCCCCCAAATGACCTGTGTCAGACTGCTCGTGCCATTTGTAACTTGTAACGCTGCTGCTCTGTCTGTAGTCAGGAGATGTTTAGCCCAGCGTAGCTCTCAAACAAGAACCCGCTTTCATCTTAGACTACCTTTGTCATATGAGATACTGAAAAAGAAATGGATGTCGTGTAGGTAGGAGCTGCTCCACCTGAGATTTTTGATTTGCTGCATAGCTCCAGCCAACCAGGGCTTTACAAATTAAGCACCTGCATCTTAAACTCTGCTCAGACACACATGCAGTAAGATTTATGGAGTTTTCCTCTGTGAAGAGGTGTCTGCAGAAATGAGTGCTGCTCATTCACATCAGTAAGAACGCAAAATATTAAGCCAGCATTTATACAATATGAGCTAGCACAGCGAAGTTTGATTTGGGGTAGGGTTTTGGTATCTGAAAACCATCTTGTGGCAATTTTTACTGCAAGGCCAGTGAAAATCTCTCTGGTCAGACCAAACAGTTTCCAAGCTTTAGCCCCGGACAGAAGGGAATGACAGGAACTCTTCTGACTGCTGGAAGGGAGTTACAGGGGTGGCAGAGTCAGAATTTTCTTGGCAGTTCCAGCTGTTGTAACAAGGAGTAACAGCCACAGATTGCAGGTTGAGAAGTTCGAAATGGACATGAAAACCAAAAATGAACAATGTGGGTAGAGCAATAATAGAACGGGTCACCAGGGGAACTGGAGTTCTCTGAAGGAGGAGGCCTTCTAGGCCATGCCTGCCCTGAACTTGGCAATAGCCTTGCCCTCAACCAGGATATTGGACTGGAGATTTCCAAAGGGACCTTTCACCACTTCCATGAATCCCTGTGGTAAGGACCTGGAGAAACCTGTCAGGAGTTGCCCAATCTCATGATAAATTAACAATGAGAGGATCTCTTGACTCAGTTCTCACTGAAGGAGATAGAGTGATCCTAAAGCACCAGCCTGGGATGCTGGAAATCCAGACAAATTACTTGTTCTCTCTAAGAGGTCCTGTGGTTTGGCAGAGGTTGCCTAATCCTTGTGCCCCAGTTCCCCCCGCACAGGAGAGGGGTGGCACCTCTGCCCTCCTCAGCAGATAAGCCACTGCAGGGACTGTCTTTATTAAACCTCAGTTTAGTTCCTTGGGCTGCTAAAACTGGAAGACCTTGCCAAGCACTGGAAGGATCTTGCCCAGAAGTGCTTGTCTCCCACGTACAGCTGAGCCCACGTGGGCAACTGCTCTTCCTCCTCACACCTCCAAGCCACCAAGCTCTAGGTGGCCACCTTTGGTCGCGCTTCTTCATAGGCCTTACCTGTAAGCACTCCGTTCTCAGGAGGAACTTGGGGATTATGGCCGGCATGTTCTTCTGGTAGTAGATTGTGTGAACAACTTTCTGCAGGAGAGGTTCCAGGGGAGTCACCGACTGCAGGATGATCCCACGGCCCAGGAAAGCGTGTTCAAGGATGAGGAAAACCAGCGCTGGCCCCACCTGCAGAACAACGGAACACCCTGAGGAACAGTCCCCAGTGGTCCAGCCCTCTGCTACAGCAACTCCCACACCTTGAGATGGCTCCTAGGCTGTGCTCAAGTCCCGCATTACTCTGTCTTTCATCTGATAATAGGCTCAAAGTCAAGCTACAGCTCAGGGACATGAATCACAGACCACTTCCCAGGCCAGGGGAAATCCAGCAGAGCCGTGCAGCCCCAATTGCCTGCGACATTGTGTCAGGGCTGGATGGCTTTGCTGTGAGCCCAAGGGAATTCATGAGGATTTACACTACTCTACTGGTCCCCCAAAGTTTTAAAATCCAATCTAGGAAACGCTTCCAAATTGTCACTTGGTCTTGTTGTTCATCACTGAACTACCTTCAGGTCATGAACAACCTTCTTGGACTGTTGACCCAAGTCCTGGGCACTGAATCTCAGTAGCAGTGATTACGATGTGAGTATGGAGGTAACACAACAGCCCTGCTCTTGCTCTGGCTTTCTCCTTTGCAGCTACAAGTCACATCAGGTTTTGACTGAAGGGGCTCAAGTTCAGCCGTTTGTCTTGCATGACATGAAGAGCTTGTTCTCTGCGCTCTGGTGTGCATCCAGACATATGGATGCGTGCTCATACACTTGGTTCTTTGAGGCAGTGCAGATATTACTGGGGTTTTTGTCTACTTTATTTACTACTCCTTTAATGTTCAGTTGGGTACAGATTCTTTGTAAGGTTATTTTAATGTCTTTTTTTTTTTTCTTCTGTTCCTTGATATCAGTTCTAAATGGCACAGATTTAAAAACTCAATAGAGATACAATCAACATATACTTTGTGATAATTCCCTAATTACACCAAGATCTATCCCTTATCATTACTTGTTTTGCTATTGTTCTGAATTTGTAATATGGGAATAGGTCAAATGCCTTCAAAACTGTACTAGAACAAAGTTACTGGTTTTATCAGGCAAGCTTAGCATTTAATCAAAAGAAAACCCAGAACCAAAAACTAAAGTGTGAAGATCCAGTTCCCGTTGATTTGTGTTTAGTGGCATTTTTTTCTATTTTCCTTTAATTCTTTATCAATTTTTATCAACTACTTTATTATGTTATTCAGGGCTGATCTGATACAAGATCAATGATACAATGATACAAGACATACATTTTTGTGATTTTCTGGAAGTGGGGAGGGGAAAGAGAAGTGTGGTTAATAAACATGTTTCCAAAACAAAAACGAAAAACACAAGAAAGGAAGAAAAGAAGAAAATGAGCGAACTGCAGGAGGAGCTCTTGACATTAGTATGACTTTGTTTTTTTAGCATAAATGTTTGTAAACTGAAAAATCTTTGTGCTTTCCAGAAAGTTGTCAGAAAAAAAGCTGAGTTTTTTGGATCACACAGATCAACATCCTCAAAAAGTTTCTCACTGTGTATTGAGTGCTCCCTATGCCTTTCCCAGGTGTGTTCGCCACAGACCCGAAAGGTCCACACTTCCGTATTGTCAAGAGCTGTGACAATGTGGTGTGAAGGTCTCCTGGGATTGTCACCACTGTCTGCTCAGGTACCAGCTATTTATTTTTTCAATTCTTTCCCGGGCACAGCGGTCCTCACAAACCCTCCTTTTGCTCCGTGCTGTGGGGCAGCCCCACAGTCAGTGGGTGGTTTTGGCCCATGTGTCTGATGTGCTTGGTAGGAAAGGCCACGCTGGGCAGAACAGGCAAAGACTCAGCTGCGGGTTTCTGGTGGTCACCAGCACAAGACATACCTGCCTCACTGAAACCTTCAAATCCAACGCGGAGATGTGCTTCCCAAAGATGCTTGTGGAGTGTAGAAGCAGCAGCTGGGAGCAATGCTTGTTGGGCTCTGGCTCCGGACACCATTCGCCCTGGAGAGGTGGAGAAAATTGACTCAGTCCAGGACTCAGGGAGATGGGAGTACAGGGTGAGGGATGGTAACAGCGACATGGTGACAAGAGCTAGTTGTGAATCATGGAATCATAGAGTCATTTTGGCTGGAAGAGGCCCTTAAGATCATTGAGTCCAACCATTATCCTAACTCTGGCACTGACCCCTGTCCCTGAGAACCTCATGTCCGTCTGTCCAACCCCTCCAGGGATGGTGACTCCCCCACTGCCCTGGGCAGCCTGTTCCAATGCCCCACAGCCCTTTGGGGAAGAAATTGTTCCCCAGATCCAACCTCAACCTCCCCTGGCGCAACTTGAGGCCGTTTCCTCTGGTCCTGGCGCTTGTTCCTGGGGAGCAGAGCCCGACCCCCCTGGCTCCAAGCTCCTTTCAGGCAGGTCAGAGATCAGAAGGTCTCCCCTCAGCTCCTGTTCTCCAGCTGAACCCCCAGCTCCCTCAGCCGCTCCCATCACCCTTGTGCTCCAGCCCCTCACCAGCTCCGTTCCCTTCTCTCAACTCGCTCCAGCACCTCAAGGGCTTTCCTGCAGTGAGGGACCCAAAACTGAATACAAAAGACCATCTAGAGATGAGTAGAGATGAAGAAGTGCAGCTAAACCCCTCAGAGACACAGAGAAGAGCCTAGACCTGAAGACGGGGGAATGTGGCCAAGGGTTCGGGGTGCGACTGATGCTTTGTGGCAGAAAGGGGACCTGGTTTGAAAGACTTCATGGCTAAGAGGGGAGTCAGGGTCTTACCTTCCAGCTGTGCTTCATAAACTCCCACAGCCTGGATTTTGAGTGTCTCAGATCAGATCCACCCAGAATAGCTGTTCCATGGAGAAAATCCAGGTGAGCCGCGTCAGCCGCGTTCTCAGGGATTTCCTGCCGTTGGGGAACAATTTGCCGTTGGCGAGAGCTGACCGCGGTGCGAGCTGCCTGTATTTAACAGCAGCACAGCCCAGCACTCTACGCCGAGCACAGCGGAGACCCGACACAGCACGAGGCGACCGAGCGCGTGGAGGAAGGAGCCTCAGCACAGACTGACCTGGGACTGGTTGTTAACTAGTGTATACGGATAATTTAAACAGAAAGCTCAGAATATTCAGGGTTAATTTTAAGCTCACAGATGTCTATGTGTGTTAACTTCTGCAGCTACACAAGCTGAGACTCCAAGTCCTTCCTTTGGCCCCACAGTGATTGTAAGGAATAAAGCATTTTTGTGTTTGTGCTCCTAGACTAGTTTTCACATACTTTTAAACCTTTAAACCCCACTAGCCTGCCCAGAATATGTAACTTTTTGAGAAGTTTTAACTTCTCTATTACTCAACTACACGAGCTTTCCACCAGCTTGGCAACTAGCACAAACTGTCCCCAGTACGAACCTGTGTACAGTGGCTTGCACTGAAAAGAAGACATGAAATAAATATTACTATCTATCCTACCAATCCCCAAATTCTCCCTGCTTCTCCCAACTCCTCTTCCCACTCCCAGAGCTGTACCTCCTGTGTCTCCTGCATCTTCTTCATTTCTTCTAATAATTTTTCATTTCTTTCTAACCCACTCACCTTAGTCATGATTTAGTCAGCAGGCAGGCGCTGCCTTTGGAAAGAAGTGCACTTTAGATTAAGCGTCATTTTTGTCACTGATTTTTACAAATAGAAGTGTTCTGCTCAGTGGCAAGTACATAAAAATCTCCCAAGGTCCAAAATCGTAAGGGTTTGCCCATTTTCAACACTGCTGCTGCCTCCCATCGCCTCCACCCACGGTTGCCCCCGGCTCCCCCAAGGACCACGGCCACAGTCCCTTCTGTTTAGTGCCACAAAATGGTTCCACTTTTCCAGACTCATTTCCACTGAGAGGTGATGCAGGCAACAGCCATTTTGTCCTCTGTGGCACATTTGTCAGCGTATGATAGTGATTATGAAGATTAACAGCGAAATAACTGTGCATTTCCATTTTGATGACTGATGAGTTGAAAAGCCTCCTGACACTAAGTGCCGCAATTCTTAGAGAATCTTTTTTTAAATTACATCAGTTATAAGTCAAAGCAAATTAACAGATTCCTTTTAAGTACCCAGAACATCTGCTGTCTACTCAAGAAGCCCACGATCCATGTTAGGGGAACATATGTCGTGTTCTTGGTACACAGAGTATGGATGTATTTCTAGGTCTGAGCTCTGCCAGTGGCAGCGGTGGCACTGGGTGCAGGCAGAGCCCAGTTAATTGGGAGGGAGATGTCCCTGAATGGGCAAACTGGGAGGGGATGTCCCTGAACTGGACTATAGCAGAGGATCCGGGCATGGACGTGCCCCGCGGAGGAACCAGGCTCCCTACCTCGATGTGCGCGTCCACCAAGTGCTTGGTCTGCCCGCGGAACAACCACTCCTGGGTGGCGACCTCCCGCTGCTCGGGCACTGCCCAGGTGGGACTGACCCCTTCGCAGTGGTACCAGATCAGCAGCATCCCGTTCACCTCGCAGGACGGCCAGGTCCGGACACTCGCAAAGTCTGGCACTGGCAGGGGACAAAAAGGAGTCAGTTAAAAGCGGCGTCTCCAAGGCTGACGCTGGCCCTGAGGGTTACCTCATCCTGAAGCATGGCTCAGAGATGGTCTTTATGGGAGATATTCATGTAGCAGAGGCTCCCTGGTGATGCTTTTCCAGCTTTCAAGCTGCTGAAGGACAACAGCTTCTGAAGTTCATAGGAGAGAGTTTGCTTAAATCAGTTTGGTTTCAGTTGGGTGCTTCGCAGAAGTCTTTCTAGGGAAGAGGCACAGCTGGTCGCTCTTCAGAGTTCTCTCTCTGCTCTTAAAACTGTTCAAATAAGTAACTGTCTGCTGCATCAGTGGACTCCCCTCAAGTTTCAATGAGCTAGAAAGAGATGCTTTTAAATAACTAAGAAGCAAAAGCCAAAGCAAAACTCAAGGTAAGCCTGTTTGCTGGTTTCAGCCACATATAGAATGGGTGGTTTAAACTAATTAGTGCAGCTAGATCAAGTAATTTCTACATGTGAACTTTAAGATATTCTTCCTACACAGTCAACACAAACTATATCTAAATGGTAGGTGGATGCAAAGAACTTTCCTGGATTCTAACCAAAAGTTCCCTTCAGACCTTAAAAGGAGAAAAAAATTGTCATTGAGGGACTATTCTGTCATGCTAACATGACGGATTTAAGCACTGACGTGGTATAAGCTGTCAGTATAGAGTACAGAATCATTCCTGAAACCCCATAGCTCCTCAGGATAACTTGGAGTTAAAAACCTTCTTTTTTTTATACCTTGCTTGCTGAACACAGGAGTTGTAGGACTATCAAAATCAAGAAGGGTGATTATTTAACTGGACTAAAGTCCCAGTTATCATCTAACATAGGAAAGGGCACTGGAACATTATGACCCAACATGTACAACCTAGGAGGAAAATTAGGATGCTGCATGAAATAGGGGAGCCAGATGGAGGATGAATATTATAAAGACCACTTTTCCTTAACGAAGTAGCTTTTAATGAGGACACACAGGGCACTACTGTTTCTGCAGAAGCTCTCTGTGGATTTGGGGGAAACTCACCTTTTTCAGCATACGGGATGCGGGCGCATTTTCCGTCTTCTCCTTGAAACTGCCAGCCGTGAAATGGGCATTCGATGCAGTTGCCCACAACACGCCCGCCGGCAGCGAGGTTGGCGCCAAGGTGAGGGCAGTAACTGTCCACCACGTAGGCTTGGCCATCCTGGCCGCGAAACACAGCCAGCTGCTCTCCTGCAGAAATGCGAGATTATGGGGTTGTAAAGACGTCTCCAGATGAAGAGGGTCAGGTAAGACAAATGTTGCTCAGCTTATAAACAAGCAACACCAATCAGTGCCTTTACCCGACGTTGCAGGCAGGTGCTTGTGCAAAGACATGCAGAAATATCCTGCTAAAAAATTCATATAGGACTTTTTCATTCCTTTCTAGTGGAAGAGCGGCGGCAGGACAGCAACAGGGTTGCTCCGGAGAAGTTATTTAACCAGGAGATGGCAGCAGGCAGCTGCCGGAGCGGGTGCTGCCCGGCCAGGCAGGAGCATCTGCTGCCTGCACCGCGCAGAACCGGGCTGGCAGCTGCTGTAGCACATGCCAGGCTGCGCTGGCTGGCACGATTTCTCCTGGTTGTCTCTAAACCCTCCTGGCTCTGTCCCTCAGCCCTGGTCCTTGAGCTCTCAGAGCCTGTTTCAGCAGCAGGATAAAAGGTGCCTTCACAGAAGTAGTTAAAGATTCAGGATGTTTCCCCTGCTGAGGGAGGGATCCACACGTAGCAGAGCAGTAGCTGCATTTAAAGCCTTTGCCTCAGAGGTGTAGAGGAGGAGCACAGGCTCCTACATTTTGGGAGACTCTGCTAATGGCAGTAGGAAGGAGAAGCCCTTCATCTGTTTGCTCCTGAACTCCAAGGGCCATCTGCACCACGGCTCAGCAGCAAATCCCTTCCTCGGGCAGGGATGGCTGGTGCTGCGAGCTGGAGCACTGTCACATCCTTGGCAAAAGGGAGTTTTCTGGTGAAGCAAAGGGAAGTGCCTGACTCTGGTTTGCTCCGGGTGGGGAGCGAGTGACAGTCGATGCTGGCATGGGGCTGTATTGCCCTAGCACTCAGACTTGCTTTTCTCCATCATTGGACCCGATTCCTCGTGCTCCCTTGAAGCAATGTGAGGCTTGCCCTGCTGGGATCTGCCCCTGCTCAGTTCTGGGGCTGCCTTCTTCCTCCCCACCCTCAGGGTAGCAGTGTGTTTGCTGAGCAAGGAGATAATAAAATGGGGACACAGACAGTACCTGGGCTATAGCCTGAGGTCTGTTCATGGCACTGGTCCAGCCAGCTGTGCAAGGCAATCACAGCTGGATGGCATGTCGCATGATCACCTAAATCAATGCTCTTCCTGGAGTGCCTGACTAGGTGCCAGGTGGTTTTTCTGGCCAAGCACAGAGCTCCAAGGGTGCTGCTGCACTGCAGCCCTCCCAGCACCCACATCCCTGCCAGCGGCTCAGGGGAAAGGGTCTGCTCATGGGTGACCTGGCTCAAAAGCAAAGCTAGACCTGCTCCAGTGTCTCTTCAAGCCATGCCCTGGTTGGAAGGGCTGCAGCTGCTCTAGGAGCTCAGGAGCATTCGGGGTTTGTTCATACAGATGCAGCCACTGAGTTAAAGGCTGCGGTGCTGCAAGGTCCTCTCTCCCATACCATTCTTCAGGTTATGCATGTATTAATTCAGATTTCATCAGCTTGTGAAATCCGATCATTATAGCAGTTGCTGTAACTTAAAGCTCAATTGGTAAGAAATAAAGCCAAACTGAAGTTTGAGAGCTAGGTTCTGTCTGTATTTTCCCAGACAGCCACACTGATGACAAGTGACACAGTGTCAGCTATCCCACCCAAAACCACTTTCCTCCATTGAAGTTTCATGGTCTGAGCAAAGAAAAGAAAACTCTGCAAACTTTCCCAGCTTTTGAGCCTAGGAAGGGTTGTTTCTGATATCTGGCAGAAATGAGTTGTTTTACTGCAGAGCTTGAAGGTCCCTCCTTACCCAGGACACCTGGCTCTGTTGTCCCCGCAGTCTTTCTGGAAGGTTCTCACACATCTGCTGGCAGCTGGCACAGGGGAGTGGAGGCACCAGTGGTCTTTCCCCCTGCCCCAGGTACCAGGGATCCATTCCGAAACATCACATTTTCCTCTCTCTCTGACCTGTATCTCTACCTGACCTGAGGTTCAGGGCAAAGAGGGGAAAGCAGGGAAAGGGTTTCTGCCTGCTGGTGAAGGTGTTGCAGGTTCACCGGGAGCAGCAGTGCTGTGGAAACACGGAGCAGCAGCCTCGGCTGGGTCAGAGCAGAGTGCTGCAGCAAAGCAGTTGGAGCCAGGAGTTCCCAGCCACGTGCCCCAGGGAGCAGCCCTGAAGTCTGGTGCTTTGCCCACTGAAGGTTTAAGACAGATTTACTCCAAGAAGGTCCCATCTCTAGAGCTTTCCTTCATACAGGCAGTCTGGAGCTCTTCTGCCTTGAAGATCTGAAGCAGTGCCTATGGCCAGACCCTTGCTGGGCTGCCCAAAAACCTCACCCGGGACCCCTGAGTTAGTCCTGCTTTTGTCTCCAGCATCTGGAACCAGAAGAAAAGCTGATCTTTGCTCTGGCTTCTGCATCAAATCTGAGGTCTCTTCAATTTGGACAGTGTCCTGGCATAAGGTACACTGAGAAACTCTGCTACATGTGAATATTAGAACATTAACAGCCACAATCACAGAATCTCAGCCTGGTTGGGGTTGAAGAGCCCTCTGGAGATCATCCAGTCCAACCCACCTTCTGAAGCAGTTACACCTAGAGCAGATTGCACAGGAATGTGTGCAGGCGGGTTTGAATGTCTCCAGAGCAGGAGACTCCGCACCCGCTCTGGGCAGCCTGGTCCAGGCTCTGGCACCTCCCAGCAAAGAAGTTTCTCCTCATGTTCAGATGGACCCTCCTGTGTTTCAGTCTGTGCCCGTTGCCCCTCACCCTGGCATTGGGCACCACTGAACAGGGTCTGGTCCATCCTCTGACGCCCACCCTGAGATATTGATCCCATTGATCAGATCCCTCCCAGCTTCTCTTCTCCAGCTGAACAGCCCCAGCTCTCTCAGTCTCTCCTCGTCAGAAAGGTCATCTAGGCCACTCATCGTCTTTGTGTCCCTTCACTGGATTCTCTCCAGTAATTCCTTGTCCTTCATAAACTGGCGAGCCCAGAACTGGTCCCAGTAACTGCAGATGCGGCCTCACCAGGGCAGAGCAGATGGGGAGGAACCTCCCTCGACCTGCTGCTCACACTCTTCCTGATGCACCCCAGGTACCACTGGCCTCTTGGCCACAGGGCACATTGGTGACTCATGGTCGACCAGAACTCCCAAGTCCTTCTCTGCCGTGCTGCTTTCCACACTGTGCTTTTCCACAATACCGATGCTTTCCTTTTAAATTAGCCGATTTCTTTTATGAAAGTCAGGTGGCAATTATAGCAAGACTAGTACATGAGATATAAAAAGCTCCAGGGCCACCATGCAGTTCCGGGCACTTGGCTCAGAGGTTGCACTCTGGGGCTTCCCTGCACACCAGGGTCTCAGCAGCTTCCCTGCAGCCAGTGCCTGGGCAGTAGATCAGAACAGCTCTGCTTCCACAACCTCAGCAGAGAATAAGGCTTTCCTGCATGCTCAGTGCCATGTTTTGGAAGGGATCTCCTCCCAAAGGGTAAGCCTTGTAGGGACTGAGTCAAGTGATCTCTATTCTTTCACCTCCTCTGGCTCATTGCCTTTCCAGGCTATGCTCACAAACTCCAAAATAAATTAGACACGCACAAATCTGGAGGCTACAGGTTGTTTAACTGTCTTATTTACTGATAATCTTCCTGGCACTGCACACTACTGTCACACTGCCACTAGAAGTGATTTTTTACCTGCGTGTTTCAGCAAGACCCAGACGACTGGGTGCCAGGAACTGGGCTTCAGGCAGACAACCAAGGGAGTCATAACAGATAGGCTGGTGAGGGCTCTCTAGGACATGTATATTGAATTACATAGGTCCCGTTGTACAAAATAAACAACACCAAACCCAACAAATTCACAGGAATGCATGGCTCTCAAAAACAGAAAACACCCCACCCTTTCATCACCGAATATGAGGGATTTCAATACAGAAACATCCCTTCTGATGAGGAAGACACCAGCACAAGTCCAAACCCATCTTCAAGGTGAAAGCACCCTGGACAAGAACAGCTGCCCTCTGGATGTGGCTATGAGACCCCATCCCGATCTCCCCAGGACATGGGGAGCTGCAGACAGCAATGCCTGGGGAGAGAGCCCAGGCAGCAAGATGCTCCATTTTCCCAGCAAGGAGCCCAGACAGGGGTGCCCTGCACAGTCTCATGGACCCTGTGCCATGGTGTCCCCAGTGCCCCAGAAAGGATACTCAATGCACATGCAAAAGCCCAGGCTGTGACATCCTTGTTGCCCCATGGGGGTGCTGGCTGGGATGCCCTGAAAGGGATGCATGGGCAGAGTTGTCCCCGTGTCACAGCAGAGCCCCAAGGCAGGGGTGCCCCGAACATTGGCAAGGAGCCCAGGCAGGGACATTGCAGTGCCACAGTGCGGGTGCTGGTTTGGATACCCCAGTACCCCAGCAGGACACCTAGTTTGGGGTGCACCAGTTCCCCGGTGAGGATGTTGGTGTGAAGATGTCCCAGTGCCTCAGCAGAGTGCCCGGGCAGGGATGTCCCTGTGCCCCAGCAGGCATGCCTGGGCAGGGGTGCCCTGTTTCCCTGGCAGGGATGTTGTCCAGGATTCTCTGGTGCCCTGATGGGGATGTCCGGGCAGGGATGTCCTGGTGGAGTTACCAGCTGGGATGTCCCAGTGCCTTGGCAGAGGTACCTAGGCAGGGATACCCCCGTGCCCCGGCAGAGATATCAAGGTAGGGATGCCCCGGTGCCCTGGCGGTGTGCCCGGGCGGGGATGCCCTGCTATCCCAGCAAGGATGCCGGGGCAGGGATGCCCTGCACACCGGTCAGGATCCCGAGTCTCATCACCCTGTTGCCCGGGCGGGGGTCGGGGGCACTCACCGAGCAGGGAGAGGCTGCGGACGGCGCCGCGGGGCAGCTGCGCGGAGTCGAGCAGGCGGTACCAGCCGTTGGGGTAGGGGGGCGGCAAAGCCCCGGGCCGGCGGTAGCGGCGGGCGCGGCGAGCAGCCTGTTTGCGGCTCAGCCCAGGGACCGGCAGGTAGCCCACCTGCCCGGGCGCGCGCCGCACGGCCAGCGGCCGGGAGCAGCCCCACAGCAGCAGGACGAGGAAGAGGAGGAAGAGGGGGAGGAGGAAGAGTAGCTCCCCGCGCCCCAGCCCCGCCAGCAGCAGCACAGCGCCGCACCGCTCGATCTCCATAGCGCGGCTGGCCCCGCCGCCGCCGCCGCTCCTTATAGCACGGCCGCCCCGCCCGGGGAGGCGCTGCCTGGGCGGGGGGACGGGACTTCCCACCCCAGGGACCCCACGGGCAACCCCGGCTGCATCCCGGGCTGCGGCGGTGGGGTTCCCTCTGCTCGGCCCCGGGGAGGTGGCGACCCCGCACAACTCCTGCTGCCGGGGCTGAGCGGAGAGGGTCGGGGGGCAAACTGGGGGGGCAGGGGGAGATACAACTGCAACCTGCCGCCAGGTCGAGGGTTGTGGAGCAGAGGGAGCCGGGATCTTCTCCGAGACACAATGAGCACAAGGTGCAGCAAGGGGAACTTCAGTTGCACATAAGGAAAAAATGTTGCCTTGAAAGAATCGTAGAATCATTTTGGTTGGAAGACACCCTTAAGATCATCGAGTCCAACCATAACCTAAATCTAGCGTTAAACCATATCCCTAAGAGCCTCAGCTATATGTCTTTTAAACACCTCCAGGGATGGTGATTCCACCACTTCCCTGAGCAGCCTGTTCCAGTGCTTTACAGCCCTTTCCATGAGTGGTCTTAAATCCAGTAGGTATGTTAATTAGATCAGTAAATACCCCAGCATCCTCCTGAGCTGCAGTCCTGGCCTTAGAAAGGGGGAACCTGGTGTTGGGGCTGGCTTTGACATTGGCACCTGACAGGACACTGACAGGTCTCTCAGAGTTTAAGAGAAGCTCAGAGAGACGCCAGCACAGAAAATGGGAATAAGAGGGGAGTTGGATCCCCTCCATGCAGAGAGGATAAATCAGGGCAAAGCCAAGGCTGGGCTATTGGAGCATGGCAGCTGAGGCAGAGAAGTAAGGCTTGATTTAGTCAGAAGAATTGCACAGGTTCCAGAGGTAACTGTAGAAAACCATGTGTTACCTATCATGTAGACAGAGATTTCTAAGAGATGCAGCAACCGAAAATACCCACCTAGTGCAGACTAACCAAAAAGGGAAAAGTGGACAGAAATGGAACATCTGACTGAAGCAAAAAGGAGCAACTAAAAGGGTGAATTCAGACAGGGTGAATTGCAGGGACATCTCATGCGAAAGGTTATATGACCTATTGGAAACCTGTTCTAGGAGAAGGATGCTGGTGTAGTTATGCAGAAGACTGAACACAAGAATTGCAAGTAAACAGACATCCCTCAGAGAGGGACAGGCTGCAGGTCCTGTTTGACTGGGGAAAAGGAAAAATGCAGCAAGACTTTCAAGTGAAGGATCAAGTCAAAATAAGGTAGGTCGAAAGAGGTTCTCCAGCCCCTCTACTCTACCCTGGTGAGACCACATCTGGAATATTGTGTCCAGTTGTGGGCCCCTCAGTTCCAGCAGGACAGGGAACTGCTGGAGAGAGTCCAGCGCAGCCACGAAGATGCTGGAGGGAGTGGAGCATCTCCCGTGTGAGGAAAGGCTGAGGAGCTGGGGCTCTTGAGCTGGAGAAGAGGAGACTGAGGGGTGACCCATTAATGGTTATCAATATGGAAAGGGGGAGTGTCAGGAGGATGGAGCCAGGCTCTTCTCGGTGACAACCAATGATAGGACAAGGGGCAATGGGTATAAAATGGAACACAGGAGGTTTCATTTAAATTTGAGAAGAAACTTCTTCCCGGTGAGGGTGCCAGAGCCTGGCCCAGGCTGCCCAGGGAGGTTGTGGAGTCTCCTTCTCTGCAGACATTCCAACCCGCCTGGACACCTTCCTGTGTAACCTCATCTGGGTGTTCCTGCTCCGGCGGGGGGATTGGACTGGATGAGCTTTCGAGGTCCCTTCCAACCCCTGACATTCTGTGATTCTGTGATAGTATGTTGCAAATGGTCCTTAAATAATCCTGAAATAACAGGGGGAACCTCTCTGCTTTTGTAATTGAAGATAGGAACCAAGAAGAAGGAATAGATGCTCAGCTGTTACAACAGAGAGTAGGGATCTGTATTTATTTCCACAGAACCTGGGAAATGGGATAAACATGTCTAAATCATCTGATTAAGATGATTCAGAATTATTCACTATAGTAAAGTGTAAAGTTGACTGTGAACTACTGCAAAATAAGCCTCACAAATCTCTTGGTGACTGGCAGGCAAACAGCAGCGTCTGCCAGGTAAATGTGTAATAATGCATGTGGTGAAGACCCATGGGAGAGGATGAGCTGGTAATTGGCACTCAGAAAGAGATCTGAGTGTTACTTGACTTGGTCTGTGAATACATCTGTTCACTGGTCCAGCTGCACAAAAAGACAAATGCAATGTTAGAAATAATTAGTATTAAAGCTTTTGTAGGCATGGTGATCTAAGCATATAAAAGAAAAAAGGTCTTCAAAGGACGATAACATTAAGTGAACTGATACAGCTGGAAAAAAGTTGACAAACTTTCAGGCATAATAGCCTTCCTCCAAGAATAATTAGGAATGTAATTGGGAACAAAGCAAAAAAAAAAAACTGCATGTTTGGTCTACTGCAAGGTGTATGTAATGGTGGCCACCTCACTCTGCATGAAGTGAATCTACAGGAGATACAGAGAAAGGAGACTCAACAGGAGCAGGGAGTGGCATGAGCAGAACAGACTTGTAGTCTTGCAAAACAGAAGGTGACTTTACCCATCCAGTACCCGTCCCCAAACTATGAGGGTCTTCTTCTCAATCTAGCACTTTCCTTTTAAGCACATATTTGACCACTTTTCCAAGTTTGAAGGATTTATAAGTGGGCAGAACTGGGTCAGGTGAGAGGGAAATCAAAACTTGAAAGGACAAACAGGAGACATGGGGAGCCCCAGGGTGTTGCTGCATAAACCCAGCAGCAATAGTTAACTCCATGGGGAGGAAGGGCTGAGTCCAAGAACTGGCTGGCCAGAACCTTGATGAACACTTATCCCTTTAGCTTTGTTCTTTTCCCCCAGATATCTTAAACATACTTCTTCCAAGACATCTTAAAGGTGCAAACAAGAGGCCCAGGGCACCCACAGTATCCCTGGCAGGACACACAGGGGGTGTCCCCTGATGAAGCAGTCCCCACCACTGGTGAAACATCAAAGGTTACTCTGGGCACATATGGTGTGGCCCTGTGGGAACCTCAGGGCACGAGTTGAGCCAGAGAACAGAAGTGAAAGAGCCCTTGATGTGTGAAGGCTGCCCAGAAGCCCGAGTGTTAGAGACTGAGTGTAAGAGGCATTTACAGATAGATATCACAGGCCTAGGACAGGGTGCTGGGTGTTCCTGAGTGGAGTGATGGCAGGAGCACCTGGGAACTCGTTGAGTGATGCAGGACCTCCACAGGCACACAGGGCGTGTGGCTCTACCTTGTGCAATGAGCAGTACTGGGGTGGAGCACACCCCACACGAGAAGGGAAAATAGAGCCCAGTGCAGAGATTCCCCATGTTCCAGTATAGGTTGGGGAATGACCTATTAGAGAGCAGTGTAGGGGAAAGGGACCTGGGGGTCCTGGGGACAGCAGGGTGACCATGAGCCAGCACTGGGCCCTTGTGGCCAGGAAGGGCAATGGGACCTGGGGGGGATTAGAAGGGGGGTGGTTAGTAGGTCAGAGAGGTTCTCCTGCCCCTCTGCTCTGCCCTGGTGAGACCTCATCTGGAATATTGTGTCCAGTTGTGGGCCCCTCAGTTCCAGAAGGACAGGGAACTGCTGGAGAGAGTCCAGCGCAGCCACAAAGATGCTGGAGGGAGTGGAGCATCTCCCGTGTGAGGAAAGGCTGAGGAGCTGGGGCTCTGGAGCTGGAGAAGAGGAGACTGAGGGGTGACCTCATTAATGTTTATAAATACATAAAGGGTGGATGTCACGAGGATGGAGCCAGGCTCTTCTCTGTGACAACCAACAGTAAGACAAGGGGTAATGGGTTCAAGCTGGAACACAAGAGATTCCACTTAAATTTGAGAAGAAACTTCTTCTCAGTGAGGGTGACGGAACACTGGAACAGGCTGCCCAGGGGGGTTGTGGAGTCTCCTTCTCTGGAGACATTCCAACCCGCCTGGACACCTTCCTGTGTAACCTCATCTGGGTGTTCCTGCTCCGGCGGGGGGATTGGACTGGATGATCTTTTGAGGTCCCTTCCAATTCCTAACATTCTGTGATTCTGTGATTCTGTGATTTTCTTTTCATTCTTAACTTCTCGGGCATGCCAAAGTATCTAGGAACTGGAAAAGGAGGAAACTGGTACATTTGAGTCCGACGAGCAGTAAAAGTTTCTGTAAATTATGTAAACTGAGTATAATTAAGCGTTGTTGAGGTAACTGTGGCTTCTGTAAGCTATTATCTCTGTATTTATTTTTAGGATATACTGAGAGTCTTTTGACTGGTACACAGCAACCTCAGTTGTAGTAAAGCATTTGTTTGGGGTTCAAAGTAGTGCCTGTGGTTACAGATGCTGAACGCTTTTCACCTTGTACAAAACCCCAATTTCAAGCACTTCTGAGTTTGCTGAACTAACTGCCTACGGCTGAAATGCTTCACTGCCTGGGTTTGACACATACAGGAGCAGTGGTCACAGTAGAGAGGATTCATATGCTTCAAGAGGTTGACAACATGAAGTTTAACTCTACAGAAAAACAAATAAAGGAGAAATGTGCTGTTTATCTAATATTAGAAATCCTCAGACTGGCTGGGACTTTCTAGCACATCTCTGCATTAGATCAGGGCTGCAACTTGACATGGCAATGGAACTGGGAAGTAAAGGGCAGTTCACAGGACTGCAGGAAGCCTTGGAGAACTGGGTCATGGGCCACAAAGACCCTCAATGACATTTTCCACCAGGTAACCCTACCTGCCCACCTTGAGACTGTGTGTCTTGCCTTCCAGATGTGCTGACTTGTAAGTACATTAAAGATACCTTCAGAGAAAGAGATGAGATAAAGAAGAGTGTCTTCTTCAAAACCAGCGTTGTTTGGCCTTGTCTCCTCATGTTTTTATTTGGTTTTAGGCTGGTTTCATAATAAAACTTGTGCACTCAATCTTTCTATCTGTCCTCAGCAATAAGGTTTTGATCTTCCAGCAAGTATCAATCACACATGACAGGAGGGCACAGCTCTCACGTGCTGTCACGTTCCTGTGCTCGGGATTTTGTGTTTGAGCCTTAATCCATCAATTATCCGTTCTGGTACATGTTGGAGCACACTCAGGCCCTGCTCTCCAGCCTGCCAACTGGCTCCTGGGGTGAGATACACCAAGTGCAGCTGAAAGTCTGGTGACACTCAGCTCCTGCCCCTACATGCCACATTGACATAACTGGGCCAGCTCTGGCATCATCTGGTTCACTCAGCATCCTCCAAATCTCCTCCCAAGGCTGTATGCCTCTCATTCATCATGTTTGATGTCTTTGAAATCCACATCTGGCACGTTGGAAAGCAGCCCTCTAATTTTTCTGTTCTCCCAATATCAGAAGTGTTCACATGGGAGCTGCATGGGTTGGGGAGCCCCTGGAGCTAGTTAAGCATTTGCAAAGACATGAAAATTTCCCAGCAGCAGCATGAATTGTAGCATGGAGGGTGTTGGTCTCTTCTCCCAAGTAGTAAGTGATAGGACGAGACGAAACTGTGTCAAGTTGTGCCAGGGGAGGTTTAGATTGGAAATTAGGAAAAAATTCTTCCCAGAAAGGGTTGCCAGGCCTTGGAACAGGCTGCCGAGGGCAGTGGTGGAGTCACCATCCCTGGAGGTGTTTAAAAGGCATTTAGACAAGGTTCTCAGGGACATGGCTTTGTGCTAGAGTTAGGTTAGGTTATGGTTGGACTTGATGATCCTGAGGGTCTCTTCCAACTGAAATGATTCTATGATACTATGAAGTTCTGAGGACTGAGGTGTCCTGGGCACTGTTCAGTGTGGAGGGGCAGACCCACGGCTGCTGGGCCCCAGGGTGCCAGGGAAGCTCTGGGCACATGGCGGGTCTGAGGGGGACAGGAGGCTTGGCCATGCACACCGAGGGGCTCTGCGGAGGAGATGTTTGCTGCAGCTCTCAGAGGTGTGGAGTTGGGAACTCTTGCACATTTCTGTGCCCATCACTGTGAAGACGATGTCCTGTCTTTGAGGACACCTATCTCTGGAAGGGTTGCAATCTCCCAAGTGCTTCATTTGTCATTGACCCCCTTTTCCTTCCCCCCTTTTTTGCCTCATCCCAGCCCAAAGCTGTTGGGCATGCCCAGAGGTCTCACTTTCAACTTGATGGGGCACAAGAAGGTGACACCTCTGCCTACCGATGAAGCCTGTCACCACCTGGACTCTGCTGGGGAGACACAGCCACCTGGAGAAGCTCATATGTCCCCTTTCCCAGGGAATTTGGCCCCTCCAGCCTTTTTAAATGGTGGGACCATTTCTTCTTGAGCAAAGTGCTGCACAGGCACACCTCACCACATCTTGCAATGAACAGGGCTGCAGGTTATCAGTGCAACAGCAGCCTCTGGTGTCCCAGCGTCCCCAGAGAGTCCCTGGAGATAAAGGAAGTGAATCTGACAGCCCTGGGTGTCAGCTCTGGCAGCCGTGTCATAACAGCAAGCTTCCCCGTGGACACCCCAGCTGTTGGACTGAGCTCCAGCGTGGGCTGTGCATGTTGGGGAGCACACAGGGCTGCACAGGTGTCGCGATTGAGAGACGGGGACGCAGCTTGATGCAAGCAGGATGTCCGATTTATTGAACTAACACACATACATTTATATGTTCTAAGTTAAGCGTGTCTTAAGGTGATTGGTTAAACACTCTAACACATGCGCAAGACTAGCAAGACTACCTAAACAAAGTTTGTTGATTAGGAGATGTTCCCGCGACTATCAGTCGCCACCTGTGGTCACGTGTTGTTCTTTGTCCTAGGGCTTAGGCGTTTGCTGATAACCACAAGTTCTTTGTTCCTGGGCCTTGTCCGGGCATGTTGTGTTCCATGCCAACACTCGATTAGCATACAGGCCTCAGGCCCAGGCAACAGCTCTCGCTAACCCACATCTCCCCCTTTCTGTTTTAATTGAACATTTTGGCTATCCTAAGGTCGATGACCAACTAACTCAAGAACATCTTCTCTAACTAACATTTCCATAAACGAATCGCCAACTTGCGCCAGGGACAGACAAAAGTCTGTAACCCCAGTGCGATTTGCCCATGTAAGCCATACATTAGTACGGGGGTCAACTTGGTGCAATTCAAATCCCATGCTGACATATGTAAATACCCATAGGGCAACCACAACTATTCCCTTGCCCAACTCCGTAGCTTCTAAAACAGAGTTCATTTGAGGGCGGTGTGCTCTTCACCGGGCGTAGAATCTGGATTCAAGATGTCGTCAGAGGGCTGCTGCTGTAGTGCCTCTCGAAAGGGCCTCACATTTTTCGCTGGAATCCAACAGGGGCCTCTTTCTGTGGAGACACAAGCATAGCCTCTACCCCATGTAACGAGGGGATAGGGTCCCATTACTTTACCTGTTTCAGGGTCCCGAATTAGCACCGGTGGCTTGATTCTGGGTTCCAAGAGGGTGTTTGTACTAAAATGTCGAACTATGGGAGGATTACTGTCCAACAGAGAACAATTCAAAAAATTAAAGACATATAAGGCTTTCTGTAATCGCTCTTCTGGGGTAGCAGTCCCTACTACTCCCCCTTTTTGTTTTTGTAACAAACACTTGAGGGATTGGTGTGAGCGCTCTATTAGGGATTGGCCTGTGGGGGAGTGAGGAATGCCAGTGGTGTGTGAGATTCCCCAAGAATTTAAAAAGGAATTTATTGATGAAGAGACATAGGCAGGGCCATTGTCAGTTTTAATCTGTGAGGGTATTCCTAAAGTGGCAAAGGCTCGCGTCAGGTGCCTTTGAACATCGCGCGCTCTTTCTCCTGTATGACAAGAGGCAAACAATGCACCCGAAAAAGTGTCGATAGAAGAATGTATATACTTCAAACGACCAAATTCAGGAAAATGCGTAACATCTGTTTGCCAAAGCTGCAGACTCTGTAACCCTCTTGGGTTAACTCCTCCGGCAACAGATGTAAAAGAATGTCTTTGGCAATCAGGACACACAGCAACAATATTTTTTGCCTGCTGCGTGGTGAGGTTAAATTGTCGTTTTAAACCTCCAGCATTTTGATGAAAAAAGGAATGGCTAAGTCGAGCTTGCGCTACACGATCGGGTAATACCTGCACGGGTAGCGTAAGCATATCAGCCTGTCGGTTTCCCTCGGCCATAAACCCAGGTAAAGAGGTATGGGATCTAATATGCATAATAAAATAGGAATGATGGCGAGAATCTAAGAGAAAGACAAGCTCCTGTAGCAAGGTAAACAAGACTGCATGAGAAACATCACGGAGCACTGAGGCTTCTGCTCGTTGAACAATTCCTGCAACATAAGCAGAATCAGTAATTACATTGAGAGGGATAGACCATTTCCGAAAGGCGCGAACCACGGCTGACAATTCTGCTATTTGAGGAGAGCCCTGTACAGTTTTTACATCAGAGTCCCAATGTCCAGACTTATCGTCAATAATCAGCAAAGGGTCTGGCAGCGCATGAGGTTGCCGTGAAGGATTCAAAATGATGAGTTGAAAAGGTAACTCAGGTGCCCATCGATGCGCTTGCCTGTTGGTAATTGCTATGGCAACTTTCTGTAGGGCGTTAACAGCTTCAGGATTAAGGTTCCGTGGGGCACAGAGATCTGAGCCTCCTTTGAGCATTTCAAATAATGGGCTTAGGTCTGCATTAGTAATGCCAAGCAAGGGTCTAACCCAATTGATTGTTCCTAGCAGTTTTTGTACATCATGTAAGTTTTTTACCTCCGTGGCTATTTGTAAAGGCTGAGGAACAACAGTTTGAGCTCGTATGCGCCACCCTAAGTACTTCCATGGTGGCGTCTGTTGTACTTTTTCTGGGGCAATACAGAGGTTTGCCGATTTAATGGCAACCATGACAAGGGCTACGGCTTCCTCCATGACTTCATGGTGTTCTGCTGCTACTAGAATGTCGTCCATATAATGGTACAGTAAGACATGACGCATCATGGTTCTAATTGGACTAAGTATCTTAGCTACATACCACTGACATATTGTGGGACTGTTTTTCATTCCTTGTGGCAGCACAACCCAGTGGTACCTTTGTAATGGGGCTTGCATGTTGACGCTTGGTACAGAAAAGGCAAATTTAGGGGCATCATCTGGATGCAAGGGAATATTAAAAAAGCAATCTCTAAGGTCAATGACCATTAAATGCCAATCACGAGGAATCATAGTAGGTGATGGAAGTCCTGGTTGTAGGGCTCCCATGCTTTCCATAGCATCATTAATTTTCCGGAGGTCATGGAGCAGGCGCCACTTGCCAGTGTGTTTTTTGATAACAAAAACCGGCGAATTCCAGGGGCTGTTAGAAGACACAATATGTCCCTTCGATAGTTGTTCTGCAACTAGTTCTTGGAGGGCGTGAAGTTTTTCTATAGGTAGGAGCCATTGATCGACCCAAACAGGGGTTTCAGTTTTCCAGATTAATTTTAGGGTCTCACGCCCCTCAATGGTCCCACCTAAAAATGTGCCTGGGTAGTTTGAAGAGACATACCCCATTGGGATAACACGTCACGCCCCCACAGAACCATGGGGACAGGTAAAACAAACGGTTTGACAGATGCTGTCTGGCTGCTTGCATCCTGTATCTGAATTAGTTCTAAGCTCTGTCGACTAGCTCCATATCCCCCTATCCCAGCTAACGCTTGGGAAACATCTGCTAGAGGCCATTGGAGAGGCCATTTGGCTTGAGAAATGACAGTAACATCCGCACCCGTGTCAATAATTCCGCACAGTACAACCCGTTGATTCCCACGAATAAGAGTACATCGACATGTGGGGCGTTTCTGCGTAATAGATTGGACCCATAAAATCTGCGGTTCTCCTGTGGAGCCAAAAGCTCCTTGCCTCTGTGGCATTAACTGGTCACTAGGCAGAGAATTATCAACTTTGGGCATTAAAACTAGTTGTGCAATCCGACTTCCCTTTGGTATAATACAAGGAGGAAACGGAGTCCAAGCCATGATTTTAATCTCTTGAGAACTGTCAGCATCTATTACCCCAGGTAATACAAAAAGTCCTGATAGCGTCGTAGACGACCTTCCTAACAACAATGCCTGCGTTGCGGGTGGTAAAGGGCCGACAATACCCGTGGGCAACAGATGGACTGAGGAATCAAGTAGCGTTACTGCATAGGAGGTTGCCAGGTCCAAGCCGGCACTTCCTGCTGTTGCTGGGTAGAGGTCGGCAACGCTGCTACCCACCCCCCTGCGCCCGCGGGGGGGCCATCCGCGGAACTAGTGTCTGCACGCGCCGCGGCCCCGCGCTCTGCGACCGGTTTCCCTGTATCGGACGTCCCTGAGAATCATACTTGGACCAGCATTGATTAGCATAATGCCGTCCCTTCTGGCATTTAGGGCAGATCCCGGGTATCTGGGAACGCCTCCAAGCACTCGTAGCGAGGCAATCTTTCTTAAGGTGGCCCGGCTTCTCACAGCCGTAACAGTTTTGGGGCGGTGGAGTGGGGTTAACTGGCCCACGCATGGCCGCGAACGCGGCAGCCATAACCTCAAATTTATGGTCCATGGTGCCGATCCTGTTACAGGCTTCCACCATCTCGATTAGGGTAGGATTCTGATTCGGGAGAGACCTTAAGAGTTTTTTGCAGTCAGCGTTAGCATTTTCTACGGCTAACTTAAGGAGTAGAATTTCTCGGGCTTCCGTATTATCAATCTGTCTTTCTAGGGCTTGTTTTAATCTATCTATAAACTGCATATACGGTTCACGAGGTTCTTGGGTTATAGTAGTAAATGCTTTCTGGGGTCTGCCTGAATCAGGAACTTTCAGCAGAGCCCTTTTCGCTTCCTCTCGGAGTGCTTCTAAAGCTTCTCGAGGGATATCCCTAGCTTGAGCGACAGGGTCCGAAAACCGTCCCGTCCCTGTAAGATGTTCTATGGTCAACGCAGCTAAAGCAGCATTAGCACGCCCCGCATACCCCAGCAAAATTGTTTGCAATCCTGTTCTCCATTGAGATTCCCACATCGTATACTGAGTTGGAGTCAATAACAACTGCGCAAGAGACTTCAGATCGTGTGGGGTCATAACATATGTGTCAAATACCGAAGACAAAAGACTCGCAAAATAGGGAGAGGATAGCCCGTGCTCGGTAACAGTACGACGTAACTCTTTGATAACCGAGAAAGAGAGTGCTTCCCATTGGGCCCCCCCCCGTCTCTGATATATTACAGGGGCGACTATAGTTCTCGCTACTACCAGCTCTCCTTCCTTCAACGCCTGGCGCTTAATTTCTCTCCAAACATCATGAGGGTCAGGGGGAAATAAGTCAGGCTCCTTCTCGGGGTCGATAGGCCCCGGATCAAAGGGATAGGTTACGGGACAGGCAGAGGGTAACTGGTAAAGCGCTGATTCTTCTTCGCAGGAGCCCCGTTGCATTTGCTCCTGTGCTTTCACAGTCTCAAAAACAATTCTCCATCTAGGGAGCATACGTTGCGACTCTTCGTCCCCCGCCGTAGCCGCATCCCATAATTTAACCCCTACATCGTCCCAAAGCTCACGTGTAAAAATCGAAGAGGCAGTTACTGTGGGAATTTTCACCTGCACCCACTTGAGCATTAACTTAAGATCCTGCCCTGAGAGGGTCTTCTTCCCATGCTTTTTAAGCAACGCTTTCATAAGCTCATAAACGTCTCTCTCAGGGGAAGACGCTTGATTCCCCATTTCTTTAGTTTCCAACGCTTTCGTAAGTTCATAAACGTCTCTCTCAGGGGAAGACGCTTGATTCCCCATTTTTTTAGTTTCCCGCAGCTCACCTCTCGTTCCAGACGGAGGGATTAAGTAGCCGGCCGGCTTATCCTGCTTCCTTTCAGCAGCTCATTCAAAGTTCTGCGGGACTCGCGACCTGCCACCAGATAGGCGGTTCTTCATTCCTCGGCAGTTTCACCATAGGCGATCACGTCGGGGTCACCAATTTGTCGCGATTGAGAGACGGGGACGCAGCTTGATGCAAGCAAGATGTCCGATTTATTGAACTAACACACATACATTTATATGTTCTAAGTTAAGCGTGTCTTAAGGTGATTGGTTAAACACTCTAACACATGCGCAAGACTAGCAAGACTACCTAAACAAAGTTTGTTGATTAGGAGATGTTCCCGCGACTATCAGTCGCCACCTGTGGTCACGTGTTGTTCTTTGTCCTAGGGCTTAGGCGTTTGCTGATAACCACAAGTTCTTTGTTCCTGGGCCTTGTCCGGGCATGTTGTGTTCCATGCCAACACTCGATTAGCATACAGGCCTCAGGCCCAGGCAACAGCTCTCGCTAACCCACACACAGGGGCTGATGCTCCTCAGCCACTCTGCACCAGTGACTGCATCACCACATTATTGGGCCCAGGTCCGAGTGTCCTCCAGGGTGAAGATGTGCAGGAATCTCCCAATAAGTGACTGATCTCTCCAAGCTCCTTGCCAGCCCGTGCTATGCAGCAGTCCCAGGAGACTGGAAGTCCCTGAGGACAAGTTGTCCCATCTCCTGGGACACAATGTGCAGGCATTTGAAACCCAGCCACCTCTTGGCTGGTTTTGCAGCAGAAAATTGGGCTTTGTCAAAATGAAAGTTTCCCTACAGAGCATTTCAAACATGTGAATGCTGGTTTTCCCTTAGAAAGTTATTACAGTGGAAATTGCCACCCACACCTACCGCACATCAGACCGTATTCTGTGCATTCGGTTCTTTCTGATTTCACAGAAGCTGTTTCTGTGTCTCTCACCATCTTTGCCTCTGGCCATTGATGTTTTATGTCACACCCTCTTACCAGTCACCTGAATATGGAGTCCAAAAGCCAGCCTGTCTGTCTTCTTGTTTCAACTTCCCCCAGACCTGTGAATGCCCAGCTGCCTCGGGTGAAAGCAAAGTGTGGGTGGATGATGTGAATGTTCCTGTGTATGGGTGATGCAGTAACTCAAGAGTGGAGGAGGAGAGATACCTCAATCCTCATCACTTGGCATAGGATGCTGCTGCAGCTTCTTCCTGTGATGGCAAGGACTCCAGAGGAGACACACATTGTGCCCAGGAGGGTGGCGAAGGCACTCAGAGCCCTAAATCTCATGGCCTGTGAGGAGAGCTGGCTAAAGACAACACGGATGCCCATGGCAGGGTAGCTGTGTGCTGCACCAGCGCTGGGACGGGGAGCTGTGCTGCCTGCTGACTCTGAACTGCAAAGTAGGCTGGCTGAGGCCCTGTCAGCTGGGAAAGCATTTAGGGAGAGCACAAGACCTGCTTAGGGACTGCTATCCATCCTGGGCATCATCTGGAAGAGAGGTGGAGACAGGGCCAGAATGTGTGACAGCAACAGCTCAATCCAAACGGCTGCTCAGACACTTTCACCTTGGTCTCCACCCCACTGATCCCTGCAGCTCCCCCACCACAAAATTAATGCCTTTGGGCACCTGACTCTCTGCAGACACCAGCCGCTGCCTGTCAGTCTGGCTGGATGGCAGATGCTGTGACAAGGACGTCCTCCTGCTGCATCCCAGCTGCTCACACAAATCACATCCCACAGTGCCCTGATGGTGGGAACAGACTGCTCCAGTCTCCAGACGGGCGGTGAGGAGCTGTGAACAGCCCCTGCACCCCCTTCCCTGTCCATCATCCCTGCCTGTTGTCCACCACCACCCTCTGCCCACCTTGAGTTTCGTGCCATTCTTCATCCCTGCCCACGGTCATCCTTGTGTTGGCCACATGGCAGAAACCCACCAAGGGCAGGTTTCCTTTACCCAGGGCATGGGACTCTCCCAGGGGGTGTCCAGATACCTGAGCAATAGGAACACGAGTTGTGATGAAACCGGGGAGGTGGCTGTGGCCATGGCAAGGAGACGGTGAGAGGAGGAAGAGGAGAGTTGCCTTCTTCCAAATTCACCACTCTGTCTACCCCAGCTGCACTGGAGTTCGCTGGCACTGAGGGAGTAACTCTAGAAACAGCTTCTCCAGTGCTTGGAACCCCACAGAAAGCATCTGCACAGAGGCAGTCATCTGTCATTGCTCCTGGTCGGCAGCGCCTGGTTCCTCAGGCAGCATGCTCTGACTCATCCACTCTCATCTCTTCTCACAAGGAGTTTTTCTCCAGATACTCTTAGGAGACCTTTTCTTGTTTTTTTCAGCCTCTTTGTAAAGAGTGCAATCCCCAGGTCTGTGCAGAGCTTTCCCGTTCGGGATTCCCCAGTGAGTCAAATCATTGTTGGCTGCTGCTCTGACCCCTCAGGGACACATCCAAGGACAACGCTGCCTCCTTTTTATTTTGAAATCCATTATGTCTGACCCCCTGGTAAATATTAGAGACCACCTTTCCAGTCAATGCTTCAATTGCATACGCAGTCCTGTCCAAGAGGACCAACGATACTTGCTTATACTTACATGGCTCTGCACTGACTGTCTAAAAATATGTTTCAATACTCTCTGAAACAATTCAAATTATTTGGCATTGTTATTTGCTATCTCACAGTTTTTATCATCAGTGATTTCTTCTGGAGCAGTGGCAGAAATACTAAGTATCAACCACATTGCAAATCCTTTCAAACCTGTAGGAATACCTGCATCCCATTGCAGTTCTTCACTAACAGCTGCTCTTAGGGATCTGTCATGACCACTCAGTATGTTCTTTACTTAGTTTTATACCTTAGATTTAACATTCTTACACCTTGCAGCTGTACATAAAAAGCATTTCCATAGCTTGTGTTATAGCTGTGTGGTTACTGCTATCGGTTAAATTTTAACATCCTCAAAAGACGAATTTAGTTTGTTTGGCAGCTCCGTGATGACTGGCACAAATTACATATTCCTAGTGCTTGATTTCCTCTTTTATGTAATTCCATATTATCTTTTCCACCACTGGGACTGATGCCTTACCCCAAGGCAGATGGAATTTCCAGCTGGGTTCAGTGCTGCTCCCCTGAAGTCTCTAGGCTTTACACTGACTTACTCTGGCCACGAAAGGAATTACACCATTTACAGTCAACGGGACACTACACAAATATCAGTCCCATGCTCTTGTCCAACTCCCCTGCATCCAGAAGGTGCCAGACATAAAGACCAGGATCACACTACGCACATGCTAATTGCTAATGGGCAACTGTGTCAAGTTCTTGCGCTAAACCATAGATAAGAAGGTTGCCGTGATATGCTAAGAGGCAACTCCAGGAAAAACAAAGATCCAAGGATCAGCTAGTGGATGCTGTGGTACCTGCCATTTACACAGCTTCCTCCCTGGGAAAGCCCTGCATGCACCCATGGCCTTCAGATGATCAAAGAACCTGAGGGCACAGCAAGAGTGGAAGTCGCGCAGTGACAATGTCTGTGCTGGCTGAGCCTGGCAGCTGGAGGTTGTGATCCTGATGCCAGGACAATGTGGCTCGGCGGGAGGTGTGACCTGAGCAGGAAGCAGGCATTTCTCAGATCTCTGCAACAGTGCCAGGAAGTCTCTGGAAACAAGAAAAAGAATGGAGGCACAGAGGGAAGGCCCTGACTCCTGAGTATGATCAGCTGGGACTCATGGGTGACACAGGAGAGGCTCAGTAACCGTACTCCTTTTTCTCCCAACAGGGCACTCGAGATAATAAGGAGGAAAGACCTTTTGCACTCCAATGTGAGCAAGCCAAATAATATTTCAAATCCTGCCTTTTTCCTTCATCTTCTCTGCTCAGTCCCCTGCTGTGGCCAGGTCTTGCCTTTATTATTCTACTGCCATCACACCTACCAGGGTCTGGGTCAGCATAGCTCCCTCAAAAACATTTGCTTCCCAAACAACCTCCTGAAAATGTACCTGGTAGGCAGAGAAGAGGGACAAAGTCAAATGTGTGCAGTCTAAGGGTATGGATGCAACTTTCTTTAACTTGCACATTTTTGTCCCTTGAAGACAGCATTTGAGTCCCTTGGGGTGGACAGAGCCACACCACGAGTGCCACAAGGTCCCCATCTCTGCATGTGGAGGAGCAGGAATGACACAGTGACACTGAAAAGGGTAAAGCATGTCTGGAAGTCTGTGCTGAGAGCACAGCAGGATCGGTGTGGAACTCCATGTGAAGCACTGCAAGAGTTAAGGCAAGGTGGGGCCATTTTTCTTCTCTTACCAAGTGCGTCATAACTGCCATGGGTTTCATTGCTTTCCCAAACAATTATCTGCACCTTCTCTAAGAGGGTCTCATAGCTGGAAGGGTGCTGTGTAGCACAGCAGTCCCTCATATGCTGAGACCCTGCGGCACTACACAACAGCCATTTTGCTTCTGTAGCTTCTTCTGAGTGCATGTGTGCAACGTGGGACACAGACAAAATGGTTTCCATGGCAACTTGCACTTCAGAGATGCCAGTGAGAAAATTTGCGTTGTGGGAAGAAAATTCTGCTTCAACTCACGTTGCAAGCAAGCACAGAGGTGGGCTGCGGCAATGCCCTAGAAATGGCTGATGTAAAAATATCCCTGGTGATTTTTCTTCTGCAGTGCTCAGCCTGTGTTCTTCTTGGCTGGCATACAGGGGGCTGGCTGATGGCATTTGTCCCATGCAGTTACAAACCAACACTCTATCGCTATCTGCAAGCCCTTTGTTTTTCCTGAAAAGGCCAAAGTGGCAGCTTTGGGGGCCCTATGCTCTTCTGGCCACTTCACCCCTCAGGCCCTGGAATGGAAGAGACATGGTCCAGGCATGAAAGTCAATCCCTTTTAGCATGGAGCTGGACTGTCCTCCAGATGTTGGCCACTAGCTGCTGTGCTCCATTTCCTTTGGGGGAGGCTAACGTTACCCCAGGGGCAAATGGATAAAGAGAATCCCAAGAAATCTCCTCAGCAGACAGATCTTGAGGTCATATCCTGGAGTCATGTGGTGAACTTAATGGAGGAAAATGGTCAGTTGCCTGTGACCCACTGTCTGGAAGAGTGGTGATCCTGTCTGGACAGACAGAGTGAAGCCAAGGAACCGAGCTGATTGTCTGCTCAACGTCTCAGCCCAAGAGGTGTGTTGGTTAAGGGAGGGTTCTCCAGCACTAGAGGAAACACAAACCCTCGTGGTGTTCATGCCACAAGCAGCTCTCCAGGGCTGGGGAAGCATGTTGTTCAGAGATGGTGTGTAACTGGGAAAATTTGTTCCAGAGAACAAGTCCTGCAGTGCCTGTTTTACCCACCAAGCTGGTGTGGTTATGCCTGGGGAAGAGCCTGGTTTACCGGTGTGATTACACTTCCCAAAGCAATGGCAATACTCAGATCCCAAATGGATACAGGTGGAAAGGAATTTCTTCCCAGAAAGGGCTGTCAGGCATTGGTTCCAGAGGCTGCCCAGGGAAGTGGTGGAGTGACCATTCCCAGAGGGGTTGAATAGACACACAGATGAGGTTCTCAGGGACATGGGTTAGTGCCAGGGTTGAGTTAATGGCTGGACTCGATGATCTTGAGGGGCTTTTCCAACCAAAACGACTCTATAATTCTATGACAGAGTCGGACCCCGAGGAGACGCTCTGCACTGAGACCAGAGGCTCAGCCTCAGACCAGCGCTGCACCCCCTGCACCAGCCACACTTCCAGCCCCCAGCCCGCAGCCTCTCTCCCCGGCCGCCCGCGGTGTCCGGCAGGAGCCCGGGGGGGTGTGTTTGTACAACCGCCCCCCCACCAGCGCCCACCGCGCCGGGCGGGGCTCTGCCGCAGCGCCCGGGGCCGCGGGGTCCCGCCGGGGGCCGGGGGCGGGCGGGGGGCGGGCGCTGCGGCAGCGCGGCGCGGGCGGAGCGGAGCGGGCGGAGCGGAGCGGAGCGGCGCGGGCGGTTCAGCACCGCGGAGAGCGCCCCGCGCCGCGCCGGGCCGGGCCCGCGTGGGGCCGCGCTGAGCCGGGCGGCCCCGGGCGGCGGCGGCGGGGAGCGGGCGGGCGGGCCCGGCGGGCTCCGGGCCGCCCGTGGATGAGCACCATGCGGCTGCTGCTGCTCGCCCTGCTCTTCTCCTCCTCTTTCGCCCGAGCCGGCTGCGACCCCAAGATCGTCAACATCGGCGCGGTGCTGAGCACCAAGAAGCACGAGCAGATCTTCCGCGAGGCGGTGAACCAGGCCAACAAGCGGCACGGCACCTGGAAGCTCCAGCTCAACGCCACCTCGGTCACGCACAAGCCCAACGCCATCCAGATGGCCCTCTCCGTCTGCGAGGACCTCATCTCCAGCCAGGTACCCCGGGCCGGCGACTCCCCCACCGCCGCCGCCACCGCCGGGCACCCCCTGCCCTGTCCCTGGAGGGCGCAGAGCCACCGCCCCCGCGGCCGCTGCGACCCCGGCCCCGCGGAACCCCCCGGGGCTCGGGGCGGGCAGACCCGCGGCGAGTGGGGTCCTGCCCCGGGGCCCCGCTGCCCGCATTGCAGCCTTTATGTAAGAGCGGCCGGGCAGCACGCTCTGCTGCACGGGCACCCGCACACACCCCGGGGCGCACACGGGCTCACACATGCACCTCAGGGTGCACACAGGCATCCGGGGCACGCACAGGCTCACACACACAGAGCAGGTCTGCAGACATGCCCACCCAATACCATGCGTGCAGACAGCAACATGCATGCACCATGCACAGACACGCTTCGTCATGGGCACACACAGAGCTCCATGTGTACATGCTGTGTGCACGCATGGGCATCCACACACTGTGAGGAGTACCATGCATGCGCACGCACAGTACACTCACATATCGCTGGGGGAATGGGCTGCCCTGCATGTGCACACATGCGTCGCTGTGCAAACATAGGTGCACATGCAGAACATTGCATGTCTACACTCATACCAGCTTGCAAACACACCACTGCACACATGCTATGCCACATACATAAATGCATCCCTGAGCACACACCACACCAGACACATACACACAAATACAGCCAGACAAACGCACCCCACTGCCTGCACTACGAACACACACACACACACAATGCTTGTACACACACACCCCTGCACGCATCCCCCCGGTCATACACTTGCATGACTGTGCACCACAGCTGCACACACCCCCATGGCACACAGCACCACACAATGCATGAAGCAGGCACACAAGCACACCCACTGCCACACACACAGGAGAGACTGGCACACACCAACAGAGACTGCAGGCACATAGACACTGCATGCACGCTCACAGATGCAGCCGTGGACAAGCACACTGTGCACGCGTACCTGCACACATAAGCACAGCACGCTCCTACCTCCTGTCTCCATGGGTCACCCTCAGCGCACACAGGGGCGCAGTCGGAATCTGCGGCAGTGGTGGGTGCAGCCTGGGTGCCCCCCATCTCTCCTGTGTGTGCTCTGGGTGCTGAGCCCAGCTCACCGGCCCCATTCCCCCCATTTGGGGCCATCAGGTGGGCAGACAGCCAGGTACAAGCCCACCCCCACCTAAAACACACCCATGCACATACAAAAGGTGTGCACGGACCCACGCATAGGTACAAACACGCACACAAATTGTATGAACGCCTGCACCACAGAGGCTCACACACCCTGACACGCACACATAAATGCATGTATGCACCCAAGCACATACAAAGCCAGCGAGGGTGGAGGGAGCTGGCAAGGCCAGAGGGGCACAGCGGAGCAGAGCTGACACGTTTGCAGCTCAGCTTCCCAATGTAGAGATGAAGGATGGCTGGAGACATCCCTGGGGATGGTGGCAGAGTCAGGCAGGAAGCGCAGCACAGGCTGTAAAAGATACCCGCTGCCTGACAGAGAGCAGGGACAGAGCTTGGTTGGGTCCCTCACTGAGCTAAGGCTCCATTTAAGCAACCCGGCTAATGGATGCCTGCATCCGTGCCACCTCTAAGCCTTGTCCCCACGGCAAACCCCAGAGAGCCCTGGGCCGGTGCAGGGAGGCAGGTGCTGGCACCTCTGCAGGAGCGGTGGGACGTGGGGCGGCTAAGTCAGGGTACAGAAGGAGCTGCGGATACTGGGGGTCAGGCTGTGGGGGGGTGGCCGCACTGTCCCAACCAACAGGGGTTCTCCCGGCCCCACGGCCCCAGCATGGGGCACAGCCACCTTCAGACCCGGCTCACTGGCGCAGTGCCCAGGCAGGGGGCTGAGAGGCAGAGGAGGGGCTGGCAGCCCGTGTGTGCAAAATGGCTCCTGTTGGTCAGCTGCTGTGTGGCGCAGCGCAGCCCTCGCCCCCACGCAGCCCCTAGCCTCCCCCAGCGCCTGGTCCTGCCCCGAGGCCCATGCCACAGCCCTTCTGGGTGCAGGTCCTCGCACACCCTGTGTCAGCACAGCACTGGGCACCCCTGTGCAGGGCACCCCCATCCTGCCTCTCCAGGTGACTTCCCCAGCCTGTTCCCCAGCGATTCCTCCCTTCTCCCATAGCAGGGTCTCCAACCCCTGCCCCAGCTCTCTCTGCACCCTCAGTTTGCTCCCACCCAACATCAGGCAGGATGTTCCCTTCCTCCCACCCCACCCAGTCCCCAGGTCCCCTGCCCCAGGCATTCTTCATCCTCCTCTCCGGTCCTGGAGAGCTGTTCATCCAGCCCAAGTGCAGAGCATGTCCCAGGGCTCGGGCAGATGCTTGGAGGAGGAAGAAATGTTATTTTTTCCCAGACATCAAAGTCCTTGCACTGATTCACCCTAGCTGGAGACCTGTCACCAGCTGGGGACATTCCTTGTGCTGTGAAAGGACATTAGTGTAACAAAGGATCCAGCTTCTTCCTCTCCCTTTGACACAAACCAGGATACTGCTGGAGACCAAAATCCCAGCCCTGTAGTAGCAGCAGGATCTTGCTGAGATCCTCCTTCCCCATTTCGGTATAACCCAGATCCCCTGCGCCCCATTGCCCTCGCATGCTGAGGGCAGATCCCAGCTCCTGCCCCCCACAGCCCCCCCAGCTTTCTCATTTCTCTGCCTGCTCAGGGCCAGATGGCTGATCTGCTCGGTAGCTCTGCGCTCCTTCGCCTGCTCAGAGTCCCAGCTGACCACTTTGTTTGTAATAGTCCTCAGAGGGGAATTACAACCGAGTATTAAATGTGTGGTTAAAGAAATTGCATTACACAGTGTGACTGTAAGGGAGATGTTTCCCTTTAATCTGTAATCCATGAAAGTTATTAGTTTAGCGAGCAGAGCGTCTGGGCACGGCATTTCCATTAAGATATAACCCTGAGCAGACCCATCACCTCCGCCTGGGCTGCAGCCCGAGCCGCGGCACAGCACCCCTCTCTCCCCGGTGCCGTCCTTGCTTCTCCATTCCCGATTATTTGAATGCCGATATCGGGTTAATGTGGGACTGTTTAACATTGCAGAAAAAAAAGGAAAAAAGAAAAATCACACTCGATGGCTGATGTGCTCCTGTGAAATAATGTTTGTGTCGTGTATCCTGTCCTACAGGTCTATGCAATATTAGTTAGTCACCCTCCTGCTCCCAACGATCACCTAACACCAACACCCGTATCATACACAGCTGGCTTCTACAGGATCCCTGTCATTGGTCTGACAACACGCATGTCTATATATTCTGATAAGGTAACTGATGCATGTTTCTAGTCTAGTACCTCATACGTGTGATGTAAATCAAGAGTGCCCATCAGGAGGGTTAATGATGTCTGCACTGCACTACCCTGCCTCTCTATGTGTCTGTCTGTCTGTCCAGTTAAACCTTCAGCTCCCTCTCTCTCTCCCACATCCCCCGGTACATTATTTTTTCGCAGCTGCCAGTGTTGACCTACATAGTGCTGGATGATTTCTGCAGCGTTTCTCTGCCAGGCTGCTGGGCTCGCTGCTCTTCAGCCAAGGCAAATGCACAAACTAGCTCCTGCCCTGCTCACTGGTGACAGCCGGGGGGTACTGGGTGCTCCCTGGGTGCGGGGGGCTGTGGAGGGGCAGGAGGATCCTCGTGGAGCCTGGACATTAGGCAGGAGGTCTCTGGGGCTTGGAGGTTGTTTGGTTGCATTCAGTTCTCTGGTTGTATGTGATATTGGTAGGGGAGATAATAGAATTGACTAACAAGTTATCCCGAGGCTTTAAATGACATTCAGTCTGACCAGCGCCCAAGAAAGATTCAAATTCCAGTGTTTCAAACCTCTGTCTGCTGTCCCTGTGGAAACACGGAGACTTCCAGGCTGGATGAGGTCCTGCCCTGGCCTGGGTGATGAGCTGGGGCTGTGGCCAGCTCTCCCACTGGTGCTCAGCTCACAGACCATCTTGCAAAGACACTTTGTGATGAGTAAAAGCAAAAGGAGCAGCTGAGCAGAGCCAGGCAGACCACATGCCATTGCAGCCTTGGTGGAGGTTTTTGTCCAGGTGCACGAGTTTAGTGGGTGAGATCAGCCCTGTTTTGAAGCACGATTCGACCTTTGCTTGGAAAATGTGAATATTCACGAATGCAAATGTTCAGTGCAAAAATAGTCATTCCGCCTACATGCTAAATTAAGTCAAATTTCAGGAGGGAGGAACAGAGGCTCTCAGAAACGCAGCCGCAGGTCTGCTCAGCTGGAGCAGCAGCAGTAAAACCCTAGTGGGACAGCCAGCAAGCCAAGACCATGACAGTGACAGCAATGGTGGCGGGCAGGGCTGAGGACCCACATGCCCTGCTATGGTCTCATCAGGCACTGCTAGAAGGAAAGGGATGATAACAGAGCTGGCAGACCTGGGGCAGGCAGCAGGTAGGAAATGTCCAGGGGGAATTTAGTTCGTGCTGCCTTGGGGAGGAGATGGGTCTGATCAGCCATGTCACCAGGAGGGACCTTGTCACGGTGCACATGATGGCAGGGAGAGGGGACCCTGCATGCTCTTGGTCCGGTTTCATCTCAGCGGAGCCATGCTCACCAAAGCAAATTGGCCACCTTTTACCCAGCACGACCTTGTGCTGGATTTGCGTGCTCACCCTGAGGGAGTGGGAGCTTTCCTGGCAGACTCTGCTCCAGCCATTGTTTTCCGCAAAAGTGGATCATAAAAACCACCTGACTCACTTAGAGCTGGAGGAGCAGCCCACTGTGGCAGTGGCAACCCACTGCAGTGGCAGGGAGATGCTCCCCATGGAATATTTGGGGGTGCTGGGCAGGTGCAGGGCTGTGGGGTGCGCTTGCCTGGCAGAGACTCACCACAGTGTGTGCCTCACCCCTCTGAGATCTCCTGCCTGGCTCAGCCACAGTCCCACGAGACTGCTGGGGCCTGAGAACTTTGAGGTCTCTGCAGAGAGGGGAGTTGCAGGCAGGAGAAAGGGCAAATGCAGGGACTGGGTGGAACAGTGGACAGGCAGGAGCTGGAGGGGACGGCCAAGGTGGGAGTGGAGTGTAGGACAGCAGAGCAAAGGGGTGTGAAGGCAAGCGACAGAATGGTGCAAGGCTCTGCACACCCGTGCAGGACAGGCTGACATTCAGCTGGTTCCCTTTTTGCTTTCCAGTGATCAGTTTGCCTTTTTTTTTAATTCAGGAAATTATATCTTTCATCTTAGTTTCTATGGAAACAACTTTGTGTGTGTGCCCCTGATTGGTTTTGAAGGCATCAGCCAATTTTAGCTAAATTTCACAGGGGGTTGAAGTCTCAGAGTTGATTATGGTCCTCCCGGGACTAAGCTGCCAGGGAGAGGAAGGTGTGGGCCTCAGCACAGACAGGTTTGCTCGATACCTTTTGATGCTTTAAAAGCATCTCCAGGTGAGCACAGCGGTCCACAAGCTGTAGCCAGTTTTTCAACAAAGCCATTCGAGGGAAACAAGCTTTATTGCTCCCAGTATTCAAAGAATTGTTTGTTCTAGAAATGGTATTGCAGCTACCAAGCTGAGCACTCTGGCTTGGCAGCCTTTGTTTGGCCTCCTTCTGCCTAGATCTTATGAAATCATTACTTGTTCCTCCACCGAGATCCTCACGTTATTCAGCACAGTCCTGCCTGCATGGTGGGGGAGTCTCTGGAATCCCGGTCACCTCTGAGTTTGGGGAGCAGGAAACTGCAGGAGCGGAGAGGACGGTCTCATGGTCAAGGCAGCAGAGCTGTACCCATCTGCTCATAGTGCCCCTTGCTATAGAGAGCTCTTCATGGGCTCCTCATGGATGGAGCATTGCAAAAATTGCGCTCCAACTTTCTCATGCCAGGCTCCCTGAACCGACAGGCTATTGCTTTAGTTCTTCTGTTCCCCATGTGTCATTGGGGGTCTTTTTATCTCCTTCACATCTCAGCCAAAAAAATGAGATGACATTGACGTCTTGACAATATGACAGATATGAAATAACACTGAGAGTGTGAAAGCAAAGCTCATGGGTAAATGTACAGCTCAAGAGCGGGGAAGGTCTGGTGCTGTTCATCACCACCATGTGTGACCCCACCTGCGTGATGGGGATGAAGGGACATGCTGGGTGCCCCAAGGTGCTGAGCCCCACACCATCCCCCCGATGGAGAGGTGGTGTGTTAGAGGATCAAGGGTGGCTCTGAAATGAGACCTGCTCTGCTGCTGAAAGAGATGGAAAACGAAGCTTAGTCATTCTGCACTTGGAGAGGCATTTCAATGTCCAGCAGTTGGTCCTGGTAGTTGAAATGAGGGCTGTCTCTCTACTTCTCTCTCTCTCCAGCCTGGGCCTTGGGATGGCTCTTCCCTCTGGTTCCTTGTCTCAGTCTAATTACTCCATGCCCTCCCGGGGGCTACTGCTCACTGAGAGGAGGATTTTTCTTTATTACTGGTCTCACTGGCAACTGAAGCTCAGCACAAACAGTGCTAGCAGTGTGGGAAGCTGCACTGAAAATGGGGAGAAAAGTGATTCCCCTCGACTGAGGTCAGGGTCAGGACTCCTTCACTGGCACCTGAAGTGACTGAAGAGGCTGTTTAACAGGACATGGAGATGTTTTCCTCAGGAATGGGTTTCACAGTCCCCGCTGAGCAGCACAGCTGTCCGCAGGGGTGGCCTGTGGCGTGTCACGGCGGATGAGGGGCTGGAGCCCATGCTGGTGGCAGTGATGGAGCCCCCTCATCCCAGCAGAGGACAGCCTTTCACAGGCTCTCAGGATTCAAGCTGGGAGGAGGACAGAGCAGCCCCACCACTCCATAGAGCTGCTGCTGCCATGCTGGGCCATTCCCCAGAGGCTGACAAGTCCTTTCCTCCATGTGCTGCAGAGGAAAGGCAGACGATGCATTTGTGTCTGAGCTCCCCAAACATCTGACCCCACTAAAATCCTTTCCAGTGCATGTCTAAGCTCTGGCAAAGCTATCTTAGCTCCCGTTCACGCCTGCAACTATCCCAGGGGGCAGCAGGCAGGCTGCGTTCTGGGGGGCTCAGCAACATGTGCGCTGCTGGTGGGCAGGCTGGGCAGAGCAGGAGGCAGAGCAGCTCAGGATCCTTCCCTGGGGACACAGGCCAAGGCTTCTTTTCTGTACCCAGCTAATTATTTTTGCTACATTATCAGGAACTGTGTATTTGGGATCTCTGTTGATCTTGAAAATGCCCAAACATCTCAGTTTTGGGACGTATTGCTAAAAGAGAGGCTGTTGCACGATTTCCGTAGGTAATGAAACAAAAGCACGTCATTTCCTCAAGCCTGTAGGAGAAATTACTCTACCAGCCATGGACGGTGAGCTGTGATGAGCCCTTAGGCAGATAGAGGCAAAGAAGACAGCACTCCTTTCACTCACGGACCTCTACATGGTCCTTACATAGGCGCGCTAGCACTACCTGGTGGCCCCATAGCCATGCCTGCACATTCCGTATGCGTGTACACGTCCCCTGTGCACACAAACTCCATCAACAGGCACCCACACGTGTCTGTGCTCACATTTATGCACACACAGAATCCTTACTTGCACACATGCATACACGTACAGACATGATCTACTCAAATTCAGCCGCTTTTCATACGTACTCATGTCAACCAAGTCAGTACCACTAATAAATTGTGGTTCCTAAGAGACTGGACCCAGCACATGTCCCCAGCCTCATAACCACACTCCTTCCCAGCGCCTTTAGGTTCTAGCCCCATGGTTTTCTGCTGAGCTGACTCCACTTTGAAGCCTGGATTCTATCCCAACCTGTATTTACTTACTTTTTGCTGAAATCGAATTTAATGAGGAAGCACAGGGCCGAGGACCCAGGGTTTGGTGGCACTAGGAAGATGCTGCAGGAAGCTGCTTCTCGGCTCAGGGTTGCTGTCAGCAATTCCCAGCCATCCTGTCTGGCAACAGGCACACTGGGAGGAGGGCAAATAATGCAAATCCTGCAAAACATCTTACAAAGTGAACTGCTGATTTGTAATTAGGAGCATTTTTTGCTGTGTGCCTGATTGGAGGTGAGCGGGTCATGACCCATGACAGCTCAGAGTTAATACACTTGTAGCTTCGGGGACAGTGCTGGTGAGTAGCGCAGCTGGAATGAGTGAATTTATTGCAGTTATTTGCCTAAAAATGGGCTAACTAGGATGCGTAAATCATAGCATCCAGGTGCTTTGCAGCACAGCCCCGTGTGTCCATGTCCCTGGCCAGGACAGCTCTGGGCTGGATTTCAGAGGGATTTCCCAGAGACCTGTCACTGTGTATGCTGCAATAGGGGTTATCAAATCACATAAAACCTGATGCCCAACTGCTTTTGCACATCACAAGTTGGACTCATTAACCTTTGTGGGACTCTGCTTTCATTTTTCTGCCAATCTTTGGGCTCTGTGGAGAAGTCTGGGAATCCCGGGTGCCTCAAAAGCGGAGCACAGAATGTGAGTGCTCATCCTGAAATCTCACCAATTGCGATAAGTTGTTCCTCATTATCCTACTTAAAAATAACGATTGTGTAATCCAAGACCTGAGACACCATCACAGCAAGTCCATGACCCTTTTGACACCACCTCAGAAAGCAAATTTGTCTGAACTGTTAAACCAAGTTGCTCTCCAATAACTTAGCAGGAAAATTTGTGCATCTGAATATAGTGGTATGGATTTACAAAAATTAAGAAAGCCACAATCAGCTTAAACAGCATTTTTGCAAGCTAGCTGGGATTTAAAAAATTTTAAGTTAGAATTTTGATTTTTTTTAGCCTGTATTTTTCTGATTTTTTTTTTAATTGTTAACTATTCTTTTTTCATTTCTCTTCTCATCTCTCTTCCGATTTTTTCATTTCCATTTTCATTTTCCCTGGGTTTCTTTAAACCAATTAAAATGCTCAGGGATTAAAAATTAAAAACGCTCAGGCCCATCCTGTGTGTCCCTGCCCTGAGCTGTGCAGCTGGACCTAGAACTGCCTGGGCATCTCCGCTGACGCCAAAGAGAGTTTGAGCACCGTGTTGGTGTGGACACCGTGGTTGTCCTTCCATTGTTTGTCCCTGTGGGGTTCTCCCCAACCCCATTGATTAGTAACTGGGCTTGTGGGGTGAGCTGCATTTCTCCTACTCTTGGTTTAATTAGGAAAATTCATATCAATCATACAAAACTGCAGCTCTGAGATGCTTGTCACGACTCTCCTGGTTCATTTCTTCCTTCAATTAAACATTCACAGTTCTTCTCAGTCTGCAGTAATTAGGAGTTGTTTCCAGTGCTTCGGTGTTTTTGCTGGTGCTTCCATCATTTCTGTGTTTTGCAGGGGAACAGACATGCTGTCCTGCTGGAGAGACCTGAGCATGACAGAGTTTTGCAGTGTTGTCTATACGTTGCATGGTTCAGTTTGATCTTATCACCATGTTGAGTATGAGGAAAAGGCATTATCTGGACTGCCCACTCCTCTTGTGTGTGTCCATAGTGGACAGGATTGTCCTTCTCTTCCAGAGTGAATTACTTTGGCCCATTCGGGATGTTTCTGACCCATGCTGGGTCAGGTCCCTGGATGAACAGGTCTAGACAACCCCTGTCTGGTCCAGAGGACCATCTCAGTCTTAAAAAGGAAATATTATGATGCTTTCCTTTTTGTCCTCCACTGCTCAGACTTCTGCCTCCCTCCAGCACATAGCTGGTTTGTCAAGTAGCATCCATGCTAAGCCATAAGCACTTTCATTTTCTAATATTTGACTCTTGGGCCTTTTGGAAAAGCTGCATTTTTAAAACCTCTCTGTCAGCTACAGCTTTTGGTCCAGCTGCTCCCCGAAGAGTGCTGTACTTAATTAGTCTGGAATTGCTCTTGCTCAATCATCCAACCATAACGATGTCTTTAACCAAATCAGATCTGTTGCTGGGGCATGAGTCCAGAGCTGCCTCCTCTGTGTGCTGCTGCAGAACAGCCTGACCTAGAAACAGCCAAACAGCATGTTATAAAACTGCTTTTCTGCACTTCCCTCATGACAAATAACTAATATATACCTGCGTATACCTGCAGCTGCTCCTTGTCAATCTCTGAAGGGAATTCATTTTCTTTTTGATGTCCATTGCTCAGTAATATTTTCAAAAAGACAAGAGGAAAGGCTATATTTGCACTGAATGTTGCTGACAGTTGCTTGCTGGACAGGCATTTCTTCACCATGAATTAGAGACCACAAAGCAAAAAACCTCTCTACCATGTGCTGGAGTAACCAGAGAGGTACAAAATTGTAGCCAGGGTTTGCTTCTCAGCCAGGAGAAAGGAGTGTGGGTCCCAGAGGCTAGTTCAAGGTGTGCAACCCAGAGATCTACCAAAAATTGCTGCTCTGCATCGTTGGCCTTGCGATCCCTGTCCTGTCCCTGCAAACCTGCCCGGTCCCTGAGAAGCCCCCTGGCCGATTACCCAACCAATCTATGTTTAGCTCTTGTTCTTCCTTGCAGAGCATCCACCTGTCCTTTTTGCGCACGGTCCCACCATACTCTCACCAGGCCAACGTCTGGTTTGAAATGATGAGAGTCTTCAACTGGAATCACGTCATTCTGATAGTCAGTGACGACCATGAAGGTCGTGCTGCACAAAAGAAGCTGGAGACCCTCCTGGAGGAGAAAGAGTCCAAGGTCAGTTCCTGAACATTGTCTTGTAGCATTGTTTAAGCAACAACAACAAAACTAGAAGTCTCGGGCTGTTGTATGTATGTAGATTTCTGTATGTAAAACACCTTTTCTTTCCATTGTAACATGGCTAACATGCTTAAAGCATCAACAGTGTCTGACTAGTACCTGACAGAACTTTGTACTTTATTCATTTCACTTGCTTTGCCATGGTCAAAATCTCCTACATGTAAATCGACTACAAAATGAAGGGAAGGATAACCTGGAGCTCTGCAAATGCCTTGCCCAAGAGTCCCACCTAAGGAGAGGACCAGTCGCTCAGCTTAGGGAAGCACCTGCCCCGTTACAGCCACTCCTGGGCCAGGCAGACCCAGCAGTGCCAACCCAACCCCGAAACGCAGCTTCTGAATTGGCAAACCGGAGCTCACTGTAGGGGCTTAGGAGGGCAGGGGCAGCCCGCGCGTTGATGCACGGAGGTGTCACGCACCCTCTCGGTACAGCTGTCAGCTCTGCTGGTGGCCCCTTTCCCATCTCCATTGAAGCACATGCCCAATGCTGCTTTCCTGACACCCCATCCTGTGCCGAGAGGGAGGTTGTGGCTGGCGGGAGCAGCTTTGTGGAGGAGGTGCACTGCGCCTGCACTCGGGGCCATGCCGGGGAGCAGGGGGGAGGCAGGGGAGGTCCCCGAGCCTGCTAGAAATTCAGGACAACTATCATAGACCTGCTGCCATTGAGTAAAAGGACCAAGCAAGTGTTCAAGACACGCAGGAAAGGAGAACACAGGGAGCCGTTCAGCTGCAGTGCTTCAAAGGCAGGTGCCTGTCTGGGGGGCGAGGAACCACTTCCTGCCCTGCGGGGTGATGTCCTAGCATGTCCTCTTGCCTGGGGCAGGGTGAGGTCCCCTTCGGATGGGCAGAGTCCGAGCCCATCTCCAAGTGTCCAGCAGCATCAGGGCAGGCACCTGTTCCTGGCTGTTCCCTCCTGAGTAACAGGCAAGGACCACAACCTGCTCTTCTCCAGCCTCACCAGCAGCTGCTGGACATTTGGCAGTCAGCTCTTGAGGAGATTTGGCCGTAGACATTTCTTGTGCTTGGAGCTGGAGGCTGAGCTGAGAGACCAGTGAGACCAGCCTGCCCCTGCTCTTTGTCACCTCTTGGCAAGCTGCCGGAGCAGAAACTGGTGCAGGGGTGCAGGCTGGCACAAGCCACACTGGCCAACAGGCTTCTGGTTTTGGTGGTGACTTCCAAGAATTTTCATCCCTGCTGCATCCTGGGCCATCGCGGGACACTGGCGTGCCACCAGCCGTGGTGGGATGCTCCTGCCTCCAAAGGCAGCGTCCCTCTGGGTGACCGCAGGCCAGTATTTCTCTCCAAAGCCTCTTCCCAGCACAGCGTCCCTCACCCAGGGAGAGCTGTAGAAAGGTTGTTCCCACTTTCAGTGTGTTGTCTCTTTCGTTGCATCTTTTGAGTTCTACTTTCTGTTTTCCTGCAGCTCTTGTGCATCCTCTTTTGCTGCTCCCTCTCATGCCTCCAATCCCTGCTTGCTCCATGCAGTTCTCCCAGGTGCAGTGTGTATTTCTTCTTCAGCCTGCCCATCCTACAGGAAAGCCTTCGAGATCTGGGGCTTGAGATGAGGGAGGGAGGGTGCGTCCTCAGACCTGCCCCACATTTGTACTGCATCTACAACGTGTCTTGGTGTCTCCTGGCAGCCCCTGGGTTCCTGCAAACGCCCTGGCTTCCTCTAGCCTGGGGCATGTGCTCTGTGATGGTAGGTCATCTTGTCTTCCCTTTGAGGTGTGCCATCACATCTCGTTTCTTTTTCCTTTGAGGAGCTTGATCTAGTCAAACTGACTGGTCTGGCTGGTCTTGAAGGTGATAGATACCGCTGTTGGGGCTTTCCTGTCTCCCTTAGTCTCTTCTGATGTCTAATTGCTCCTCTAATCACTGGTGTGCTGACTTTCTTCATGCCGTGAAGAGGTACCCTGGACTCCTCCCCAACCTTCTCAAGGGCAGCCGGGGCCTTGGGGAGGGAGCAGGCAGGAGACCTGCTCTCGACCTCTTCAAGGCTTGGCTCGCAGCCCCTGAGGACCTGGGGGGTCTGCTAATGGGTCACAGGCTCACCTGCCCACCGGAGCTCTTGGATCTGAACGTGGCTTGTCCCTGGAGTCCGCGCTGGCCCTGGGTGTCACTCAGGCACCGTTACACGGATTTGCACTTCGAGCAGGTGTTCGGAGCCAGCACTCGGGCCAGGGTGGCCAGCCCTGGGGCACCCCACGTGCCAGCCTTGTCTTAGGTCTGTCTGCAGCAGTGCTCAGCCTGGAGCTACTGCTTCATCCCAGGACAGCTCTGCTCGTTCATCTGGGCAGGCCACGGCTGCACCAGCGCTGCTCGGGTTCAGACGCAGTGCCAGATGCTGTGAAAATCCGAGTTTGTCCGCATCAGAGGTGGCAGGTCCCTGGTGTGCTGAGTCCCTTTCTCTGGGACAGCGCTGTTCATGAAAGTGGTAATTTTTTGAGTAAATGCTGGAGAAAAAGGTGGAAAGTCGATTTTGAATTTGTGGGTTCCTGTGTGAAACATGGGCTGAGGAGCAGTAGAGGGCTGCAGGACCACATGGAAAAACAGGAAGGAGAGCAGGTATTACTGACCTAGTTCTGGCAATAGGGATAGAGACAGCGAGAGGCAGAGGTGGTCAGGCCCAGCTTTGCTGCACCCAAGACTCTGCTTCACTTTGCTGACCAATTTGGGTCAAGGTGCCAGCACACCCCAGTCACACAAGGCAACTCGGGGCTGGAGGCTGCAAGATGGATGACCAAGTTTCTGGCTAAATTGACAGTGCCTGAGGAAAACTGGCCAATATATCATCACATTCTGTCCTGCTGCAGCTCTGCTCTCCTTGGAGACAGTTGGTACTCCAGGTCTCACTGCGATCTGAGCAGGTTCTGGGAAGCCATTGCAGAAATCCTCGCCATGGATGTCATCAGAAGTGAAGGCAGACCTGGGCTCCAAGCAGATTTTACCTCCTAAGATACCTTTCTTTGCAAGAACCCAACTTCTTTGAGCAATGGAACACGTGTCAGCCTGTGTCCAAGGAGAAGAAAGAAAAGACCACAGAGCTGCATGGAAAGGAGACCTGGCAAAATGTCCTGCCAAAGACTGGTCTGAGTGCTCAGGAAGAGGCAAGCTATTTAGTTTGGAAAGGAAGATGCAGAGATAAAACCTGGCTGCCTAAGGAACAACCTGGGGACATGAACCCTTGCATTATGGGGGTGCAAAGGGTCGGGTTCCTGGCAGGGATCAGTTACCATTGCCATAAGATGCTGCAAAATGGAGATTGTAATAGGGCCATGTTCCATACCCCAAACACACAGATTGGGGGTGCCCAGCTGGGGTGGGACGGGGCCGAGAAGAAAAGGTCAGACTATGTCTCACCAAAACCTGCCAAGCACTATCCTGCAGGCTCTGCCAGGTTGATGTTCTTGGCCTCATCACAGGGGCTGTTCCCAGGAAGATGCACAGGGCTCTGTGCGTGCTGCAGCAGGGTCAGGGCTCCTGAGAGCAGAGGCTGCTGATCCTCAGCACGCTGCCTGGAGGAAAAAAACCCCAGAAGGAGGTTTTGTGCCCCTGGCTCCTTTGGGGCAAAGCAGCAGAAGTGGCTCAGGCAGGAGGCTTGGGGGAGCAGCATCTCTGCTCCAGTCCCTTCTCTGCAGGGTCAGCGCCTGCTGAGCCACCTGCCCCTCGTCCAGATGTGACTCTCCAGCCAGGAGCATGGAGACCACCAAGCAGTGAACCCCATGAGCCACGTGTAGGGCCAGGTCACGCGCACTGTGGTCTGTGGCAGCTGCACCTCCCAGGGCCACCCATGTGCCACAGAGCCATGAGGTGTCCTCAGCCCTCCCCGAGCACCAGGTAGAAGCTGCAGTGTCATGCCATGATCACCATTGCTTCATATCGCCACGCTTTGAGCCAACACAGGATGTAGCGAGCTTTTTCTTTCTCTTTCGGATGGCAACAGCTCCAAAAAGCTGCCCCCTCCTTGCAGGAGGTGAGAGGCTCAGCTGAGACACCTCACTTGCTGTGAGCTCTCTTGTGCTGATAATAGTGACGGTAGTAACGCCGATACTCTTAACTGTAAGAGCTTGCGTTTTTCCAGCACTTTCCGTACACAACATTTTGTCCTTTGCTTCCACAGTAATTCCATGGAAACCACACCACTTAGGCCCTTAGAGATGTGTAGATTGTTTTTGAGTTTAAGATAAAAAATTTCTTCCTGAAGAATTCCCCAGTCCCACAAGGGAAATGCAACTGCATCGCACCAGCCGTGACACTCAGGCTTTGCACCGTGACGCTCCCGCGAGCGCTGAGGCCCTCTCTCCTGATAGTGGTTTTTGCGAGCTCCAGCGTTATAGAGACCCTTTAGCAAACAGTGGAGGAGGAGGTGGATGTTGGATTGCTTTACTACACGTCATTTTCAACTGTTTATAATATTCTTCTGTGTCTACATATTTTCTCTGTGCACATTATTCATCAGAGTAAAAAAAGGAACTATGAAAACCTCGACCAACTTTCCTATGACAACAAGCGAGGACCCAAGGTATATATGCATGGAAATGCACGCCGCCCACCAACCTAACTAGCAAATGAAAAATAGCCACAGCCACCAGAAAAATAAAAAAGAAAAAAAAAAAAAAAGAGAGAGAAAGAGAAAAAAGAAAAGAAAGAAAGAAAAAAAAAAAGATCCATGACTATGTTTCTTGGTAGCACGTTTTTATGTTGAGATAGTTTGGTTTGGACTTGAGAATGGAAACGTAGCCAGCTGATCCTGGAAGGATTTCTTTTTGAAACATGCATGTGAACCAGTAATTAACTTGCAAGTTTTTTTGTTTTTTTGTTTTTTTAAAGTTGAACCAACCCCCTTTCCTCCCCAAAGGAAACGGTTCCTTGGTGTAAGTTGCTCACTTCTGCTCCCAAAGGTTAACCCTGTGAAATACGTTTTTTTCATTTCCCATGTTTTTGAAAAACAACACTCGTTTGAGTTTTCAATTGCATTTCAAAGCCTTTTTCTCTTTCCTGTTCAATGCACGCCTCTTTTTGGGTCTTGATTGACTTCAGTTTGCATGCACAGTGCAAAAAAAAAAAAAAAAAAAAGAAAAGGAAAAAAAAAGAAAAATAACAAACCAAAAAGCCAAAACCTTAAAAGAGAAAGGAAGGAAGGAAAGAAAGAAAAGAAAGAAAAGAAAATAAAAGACAAAAATAGCTATAACCAACCTTATTTAGCAGACTTTTGTGCAGTTTAATGAATTCTCTTGACCCTTTTCTAGATAGCATGGCTCTCACAAGCAGTCCTGGGGCTCCCGGACTAACCAGCTTTGCTCACACTAATCACAGGCTGAGAAAGTGCTTCAGTTTGACCCTGGAACCAAAAATGTGACGTCACTGCTGCTGGAGGCCAAGGAGCTGGAGGCTCGTGTCATCATCCTTTCGGCCAGGTAAGGCAGAGGCGTCCCTTCCCCTCCCTGCTCCGGTTCGCTCACTTTCCCCTTTGCAACACTGCCCAGCGCTGGAGTCGGTGCAGATTTGGGGCTTGCTGTCCTTTCGAGGAGTGTGGGAGAAAACCCACGTAAAGCCCCATGTCCCAGGAAGGTCCCACCACGCTATGCTGTGTGTGCTGCTGGCCAGGGAGCTGGCAATCACAAGCGTGGTTGAAATGTCTGGCTGTCCTGCAAAGTGCTATCAGCTGCAGAAGCAGCAATAGCTGCTGACGATGTATCCTGATCCACCTGTGAAGGAGAGGAATCTTATTGCCCCCATGCCTATAGTGATAAGGAATGGGCCAGATTTGCAGATGCTAAGCAGTGCTGGGTGCTGTGGGATTATTCGGTGCTAGTGAGGCCACACCCTGAATCCTTGGTTCAGTTTTGGGCCCCTCATCATGAGAAGGACATTGAGGTGCTGGACCGAGTTGAGAGAAGGGAACGGAGCTGGTGAGGGGCTGGAGCACAAGTGTGATGGGAGCGGCTGAGGGAGCTGGGGGTTCAGCTGGAGAACAGGAGCTGAGGGGAGACCTTCTGATCTCTGACCTGCCTGAAAGGAGCTTGGAGCCAGGGGGGGTCGGGCTCTGCTCCCCAGGAACAAGCGCCAGGACCAGAGGAAACGGCCTCAAGTTGCGCCAGGGGAGGTTGAGGTTGGATCTGGGGAACGATTTCTTCCCCAAAGGGCTGTGGGGCATTGGAACAGGCTGCCCAGGGCAGTGGGGGAGTCACCATCCTGGAGGGGTTGGACACACGGAGATGAGGTTCTCAGGGACAGAGGTCAGTGCCAGGAGTGGGTTAACCGTTGAAATCAATGATCTTGAGGGTCTTTTCCAGCCAAAATGATTCTACGATTCTATGATTACATGAAGCTGAGAGAAAGATTCCCATTGCGTCAAGGAATTAGTCATTGCCAAGGAGAACCAGTGATCAGAGGAGGGCTTAATGGGGATGTGTTTTCCCTGGTGCTGCCACCCCCTTGGGATCCGATACAGGAGAAAAGGGGTCATCCAGCACCTGGAGCCACATTGCCGTTCCCTTCTTCTCGTTGCAGTGAGGATGATGCGGCCACGGTGTACAGATCAGCGGCCATGCTCAATATGACGGGCTCCGGCTACGTGTGGCTGGTGGGGGAACGGGAGATATCGGGCAATGCCCTGCGTTATGCCCCTGATGGTAGGCACCCACGGGAGACACCTGTCCTGCTGTCAGCCGGGCTTGGAGGAACCTGCTCGGAGCTGGGACGAGCGGCACCTGCCCTCCTGGGAGCCCTTGTGCTGGGGAAACGCGATGCCATGGTGGTCCCAAGCCAGTGGAGGGTCCTACACTTTGCTCTCCACATCCTTTGCCCATATGGGGAGACAGCAGTCTGGCAGCCTTGGCCATTCTGCCATGCCCCAAATCCAGCTCACTGGGGCTTTGCGAGCTGTCACCTGAGGGAAAGGTTTGGGTGATGCAATGTGGATGGAGCAGAGGGTGTCAGTGGTCCCTGGACACCCTTCGGCAGGCAGGATGGTGCCAGCCCAGCACCGCTGCAGCTGCATTCTCTGCCTGCCCCTGCCCAAACCTCAGGCAACTTCCCAGCTGCGCCCAAGGGCTCCTCAGACCATAATCGTGTTCTTGTCCCCAAGCCCTGTGCACGGGAGTAACACTGGAGCGGCCAGTGTACCCAGGGGTGCTGACCTGCCTTCTCCCCTCTACACATGGCAGGAGTGATTGGTTTGCAGCTCATCAATGGGAAGAATGAGTCAGCCCACATCAGTGACGCTGTCGCGGTGGTGGCCCAGGCCGTTCATGACTTGTTTGAGAAGGAGAATATCACAGACCCGCCACGGGGCTGCGTGGGCAATACCAACATCTGGAAGACAGGACCCCTTTTCAAGAGGTATTTGGGGAAGGGTCCTGCTGGAGGGAGCAGAGGACATGCTGGGGGAGAGCTGGAAAAGGTGGGAACGCGTGGACGAGGGCAGCATGGTGGCTTTGTTCAGACTATCTGTCACTAATTTTTGCAGCATATGGCACAAGACTGCTTGGATTCTCCTGCATGATTCAAATGTGAGGGCTACATCCCTCCTAAAAAACTAACCAGGACATGGGCTCAGGCATTGGCTCATGGTTTGTCCAGGCTGTTTAGGTGTCATCCTGGTGCCTGGCTACCATGCCAACCCATGCTCTCCTGGACAATGCTTGGGCAGCTGGGATCAGTGTGGGCAGGGAACAGCTCCAGGAGGAAGAGATCTGGGGGCCATAGAGGGATGGTCTCCTCTGGTCTGGAGCTTAATTCTCTGTGTGGAAGAGGGGAGAAAGGGAGTCCTCTGCCAAATGAGGGTAGGGGGATATTTCGGTCAAACTGGAGCTCAGTGCTGTGGACACATTTCTTGCTGCACGTTTCAGGGCTGCAGCATGGGTCAGTGTGCTGCAAGCAGGACTTGAGGGAAAGAGATCTCCATGCATGGGACAGGCTTGCTCTCCACTGTAGCAAATACTGGTGCCTTGTTTTTGAGTGGTGGGGTCTCAGCAAATCAGAGCATGCACATGTTGGATCTCGCTGCCGTGGGCAGTGTGATCAGCAGATGCTGCATGTGTTCCCCAGAACCCAATCTTTGTGCTGCGTGGAGTTTTGTGCTGCATCACTGCAGATACTGGAGCCACCAGGGCCTCTTCTGCAGGCTAGATCCTGGTAAAGCAGCAACTCCCTCTGCAGCATGGCCCCGTGCAGGAGGGCTGCTCTCTGCAGCATGCAACCTGGCACCAGGGTGTTGCTTTTGGCAGTGAGATCTTTGCCAGCAGTTGCTCCCTGCAGACATGGTTGTGGTGTCTGTGGGATGCCCTTTCTGTAGATCTGGGTTCTGTTGAGCCTGGGACCTGCACAGCCTGAAGCTTATTTTAGAAAGATTTCTGGCACCCTCTGCAGCAACACAAACTTTGGCATGAGCTATTGGAAGTTGTTCTCTGTGGTGCACTGTGAGTGGCTCAGGCAATTCTTCTGTGTCTTCACCATCATCTTTCCAGGATTTGAGGGGCTGGTTCTCCCCTTGGAGGTGTATGTGCATAGCTGGGGCACTGCCCAGGCTGTGATGGGCTGGTGCCAGACAGAAGCACCAGGAGTAGTGGCATGGACACGGCTCCCAGGGGACCCCCAGAGGAAGGTGTCCTTGGGTGCTGTGGGACAGGTCATTCCTTAAGGGAATGGGACTGATCTGGCAGAAAAGAGGGGACAATGACAACAGATATGGTAGCACAACTTTTGGGAAACTGACTCCACCCACCAGGAGGCAATGACCACAGGGCTATGAACAGACCCATAGACGGCTTGACTGGATTTCTATAGGGTAGTGGGCATATGACCAGCAAGTAGGAGAAAACTTTGGCCTTTCTGACCTTTTCTTAGGTGTTCCAATGGCCACAGCAGGTTTTCTAGGTTGCCCCCCTGTGTTTCTCTCCATAGGGTGCTGATGTCCTCCAAGTACTCAGAGGGTGTCACTGGACGGGTGGAGTTCAATGAGGACGGGGACAGGAAGTTTGCCAACTACAGCATCATGAACCTGCAGAATCGGAAACTGGTCCAGGTTGGGATTTACAACGGCAGCCATGTACGTACAGGCCTGGACAGGTTGGGTAGGAGGGACGTGTGTGCTGGGGTGTCTGCCTGTGGCCTCACGTCTACCTGGGATTGATCACAGGTCTTGACCAATGACCGGAAGATTATCTGGCCAGGGGGAGAAACTGAGAAACCTCAAGGCTATCAGATGTCGACCAAGTTGAAGGTAACAGCAAATGTCATTAGAGGGTGGCAAGTGTCCTCAGCTCTCTGCATGCAGGGCTGTGACTTTATCTGCCTCCCATTTCCACTGGTGCCTCTGCAGCTGTCAGTGGCATTTGCAGACCCAGGGCACCTGCCATCTCTGAGACGATATAGCAGAACCACTTAGAGAAGGGACTGGAGGGTGTTCCTCATCTTATGTGCAGGGCGAGTAAATGTTCCCTATGCCAAAGCCAGGTCCTGCTGCTAGGCTGAGTGGTCTCATGCTGAGGTGGCACCATGGCCTTTTGGCCATGCCTGCATGGAGAAGGTGGCCCAGCTCCCTACCCAGGGAGAGATAGCTCTGGGCGTGGATGGAGACAAGCAGGTGTTTGTGCTTCAACACACAGATTGTGACCATCCACCAAGAGCCCTTTGTGTATGTGAAGCCCACACAAGCAGATGGGACGTGCAGGGAGGAATTCACCATCAATGGAGACCCTGTGAAAAAAGTCTTTTGCACTGGACCCAACGAGACCATCCCAGGTAACTTGGTCTGGTGGTGAGTGCAGAGGCTCTCCCAGCCCACCCAGCTGATGAAGACCCATGAAAGGGTCCCCAGGGAGGGTGCTCGGTCACACAGGAGGCCCAGAGGATGAGGCACAGAAGGGTGACAGCACATTTAGCCCCTGAACACCCCTCATCAGCTCAGCCCCACAGCAGTGCTGGGGTAACTGGGCACTGGGATTCAGGTTTTTGACCCCTACAGATGACTTTCCTGCTGCCCCTCTTCTGGGTGGGCTCCAGGGCTGTTTGGGGGGGGTGCATACCCTGTTTCTGTCTCCTGACATGCTCCAGTTCTCTTTGCCTTGATCTCAAGCAGAAGCGAGAATCATGAGGCACTAGTACTAACAACATCAGTTTCGAACCTTTGTATTACAGAAAGCCTGTTTCAGGGTTAGGACTGAGCACCTGGTGGGGAGTGTGAGCTGCTTAGCAAGGCCAGGCTTGCCCAAACCCATCTGAACTGCATCCCCTTGGCCCATCACACTTTCCTGTGCACATCTACCTGCCCTCCCCAGCCCGACCTGTGTCCTGAGCTGTGTTCAACATGATGGGTTCCTGTTGGCCCTCCTCCAGCACAGCCTGCATGCACCAAGCCCCCTCTATCCCCTGCAGTGGGCTGCTAACACCAAATCTCAGCCCCCCTAAATTGGGACATGGCAAATGAATGAGTCCTCATCACCCCTCGCCTGCCTTCTTCCCACACTGGTGTTTCTCTCGCACCCATGGGTGATGGAAGGAGTGGGACAGGGTGGTCAGTGGCAGATGGCACTGCCTGAATAACATCATTACATCTCATACGAAACCAGAGCGATGCAGGGGGCTGCTCTCTCTGGGGACAGCCACGGATCCTGCATGGGGTCCCTGGCAAAGGGCTGCCTCCACTTGTCCCCCCGCCTTTTCTCCTGCCCACAGGCCGCCCCACCGTGGCACTGTGCTGCTACGGCTTCTGCATCGACCTGCTCATCCGACTGGCAGGGGTGATGAACTTCACCTATGAGGTTCACCTGGTGGCTGATGGTAAATTTGGTACCCAAGAGCGGGTGAGTTTGGCCAGCTTGCAATATCTCTTTACCTGTATCGTGTGTTGAAACACCTCCAGACCCCTCTGCAGAGCAGGGATGGGGTGGGGGGTCCATGCAGGGCACCTGCCAGATGTTGGGGGGCCTTGGCTGGTGGTGGACAGGTGTCAGGGCAGTGGGCTGATCCTGCACTGGCTTTCTGGCAGGTTAACAACAGCAACAAGAAAGAGTGGAATGGGATGATGGGGGAGTTGCTGAGCGGCCAAGCGGACATGATTGTGGCTCCTCTCACCATCAACAACGAGCGGGCACAGTACATTGAGTTCTCCAAGCCCTTCAAGTACCAGGGCCTCACCATCCTTGTAAAGAAGGTATGGGCTGGGATGGGATGTTTTGTCAAACAGGGGAGGTGCCCCTGGCTCCCCAGCTTGCAGACATGTTCCATGCCTGCACTGTGCCCAGCTCCCCCATCTGCTGGCCCTGCCCACCCCAGGGAAGCTGCAAATCCCATCCTTTGCTGTGGGCTGCCGGCCTCCACATTGCTGGTTTTAATGCTGGGTCTTGGCTCAGCCACTCTGAGCCTTCCTGTGAGCAGGAGGAGATTGGAGCAGGGCAGGGGCCCCTGCGACTCCAGCCGGGCAGGCAAGGTGCAGGCATAGTGGGTGCCAGCACTGTCCCTCTCTCTCCTGTCTGCTAGGAAATCCCCCGCAGCACCCTGGACTCATTCATGCAGCCTTTCCAGAGCACGCTGTGGCTGCTGGTGGGGCTGTCTGTGCACGTGGTGGCAGTGATGTTGTACCTCTTAGACCGTTTCAGGTGAGTGCGCTTTGGATTACCCAAGGGCTGGAGGGGACAGGAACTGTCACCTGGGTCCTGCAATGTCTTGCACAGCCTTGCAGAATTTGGGAGGCTCTCGCGGGAGTTAGTGCTGCTTTCTCTGCCCCACCAGCCCTGGGATGAGGCTCCTGGCTTCTCTGGCTGCTGCTGAGCTGAGAGATATGGATATGTGAGGTACCCGGCATCTGGATTTTTGGGAACACGCCTGTCAGACCAGGTGCCATGCTGATGCCTGACCAAGGGCACTGTCAGCTCCTGAGTTAGTCCCCTTCTTTGAGCCCAAGGCAGCTCCTCTGAAGGACAGGGAGCCCGTCCCCCCTTTAGCCTTGTGCCCAGAGGCTCTTGCCTGCAGTCTGCAGGGAGCCCTCCATGTTGCAGTGGGTGAGGCTGGAGCTGGCTAGGATCAGATGATCTTTCTGGCCTGGAGAGACAAGTACCAGTGTGAGCTGGACAAGGTTGCAGATCAGCAAAGGGGACATGTAGGGCAGCAGGACACGAGGAGTGAAGAGCTGTTTGGGGCATAGGCGCAGTCTGTAGGGATGAGTGATGTAAGGCTGCATCAGGGCGCTTAGGGCACAGCAGAGAGCCCCAGGAACCAGGATAAGTGACATCAGAAGAGCTCTCTGTCTTGTTTTCCAGCCCGTTTGGCCGGTTCAAAGTGAACAGTGAGGAGGAGGAGGAAGATGCCCTGACCCTCTCCTCAGCCATGTGGTTCTCCTGGGGAGTCCTGCTGAACTCTGGCATCGGAGAAGGTGCGTTACAGCGTGTAGTGGGGCTGCTCTGCCCTGCGGGTCTGGCTGTGAGCCGGGGGAACACTGGGCTGGGGGAGAAACCCTTGCCCTCTTCCACTGCCTCCTGTCTGTGGCAGGGCTGATGCCCTCAAGTACCATGAACGGGTGCAGCCCTCATCCCTGAGCCTTCTCTGTAGTGGGCTGGTGGGGGATTCAGTGATGGTGCTCCCTGTGCAGACCATCCTGCCACTTCTCACCATCAAGAATGGGAAACGGATCCTTCTTGGGCTGCTCCTCCTGCCCAGGGTCACCCATTTGCTCAAGATACATCATGCCCTGGAAGGAGGCATGTGTTTTTCTTGGTGTGGGCAATGCAGGACCTCCTTGCATGGCTGTCAGCAGAGCAGATAGATGGGGCACATCTGCAGCTGCCGTCAGTCTCACGCGGGATAGACGTGGCTTTGGTGACCAAGCCAAGACCTTGTCATGCCAGTCTGATCTCACCTGTCTTCCTCCAGGTGCTCCCCGGAGTTTCTCTGCCCGTATTCTTGGCATGGTGTGGGCTGGCTTCGCTATGATCATTGTGGCTTCATACACTGCCAACCTGGCAGCCTTCCTGGTGTTAGACCGGCCTGAGGAGAGAATTACGGGCATCAACGACCCCCGGGTAATGACCCCTCACTTATTTTGTCCTTCCCTATCCACCTCTAGGCAGAGATGCAGGAGATGCCTCCAGTGGGTATCTCCTGGCTCATGTAATACGGCTTGTAGTAGCCGGAGCTCTGCTTTTACAAGGCTGTGGGTCTGTGCCAGGGGGTGAAGCCCCAGGTAGCTCTGCCTGGGGCTGTTGCTGGTGGTGGGTCTGCACCCCTGTGCTGAGTGGGAACAGACAGACACAGGGAGGGATCAGCGTATTGTCCAGAAATAGAACATACCCAGCCGAACTGCCTGCCAGTTCCTGGAGAGCCTGTACTAACCAACGAGGAAACAATTCATTATGGATGAGTTATAACTAATGAAATTGTCCCTGCGGTGCCGTCAATACTCTCAGCAGATACCAGCGTGCCTCAAACCCATTTCCTGCTCTGGCAAGGACGCAGCTGCAGCTTATCAGCTCAGGCACATAGGAACGTACCCCACGGCAGGACTGGCCCACAGCATCCCACACCCCACTGTGTCCTCTGCCCACAGCACTGCCAGCCCCATGGCATCCACAGGCCTCCTGCATCCTCAGTGCCACAGTGTCCCTGTCCCATGGCATCCCCTGCCCCACCACCATGGTCCCAGAGCATCCACTGCCCCATGGCACCTTAAGCTCTGCTGAGGGACTCAAGGTCTTCTCTGGGAAACAGGTCCCTGAAGGGGATAGGAAATTAGGAAACGTGGCTTTGGAGTGAGCCAGTTTGGCTGATAAAGAACAGGAGAAATAGGAGGCCTGACCTTGCCTTTCAGCTGCGCAACCCTTCTGATAAGTTCATCTATGCCACGGTGAAGCAGAGCTCGGTGGACATCTACTTCCGACGGCAGGTGGAGCTGAGCACCATGTACCGGCACATGGAGAAGCACAACTACGAGAGCGCTGCCGAAGCCATCCAGGCAGTGAGGGACAAGTGAGTGGGGCCAGCACCTTGCCTGGCCATGCCGGGAAGAGTTTTGGGGGTCTGCAGTCTGGTGGAGCAAGCAGGGCTGATGCAAACCTGGAGGGAGGTGCAGTCAAAGCATGGCTTGAGGAGACCTGCCTAGTCCTAGAGTGGCTGGATGGACAGCTCAAGGTCTGCATGGGGAATGACACAGTCAGACCCCTGGCCCTGGCCATGGCCTCCCTTTCTGGCCTCTGTGCTTGCTTCTGTGCAAGGCTGGGTGGCTCCAAATCCCATGTAAACCCCTCACTCTCCTCCTCCAAAATTTTGCCTCCCAGCAGCACAGACACTGCTTGGAGGAAGGTGATACTAATCAGTGCTTAAATTAGGGCTGGGAGCGCCCTGGCTGCTCCCAGGGTGGCTGCAGACAGGCCGGGCTGCCTATCCTCACCTGTCTGTCCTCTCCCGGTGTCCAGCAAGCTCCACGCCTTCATCTGGGACTCAGCGGTGCTGGAGTTCGAGGCCTCTCAGAAGTGTGACCTGGTGACGACAGGGGAGCTTTTCTTCCGCTCTGGCTTCGGGATCGGGATGCGCAAGGACAGCCCATGGAAGCAGAACGTCTCCCTGGCCATCCTCAAGTCCGTACATGGTTCTCGGCACGGGGTTTGCCCCAAACGCTGCATGTGTTAGCACGCAAGTAGCCTTGTGTCAGGCACCACCAACCCCCTCTCCAGTCCTCTGCAGGGACAGGCTCTGGGGGCTGCTATGTCACTCTTGATGGAAGGGACGTGCCTGAGTGACCAGAGTGGGCACCCACGGTTCCCGCTCCAGCTCGCAGGGCTGGGGTGCAGCATGGAGCTGGTGGGAGGGCAGAGCAGAGCGGGGCAGCGGTGGCCACGGGCAGGGGCAGAGGCAGAGCGGGCAGGGAGCAGCCCTGGGGCTGCAGCTCCAGGTCCTTTGAGCAGGGCACAGGCTGCAGCAGCAGGCAAGGTGCTGCCATGTCCCCCCTGCTCCCTGCGAGCTCAGCCTGGCCGATCGCATTGTGCTGCCCTGGCCTGATCTTCCAGGGGCTTTTCTTTCAACTCTGGCGATTCCTGTTAGGCAGAGGTACGTCAGGACCCCTGCTGAGTTCGACTAAGGCTTTTATACCAGACTTATCCTGCAGCATGGGGTGTCACAATTCAATCTGATAATATGGGTAAAAAGGGATTTCCCTGTATTAGTTTGGAAACGCCACACTCGTTGCAGACAGAAGAATGTGGTGATGGAGTAACAGGCAGCAGGGAAGCAACAAGTGGAGGGAGAGGGATATGTGAGACTAATTTTACAGAGAGACAGGGCCAGAAGCCACCAGGGTCCTGCCCAAGATGCAGAGATGAAAGCCTGAGGGAGAACATGGACAGGATGGCGAAGACTCAGGCAGGACCCAGGGTAACACAGGGAGCCAGAGGAACCCGTCTGTGAGGTGGGTGACAATGGGATGGGATTTGGGACAACAATGTGAGGAGCCTGGAGAGACAGCAGAAGCCCTTGGTGTCCTGCTGAGAGAGGATGGGGAGGCCCAGGGCTACAGATGGCCCAGAAAGGTGGTGGGGACATGCCAGGAACAAGAGGGAGGAAACTGCAGGGGGACCCGCAGTGGGACGTGTGCTCCGTGCCCACCTCCATCTCCAGCAGCTGTTCAGGCAGACATAGGCACTGCAGGGACATGGTCTGTTTGTTCCCAAGCTGTGACACCAGCTTGTCAGGGAGTCCCAGCCCTTGCTATGCACAGCAAGGAGCTGCCAGGCAGCAGTTTTGCCCCTACCCTGACCTAGAGGGGGCTGGTGATCACCAGAGGTGGGACTGGGGTCCAGCATTGCCTGAGCTCCCAAGTAGCTGTGGCAGATGGGGGGGATTACGCAGAAGGGCAGCGGGGACATGGTTCATGTCAACTCCCTGCAGCCTCCCTCCGAGTGAGTGCTGCCCACACCCATCAGCTCCATCCCTCCCCTTGGGAGCCAAGCTTGCACATGGCTCCCTTTGGCAGCAGCCGGGCAGCTCTCTCGCTCTCTGTCAGGGCCAGTGGCACCTGGCAGCCGGGGATGCTGCTTGCACTGCTGCGCTGTGGCTGGTGCAGCACTAGCTGTGCATGGGGCAGCGTGCATACACACGCAGTATGGACACCCACTGCAGACTGACCACACACACATGTACTTCCTACGCAAAAGCTGTATGTGGACATGCACGTGAACAGGTCAGCCAAGTGTGCACACACAAGTGTGCACACACAGACGTCATCGGTTTGTGTGCTTGTAGGCTGCGGCAAGCACGAAGTCCTAGGGTGGAGAAGAGAATGTGCCCCAGCATGTGCCCAGCGAGTCCCCAGTGACTACTCTGTCCTGTCTCCTTGTGCTTTCAGGTCCCACGAGAACGGCTTCATGGAGGATTTGGACAAGACTTGGGTGAGGTATCAGGAGTGTGATTCCCGTAGCAATGCCCCAGCAACACTCACCTTTGAAAATATGGCAGGTTTGTTCTGCAAACCTCTTTCTTCCTCTTCGCTGGGTAGCCTGCTTTCGCTCAAGACATTCTCCTCTCCAGGGCTCTCCTCTCGGGCCAAAGCTCTGCTTCTTCTGGGTTTGTGCTTTCCTAGCGCTGGGAGGCTGCTGTGTTGGGCTCCAATCCCACCTTGTCCAAAACAGCTCCGCGAAGTTTCCCCCAACTTCCCTGGGGCGGCTTTCTTATCGGTGGGGATGTCCTGCTTTGCTCACCTCCCTCTGCTCTGGCCAAACTGCCGCTGTCACGGTGAAATCAGAGCTGTCGTCAAGGCAGAGAGAGGAGAGCAGCAGCTTGGGGGAGGCAAGAGCAGCCGCGGAGGCAAGTGAGGACCCTGCTGCAGGAGGGGGCTGGCGGAGAGGGGCGGCCCCCAGCCCCGAGGAGAGTGTCCCAGCTGCCCCGAGTGGCAGGCAGTGGGCAGGAGGAGGAGAATCTGTACAGAGCAGGGGTTTCTTGGTCCCTCTTTGCAAAGTCTACAAGTTCCCCCAGATGGGCTCTCCCTCTGCAGCAATGTGGCGCTGCTGGTCCTTCATCCAGCCAATGTGGCGACGAGGGGTGTCCGATGGGACCCCATCCTCGCTGGCACTGTGGGCCAGGGCAGAAACACTAAGAGAAGGAGCACTTCGCTCCATCTCCTCAGGACACCACTCCAAAAATGTCAGCCCCAAGAGTTGCTGCTGGCCGAGGGCAGCACAGAGAGCTCTGTGCATGGCTGTCCTTCCCGATGGGAGGAACGGGAGCTCCAGAGCTGGGTTTCTGGTGCAAATGACCCTTCAGCCCCAGGGGATGGGGTCTGCCCTGGTGCTCGGTGCAGCACCCAACGTGCCGTGCCTGCCCCCAGCATCGCTGCAGCGCAGCCGGTGCCCCGTGCCCGACCGACAGGAGCTTGCACAGACATCCAGCACCCGCCACCTTTCTGCCCATCACCGCAGGTCCCCAACCTGCAGCGCCTGCCCTGCTCTGCTGGGTTCCCCTCCGCGGCCCCTCCAGGACTGCAGGGGGATGGTGGGGGGCCAGGGGGACCCTGGGTTGGAAGATGCTCCTGTTGCTCAGCGTGATACAGAGGAAATGAATTGTCATAGTGCAATTTTCATTGCCCCCTGTAACTTTCCTGCTTATTTCAGGTGTGTTTATGCTGGTGGCTGGAGGTATTGTTGCCGGGATATTTTTAATATTCATAGAAATAGCTTACAAAAGGCATAAGGACGCGCGGAGGAAGCAGATGCAGCTGGCGTTTGCAGCCGTTAATGTGTGGAGGAAAAACCTGCAGGTAGGACAAACCGTTTTTAGAGCAAATCTCCAACAGGTGCGTTTTCCATTCCTTCACCAAATCAGTGAATGCAGAGCTGTGAATTGGCATGGGGCCCTCTGTCCCACATCCCACACCCCACACCCCAGTAACTCCAGTCGGGTGTTACTGGGTGGCTAGCAAGCCACAGGGTCCCTGCCTTGTCCCCAGGAGCTGCCCTTGGTTGTTGCTGTCTCTCCCGGGAGGTGTTGTACACAGCTCCAACCGGGACAGAGACCTGGCCCAAATGCCCCAGCGGTGCTCGGGACATGGACTTTGCTCTGCTGGGGACCACGTGCTGGAGCCACGTCTTGCCCTGGCCAAGCAAGTGGTGCTGGCATGGCTCCCTTTGCAGGGGCTCAGCTCAGTTCCAGCCGTGCTCACCAGCAGACGGGAGGGTTGATAAGCTGCCCCTGAGCATCCCTGCCCGGTGCGTGCAGAAATGCTCCAGGGATGGTTTCCATCGCCTCCTCCTCCCTGCCCACTCCCCGGGGATGCAGTAGCCCTCATTGCACCTGGGACTGACTCCAAAAAGAGGTGGTGCGTGCTCTTGTCCTTTGCAGACAAGGACATCTCCCCAGGCAGGGCCAGCCATGTCAGTGCCCAGGCTCCCCTGCGCCCCTTCCCCGGGGCCTCTCCGCAGCCTGTCCCATCCCTGAAACACCTCCGTGCTGCTCAGGTGGGGGAGCCCGGGGGGGTCGGTGGCGCCTGACAGTGACACTGAGCCATGGGCATGTCTGTGGGCCACCAGCCTCACACTTCCCTTACCCTGTTGCTTTTGGGGCTGAGCCCCATGGTGCCCCTGAACCCCAGTTTAGGGTGGCTGGAAGCTCTCTCTGAATCACCCGGGCTGCTTTTCTTCCTTGGGGAAGCAAACTGGCGTTCAAAGAGCAAAAGATCCTTTAGGCGACTAAAGGACACTGCCGTTCGCAGCAGAGCCAGTGAACGACTGAGAGAGAACGAGGCTCGGGGACCCCAAAAGGAGCCCAGAGCGGTGGCCCTGGGGGAGCAGCACTGGCTGGGGCGTGCGGGGGGCTGCCCGGGTGGAAGCACCTGCCCGAGAGCAGCATGAGGCCAGGCTGCTGTATCCTGAGAGCTCGCGGGGTTCAGTTCGCTGATAAAAGTCTCGGAAAAGTCATTTCTCAATTTTTTTTTCCTTTTTTTAATTTTTTTTCCTTTGCTTCCGAAAAGCAGCAGCACCGAGGGGGTTAAGGCTGCTGGGACAGAGCACACTAGTCGCACTGCCATTTTTCACTTGCCAACCTTCTAGAAAATACTGCACTGGGTCCTTGGGCAGAGTCTGTGGGACTGAGAGCAAAGCATGCTGCCCTGTGGGGGTAAACAGCCTCATGGTAAAGAGCCGTTTGACATTGTAAGACTTTTCCACAGGAGGAAACGTCAGAGCACTAGTATCTGGTACATTGCTAGAAGGTAGGCAAGTGGAAAGATTTATTTGTTAAAACAAACAAACAAAAATAATGGTTTTTGGGGTCACAGTTTTACCATGGCTATTTCCTGAGATGCCATGGAAGAAAAAGACATTTCATTCCATTCATCTTGCTTTCCTTTCCGTTTGTGCATGTCCGCAAAAGAGAGAACTGAGAAGGAGGAGCAAATGTATCCCCGAGCATGCTCTACGCACCAGCGGGATACATTTTGGTTACCCCCGTGCGGTAGCAGAGCCAGACCTGGTCACTCCGTCCCCCGTCGGAAAGGTCACACTCATTGGCACGAAAGCAATTGGGGAGGACTCGTTCTCAGCGCCCGCCGCCGAGCGCGGCCGGTCCCCACGGCTCGCTGCCCCCGCACCATGGCGGCTGGTGCTCCCAGCCTGCGCTAACCAGGTCCGACTCGCTAACTCCAATGCCTACATTTTTCAGTTCCGTTCCTCTTTGAGTTCATCCCGACCCTGATGACATCATAGCGCTAATGCTTTGCCTCCTCCCTTTCTTTTCCTTTATTTTTTTTCCTTTTCTTTTTCTTCCAGTTTCCTTTTTTTTTTTTTTTCTAACCAGTTTTACTTTGAGCGAAAAAAACCAATCCACCACCAACAACCACGTTCGGCTTTGCACAGCTGCATCATTTAAATTTTTGAATACATTTTTTTACAGATTATTCATACAATGACTTCTCTTTCAATGCAGTCCTCTCTCTCTCTTGTGGCACTAGGATTCAGCCTCAGAAAAGGCCCTGAGCAAATTTTCTTTTTTTTTTTTAGTGGTAGGCACAGCATCTCACCTCTCGGTCTAGCCAGGCTGGCGGTGGCAGCGAGGGGCAGGGTGCCAGGCAGAGCATCCCCAGGAAGGCAGGTCAGCCGTGCCGGCCTGGACACAGACACCCAGGAGCACAGGGCATCCCCCCAGAGGGGTTTCCAGCACTCCAGGCGCAAGGCCAGCCCCGTAGCTGTAGCAGTTGGTGGCCATGCCGTAGCCGTGGGTCATGGTGGCCCCTGAAGGACTGGGAGTGACAGGACACCTCCAGTAGCTTTCTCACCTAAATGAAGGACATGACACGGGGCAGTATTCAAATAGATTTAGCGTTTCCAACAACACACTAGAGATCTAATCACTTATACATATTCATTTTAGGATAGAAAAAGTGGTAGAGCAGAACCTGACCCTAAAAAGAAAGCCACTTTTAGGTCCATCACCTCCACCCTGGCCTCCAGCTTCAAGAGACGTAGGTCCTCCAAGGATACGGTAAGAGGAAGAAGAACAATTCTGCCCTCTCTCTTTCTCTCTCTTTCTCTCTTCTGCCATCCCATCGACTGCCACACACCCATCCCGAAGCTGCCAGTGTACATGCATAGCTCATGTTCGTCACCAGTCAGTCAGTCAGTCAGTCAGTCATCCCGTGTACCTTCAAGGATGCTGGGATCCTGGAGGGCAGGCAGGAGGTGGCTTGGAGTCCTGTGATGAGTTGGGAGATGCAACCGAGTTTTTGTTTTGTTTTTTGTTTTCTTTTTGCCTGGATGATTTCTGATGTTCCTCTCTGTGCTTCGCTCACCTTACCGGTGCTGACCTATTGAAAGCGATGACTTTTTTTTTTTTTAATTATTTTTCTGTTCCTGAGTGTTCCTGTACCTGTTTGTCATTGTATGCCTAAAAACTATCACCTCAATTTAATTTGGGCACCGTGTCACCTCACCGAGAGCCATGCGTGTCCCATTCTCTACATGTGATTTTTGTTTGTGACGATTAGCATCCGGGACGTAGTCCTCGGCACAGGAGTGGCAGCTGTCTCTGGTTATCGTCAGCAGTAACACAGCTCTAGAAAAGAGATGCAAAGGCTTGAAAGAAGAGGTTGTTAAAGACCTAACCTTGGTTCAAACTTGTGCTTTCCACCTTGGAGCAAAACTGCTCTCACGTAACCAGAGAAAATTTCCAAATTGCTGCTTCTAAACCCAGCTGTTTCCAAATGTGCAAATGTGTCTGCTCGTGCTGGAGCTTCAGACACTCTTCAGCGTCAGGTTGGGCTGTTGGTCTGTTGGACTGAGCCGTGTCCCTCTGCATGTTGCCGTCTGTTGTATGACACTCTGCACTGTGGCTACTCTGTTGTCTCGTGTGGCAGCAGCGGCTGCGTTTTGTCGCCCAACCTCCCGGCGCGACGGGCTTGCCAAAATTGCCTCCCCGGGGTGACCGGCGGGTTTCTGCCCAGGGTTGCTCAGATCAGGCTCCCCACCAGGCTGCCCGAGGCATGGCGGGGACGGGGGGACAGCAGTGTGGGGAGATGTGGCCCCAGCACCGGGGTGGCCCGTCCCCAGCCGCAGCTCGGGGCACCTCGGGGAGCAGCATGTGATATCACAGGGGGTCTCAGGGCCACAGCTCTGTAGTCGAAACGGAGGCGGCTGCCTTTCACACCAATGCAGGCTCCATCCTGAGAAGCTCCTGGAGCACCCCTGGGACACAGCCTTGGGGACAGCTGAGCCCTCAGCCAGGCTCTGCTGCCACCATCTCACACAAAGCGCTTCTCTTGCTGCCACCTGGAAACCTGGCAGGCACGAGGTGGGGACCCACGCTCTCCCCACTCATCCCCCGTACCCAACAGGGAATACGGGCATCCCTGTCACCTCCTGCACTTCTCCTGTGCTCCTTGGGCAGCACTTTGTCCTGGTGATGACCCTGTGTCTGGGATCCCTCGTCCGCACCGCTGCACCAACCGAGCAGCACTGCAGGAAGGTTGCAGGTTGTGTCTTGGTGGCCTAAGCCCCGACCAGGGGAGGGAGAACATAGCTGGGGCGGGTCATGCAGGGATGAGAAGAATGGAAGAGTGAGAAGGTGGAGGGGCAGGTGGGGTACACAGAAAAAAAGGGGAGAAAAAAATGCAGAAAGAGCCGGCAGGGGCGACTATCAGTGTGTCTCAAGCAGACACCATGTTTTTTGGTGTTTGAGCCACTCCATGATTAGGAAACCAAGGAGTCCTGTCCTGGGAGGTCAGGAGCATCATGGTGAAGTGGGCACCTCAGGAGACCAGCGCCCATGGTGGGCACAGGAGAGGGGAGAACCCAGGAACAACGGGGCAGCTCTCCCACATCGCTCTGTCCTCGGGGTGGCATCCTGGGTCTGGTCCTGCTCCATGGTGTGACATCCACGCTACCTCACACCATTCCACAGCGCTCTCTGCCCCAGGGTAGGAGCACCCCAATGCCCCGAGCTGACCAAATCCTGGGGCCATCTGCACCAGAAGTCCCATGTATGAGCAGTGGGGCCATGCTCTCCCCTTCCCTGGCCCAGTGGAGACCAGTGCAGCATGGGACTCGCATGTTTTGGGCCCTGGCCACACTCTTCTTGGCACGTTGCTCATGGGCAAGTCATGGAGGAAGATAGTCCCACTCATCCCAGAGGACGTCTCCCACTTTGGGGGCAGCTGCATCTCCAGGGCAGCTATGGGCAGTGATGCTCTGCTGCCCGGGAGCCTGTCACAGTCCACTGCCTGTCAGGGGGTGACACAGCTGGGGTCCCAGGACACATTCCCCAGGGAATCAGGCTAGCTGGGTCAAGAACAGGGGCCAACATCCAAGCCAACGGGGCCAAGATGGAGGCTAGCAGACCAAGGTCCGCCTACTGCAGGAGGCCCACGGTGACACAAGCTTTGTCGTGATGTCGGGCAGGCCTACTGGTTGCTCTGCAGGGTGAGCAGCCAGCAGGAGGGTGCTGCCACCAGCTCATGTCACAGCCTGCTATTTGGTGCCCTCCGCTTCCAGGCAGCAGCCCTGGCTCAGAGACCCCAACGCCCTCCTGCTGTGGAAGGCCCCATGAGTACGTAGCATGCTGGGACACGTTGCCTGGGGTCCTTGTAAAGATGAGAAAGCAGAGAGGTGCTCTGTTTCATGGTGCTCGACAGAGCCGTGGGCCCACACCAGGTCTCAGCTGGGCAAGGCTTGAGAGCCCATGGGGCTGGAAGGCCAGGCTGACCCCAGCCCCATGGGCTCTCCTGGCTAGTAAGCGAAAGACGCAAACCTGGTGGCCTTGCTTCTTTCCCTTTTCGTTGTCGGGAGTTTTAAAAATGGATTCTGCTCTGCAGCCCTGCAGAATGGTCCCTCAGGAGTGCCAGAGAGACAGGCTGGCACCATGGAGCCAAGACAGCCCTGGGAAGCTACCACCCCACTCTGAACGTCCTAGCGCCCACCATCACCCGAGCTGCACAGCCTCTCCGCGGCACATCATCCCCACCGCCCCAGGAGGAGATGCATGTGTTCCCCATAGGCAGCTCCTGCAACTCGAATAGCACTCGCAGAGCTGACGTACTGCCATCCATCGCAGCCACCCACGATACTGCAACCCCACAGAAGCCATGTGAGACGCATAAACCACACAGACACCTTCCGAGCCGGCACATTTCGTACAGACACGTAACGAGGCGCACAGATCCCTTAGCTCCCCCACCGCAGCCGTCATCAGACCCCGCAGAGCCACGCTGCCAGCCCGCGGGCGTCCCCCCAGACACAGCACGACACACACCCCATGTCACCGCAGGCGAGGGCCCGGCGCTGCCAGGCGATGCTCGCCCTGCAGCCATGGGGATGGTGCCAGAGCTGGTCGAGAACCCAGGGGGTTCATGGAGAAGGTCACCCTTTCAGTGAAGGATCAGCCATCCCAAAGCCAAACGCTTCTTGGCTGAAAAAGAACCTAGTTTTTGGCCCAAAAGAACCAAAAGTAGGTCAAAGACAACTATTTTTTTTAAAAGGAAAGCTGACATTTTCTACAGCAAGATTGCATTTAGCTGGAATCATAATTTTTAATTGAAAACAAATAAAACCAGACAAAAACGAAAATTCTTCCAGAAAATCTTCCACCAGCCAGGGACTACCATATGAGCCCAGATTAGGTTGAAGTCATTTTTAAAGACATATTAATTTCTTGTCTATATTTTCTTCCTGGTTGTCATTTAAAGTTTTTGGTGCCTTCACTTCACTTCCATACCTTAACATGTTTGAGTCTCTTCTACGGTTAATATTGATTAATTTCTTGGCTTATTAATGTTTGGTTTGGGGATAATTGCACCATCCCTGTAACATAATTTGCCCTAAATTACTGATATGTGCTTCTAGCATTGGTTCTACTTTAACATAGTTTTGATATGACAATTTTCTTGCTTTTTTTTTTCTTTTCCTTTTGTTTTCGTTTTTTCATTTTTATTATTAAAAATTGCATGCATGAACTCTACACAAAAAAAAAAAAGTAAATGAGAATGTTACCCTGTGATAACTCTGTGATTGGAGGAGATATGCTTTTAAATCTAAAGCCATGCTCTTGTATTTTAATTTTGCTGGCCAGATTCCCCACTTCGCTTGGTTATTTTAGCATTTCCCACCCCGGAGCTGTGCAGAGAGGCCAGAACGCCCCAGCCTGCCCTGCTAGACCCCCAGCTTTGCACCGCAGTGGCGCACACACACTGAGGCACATGCACACACACACACACCTCTTTTCCCCCGGCCGCTTGCGTCAGGCAGGATATTTAACAAAGGACCTTTCTTCTGCCTGTTTCTTTTTGTATCTCAAGTTCCTCCTTCTTCTCCACCAGTGAGTCATCCAGCCTCTCCCCTTTCCCTGTCGCCTCTCCTCCCTGCGGGAATTGAGCCCCATCCCACGAGTGCACACCACCCGCCCGTTTTGCTGTGGAAAGTCTGCATTTAGCTGGAATCCTAATTTTTTGCAAGGAGGGCACCGTTGCACCCATTTTTGGGAAGGGGATCTTTTGGTGGGCTGATGAATTGCCACAAAAAGCTCCCCCCAGGGCGGCAGAGCGACTTTGGGATTGCCTCGGCCGTTCCCTGTGCAAACGGGTGACAGCCAAGGTGTTGCCACTTAGCACAGCAAGGCCACAGCAAGGTGTTGCCCGTTTTGACATCAGCCAGCCCCCTAAATGAGTGATCCCATGAGATGCTCCCCCGGTGTCAGCACGTCCCCGGCACGTGTACTGGCGAGATGGGACCATGCTGCTCCCACCCCTGCCCCAGCAGCTCCCGCCGAGGGCTCCTGGGGAAGCACGAAACTGGGCAGAGCAGGGCAGCCTCGGGGACCCCACGCAAAGCTCGGGGGGACCCCAGGCCTCCCCGTGGCAGGGTGCAGGGCCACACAGGGTAGCCACAGTGCCAGAGCCGCCAGCAGCACTGCGGGGGCCACAGTCGCCACTGACCAACGCCAGTCGGGTAAAATCCTGTCACCGAAGAGCCCCCCAGGAGCCCAGAGAAACGGCAGCCCTCCTGGGAGCCTGGTGCAAGAGCCACTGGAGAGGGTCCACATCGCAGCACCTGAGACCCACCGAGACCCTTTCCTGCCCTGGCACAGGCTCAGGCCCCCGGACAGCAGCGTGAGATGCTCCGTGCCAGCTGCTCTTGCGGCGGGGCTGGACAGGGCTTCCAGGTCAGGGTTTGGAGTCAGGACAGTGGAACTGGGAGAAGAAGGGAGTATGGAAGGAGGAAGGGAGACAAGAACTACCCAGTTGTAAAGCCCTGCCTGGGGAGGAAGGACTTTTTTTTTTCCTTGCTCATTGAAGGCTATTTCTGCTCTGACCATTTGCTTGCTGATGGAACTGCGGCTGGGGAGCATTTGCCAAGTCCCCACCCGCAAGGAGCGCAGAACCCCAAATCCAGGCCACATGCCCAAAACACACTGTATTTTCACATTAGTAATTGACGCCACATTTTATTGCAAGTCAGCCACACCGCACATCTCACCTGCGTGACAGGATAGCCAAAGCAGAGTCATTCAAGCAGGGAGGTGAAACGCCCTGGCCTCAAAGCACAGCTTGATCTGGCACGAAAGAGATGCTGAAACCCAGCCAGACCCTCCAAACACAGGTTCAGCCGTGGGTTGGGCTGATGAGTCACAGGCTTTGTCTTGTAGCTCTCCCAGAGCAGAGAGGGACTCGCTCCGCAGGCGACGCGGCTGCCGCGCTCGGCACAGGCTGTGCCGCGCTCCCGGGCGTCCTCCCTGCCCAGCGCTGGGGTGCTTGGAGAGTGTCTGCAATGACCTCTGCACAAGCCTGGATTGCACTGGGAAGGGGATCTCAGCCAGCAGTAGGTTTTGGGCTGTTGCATCACCCGTGAGAGATTTCCTGTAGGGACAAATAGGGTGTAAGTAGAGGTGGGGGCAAGTGCCAGAACTGCCTAACGCTTCCTTCTCCTTGTCTGTGTCTTTGTGTGTTGCAGCAATATCATCCCACCGACATCACTGGCCAGCTCAACCTCTCCGACCCCTCAGTCAGCACTGTGGTGTGACCTTCTCCCCAAGGGCCATCAGTCCTTGCCCAACACAGTCGGAAGGCACAGCCAGGACTGCCTTTCAAGGGACACTGATGGGTTCTTCTGGGTGAGATGGGAGGAAAGCATCCTTCATCCATACACAGTGACTTCATTGTATATCTCCCTTCCCAGGCCTGCTGCCATGCTCGTGCCCCAGAAAGCACGGCAGAACCAGGACATGGTTTGGACTTCACTGTACAGAGATAATTGCTTCCAACCAGTACTGTTGAGAATCAGTATTGCCACTGACTGGCTAGGTGCAAGGGGAAAGGTCTTCGAAAGGCACGTGGTGCCTGGTCTCCTATGCCAGCAGGGAAGAGCTGGTGCCAGGCTACAAACGTGTGCTCCACTTTGCAGGCTTCAGGCTTCTCAGCATATCCACGGCCCCTCAGACGTGTGCTCCACGTCTCCCACCACCCCGGAGGGCTCCAGTGCGACCTGCTCATGGTCCCGAGTGGCTGAAGCAGCCAGCGCGGTCCGGCAGGTTGGACACGTGTTCCTGCTGTTCTGAGGAGGGACTGGAAGATGTGTGCTCTGTTCCTCGCTGGGGGATGAATCCCCCTGTTCCTCCCTTCCATCAGCCTGTGCTCAAATCTCATGACAACAACTTGGCTCCTGCTTGTGGCAGGAGAGCTCCCAGCCCTGCAGCTCACGCTCCTGTGCTAAGCATGGTACTCTGGAGGTCATAACATGCTGTCAGCTAAGATTCTGGCTCCCCACATGTCCCTTCCTGCACAGAAGACATCCCCAAGGCCTGGCCATGGCCAGCATGTAGCTCTCACACCACAGCTCTCCTGGCCAGGAACATTTCCATGGGGAATGGCTCTGGGCAGTTGCATTGACTTCTAGACAAGCTCCACACTGCCTCAGCACCAGCAATGCAAGGAGAGATGCTGCTGCCCGGTCGTGGTTCACCATGTACTGCTGTCTCTGCAGTGGCCACCCAGCCTGCCTGCAGCGTCGGGGATCACAGCAGATGCTGGCAGCCTCCCTGCCTCGCTCACCTGCGGTACGAGCTTGCCAGCATCTCCCACAGCAGCCTTGCAGCTCATGTGGCTGCATCTGCCTGACCCTGGAGGCATGGAAACCAGACCCCACCCAGCTCAGGAGATGGGAACCAAATGAGATGGGCTGACACTGTTACTCCCCACACCTTCCTCCCCTCAAGCCTGTGTGCCCATGTGCCAGCATCCCTGAGCACCGTCCCCGTGGATGCTGTGAGCAGGTGTGGATACACTAGCATCGGGGAAGCATCTGGCACCGGCCAGGCTGGTGATGAGCAGCTACAGCATGTGCACGGGCAACATCACATCCTGCCTCCTGCGAAGGCACAAAACTCACCTGCGAGGTGGTACCAAGCCCCAGCAGCATGAACTGCCTTCTCCTTGCCCCAGCCAAGCAGAAGGGGCTTCCCCTGAGGGTCTGCAGCCTTTGCAGGCAGGATTTTCAGATGGCAGCTGACATCTGTGAGCATCATCCCACTGACTGCAGTGGCTCCATCAAGTTCATCTTGCTCCAGCTGAGAAATCAGACCCGTTATACTTTATACGTCTATGTAACATTAATACAAAGTTTTTGCAAGAGCTCAGTAAAGTCTAGACTGGATCATGAAGCGGTTTATTCCAGTGCTGTGTAACTCTTTCCATCTCTGCCTTCTGACAAATCTGGCAGGGAGCCCTGTGTTGAATCAGAGCCTCTCCCGGTGCTGCTGCAGGGTTTGTAAACCGTAAAAGGTGGAGGGATGGGGAGAGATGGAGAAGCCAGCAGGGAGAAAGGCCAGGAGCTGCAGGGAAGATGGGGAGGGAAGGGCATCGCCATTCCAGGACAGCCTGAATGGCCAGTGTGGGGGAACAGGCCTGGCAGTGGGGGCTGAGGACAGTCCAAAACTGTCCAAATGCCAGCACGGTGCCAGCTGGCTGTCACCCACCTCTGTTCAGGTGAAAACCAGCCCCTGACACTGCTGTGCACCCCAGCTCTGGGGAGCCAGCACAGGGCAGCTCCAGTGGGGCTGGCGTTGGGAACAGAGGAGCGAGCGCAGGGGTGAAGGCACCTGGGGAAGACCCTGCACATCAGCCCGTCCTAGGTAGATGCCCTGAGGGATTTGCAAAATGCAGCTCCCCTGGGCTGAACTGAAGCCTCATCTCTCATTCACAGCATGCTCCCTGTCTGCTGAGACCACCAGCCCAACCTCCATGGGGGCCCCAGTCTCGGGACGATCGGGGAGGAGGAGTGGGCCTCAGGTGCCCACACAGGATGACAAGTGAGGTCCTAGCTCCACATGGGAAAAGCCCAGGCCTTCTTGGGAAGGACTGAATGCTGCCACTAGAGAAGGTCTGGGAGAGCTGGGATTGCTCCTGGGAAAGGTGCCGTGCAAGGGGCTGGTCCTGCCAGAGGTCCTGCTGCCGTGCCGGGTGTGGGGCTGGTGGCACTGGAGGAGCTGCTGCTTGCGCCAGCTCCCCGCAGCCCTCGCACCCCTCACTGGGGAGAGCCACTGTGGGACAAGTGGGAATTGAGCAGCACGGCAGCATGCTGGGTTGGTTTCTCTCTTGAAAATAAAAATGGGAGCAAGCCACAACTGAGGTGACATTCAGTTTATTCTCTGCATGATTTATTTAACCCTTTCCAAGAACCTGACAAAGGATGTATTAACTCCCGCCATATCCCTGGCTTGTCTCACAGCTCTTAGAATATAATCATAGAATCATCTTGGTTGGAAAAAACCTTCAAGATCATCGAGTCCAAACATGACCTGCCTCTAGCACTAAACCATGTCTCTAAGAGCCTCATCTATACATCTTTCAAACACCTCCAGGGATGGCGGCTCCACCACTGCCCTGGGCAGCCTGTTCCAGTGCTTCACAACACTTTCCAGGAAGAAATGTTTCCCAATATCCAAGCTGAACCTTCCCTGGTTGAGGCCATTTCCTCTCATCCTATTATTTGCTACTCGGGAGAAGAGACCAACAGCCTCCATCCTCCAACCTCCTTTCAGGTAGTTGTAGAGAGCATGGGCAAGAGATTGAGCAAACAGGGGGAGGCTGGTGGCCACAGTCATCTCATCATGGCTCTTACCATCTTGCAATGGGTAAGAACTCATGCCAGAAAGGGCTGTTGCTCCTCTTTCTGTCACTCCAGGGTGTGCTTTCCTCTGGAGCACAGCTCCAGCTCCTTCCAGGCCGTCTCCCTGTACACTCACTAAACATTTCCATGCGATGCTGGGGAGAAATGCTTCCGAGGGCAGGGCAGGAGGTGGCAGGGCAGGAAGACGCAGGGGCAGCCCCTGTCTCTTTTCATGGATGCTGGGAGGTGAGGCAGCAGCAAGAGCTGCAGGCTCTGTGCTGTAAACCCACATGGGCTTTTTTGTCCCCACTCGCACCACTGAGGTAACCGCAAACCTTGGCCTTGGATGAGTTTCAGCCCATAGGAAAAGCTGTTTGGGGAGGAACCCTTGGCTGCTCCTTTGCCAAACCACATCAGCTCAAGGCTCTGTCTTTCCAACCCTCACCTTAAACCTCAGCCTCACCCTAGATCTTGGTGGTTGGCTGGGCCTCCTCAGCACAGCAGTCCTGTCTCAAGGGAAAAAACAAAAAACAAAACCAAAACCAAACAAACTATCAAAGAAACATTTTGCAACCTGCCCTGTCCCTGGGCAGCACATGGAGACATCTAGGGCTTTCTGAAAGTCCCATAGAGGCTTTGGAGTGCCCCAAAAGCACCCAGAGATCCTCAGGTGCACCAAAAGGCACACTGAGAGGTCTGGGGCACACCAAAAGGTACACCAATGCCTGTCAGGACAAAAGAAAGCTAAACAGATGGCATTTGGATGCACAAAAATCCAAGCCAAGGGGTCTTGAGGGCATGGAAAGACACACTGAGGTTGCTGGGGCTACTGAATGGCAGATGGGGAGGACTGGGGGCACCAAAAGGCCCAAGGAGGGCTTGGGGACAAACAAAGGCACACAGAGGCTCCTGGGCTGCACCAAATGGCAAGTAGAGACTCCTGGGGTGCACTGAAAGGCACCCAGAGGAATATAGTGTGTCCTGAGATGTCCACAGGGGATCCTGTATTGCACCGAAAGGCACACAGGGGCACAAAGTGCATCTCGAAAGGCACACCGAGACCCTGGGGAGCAGATGGGGCAGGACAGGGTGAGCTGGAGGAGGAGGGGTGTGCAGGTCTGGGGGTGTCCTGGGGGACCCTCCCAAACATGAACAGCAGCTGGGTCAGACCGAGCTGCTCCCCCGCGCAGTTGGGCAGAGGGAGCTTGGCATCATCTCAGGGGACTCTAGGAGGAGGAAACAGAAACAGAGCATTCTCTCACTGGTCCACAGGGAAATGTTTGCAACAGACGGGTGCAGCCAGCTGGAGAAGGGCATGGACCACTGCCTGCCCAGTGCTAAAGCCTGGTTGCCCTGCTGCAGCGGCCCCTGCAGACACGGGGTCTCCTCCAGAAGTGGGGTTCCTTGCACAGATGGTGATAAAGGACTACAACGTAGCCCATGAAGATGCAGAAGAAGATGCTCGCCATGAAGGAGAATGGTCCGATGATCAAGAAGGTGATGTAGTGCCGGGCAGACAGTGAGACCTCCTGGCACTGCCTGAAGGACTCATTTCCGAAGGCCATGATCGGATACTTGTTCATCTGCTCCGGGACTCTGCAGAGGAGTGAACTCTTATCTGGAAGAGAAAAGCAGTGCTGATGGGCACGCTGGGCAGCTGGGACAAGGCAAGTGTCAAGCACAGAGAGGATGGCAGGTCTGTATGTGACAGATGGGACCAGAGCAGGACAGGGACCAGGTTGGCCATGATCACCCAGGGCAGGGTACAAAGAAGGGTAGCAGTCAGCGTTCAGGGCTCATCTATGTCCTGCGCCCTGGGGACTGGGATGGGATGGCGAGGTGGGCATAGTGCTGGAGGGGGCACTGGAAAATGGGTTTGGGGCAGGATAGAATGCGGTAGGATGGTAGATGGGGCAAGTAAGGTGGTGGGCCTGATTTCCAGGGGACAGACGTGGGCAGCAGTGAGCAGCCAGTCTGGAGATGCTGCAGAAGGTCCCAGCCAGCACAAGTGACAGGTGCACACCCGAGCTAGAAAGAAGAGGGAGTGGGTGGTAGCAGAGGAAGAGACGCCACTGGCAGAGTTGTCTCTCACCAAGGTTCATGGAGGAAGAAATTTAAGATCAAACCCATGTTCACGAAGACATTGGGGCAGGGGCTGAAGGCACTGAGTCCTGGCCAGGTCAGTGGTGATGCCCACCCTGACACACGGGCTCATCGTGCCCCCTCAGGTGCCCATTGCCCTCACCACAGCAGGACTGGTGCCACTGCTGGGGACAGCACTGGCTGCCTGTCCAGGCAATCTCTGCTGGTGACCAATGACCAAGGGTGGGCACCAGGGACCAGACCCAGAGTTGCATCCATCCAAGCAGGATGCTGCCATGGCCTCAGGACAGGTCCCGGGGAAGCTCGCCTTACCCCGATGGCCATCAACCACACAAACCCATGGTCAGCAGGCATCCATGTGCCGAGTCCTGCCTCAGCCCCAATGGGGTGACCAGCCAGTGTGGAGCAGGTGGGGGGCTTTGGGACATGGTCCTCCGGGCACTCACCTTGCACTTTTTCCCTGTTGCGGCTGAGCCAGCGCCAGAGGGGCAGGATGTCACAGCTGCACGCCCAGGGGTTGCCCCGCAGGAGGACGGCTCGCAGCTGGGGCAGGGTGCCCAGCACCCCCGGCTCCAGCTGCCCCAGCCTGTTGCTGGCCAGGTTGAGCATGGCCAGGCTGGTGAGGGGCAGGAAGGTTTCGGGGCTCAGCGTGGTGAGGTGGTTGTTGCTGAGGTCCAGCTCCTGCAGTGCCCCAAGCCCCAGCAGTGCACGGCTGTGGATCATCCCCAGGCGGTTGTGGGACAGGCTGAGCAGCCGCAGCCCGGGCAGGGCGAGGAAGGAGCGTGGCCCCAGCACGGTGATGAAATTGTAGCCCAGCCACAGGGTGCTGGTGTTGGCCGGCAGGCCCTGGGGCACCTGGCGGAGGCCGCGCTCGCTGCAGTCCACCTCCTCGGCAGAGCAGCGGCAGGCGGCGGGGCAGGCTGGCGAGGGCAGCAGGTGCAGGAGGAGCAGGACAAGCAGGCCGGCCAGCGCGGGGCTGGAGGCCCCCCAGCAGCCCATGGCTGCGCACCGAGGCAGCGAGGGCTCCCTGACCTCCGGTGCCGGGGTTCCCCCACGGACAGGATCCCTGTGGCTGTCGCCTTGCCCAGCCACCGTCCCTGCCCGGCGCCCTCGGTGCCAGGTGCTGGGCAGTGCCCGCTGCGAGGGGAGCAGGGGGACACGCTCGGCTCCCTCCAGCCGCAGCGTTGTCCCCGTGCCGCTCGCCGCCACCCTCCGTCTGCAAACCCAGTGCAAGCTGTGCTCCAAGCCCAGTTTTTCTTGGGGTGGAGCTGTATTTTTTCAGCAAATATTTTTGCAGCGATGCCTGCCCTGGCAAGGTGTGGAGCTGTGCCCTTGTCCCTCCCTCTGCCAGGCACTGTTCCAGCCAGGTAGGCAGCCAGCTCTGCATGGCCTGGGATTAACTGCTTGTGTGCGCTGCAGGCTGGAGAAAAGCAAAACCAGACCCATCTCTTGGCCTCCATCATCCCCATATGGCATCCTCCACGGGTGTGCTGCCTCACCAGCCATGTACAGAGGGGTATATGGACCCAGAACCCTCATAGCTGACTGAGTTAGGACAAAGTTTAAATTGCATCATCAAAAGGTCTAACCCCATCTTCTGTACTGGCCCACCATGCCCAGAGGTCCTCGATGGGAAGCACTGCTGGGAGCCACGGGCCACCTCACTGAGCCTATCTTTTGGCCAGGCTCTGTTTGCCCCTGGCAGGAGAACACAAGCCGTGCCAAAATGAGGAGGGTTAGGATGTTAGTCCCATGGGCCACCCAGCTCCTCCCCAGCAGGATCACAGCTCTGTGTGCACACAGGGGGACACCCAGGAGCCCCCACATGAGAAGGTGTGGGAAAGGTGAGCTTGCTGGGCTACAGCTGCCCAAAACTTGTTTGCCCTCGCCCTGGCACAGCAGCTCCAGTACGAGAGGGCTCAAAGTCTGCCCCCACCCTGTTTACACCTGCTCCAGTCTCAAAGCTGCCTGCAGCCCTGCAGCAGAAGGCTGGAGAGGGGAAGAGTCACCCCACAGCACCCACCCACCCTGGCAGAGCTCAGAGGACACAGGGGGACTGAGGACATGGCTGGCAGCACCTCATCCCACTTGCAGCCCAGAGCAGGGACCTGCAGCAGAGACACCATCCTCCACTCACACCCTCGCAACTCCTGTCCCATTTGGGACCCCAGTGGTCACGGTCATGGAGAAATCACTGGCACCTCTGCCTCGTGGCCAAAGGGCTGGAAGGGCAGGAAGGCAGCACATGGCTGCACCCAGGACAGGACTTGCATGTCCCCAAAGGCAGGGCAGAAGCAGCAGGCAGGAGGTTTATTAATAGCATCCAGAGGAGCTTTGGTTTATCTATCCTACAGCAAACTCCGTTTGCTGCATTAATCCCCATCTGGAAATAATTTAGAGGAATCCTCCAGCCCAGCCCAGCCCCGGGGCAGGGCACAAACCCACAGCCACGTGCAGCTGCGGCACCAGCTCATCCCACCCTCAGCTGCAGGCTCTATGGGGACCTGAGTTTTTAGGGAGCCCTGTCTCAATATGCTCTTCCTCCCCAGGGATTGCATTACCCATCGCCTGCAGACATCTGGGATCAGGTGAGAAGTGCAGAATTCATTGGGGGAAAAAGAAAAAAAAAAGAAAATAAAAAAACCCCCACTATTAAAACTAAGGCCATTTCCAGTTTTTATTCTCAGAGAGCCCAGGAGGCTGCAAACCCATCTCAGCTCCTCCACTAGCCCCTCCCTGTCACCCCACTGCACACCCCCATGGCACATGGCAGGAGAGCTGTCCCCAGTGCCTTGCCTGCCAGGGACACTGGACAAGCGCAGGGCTGGTGCCGGTTGTGCCTCTCCCCACTCCTGTTTTGTGTGCATCAGCTGCACCCCACTGCAGTCGCAGGCTGGTGACCCTTTGAGGTGCTGTACCCCAGCAGAGCCACCACTGTCCCTTCACACACACTGCCAGTGCTCAGCAGAGCATGGGTTCCTGTCACTGCCCAATTCTCTGGAATGGGGATCCCAGCACCACGCAGGGAGAACCCAGGCTCCTGTCCCCAGCCAGGGCTGCACCCACTGGTGCCCCCCTCCCCTGCTGCAATGCCTGCTCCTGCGGTTTTGGGCTCCACATGGAACGGTGCAGCCTGGCCCCAGGGCCAGCACCAGGAGAAGCTGTTCAGAGCATCCGCTGTGCAAGGAGAGTTTGGGGGGACCATGCTCACTGATGGAGGAGTCCCCCAGGGCACAGGGCTCAACACCAGCCCTGCTCTGGCCAAGAGGAGTAAATCAGGGTGCCCAGTCAGCACGCCAAGACTGTTCCCACAACGAAGTGATGGAGGGGCAGATGAACTTCTTCAGAGACCAGCCGCTGGCTGGAAGCAGCAGGGACGTGCACAGAGGCACACAGCAAGGGCCAGGCTTCACAGCATGGTCCTGGTGCTGGGGGGACATGGTGGAGCAGGGTTGGGAGCATGGAGACAAAGACCTGGCTATAAGGACAGAGCGCCATGGGTCTTTGGCATCACAATTGAACGACCCAAGGTGCTGGGCTGAGGACAGAGTCCTGATGGCGCGTTCGTACGGAGCTGTGCCCGCAGTTGGGATGGGCCCATCACAGACTCTTCCCACTGCCCACGTGTAAATTACCAGGGGATGGTGAGACCCTGGGCAGGCCTGGGGTGCACATGAAGATGGACAGGAAGGTGCTTTAACACTCTATGTCAGCTTTTGGCCCATCCTTGAAGCCTTTAAATTACTGCATGTTTCCATGTAATTAAAGATCCAAGACAGGCAGATGCCAACCCCATGGAGTCCCTAAATCACACCATAGCTGGAGCTTCCCAGCTTGGGCTCTGCTGGGCATGACTCAGAGCTCTGACTTTCTTACATCAGGTGACACCAAGTGGCAGAGTTGTGCATGGGCGCTGAGCACGGTGCAGGTGCTGTGCACGGTGTGGGTGCTGTGCATGGTGTGGGTGCTGTGCACAGGCTGGGTGCTGTGCAGGGGGGGCTGCATACAGTGGGAGTGCTGTGCATGGCAGGGTGCTATGCTCAGGCCACAGCCCTGGCACTGGATGCAGGGGACAGCCAAGCACCAGGACTGCCCAGGGGACATGAGCTCACTGCTGGGCACACGCTGGGGTGCCCTGCTGAGCCCCAAGGTGCAGCCGGTGGTGCCTGATGCTGAGAAATTGCAGGAGCTCATAAATCACATGGAAAACAGATGCAGAAAATGGACTCAGAGGAAGAATCACAAAGGCTGCCCAGGCAACACCAAGCCCTGCTCCAGAACTGTATTAAATCCCCCTGGTGCAACCCAGTCCTTCCCCATTTGGCCTCTGTTAAGCCCACACTCGGCTGTGTGGGCTCTCATCTTTGCACTCCTTGTTTGGAGTTGGGCAGGGAAAGTCGTGCAAAGACAAGACCTGGAAAAACAGCAGCGAGGCTTCTGTCCAGGCTCCAGGCTGTGTGCAGGCAGGGAGGTGGGGAGGGTCAGGCAGGAAAACCAAACCTGGCACAAGCCACAGAGCACAAGGCCAAGCCAGAGCTACCACAGGCTCTTTCATCCTCGATTTCAACTGTCCAGCTACCCCAACACCCAAATTTCTCACACAAATGGCCAACAAACACTGAAAGGAAAGCAATGCGGCAGGGCCGGTCAGTTCTCCTTGTCCGGCCCCCACAGCAGGCAGGGCTCTCCCTGGGCTACCCAAGGCTTGTTGATAAATCCAACCAAGACATGCAGCCCAGCAGAGCCAGCAGAGCCTTGTTTAATAGACATGAAGCTTTCAGGGTGCCACACACTCCCTGGAGCACCCCTGTGTCACTGCTCTGTGCCAGGCTTCCGTGTCCCCTGCCTGGGGGAGGCTTCCACATACATGGAGAAGCCGGGTGTGCACAAGCCCTGGTGGCTGGACCAGGTTTCTGAGTTGTCAGAAGGGTGGGTGGGCAGGATGACAGCGCGGGGGCATCCTCATCCCCCCTGTATTGCATCCCAAACCCCAGCAGGATGGACAGCGAGTCCTGAGCAAGCTAGAGCCCTTCCCAGGCTGCCAGCACAGCCCCACTGCTACTGTCCACACCTGAGTCTGGGGCATGGCGTGAGGTCCCCAGAAACGGTCCCAGACTGCACCCCAGGAGCTCAGCTGCCTGCACCCCTTGTGCTCAGCTCTCAAAGGCTGCCGTCACCCCACAGCACAGACATGGTCGGCAGCAGCTGCGTCGGGGGAATGGTGCTGGAGGCACCGTGTCTTGGCACAGCCCCGCTGGCTGCTGGGTCACCACCTTCTCTTTGCACAAGCCCTTGGTGGCCGAGTCAGGCTGGGACCTACCAGCCACCCGGGGATGCTCCTTGTCAGCCTTGACAGCAAGGAAGGTGGCCAGGTCGAGGTCGAGCATGGCGACGCCGCCGCGCGGCGTGGGGGTATTTTGGCGGCACTGCGGGCAGGGGATCCAGCGCTGCTCATTGGCGACGGCATCGAGGCGTTTGAGGCAGGCTTGGCAGAAGGTATGGCCGCAGTAGAGCCGGCGCGGCAGCCGGCCACACAGGTCATAGGAGGAGTAGCAGATGATGCACTCGACCCGCTGGCTGCCCCGGCTCGGGGTGCGTGAGTGTGCCCCGACATATGGCCCCGTGTCCTCTGCCCTGGGGCTGCTGCTGGCCTGGGACATGCTGGGAAGGGGAGAGGAGGGTGAGACGAGCCATCAGACCCATGACCCAGGTGTGGGATGTCACCTCTCATTGCATGCGATGTGTGGGAGAAATGGGGATCAGCCCACGTGATGGGGGCAGCGGCAAGTTCCTGGGGGCATAGAGCTCCCTGCCCAACATCCCTGCCTGCTCCTGCCTGCCCCATGGCCAGCCCTGCCTGGGAGAGCAGGACCCTGCAGCTACAGTGTGCCCTTCCCACTTCCCTGGGGGTTGTGACTTCCCTGGTTCCGCCCTGCGTCTGCCAGGAGCTCTGCCAAATGCCCCTCACACCACAGGAGGTCAGAGCTCTCAGCCTGCCTGGGCGCTGGGCCAGTGGGCAGCAGCAGGTCAGCTGGGGGACCGGGGGGCAGCATTCAGGGAACCCGGCAGTGCCACAGCCCAGCGTGAGTGTGCCAGGCTGCCATGGCATGGCTGTCAGCAGCAGAGCATGGGCGCGCAGGCTGGCAGGCAGGAGTTGAGAGGTCCAACCTCATCTAAAGCAGGGTCTGGTACCAACCAGGATATTTGCAAACTGTTCCAGGAAGCCACCAAATCCTCACTCCCTCTCTGTGGATGACTCCGAGTATTCTGATACATGCATGCATCCCTCTCCTCCTCTCCGCTGCTTTTCCCCAGCCTTACCTGTCCTGAGATGCTCCCCAGGTTCTCCAGGGAGGTGGTAGAAGGTCTGCACCGTCCAGGGGGCTGTGGCCGTCCCGTGGGGAGCATGGGGGGCCCAAGCCGCCAGCAGTTCCCCCAGCACGGTTCCAGCAGCTGCTGATGGCTGCGGCAGTGGGAGGAAGGGGCTCACCTTTCAGGGACCAGCACGCTATCGGATCCACTACTGGGAAGCCAAGCCTGGGAGATTGGGTTACAAGCATGCAGATAACAAAGACCTCCGAAATCTAAGCCCCAGGAGCAGTCATTAACCGTCCATCTCTGCTTCATTAGCTAAAGAAACTGTCCTCGTGAGGCCAAGGAGCTCTGGGCTTCACTGTGGGCAAGGGAGGGCTTGGATATCAGCTGTACCTGGGTGGCAGCAGTGGAGTCTTCCACATCTTCAGCCATACCCCACGGCCAGGAACATCTGGGCAGATGTTGGCCAGCGGACACACTCCATCACACTGCAGCCCATGCAACCCCAGGTGGTCCAGGCTGCAGGGACGCACTGGGGGCTGCGTTACCCTCAGCTCTGCCAGGGCCAATGCTTGTCACCAGGCTGGGGTGAGCCCAGCACCCCTGGGTGACACCTGCAAGGTTCATGCATGGCCTAGGGGAGCTGACATCACCAGGGTGGTGGCAGACTCAGTCCCTGCAGCCACCAGCCCCTGCACGGCCCTTGGGCCAGCAGCAATGCCACAGCCTCTGCACGGAGAGTGTTCTGAGCAGGGGAAGGTTGAAAAGTGGGAGTGTGGTAGGGGGACAGATCCTGGACCCAGGACCCTGCAGGAGAAAAGCAGCTCCTGATGCCAAGGTAGGACTGCAGGGACACCCAGCAGCGTTTCTGCGTGGGAGCAGGAGAGGGCAGCAGCTCCCGCTGCAGGCAGGAGCAGGCAGCAGTGCAGGCAGGGAAACAGGCTCTCGTGTGCTGCCTGTTACCAAACATTTCAGCAGCCCTCGGGCCATGTTTCCAGTGCTCCTTGGCAGCAAGAATTGGGGATTTTGGAAAGCAAGAGTCTCGCAGGGTCACTGGGCTCTGCAGAAAAACTCAACCCCTGGACGTCGGTGCGCGGGAGCAAGGCAGCAGGACTGGCAGCACAGCACCTGTGGGGACACAGTGGCCATATCTTGACCCAGGATCCTCTGCCACGGGTCTCCCCGGGCCATGCACATGGGTGTGTGTGCCCATGGGTCCCCAGGCGTGAGGATGTCACCCCATGGCAGGGCTTTGCCTTCTCCTTGCAGGCCTGGCAGAAGGCGAGGGATGGCAGGTGGCTTGCGACAGGGCTGTGCCAGGGACCTTGGTTTTGGCCAAACCCGCCAGCCGAGGTGGGGCCAAGGGCCATGTGCCCTGGGCATACCAGGAACCAGCTGCATGGGATTCCCGCTGTGCCCTGGCATCTCAGAGCAGCACCCTGCGTGCCTGCGGGCTGGCTGGCAGCACCCAGGTGCCCGGGGATGAGCAGGCAGCAGGTGCCTGGGGGTGGCCAGGCATGTCCCAAACCTGGCAAGAATTCACTCTCCCACCCAAAGCACAGTGGGGGACTAGCTCACCTGAATCATAGAAGAGTTTGGGTTGGAAGGGACCATCAAAGCTCATCCCATCTGATCACAGAACCACAGAAGGGTTTGGGTTGAAGAGACCTTCCCAGCTCCCCCAGTGCCCCCCTGCCACGAGCAGGGACATCTGCACCAGCTCAGGTTGCTCAGAGCCCCGTCCAGCCTGGCCTGGGATGTCTCCAGGGATGGTTCAGCCACCACCTCTCTGGCCAACCTGGGCCAGGCTCTCGCCACCCTCAGGGGCAACAATTTCTTCCTCATGTCCAGCCTGAATCTCCCTCCTTTAGTTTAAAACCATCACCCCTTGTCCTGTTGCAAAAGGCCCTGCTCAAAAGTCTGTCCCCATCTTTCTGTCCCCATCTGCTGTAGGACGAGGTTCAGAGCAGGCAGGTGTCAGTCCCTTTGGGCCATAGGAAGCTCTGCCTGAAAAGACTGTATGGGTGAGAGGGATGGGCTCGTCTCTGTGCACAAGTGGGGGTACGCCTGGCACTGCCCAGGGACAGTGACACCCCCTCGGCTGCAGACATGCCCACACACACACCCCCTGCCCTCCTGTCCCACTGCAGCCCCTGCCCATCAGTCCTCGTGTCCCCTCCCTGACGCCAGCAGAGCTGCGGCCCATCAAGTGGTTGTGCCCACCTGCCCTTGGCCCCTGGTGCGGGGCCGTGCACCCGGCTCATCCGCCCTGCACCCCGCAGGCAGGGCTTGGGGTGGGGAGAGCCCTTGGTGGCATGGGCTGTGCATCTGCCAAGCCACACAGGGTGACACTGAGGGCCACACTGCCTGAAACCAAACTTCAGCCTCAGCTGGGCTCCGTGAGCCCCGCTGCAACATCCAAATCTGGGGACAGGGAAGGCGTATCTGCAATCAGCAGCAGCGACATGCCATTTGCGAGAAATGTCTTTTCCTGTTCCCAGGACTCATCCCCGAGCGCTGCAGGGACCTTTGGCACAGCGGGGCAGGGAGCGGCACACGCAGGGGAGCGCAAAGGTCTGATCCAGATGAGCCAGCACTGTGCATCAGCACCCACACCCCAGGCACAGGAGGTGACAGTCACCCAGCACAGCCCTCCGCACCCCTGAGCACCCTTCAAAGATGAAACCCACCCAGGGAGCACCCATGGGACCCTGCACGCAGCTGCTCATGTCACCCAGAGCCCCGTCAAGGTCTGAGGCAGCGCCGTGTGCCCTCCCCTGCTCACAGCCCCGGCTTTCCTGCTGCTTCCAGCTTAATCATTGCCCAGGTGTCTGGCAGGCAGCGCTCTGCCCAGCCTCTCCCGGCTTGTTTGCCATTGCCCCAAGGTTAGGCAGAGCGAAGGGCAGCGGTGACACACGGCACTGTCAGCAGATGCTGCACCCTGCCAGCGCCCTGCCCGGGTCAGGCCAGCTCATCCCTCACCCCTGGCACCCCCCCGATGCCAGCCCCACCAGCCCCCAGGGTCCTGCCAAAGGCACCGCATACCCCTTGGAGTGTTTTCCCTCCCCAAACCGTGTTTGTCCCTACAGAGCACAGACCCCCCGGTACAGAGCAGCCTCTGTGGGGCGAGGGTTTCAGCCACACCACCGAGGTGACAGCAGGTCCCTGCCAAGCTCTGCGGCAGGGCTGGGCTGGGACTGGGGCCGTGACAGCAACCAAGGGGTGGATCTGCCCGTCCTCACACCAGCACTGCCCGCAGGCCAGGCAGGGAGAACAAGAATGTTCCTTGTGCAGGGCAGTGTGGGGCTGTGGCCCTGCCAACCCCCGCTGCAAGCTGCACCCCCCCGGCCACCCACCGGCACGGGACCTGGGCCAGGCAGAGGGGTCTGAGCTGGCGGGGGGAAATGAGGAGCTGCACCTCTGCCAAGCCACCGCCACCCCCGCCCAGAAGCTCCCAGGGTTGGTGGGAATTTGGGAGTAGTGGGATCCCAGCGATGGTGGGGTCCCAGGGGTGATTGGCTCCCAGTTCTGGAGGAGTGTCCCAGCAACCCTGGGCTCCTGGTTCTGGTATGCTCCCAGTTGTGGTAGGATCCCAGTGCTGGTGGAACCCTGGTAGTGGTGGGCTCCAAGCAGCGGTAGGCTTCCAGTGCTGGTTGGCTCCCAGGGGGTAATGGCCAGCTGAGGCAGTGCCACGAAGCTCACCCAGCTGGCCCAGCCAGGAGCCTACGCCTTCCCCAGCCCCCTCAAAGCCAGGCTCTCTCTTTCCAAAAGACAGGACAGCCATCCAGCTTGGCAGGGTCAGGCTGAGCACCAGCCAGCATCCCCAGGCAGGCAGGAGCAGGCTGTACTGGAAACGCCGGCGTGAGGGGAGCGTTGGGCCCATGCAGCAGCGAGCTGAAGAGCTCACTGTTCCAGCACTGCTGCCACAAGTCAGCAGTGCAACAGTTAAGCTTGGTTTTGTGTGGGGAGAGGGCTGTGTGCCCCCTGCACTGCCCTTCTACAACCCACCAGGGTAAGCAAGAAGTAACACAGGAATCCCGGAAAATCCAGGGCAGAGGGAAGAGGCGTACCTTGGCAGGGGAGGAGATGGCTGTAATTTTATTTGCAGCACCCTGAAGTCATCTGCTAACACACGCACTCTTTCCAAGCCCCTGCAGCCCAGGCAGTTCCTGCAGCAGCCGCCGGTGCTGACGCAGCTGCGGCCTGGCAGCACGGCCGCCCATGGGACGCCAGCACAACAGCGGGCTTGTTCCAGGTCGGTGGTGCCAGCCCCAGCCGAAAACCCAGCCTGGAGCCACCCTGGTGTGCTGCGAACAGGCCAGCGGGCTCCTCGCTCACCTTCCTCGGTGCCCAGGAGGTCACAGAAGGCAAATGACGGGGATCTGCATCCCAAACAGGGTGTCCCAGTGCTACCCCGCTGCTGGAGCTGGGCCAGCCTTCCACACCAGCCCCGGCCCCAGCGCAGTGGGGAGCCCCAAGCTGGGATATGGATACGGATGGGGTGAGAGGCTGTGCCCAGTTCACCCTGAGCCTGGCAGGAGGAACCGAATGGGACTGGGGGTTTCCTGGCTCTGGGATGTTAACACACACACCCATGCCATGCCATCAGGTGCTGCCCTGGAGTGCTGCCCCGCACTCTGCCATGCTTTGTCTGTCTGTCCTTCCCATCTCCTTCCCTCTGTCCAATGGACTGCATGATGCTGTGAGCCAGGGCACCACTCAGTTCTGGGGAGATGGGTCCCCATTCCAGCTGGGGACGTGTCCCCGACTCCTCTCCACCACTCCAAGACAGCGATGATGATGCACTCCTCTGTCACACACACAGGGCTGCCACCACCCAAACCCACCCTTCAGCAGGCAACGCCTGCACCTTCTCCAGAGCCGGAGGTTTCCCAGCAAGGGCAGGCTGGCAGGGTCAATGTACAGGATTGCAGGCTCAACGTGTTGCCCCATCCCCAGCGTAGGCACTTCTCGGTGGTATCTGCGTTGGCACACATTATCCCCACGGCTCCTGGGCTTCAGCAGAGCAGGGGGGACCTGTCCTTCTCCCCCATGCCCCACACTGGGCTCTCAGGACGTGGCAGGTGCCCATAACCAGCATATCTGGCTGCAGAGGTCCTGGGTGAAAAGCAACGGCAGAATCCAGCTGGTGCCACCTCCCAGCTGCCAGTTCTGCCAGGCACCAGAACAGCTCCCTGGGGTGTTTAGGCCACGTAGACTTGTTCCTGTGGGGCAATTTGGCCCTGTCCCATGGGCAGCAGGTCCCGTGGGTGCAGTGAGGGCCCTTAGGAGATGACACAGCAGCACTTTCTGCAGCAGGGGTGGCACTTGCAGCAGCCACACACCCCGCCAGCCTCCCGCTCCTGGCCCTTGGGTGGCTTGTCCAGGGTGACGGTGTAGAAGGAGCTGGACGATTCCCCATTGGGCATCCTCAGGCTGGCATAGGGATTGTAGGGATGGGACCAGGACTTCCCTGTGGCAGTGGCTGGGCTGTTCCAGCTGCCAGCAGAGCCTGCCTGCTCCTCCACGCCGTAGGTGGGCACGGCCACAGGATTGGTGATGACAGTGGGCTCGTCCTTCAGGTAGCGAGTGATGAAGCTTTGCTGGAACTGCTCCCGCGGGATGTTGACGCTGGCGTAGGGGTTCTCCAGGCTGACGCCACGATCCATCTCCCTGTTGATCGCCAACACGTGTGGCCCAGCCGGTGGTGCCCACCTCCTGCAAGACAGAGACCCCCATTAACGCAGAGTGCAAGGGGTGTCAGAGCTGGGGTTGTTCCCATGGCACAGGGAAGGGACCCCCCGGCAGATCCCACTGGTTTGGGAGCAGGGTGCAGAGCTGTGCGCTCCCTCTCCCTGTCAGCTCCAGGGGACCCCGATATGCCACCTTTGGCTGCGTGGCCCTGAGGAGGTGACACCTGGGCAGGGTGACATGGGGGTGGGCAGGGTGCTGAGGGGCAGAGGGGGGCCTGGGTGGGAGACACAGTGCAGGCAGAACAGTGGGGTGAGGTAGAAGCTTCTGGGGGGAGACACATCTCAGAGGTGGGGGGCAGGCACTGGGGAGAGGAGTGGGGAGCAAGCGCATGTGGGGGAGAAGAAGAGGCAGGGGAAGGAGGGGACAAGACAGGGGCAGGAGGGAGAGGGGCAGGGGGTGGGGTAGGCTGGGGAGAGTAGGAGAACTGCGGCCCAGGAGCAGGGGAAAGGGGCTGGTAGGGGAAGGGGGGAGGCCGAGGAGGACAGGCAGGGGACAGGCATGGGACAGGCGGGGGACAAGAAGGGGACAGGCGGGGGACAGGCGGGCGCGGGCAGCGGGTCGCTCCCGCCACTCACCGAGTGCGCGGCTCCGGCCGCTCCGCCGCCGGCTGCGCTTCCTCCTGCGCGATCGCCCCGCCCGGCCCGCCCCGGCCCCGACCGCCCCGGCCCCGACCGCCCCGGCACGCACCGCCCGGCCCCGACCGCCCCGGCACGCACCGCCCCGGCACGCACCGCCCGGCCCGGCCCGACACCCGCCGCCCCGCCCGCGGCTGCACAGGCCAGTGGCCCCGGGAAGAGGACGCAAGGAACTGGGCACCAGTACTGAACGGGGGCACTGGGCAGGGAACACTGGGCGCTGGACAGAGACACTGGGCAGGGGGACAGCAGACGCACCCACTGCACCCCTAGCACCCCCCGGAGCCACCTGCCAGGCTCTGCTTGTCCCCGCAGACACCAGGTCCCTGCAGCCTGGCGTCCCTCACACCTGCCTGGCCGCGTCCCAGCTCTCCAGCCCTGACACCCCAATGCCAGGTCTCCGCTGGGGTCTGCATCCCCAGGCAGCCAGAGGGCCACAAACCAGGTGTGCTGGACCTGGTATGTCCTGGGCACTGGAAGATCTGTGGTGGGATGCTGGCTGTGATATGAACCTGTGCCCACCAGCATTTCCAGGGCAGGTCTGGGGGGGCTGCCCTGTGCCTGCCCCAGAGCGTTGCAGGTGGCTGGACAGAGGGAGGACCTGGCTGGCACAAGGGCATGGAGGGCGCTGCTGCCACATGTGCCAGTCCCTGGGACCGGCACTGCCGCAAGAGAAAAGACACAAACTTACAGCCCCCTCTACCTGCTACCAGGCAGGAGAGACCCTGTGCAAGCCCCAGCCCTCGGTCCTGCTCTGGTGTGAGGCCTTTTGGAAAATCTCAGCTGAAAACCCAGCCCAGAGGCCAGGTCCCGTTGCCTTGGGGCCCTGATCCTGCCACACTCCCGCCACTGCAAAGCCAGTGTCCAAGTCCCCACCAGCTGCCAGGACTCCTTTGGCTCCCTGGTGTTGCCTTGTCCCGCTCAGCGGTACCTGCTGGGCCCGTGGAGGGGCCTTGGGGCAGCGTCGGCCCTGCCGGGACAGCAGAAGGGCTGCAGGCAGGGCAGTGCTGCCCGCCGGCTCCTCAGGCTCCTCGCTTCCCGCCAGTGCTGATGGAGCTGGGCCCAGCACCAGCATAAGGACATAATGTCCCCAACCACCAGAAGCCAGAGCTGTTCCCAGCCTCGCCCAAAGCCCCATGGGCCACAGCCACCCCCATAGCTCCTCTGCAAGTGGCTCTTCCTCTGGTGTCCCCTCCTGCCACCCCCACCCAGGGTCAGAGTTTTCATCCTGGGTACACCTGCCCCATGGCTCTGTCAGGAGATGGCCATCCCCAGAGCAAGAGCTGAGCCTTGGAGGGACAAGGGGAACCATGGGGACTAGCCTGCCAGCCCAGGCAACTGGGTGGAAAGCAGCACAGGAGCATCCCAGCCGCACATCAGACCTGGCATCCTCCTTTGGGGCAGTGGGACGTACCAGCCCGGGTCCCCTCGGTGCTGCCAGGTCCCCAGGGAAGCTGCAGGGAAAGCAGGAAGGTGCAGGACACCAGCCTGGCCTAGGGAAACAAGGCTTGGTGGGGACATGGTGCCGCCACAGCTTCATTGCTCCACCCTGGGCAGGACACACACATGTCCCCTGTGTGTCCCATGTGGGTCCTGAATGGGCATTTTGCTGAAGGTTGCAGGACTTTGGGATTCTCAGGAGGGTCCTTACTGCTGGGTGGCCACAGCCAGCCCTGCCAGGGCCTCCAGTGCACCATGTCCCTGCTCCTGGATGCTTGGGGACAGGGTGGGTTTTGCTGGGAGCCTGTGCCTGGCCAGGTGTCCTGTCCCCAGGGTGTGGGACACAGCTCCTTCCTTGCAGCTGGACAGTCTCTCCTGTGCTGGTGGCTGAGCATATTTGGGGTGGGACAGGGCCACCATGGGTACCCTACTCCAGCCACGTCCCCGCTGTGTGACACTGCTGTGAAGCCCTCACCCAGTGTCACCCTTCCCATCACCAAACCCCCAAAACTGGCTTGTGCAGAGCGCCAACATCTTCTCACAAGCACTTCCATGCAAAAACCCATCCCTCCCAGGAGCTTCAGGGATGCCAAGGACAGGGCTGTGAACACGGAGCTGGGGCAGCCTGGGGACAGGCACAGGGCAGAGGTTGCCCCAAATTGTAGCTGAATCCTGCTGGGATTGAATTACGTTTTCCTCAGCACTTTGCAAAGGGACAAGCTGCTTCCTTCTGGCCATCACAACTAAAACCTACATTTCTCACCTGCACTGAGGAGCTGGGGCTGCACAGGCTGGCCAGATCCTGCTCGCAGCACTGCCCACCACTGCCCTGCCCACCCAGCCGAGTGGGGACACTGGGCTGGGAGCTGCGCCCTTGGCACCCATGGACCAAGCAGGAGAGCTCTGGTGGGTGACAGGACCCTGCCCGGCCCTGGCAGCACTGTCCCTGTGATGGGAGAGGGATGCTGGCGGGTGCTGAGCTGACCGGGCACCCAGTGGGCAGAGCGCCCTGCTGCCTGCAAGCCCCACTCTCTGCCTGCCCCCTACGACTGGTGCCTTTGTCCTGGATCTTGCTGGGCTTCCAGCTCCAAAAGTATGGTTTGCCCTGTAAAAAGACTCAGTCACCTCCCAGGGGTGGAGGGATGTGAAGATGGAGCCCTGGGAATTTTTTTGGAGAAGCTGCGAAGACAAACGTTCCTCTGACCAGCTCAAGCACTGGGAGAGGGGCCCGTGCAGCTCTGTGCCTCAGTTTCCCCACTGATGACTAAGAGTGAGGGTGCACCAAAGCATGCACCACACATAACCAGCCTCACAGCACCCAGCTCTTGGGTTTTGAAAGCTGCAAAACACCTGCACAGAGACCCCCGGGGCCTCTCTGCTCCTGCAGTGTTGCCCAGAGGAGATCTCCTGGCAGCCTGTGCCCCTTCACTGGGCCTCCCTGCTGCCAGGTTTGCCCATCTTGAGCTGCCCCCCCAGAGAAAAACTCACAGATTTTACTAAGCAGCCGTACAAGAAGAGGCAGCATCCTCCCAGCTGTCCTGCCGTAACCCTGGCCCTGCCTGCCTGCGCACGGCGTGTCCCCACTCACGCAGGGGATGTCGCTGTGGCACTCTCCAGCCGAGAGTTTCTCTTCCTCCCAGCACCTCAGGACTTGCTCCTTCTGGCTTTTTGCCCCAGATTCCTCTGTGCAGCCCAGTTGATAAGCGGCTCTGCTTGCAGGGAGCTGCGAGGCTGCGCACCAGGCACAGCTCGGGTTGGGCACACTGTGTCCTCGGTGCCGTCCCTCTCCCAGAGCGCTCCAAAGCGAAGCTCATCTCTTAGCAACTCTGAGATTCCTGGGGCAGGGACAACCCACCCACTGCTGCCCAGGGCTGCAGACCCCACACAACCTCTCTGAACAGGGTGGCAGCTTTAACCTGAAGTGCCCCCATCCAGGCTGATGTCCCTCCCTGGCATCTCGCTGCAGCAGCTCCCATCTCGCAGGCGCCTCCTGGATAATCTCATTCCTCAGGCTCTGGCGCCAGCTCTGCAGCAGCTGGGCTGGTTGCGGTCTCACCCTGGGAAAGCCCTTCCAGCCTCCACTGCTGCTCTCCTGGTCCGGATCTGGCCATCTTCTCCATTCCAACCTTAATTTCCTGATGGCCAATTTGTTCTTGGGCCAACAATGTCTTTAATAGCTCCTTTCCTCCTGGCCGTGGGTGCAGCGGTGACGTACCTGGAACCAGTCCCGCAGCAGCACGTTCACAGCTCTGCTGGTGAGGACTGGGTTAACCCATGTCCTCTGGCAAGGAAAAGGAACAGGAGCAACTACATCCTCTGTGGACCCTAGAAGGTCCCTGCCAGGCCAAGGTGGCCACCAGAGCACCTGCCATTTGGGCAAGGTGTCCCCAAAGCGTGATGAATTTGGGGTCATGGCAGCATCCCCCCTTCCTCCCCAAAGCTCACCAGCCTCGTGTCAGCCCCAGGGAGCTCTGACCCTCTTGTCCCTGTCAAGGATAAACTCCCGAGCACCAAGGCTGGGGAGGGCACTGCCACCAGAGCCAAGGTCCTGGGCCCTCCAGGGCTTATTCATCTCCTCCAGGCCCATTCACCCAGCTGTCTGCGATTCCCATGGGAGCAGTGGCTCTGGCAGGTTCAGGTGGTCCATGGAAGAAGTTACAGCTGTGTTTTCTTTCCTCTGACAGGTGCTGACAATGTGGAGGAGGAGGTGGAGGCTCTGGCATATCAAGGGACCATGGGGACATCCCCTCCCAGGCTGCTGGGGACCTCAGGGACAGTGCTGAGAGCCCTTGTCCCAAAAGGCCCCTGTAGCAGAAATCCTATAAATGCCCCAAGTGCAGGGAGGGCTTTGCACAGAGCTCCCACCTGCGAACCCACATGGGACAGTGCCGCTATGAGTGTCCCACCCATGAGGACATCTTCAGTGACACCTACATCCTCCTCAAGCACCAGCACACTCTCCCCAGTGCCTGTACCAGTTGTTCCCAGTGCTCCCTGCAGCCTCAGCACCGACCTGCTGCAGCACCAGCCGGCACACATGGGTGCTGCTGTCGGACAGAAGATGCATCCAAACTGGGAGGAGTGGCTGACACGCCAGAGGCTGTGCTGCCATCCAGAGACCTGGACAGGCTGGAGAGTTGGATTGGGAAAAATTTAATGAAATATAACAAGGGCAAGTGCAGAGTCTTGCATCTGGGCAGGAACAACCCCAGGTTCCAGTATAGGTTGGGGAACGACCTGTTGGAGAGCAGTGTAGGGGAAGAGGACCTGGAGGTCCTGGGGACAGCAGGGTGACCATGAGCCAGCACTGGGCCCTTGTGGCCAGGAAGGGCAATGGGACCTGGGGGGGATTAGAAGGGGGGTGGTCAGTAGGTCAGAGAGGTTCTCCTGCCCCTCTGCTCTGCCCTGGTGAGACCTCATCTGGAATATTGTGTCCAGTTCTGGGCCCCTCAGTTCCAGCAGGACAGGGAACTGCTGGAGAGAGTCCAGCGCAGCCACAAAGATGCTGAAGGGAGTGGAGCATCTCCCGTGCGAGGAAAGGCTGAGGAGCTGGGGCTCTGGAGCTGGAGAAGAGGAGACTGAGGGGTGACCCATTCATGGGGATCAATATGGAAAGGGGGAGTGTCAGGAGGATGCAGCCAGGCTCTTCTCGCTGACAACCAGTGATAGGACAAGGGGCAATGGGTACAAACTGGAACACAGGAGGTTCCACTTAAATATGAGAAGAAACTTCTTCATGGTGAGGGTGCCAGAGCCTGGCCCAGGCTGCCCAGGGAGGTTGTGGAGTCTCCTTCTCTGCAGACATTCCAACCCGCCTGGACACCTTCCTGTGTAACCTCATCTGGGTGTTCCTGCTCCAGCGGGGGGATTGGGCTGGATGAGCTTTCACGGTCCCTTCCAACCCCTGACATTCTGGTACTCTGTGATCCAGTGATGCATGGAGCAGCTGGCATCAGTGGGGCACATCCTCTGGAAACAGGGCATCTTGGAAATGTGGGTTTGTCTGTAAAGGCAGCTGGGAAGGGGGACACTCATGAGAGAGGGAGGTTGTCGTCACATGCTGCCAGCAAATGTTCTCGGAGAGGTTAAGAAGCTGGGACCGGTTACCCTGGCTGCTCTGGTGATGCCCCAGGAGCTGTGTCTATCACACATCATCACAGCGCCAGGCTGACCTGCATCCCCACAGCTCAGGGCCCCTGGGCACTGAGGATGGTCCAGCCCTCCCCCAGCCGGAAAGGACAGACAGCCCCAGTACCGGGGACAGGAGTTGGCTCAGGTCTCACCTCTCCTTGCTGGCAGGGGATGATGGGCACCAGCCCCTCTCCCTGGGAGTCCTGCAGTCCCCACAGATGGAGCTAAATAAGTCCTTCAAATTCAGCATTATTCCCCGGGATGGGGGATTCAGAGGGTGAAAGCCTAAATCTGCCCTTTTCAGCATTGCAAAGCATCATTCCCTGCTCCTTGTCCCCAAAATCAGTCCATCCCACGGGAGCCACAGGGGGAAGTCTGGGCACGACAGAGTTGTTTGGTGTTCGTCCATCTGGTGCAAGTGATGGAGCAGATTTGTGTCATCACAGACCCAGCCTGAGCAGCAACCTCTCATCTGGAGCCTGAAGTTCAAACATTTAATTTCTTGGCAAGATACAAAGTCAGCTGAGCTCCAAGAGCCACATCCAGCAGTCTCGTATGGCTCCCTGGGAGGTTTATAGATAACGGAGAATCTTCAGACGGAAAAGCTGCTGCACCCAAGCCCAAGCTGCTGGTTTGGAGTCACCTCGTGTGGGACTCAGAGCTGGGAGCCGGCAGGTAATTCAGAGCTCTGCACCCCGTGGGTGAATGGAGGAGCTGAACTAACGCCTAATTATTTGTTGCTTAAAACCAGCCTAATTTCCTGCAATTGTTTGCAGGGAAAAAATAAATTCAACAGTAAAAAAACCAAACACCCAAAAGCTCAATGCCCACCCAGGCGATGTCCTGTGCCAGGAGCGGCGGTGGAGAGGCTGGTCCTCACCAAGTGCCACGGCCTTTCCACAGAAACGAGCTCCTGCAGCCAGGAGACAATCTCTGCCATTTGAGGAGGAGCCTGAGAAAACCAGGAGAGAAACAGGAGAAAAAGCCAACCTTTGCTGTCTTTTTTTTTTTTTTTAACTGGCCCATGAGCCCGCTTGCAGCCCATACCGCCTCCCAGCAGCCCAAAAGCGAGGGGGCAGCCCCACGGAAGGGCTGGGGTCTGGGGACCCAGCACGGGAGGTGACAGCAGGGCTGGAGCCCAGCGGTGGCTGCAGGGCTGGGGCGTCCCCAAATGTGGGACATGCAGCCAGGAGGAAAGTGCTGGGCTCAGCAATTCCTGCAACAGGCATATCGAAAAGATCTTGGGTCCCCGCAGCTGTATCATGGCAGGGTACCCACAGCCCCCGAGCCTGCATGACCAAACAAACTTTTAGGGTTTTTGCAGGATACCAGTAACCACAGTGATCTCATGGGATGCCTTGACTCGCTGGTGCCTCACACACAGCAAAATGGGCATTTATTTTGGTAAAAAAACCCAACCAAACAAAAACAAATCAAAGCCGAAAAAAAAAGCCATGGGTACATCCCATTACTGGGCATCCTTCCCCCGGGGACAGGCATGTGTGTGGCATCAGTGTTGGTAGCGCTTCTTCAGCCGCAGCTCCTCGCAGGGGCTTGCCCAGTCACCAGGACACAAAAATTCATGGACAGGTCGTGTCTGCTGAATATTTACTGGCTCCTGGGGAGACATAGTGCTGTGGCGCAGGTGCATGAGGGTGATGATGCTCTTTCCACCCCATCATTACCAGAGGAGGATGCAGAGCGGGGTTTCCTAAAGGGAAAGGGTTTGCAGTCAGCTGGGGGAGCAGCTGGGTCAGAGCGCCCAGCACAGCTGATGGCTTCTCACCAAACCTTGGGGGGACTGAAGACTTCTCCAAATCAAAGGAGAGCTCGTGGGTGGACAGTGTGCAAAAAGGGTGCGGGGATGAGTTGGGCCAGTGCAACAACAGGAATTCAACCCAGAAATTCAGGCTGTGCGAGACAAAGCCAGACAGGTGGGATGATTTGAGATATCATGGGGCTCTCTCCGTGGGCTCCTCTGTTGTGTGAGGTCTACCCCAAGGTGTTTGCCTTAATTCTCAGCTGCCTCCTCATTAAGCAGCAGAGTGAGGCCCAGGGGGATGGCAGGAAGGACCATGGAAGGCTTCAACATCCACAGGGGGAAGCCCATGGGGTTGGTGCTGCCGGGCACAGGGGATCAGCTGGGGAGGAGGCGCTGGGGGCTGCAGGCATGAGGGTGCTATGGAGGGGACCGCTGGTGCGTCTCTGAGGGGTGACAGACTGGTGCATTGCGACAAAGGTGCTAAGGGTATGGGTTTTGGGGCGGCACAGCCCCATTTCCAGCACCCTGGGTGGGAAACCCCAGCACAGTGCAAATATCCGCTCGTCCGCCCAGGCCAGGCTGCAGCCCCTGCTCAATGTCCTGTCTCAGAGTCCTGGCGCTGAACCTGCTATCAGGGCAGCATGTGGGCACAGCCCAGTGTGGGTATGTGACCCGTCAGCCCCATGGCCATGCTCCATAGCATGGGGCCCCGGCAGCCCCGCATGCCCCGTGTCCACGTGCAGAGCTGCAGCCCTGCACTGCTGGTCTCCAGGTGGTCTGCCTGTGGCATGGGATGAGTTGTTCCAGTTAGAATCGTAGAATCATAGTATCATTTTGGTTGGAAAAGACCCTCAGGATCATCAAGTCCAACTATAACCTAACTCTAGCACTAAACCACATCTTTAAGAACCTTATCTAAACGCCTTTTAAACACCTCCAGGGATGGTGACTGCACCATTTCCCTGGGCAGCCTGTTCCAATGCCTGACAACCCTTTCTGGGAAGAATTCTTTTCCTTCTTGGTGGCCTCTTAGGGAAAGCGATGGGTCCCAAAGGGCAGCAGCAGCAGCTTGTAAAGCCAAAACCTAGCCTGGAAATGACCGGCAAAAGCGGCTCAAAGGTGGGGATTGCCCATGGTGCCAGGATGTATCCTGGCATGTGGGTCAGCACACGGGCTGCGTGCAGCGGGGGGCCCTGGGCCATGCACTCGTCCTGCAGCAGGCCCCGTCCTGCCCTCGACGCCTGCGATTCAGCTCCATACCGAGGGGCAGCGCAGGCTTCTCTACAAACCTCCCAAGGCTCTGGTGCTCACCCTGCAGCACGAGGACATCCCCAGGAAGGGCTGGCAGCTCCTCAGATCTGACAGGACCCATCACTAGCTCTGCCCTGTGCACGTTGCACTTCCCTGATGTGACATCTCAGCCACACTGCAGGCCCAGGAGTGGGGGACAGGGATGCCAAGAGCACCATGGGGCAGTGCGAAAGGCAGTCAGTGCTGTGTCTGGCCAGGGCACACGTGCACGGGTAGCATGTGTGCGTGCTGGGCACCCATCCATCTGCCTGTTTCCCCCATGTGCCTGCGGCAGGGGGTGAGGATGCTGCAGAGGCACATTTGCAACAGCCGGTGCATTCGGGCTCCTCCACGCCTGCACTGCACGTCATCCACAGGCACAGGGGATGCTCAAGCTGCAGCCACAGTGCCCAAAGCCTTTCTAGTTCAAGCCCCACTCTGCCCTGGCAGGGGGATGCTGCACTCCTCAACGAGCTAGACAAATTATCTGGTCTCTGGGCTGGCACAGCCAGAGCCAGTGCTGTGCGAGTCGGCTGGTGCCTGGCCTGCTGCCTGCCTCTGCCCCAGCTCGCACCAGCCGCAGGAACCGGGACAGCAGCCGGTTTCCTTATCGCACTCCCGCACTCAGCCTCCGTCCCTGTCCCCTGCGGCTCCCCAGCCCCGCCAGCCACTGGGTCATGCCGGGGCTTGGCAGCGGTGTGGGGGAAGCATGCATTGTGGCTGCCCACTGCGGCTCAGCTGGAGGAGAAAGCAAGGATTTCCTGGCCTGGAGCAAGTCCTTCCCGTCTCCTCCAGCTGAGCGCTTTGGGGTTGAGGATGGGCCGTTCCCGATGGGCTTTGAACCAGGAGCCAGCGGCTGACCCTGCACAGAGCTGCTGCTGAACGTGTCAGCAAGCACGGACCTGGGGCGCTTTGGTTGACATCATCCTCCAGTTCCAAAATCTCCCACCTCCACCTCTGTCCCACCCACGTGCAAAATATCCGCTCGGACAGAGCCTCCAGCTGGCGCAGAGATGTCCCCCTCTGCACCCCAGCAGCATCGCCCCAGGGCTCACGCGTCCTCACCTGCCACGTGCCACAGGGACAGAGGTGCTGCCAGGTGGCCTCCTGCCATTGCACAGGGACTTTAGGAAGGGCAATTCACCTGTTGCAAGCCTCAGCCCAGCACCCATGGCAGCAAACAGCCTGCGATGTCTTCCGAGGTGAAACACCCGCTCACACACAGAGATCTGCAAAAGAGGCAGTGAGAGCCCCAGCTGGGGACGCCTCATTGGGCAGCTCACGTGCACAGCCACAGCTTTCCCTCCTCAAAGGTCACTTGTCCTTCCTGCGAAGGAAGAAGCCAGGCTGAGGCAGGCGCAGCTGCTGGCACCCAGGTCCAACGGGCTTCCTGCAGGCACTGCTTCTGCTTTAACTGCAAACAGCCACGCTGGGTGCCGCCGCGGCTTCCGCTGTGCCGTGACCACATGGAGATCTCATGCAGCAGCTACACCTGCCCATGATTTTTTTAGGATGATGGGCTGATTTCCTGCTATTTTCTGCAATTGAAAGTTTCCGGTCCTGGGGATGGCTGCAACAGAAGGGCTGTTACCTGTCTCCTGACCTGGTGCATCCGCAGCACTTTGCCATCCTCCTGTCTTTGGTCCCTGCCCCAGGGACGGGTCAGGGATGGCACCATCCTGCCCCCAGTGAAGGCTTTGTGGTGGCAGCCCGGGGATGCTGTCCCTGCAGGGAGCAGGCAGACGGCGCAGCACCAGCTCCCAGCTGATCCCTTGGCTCCGGCTCTCTCCAGTGGAGCTCTGGTTTCTGTCCTGCTGCCTGCTTGTCCTCCCTCGCTTCACACAGTCCCCATTTGTTTGGCTTTTGCTGTCGGCTGGAGCCGGGGCCGTGCGCCTGGTCTGCCTGTGCACAACGGCTCCTTGTTCACCGCCTCCCTCCCTGCTCACCCCTCGCCTGCTTTAGCAATTATCCCAATTAGCTGTGCCCTCTCCCTGCTCCCCGTCTGCACCACAGACCCTTGTCCCTCCTTCACCGTGCTGGTGGCAGCCGTGCTGCTGCACACAGGGGCCACCTCTGGACCACCAGGATGTGGGCACTGGGGCGATGGCTGCTGACTTCCAGGGGGAAAACAGGCAGGTTGTGCAAAATCCAGGTGTGTGGGATCTGTGCTGGATCCCGGGGGTCTCTGAAGTATCTTCGGGGCTGGAGGAGGATGAGGAAGTTGTGCCTGGATCTGCAGTTCCCAGGGTGCCAGCCCTGTGCTGCTGGCATCTGCCCCTGCTCCTCCAAATCGCCTTGGTGGGCGCTGCCTGTCCTGCCCCAGCCATGCGGGGTGCTCCCCCCGCCTCACTCCCCGGGGAGCGTGGGTGCAGCCCGCCGGCTTGCTCCAAACCACCAGGCACGTGCCATGGCCGCAGCACGGTCCTCCCACGGCCGCCGGCTCAGTGAGAGCCTGGGGCGAGCGGTTGAAGTTTCCACCCGCCGACGCAGGCTGGGGCTGCCGTGCGGCCCTGCGGAGAGGGGGCTTTCCGCTGCGGTTCCCGTCAGGGCCGCATTTTGGGGCCACCTCTGCACTCCTGAGTTCACGGAGAAGCCGGGTTGCAGTCCCTGGGGCACAGAAGCATCCCCATGGTCAGAGCCCCACGGATGGAGTGGGACAATTTATTCCTGCACCCTGGCAGTGGCTTGTACATCCCCCCAGATCTGAAGTCCAACACAGGCAAAGCCCTGTATCCCCTCACCATGGCACAGTCCTGAGCCATGGCTGGCCCCTGCCCTGGTCGCTGCAGCATGGGGGCAGCGTGGGCAGCCCCCAGCGGGCTTCTGCCAGCAGCACCGCGCTGCAGTCGTTTGGGGACACAGCGCTTTAGCAGGGACATCACCAGGCAGGACGAGCAATGGGGCTGCCGCTCCTGGGATGGCTCTGAGCGCCCTGTCTCACGCTGACAGCAGCCTCAGGCTCCTGGGGTTTGATCTTTACCGCTCAAGCCAGCCTGTCTGCTCCCATTTGCGTCTGCGGTGCTGCCAAGGCTGTGAGTGCCGGGCTTGTGCAGCCTGGCAGCTCCACGCTGGCACATGTGCAGCCGCTGGGCAGGCAGCCCCTGCGCTGGTGCAGCCTCCTCCAAAGATCCACCAGCCCCAAAACCTTGCACGTAGATCAGGGTCCTGCAGAGAGCTGGGCCTGGGTGAGCCCCAGTGAGTGGGGGTGCCCCAGAGACCTCTCCTGCCTTGCTAGGGGACAGCCCTCATCCTTGAGCCTGCACCCAAAACTGCACCTTCTTCCTCATCCACAGGGCCATGTTGGCTCCAGAGCATCCTGGGGTTTGTGTGGGTGCTCAGTGCCTTGCACATCTTTCCATCCCCCAAAAACCCACTTGTGCCCCCAGCAGACAGGGACATGGCTCACGGTGGTACAAGTCTCTCTGGTTACCCCTGCCCTGTCCTGGAGACACTGTACTGCCCCGATGGCACCGCGACAGCTCCCCCAGCACTCTGAGCATGCTGGGTTCCCTGCCGGGCTGGAGCACGGGTTCCCGTTACACGGAAAGGCCTCGCCTCCCCACGTCACACCGGGGATGGAGCTGGTTCCAGTGTGACCACTCACTTCCCCGCAGCCTGCACGGGAGCACTGGGCTGTGGCAACCCCCTTGTTCCCAGGGATCCTCCTCCAGCCAAGGCCTCAGGCAGGGGAATGAGGCCACAAGGTCCTCTCGTAGCATCCCAGAATGGGTCCTGGCACCAAATGTATCAGCCAGACCCTTGGAGGACTGAAGAAAACAGGGAAAGAAGTGATGGAAACCCCAAGGCCAGATGATGCTGTCAGCCCTGGGAGACCTCTCCAACTGCTGATACAACCCCCATCCCTGCCCCGTAGGATGCAGCCCCCTCCCACAGACCCTCCACCAGGGGCTCTACATGGCTCCCAGCTTTCACCCAAAGCGATGCCGGGGAGTTCACCAGCTCCCGTGTTTCCTCGTGCCTCCCTCCAGCTTCCCCTTTGCCTGTCCCCAGGTCTGCAAGTCGCTGCTCAGAGCAAGCGGCAGCTCAGCTCCGCTGTGCTCAAACCGCAGCGAAGGGCTGTCTGCCCCGGCAGCCCCCGCGCAGCCCAGCGCCGTGCTGCAGGAAGCTGCTGCTGCGCCGGAGCAGGAGCCGTGCAGGAGGCAGCTCCCGGCCGTGCACCCACAGAGCTCCCAGGAGGGTTACAGGCACACAGGGAAAACAGAATCCTTGGGTCAACACTCGAATTCACCCAGCTGACCTAGAAATACAACCTTGGTGCTCCATATGAGGGCATCAGTTGCCCAAGCTGAGCAGAAAGGATGGCAGGAGACACAGGAACTGTTCCAGCAGCTGGGAGCAGGGATGGGGAGCGCTTTGTGCCCCCAGGTCCTGTTGGGAACCCCAGGACAGCCACACCAGGACAGCAGGATCCCACCACGGACTCACGTGTGGGGCTGCGTTCAGAGCAAAGGGCCGCAGCGGCCCCATCCAGCAGCCAGGCAGGTCTCAGAGGGTCACACCCACTGCATTTGGGGAAGTTTGCCTGAAAAACCTGAAATTCTGCTGCAAAAACAAATTGCTGCTTCAGCATTGGGCTGCTCTTAGGAGCCGTGTCTCAGCCAAGATAGCACCCGGTCCTGCAGCCCTGGGGAGGGACGAGCAGGAGCTTGGGCACCTCTTCACCCACGCCAGGACCACCTTGCCCCACCGCGCTGCTGATGGGCATCTCGAAGGCTCGTGCAGTCGCCGCCTCCTTCTCCCTGACCCAGTTTGTGTCTCGCCGCCGCATCCAGGCGAGCAGCGCTGTCAGGTTACAAGCGCAGGCAGCGCTGGGCTCTCCCAAGGAGCCAGCAAAGCAAACGCTAAATGTCAGCGCAATTACAAGGTGTCTGCCTCAGACCCAGCATTGCCGGCACCGGAGCTGCTCCACCAGCCCTGCGCCTGCCCGTCCTGGAGAGGCAGGACTGGGAAGAGCAGCTGTATCCTTGCTCTGGTTTCTGCTGAGCCTCGGATCCCTTGGGCTCTGCTAAACCCAGCATCCGCTGGGCTGGATGGGAAAGGAGGAAGGTTTCTGCAGAGCTGCCATTTCTATTTCTGGGCCATCCCTGTCCCATTTTGTCTGGGCACAAGGTGTTTTCTAAAGGACATGGGTCTCCCTTGCAGCCTCTCACCCGTGAAATGCAGCTCTGGTCTTTGTGGCCACCATCTGCCCAGGCCAGCAGCCCCCAGGGAGCTTCAGATCCCCCCATTAGCCCCTGTCAGGACCAGGAGGGACCTTCTGATATGACTGTGCTGTTGTGGAGTCACCAGCAAAATGTGAAACCCTCCTTGCCTTGGGAGTGTATGGAGTGGGGGAGATGCAGCCCCCAGGTAAAGAAAGGAGCTCTGATGGGAGCTGGGGACGCCACTTGCCCTGCGGGGACTGCGGCTGGTCCCAGTCCCACAGTGGATGTCGTGGTTTGATTGCGGGGTGACAATAAAACCGCGGCAGAGGTATTGTTAACCCTCTCTCCCCCCTCTTCCCCCTTCGGCCCCTCCCTCTCCCCACTTCCCACTAAGGACAGGCAATTGGGAGGAAAAGAAGGACAGAGAGAAGAGAGTTGGAAAAATTAAACATGTTTTACTAATGCTACTAATAGAAATAGAGAAAATAATACGAAATATACAAAACCAATCTTGAAAGTCCCGGCAGCTGCTCCGGCAGATGTGGGGCCGGCACCCGCAGTCCCGGACTGGACTCTGCAGCCAACCGGAGCTGGATCCAGTCTGTCACTTGGCCTCAGTTCGCAGGGACAACTTGCAAGGTCCTCTCCCAATGTCGGCCATAAGGAAAAGGGACGAGATCCTCGTGATCCCCCACTTTTATATGAAGTATGATGTGAATGGGATGGAATACTTTAGTTGGTCAGTTTTTCAGTTCACCTCCTGCCTGCACATCTCGCGGGATGCATCATTATCAATGACCTTGCATTCCATTGCTATGTCTACCAAAACATGTACCTGACTTTCAGGAAAACTGCAGTTAGTAAGAAGACTTTAGCTGACAGGGAAATTCACTAAAAGAGAAACTTGTTCTTAACAAAACCAGGACAGCGGAGTCCAAGGCCCTGCTCAAAGCACAGCCAGTGAGTTGCTCTGGAATGCGCACAGGGCAGCGCTGAACATCTCTGAGGCTGCAAATCCCACCACCTCTCTGCACCTCAGTCCAGTGTTTGACCCTCAAAGTGAAAAAGCTTTTCCCCGTGTAGCTATAGGGAAATACAGCTGGAAATTCCCATGTCACAGTTTGTGGCTGTTGATCCTCGTCCTCTCTCCCTCCTCCCATGAGGCAGCTGAGAAGAGCAATGAATTTTCCATGAGTTTTCTTTTCTGACAGCTGAGCAACCCCAGATCTGCAGGCAGGGAGCTGGTGGGGAGGGGAATGAAGGTCACCGTGTCCAAGGAGAGAGGAGATGGCCTCTCTGGCCCTGCTGCCTTGATCTCCCCCCACTCCACGTGCATCCCTCCTCCTCCTCCTCCTTCTCCTCCTCTCTGCCCTCCTTCTGTCAGTGCAGCACCAGCAAGGTGGGCGCACACTTCACACCAAGGGCTCCCAGAAGTGGCCACACTAAAATGAATGAATAGTAAAAATTATTATTATACCCCTTGGGATTTGTTCAGGGCTTTGGAACGTACGTAACCTTTGAGCTGGCCAGAGCATGTGGGTCTATGGTGCCGTGGCGCTCCTGATTCCTGTAATCTCAAGGTTTGTGCGTGGTAGCATGTGGAAAAGCCACAGGCTTTGGACCATTTTGCAGAACTTTGCACCATTTTTCTTATGGCGCAGTCTCTGTAGGGGGCTGCAAGCCCGGAAACAACCACATTTAAACCCCCATCAATGCGTTAGGGCTGTACTGCAAGAGCATCAATGGTCAAGCCCACAAGCTTCTGCTGCTTCCAACAGCAACCAGAGCAAGCAGCTCTACAGCAGCTGGCTGCATCCTTCAGCAACCAGCCAGCAACAAGCCATTCTGCTGGTTTCTTGGCAGATTTTTAATAGCATTCCTCCTTCAAAATGCCCTTCCTGGGCAAGCTGCACATGCCAGGAGCTGCAGAGAGCTCCTGCCATAGTTCTGGTGGAGCCGTGTGGCAAATGTGTGGTGTGAGAGCTGCCCGACTTTCCACTTCAGCTGGTGTCTGCACCAGCCATTGCTGGGCTGATGCCACCTCTGCCAGGCCTGGAGGGTCCCAGCCTGGAAAGGGTGGCCATGGTGGCATTTGGAGTCCCTTCTCCTGATGCTCTACCCCAGGAAGGAGAGAGAAGCCTGAGGGGATGGAGCATGGCATGATGGAGCGTGGAGGATGAGAAAACTTAATATGGAGTGTGGCTAGCACATCTGCATGTCCCAGCTGGGCTGGGTCGTCCCTCCGGTGCTGCAGAGCAGCTGGGCAGGTGCTGGCTCCGGTGCCTGACCAGCTACGGACGTGCGATAAAGCTGCTCTCTGGAAAGATGAAGAGGAGCTCAGGTTTTTTGTGAGTGAATTATCTGTGTGATGGGTGATTCACCAGTGCAAAACAAGATCATTGCAAGAAACAGGCTGGATTTTGGAAAGAGTGGGTGTGCAGGACCAGGTCAAACAAACTCTGTAACAAGAGCAGCAAGCAGTAAATACAGGTGTTGTGAGTCACTGCAAAAGCACCCGAGGTGCTGCCACCAGAAGCACAGCACAAAGCACGATGCCAGGTCTGCACACGTTAGATGGGATCTGGGATGTGGGGCAGGAAGGTTTGGAACGTGCGGAGCTGCTGGCTCACTCAGGTTGAGCAGAAAGCAAAGGTGTGTGTAGCCACGGCACAGGGTCAGCACCAAGTGAGGAAGAAAACATCCTGTTAGAGCTGGTCCTTCTCTGCAGGCATTATAAATCCAGAAGGGCAATAACATTCTGAGTGTGCGGCTGGACGATCGAGCTAATGATGGCTGACACAGATGATGAGGAAGAAATTTAGGGTCAAACTATCTTCTGGCATCACCATTCATCTCAGCAGAGCTGCAGCAGAGACTGGCCAGTGGTGTCACGTCTCTCAATGCATCTGTAAACCAAAGGTTTAGAAATGATCCATTTGTGACACTGTAATGAGTTTTGAAGAAAGGAGCTGTGGTTGCCTGCAGAGTACCAAGGAACAACCACCCACCACTTGATTATAGAAGCAAACCTCCATTTGTCTGGATGACATGGAGTGAACCCACTGGTGAAGCTGCTCCTGCATGTCTGTCCAAGTAGAGCTTCATGCAGGACGTGGGGAACGGTGGGTACACTTGAGCTTAGGAGCTCCCTCTGAACCCAAGGCATGCTTGGACTGCTGGATGACTCTGAGAAAATGGTAAAATAAATCGGTGCTGTTTGTAAAACCCATAAAAATATGTGATATCACATCACCATTGCTCAGAAGACATGCTGAGAATATCCACATGCAGCATAATGATGTACGCTTATAACACATAATACAGTAGTTTTTTTAAAAGATAATGAAGCATATATGTATATATAACAAAGTTAGATGTTCAACCCAGGAATAAGAATACGGCCAGAGACAAAGGCAAATGTTAGAGGTGGTCCCAGGGGCTGGGATTTGGTAGGGATGTCACTTGAGAGCGTGGCCATCCAGGCCTGGCTGAAGATGAAGCGTCTGGGCTTTGAAGGATGAGATTATTTTCAGTTTGGGTTGGAAAGCAGAGATCTTGGTGGACCAACTCAGCAGAGAAAAGGGAAAACTCTGCACCTCAAAAAGCAAACCTGGGAGAGCTCTGTATGTCTCATTGAGCACTCATATGTTGGGATGAAAACCTGGGGACAAAGTCTCTCTGTGCAAGACTTAACGAATGGCGTTTGCTGCTAAGGACCCCATCAAGCCTAATGCAAGTCCTGGGAGAAAATGAAGTGCCAGGCTTTGGCTTGGACTGCAAACTGCTTCACAAGTACCTGGAACAGGTGGAGGAGAAGCTGAGAAGCACTGCTGTGCCGGGATGGGGATGATCCAGTGCCACATCCACCGAGCACATGAAGCAGACACCAGCAAAGCTATTGGGGCAACACGAGAATCCCCAGCATCTTGGCACAAGCACATTCTTATTCAGCAGAAAAGACACCTGATATAATTTATGATTATTTTTAAACAGAGCTCTTGCTTAACTCACCAAATAGCAGTGTAATAACACAGTGTCGCTGGGTCAGCACGGGGATGCCATGTGAATTAATAACAGAAAATGGCTCGTGCTCACTCACTTCCTGCAATTTCCTTTGCTCTGTGAGTTCAAGCGTAATATATCGGTTCTTGCTATCTGCATCCAGAAGCGTCAGCCAGAAAGTAAGCAAAAACTGACACAGAGGGGATGGGGAAGATGAAGGGAATCCCTGTTTAGCACTGTTAGGGTGCCAGACAGCAGCAGCTTCACACTGATTTCGGCAGGTAAGCAGATCAAAGAATTACTCTTAGAGGGACTAGAGTCAAAGTTGTTACAAAATCCCTTATCCCATGAGAAACTAGAAGATTAAAAATACAACCACTAACATTGTCAACAGGGGAGCATGGGTTTCCAGGCGGAGGCAGCCGGTGGGTGAAGCTGCATGGTCCTGGGGAAGCCGCACTCAGGGATGGGTCCAGCCCGAGGATGGAGCATGGCTGAGCCCTTGGGGTGCCAGGGCATCCCTCTGGACTGGGTGGGTTTGGTGATCTCCTCTAAGCCAGGCATCTGGGTGAGATTTTTAGCATCATTGCCTGGAGCTTGGATGGTCAGATCATCTGTGGGATGTGTAAGGCCTGAAGGAGCCGAGCTTTCGTGCAGGCTGACAGCAGGATGCAGAGCTGTTCAGTGGAGTACGTGAGCTCCAGCTTCTGTGTCTGTCTCACTGATGGAGTGGCCAGGGGACAGTGATGGCGTGAGCACAATGTGACGGTGCAGTCACGGTGCAGCTCCAGGCCCCTGCAGACCCCTTGTTACAGGGGCGAATGGTGGCCGGGTCTGTGCTGCAGCAAGGCTGGAGGGTCAGCGAGGGGGTCTGGGCAGGGAGGGCATCAAAATCCAGGGAAAAGCCTGAGGCCAACTGAGGAGTATAAAGAGCTCAAAAGTGACAGCGGGTGACAGGAACAGGGAAACCTCAGCAGCACCCAAAGGAGGTCAGTGAGTCCCCCCAGCACCCTGCCCCAGATGAGATAGTGTGGAGGGATGGAGCGTTTTCGGGTTTGGGTGCACATGCTCCTGGGCCACTGTTGCTGGGCGGGGTGGCTGTGAGCTCTGGGTTCAAGTGTGGCTGAGGAGTTGGGGGGCTCCATGTAGGGCTGGCTACCCATTTTGGCTGCCTGCCTGTGGACTCTCCACGCTGGAGGGACCCGTGGTGGGGGGAGAGGGCAGTGCAGCTGCTAACATCTGCTGGGGCATGGCAGGTGCCGGGGAGTACAGACCAGGAGTCGTTCTCCTGGGGCACAGTGCGGGGTGTCCCCAGCTCGTGGCCGCCTGCCTGCCTGTGCCAGTGAAGGTGTCACACCAGCTAGACCACGGCAACGGATGATGCTCCCCCAGTGCTCCCCAGGGACCTGTCAGCACTGCTGGTTCCCAGTGGTGCTGTGACCCCCCCACACACCATGCTGAGCCCACCGCATCCCCCAGGGACCAGTGGGACTCTGTGCCCTGCTCCCGTCTCCCCAGAGCTCAGTCGGGTTTTGACCTCAATGTGGCGGGGAACCCCTCTGCTGCTGGCTTGGGGTCAGCACTGGTGGTGGGACCGGGGTCCCTTGGGACATGGTGGGGTGCATGGCTGATTCAGCAGCAGGAAAAGGTGGTGGTAAGGGGCATTCCTGGTGTTACGACCTTTCCCCAGCCCCAAAAGCTGCGGAGGCTGCTGGAACGGGTCCCTCTCCCCGCTGCCACATGCTCCCTGATGCTGGCCCCAAAATCGCTACCCCCGGAGCGGCATCGCCCGCGCCGCGGAGCCATTTCCAGCGACGGATGCTGAGTCACTGCAGGCCCCTCCGAAACACCTCGCAGGGACCCGGGGGGTGGCGAAGGAGCGGGGCCGGGCCGGGCCGGGCTGGGAGCGGAGCCGCAGCGGGGCCGGACCGGCGGGGCGGGGGTGCGGGGGGGTCTGTGTGTGTGCGTGTGTGTCCGGCGGGCCCCGGCGCTGCTGAGCGAGGGAAATGTGAGCCGGCTGCACCACTGCGGCGGCACTGCGGGCGGGGCGGGAGCGCGCAGGCAGCGCCCGCGCCCGCGGGACAGCGCGGCCCCTGCCTGCTGCCTGCCCGCTGCCCGCTGCCCGCCTGCACCTGCCGGAGGGGGAGCGGGGGGTGCCCGGGCTGCAGCTCCCCCCAGCCAGCCGGGAGTGTTGCATCAGCCCCGCGCGGAGCGGCGGCTCCGCGGCCGGAGGAGGCGGCGGAGGAGCCGGGGGAGGGAGAGCGGAGCGGGCGGGCGGAAGGTGCCTCCCCCGCGGCAGCGGCGCTACCTGCCGCCTCCCCCCGGCAGCTGCTCCCCGCGGAGCATCCGGACGAGCCGGCGGGAGCCCGGCGGCGCCGGCCCCTGCCTCTGTGGCCGGTGCCCTCCCCGCGCCGCCGGGGAAGCTGCTGGAGGAGGCGGCGGGGCCGGGGGCAGCGGGGCCGGGAGCCACGGCCCGGCCGGCAGCGGTGGAGACCCGGCAGCATCCTCGGGGAGCCGACACTTGGCACGGGCAGCGCCCGCATCCCTCTGCCTTTCAGATAACCTTTAGCCGCTTGGGCCTCCAAACCTTTCCCGGGGACGGAGCGGGGGTCTGGAGGCTCAACTGGGGACACGGCCACAGCGGGATCCCCCGGCCGAGGCACCGCGGGCCAATGCAGGTAACGACCGGCAGCGACCGTCCTTCTGCCCAGGGGCATCACCTTGCGGGCGGGCAGGCGCGGGTGCGTGCGGGCGTGTGCGAGCGTGCACATCTGTGTGCACATCTGTGTGCACCGCTGGGCTGGAGCGTGCCAGCGCAGCATGGGGCTGAGGATTGTGGTGGGAGCTCACTGGAGGTGGGTGCTGTGTGTCGGGGGTGCTGGGGAGCGCCCGGGGGTGCTGGGGTTGCGGGGTACGGCGGGGTGCTGCGCCAGGACTGTGCATGAAGGGGTGTGACGGCGTGAGCGTGGAAAGGCGGCGGGTTTGCGCGGCAGCTGCTTCACTGCATGGAGCCCTGTGCCCGTCAGTGCGCTGCGGGTGAGTGTCTGTGGGAGATCTGCGAGCAGAGAGCCCCCAGGGCTGCTGCTGTGCACGACGGAGGGAATATACACTGTTCGTAGGGTGCAGGATGTGGGGTGCAGGACGTGGGTGCAGGACGTGGGTGCAGGATGTGGGCCCATGATAGGGGATGCAGGACACGAGGCCTCCATCCCCAGGGCAGGTATCACAGCATGCTTGCAGGACCCCAGTGCCACCAGGGCACAGCCCCCCAGGACAGCCCCCTAGGGTCGGGCAGGGATCCAGCCCCCCACTGCTCTTGGGCATCCAGGGCTGAGCCCTCCCCGGCCTCTCACTGTCCCCAGGGGCTGCTGCTACAACCACATGGCCCCCTCGGGCCCCCTTCACCAGGCCTGGCAGGGCTCAGCAGGAGCAGGCATCCCTCTAACAGGATTTGCAGCGTGATGGAGGAGAGTGCCTTCGCCCTTCTCGGAGGAGAGACAGGCTGTTGCTGGGGCTGCTGAGGGAGAAAATGGCCACGGGCTGACTGCCTGCCCCCCATCTCCTGCCCCCAAACATGGCCATCCTCTCCAGCAGCCCTGGGACAAGGGCAGGGAGCTGGGAAGGGGGAGAGGAAGCCAGAGGGAGGGATAATAACAGGGACAGATCAGGAGCAAGCCATGGAGGTAAAAATAGATCCACCAAGCAGAGGAGGGGCTAAACGTGAGAGAAAACCCTGAGCAGAGGCAGGCCAGCGGGGGAGCCCCCCAGGAGGGCCCCTGCATCCCAGTGGGGTGCAGGGGGTCCTGCCCGCACAGATCCCCAGGGCAGAGAGGCCACCCAGCACCCTGCACCTGGGGCTGCTGGGAGCTCCCTGGGGGGAAATACCTGCCCGCTCCCACTTCCGCTGGCCTGAACACGGGCGGATGGACAGGACCTGCAGGGCTCAGTTGCCAAATTGCCGGGATGCAGGCGGGCACGCATCCCGAGGGAGTGCTGGCAGCCGGCAGAGCCCTGGAGAGCCTTGGATCCAACCTCGCCTCGCTTTTCATTTCCAGCGAGCACGAAGCTGAGCAGGGAACAGAGGTACCAGGGACGGCAGGGAGAAGGTGCGCGGCAGCCCCGTGAGCTGCCCTGCGGCGCGGGATGTTCCCTGGGCCCCTGCCCCGCGGGAGCTGCCGCTGACAGCAAGTGGTGGAGCCGGGAGGTCAGAGCAAAGGAATTCCCGAACACATTCTTCAGCGCCACGAGGATCCCACAGCGTGTAAACAGGAATAAAGGCCAGGCGGAGGCCGGGGTGAGGCGGGGGCTGCCCCCAGTTCCTGTGGGACCCCTGCAGACTGACCTGCCCTGGGCAGCACCCGTGCCACGGACTCCAATTTACCCTTCGTGACTGCAGCTGGTCCATCGCAGGAACAGCCAGCGAAGGAGAAGCGGGAGACTGCTGAGTGACGGCCAACGTCACATTAACATCCCGGCGAGGCGCTGCGGGGAGCCGACGCTTTGATCACCACCCCAAGAGCATCCTCCAAGGTGGGCAGGATGCTGCTGTGAGCCCTACCTTCCCCGGCCCGCCCTGGCCTCGTGCCCGGCACCCTCGGGGCTGGCTGGAGAAGAGGGGCGCAGGGCCCGCTGGCGCTGCCCCGGCTCCCCAGGATGCTCTCCCGCGCCAGCGGCTCCTCCCCGTGCTCCTGCTCCGCAGCCAGACCGAGATTGAAAGCTCAGCAGGCTGCCGGCATGTTTTAGCCTCATGCAGGCGTCCCTCGGAGACCCCAGAGCAGTGGACAGTAATGTGAAAACGATACTCATGTCGTGTCTGAAAGGGCAACAGGTCATCATTAAAATGGAGGCGATGAAAATCATCCACCCGGAGAAGTTTTCGGAGCTACAGGCCTCACAGCCACGCTACGCACCGGCCCCCCGCCGTGAGCCGCCCCTCGTGGCCAAGCGCGCGTGGCCCTCCGAGTCCGAGATCATCGTCAACCAGGCGTGCGGGGACATCCCTGCCCTGGATGCCACCCCCAGCCCCCTGCCGCTGCCCCGGACTCCCCCACTGCCGCGGCGAGAGCGCGGGTACCAGAGCCAGCGGAAGGGCAGCTCCGAGGTCTGCTACCACCGGCAGCCGCCATCGGACGAGGTGATCGTCAACCAGTACGTGCTGCACCCCTCGACGCCCTGCGAGCCCCTCGAGTGCCCCACCTGCGGCCACATGTACAACTTCACCAACAAGCGGCCCCGCATCCTCTCCTGCCTGCACTCGGTGTGCGAGGAGTGCCTGCAGATCCTCTACGAGTCCTGCCCCAAGTACAAGTTCATCTCCTGCCCCACCTGCAAGCGGGAGACCGTCCTCTTCACCGACTACGGGCTGGCGGCGCTGGCTGTCAACACCAGTATCCTCAACAGACTGCCGGCCGATGCCCTGGCCGCCAACCCCGTCCAGTGGAGCAGCGACACCGACCGCAGCTGCTACCAGACCTTTCGCCAGTACTGCGGGGCCGCCTGCACCTGCCACATCCGAAACCCGCTCTCCTCCTGCACCATCATGTGAGCCCCGCGCCCCTGCCCGCGCCTCCCGGCAGCGGGGCGGCTGGCGGGTGGGAGAGGACGGTGCTGCGCCGTGGCCGGTCCCTGGTCCCTTCTTTGCCCATGGCACAGCCCAGAGATGCTCTGATCCTCACCGCAGCCAAGGACATGGGACCGGTGTCCTCACCAGTGCTGGTGGGGGGTGATGGGGACGCTGGGACCTGGCGGCAGCCCCCTATGCCCCGGTAGTGCCCAGGAAGAGGGACGCTGGGGTGGGGAGCGTGTCCACCAGCACATCCAGGGGCTCTGTCTTCTCCCATCCTGCAGCAGGTGCCCCCACTGTGCATCGACCATCCCACCACGTTCCTTCCCCGGGCACCTTCTCCCTCCTCTCTCCCCACGGCTCCCAAGAGCAGACACTGGGTCCCGGCCAGAGCGACGCTCTCCCTGTTGCCCCACAGACAACAGCAGCGGCATGAGGAGCCCTGGAGGTGCCTGGTGCCACGCTAGGTCACCCACCTGGCATGGGAGGCAAGGACAGGTCCCCTACTTCCCCTCCCGCCCTTCTCTGTAAGTTATTTGCCAAAGCTTTCATCTCAGCGGCCATGCCACCATGCGCCCGAGTCGTAGCCACGCCAAGCCGCTGCACTGGCCCCTCGGCTGCGAGCTGACATGCGGCCCGTTTCCTCCGCAGGCCCTTGAGGAAAGCTCCACTTTATCCTCGTTTTGGAGGATTCTTGTTTTTTTCCCCAGCTGTCCCCAGCCACCCCATCCCAGGCCGCTACGCGTTCACAAAGGCATTGAGCTGTGTCCATTCTCTGCTGCTCCAACCAGGGCCCTGCACTGATGCCCCGTGGGGTGGCTCGGGGGTGCAACACAGGGTCTGGTACCCCAGATTTCCAGCTCCAGTGAGGGGATTTGGCTGGGGAAGGAGGCAAAGATCTGGCTCCTGCCCACAGCTCCATCCCCAGAGCAGCACCTCTGCTCTGACCCCTGTGCAGCAGGGCTGGCAGGGCGGCGGCCCCCTGTGCACAGTCTTGCTTTCTCCAGGGCACCTGGAGGGGTAAGTTTGCTGCCAAAAAAGCAAAAAAATAAACCTAAAAACATAAAGAAAAAGCCATAATTTGCAAGTGCTCCTGCAGGGCTGAGCTCCACATCTTGGCACAATGGCGGCACCAGCAGCACACGCTGCCCAGTCCCATGGCACCGGGGCTGGGAGACACAGAGGGGCCTCACAGAGCCCCCCACCCTGGGGGGGAAAAGCAGCCCCTGGCACTGGCCGAAACCCAAGATCCATCCAGGGAGAGGGGCCAAACCATCACCCCACCCCGAGGGAGCAGGCGATGCCCCAGCACAGCCCCCAGAACCACCTGCTGCCGGTGGAGAACAGGGATGGCACCACCGTTTCTGTGTTGTTCTGCCAATGCCTCCTGCTGCTGGTTGTGACAATGATGATGTTTTATACCCGGCCTTGTTCTAACCCTCATCGGTCTCCCCAATAAAGGTTATATTGGAACGAACGGCGAGCTGGTGTCTCGGGGGCGTGTTGCTGTGCTCGGTCTGTGGGGCACATTTGGGGGCAGATACCCAGACGAGGGGCTTTCCCTGGGGAGCAGGGGCTGCCACCTCCCCTCCAACCCAGCTCCTGGCTCTAACGCGGCTGTGTCCCCTCCCTGCCCAGTCTCTGGTCCCACCACACACAGATGGACACTGTGTGTTCTCCACAGGAGGGACCCTGCCCACACTGGGCAAACGGTCCCCAGCCGCACCCAGGGCTCTTCAGTACCCCTTGCATGTCCCAGTCCTTCCTGTGTGGTACAGTGTACCAGGGGAGGATTTTCCAGCCTGATCACAGAATCACAGGATGGTTTGGGTTGAAGGGCCCTTCCCAGCTCCCCCAGTGCCCCCCCTGCCATGAGCAGGGACATCTGCACCAGCTCAGGTTGCTCAGAGCCCCGTCCAGCCTGGCCTGGGATGTCTCCAGGGATGGTTCAGCCACCACCTCTCTGGCCAACCTGGGCCAGGCTCTCACCACCCTCAGGGGCAACAATTTCTTCCTCATGTCCAGCCTGACTCTCCCCTCCTTTAGTTTCAAACCATCGCCCCTTGTCCTATTGCAACAGGCCCTGCTCAAAAGTCCGTCCCTATCTTTCTTATCGGCCCCTTTTAAGCACAGAAAGGCCACAATAAATTCTCCCCAGAGCTTCTCTTCTCCAGGCTGAACACCCCAGCTCCCTCAGCCTGTCCTCATAGGTGCCGGCGGTCCCGGTGGCACCCATTGGTGACGGGAGCCAGGCAGGGGCACGGGCCGTGCTGGGCTCCCCGTCCCGCTCTGGCGAGGCAGACGCCCCGTGGGCCCTGCCAGGCTCACGGCCTCTCTGCACCGTCCCCAGCTGCACGCAGGGACTGCCACAGGGCCTGGCAGCACTGGCAAACGGCATCGGTAGGGAGCACCAAGTGGACCCTGGGGTTGCCATGATGGCAGCTCTCCAGCTGGGAGAGGCAGAAGTTTGGGGCAGGAGCAGCCAGGAGGATGCTCCCAGGGCAGCGCGGTTACCCAGCGCGCGAGCCGCGCATGCAGGCTGGAGCGTGCACATGCGTGTGCAGAGCGGAGGGGATGTGTGTGTGCGCACTGAGGCTTTCTGTGCACACACAGCCCCACCAGCACAGTGCTGGCCCCCGAATTTCCTTTCTCTGGGCGCAGCGGCTGCCTCTGCCCTCTGCTATGGGCAACTGCGGAGCAGCCGCTCCCAAAGCATCAGCACGTCCCCAGCTCATAGCTGAGCCCTGGGGGCAGCCCCCACCCCGGGGGTGCAGGTTTGCAGGGGGGCTCAGGACCCCTTGTCCCTGGCTGCAGGTTCCCGTCTGGGGAGGGTGTCTATCCCCAGAAAATGAAACCACATCCCAGTCCATGGGTGCTGAGTTACAGCATCAATAATGCAGCCGGTGCCACACCCGGCCCCACATGTGCTGCTGCCATGACCTGGCTCCCTGGCCTTGCACTCACATCCCCACCGACCTCAGTTTTGGGGGGCACATGCAGCCCTGGAAACAGTGCTGGGGGCTTCTGGCTGTCTTCACATCCCCCCGCTGAGCCCAGTGATGTGGCTGCTCAGGGAAGCTGGGACAGCCCCGAATCCAGGCTGAGCATCTCCATCGCCCCAAAGGCTCATCCCAAATCCACGACGAGCACCTCCACCTGCATGGCCCCAAAGGCCCCGAAGTAACGGGCCAGGCAGAGCAGAGTTGGCAGCAATTTTGCCCTCAGAGTAGGAATTTACCTTTTTTATTACACAAGAACGAAGGGTACGGTGTGTCCTCCCCACCCCCCATGGTATCTCTTGGGCACAGAGTAAATTTAAAACCACTAATTTGATTTCGAGTTGCAATTAAGGAAGAAATGGGCCTTTCAGGAATAAGTGCTGGGTGACAGCCCATTTCTCCAGCCCTATTAACCTGGAAGGAGCACTCGTAGGACAAGGGACCTGGGTGTATTGCAGGGGACGGGAATGGCGGGGCCGTGCCAACCCTCGCATTGTGGCTGCAGGTGAATTCAACGTCTTTCAAAGTCACTCTGGCATCCCTGGCCCCCAAACTCTCCCATGGCTGGTGCGGCCATGCCGAGCTTCGTGCATCCAAGCTGGGTTTCCAAAGCGCTTCAAGTCCCACCCGCTGCTTAACCATGGCTGGGACATCACCGTGGAGTGGGTTTTGCCACGTGCGAGCACGGGTGCTCACAGCAGCTCGCGGATGAGCAGGTTTTAAAATCTTCTGGTTGGTGTAATGTCTGTCCAGGGCTCTGGGCTCTCCTGCTCTCTGGGCTGGCCCGTGATGGGAAAGGGGACTTGGGGAGTTAAATGGTTCCTGGGGATGGCAATTCCCCCAGCACTCACAGTTTGGATGTGAGAAGGGCCATGAAGCAGGGCAGGTCTCTGCCAGGTTGGGGTCAGCCTTGGCACGGGTTCAGGGGATGACATTTCCCAGCTGTTCTCCCCAAAACCAGCTCCTGCAGCCTGTCCGGTGCTGGGGCTCATGCCAGGCCTGGCTGGCTCAGTGCTCCTGCTGGCGATGGCAGTGCCGAGGCCGGTCCCCATCTGCGTGGCCCCACTGGTGCACGTCCGGCCCCACCGCCCTGCCAGGAGGTTGCACAACGGGACCGGTTCCCCACTGGTGTGAAGTGGGGGGAGGACGCAGCCCCAGCCGAGGGGCCGAAGGCTGCGCTGAGCTCCACAGCAGCATGATGCCAGGTTGGGAAGGAGGTGGCCGAGCATCTGGGCTGTGACCTCCTTGGGGACCTGCAGCCTCGAAATCTCAACCCGAGGAGGTCATGCACCCGAAATGGCCATTTCGGTGGAGAGGAAGCTGCTCGCAATGGCTTCTGCCAGCACCCGACTTTCACAACGAGGTGCAACCCTGTGATGAGGTGATAACGAGTTGCAGCACAGAGCCCGAGAGGCTGTGACAGGCCCCCAGGGCGGCTCTGGCCCCATGGACAGGAGGGACGGCTGCACTTGGGAGCTTTCCTGGGGTTCAGTCCAGGCGAGAGCTGCCCACGGACATGGGCACCTGCTCCCGCTCACTCCCCAGCTCCACGGTCAAGGCCAGATTCTGGTGTGGGAGTTGTTTCTGGTGCCCCACCGGTTTTGTGCCATCCCCTCAGCCACAGTCCCTCGGCCTCGCTTTTGGGGGTGCAGGATGGGGACAGTTCTGTCACATCCCCAGTGCAGGGCTGAGCGGGGCAGGGGAGATGCTGGTGTACACGGTGAGGGGATGCCTCCGACTGTGGCCACATGGGGCCCCTGACTCCCTGACCCCCAACACTCAACCGCTGCCTGCCCGGGCGGGTGACACCGGGTGCGCTCGGTGCATGTCTGTGGCTGCTGTGCTGCCAATGTCCTCACTGCTGCCCAGGCATGGCTGGGGACCCGCATGTGGGGGACACATCGGACTTCAGTGGGAGGAGAGATACAGCCCTGAAGAGCCCTGTGGGGATGGGGCCAGCCATGTCACCGGTCTGGGGACACCAGCTGGGAGATGCGATGAAGCATTTGGGGTGCAATGGGATGTCAGGGGCTTGTGCGAGGGGACCAGGTGGGGGAGATGGGGTGGATTTGGGGTTTGTGCTGGAGTGCATGGTGGGAGAGAGAGGGACAGGGGGGCTGCATGAGGCAATGGGGGCAGGAAAGGAGAGCTGAGGGGCTAGTGAGAAGGTGGATGGGAGCTGCATGGGGGTGTGCATGCTGAGTCTGGAGTGCCGGGAGGGGCTGTGGGGTCTGGAGGAGACTGCAAGGGATCAGAGGGTGCACATGTGGGGCTCCAGAGGGGCTCTGGGGGGCTGTTCAGGGGGACAGTGCCCACAGCCAGAGCCCTGCACAGCATCCTGCAGCTCTCGACATGCCACCCCCAGCCCCGGCTCGCTGTGCTGCAGCGCAGCTGTTGTGCTGCCCGATGCTGAACATAACCGAGTCCTTTCAGTGGCCGTTGCAGCCAGGTCACCACGGGGCCTGTCTGCACTGCAGTCCCCCAAGGACCCAGCCTGGGGGATTTACGTGCCCTTCTATGGCTTTGAGCACCCAGAGCTGCTGGCAGCGGGAGAGGGGAGTGCAGATGTGCTGGAGGCTGCATCGTTCTCCATCGTGTCCCCATGGGGACAGCTCTGGCCCGGTTTGCCCAAAAGGCAGTCACCCCCCCTCATGTAATGTAGAGCAAGGACACATGCCCGGCACCCCCCAGGTGTCTGAGCCCCCCCTTCCCCGCAAGCCCCCTCCAGCCAAAAATGCCCCTGGCCTGTGCTGAGCTGATGCTTCTCCTGATGGATCTGCTCCACTTGGTATAAATAAATATTCTTCGGTGCAAAGGGGACCAGGGGGGACTCGCCTGCCTCTGCCTCCCAGTCTGACCTGTTTTGGAGTGTCCTGCTCCTGTCGCTGCCTCCCCCAGAGCAAAGCCCAATGCTGAGAGCAGCTTGAGTGTCCCAGCAAATCCCATGGCCCAGATCTCTGTCCCCATGGGCACAAGGACATGGGTTTCCCACAGGGCTGTGTGGGCAGGGGAGCATTTGCTTGTCCCCTCTGACCTGGCCCCCTTTGCAGGAGGAAGGGGAAGGGGTATGTGGTGGAACCCACGGTCCCCCGCAGCCCTGGGGAGGTGCCCACAACATGTTTCCAGGGGACAGGGGCAAAGCCAGGACACGCAGCTGGTTGCACAACCCTGGCATGGCCGGGCAGGGGGACAGGGCATGGCGGTGTCAGCCAGCCCTTTGGCGGGGACAGGCAGAGTGGAGACAGAGCGGGGTGACAGCAGAGGGCGATTTGGCATGGGGTCTGCATAGAGCTTTGGCTGGGCACTGAGAGGAGGCTGGCAGAGACAAACAAGGAGCAGCACATCCCAGGTTGCTGAGACAGGTGCCAACACTGCAGGTGACTGACTCCCCGATGGGATCTTGGGGAGGTCATAGGGGCCTGACACCTCCCTGTCACCCACCATCAGCCCAAAGGTGGCTGGGAGCCTGGAGTTGTCCCCCTCCCCTTTCCCTCAGCATGCAGGTGTCCCCAGTAATCATCTGCAAGCCCTGTGCCCTGCAGCATGGCAGGGAGCAGGGGTGCAGAGGAGCCGTGCCATGGCCTGGGCATTGCTCCAGGGCATCCCGGGGAGCGGGACATCACACCTGGCTGGGATGCAGCCCCCACGCAGCAGCAGAGCCCACATCCCACTCAGCACTGAACTATTTCTGCATGTCACAGCCACGGGCAGGTCCCACGTGGGCACAGCCCCAGTGCCGCGCTCATCCGGGCTCCTCTGCCTGCAGTGCCTGGTTGGGGCCGAACCGGCCTGTCCCCAAGCACTTGTGGCCCCACCGGCTGGTCCTGCTTGGTGCTGCCAGCACTACGGCACGGGCACAGAGCCCTGTTTGCTCTCTTATCACAACGCAGGGAAAGGCATGAGCACAGGCTGGCACCGCTTGGCATGGGCTGGGAGGTGCCACGGTGGGGGCAGGCAGCCCCTCCCAGGGTGGCTGGGGACACTGACTGGCCCTGTCTCCTCCCTGTGTCATCACTGGGCCCTGAGGGGACACACTCAGCGTGGACCTGGCACTGAACTCACAGATGCAGCTGTGGTACAAATGCAAGTTGTATTTCCAGTCTGTGCTGGGGAACCCCGTCCGTCTGTCCCAGGCGCAGCCCACAGCACAGCCCTGCTCTGCCCGCAGAGCCGCCCCGGTTCCCAGCCCCACACCGGGGAGGTGCCCAATGCAGGACGGGCTCCTGCCCCATCTGCCCCTTCGCTGCTGTCATACTGTGCCACTCGGTGCCGCACGGGACGCAGGCGATGCCCGACTCCAGGGTCACCTCCCTCAGCCGCCCGTCCCGGCTTCTCTGCTGCCTCCCCTGCTCCAGGCTCACTGGCAGCAGCGGGGCTCCCCGGGTCCATGGGGCTCCCCAGGTTCATGGGCCGCTCCCAGGCTGGCATCACCACCAGCACCAGCCTTGAGGGAGAAGCAGGAGCTGGGCCTCCTGTCCCCACGCATGGCCCAGCCTGGAAGCACAAACCCGGTGCTATTTATCGAGGATGAGGAAGAGCAGCACCATCAGGATGATGGGGAGGAAGATGAGGAACAGGCTGAGTATTTCGGCGGCCAGCAGCAGCGCCAGCAGCAGAAGGTAGCAGCAGCGGCAGCGCCGCTCCAGCCGCCCCAGCGCGCGGATGAGGCAGAACGGGTAGCGGACGCAGGGCAGGCAGCCGAACATGCGGGTGGTGTGGAAGCGCACCTGGAAGTGATGCTCGAGGGCACCGGCGAGGCCTGGGCGCCGGGGCGGCAAGGCAGGGGGCCGGGGGGTGGCCAGGGCGCTGGAGGAGCCGTGCTGGGCGTGCAGCAGGAGCAGCTCCTCTTGCAGCTTGCAGATCTCCCACTCCAGCATGGGCGTCTTCTGGCGGCAGATGGGGCAGCTCACGCGGCCGAAGTCGGCAGCGGTGGCCGTGTCCATGATGGCGCGCAGGCAGGCGCGGCACAGCCCGTGGTTGCAGTTGAGCAGGACCGGTTTGTGCCGCTGGTCATCGTAGGGCTCCGTGCAGATGGGGCACTCGTCCTCGCTGCCCGCCAGCACACAGCACGGCTCTGCCGCCGCCACCTCCTCGTCACTTGATGTCTCCTCTCCCTCGCCGGAGAGGCTCAGGATGGAGCTGGAGGCACTTTCCAGGCTGGATGACCCCTCCTGCAGCGCTGGGCTCTCTCCGTGGGGCAAGACGGGGCTGGTGGCGGCAGCAGCCGGAGGGTCCTGCCCCACAGGCAGGGAGGCACCAGGGGCAGGTGGCTCATCATGCCCGGGCAGGAGCGGCTTGGTTGTGTCCTCTGCCGGCAGCGGGTTCCAGCAGCCCCAGGCAGCGGCAGGCACCTCCCCGCAGAGCCGGGGCGGCTCCCCAGCGCCCCCCGACCCCACCGTCCCGCTCTCGCCCTGCTGCCTGGCACAGCCCTCCCTGCCAGCCGCCTGCACGGGCTGGGGGCCGGGCTCTGCCTCCTCACCTGCTGCCGGCTCCATGGCTGTGGGTGCTCCACAGCTGCCCCCTTCACCCACTGCCCCCCGTGTCCCCTCGGGGCTGGGTGTGGGAGCCGAGCGCTGCTCCAGGGCAGCAGGTGCCCTTCAGCACGGCTGCCAGGAGGGCTTAAAGGCAGCAGTGTCCGCGCAGAGTCCCGTCATCCCTCCGGCATGGTTTGGAACCCCCTCCCAGGCCGATGGGTCAGAAGCCCCCGCAGCAAGGTGTGTCCCCATCACCCTCACCAACAGGCTATGCCAAGAGAGGTATCGCCGTGAGCATCCAGCAGCCACTTCCTCCTCCTTCTCCTCTTCCTCTTCCTCCCCCCCAGCGCCAACGCAGTACTGACCCACCACAGTCCAGAGGAGAGGGCAACGAGCCGGGCGCTGCGTGCTGCGCCTGCAAGGGGTGCAGGCGTGGCAGGCACTGTGCAGGCAGCTGCTGCCTGTCCCGGGCCAGGCAGGGCTGGGGCCGAGCCTGGCTCTGACCAGTCTGGTTTGTCAGCTTCTGGAAGCGACTCAAATGCCAGCAGCCCGGGGCAGGCGGCCATGCCTGTGCCAATCAGCTCCCGCGGGAGCCGGGGAGGAGCTGGGCCCACGGCCGCCTCTTCCCCTCGCCCTGCACAAACGGAGCCACCTCGGCGGGCAGCTCCCCACACCGCTGGCTGTGTGACAGGGCAACGCGGCCCCTGCGCTGCCCCGGTACAGCCCCCCAGTTCACACCCAGTACAGCACACCAGCACAGCCCCTGCGCTGCCCCGGTACAGCCCCCCAGTTCACACCCAGTACAGCACACCAGCACAGCCCCTGCACTGCCCCGGTACAACCGCCCAGTTCGCACCCAGTACAGCACACCAGCACAGCCCCTGCGCTGCCCCGGTACAGCCCCCAGCTCATCGCAGTCCCCTGGGTCTGTCCCTGTGCTGGGCCACCTCACCCTGCCCTGCTCCATAAGCAGCTTGCAGGGCTCGGAAGGAAGAGCACAGCCTGGATAGTGCCCCATGCAAGGGGATGGTGTCACCAGTGCGATGACTGCCATGCTGTCCCCAGGGTGTGGGGACACCAGCCCAGCCGGGGTCTGCAGGTGCAACAGCTCCTCGCGGCAAAGCAGCGAGGTGGGGAGAGCCCAGACCCACGCCATTCCCACTCCCTGCGGCGCCGCAGCTCCAACAGTGCCTCCGGGCAGCACTCACCTGGGCAGGACCCCACAATCCGGCGCATGGGAAGGTGGCTGGGTCACAGGCGTGGTGTGGCCCCACTGTCCCTTCCTGTCCCAGCCTGAGCCCAGGGACTGTCCCCGGCTGATTCATGCCCTGGGCCCTAATTGCTATTTACAGTGGCACCAAGTTCACTAACTGGGTGAGGAAGATGGTGGCACGGGTCCCAGTGGGGCAGTGGCCGGGCGAGGAGGGCACACGGCCCTGAGGCTGCCAGGGAAAGCGCTGGAGGCTGCCGGCTCGCCCATTCCCGGCTGGAAGTGGCTCCCAGAATAGGGTGGAGGATGGTCTAGCAGAGCTGGCGCTCAGGGAACAGGGGAACTCAGGGGGAACTGGTCCTCAGGGAGCTCAGACCTCAGCATAGAGCAGGCTCAGAAAGATGAACTGTCAGCAGAGACAGAGGGATGGAAGCTTCCTCCTGCGCCCAGCCCTGCTGGCCTCAGCCACCAGAGACAAGGGGAACAGGTCTGTCCAGGCAGCCTCCTGCAGCAAGCACTGCTGCCGCTGAGTAATGCCAGGGTGGAGAGATTGCCACGCACAGATCACTTCCTCTAGGTCCTACCACAAACAATGGCCGCTGCCAGCGCTGTAGCTCTAGCAATGCCCATGGGTGCTGCTCACCCAGCGCGAGGACTCCAGGAGCTGGGGCAGGCAGGATGGCAGCTCAGTCCCACGCAGGACGGCAGCTCGGTCCCACGTGGGATGGCAGCTCAGTCCCACGCAGGATGGCAGCTCGGTCCCACGCTGGAGCCAGCCAGCAGCACCCACCACCAAGACCTCTCACCTCCGCCCCGGTGTGGTGTGGGCATAGGGAGCCAGACTTCACCCCTGCCAAATCCACCCCCCAGGAGAGGGGTTCCCCTGCCCGCTGTGGCCCTGTTGCCATCAGGGAAGAGCTGGTTGGTAAATCCAGCCCCTCTGTCAGGCCCCTGCCCTGGCTGGGGTAATCTCAGCCCAAGGATGATGCCAGAGGCGAACCACTTTGCTGGCTCCTTTATTCAGGCTGAGTTTGGGGGCGGAGGGGATAGGGAGCCAGGCTTATGACCAGGTTTCAGACTGGAAGCGCTGGGACCGTTCCAGGGCTGCTAAATGCTTCTCTGCTTCTGAGGGCGACAGGCCACCTTCCAGCTGCAACACCGACTGCAGGGCTTCAGCCACGGCTGTTGGCATCTGCTTGGAATTCCTGGAAGAGAGAGTAGGAGGCACGATGGAGGGTGAACAGAAAAACCAGGGCCATGTCTGCATCCCTGGTGCTCCGGTGCAGCCCAGCAGTGGGGCAGTAGTCCCTGCGGCCAAACCCACGGCCGCCGGCACGGGCTGCGGCTGCAGCAGGGCGGTGGGAACCTGCCTCACCCCGCAACACCGGCTGCCTGGCACAGAATAAATGAGAGGCTTGGAGAGGTGGCTCATACCACTCCCTGGAGAGCAGCCCCGTTATCCACATCAGGCTTCTTAGTGCTGGCATTTGCAGGCAAAGACGTGGCCTCGGTACCCAGTCCCTGGCAAAGGAGCATCACAGCTCAGTAGCCTTAACTCCAGCCCCTGTAGTGCTCCATTTCCCATCGTCCTCGTTAGAGGGACATGGGGAATATGCACGAGTCACAATTCATCAGCAGGAGGGCAGGAAACTGTCTTTTCATCTCAGGGGAAACATTCAATGGAAACATGTCCGATCCCAAGCCGGGTAAGACGATCGCTGCAAAGGAGCAGCCGCTTCCGTCCATCGCTGCCTCCTTTCAAGAAATCGGACATGATTGTTTTGATGGCAACATTTGTAACGAAAGCCAGTTCAAACCTCAAATGTGAAGCTCCTGTGAAGAAAATTCCCAAATAGGATTCAACGCTCTCAAGCACAATTATTTCTTATGGGAAATAAGAAATTCAGACCTTTTCTTGGAGAGAGTTTCATTTGATGAACTGACTATGTGACAAAAAAACATCTAATAAAAAATTTCCCAGGCTGCTCCAACTGGCACAAGCATCTGGCAATGTCCTTGCTGTTTCCCAAGAACAAGGCAGAATTCTGACTTGCGTTTGAAGTTGATTAACATCCCAAAATACACAGAAAGGAGGTCTTCTTTTTTTGGAAGAGTCGCATTGTTTCTGAGTCAGGCCCTGATATGCAAGTGTGAGATAATGTAGCTGGGCTTGTGATGGAAAACATGTCAAGTATCTATTTTTTGCAGAAAAAGAGATATTTTCAAGCGTTTTGTCCCTGGGTGGGATAAGCTGGCACAGTCATTGAGCAGATCCAGCCCTGGCTCCCCAGCCCCTGGGAAGGCAGACACACCGTGCTGCGGGGCCCAGGCCCCTGCTCGGGGACACACAGCCCCGGACCCACTTTCTCCATCTTTCTCCTAGTTTGGCTGAAGCTGTGAATACTATTTTTAGGGGAAAAAAAGGTCATTTTCAGGCAAGCCTACCTGCACCTTCCCATTTGGCACCTGACTGGCAGTTCAGAGTCTGCAGGAAGGGAAGGGCACTAGGATCCTGGGTGTCTTTACATGTGGTGCGGGCTGCACAGGACGGGGGGAACATGTCCCCTGCAAACAGGACAGTTGTCACTTGTACAAGGTGGATGAGGCTCTCAGATCCCACCTGCCCGATCAGGGCTGAGAGCTACCCCGTGCCAGGGACAGACCCCAGTGAGATGGGTCTCACAGCAACCCCAGTGTCCAAAACACCATCCTCACGGCCACTGCAAAATCCCGCAGGGGGGATTGCTGTGCAAGCCTGGCTCTTTCTGAGACACTGATCCTTTTCTGGCAGCCCCCAGGGTGTTTCCATCAACACCAGAGAGTGGCAAAGAGGATGGACAGAGAGGACAGAGCTATCAAGACACGGTGCCCATTGGTCACCCAACGGTCTCAGCACTTGGGCTGTAGATGGAGGTACAACCCCAAGTCCCAAGCGCAGCTTGATGGAGGAACCCAAACCCAAATGCCAGATCCGTGGGTAGGAAGGACCGGTTTGGGATATGGGCCCCAGGAAGCCCCACAAGGCAGCGAGGGACGCCAGAGCAGGCGGCAGCGCTGGTGCAGCAGCGACCGACGGAGCGGTGGGCGGCCTGGCCTCCGCTTCCCGGGCAGTAAACAAAAATCTCCTTCTCCCAGGAATGCGGCGAGGCCAGTCGCACCCTGCGAGGCACCAGGGAAGTTCCGGCTCCCGCGGGGGACAGGCAGGAAAGAGCCTCCTGCAATTGCTGCTCGTGTCGACAGCCAGGCACAGGTTTGCAGTGCTTTCCAGGTCACAGGGTGCACGACAAACACCAGCGCCAGCCTCTCGCCAGCTCAAGGAGCCCAAAGCATTTCACAACACTCACCCCAGGCAGCCGGTGAGCAGCCTCCTCCCTGCCACACAGGCAGCGACAGGGGCAGGCAGGTTAAGGGCTTTGCCCAGGAAAAGAGCCACAGAGCTACAAACAGAGCTGCAGATGCTCTGCCTCCAAAGGCCAGGCCCCACTTTTTGGCCAACAGCTCAAGATTTCCAACCAGCCCAAGGCAACCAAGGAGGAAGGCTGTGGTGCAGTGCGTCTCATCGTTGCTCCAGGAAGGCAGTTTTGGGTGCAAAGAGCCAGCAAGAATGTGCCAAGGGTCCCAAAAGCTGTTGCTCACAAGCCCCAGCACCAATGGAGCCCTGGTATATTGTGCTTTAAAATCCTCCTGTCCAGCCGAGCAGCCACAGGAACCACACAAGCCTTTATCTCTGGTTTCACCAAGCCCCGCTGGAGGAGAGGGGTGTGAAGGAGGCTGGTGCTCTCCCATGTATGAATTTGCCACAGCTCAGAGGCAGCTCGCTTTCAGGTGATGCCAGTAACGGGCGCTGGCAGTTGGAGGGATGGACTCACGGGGTCGGCTGGGGCACCTTTACCACGGTGTCAGCTCTGCCTCTCCTAACCGGAGCGTGGGGTAGGTGAGAAATGGCCCTCTGAGTGCAGGGTTTGTGGAGCAGGATGTATGTAGAGAAGGAATGAGCTGGGTCTTCTGCAGCGGCCAGTGCACCCCAGAGACATGCCGGCGTGCAGCGTGAGCTCGCTCCAGAGGCTGAGCCAAGGGAAGGGCTCAGAGAGGTGGAGAAGCAGCGATGTGCAGCCCCGCTCCCCAGTCCCTGGGCAGAGACCTCTCACTCACCCAGCCAGGTAGACATGAGCGCTCCGGCTGCTCAGCAGCTCCCACACCAGCCTTCGGTTCTCCCGGATGCGGTGCTGAACGTAAATCTTCTCCTCCTGTGGGGAAACATGGCGCTGAGCCCACCAGCTCCGGCAGCACCCCCAGGGACTGGTCCCAGGGGCCGTTTGCAAGAGCTGGAGGCAGAACAGCCCCCAGAGCGGGGAGCACTGGGAGAAGCAGCTGGATCAACCATCACACAGGGAAGGGGATCCCCACACCTCATGTAAGTGCTCTGGGACGGACTGGTGGGAGATATGTGCAGCAGCAGTGGGGAATGCACCCCAAGTAGCCCCCCCAAATCATTTGGCTGCTCGCTGCCTGCTCCAGCACTGGGGAAGAGCCATGGCCAGGAGCTGAGGAGTCCCTGCAAAGGCTTCTCCTCCTCTCCTCTCCTCTCCTCTTGGGCAGAGGATGCTCAGTGCCCCCCATGCCAGGACTGCCGCAGGGCACAGACCCTTCCCCGCACCCCCCGCTGCCGGTCCCAGCCCTGTCACCTGCTGGAGGCCTCACACAGCTGGGAAGGGCAGGGAGCACAGGGGACAGCCTCAGGTCCCCTCCTCCTGCCCCTCCACTGTGCTTAGGGCCTGCCTTTTGGCACAGCACAGCCCAACAGAGTTCCCAAAGGGTTAACCCACAAGATTTCAGCTTCCAAGCAACTGCCCACGGCCCTGGCTTCTGCCCAAGAGGGACACCATTGCCAACGTGCCTGAATTCACTGCCAGCCCTGACGGCTCCTCCGTGACAAAGGTGACACTGTGATGGAGGCCAGGCACACTACCACATGTCCCACCATGCACAGTGGGAAGCTGAGCCGCAGGCACAGCCTCCTCCCCTCCTCCCATCCAGCACCAAAGGCGACAAGGCTCTTGCTGCAGCTCACGCTCCCTGTGTGCGGCTTTGGAAGTGTGTGTGGGGACCACCCCGAGCAGGAACCAGCTCGGCTGTCACAGAATCACAGAATCACAGAATAGTTTGGCTTGAAGGGACCTTCCCATGAGCAAGGACATCTTCACCCAGCTCAGGTTGCTCAGAGCCCCATCCAGCCTGGCCTGGGATGTCTCCAGGGATGGTTCATCCACCACCTCTCTGGCCAACCCGGGCCAGGCTCTCACCACCCTCAGGGGCAACAATTTCTTCCCCATGTCCAGCCTGAATCTCCCTCCTTTAGTTTAAAACCATCACCCCTTGTCCTGTCACAACAGGCCCTGCTCAAAAGTCTGTCCCCATCTTTCTTATCGGCCCCTTTGAAGTCCAGAAAGGCCGCACTAATGTATCCCCAGAGCTTCTCTTCTCCAGCTGAACCCCCCAACTCTCTCAGCCTGTCCTCCCAGCAGAGCTGTTCCAGCCTCGGATCATTTCTGGAGCTCCTCTGGCCCCTCTCCAGCAGGTCCATGTCTGTCCTGTGCTGAGGACCCAGAGCTGGACCAGCGCTGCAGGGGGGGTCTCACCAGAGTGGGGCAGAGGGGCAGAATCCCCTCCCAGCACCTGCTGCCCACGAGGCTGGGGATGCAGCCCAGGACACGGGTGGTTTCTGGGCTGCAGGTGCACATGGCAGCTCATGCACCATCTTTCATCACCCAGCACACTCAAGCCCTTCTTGGCAGGGCTGCCCTCCACCCCTTCATCCCCAGCCTGGATTGACACCAGGGATTGCCCTGACGCAGGGACCTTGCACGAGAGCCGGCCACTGCGCGGTCAGCAGGTCCCACGTGGCTCCACTGGCTGCATTGCACAGGAGAGGCTGGTCTCCCCCAGGCATGGCCCCACAGCTCCGACCCAGCTGCCAGCCATGCAGGAGGTCAGCAAGCCCGTCACAAGCACGAACACAGCCAGACGGCAGCTCAGTTCAGCATCATCAGCATTAATCAGCCAAGTGCTGACAGAGGCTCTGCCGAGGCTGGGGCTCCGAGCAGGTCACCTAAGGACCTGCGGCCACCTAGAAACCAGAGCACCCAGCGACAAACTCAGGTCACGACTTCTCAGCTAAAGCCCAGGGCATCCTGCTGAGAACTAGCAGCAGCCATGTGAGGCTGGGATCAATCAGTCTGTGGCACGGGGCAGATGTGATGTGACAGAAGGTCACTGCAAGGGGACCTTACGGAGAGAAGAAGGAAATCCTGCTCAGCTATGGAGCATCCCAGCTCCTGTCAAGCTCTTTGAAAACAAACTTTTTGACGAGTTAATGGCTGTGGCACCTCCTCGAGCTGCAGGTACAATGGCCCAATGTGACATATCTGGCTGCACTCCCACTTGCCTCTCTGTGCAGCATGGCAAGGATTCAGTGGCAGAGGATCCTCATGACAAACTGCTTTGCCACACAGAGCAGGCGGAGCTGGGAAGCTGGGCAGCACACTCTGATGCCAGTCCTGTCCCTCCAGAGTCTGCAAAGGCAGGAGGAGGCTCTGGGGCCACTCTCCAGATTTGGGGAGCAGCAGATCCCCCTTTACTGTGTGAGCCACCAGAAAAAAGGCAGACTGGTGACCCAACAAACCTCTGCAGTGCTGCTCCTGTTCATCAAAGGCTTGGAAAGGCTTCACAGAGGCATTCAGCTCATGCCTTACAAGCGACTGGATAAAAGATGCTGGCTTCATGTCAATGCCTGCACACAGCCAGGAGAAAAGGACGGGTGCAGCTGAGCTGCCTAGAAATCCCCATTCTCACTGATCCTTGTTATCAGATCTCTTTGTTTCAAAGGCAGGCTGAGCTTCCAATGCCACCAAGGGACAGGGCAGTGAAACAGAGCTGCTGCTCACAGAGCCTCTCCAGCAATGTAAAAAAACACCCCGCAGCCCAAAGAGGGGCTGAGAATTGCCGAGACACTGCCTGAGAAGAGGGGGGCTGAGTGTTGGGGTGCTCGTACCTCCAGGGAACTTTCTCCTGTACGAGGCGAGCTGGCACAGAGGCTGAGCTCCTCGGCTGCAGCCAGCGATCAGAGACACGGTGGGGAGGGTGGCAACCAACCAAGAAAGGTTACTGCCTGGTGACACCCCCGGAGAGGCTTGGGAGCCTTTTATCGCTCACGTGGTCGAGCCAAACAAAGCTGGTTAACGCCTTATCTGCTCCGGCGCTCACCAGCCCTGTCCCAGAAACCTTTCTAGCTCAACTCAGCCAGGCGTGTCCCGGCTGGGCAGTGGCACTGAGGGGTTGTGGGGGAGCGAGGTGACCACTGTGACAGCCCACCAGGCCCTTCATAGGCCATGCCAGCAGGTACAGGGGCCAGAAACACTGGCAGAGTCCCATCAGTGCTACTTTAGATGCTTCTGTATCCACCCTCCTGGTCTGGGAACTAACCTGGTCCCTGGAGAAGGCCGTGAAGAGCATCAGGAAGCCCTTTGTCACCAGCTCTTCCCACTCCGCCTGGCAGTAGAAGTCCTTGGATTTCTGGCGGCAGCCAAAGAACAAGTAGTTCCCTGCAGAGCAGAGCACAGGGGCTGTGCTGGGGGGACCGAACGGCCTGCGAGGGCTGGGGGCTGTTGGTGGCCACGGGACCTGTGGCAGACCCCCAAGGCTCTCACCTCTCTGCTGTGCCTGGCAGAGCCAGGAGTCATGTGAGTGCGAAGCCAGGTGACCTGTGGCAACCAAAGGCCCCTGTGTGCTGGAAAAGCAGGAGGTGGGGGACGGGTAGGGCAAGAAGAGCCCCCCAGGGCTGCCTGTTCCCCTCCACCAGCCTTAGCTTCCTGCTGAGACCCATGGCTGAGCCAGGGGCATGAGGATCACAGAATCACACAGAATCACAGAATGTTAGGGATTGGAAGGGACCTCGAAAGATCATCTAGTCCAATCCCCCTGCCAGGCCAGGAACACCTAGGTGAGGTTACACAGGAAGGCGTCCAGGCGGGTTTTGAATGTCTCCAGAGAAGGAGAATCCACAACCTCCCTGGGCAGCCTGTTCCAGTGTTCCGTCACCCTCACTGAGAAGAAGTTTCTTCTCAAATTTAAGTGGAACCTCTTGTGTTCCAGCTTGAACCCATTACCCCTTGTCTTACTGTTGGTTGTCACAGAGAAGAGCCTGGCTCCATCCTCGTGACACCCACCCTTTATATATTTATAAACATTAATGAGGTCACCCCTCAGTCTCCTCTTCTCCAAGCTAAAGAGACCCAGCTCCCTCAGCCTTTCCTCATAAGGGAGATGCTCCACTCCCTTAATCATCTTTGTGGCCCTGCGCTGGACTCTCTCCAGCAGTTCCCTGTCCTTCTGGAACTGAGGGGCCCAGAACTGGACACAATATTCCAGATGAGGTCTCACCAGGGCAGAGTAGAGGGGAAGGAGAACCTCTCTCGACCTACTAACCACCCCACTTCTAATACACCCCAGGATGCCATTGGCCTTCCTGGCCACAAGGGCCCAGTGCTGGCTCATGGTCATCCTGCTGTCCCCAGGACCCCCAGGTCCCTTTCCCCTACACTGCTCTCTAATAGGTCATTCCCCAACCTATACTGGAACCTGGGGTTGCTCCTGCCCAGATGCAAGACTCTACATTTTCCCTTGTTATATTTCATTACATTTTTCCCCGCCCAACTCTCTAGCCTGTCCAGATCTCGCTGGATGGCAGCACAGCCCTCTGGCGTGTCAGCCACTCCTCCCAGATTGGTGTCATCAGCAAACTTGCTGATAGTACACTCAATTCCCTCATCCAAGTCATTGATGAATATATTGAATAGTATTGGTCCCAGAACCGACCCTTGAGGCACTCCACTAGATACAGGCCTCCAACCAGACTCCGCCCCATTGACCACGACTCTCTGGCTTCTTTCCTTCAGCCAGTTCGCGGTCCACCTCACTACCCGATCATCCAGTCCACACTTCCTCAGTTTTGCCGTGAGGATGCTGTGGGAGACGGTGTCAAATGCTTTGCTGAAGTCAAGGTAGACCACATCCACTGCTCTGCCATCATCAATCCACCTCGTTACATCTTCATAAAAGGCTATGAGGTTAGTCAAACACGACTTCCCCTTGGTGAAGCCATGTTGACTGTCCCTGATGACCCTCTTATCCTTGATATACCTCGAGATGGCACCAAGGATAAGGTGTTCCATCACCTTCCCAGGGATGGAGGTGAGGCTGACCAGTCTATAGTTGCCCGGGTCCTCCTTCTTGCCCTTTTTGAAGACCGGAGTGACATTTGCTTTCCTCCAGTCCTCAGGCACCTCTCCCATTTCCCAAGACTTGGCAAAGATGATGGAGAGTGGTCCGGCAATGACTTCAGCCAGCTCCCTCAGCACCCGCGGGTGCATCCCATCTGGACCCATGGATTTATGGATGTCCAGATTGCTTAACTGGTCCCTAACCCAGTCCTCATCAACTAAGGCAAACTCCTCCATTGCCCTGCCTTCCTCTGGGGCCTCAGGGGTACGGGGCTCCTCAGGACAGCCTCCGGCAGAGTAGACAGAGACAAAGAAGGCATTCAGTAATTCTGCCTTCTCTGTATCTTCTGTCACCAGGGCACCCACCCCGTTCATCAGTGGGCCTACATTGCCTCTGGTGTTAGTTTTATCTGCCATATATTTGAAGAAGCTCTTCCTGTTGTCCTTGACCCCTCTCGCCAGGTTTAACTCTAAGGAGGCCTTAGCTTTCCTAGTTGACTCCCTACATCCTCTGACAACAGCCTTATATTCTTCCCAAGTGGCCAGCCCCTCCTTCCATGATTTGTAAACCCTCCTCTTCCACTTGAGTTTGCCCAGCAGTTCCCTGTTTAACCACGCAGGTCTCCTGGCTCCCTTCCTTGACTTCCTGCGCGTCGATAGGATAGGACAAGGGTGGAGGCATGATTCCTTGTGCAGCTGAGGATGAACTCAGTAACTCATCTCCACTCGCAGAGAGCCAAGAAAGAGCCTCTCCAGGGCTCTACCCCAACCCATGGAGCCGTACAGCCTATGAATAACCCCCCAGGCTGCAAACACCAGGCTCTCATCCTCCCCTGCCCTGGAGCCCAGCTTGCCCCCACTCAAACACAGCAGAGCCTGGGCCCGTTCAAACCCTCAGGAGCCGCAGTCCCTCCTTTCCATCTGCTGAACACAGACCTGTCTGCAGCAAAGAGCATCCTGAAACCCTCACCTCCACGTCCTTGTGCTACCCGCTCCTGAATCGCTGCTCGGAAAGGTGCCACCCCTGTGCCAGGGCCAATCATGAGCACAGGGGTCTCAGGGTCTGCTGGGAACTTCATTCCTCCTTTCTTCACCCAAAGAGGCACCCGGACATCACCTGCAAAACAAACAGCACGGCTAGAATCACCCCTGCACCATTGCACCTTGACACCCTGCGGAGGAGGTGCCAGATATCCAGCCCTTCCAGGATGCTTCAAAGATACAGGCAACACCTGCCTCACCCCCACCCCGGCACCGAGGCACCCCTGGAGCCACAGGCACACTATGTGTGTATGAAAAGTGCTTCAGCTGTCTCAGTGCGGTCCCTGCAAGCACCCAAGTGAAGCCCAGAGCAAGGCAAGAGCCCCACAGCACACAGGCTGTGGGACAGCCTTCTCCCATACAGCTGGTGCCAGGGAGGGCAGTGGTGCAGCCGCGCAGGGATCTCAGCCTGGCTGTCGAGTAAGGAAGGGCCAAACTTGCCTCCTCTGGGAGCCAGAGGAGGATGAAGATCCCCACCTGGGTACTCTGAGAAGACCCAATCTCACCCTGAAGTCATACAGAGCAATTATCTGCCATCCTGCAGCAAGAAGACCCCATGAGCTTGTCACATGTGCTTGGGGATGCAGCTGGAGGGGTTTTGTGGTTAGAACAGATGAGCAGCACACACAGGTTTTGAAGGACAGGATGGATGTGCTCCAAGGAAGGACTGTCCTTCCCAAAGCTGGTGCTATGGGGCTGCAGGTATCCAGCAGCCAGAGCACAACCACCTCCAGGACACCAGAGCAGCTTGTGGTGGGACAGCTGGTGCTGGGAGCTGGTGCTGGGAGCAGGAGAGTTGAGCAGCTGGGAGAAAACCAAGAGCTCAGGGTGCTCAGGGCAAGCTGGACGAACATACCATGCTCTAAAGATGGGAGCAGCGAGGAAGGAGTTCAGTCTATCCTGCCAAGGCAAGCTGCTCAGTTTTGGGCCCCTCACGACAAGAAAGCCCTTGAGGTGCTGGAGCAAGTTGAGAGAAGGGAACAGAGCTGGGGAAGGGGCTGGAGCACAAGTGTGATGGGAGCGGCTGAAGGACCTGGGGGGTTCGGCCTGGAGAACAGGAGCTGAGGGGAGACCTGATCTCTGAACTGCCTGAAAGGAGGCTGTAGCATGGAGGGGGTTGGTCTCTTCTCCCAAGTAGCAAGTGATAGGATGAGAGGAAACAGCCTCAAGTTGCGCCAGGGAAGGTTCAGATTGGATATTAGGAAAAATTTCTTCATGGAAAGGGCTGTCGGGCACTGGAACAGGCTGCCCAGGGCAGTGGTGGAGTCACCATCCCTGGAGAGGTTGAACAGACGCGGAGACGAGCTTCTTAGGGACGTGGTTTAGTGCTAGATTTAGGTTATGGTTGGACTTGATGACCTTAAAGGTTTCTTCCAACCAAAGTGATTCTATGATTCTATGATTCCAGCTACCCATGGGGGTGTCCTCCACTCAGGGTCCAAGCAGCTCCAGCACACAGCTCCACTGCGGCCCCATGGAATCAGCCCTGGTTGCTGCAGCAAGCACACGGGGTTCTCACAGAGTCCAAGCAATTACCTTGCTCTGGGTTGAGAGAAGCCAACCAGGTAGAGCAGAGCCCACGGCGGGGTTTGCTGAGCCGTGTCTTGTACCACACGACTGCCACGAGGATCTGGATGCAGTCAGGGTGAGCCTGTGTCCAGACAGGAGCCATGAGAAATGAGAAGACATGCAGCGCGGCTCTGCCCAAAGATCCCAGTGCCTCCTCCAGGACAAAGTCTGTGGCCAGCCCCTGCCAGTGCATCTGCAGCACTTGTCCCAGCCTGAAACAGCCACTCAGACACAGAACGGAGCACACCCTTGCCCAAACCTTTCCAATAGGGAAGGGGGTTTTCTCAGAGAAGCACTGCTGCAGGAATGCTGTGCACAGCTGGCAACAGCCAGAGACTGTCAAACCCGAGGTCCCCATGGAGGACAAACGCCACTGTGTGTGAGCTGACATCTGCCAAGCCACCGAGCCAGGTCCCACTGCCACCTCTCGGCAGCAGCAGGAAGCAGCACTGTCCCCTCCCCTGGACACACCACCCAGGGATGCTCCCAGGCACCAACTCCCACAGCCCCACAATGAGGACACCAGAGCTCTGCAGGGCCCTGGGCCAGCCCCAGAACTCGCAGGGCTGCAGGAGGGCAAGCACCTTAACTCGGAGACTGGTACAGCCTGGGGGCTGACATCAGCACATGGACCTGCCACACAGTCACAGCAGAGTGGGAGGTTCGGGTGGGCTGTGGGTGCTCAGAGGGCCTGGGAGACCAGCCTGAACATCCACGACATGCCTTGGCCCCGCCAGACCCTCAGCTCAGAGCCTGCCGTGAGTCAGAAAAGGGCTGAGCTCTTACCAGCGTGGAGGAGGCAATAGAGAAGGCGCGGGGCCTGATGCGAGGGATGAGGTCCAGCAGGTATTCGGGTGGAACAGCACACGTGGTGTGAGGGAAATCCCAGAGGGCCTGCAAAGCCAAGGTGGGGTGAGAGCTGATACTCCCTGAAGGCAGCCAGCCTGCTCCAGGGGCTCCAGGGGGTCCCACACTGCTGTCTCCCACCAAAGGCACCACTCTGGGTACCACTGAGCACCAACCACCCCACCCCACTGCCCTCCCCTCACCCCAGGCTGCAGCACAGGGCACACCACAGAGCCCAGAAGGATTTGGAGCAGGTCTTAACCATCAGTGGAAGTCCAAGGACACTTCACTTTTATCTGGAATATTGTGTCCAGTTCTGGGCCCCTCAGTTCCAGAAGGACAGGGAACTGCTGGAGAGAGTCCAGTGTAGGGCAACAAAGATGCTGAAGGGAGTGGAGCATCTCCCGTGTGAGGAAAGGCTGAGGGAGCTGGGGCTCTTGAGCTTGCAGAAGAGGAGACTGAGGGGTGACCTCATGAATGTTTATAAATACATAAAGGGTGAGTGTCACAAAGATGGAGCCAGGCTCTTCTCGGTGACAACCAATGATAAGACAAGGGGCAATGGGTTCAAACTGGAACACAAGAGGTTCCACTTAAATTTGAGAAGAAACTTCTTCTCAGTGAGGTTAACAGAACACTGGACCAGGCTGCCCAGGGGCGTTGTGGAGTCTCCTTCTCTGCAGACATCCAAAACCTGCCTGCACACCTTCCTGTGTAACCTCATCTAGGTGTTCCTGCTCCGGTGGGGGATTGGACTGAATGATCTTTTGAGGTCCTTTCCAATTCCTGACATTCTGTGATTCTGTGTGATTCAAAAGTGAAGTAGATTAAATTCCTGGGCCAAGAAATCACAGCTGATCATCTGCCTGCTTTACACCATGGCACAGCCTGCATGGAGAGGGTTTGCCATGCTCCCCCGGCCTTACCTCGAGCGTGGTCCTGCGGGGCCGGTTGCAGTAGCTGTACAGCTCCTCCTGGCCCTGGGCAGAGCTGAACTCCTGCAACTTCTCCCGCTCCAGCTCATTCGTAGAGAAGTAGGACAAGAGCTCAAAGAAGGAGCGCCGCGGCACGCAGGAGATGTCCAGGTAGTGTGTGACCAGGTGCCGGATGGTGCAGGGCTGTGGCAAGAGGGCAGGGAGGGACGTGCCTGTAAGGCAGCGAGAAACACTCAGGGCCAGCACCGGGACGGATGCCCCAGCACCATCTGCCTGCTGTCCCTGCAGCTCTGGCTTCCCCAGGATGAGGCAGCACTGTGAGCAATCTGACTGAGGCCTTCAGGATCCTTCATGCTCTGTGCTGGGGGGGCAAAGACACAAGGCGTGGGTGCAACTCAGGCACTGCTGGGTCCCTCCCACAACTCACACTGGCCCTAATGTGGGATGTGCAGGCACAGAGCGCCGGTAGGGAAGGTGAGCCCTCCGCACTGTGAGACAGGCAGAGGTTCTGCATCTTTCAGCTACTTGCAACGCCCCATTTACTGTACCTAAAGCAAAGGAAAAGCAGAGCTCCAGGCTGGGCCGGAGCTCAGGGGCTGTCCCATCCCAGCAGGGATGGAAAGGAGCAGCAGGCAGGACCCACCAGGCTCTGTGGGCTTCAGCACAAAGCGTCTGTCTGGATCCAGTCGCAGGAGCTGGCAGAACTGCTGCACGTCTTCGGGGCAGTTCTGGGGCTGGATCATCACCACGTCCCCCGCACTGAACCTGCGGATGCAGCGGGACTTGCCAAGGTGGCCACGGAGCAAGCCCAGGGTCACAGCACCACCATCCCCACAGCATCTGCACCCGGGGAGAGGCCACAGCTCACCCAAACTGCCAATGTCACTAACACTGTGCTCTCTAACCTGACAAGACAAAGAGAGCTGGTCCGTGGGCAGGACCCACGCTGCCATATGCCCCTGGCTTTGTCACAGAGGGGACAGCACAGTGGTGACCATGTCCACAAGGCTGCAGCCTCAGATATTCCTGACTAAGGGAAGTGTAAGAGGAAGGCAGGCTACGAGACACCTGATCCTGCACAGCAAAGTTTGGGGGAGTCAGGAAAATGCTCACGTGATCCCTGAGCCTGTGACATCAAACTCGATGAGCCGGACATCCTGGAAATGGGATTCTGCCGTGACCCGCTGGTTGGACAGCACGCGGGCTGCGAAGGGATGCAGCTCGGAGGGAACAGCCCTGGGGGCTGCCGGCTGGAGCAGGTCACTGTCGAGGTGCGGGGAGTCCTCAGTCAGGTAGTGCAGGGTGTATTTGGGGGGCAGGCTGTGGGCAGGAGAGCAATGCAGTTACCTCCATGCCACGGCTCCTCTGCTGCTGCAGCACCAGAGGCTGGAGGCAGGGACAGGCCTGAAGTCTCCCGCTGTATCCACTACCCCTCGTCCCTGTCCCCTGGGGCTGGCCTGTGGCACAGGAATGCGATGCAGACTGCCAGGAGAAGGAGAACCCACAGGCTCCGGAGCAGGCAGAGGGGGGCTGGAACACACACCCAGCAGGTCTGCCAAGGGCAGAGGGACATCAGGACAGTAAGAAGAGCAGAACGCTGTTGGGGCAGCTAACACACACACCCAGGGAACAAGGGGACACCCCATCCAGAGAGAGATGGGCCACCCATGCCCAAAGTCGGACAGGGACTTGGGACACCAGAAGCTGTGTGGGGACGCTTCCTGGTCGAAACAGGGCATATCCACACTCCAGGGAACAGCCAGGGAATCATTTCACACCAGGCAGCTCCAGCAGTGCCCGTCTACCTTCTTCACTCACCGTGCATCTGGACTGATGATCTCAAGGCCAGGAGGGAGAGGATACAAGGCGAGGATCTTGTCCCATAAGGCTAGGAGCCATGGATCAACCACTGCATCTGGCCTGCAAGTGGGAAATTCAGGCTGCAGCAGAGCAGCATCAGCCCTCCAGGCTCAAGCACTGCTGCCCCAGCACCCGGACATCACTGGGCCACACCTGCAAAGCCACCTCTGCTCCTCTTTCGCTGAACAGTCACTCCATGCTGTTCCCTTACAGCTTCAGGGCTGCAAACATGTCTCAGCCCCTCTAAGCTCTCACTCACTCTCTGGGGCCCAACGTCTGAGCAGAACCACGAACCCGCCGAGCACAGCTGGTGACAGCCACTGCCCCCCGAGGCACACACAGCCTCTGCCCTGTGTGAGCGGTACAGCTCAGGCTGCTGCAGTGCCTGCAGGTACACAGCTGTGTGACACAGTGTCCCCCAGTCTGAACAGGGCTGGGCAGAGCCAGGAGACCTTGGCTCATGGTGGCGGACATGGGACACCCTGGAGAAGCAAGTGATCCAGGACCTGGCACAGGAGAAGAGTTCTGAGCAGAGACCAGCACGTTCACAGAGAGCAGCAGGAGGCTGCTGGCCACATCTGGGGTGCAGGAGAGGACACAGTGTGGGAGCAGCATGCTGCTGTCCCCAAGGCTGGGGTAAAGAGACTGAGGGGCAACCTCATTAATGTTTATAAATATATAAAAGGTGAGTGTCAGGAGGATGGAGACAGGCTCTTCTCGCTGACAACCAATGATAGGACAAGGGGCAATGGGTACAAACTGGAACACAGGAGGTTCCACTTAAATATGAGAAGAAACTTCTTCCCGGTGAGGGTGCCAGAGCCTGGCCCAGGCTGCCCAGGGAGGTTGTGGAGTCTCCTTCTCTGCAGACATTCCAACCCGCCTGGACACCTTCCTGTGTAACCTCATCTGGGTGTTCCTGCGCCGGTGAGGGGATTGGACTGGATGAGCTTTCGAGGTCCCTTCCAATCCCTGACATTCTGGGATTCTGTGAAAGCACACACAGCCCTGCCACCAGCCCGAGGACAAAACTGCACCCCAGGGCTCCCCGCTCCACCAGGCTCTTACCCCAAGTCATGCTGGTCGTCTCCCAGTGCCACTGGCAGCAGAGGGTTGCCCCCAAGCTGTAGCACCCGTTTGTGCAGCTTCTTCGCAACAAAATTAAACCTGAGCAGAGAATAACGGCAGCTGCAGAGGGCAGGGCTCCTACAGCAGGACAGCAGGCACTGGCTACATGAGCCAGCTGACAGTGCTAGGGCTATGTCAGAGAAGCACAGAGGCAGGTCTGGCCACAACCAGCACACACAATCCAGCCCTGCACCCGGCCCAGCCCATGCTCCATCCCGGGGCAGCTCGGAGAAGCAGCTGGGTGCCACTTGCCGGGCCACACAGGCTGTGCCCAGCTTCCCAGAAGGGACTTGAGGAGGTCAAGCCTCCCCTCAGGGCAGAGAAACGCTTCCTTCCCTCTAGCCCCCAGTGCCACACAGAGCTCAGGCACACTCCCATCCCTGCCACTACAGCTCTTTTGGGCACATGGGAACCATCTTTAGGGAGAGAACTGGGACCAACAGGGCTGGCTGCCACCTAAAACTCTGTGTTTCATGTCTCCTATTGGCTTGGTCCACTGAAATTGCTGTGGCACAGGCCTTCCTGCAATTCAGAGAACTGTGTGGCTGTAACAACTGACTGAAAAATGAAGTCTGACACACTGCAGTAAAGCAGCTGCTTGAGGAGGCCAGGAGGAAAGAAATGGGCACAAGCCCAATTTCTGGGGTTTAGGAGGGATACGGGCTGGTACAGCAGGATTGCTAACGCTGGTGGGAATTATGTTTTGTCTGAGCTGCTGCTCTAGAGTCAGGCTCTGTCCCCCCTTGCCCCTTCATTCTCCAGCCACGCTGGTCTCACCATGGCCAGAGCTGTGAGGAGCAGCTGCCACGGGCAGGCGAGGAGCCGCAGAGCTGCTTACTTGGGATAGGAGGAGTCGCCGAGGCCCAGCACGGCGTAGTCCAGCTGGCACAGGGAACCGGGTGGCAGGTTCTTCCGGAACAGAAACCGCCAGAACATCTACGAGGGACACAGCCGGGGAGTCATGCTGCTGCCAAGGAAGCCTTCCCTGCCTGCCTGTCCTTCGTTCACCCATCCACCGGGTCCCCCCTGCCCTGTGCTGAGCCCCAACAGAGCAGGGAGCATGGCCTTCTGCAGAGGAGACCCCTGAAAGTGGCCACCACTGCCACCTGCCAGGAGGATGACGCTCTGTGAGTCCCCACAACCCCGTGGCTCTTGCAACAGCAGAGCCCCTCTCACTGGTTAAACTGCTGAAACCTCACCAGCTCCCTGCCTGTGCCCCATCAGTGACACGAGATGTGACTGGTGCTGCTCCAGAGCTCCCCTCTCCAAAAACAACCGTAGCTCAAGTTGCTTCAAGAGAGAAATCCAGTCACTGGACCAGGAATATAAAAGCAACATGGACAGGAGCACATCCTACCTTCATGTTGTCAGGGGGGTCACCCTGGCCGGTGGTCGCACACACAAATACCACCAACAGCTCATTGATGAGATTGGCCTGTGGGCACAAACACAGGAAGGCCCATTCAGGTCAGCAGCATGCAAACACGTGTCCTGGCTGTCCCAGTGTGGCTGCTCACATCACATCAAGTCCATGGACAGACCACAGCAAAATGAAACCCGCAGCCCCATGTGGCACGACTTCCTCTGCAGGCATGTGCTGCCCACAGCATTGGCTCCTCGCCTCGCAAGGTATGGCTGAACGTCTGTCATCTAACACAAACTCTATTCCATGAGTCATTGCTCAGTTTTCACGCGTTTTCAGCTGAATTAGAATCATAGAATCATTTTGGTTGGAAAAGACCTTTAAGATCATTGTGTCCAACCATTAACCCAAAACTGTCACTAAACATGTGGATTTTGCAGAACTGTTGCTCCCAGGAGAGCAGCAGAGAGCAGGCTGGGCGGGCGCCCTCGCTCCATCCCAGGTGTCCCTCCCCGAGCCCTGGGGACATGGGCTGGGACAGACTGTCCTCTCCTCCAGAACGGTTGCAATAGCCACGAGTGGCTTCACCAACCGTAAATGGTGATAACCACCATTTCATTTCAGATCGGGAGACCCATATGCATCTGCTGGTTTGACTAAGGAGGAAATGTGGAGTTTCTGTATGAAGGGGTGGGGAGCAGTGGGAAGAGATGGCGGAATAATAGCCAAATGTGAAAACCTTTCAGTGCCTGTCAAAATATTAGAATCATAGAATTGTTTAGGTTGGAAAAGACGTTTAAGATCATCAAGTCCAACTGTTAACCCAATGCTAGCACTAACCCATGTCCCCAAGAACCTCATCCGTCCAACCCCTCCAGGGATGGTGACTCCCCCACTGCCCTGGGCAGCCTGTTCCAATGCCCCGCAGCCCTTTGGGGAAGAAATTGTTCCCCAGATCCAACCTCAACCTCCCCTGGCGCAACTTGAGGCCGTTTCCTCTGGTCCTGGCGCTTGTTCCTGGGGAGCAGAGCCCGACCCCCCCTGGCTCCAAGCTCCTTTCAGGCAGGTCAGAGATCAGAAGGTCTCCCCTCAGCTCCTGTTCTCCAGCTGAACCCCCAGCTCCCTCAGCCGCTCCCATCACACTTGTGCTCCAGCCCCTTCACCCTTCAGCACCAGCCGCCCTCGGGAAGGGTTTGGTGACACCCAGCAAGGACAGAGGATGCCCAAGTCCCTGAAATACGGATGATGGAGCTGAAGAAAAAACCAGAAATACCCGGCAGCACCTCACCGCGCCATCACTCACCACCTCATAACTATCCAGCGCCTCCACCCTGCACTGGAAATGCCGGCGCTTGGCTTCTCTGCCGATTCTCTCCGCTGTGTCTTCAGCCGTCCCGGTCTGGCTGCCAAAAAGAACCAGGAGCTTCCGTTCCCCCATCTGCAAGAGGATTTTCAGGGGGGTTGCCACCCAAAACAAAGAGCTGGGGGCCGGAGCCGGGGGACGGGGGCTCGGGGACGGGGCAAAGCCCCGTCCCCGAGCCCCCGTCCCCCGGCTCCGGCCCCATAGAAACACTCACCATGCCCCGTCGCCATGACACCGCTTCCGCTAACGTCACCACCCGGCGACATGATGTCATCAGGCTGCGCCGAAGCGGGGGATCGCGGCGCTGTCCCGCCGCGGCGATGCTGTTCTCGCTGCGGGAGCTGGTGCAGTGGTTGGGCTTCGCCACCTTCGAGCTGTTCCTGCAGGGCTTGGCGCTCCTGGCCTTCTCCGTGCTGCTCGTCCTGAAGGTGGACGGCCAGGCCGCGCTCTCCTGGTGGCTGGTCTTCGTGCCCTTCTTCGCCGCCGACGGGCTCAGCACCTACTTCACCACCATCGTCTCCGTGCGGCTCTTCCAGGACGGGGAGAAGCGGCTGGCAGTGCTGCGGCTCTTCTGGATCCTCACCATCCTCAGCCTCAAGTTTGTCTTCGAGATGCTGCTGTGCCAGAAGCTGGTGGAGCAGAGCCGGGAGCTCTGGTACGGGCTCATCATGTCGCCCGTCTTCATCCTCCTGCAGCTGCTCATGATCCGGGCCTGCCGGGTGAACTGAGGCAGCGGGGTCCCCGTCGTGCCCTCGCCCCAGCCGGGGACGTGCCCTGGACTCGTAGTGACAATCGTCGGGTTTTCCCCGCCTTTGTTTCCGGACAGAGCGGCAGGTCACACAGGTCCGGTTCTGCGAGAGGAAGGGTCTGTCATTAAGGACGCCGCTGTGTTTTATGGCATCACATTTCTTCAGAAGATCCTTTTGTGCCACATCCTTATTTCAGCTCACTCAGCTCTTGGTGTTTGTTTTAAAGTATCCTGCCCTGCAAAGCGCTGTGTGATATGCCGGTTGATTTATTTTAAAATAAAAATACATGGAAGGATTAGTTTTATTTATAACATTATTTTTCTCTAGAAAGCGTTTGTACTTAAAACTGCTGCCTGGAGAGTGGGAATTACCTGCAGGGGGGTTGGTTGCTGTAGATCTCCTGGTACACCCGAGTGCTGCCAGCCAGAAGCGCCACAGCTGCTGCTTCCCCTGCCCATCTGAGCCCACACTTGGAATGAAGCGCCGGCTTCTGCAGCAAAGCTGATTTATTTCCGTCTGTCCTCTCACTTACCCGAGCACTTTATGCGTTCAGTGCCCTGGCGTGGTTTTATGGGGCTGTGCTCTGAGCCAGAGAGAACTGATGTGTGTATTTTTGAACAGAAATGTGGGGTTTTTAATTCGTATTTCCAATCCATTTGCTAAGTATTGAGATAGGTGTGTTGGGAGGGTGAGACATGGGGACAGGAGTATGCGTGGCTGATGCTGGTTGTGAAGGAGAGGGAGGGTCTCAGTGAGCCTCAGCTCTGGGGTGAAGCACTGTCCGTAGACCCCCAGAAAGCGCAAGTGGTTCACTATTCACCAGGGAAGTATGGATCAGTGTGTTAAATGCCAATGGCACAGAGAACTCCCAGCGCTGAACACACTTTGGCATCACTTGTGCTTCACTGCTGGGAACAGTGGATCTGCCCCTCTCCTCTCTGCGAGACGTCGAGGGCTGCTTTGGAGCCCAGGCCCAGGGGACTGGTGTCCTGACACTGAGTTTTACAGCCCTTTGTACTCTACTGATGATGCTGACTCTGCTAAAACATCTTCTGGTAGCCAGACCCTCCCCTCCAACCTCAGCTGCTCCCTGGGCCACCCCTGGCTCCTCCATCACCCCAGCTCCTCCTGCTGCTCTCGGGATCTGTTTTGTGCAGATCGATCTCAAGATGGAGAACTGCTGTGTCACTGGCTTTCCGAGTCTGAGCCACTGAGCAGTGGCCTGAGGAGCACCAGGAATGTGTTCCTAGAGCTGAGCTCCCCTGTGAGATGCTCTGATGACAATGAAACAAGCAGCTGCTCCTTTTGTCTCTAGAAAGCACATGGACAATGTGAGGAAGTTTCCTGTAGGTGACAATGGGTGTCCCTTGACGCTGCTGCCGGCTTGTCCTTCCTGTCACAGAACGGCGGTAGGAGAACCAGCGGCCTGATCTGGCAGCATCCATAAGCCGGCACAGATTTAGCCCAGACTGGGCCATACAGGGGCTTAGCTCCTGATGTGTGGTGTGACCTGCTCCCCACCAGCCTCTGTTCAGCTGGCACCTGGCTCCAGCCCTGGCTCCATGTCCCCTGTGACTGTAGGTGGCCTGTCCTGGTGCCGGTGTCCGGTGCTGGAAGTAGAGGACGGGAGCACCCATCTTGCTCTGTCCTTGCACGCCCATAGGTGGTGCTGGGCCCCGAGCACTGGGAGCTGCCTCACATGAGCCGCTCCGCTCCTGCTTCACCTTGTGATGTGGTTTTCCAGGGCTCGGTGTCACCAAGGTGTGGCTGTAATGTCCCCAGATGCTCCTCTGGTCTGTCCGCTTGGTGCCAGCCATTTGCTGACACGGGCTGAGCTGCAGCAAACCGAGGACACATCACCTGGGAGGAAGGCAGCCGGCTGCTCCGCGTCCTCTCCCACCTCACACCAGCGTGAGTTCATCCCCACTGCCGGTGTCCCCGTGCTGCGGTTGGGCCCACACATGCCTGGTCACCCCAAGCAAACCAACTAAGGACGTTGCATCACCTGCAGCCACAGATATTTACGGCTGGACTCAGTGACCTTGAGGGTCTATCCCAACCAAAATTATTCTGTGATTCTATATTCTGTCACCAGCAGCCACAGAGTCACTCGTGTGTGTCTGGGGAGGGTGAGGGCTGGGGAAAGGGGCAGGGGAGCAAGGCTGGGGCGGCGTGTTGGGGCCCAGCCAGTGTCTGCTGATGGGCACGAAGAATGGGAGCCGCAGAGGGTGTGGGATGTGCTTGGTGAAGGCGGAGAGGAGCAGGAGGAGCAGCAAAGCCTCTGAGTCAGGAGGGGACACTCACTGAGGTGTCTTTGGACTCTCCCGCAGCTCCCCAACCATTCAGCTGGTTAAACCAAAGAAGGGGCAAACGAATAAACGAGAAAAGATCAAAGACGTGAATGCATCCTTCAGCCTCGCTGCTACACTTGGCAGAGGAATGGGGCCGTTTCCTGGTGCTGAGCCCCGAGGTAAGGCACCCGTCCAGGTGAATTTGGGGATGCGGGGTGGTATGTTGGCAAACTGTAGCACGTGGGGTGCTGCCCTCATGGGGCGCAGGGGCTGCCTGTGTGGCTGGATCACCTGGCAGCCGGGACCAGCTGAACCCTTTCCCAGCTCTCGTTCCTCATGCCAAGGAGTCACCTGCTATGCCCAGGGCCACCAAGTCCTGCAACAAAACTCCCCAGGGCCTTTGCCCTTATTTCCCACAGTGTGACGCTGTGGCCAGGGTGATGCAGACCAGCTGCAACAGCTGCTCCCACCCTTCTGGGAGCATCCCCCTTGGTGAAATCCTGCTGGTCCCTCTGCCAGCTGACACGGCTGGAGGGGACAGCCCCTGACACCCATCCCCTGCCCAGTGTGAGCCGTGGGGCTACTGGTGCTCCCTGGCTTGTGGAAGGAGGTTCCTCAAGTCTGGGGCCAACAGACTCTTACAGTCTGGAATACGCTCTGGCAAAGATACAAATCTCACCTCTGCGTTTATTTTTGTTCCTGTGGCGGGTGAGGTGGATATCGCTGCCAGCTGGGCCTTTCCCAAACCCAACTGCAGCTCCCCAGCTAAAAGCATGTGTTATAGGAACACTCCGGCTCACTCCCAGCCCAGAAGTTTGGCCCTGCGGACACACCAGGGGAGCGACATGGCTTCCCCGTGCCGGTGCCACGGACCCCGGTGGGTGCCCCAGCCCCGCACCCCTCCAAACCCCCAGGGCCGGGGGCAACGAGTCTCCGTACAGCCCGGTCTCACCCTGGCCCCGTGCAGGGAACCAGAGGTGCTGAACCAGCATCACTGTACTGGAGGGACAGTGCCAGCTGTCACCGCACTCCATGTGTCCCTGCTCCTGCTGGGACAGGGGCAGCTCTCAGAGAGACTTGGAATTTGGGAATGGCTACACTGGAGGGAGATGACGCTGGTGTCCCCATGTCCATATGGCATCCCCAGAGCAGAGCCCAGCCCAGGACAGCCCAGCTGGGCTTCATGCGTGAGAATGACAAGTGTCCAGCATGACCTGAGCTACCACAGGAGCATGAGGGCTCACAAAGGAGAGAGCAGGGAACGGATGGTCCCAGGGACCTCCACGTCCTTCTGGACATGGGCAGCACCTGGGTACAGTGTGACCTGCTCAGCGCTGTGGCGGTTTTACCATCGTGACGTGGGGGGTGGCTTCTTGTCAGGAGCTGGGAGCTGCTTTGCTAGAAGGACCTTGGGGTGGTGGCCAATGTCCTGCCTTGCCCAGAGCTCATGGGGACAGGAGGCACCATCTGAGGACAAGGCTGTGAGAGGAGCAGCCACACATCCACGCGGGTGGCTGAGAGGACAGTGAGAACAGGATGTGGCTGGGGGTGCTGTTTGTCCAGCATGGACAAGCGGGTGTTGGGAGATGTGGACCACCTGGACTAGGTGGCACCACTGGTGCCATGGCTTGGTGGCTGAGCCCTGGGACCTGGAGGTGGGCTGTGTCTCTGGAGTGGTCCTGTCATGCAGTGATAGCTGGCACTGCCCCAAAATTAAAGCTAAGTCTTGCAAGTCCTAACTGGGAGCAGCTGCTGAGCACACAGGAGTCCATGTGGAAGGGTCTGGGGAGCAGGGAATGAAGACAGACAGTTGGTGAGCCTGTTCCTGCCTCAAATTCTCACACTGAGACTGAAAACTTGCTAAACTGGATAAGATGCCTCCAAATACCTCTCAAGGCAGATGCTGGCCACAGTCCCATTTCAGCTGTGGGGGCTGGCTTTTGCTGTTACCATGATTGACAGCTGTCACTCATTTCAGATGAGTCTTTGTGAGGTGCAGGTTCAAGTCCAGGTCCCTTCTTGCCATGTGCTCAGGTCATGTCCCAGGGACTCGATGCACCCAACACCTCCCCAGCCACCAGGGAGAAGCAGCATCAGTTTAGTTGAGCTTTAAGGCTGAGTACAACCATCTCAAATATCTGCACATCTTCTGCTGTAAGCCTGTCCCTGTGAGAGGGCTGGATGTGGAGAAGGGCAGATTTGTCCTCAGTTGCCCCCAAACTCTGTGCAAAGCCTGGTTTTGTGCCTTGGGAACCCTCAGTCTCACAAAGGTGGTCACGCCGTGGCACCCACCACAGCAGCGCTGGGGACATGGAGTGTGAAGTGCTGCTGTCTCCCAGGACTCACGGCTGGAGAGAGGAAGGAGTTGGTGCTGAGCGGGGACTGAAAACACTGGGTATTTCTCCTGGCCGGGCTCCAGAGATGGTGACAAGCCCGTGCAGGGTCTGGAGGATGTGCTGGGCACCTGGGACTCCTGGCAACTCCCACCTGTGGCTTTCTCAGCACCTACATCCCCTTCACCAGCCTGTGCCTTCAGCTGCAGCCCTTTGTTGCTGAGGTACACAGGGACCACGGCCAAGACACACATGGAAGGAAACTGGGGGTGGTGGAGCATCTTTCAGAGGTTTGTAGAGTCAAGACAGGGGCACCGAGATCAGAACGGATCGTTCTGTTTTATCATTTTTACAACATGTATAGACAACACATAGGTGTCGGGATTGGGAATTAACCTGAAGTCCTGGATAGTGGCTGATTTAGCAACCCCAGAATATGCCTTGCACTAGCTGTATGGGCTTTTATAGCCTTCCCTGGGCTGGAGCTGAGACACAACGACCCTCGGGAAGCAGGCAGGTCTCCAGCCACAGCAGAGACCACAGCTGCCCACGCCTTAGCTTTTCTTGACTCTTTGATAACTTCCACATGCTGAAAGGATTCACACCAAATGAACTCTGCAGCCAGCTCTCACCCCGGCATGTCTTCTAGGAAATGGCCTGATTCGTGCAAGTTAAAGTTAGATTTTTATCGCTAAATTGTCTGAAACATGTTTGAGCCCGAGAGCCTCCCCTGTGCTGGCTCTAACACTTGGTTTGGGGTGGTAAAAGCAACATTTGCAGCAGATCAGGTCCCCTGGTGACTTCCTCCACCAGCAGTACATAGGCTTCATGTGGTGCCAGCACCGAGTCATGGTCTGGGATGTGGTAACAGTGTGGTCTGGTTATCTCACACACAAACTAATTCCCTTGACCAAGATAAGAGGCTTGGCTGCCTGTGCAGGTCAGTCCTGCTGGGAAAATGAGAGAAACCCGGCAGCCCTGCCGAGAGCAGCCGCTCAGTCCTGCGTGTGGGTCCCCCCTGCCCGGGGCTGCCTCCGCACGGGCTCCCCGCGGAGCCACGGACCTGCCTGCAGACCAGCTTCCCAGCTCTGCCCGAATCCTCACAATTTAGCTTGCTTTTTTTCTTTTTTTTTTTTTTGGGGGGGGGGGTGGGTTTGTGTGTGTGTTTTTTGTTTTTTTCTTTTTGTTTTCCAATAAGCTCTGATGTCAGAGACGTCTTACATTCATGTATGCAATGGCAAACTGCAGTGCTCTTACCTCAGCTTCCAACTGCTGGGAACATTGGGACAAGCACTCAAAAAGTTATCGGAGAGCACCTAGAAAATGAAGAGATAAGTAGCATTTGGTCTAGATTTGTTGAGAAACCATGCTACCCAACCTGACAACCTTCTCTTCTGGGTGACAGCCACTCTGGAGCCGAGCGAGAGGATAAGCCCAAGGTACCACGGCCCCTTAGGAAGGGTAACATGGGCCAGGTGCTGGGTAGGTGGGATCCAGAGTTGGCTTTGGGGTGTCCCTGGCTGATGCCCAATGTGTGCAAAAGCAAATGTCACCTTAGGAGCACAGGAGTCTCTGTCCTGACTTGGGTGCTCTGAGCTACTGCAGCCCCCAGTTTCAGGGGTAGTCTTCCCAGGACTTCATCTATAACTTTTATGGAATAATTTAAGAGAGTTGGCAAGGTTGTGGTTGAAAGCGCAGACCCATTTTGAGTCACCACTCTCAGAAAGGTGATGAGAAGTGTGGAGCAAGTGCTGAAAACCCAGAGGGGAGCAGGCACAATGGCGGGGGCACAGGAAGGAGGAAAGCCTGAAGGACAGGAGGCTGCAGCAACAGTGACCTCCCTGGAGCAGCTTCTCAGAAGCTTTGCTGAAACTTTGAGGAGAGTGAGGTACTGCAGAGTGCCACAGCTCAGTGACATGAGATGACCTAGCAGGGGGGAGGGGATATGGGGTGTCTGGCTGTCCACAGCTCACCTACCACTGTGGCCAGGGGAGCTGGCTCCATCATGGAATCACAGGATGGTTTGTGTTGAAGGGAACTTCCCAGCTCCCCCAGTGCCCCCCCTGCCATGAGCAGGGACATCTGCACCAGCTCAGGTTGCTCAGAGCCCCGTCCAGCCTGGCCTGGGATGTCTCCAGGGATGGGGCATCCACCACCTCTCTGAGCAACCTGTTCCAGTACTTTGCCACCCTCAGTACTTTATCACCCTCTATTTAAAATGTTTTAAAATGTACATTATGCTGCTAGCTGCCCTTGTTCAAACCAGTTCGGCAGCTCAAGGGAGACCTCCCATAGCCAAAGGGTTTCCTGGTTTACTGCAAATAACCTCCAGCATTTGCTGAGGGACACCTCCATCATGTCACGCTTTCAGCTTCTGCTTTGTTTCCTTATGGCCCTGCTGATTGCATTGGGGGCAATCAAGCATCTCTAGAGCTGGTTGCCTCAGTCTCCCTCCCGTGCTGTCCCCAAGAACTCACTGCGACACTAGTGAAAGGGAAAACCTGCCCTGAGGGTGTTTCATCCCCATTTCCCTGTGCTCCCTGATCTCAGGAAGAAAAAACCCTCAGGACGCCCAGGGCCAGAGGAGAGCCCATGGCTGGGGCTCTCGGGAGCCAGATCTGAGACGCCCCGACCTCGCCTTCTGCCTTGGTGCTCTCACCCCCAGGTTACACAGCTGGTGAGCAAGCAGCTAACAGCCTCAACCTCCTGGAGCATCCCTGCTCCATGTCCCTCCCTCTCAGCACACACAGAGCCCATCACCGCAGCATCAGGCTCGTCCTCATCCCAGCAGGTGCCCATTCCCCAGGCACCATCAATATCGAAATACTGATATTTTTATTGATATAATTAGTCTTGGAGGTCTCACGAGGATGGCACTAAGCCCCATCTGAGCACCCCAGGGCCAACAGCTGCTGTGCTGTAGCTGTGCACAGGAGAGGGGAAAGGGCTGGGGTGTCTGTGGTGGCACAGGGCATGTCCCTGCCCCAGAGCACCCGCAGCTGAGAGGTGGCACCGAGACAGTCACCGTCAGGGCAACTGGGGCAGGTTTTTTTAATGATACACACCAGGAAAGATGGTAGAGAGGAGGAAAGGTCTGGTGTGCTGTTTGCCAGCTGGGAACAGCAGGTGTGGGCACCTCAAAGGCAACTTTAAATGGCCTCAGTTCCACCAGTCTTGCTGGAATTGGGCTGGAAGGGAGGGCTGGAGCTGGTCCTTGCTGGGACAAGTTGCAGCAAAACCCAGGGTCCATCTGGAAGGGAAACGGGAGGCAGGAGCATGCAATGCAGCTCACCCAGAGACGTGGGACCTGCACAGAGCCACTGCCTGCACCTCCCAGACAGGGCTGGAGCGACCTCCTGGTGCAGAAATTAAATGGCGGGGAAATGAGAGACTCTCTCATGACTCTGAGTCAGAGTGTTTTCCTTTCAGAAGACACAGGGAAGATGTTGGCAGTGGAGGTGATCTCATTTCACAAACACCGGTCACCCCAGTGACTGGCAGTAATGGCTGAGCTCCAACGCCGCAGCGTCTCCACACCGGCCCGGCAACTTCCTTCTGGGTCTCAAAGAGTCATGTCGAGGGGCATGGACAAAGAAACATATGCCAAAGCAGATCAAATAGGTGTGTGTGTGTACTCTAGTCGTACTTCTCCGTAACAGATTAGTCCACCTGCAGTCAGAAGAATGAGACATTTAGGTCACTTTTTCAGTTAGGAGCAAATAGCACATTTAGCTCTCACCGGAGCACATCCCTGAAGGCAAACAGGGCTCATCAGCACCGAGGGCCTGCAGGGAGCGTGAGAGCAGGTGCTGCTCTGTGCCAGGCACCTGCCAGGTCCAGCGATGCTCCACGCTCGGGCACCGCGTTGCCCTGAGACCCGGCCCACGCTGTAGCAGGCAGACACCCCTCTGGGTGGGATTGCCCAAAGAAGATTGAGGACCAGACTGCGTGTGGCAGAGAGACGGCGTGTTGTCACCCTGCCACAGCCCAGCCGGGGCAGCATCGCCTGGCAGAGGGTGCAGGGTGCACATGGGGCAGGAACGAGGGGAAATAGCCTTCTCCAACCTGCAGTGCCACAGTTGAAGGAGAAGGGGCCAGCACTCAGCCCATTCAGCAGGAGGAAGTAAAAGCTAAGGTAATTACCTAATTAGCCTATCAAGGGAGCAGGTGCGTGTGCAATAGGGGCTGTGTGCGATGCCGGGTGCTGGGGACGTGGTGCAGGTTTGGGAAGATGGTCTTCAGAGAACCTTCCGCTTGGTCCCACGGGGGCTTGCGGGCTCTGCCTCCCCCAGCTTGCTGAACCTCCTCCTAGCACCACCTTTTTGTTGCCCTAAAGATTTTGCAGGGAGGATTTTGTCAATAAAATTATGAAGCCGTTACTTGTGACTTGGCTTAGGAATACCTAGTGTAAACTGAAGAAGTATTACCTTTTATCAGATTTTTTAAACGAACTGTTTCTAAATAATGTTACCTCTCCCAGTGAAGCCTCTGTCCTGGCTCCAACTGCTGTATCCAGCCTGGGGGGGATGGCAATTGGGCCCCAGGAAGGGGATGGTGGGAGAATGGGCAGCTCGGAGTCTGCAGCTCCCGCTGGGTTTCGGGGACGGGGAGAGCTGCAGCAGGTGGACGAGTGCCCTTGAAACCAGAGTTTCTTCAAGCTCGGACCCAGCGGTGCCACATGCCTTCTGCTCAGGCACAGCCCCATCCCGCAGCTCTGCCCTGGGTCCTGCCAGCCCTCCGGCACCCAGACAGGCTGTTTGCTCAAGGAAAGTGCTGGTGAAACTGGTTCTTCTGCTTTTGCACATCCACGTTTCCTCCCAAGAGGAAGGTGGACGCTCAGGGCCCCAGAAGCTGGCTGAAGGGATGGAGGATGTCTCCTGGCCTCACACACGGCTCTGAGGTGTGCAGCTGCTCTGGAGGGAGCAGAAACATCTGCCCACGTTAACAGAACCGGTGTGCCACAAACATTGGTGAACAAAGTACCACCAGGTGTGGTTGCCCATGTTCTGCTCCGTGGTGTCCACAGGGTGCTCTGACCAGCTTGGCCCCAATTTCCAACCCTCTGGGGCTGTGCCCATCCCAGGAGCTGGGCCGAGTCTGGTCCTGCCATCCTTGCTAGGCCCAGGTCCACGGAAGGTGGGTGACAGAGCGCTCTTGCAGCTCCCAAGCACCAGGGCTGCTCCAAGGTCCCTTGGAGAGAACACAGCTCCTCGAGGGACCAGATCCCTGAGGGGGAACACAGACCACGGGTGTGACCATGGTGCCATGTGTCCCTGTGATGGCACATGTCCCCACCTGCCTGAGGGCATTGTCCCAATCACCACGTTCATGAGGGGTCCTTTTCTCTCAGAAGCTGCAGTGGTGGACCTGGAAGCATTGCAAAGGTTGCATTTGACATATGGCCCCAGCTGCACCCCAGTTCCCTACTGGGACAAGCTCCAGGCTGGATGCAAGCCTGGGGCCCTCTCATCCACCCCTTCTTTCGACAGCCCAGGAGAGCCTGCCATGGACCATGGCCAGTGACTGCTGCGTCACCTTAGTCCCAGGAAATTCTGTCCTTCACTGCCCTTGTGCTCACGTGGACCAGGGCCGTTCCCCACTGGGCTTGCCTCAGCCTGGTGGCAGTAGGTTTTCCAAGCGGCTGAGCCTGGCAAAGAGACCCAAATTCCTGGGAACAGAGACAGAAACAGCAGCTCAGACTGTCCTGCTGCCTGGGATGAGCAGACGGAGTCACCACAAGCTGAGGGAAACCACAGCTCCCTCCCAGCTATGAAGTCATTACCTGTCCTTCTGGTGTGAGAGGAAATTAAGATTTTATCACATAACCTCTGGAACTATTTATTTACTATAGAAGAATCAGGAAAAGTAAACTGAAGAGTTGCTCAGCCAAGGTTTGGAGGCAGCAGCCAGGGGGTTTGGTGGGGTCTGGGTGCACACAGCCATGGTGCTGTGGGACCAGGGCTGGTCGGTGCTGTGTGTCCTGCATGGGGACAAGTCCCCTGGCTCAGGACAGCCCTGGCCCAGCCGCTGTGCAGTCAGTGGGAGATTTCCAAACCTGGGAAGGCAGCAGACACTCATTCAACCTCTTCCAGCGAAGCCATTTGAGTCCAAAGGTTGTGTGCTGTGTGGAGGTGGGGATGCAGGAATGGTGGCACCCTCTGGCCTCCAGCCATCCATCCCACCAGCACCTGAGCCACTGCAAAGGACATTGCCATGGGGCGAGGGACTGGCCCGGAGGTCTGAGCCCCGGCTGGCCTGCAGCAGGGTATGGCACAGGCACCCAGCTCGGTGGGAGCTGCAGAGAGATGTGACCTGAGACAGAATCCCCCAGGGACTGCCGCAGCCCTGGTTCTGCAGGGTGGTGCTTTGGTTTCCGTGCACACAGAAGGACCTCGGAAACCACCGTCCCTCCAGTTGCAGGGAAGGCAGGCCGCATGCAATGAGGGCTCCCCAGCACGCATTTCCCTTCTGGCATCACTGTGTTTGACTCAGCTGAGAGAAGGCAGCTGAGAACTGAATCTTTTCATCCAGATCACCCTTGTGACAGCCTAGGCAGCCTCTTGTCAGAGAGATGAATCAGTAGGAAGCAGCTTTGCAGTGTCACCCAGAGAGAGCAGGTTCTTGCATCCACCAGCTTTCCCTGTCCCGGGGGCTGGGGCTCTGCAGCTGGATGTGACACCCTCTGCAGCTGTTTGTGACACCCTGTCTGTGCTGCTGAGCATCAAACACATGCCTGGAGAGATAGGAGGCTGCTGGAGGAGCTGGAGGCTGCAGGAACCTGAGCCCCCCTCACTGCCCCAATTCTCCTTGGGGTACTCAGGTCTGCAGGGACCAGCAGCTGGGTGACACATGTGGAAGGGGTCACCACAGTCCCAGCTGGGCCGTGAAGACTTCTTGGCCCTCTTGGTTTCTCGTGTGACCCCTGGCAAAGCTCAGCAAGTGTTGCTGAGATCCCCCTGCCAGGGCCATCCTCCTCCTCCTCTGATGTGATTTTCCTTCTCATTGTAATGAAACTTCTTATCAAGACACCTACCACTCTGTGTGCCATTTCAGGGCATTGGATATTGCAGATATCACTCTCACCTCTCAATAGACCTTGTAGAGACTCGTAATGGAAATATTCAGACTGGTGAGAGCAAAGAGAGAATAGAAACGTGAGTGTGTGTGTAAAAGTACAAAGAAGCAGGGAAATAAGGGTTAACACAAGAGGTGTGTGCTAATTGCTGCAGGGCTCCTATGTGTGATTTCATTCAAATGAGGAGGAGGAACTAATTGGCCCAAGATAAGGTGTCAGGAAGATGCTGAGCTGAGCAATAAATATACCTGTAAGACAAACAAGGGAACAGATATTCAAGAGTTTTGGCTAAGGGTGATAAGGTCTAAGATAAAATAACGGGGGAAAGATTTTCAAGCAAGATCCACTTCCAAAGGGTATAAAAGACAAGTCCAAGCTGGGTTTGCTGCTGGCAGTGGAGGAGCCCAGAGCAAGGACTCAAAAACCATCTCAGAGCCATCCCAGCCGGGCGCACACGTCTGGGCACACGGCTCTGGGTGTGCCGGCAGGTGAGCTGACCTTAATTACTTCTTGTAAAATAAAATCACCTTTCCCATGCCCTCCTCTGTTTGGTGCAGTGTTTCTTTTGCTCCTTCCTGGTAGTGTTGACCCGAGCAGGAGGGGGTGCAGGACCTGGAGCACAGATCTGATCCCATCACGGCTGTGCCAGGCTGCTGGGCTGCCAGCCCCTCCTTCCTCCAGCCCTCATATTCTATCCTGATATTGCTTTTCCCAGGGAAAGATCTGATTATCCACCAGGATTTCTGAGTTACACAGCTTGAGACACTGTCAGCCCAGGGACAGCCTTTGGAGCTGATCTCCTGGCAGCTCTTGCTGACCAGTGTTCCCAGCTGGCCGTGTCCAAACACCTTTCTCCTGGGTTTGACTTTGCAGGAGCTTTCACCATGATGTTCGCTAACAAGAAGCACTTCTCTGCTGCCATCGTCGGGGCACTGGTTGCACTCTCCATCATTGCCCTTGTTCTCAGCCTGGTGAAGACTGAAGATGTCACCCTGCCACCCACAGTCAAGGTGAGCCCAAAAGGGGGTCCCTGAGCACCACTGCAGACACTGGTCACCTTGGGCAGGTGCTCAGAGACAACAGCTGATCTTCAGGGTTAGGAGGTGAAGGAGGACTTGGTAGGACCTGCCTTGCGGTAGCTGGGTGGGTGTTTCCTTCCCACCTCAAGATGCAGGCAGAAGAAATACAGCCTGGTCACCTCCAGGTCAGGCATGGAAGCCTCCACTGAAACTAGCCACCATGCCGTGTGTTTGACATGTTTTGAGGAGCTTACTTTGGGGCAGATGGGGAGGGCACAGCCGTGCCCCACTCCCTCTGCCCTCCCAGGACACAGCACTGCAGGGTGACACAACTCCCCATGGCCTCGGTTCCTGCCAGCTCCCCCCAGCCTGTCCCACCCCGCTCACACCACAGCACGAGCATGGCAGCTGCTCCCCGTCCCTCCCTGCAGCTTGGCATCCCACCTCGGCGCTGGAAGAGGTTTTGGGGTGAGATGGAGGGCTTTACGGGGAGAGGCACACGGCTGGGTGCTCCTGGACCGGAGCTGGTGTGGTCCGGGCAGTTCCTGCCCAGGCTGGGTGCAGCCACAGGGTAGCAGAGAGCACTGGCAGTGGGGGAGTTGCTGGCCCAAAGGTGGGGCCAGCATAGATGTTGTGGTTGAGATGGACAAACGACATAGACTAAGTTCTTCTGTACAAACAGCAGTCTCCATTTATTGCCACAAATGCCTTTTTATATAGTCTTTACCAGCTCAAGTGTCTTTTTGCTATTGGTTGCAAGTTACAGCAGTAATATCTCATTGGCTAATTTTGCTATCATCAGTGTTCCTCTTCTACTCCCTTCTTTCTCATGAGTACATCCCCTCTTTCTCACAGCTGCACCTTAATATCTCCAGATACTCCTTTACTCCCGTCTTTCTCACAGGTAAACCTTAATATCTTCAAGGCTGATCTCTGTTCCCATGCCCTCCGTCAGGGAACCCACGGACCCACCGTAGTCCCCCACACGTAGACACAAAAGATATGTAACCAAGAAAGAAAATTTTTTTAAAAAGCATGAGGAAACAACCGAGAAAATGTTTGTGTGAACTGGCGTTGCTGTACAGACTTCAGGAGAGGGAACAAAAACATCCCTCGGTTGCTGTGAGCAATGCCCGTGCTGAGGCCACGCACTGTCACCACTCTGCTCTGCCACGGAGCAGACAGCTCTGCCTTACAGAGGTGGTTTGGGGGGCATCTTCTGGCCTGACTGCCCTGGCAGGGCTCTGGTGGGGCCAGGGGTGGGCTGCTGCTCCTCCCACCAGCACGATGATGATGGTGTCATGTTTTTTTCCTTCCAGTATGGAATGGTGTTTGACGCAGGCTCATCTCACACCTCTCTGTTTGTCTACGAGTGGGATTCAGACAAGAAGAACAACACCGGCGTGGTCAGCCAGAGCTTGTCGTGTGACGTCCAGGGTCAGTGTCCCCCAGCCAAGGTGCTGCCCTGCGTGTTCGTGTGGTGGGTGGCATGACCTGGACCCCCCTTGCTGACCTGTGCACACTGGGCAGCTCGGTCTGTCGGGCTGTCACTGCTGGCATGGTGGGGAGCCCAGCTTCAGGCAGGGTGGTCCCTGCCTCCCCACTGGCTTTGCTCATGGTTGGAGGGCGCTCAGCACCATGTAGAGCCCACGCACTTGGTGGGACAGATGCACCTTGGTGTTGCTCTGGATTTTCATTCCTCCACCTTGGATTGCCCCCAGCCACCCAAGCTACTGCCCTGGCTGGGGAAGGTCTGACCCACAGAGCTGGGGACACTGCTGAAAGCATGGGAGACGTGGGGATCCATAGGAGAGGAACGTGAGCATGGGTCAGTCAGGTCTCAGGGGACCCTGGAAAAGTATGCTTTGTTGCTAAGAGGTGACAGACCTCACTGCTCAGTGCCCTCTTGCTCCCACATCCCTGTCCCCAACCGTTCCTTTCAGCCTGTGTCTCTTGCAGGGCAAGGCATATCGAGCTATGCCAACGATCCCCCGAAAGCCGGTGATTCCCTAAGGGAGTGCCTGGATAAAGCCCTGAAGATTGTTCCTTCTGCAAACCAGAGGGATGTCCCAGTGTATCTCGGAGCAACGGCAGGCATGAGGCTACTGAGGTATCGCTGTGGGGTGTGGGGGTGACGGAGAAGTGATCACTGCCAGGACACCGTGTCCTGCACAGGGCCGGGCTGCCAGGAGCTCCCAGCTCTCATGCTGCCATGAGCAAGTGACTGGGGATGGGGACAAGGCAGCCCGGTGGGGACACTTGAGTGGCTGCGCTGTCCTGAGCTATTGGCCCTGAGGCTGCTCAGAGGGGTCCATTGGCATCCTGGGTCCCCACATCCCAGGAGGGCACTGCAGGCCCGGTTCCAAGCAAGAAATGCTTCTCAGAGCTCTTTGCTTGTTCTTCATTATTCCTTAAACACAAGGGAGTTGAGATGGCACCAGGTGATGTGTCATCTGCCCAGATGGCTGGGTGCTGGAGGTGGAACAAGGCAGAGGTAGGAGGCAATGAGGTGCTGCAGGACCTGCCTTCGCCTTTCACCAGCTCCTATTAGCTCTCTGCAAATTTCAGCCTTCATTTGATGGCTCTTGGTTTTATGGTTACAGATATCAAAACTTATCTCTGTGCCCTGGCAATCAGACCCCTTCCCTGGGAAGGAGCTGGGTCACAGCCTGAAGGTTACTCACTTCAGAGGACACGCAAAACGAGCAGCCCCAAGACATCTTCCCCTACCCAGAGGTCTGAAACCAGACCGGCACCTTCCCAAAACACCCACTCAAGCTCAGAAGCCAGCCCTGGCTTTGACGCAGTCAGTGGGTGATGTTCAAACCTGGGCTTTGCAGCACAATCCCCTCTGGCCTCCAGCACTATGTAAGGGAAGGGTGGCCTGGCAGACCTCTGTGTGACTGGGATCAAACTGCACTGCAGGGAAGAGTTGCTATTGCTCCTGGATTTGTGACGCCAAGTCTAGACAGCTGGGGTTTATGCTGTATGAGCAGCTTTGACAAGTTATGTAGCAGGAAACATCACTTCATGCAAACCGCTTGTTGTAAAAAAAATAGAGTATGTGGAATTGGGTAAAAAACAGACTGTTCCCTTGTGTTCCCTGTGTAGTACTGATCTAGCTGGGTATGTGTCCTGACCTTTGAGTCCTTCTTAGGGAACAGAACAGCTCAGCTGCAGACCAAGTCCTGGCTGAAGTTGCTAAAACCATGCAAGAGTACCCCGTGGCTTTCAAAGGGGCTCGAATCCTCACAGGAGAGGAGGAGGGGGCGTATGGCTGGATCACCATCAACTACCTGCTGGACTCCTTCACTAAGGTGGGAGAAGGATGAAATGCCCACTCCTTCTTTGCTAATACAGTTTTTCTTATTTTTCTGAAGCTTGCTGATCACAGAAGGAAAGTTCTGGGTTAGTGGCTTTCAGGAATGACCGCGGGGAAGCAGCTGGTTATCCTCTGGCTTGTCTGCAGTGAAAGAGGGGGGAGAAATTAGGAATGGGGGTGTTCCTAGTGAAAGCTAAGGGCACATCTCCACATCTTGTGGCCACAGGGTCTCCTGGGGATAGCGAGGGTGGCCATGCAGCCCAATGGGGACAGTTTGCTCCTGCCAGGCTTGGCCTTGATGCCCAGGAAGGTCCATCTCTGGGTGGGATGGAGAGGCCCCAGATCTGGTTCAATGTGCTGGTCTGAACAAAGCTTGAACCAAACCTCTTCCCTGCCACCCTCTGTCCCAGCACTGCCACAGCTCCCCGCGGTGCCGGCACTGTCGGGCTGTCAGGGGGTTTCTGTCCATCTGTACCTCTGCAACTGCTCTTTGGGAAGGGCAGCCCCCCAGGTCAGGTCCCCACCAGCAATTTGGTCTGGGGACCAGTGACTCGGAGCCATGCGAGCCCACAGCATGCTGCACATCCAACAGTTGGTTCCATCTCTGTTTTTAATGGCTCTAATAAATGGCCAGGCTGGTTGGGCAGGAAAGACAGTGGGGCCTCACCTGCAGAAATCATTGAATTGAACATCCATTGAATTTAGTAACAAAACCCTGTTGACTTCAATGGAATGAGGATTTTGCTCATGCTAAGACCGTGCACTACTCCTCTTCCTCCCATCTTGCTTCGGCAGTACTCCCCCAAAGCACACACATGGCTTCGTCCAGAGGCAGCCAACATTTTTGGAGCACTGGATCTTGGAGGAGCATCCACTCAAATCAGCTTTGTGCCCAAGGGTTCGGTGGTAAACTGGAATGAAGCCTCCAAGCTCACACTGTACGGGTATGACTACAACATCTACACACAGAGCTACCTCTGCTACGGGCAGAACGAGATGCTGAAACGCCTGGCAAAGGAATTAATTGCGGTGAGAGGGGAACTGGGGGGTAATGGCACTCTGCTCTCATGATGCCAACCACAGGCTTGTTAAGGCATTAATTAAGAACAGGCAATGCTCTTCCAGGGAGCCATCAGCAGGAACTGAGGGCAGGGACAGACTCTTTGGAGCACAAGATGTGGAGAAGAGAAGGGAGGCAAAAAAGGTGGCTCAGGAGAGATCTTCTGGCTGCATGCAGCTGCCTGCATGGGGGGTAGAAAAGGCAGGACCAGGCTCTGCTCGAAGGTGCAAAGTGACAGAACAAGAGGTGACATGTGGAACATGCAAGTTTCTGACTAGATGCAGGAGAAAACTTTTTCTCAATAAGAGTGGTCAAATATGGGAATATGGCCCAGAAATGCTGTGGAGTTGTCTTCCCTGGAGATATTCAGAACTCAACAGGACAAGGCTCTGAGCAGTCTGATGCAGTCGGTCATGGAGGGGTTGGCACAGGTACCCCTATAGCTCCTCCCAAACCTCAACTACTCTGTGACTGCACAGACCTGAGAAAAGTGAACCAGAGATCTTTCTCAGGGCATTTTTTGGAATGTCAGAGGAGAAAAGGGTCTTCATGGAGCTGCATCTTACCAGGAGGAGCAGCCTCGGCAAGCTGTTTGCTCATGCCGCACAGCCAGGAAGGTCCCAGACGGTGTCCCTGCCTGGGGCTGGAGATGGAGCTGGGCTAGAGAGGGCTTTGTGTGCCGCAGACATGGTCCTGCTGGCCAGGGGAGAGACATGTTGAGTTCACGAAGTTGGTCTGTCTCCGTGGGAGAGGGAATGACACAAAGCAGAGCGAGAATTAGTGTTGAGCTCAGGCTGGGACTGCAGGTGGCTGACAAGAGCAGGGTCAAACAGCAGGAGAAGGTGCTGGGGAGGTGGGAGATGTGCCTGTGGCTCTGGGGTGGGTCCTGTCGCCCGGCGCGGCCACCTAGAGGGTCAGGAGGCGGCTGCAGCTGCGATTTTACTGTTCCCAGGAGTCGTCCACCAGCACGCGAGTCCATCACCCGTGCTACCCAAAAGACTACAATGAAACGGTCTCGCTGTCTTCCTTCCACACCAGCCCCTGCACGAACCGGAGCGACACACGCCTGGCCCTCGGTGACAGGAACGTGACCCTGGAGGGCAGGGGCGATGCCAGCGGCTGCCTGGCTGCCGTCAAGAAGCTGTTCAACTTCTCGGCGTGCGGCCAGAGACAGGACTGCACCTTCGATGGCGTCTACCAGCCCCCGGTCAGCGGGCAGTTCATTGTAAGGCAAATCCCATCCTCTCACCTCCCCAGCAGAGCATGTCCCCAGGTGCTGTGGTGTCCCCATGTGCCTCATGGCACTGTCGCCTCCCTGCACCAGAAGCGGGGCAAGAAGGTCCCAAATTACCGCTGCCCTGGGACTCACCAGGGATTGCTGGCATCTGGCTTTCCAGCCAGCTTTCCAAAAATGGGATCACGTTAATAAAACAGGTGCTTAGTCAAGTTTCCAGTAAAACAAACAGCTTAGTGAGCAGCCTTCAGGCTCTGCCTGTGCTCCATGTGCTGCTGTAGCACCTACACCCCCAGCCCATCATCTCCGGTGGGACATGGACAGTGATGCCCTGGGACTATATGAGGGAGGGATGAACCCAGGGAAGGACAAACCCCGTCTCCTGCTTCAAGGGAGACAGGGGCAGCTGCTGGGGGCTTTTCTCCACTGTAGCTCAATGACATTTCTGCCTCTTGCCTTTCAGGCCTTCTCTGCCTTTTACTACAACTTCAAGTTTCTCAACCTGACCGAGGGGCAGTCGCTGGCCACTGTCAGGGCGACCATCGAGCATTTCTGCACCAGAAGCTGGGCAGATGTACGTTGCCCATGATGGGAGGCTGTGGGGAAGTCCTGGGGTGGGGGAGGAGGAGCGGGGACCCTTCCAGGACAAGGCTCCTGGTTGCTGAGCTGTGCTCGACACAGCAGAGCTGTCCCTGAGCTTCATGTGGGAGCCAGGACCTTCCTGCGCCCACCCTTGGGGATTCTCCTTGCTCATGCAACATGGGAAGGGGCAGCCAGGGCAGGTGAAGGCAGCAAAATCTCCCCTCAGCACAGGGGCTGGGGGCGAAGGTGGGTCTGTAGCACTGGAGGATGCTGAGAGGAGAGCCAGCTGCTGGCACCACACTTGAGGTGAGTCAAATGGGGACAGATAAGGCCAAGAGATGTGCTGGGACCGCCATGGAGCAGAGAGCAGGAGCCCATTGCACGAGGAGGCTGAGATGGGAGAACCTGGAGCAGGAGGAGCTCCCGTATGTCTATTTCCATGTGGAATGTAAATCCTCCTCAAAGGAGGAAGAGAGGTCTAAAATACCTGCAGGACAGACCTATGTGGACAGGTCTAAAACACCTGCCTGGTCCAGGAGTCTTGTTCTGAATGCTGGTGGCTGTGGAGCCGGGATGCCTCATACAGCACTCACCAGGGCATTGTCCCTGCATGGGAATTGCCTGCAAATAACTTCCTTTCCTCCCCAAACACGTCCCCACCCCAGCTGTCTTCTAGTTACCCTGAAGAGAATCCTCAGCGACTGCCTAAATACTGCGCCAGTGCCAACTACATCCTCACTCTCCTCCTTGACGCCTACAAGTTCAATGAGACCAGCTGGAACAGCATCTTCTTCCAGATGAAGGTAGGCAGCAAGCCCACCCTGCGGGCAGGAGTATCGTAGAATCATTGAATCATTTTGGTTGGAAGAGACTCTCAAGATCATCAAGTCCAACCATTAACCCACCCCTGGCACTGACCCGTGTCCCTGAGAACCTCATCTCCATCTGTCCAACCCCTCCAGGGATGGTGACTCCCCCACTGCCCTGGGCAGCCTGTTCCAATGCCCCACAGCCCTTTGGGGAAGAAATTGTTCCCCAGATCCAACCTCAACCTCCCCTGGCGCAACTTGAGGCCGTTTCCTCTGGTCCTGGCGCTTGTTCCTGGGGAGCAGAGCCCGACCCCCCCTGGCTCCAAGCTCCTTTCAGGCAGTTCAGAGATCAGAAGGTCTCCCCTCAGCTCCTGTTCTCCAGCTGAACCCCCAGCTCCCTCAGCTGCTCCCATCACACTTGTGCTCCAGCCCCCTCACCAGCTCTGTTCCTTTCTCTCAACAAGCTCCAACACCTCAAGGGCTTTCTTGGTGTGAGGGGCCCAAAACTGACCCCAGGATTCGAGGTTTGACCTCCCCAGTGCCCAGTAGAGGGAGACAGTCACTGCCCTGGGCCTGCTGGCCGCACCAGTGCTGGTACCAGCCAGGATGCTGGTGGCTTCTTGGCCACCTGGGCACACACTGGCTCATGTTCAGCCACTGTCACCAACACCCCAAGGTTCTTTTCTTCCAGGCAGCTTTCCAGCCGCTCTTCCCCAAGCCTGTAGTGCTGCGTGGGGTTGTTTTGACCCAAGAGCAGGACCTGGTACTTGGCCTTGCAGAGGCAATGCTGGGGAGAAGAGCCGGCTGCCCACACAGGGTGCTGTGATAACTCATTGTCCCCTCTCTCCTCGGGCAGGCGGGGAGTGCCGACGTTGGCTGGACTCTGGGTTACATGCTGAACCTCACCAACATGATCCCAGCAGAGGCTCCAGCACAGGTGAAGGGGCACATTCCTTCCCTGTGGGCTGCAGCCATCACCTTCATCATCCTCACACTTGCCGTGGGGATTGCTGCTCTGCTTCTGCTCCTGTGGGTGTAGGAGCCTGGCAGCGTTTTGGAGCCTGTCAAGTGTCATCAGGGCTGGAGGGTCATCTGTGCTGGGGTACCATGTACTCCTACCTGCAGGACTGGCAGCCTGAGGCTGAGTCAATGATGCTGAGCACGTTAACCTCTATGGCACTGAAAAACTCAGGTCTGACCTCCCATGGGACTGGTCCCACCATGCAGACAGGCATTATGTGAGGTTTCTAGAGGAGCTCCAATCTGTGGAAACCTGCTGATATCAGCCTACACACCACAGAAACCTCAGCCATGTCTGTCTGCCTCCTGACACCACTACGCCTGGTAGATGTGGCCTCCATCCCACCGGCTGACACATGGGGCCATGGAAAGCCAGCCTGGCCGTGGCGGAACTCCCCGGGCACTGGATGGTTGGTGCACAGCTGCAGGCACACGGTGACATGGTGCTTTCTGCAGTGCTGGCTCTGACCGCGGTGGCCAGCAGCAGGCAGGTCCCTGGCAGCTCTGCCAGCAGGAGGATGTGCCAGGCTCTGTGCTACCTGGTGGCTCTTCTGAGGGTGCAGTGTTTGGGCTTATCTGATGGGCTTGGAGACAGAAGGCAAATCATGGAATCATAAAATCACAGAATCATTTTGGCTGGAAAAGACCCTCAGGATCATCGAGTCCAACCATTAACCCGCCCCTGGCACTGACCCCATGTCCCTGAGAACCTCATGTCCGTCTGTCCAACCCCTCCAGGGACGGTGACTCCAGCACTGCCCTGGGCAGCCTGTTCCAATGCCCCACAGCCCTTTGGGGAAGAAATTGTTCCCCAGATCCAACCTCAACCTCCCCTGGCGTGACTTGAGGCCGTTTCCTCTGGTCCTGGTGCTTGTTCCAGGGGAGTAGAGCCCGACGCCCCCTGGCTCCAAGCTGCTTTCAGATAGTTGTAGCATCCAAAGTTGGAAGCGTGGTCCCTGCCTCCCCAGAGGGTTCATCTCATCTCTTTCTCTTCCTCTGGGATAAATGGATCCATGTTCCTGATTGTCTTCTTGGAGACAACATTGTCCCATCATGTCACAGAATGGAATGTTAACACTGTTTTGGTTTAGCAGCACTTTAAAATTGATTGTGGTAGATCACAAGTTTAATATACGAGTTCTAATAACACTTAACAGCTGATTAACAAAATTATTTAAAACAATTCAATGGGATTTGTTATAATTAAAATAGCAACTTGATTATAGATTCATTGATGTCAAGGGTCACACTGTACTCACAAAAGAGAAAGTTAAATCACTTACATACAGACACACACAGAGGTATGATTAAAAGCTTATGTACAAATCTATAAACACACACATAAATGCATTAATCCATGGATGTTTGAATGTATTCATACACACTAACCTATAGCTTTGTGCATATGTATGTGGAACATAGGTAGAAGTACACCTATAAAATGTACCTCTCAAGCAAATTGCTCACTTTAACGCACCGGCATTCCTCAATGGGCGATTCATTGAAACTTAAGAAATCTGCCCTCGCCCACGGCTTTGTGGTGTCGGTTCGTCACGAGATGTCTCTGAGGGTGTCCCACCTCGGAGGGACATGCCGAGTCCCAGCCCACTGCGATCCAGGAGACCTCACAGGGTCTCACTTCAGGATCGCTGTTTATAGGATCGCAAGATCGTTTACTTCAGTCAGTATTTGTTCATGGTAGCCATCCTTAGGAATCCTGAGTTCATACTCTGGAGCATCCGGAACTCTCTGTCTGGTATCATTCTGGTACCATTTTGCTCAGGCCGAGTCCCAGGTGCACTGGGTTGTCAGCAGTGATGGATGGTCACCACCTTTCCCCGGCAGAAACGGGTCTGTTCCCATACGGCAGGAACTCCCGAGAGCGCGGAGGGTGTGCCTCCATGTCGTCTCATCACACTCGTACCTCAGTTTCCCCAGCTTCACTGCACTTACACAATGGGGCATTGTTCTTGGCAGAGCTATGGAACATAGCGGGGTTGCCTCAGCACCCCCTCTCGCCGCACTCGCACAATGGGAATTGTTTTCCCCAAATCACACCTGAGCGCCCTGGTAGCTGGATAGTGGAGTGACCCAGGAGAGGGCAGGGGGCTGCAGCCCCCAGTAGAAGGCCTGGATATGGTGGGTGTCAGGCTGAGATTCCAGCAGATGCAAGTCCTGCCCTGACCCTGCTCCTACCTTTGCTGCGGTTCTGCTCATTTGTTATCTGCCTGGGGGATGATTCATCTCATTTGCCTTCTGGCAGCAAGAAGCTGACCTTTGGCATTTCTGCAGAAAGGCGGGTGTCTCTCATCATCCAAAAAAACATTGTAAAAGGCAGCACATGGGGAAATACTCATTACTTTTGTCATGTACAATTACGATTTTATTGCTTCTGTCTCTCAGATAAGGGATGGTGATGACGACAGGGACTTGAGGGAGAGTCAACACAGCTCAGTGCTACCGGAGATGGCCCTGGAGACCTTGCAGTGCCAGCAGGGCACGAGGACAGGCCTTTTCCTCCAGAGCCAGGGTGTCCCACCTCACCCATCCACTGCCTGCCAGGGGAACTCCCCAAATACATGAGGGGGGCCCCGGGTGCTGCCCCTGACATGTCCCGGCAACGTTCCCAAACCAGCCCGTGTGTTGGAAAGGGAGGGTGACACCTGCCAGGCACAGACGTGGGGTGCAGCTGGGCCAGAGGAGCCTTGTGCAGCAGAGCAGGGGGCTGCTGCCACCCCCACCTCGCAGGGCCCCCCAGGCCTGGGCAGAGCTCCTGACGCATCTCCTGGGCCAGCAGCCCTCCACAGTCCCAGCGCCGCTGCCCCTCGGCTGGCGCTGGCCATGGGTGACACAAACGCTTGTCCTGGGATGGGGCAGGATGTGTCCTGCTGCAGCTGTAACCAGCCCCGTGATGATCCCGTTGCTGCCAGATCCTCCTTCTCCCTCCCTGCCCCACCATCTCCAGCCACCCTGCGTCACTACGGTCCCCACGTCCCCAGCACTGACCCTCTGCCCCACAGCCTCCCTCCTAGCGCATCTCCAACCAGCAGTGAAAGGAAAGGAAAACTACACAGCGCACAGCTACAGGGAGGATTTTTTTAAAGCCTGTGCCGGTTCCAGCTCAGCAGGCCAGGACACAGGTGCCCCACATTGCAAGTCCTCAGCTCCTGGACAGGTAGGGACAATTCCCCCGTCTGCAGCTCCTCACACCAGAGCAGCAGTAGGACTAAGTGGCTCCAGCAGCCTCTGCAGCCAGCGCTGCTAAACCCTCTCATAACCGGAAAGGTTTTTCTGGCAGCATGTGACTGTGAGCAGGCAGAACATGAGGATGAGCATGACGGCCAGTAAAACTGTGGCTGCAATCCAGTTGCTTCTCTGGAGCCCTATGACTCTCTGGGGAGTCTCTGAGGGAATCATGTTGGTGAGATTGAGCATGTAGCCCAGAGTCCAGCCCACGTCTACGTCAGCGACCTGTGCAGACAGAGAAGGAAGAGAGGCTACAAGGTACCATGCAAGTTGGAGAGCTAGACAAGGTCTTTGCTGTTACACCCCCAGGTCACAGAATCACAGAACAGTTTGGTTGAAGGGCCCTCCCCAGCTCCCCCAGTGCCCCCCCTGCCATGAGCAGGGACATCTGCACCAGCTCAGGTTGCTCAGAGCCCCGTCCAGCCTGGCCTGGGATGTCTCCAGGGATGGTTCAGCCACCACCTCTCTGGCCAACCTGGGCCGGGCTCTCACCACCCTCACTGTAAAAAAATTCTTCTTCATGTCCAGCCTGAATCTCCCTCTTTTAGTTTAAAACCATCACCCCTTGTCCTGTCACAACAGGCCCTGCTCAAAAGTCTGTCCCCATCTTTCTTATCGACTTCTTTCAAGAATGGAAAGGCCGCACTAAGGTCTCCCCGGAGCTTCTCTTCTCCAGCTGAACCCCCCAGCTGTCTCAGCCTGTCCTCCCAGCAGAGCTGTTCCAGCCTCGGATCATTGCTGGGGCTCCTCTGGCCCCTCTCCAGCAGGTCCATGTCTGTCCTGTGCTGAGGTCCTGCTCCCCAGGCACCACATATCTGCACACCCTGTGCTGCAGACACCCCGTCAGTGACACAAGCAGGGACAGAGCATAAAGGGTCTTGGGCAGATGTTCCAGCAGGTGCCTGTGAGAGCTGCCCTGGGCACAGGCACTGGTCCCTGCTCCCCCCGCATCCCCTGATCCTCACTCAGGAAGGGGCAAGGTGGGCACCACCATTTCACAGCACAAAGTGGAAGCTGGGGGCTGCCAGCCACTTTCCTACCTGCTGGACGAAGTGGATGTTAGGCCACGTTGTGTTGTTGAATTTGTAGCCTTGCAGGAGAAGGCTGAGGGTGTAGGTGCTGGCTGCACAGGTGTCACGAAGGTGGGTCCTGTTCATGGTGGGGAACTCCTTCTGCACCTGCAGCGGTGGAAGAGCAGAGGGGCTGCTGGCACAGAGCAGCGCTCGGGACAGGGAACAGCCCCATGGTGCAGCTGAGAGCAAAGCCCGGGAGTGCCTGGGCTTGAGGGGCAAGGAGGAGCCAGGCGGCTGCAGGCTGCTCTCCCAGCTCTGCCTGCCCAGAGATCTCTGTGCAGCAGAGGATGAGCTGTGGATGAGCCCTCAGGCTGCCCAGCGCCCAGGGAAAACATGGGCAGGGGCTGGGATCTCCTCGGTGGGATCTCACCTTCTCCCAGCTGCTGTTGCAGAATTGCCAGATGGTGGCATTGACGGAGCTCAGGGACTGCCCTCCAGTCAGGTTCAGAAAGTGAAGGTTGTGATAAAGCCCCGAAAAGGCCTGCAGGTGTTTAATAGCAAAGGCAGCAGGTTAGTGAAGCACCCAGGCCACTGTCACCTCCCCGGGCCCTCCCTCTGGGTGCTCTGCAGGGGTCCCCAAGGCCACCCTTCAGCACTGCAGGGTGATGCTGGCTGACTGGGAGGGAGCCCTGGGGCTGCTCCCCACAGCAACAGAGGCTGGTGCTGTGACAAGAGGTCAGGGTCTGCGTGGCAGGCTGGGGAGCACTCTGCCTGTCTCTGCACATTGGGCACATCCCAGCTTTCAGGGCTGGCACTATTCAGACTTCTCTCCTAGAGCGGTTTTCCTGGGGTCCTGGCCAGCCCCTGGTGCCCCAAAACCCCACACTCCCACCACAGCCGCACCGACGGAGGCTCCTTACAAAGAACTGTCCCCGCACGGGCGGCTGATAAACCCCGTTGAACCCGCATGTCCTGTTGGCCCCACAGCTGATGTTGAAGAGTTTCTGGACAGCGATGCTGCACGCTGCTGGGTCCCCTGTCCCTGTCACCGTGAGGACCTGCGCAGGACTGGATGTGTTTGGTGCATGGACACAGGGACTGTTGTAGAGGTCTGCCGTGGTGATGTTCTCCTGGTACCCGTTGAGGTAGCAGGGGTGTGATATGTGCTGGGAAGACAGGTTGCCCTGGAGAGAGCAGGAGCCATTAGCATCACCCTGGCACTGAGGATGAGGATGGAAAGGAGACAAAGTCCACAGGGATCAGCGACACTGACAGTTTTATGGCCAAAGCCTTGGGGGTTTGCACCCTGTGCTGCATGTGGACCCATTTTGTCCCCACTCCTCCTTTGTAGGGTCACCAGACTCAGGTCAGAGCCAAGGCTGAGAAGCCATTTAATCAAACCCAAAGCAGACACTGATTTCTCTTTGCAACGTGGTCTTTTGCCCATTCCAACCAGCACAAACCAGCGCTGAGCCCTTACCCCACAGTCAAGCTATGGACATGAGGAACCCCCGTGCAGCAACACCTCCCTTCACTCTTCCATGCCCAGCGCCTACTGCTGAAGACCAGCATATTTGGATTTCTACCCATAAAGCCAATTTATTGCCTTACTGTTGCTAAAAAATCTCACTGGGTCTTCCCAACCTCCCAGAGAACGGCAAGTTCCATTCTCCAGGACTGGCCCCTTCCAGCCCCCTGTGGCTGAGGCTGAGCTGACGCAGCCTCTCCATCCAGACAGGGATGAAGGGGTGGGCAAAATGGCCCCCACCATCCTGGCAGCACCTGTGGCCAGGCATCCTGCTTTGGGGTGTCCATCTCCATCTGGGCTCAGTCCTGCCCTGCTGCTGGGACACCCCTGGGACGGCTCCTGCCATGGTGCCCCTGTCGTACCCACCATCCTCACTGGGGGCTGCACAAAGGCACAAAGGCACCCAGCCCATCGCCCGCCTGCCCAGCGCGGTGAGATCAGGGCTCAGGCTGCAGCAGAGGAGCAAATGGCTGGAGCTGGTTACCTGGTGTAAGGATGCCATCAGCATCTTCAGGGCTTGCTTTTGCCCATAGCAGAGGTAGCTGTGGGTGTAAATGGAGTAGTTGGTCCCATACAGCCTAAGGAGGGCTCTTGTGCTGCTGTCTTCTATGGTGGTCCCAGGAAGGAATGTGATCTGGGTTGAAGCCCCACCAAGGTCCAGAGCTCCCACCAAATCTTCTGCCGGTGGGTGGGTCCACTGGCCTGTGAAGGAGAACTGTCCCACAGCAGGAGTTACCCAGGGGGACCCAGCACAGGGCAACCACAGCCCAGACCACGGCAGAGCAGGGAGGGGGGACACCCCTGCCCAGTGCCCCAGCCCACACCTTGACGAGGGTCTCCAGCAGGTAGTTGACGGTGATCCAGCCAAAGGAACCCTCCTCGTTCCCCGTCAGGATCCGAGCTCCACGGAAGTCCACAGGGTACTCGCCAACGGCCTTGGCGATCTCGGCAAAGACCTGCTCGGCCTTGGTGCTGTTCTGCTCCCTGCGCAGGGAAGCAGATAAAGCCCATGCAGGGGAGGAGGCGATGGCCGGGGAGCTTTCAGCGCAGGGCGAACAGCAAGAGGCTGCCGCCTTCTGCCGAGGAGCGGAGCTGCTCAGAGACAGGCACATGCCCCTGCATCGCTGCCCTGCCCACGGTGCCTCTCCTGCAGTCGCCAAATCCCTCGGCCGCTGTGCTGGGATTCTCCCTAAAACACGGCCTGCGGGCCCAGCCTGGGCACGCGGGAAGGTTCAGGCAAGTCTGGCCCAGGAGGCTGATCCAGCCCTGGGGCTGCTGCCAGGCTGGTGCTGGGGGTTTCCCCACGGGCACAGCTGCAGATCCCTTGGACACCCTGGCGGATGCAGACATGGATGTTCTGCCCATCGCCGTGGCCTGTGCGGGCAGCAGTGCCCTGTGCCCCCGGCCCCCCGTGTCCCCAGCCCCCCGTGTCCCCAGATCCCCGTCCCAGCCCCCTGCACTGGCTCCGATGCACAAACGCATGGTTGCTGGGGCAGGGGGAGGAGGTGGTCGGCTCCGGGCAGGGCCGGTACCTCAGCAGCCGCATCCCCGCTGTGGCCCCCAGGTAGGTGGGGGTCTCCCGCTGCTGCTCTGCCGGGACGATCTTCATGGCCTTGTCCAGGCAGGGCTTCAGGCTGGCTCCCGCCCCAGCGGGGTCGTCTGCGTAGCTGGAGATGCCGGGTCCTGCAAGACGGCAGCGGGGATGGAGCGACCTCAGTGACACCCAGGATGTCCACCTGTTGCCCAGGCCAGCGAGCTCTCTGGATCTTCTTGGCAATACCCAGATGTCCCAGTCACAGCCCAAAACTCCACTGTGTTTGGTGCCATACAGATACCAAAAAGCGAACTGCTGACCCAAAGAGCAGTTTGGAACCATATACAAAAACCAGCAGAAACCCAGTAATGTTCAGGGATTTCTGCAGAGGTTTTAGGAGGCCCTGTGGGAACATGAAGCTGCATGTTATGAAAGCAGCTGTGAAGAGCTGTTGTTGGAAGAAAGGCCAAGGAAGCAGTTGCGTGGGAGAAGCAGCGAACTCTGCACATCCAGCATCCCATGCTGTGAGTTGATGGAAAACCACTGGCTCCAGGAACCGAGGTAACTGGTGGCCAGATTCCATACCCACGTCTGGATCCCCCAATTCCTGTAGGGCTCCCTAAGGTGCAAACCATCCCCCTAACAGTTTGGGTCTTCCACCAGACCATCGCCCTTTGGCCCAGCGCAGGCTCAAGGTCTCAGATCACCAATGATGCTGTGGGAGTCTGGGACGGTGACCCAGGAGGCTGGAGGAGAGGGACAGACACATCCCAGCACACTCACCGGCCACAGCACAGGCTTCCACCTGGGAGACGATGCCGGTGCCGTTCTCCTTGTCCACAGGCCATCGGTAGATATAAAGAGCCGTGTGCGTGGAGCCAGCGTCGAACACCAGCCCGTACTGGGGAGGCAGAGGGGACACGGGGTCACATTATGCTCAGGGCTGCACCAAATGCCACGGAGGTTTCTGAAAGGTTGTGCTTTCTCTTCCCGTGCATGAATGCAAGCTGCACAGTTTTAAACATCCATCCTCCCTTTAGGAGCCCCGCTCCACCTCTAATCCCCCTGATTTAGCCATTCAAGGGAGCTACAGCTCAGGAAGGGAAGACGGGCAGGTCAGCAGGGTGATTTGCAGCACGGGGGGGCATCCAGCACATCCCAAAGGGCTCAGGCTGCCAAAGCTGCTCCCAGACCTTGGGAAGTGGCAAATCCCACAAACCCTGACTATTTTTTAACAGTCTGCAAAAGTCAGCAGAAAGCAAGGAAAGATGTAAACCCACCACGTGCTCTGGACAACTGAAAACAGAGAAGAGAAAGTGTCTGGGGTGGAAAACAGAGCAGCCCCAGGAAAAGGGCTGCTCTTCTCTTTTCCTTAACAAGGAGGTAGGACTGTGTTTTAGGAGGGGTGGTTGATCTGCCCAGTGCTACCTTGATTAGGTTAAGCTCTGAGAAGCTGTGCTGGTTATAGGCAGACTTGCAAGCAGAGCGGAAGGCAGGGCTGATGGAAGGATTAGGGGTGGAAAGGGGCTGATGGTCACTCCCAAGCTCCGCCGGGTCCCACCGGGCACCTACTTTGTTCCTTGTCGGAAGGGCAGCATCCTTGGCCGGGGTCAGCACCAGGAGGAAGGCGGCCACCCCCAGCACGGCCGCCACGCTCCAGCCCAGCGCCCTGAGCGGGCCCGTCCGCATCCCGGCGGGGCTGTGGGGAGCGAGGGTCTGTGCCAGGGCAGCCGCAGCCCGCCTGCCCCCGCCCCGCCTTCCCCTTCTCCCGGGACCCGCACATCCCCCGGGCGCCCGCAGGGACACGCTGGGGACAGCACGACCCTGCCCGTCGGCCGGCAGCAGCGCAGCCCTGGGCCGAGCGGCGCTGGAGCCGGGCGCTCCCCCGCCGGCAGCTCCGGGACGGGGCAGGGCCGAAGGCGCCCGCCTGCTCGGCCCCCGGGAGAGCGGCCGCGGTCCCGCTGCCCGCGCCGTACCTGTGCCGGACACCCTCCTTTCCTTCCTCGGGCGAGGGTGCCCCGAGCCCGCCGCTCCCGCTGCCCGCAGCCCCGGGCGCAGCCCCGGGGCAGCCCCGCCCGCCCTGCCCGCACCCGGCCCCGCGGTGCAAAGCGAAAGTGCGGCCCGGGCCGGGCTCGGATGTCCGGGTTGGGGCCCGGCCGGGCCGGGGCGGGGGCTCGGCGCTGCCCGCGGGGCCAGCGGCAGCTGCTGCCTGCACCGGGCAGCGCCCGGGCTGCCTGCGCTCCGCCCCTGCCCGCAGCTCTGCCCGCACTGCCCGGGGCTGGGTCCCTGGCCGGGGAGACAGGCAGGACCCTGGCCATGAGGAGGGGTCCCTGGCTGTGGGGATGGGTCCCCTGTGGGGACAGACAGGACACTGGCCATGAGGAGGGGTCCCTGGCTCTGGGAGTGGGTCCCTGGCCATGGGGACAGATGGGACCCCGGCCATGGGGACAGATGGGACCCTGGCCATGGAGACCGGTGGATCCCTGGCTGTGAGGATGAGTCTCTGGCTGTGGGATCAGGTTCCTGACCAGGGGGACAGGTCCTTGGCCATGGAGGTAAGGTTGCTCTCTGGCTGTGGGGACAAGTTCCCGGCCATGGAGATGTGTTCCCGGCCATGGAGATGTGTCCCCAGCCATGAGGACGGGTCTGGATCTGCCAGGTCCCTCCTGTGTTTGTGCTGGGCCCCTCTGCCAGCCTGTCAGTGCCTGCAGTGGGGCGGCGTGGGGCACGGCAGAGCCCGGTGACAGCAGGGCTGTGCGCTGGCAGGCTTGGCCTGTGCTTTACCCTGCAGGGTATTTCTGCAGCAGGGCTGGGACAGGTATGTTTGTCGGGCTCCCAGATCTCAGCCGCTGCCCTCACCCCGGGCCCAGCCGGCTCACAGGCTCCCCGAGGGGCAGAGGTGCTGGCTGGGTTTGTCATGAGCTTCTCGAGGGGCTGCCCCCTGCTGAACCCCGCCAGGTCCCCCCAGCACCCCATGGCTGGAGCTCTCCCCGGCAGAGCCGCTCCTCCAGCAGCGAAGTGGTTAACATCAGACACCACTTCCACCCCAGCTCTCCAGCCTCAGCCTCGCTGCCTCCTGGCCAAGCGCTCTCCTGGGCAGGTTGCTGGTCCGGGGCCAAGGGGAGGGCCAGAGCGGGAACTTGGGACAGCCTTTGTCCCAGGAGCGGGGCTCCGCACTCCAGGTACACGCTGACACCGGGCGAGCACGGCCGTGCCGGGAGCAGCGGCCGGGAGAGCTTGGGTGAGCTGCGGGCTGGGGAGGGGGCTGGGGAGCCCCTCTGCTTCCTGGGGTGGTGGGGGTCTCAGAGCTGGGGGTGCCCCGGGCAGCAGCAGAGCAGGGTGCTGGGGATAAACACACTCCATGGGCTGGAGGGGCAGGATGGAGAGGGCTGGCATGGCTGCTCGCTGCATGAGGTGCCCACGGGGGCAGAGGAGCAGGGAGGGGACATGGACGTAGCATGGAGGGCACTGGTGAGCCCCGGTGCTGGTGGGAGGCAGGGGACCGCTCTGCCTGTTAAAGATGCTCCCAGCATGCACGCTCATCCTCTTTCTTATAATCTTAACTGCCCTTTTGACTTCCATATCCTAAAAGTGCATGGTGGGGAAGTCAGCTTCCCATTTTCCTAAGCAACAGCCAGTTTAGATCCAGCAATGCCCCTGCACCTTTCCTCCCGCGTGTTGCAGCCCGCTCTGTCCCTCCCTACGAGGGACACCGCATGGCGAGGGACATCCCGCGGATGTTTGTAGAGCGCTCGGGTGGGCACGGTCGTACACAAACAAGTGTGGCGGCAGCCCAGGGGCTGTGAACAGCTGTGACCCTTCCACACATTGCAATGGCCAGGCCCTGCTCCTTGCGGTGCCGTGCAGCAACGTGCCTCTTCTTTAGCTCCAGAGGCATCACCACCACCTTCCCGTCCCTGCTGCTCAACTGAACCAGCAGCAGGCAGCAGTGCTGGCCAGCCCCAAGGTGCCACTGAAACACCGGGCAGATCGATCAGCTTCTCACGTGCCTCTTGCCGCGTTTTCCACCCCCTGGGCTCCCTTCCACTGCCCTGCTCTCATCCCCAGGCCTCGCTGGCTCTGTGCTGCCTGCAGATGTTGCCTCCTGCCAAGTCAAAATGGAAATTAGTCCCTACCCGAGCAGGTGGAGTTAATTTCCCACCCACTGCCGCATGCAGGACAGTGCAGTTTATCACCATTTTGTATTGTTCCATCGCACAGTGCCTGGGACAGGGCTTTCCAGGATGTGGGCTGGGCTGGGGATTTTTGCTGCTGCTTTGTTACCTGGAGTACGGAATCACATCCCAATGACACAGCTATATCTGGGCAAGCTCTAGCAGGGCTGATAGGACTGGAGATGTGACAATACAGGAATTCATTCATTGATCCATCTGATGCCCCCTGGCCATATCTACCATAGAGGGGAGGGGACCTGGCTGTGAGATAAGGTCTGATAAGGGTTTCCTGGAATCCTGTGTCCCATGACATGTGCCAGAAGAGAACAGCTACTATCCCTCACTATACGTCTCATGTCCCACACAGATTGGTCACCCATGTTCGTCACTGGAGATGCTGACTCTAAAACAGGAATCAGCATCTCCTTTGACCTTGCCAAAGGTCTTTCCTCTCCTATTCGAGCCACTGGCCTGGTCTGGCAAAAGGCCAAGGGAATTTCTCTGTGTTTTTACGTACTCACAAGAGAAATACGTAGCCAAGTGACAGCTCGCAGGCGCCACCTCAAAGCAGAGGTTGGGTTAAGCCGCTTCTCTAGGCTGTGTCCGGTGGCACAGAGCAGGGAGAGCTGTCATGTGAAAACCACATCTGGAGCAGCTGTGCAGTGCTGAGCATGTGGCCGTGTCAGCTGCCATGTGCTGAGGCTGTTGCAGGGAACCAGAGGCTTTGCTTTGCTTCTCCGCTGCAAGTTCTCCCTGATGCCTCAGGGCTGGTTCTGCTGGGCGCTGAGCTCCAGCCGGATGAGGGCAGGTGCAGAACCTGCTCCGTTCCCCACTGGCCTTGCCTGCCCGTGCAACACTATCGCTGTCAGCATGCCAGCTTGGCTATGGGCTGTGTGTACCCAGGTCAGCAGGACCGTTCTGCCTCTACCCTTCTGCCTGCCCTTGGGACTGCAGAAGAGGCTTGGAGATCTCCTGCAGACAAGGACACTAGCCCTGTGTGTCTGCTTACCTGCTGTGGCATCACCAAGAGCTGAGGAGAGCTGGGCCAGGCAGGACACATTTGGCTGGAGATGCTGTTTCCTTGCCTGGAGCAGCCAGGACCCTCGCAAGGGCAGTCTGGGACTGTTGGGCAACAGATGTGACCTGATGGTCCTGTCTGGTGGGACGGGTTTTGCGAGGGAGCAGGGTATGGTGGCATGTGGGTGCCAGAGGGGTGCGGCTCTGCATCCATCCCTGGAGGGGATGGTCACACTGGGAACCTGCCAGGACATGGTCCTGCTCCCAGTCTGGGACTCCTATTTGGCTCTGCTTTAACAGGCAATGCTGCTGGGACAGGAGATGCTGACCTGACAGTTTGAGTAGGGCAGAGGGATGTGGCACGCAGAGAGGGGCCTGAAGGGCTGCACTTGAGAAGGCAGGGCTGAAAAAGCCACGCTGAAAACTTCCCAGGGAGGGGGTGTTCAGGAGAGGGTGTCCCAGTCCTGAGACTGCCTAGACCCTCCCATAAGAGCAGCCATGTACTGGAGCATGGCTTCAAGCCCTTGTTAGGGAAGGGGAAAGTCCCATCTTGACAGGTCCCATAACCATCCATGAGATTTGCATCTCAAAACTGACCTTGCAAATGCAGAGGTGTGAGCGGGTGGTTGGGGCTGTTCTTGCAGGTTGGAGAAGGAATGGACTACAAAGCCAAGGCCGTTGCAGGTCTCCTGGCAGCCACCTGTGTCTTCAGCATCATTGCCCTCATTCTGAGTGTCGTGCAGGTGAAGGACGTGTTTCTGCCTCCCAGCACCAAGGTAGGGTCCTTGGGAGGAGGGCAGCTCCCAGCTCCCGCTGAGCGCTGACTGCCCCTTGGTATTGGAGTTTCCACAGGTTTCGGGCAGGCTGTGGTGTTTGTCACCAAGATGGGGACGAACTCCTGTATAGGCTGGCTTGCCAAGGTGGGTCTGGCAGAGTTTGGTCACCGTGACTGACCCTACAGCATTTTCATCGCAGAGCACTGCCAGCTCAAAGGGCGTCTGATGGAGCCTTGTCCCCAACACAGCTGGTGACTGCAGTGCCACAGGGCTTTCCCTGCGCTGGGGACACTCTTCGTTTGGCGACTCGAGTTTCCCCTGCGCACCAGGGGCTCTGCCGACTCTCCTGCAGCTCTCCTTGCTCTGCGGTGGGTGACGCTGCTCTGCACCCCCTGACACCCCATGTCCCCTCTGCCTCCCCAGTACGGGCTGGTGTTCGACGCTGGCTCCACGCACACGGCTCTCTACATCTACCAGTGGCCTGGGGACAAGGAGAACGGCACCGGCATCGTCTCCCAGGTGGAGGCCTGTGCTGTGTCCGGTGAGTGTGCCGGGATGCGTCTGTCCCTTTCACCTGCCCCTGCTCAGCTGGGGGACATGGGGACTGGCCAGCCAGAGTGGCTGTCCTGCAACACCAAGGAGAGTTGGCTGGCTCATGCCAGGGATGCTAAATGGTAAATGCCCCAAGGGCACTTATTTATTGGGCATTTATAAATACATGAAGGTGCTGTTGGTCTTCTGCACAAGGACTGGTCTCTCTGGAGGGTGGGACCAGGCTGGCAAGGGGAGGTGGGGTCAGCTGGATGGTCCACGGAGCTGGGCTGGGACTGACAAAGGCCACCAGGCCAGGGCAGAGGTGCCTGCACAGGAGGCAAGGGGGCTCAGAACTCACCTCAACCACAAACCCAGGCTCTGTGGCAGCTGCATGACAGTTATTGGTTAACTGCAAAGGTCTGGCAGAGGACAAAGTGTAATGGAGAGGGTGCATGGGCTAATGGCAATAATGGTATGCAGAGCTCAGGGGAAGGTAAATAGTGATATTTCCACCCCAAAGTCTGTCCCTACCCACCGCAGGACCGTGCTGGGTGCTCAGATCCAGTGCCAGCCTCTAAAAATAGGAACTCAAACAAGCCGTGCAGAGGGCACCTCTGTGTGTGCATACCGGCTCCGCGCACCCTCCCAGCAGGACAAAGGAGAGCCTGACCCTTCCCTGGGGAAATAAGGAACAGCTCTGTTTGCCGACCAAGTCCTGTGGGACGGGCTGGCTGCCTTCGGGCAGTTCGGCCTCCCTGGGATTATGCATGTGCCCAACATCACAGGACTCACACCGCAGCGCTCCCCATCCATGCAGGGCAGGAGCTCGCTGCCGGCTCCCGCAGCGTGCCATGGCCGTGGCGTGTGAGCAGCCTCCAGGCAGCCCAGCTCTGAGCGCCGCCCTCCCAGGAACACCCTTGGCAAGGGCAGGACTAGCCTGGGTGTGCAGGAAAACCCCTGGGGCCTTTCGGGGTGGACGTGTCCCCCTTGCCCTGTCCCTCCTGGGTGTCACTGAGGTCGCTCCATCCCCGCTGCCGTCTTGCAGGACCCGGCATCTCCAGCTACGCAGACGACCCCGCTGGGGCGGGAGCCAGCCTGAAGCCCTGCCTGGACAAGGCCATGAAGATCGTCCCGGCAGAGCAGCAGCGGGAGACCCCCACCTACCTGGGGGCCACAGCGGGGATGCGGCTGCTGAGGTACCGGCCCTGCCCAGAGCCGACCACCTCCTCCCCCTGCCCCAGCAACCATGCGTTTGTGCATCGGAGCCAGTGCAGGGGGCTGGGACGGGGATCTGGGGACACGGGGGGCTGGGGACACGGGGGGCCGGGGGCACAGGGCACTGCTGCCCGCACAGGCCACGGTGATGGGCAGAACATCCATGTCTGCATCCGCCAGGGTGTCCAAGGGATCTGCAGCTGTGCCCGTGGGGAAACCCCCAGCACCAGCCTGGCAGCAGCCCCAGGGCTGGATCAGCCTCCTGGGCCAGACTTGCCTGAACCTTCCCGCGTGCCCAGGCTGAGCCCGCAGGCCGCGTTTTAGGGAGAATCCCAGCACAGCGGCCGAGGGATTTGGCGACTGCAGGAGAGGCACCGTGGGCAGGGCAGCGATGCAGGGGCATGTGCCTGTCTCTGAGCAGCTCCGCTCCTCGGCAGAAGGCGGCAGCCTCTTGCTGTTCGCCCTGCGCTGAAAGCTCCCCGGCCATCGCCTCCTCCACTGCATGGGCTTTATCTGCTTCCCTGCGCAGGGAGCAGAACAGCACCAAGGCCGAGCAGGTCTTTGCCGAGATCGCCAAGGCCGTTGGCGAGTACCCTGTGGACTTCCGTGGAGCTCGGATCCTGACGGGGAACGAGGAGGGTTCCTTTGGCTGGATCACCGTCAACTACCTGCTGGAGACCCTCGTCAAGGTGCGGGCTGGGGCACTGGGCAGAAGAGGAGTGAGCACAGTATGAGCTACACCCAGGTTTCTTTATCCTCAGATGACAGAAAAATGTAGTTTTAGGGAAATAGTCATCCAAATAAATGTAGCCTGTTTTTGTGAACTGCACACTCAACTTCACTGATATGATTACCAGAATCAAATGTCTTCGTGTCCAGCTCAGCCTGGCCCTGTGCTCTCCACTTACATATAGGTCAATTTTGGTATCACAGGGATGCAGCAATACCAGACACCAAACAAACTGTTATTCTTTCCCTCCTCAAAGTCCCTGGATCGAAGCTGATGTGCAGCAGCCAAAGGACCAGACCTCAGTGTTGCATGGAGGTCTATGTGGGCCAAGGAGGATGTGGACAGCAAGGGATTAAACACAGAGATAGGAGAAGGAAGGTCCTTCAGGGCCTTCTGAGCCCACAAAACCTTGATGGAAGGGACAGGGACTATGACTCCTTCCAGTACAGACTAACACTTGCTCTCTTATGGGTCCAGTTTTCCTTTGCAGAGAAATGGGAACACCCACAGGACACCGAGGTTCTCGGAGCTCTGGACCTTGGAGGTGCCTCAACACAAATCACCTTCCAGCCTGGAGTCACCATTGAGGACAAGAACACCTCCGTCTCCTTCCGGCTGTACGGCACCAACTACTCCCTGTACACCCACAGCTATCTCTGCTATGGGCAGACCCAGGCCCTGAAGATGCTGCTGGCAGCTCTGCACCAGGTACCGCAGCCACTGCTCACCAGGGTCTGCTCAGCCATTTCCTTTTGCCATGAAAAATGTCTTCCAAAAATCTTGGGCATGCCTGTGGAAAAGGCATTAGGGAACTGAGAATTTATACAAATTCAAAAACCTGGAAGAGACTTAGAATTTTTCTACTGAATCAAAAACTTCTCTCTCATTTGGGTGGAAGGTGGTGGTGGTTCCCTTACAGGGCTCCCTTCTCCCGAGATGTTGTCATGTCACGGCATTTTTCAGCATTTCCCAAGCCCAGCTATATCCTCAGCTCCTTCCCTGTCCCCTCAGACATGGGCATGAAGTGTTTCCTTGGCTGGGTGGTTTCCAAGTATCAGCTTCATTGAAACGCAAGTAGTTTAAAAGGCCACCAAGTCCTCCACTGGGCAATAGATGCAACATCCAGTTAGGAGAGGACGAGGAGTCCAGTCACCCGGGAACATGATCCAGCACTGCCTGGCTGTGCTTGTTGAGTCTCCAGTATTTATGCCCCTACATATGACAGCAGGTGTGGCAGAGGACTGAGACTCCACACAGCTCAGTGCAGAGATGACAGAGAGCTGTTAATGATGATTAGATTAACTCACCCTTCCTCAATTTCTGCCCGGGAGAGGACTCCCAACACACCTCCTGCACACCACTCTGCCACTAACCAGCATCCTCCTGTCTCACCCCGCACGGAGCTCACAGCCCAGTGCTGTGGGGATGGGGATGCTCAGGGGCGTGCGGGGGGATGTGCCTTTGGTTCTTTCTGGGCTGGGGTCTACAAGGTGCGGTGGGACAGAGTGAATGCCAAGAGCAACAAGCTCTTGGTGCAGGCAGAGGGCACACGTTGCCCTCGGGGCAGGTTGCCATCCCACGGGGACGCCCGGGCTGGCGGTGGCATCACCACCCAGCACAGCTCAGTGGTGGGGCCAACGGCAGGACCGGCAAAAGCCGTGGGCAGGTTAGTTTTGCAAAGGATGGGTCCTGATTCTCCTCAAATCCTCCCAGGGTCCAGACCCTGCTTTTTGTGAATGTCTAAGCACAGGGTGGGCTGTGGGGTAGGGTCTCACTGGCATCCCACGCCCAGCCCCACTAATGGGTCCCACTCTCTCCAGGGCAACCTGTCTTCCCAGCACATATCACACCCCTGCTACCCCAACGGATACCAGGAGAACATCACCACGGCAGACCTCTACAACAGTCCCTGTGTCCGTGCACCAAACACATCCAGTCCTGCGCAGGTCCTCACGGTGACGGGGACAGGGGACCCAGCAGCGTGCAGCATCGCTGTCCGGAAACTCTTCAACTTCAACATCAGCTGTGGGGCCAACAGGACGTGCGGGTTCAACGGGGTTTATCAGCCACCTGTGCGGGGACAGTTCTTTGTAAGGAGCCTCTGTCTGTGCAGCTGTGGTGGGGGAGGATGGAGAGTGGGAGCTCCTCTGCCACTGGCTGTGGGAAAGGGTGGGGAGAGAGAGGACCCCAGAGCTGGTCCCATCTGCAAATCTCCTGTGTTGGGAGGTGGATTCTGCGTCCTGCCATGTCCCAGCGCTCCCTGAGGGAAGCAGGAAGATCTTGTCCCACGGAGCAAGCCTGAGCTAGCTCAGAGTGCAAGCAGCAGCCCCAGGGCTTGTTGACCAGCTCCAAAACTTTCTGGTGGTCCATCAAGTGGGTGCTGGGTGCAGAACCCTGGGAACTGCATGAGACTCTGTCCTCAAGGAAGAGGTGCCCCTGCATCTTTCCTCTGGCCAAGGAAGGAGATGTAGTTTTGACCATCTCCCCTTATCCCTCAGGCCTTTGCTGGGTTCTACTACACCTTCCAGTTCCTGAACCTGACCAGCCAGCAGTCTCTAAATGACGTCAACTCCACAGTCCAGACCTTCTGCAAGACGAGCTGGACAGAGGTGAGCGCCCTGCAAAGGGCAGCAGGGAGCCCTGTGCTTGTCCTGTCCCCAGGCCCTGCTGTTCTCTGGGCCAGGGAGGGTTTCTGAGTAGCTATTTCATTCTCCATTGTGCTGTGTCCCCTGTTGGCCCCACAGCTGGTAGAGACTTTCCCACAGCACAAGGGGAACCTACACACGTACTGCTCTGTGGCCATTTACATCTTGACGCTGCTGCTCGATGGCTACAAGTTCGACGAGCACACGTGGAACAGCATCCAGTTCAGGCAGCAGGTAACCCCCTGTGGGGCAGCAGCAGTGGGCGGGCGGCAGCGGCCACTTCCCTGCCCTGACCTGAAGACATGTTGGGGAGCAGCATCCTTGGAATTTCCTGCACCAGAAACGTGTCCCCACCTCATGCCTGCCAGCCCATGATCCCAGCACAGCTTCACTCTTGTGTATCTGCCCCCAAACCTCTGACACCAGCTTGTTTCTCACTCTGGTGTGAACATAAGCTCATTTTAAGGGGGTCAGAGAAATGCAGAACGGGATTGGGCCACTTTGGTCTCTGATGTTGGGCAGAATTGACTTGCGCATCAGAGCGGTGATGGTGGACCCATGACCCATTTGAAGCAGAATATGACCAAATTTGAAGGATCATAGGGGAGGATGGAAGCTCAGATCCAAAATCATGTCCTGGTCACACAGGCACATTTGGCCCAGAGCAGTCACCCATGTCCAGCTGCCCTTTAGCCCTGGGGAGGGGGGGACAGGAAAGCTGCCTCTGTAACTGGTCCTGGTAAGATCAGATTCACCACAAGCAGGTCCATGTGTGAAATCACAGCTGGGGCAGCGCATGGGAGAGATGCCCTCACATCAAAGCTACCGGTGCCTGGGAGAGGCACTTCTGGATGATCTCTTCTGCTCTCTCACCTCAGGCAGCGAACACAGACATCGGGTGGACGCTGGGCTTCATGCTGAACTTCACCAACATGATCCCTACGGAGGCTCTGGAACAGGTCAAGGGGCACCAGCCCAGTCTGTGGGCAGGTGCCGTCTCCTTCATAGTGCTGGCCGTAGTGGCAGGTCTGGTGGCCGTTGTCCTCCAGTGCTTCTGGAAAACCAAGTAGCTCCCAGCCTCCTGCCCACTAAACCAGGCAGGGAAGTGCCAAAAAAGAAGGAGGAAGGGGAAGAAGAATGAGGGCATTATACCCATCTCCACTGCTCAGGAGGTCTAAGTGGGTTATCTCTTTAAAGATATTGAACATGACAAAGGTCTCTTGAGGTCCCAAGTACCTCCAAGAGGAAAAGGCTCTTGACTCCAGAAAAAACTTCAATCTGGCTGACAAAGGCTGACTGAGACCCAATGGCTAGATGAAGCCAGATAAATTCAAACTAGAAATAAAATCCTTCTTTTGTTTTTCAACTACGAAGGTCACTAACCAGGCCAGCACAGTTTCCTTGGTACTTCCAGTCCCGCTGGGCTGCTCTCCCACCAGTTGCGGGAGGCGATCGCTGGTGGAGAGCAGTGGTGGCCACCTAAACTCTGAGGAGAGGGGTGACCTTATCTGTATCTTTCCCTGTGCAAGACTTTTGTAGTACATGACAGAATATCTTCCCAAAGACACTGCCAACTGCCTTTAAAAATATTTACTGGCATATCTCAGCAGAAAAATACAAGTGGAAGTTGATCTAAGAGCTGCCAACTCTGGCTCAGGGTTTATTTTACATTCAAGTTACATAGCCCAGCTTTATCAGACACCAAATTCATAGCAGGTTCCAGCTTCAAGCCCTTGAGTGGTTTATTTAGATGAGCAGAGCCCAGCATAGCTCAGCTGCAGGAACCGCACAGACATCTCAGTCATTCCAGCTCCAGCCAGCGCTCTCACCAGCCCCACCAAGGCTCTGCCAAAGCCCAGGGCTGCTCTGAGCAGGGGTGGTTCACAGCTACATCCCCTCACAGCATGAAGCAGTAACATCCAGGCAGGAATTAAGGGTTTAAAAGAATTGGACGCATCTGGGCTGAGGGATGCTCAGAGCCCTTTAGCTCTGGCAGGTCCATGGGGTATTTGCTGTGGACGATGATCCATGGTGGTCCTAACGCAGGTGTTATCCCATACAGCCCACTGCAAACTGGTGACAGGGGCTTCCCAGAGAGCAGCATCTCTTGGAGATGAGAGAAAGAGGAGAAGGGCCAGGGGAGGCCACCAAGATACGCACAGGGCTGGAACAGCTCTGCTGGGAGGACAGGCTGAGAGAGTTGGGGGGTTCAGCTGGAGAAGAGACGCTCCAGAGACACCCTATTGCGGCTTTTCCGTACTTAAAAGGGGCCGATAAGAAAGATGGGGACAGACTTTTGAGCAGGGACTGTTGTGATAGGACAAGGGGTGACAAGGGGTTTTAAACTAAAGGAGGGAGATTCAGGCTGGACATGAGGAAGAAATTGTTGGCCCTGAGGGTGGTGAGAGCCTGGCCCAGGTTGGCCAGAGAGGTGGTGGCTGAACCATCCCTGGAGACATCCCAGGCCAGGCTGGACGGGGCTCTGAGCAACCTGAGCTGGTGCAGATGTCCCTGCTCATGGCAGGGAGGGCACTGGGGGAACTGGGAAGGGCCCTTCAACCCAAACTGTTCTGTGATTCTATGATTTCCATCTGGTGGAGATAAGGATATGTGGCCCAAAGGTCTGGGGAACGGGGCTCTGTCTCCTGCTCACAGAGGGCTGTCCGTGGCTTCCTTAGAGTGAGGCTCAGCCTTCCCAGCCTGAGCTTGAGCAACAAGGGAGGGGGTGACAACGTCCATCCAGAGGAACCTCTTCCCACCCAGCAATCTGAGCCCCTGCACTCTGAGCTGCCACATAGACATTTCCCATGGCCAAACACCAAATCCCTCTCACTTCTCTCAGCCCTGTACAAGCACATCTTTAGCAGCATAAGCCCAGAAGTAAAAATGCCAGGTCTGGGAACAGGCTGCAGAAAATGCTGTGGGACTGCTGGAACTGAGCCCATGGGGTCTGGCAGTGGGGGACACCTCCTGCGTGGGTTCAGCAGAGCTCCGGGCTGTGGCCCAGATGAGCTGGGACTGGTGTCTCCCACCCCCGAGAGACCATGCAGTTGGCAGGAAAAGGTTCCTGTTCACTACAGGAAGGTGGCATCACAGCTGGTCTGGGTTGCAAAGCACTTGGGGAAGATGCCAATCTGACCATTGCAGCGTCCTTCGAGCCAGTCCTCGTTCACTGGGAAAACAGAAAGGAGCAGGATGAGCCCTGGCCCATGTGAGTGGGGTCAGTGAGAGTTTTCATGGGTGGAATTTAACTCTGGGCAAAACCCAGCACAATCCTGTACCTCCTGAGAGAGCACTGGAGGGGCCATCTACTCCCCAGTCCCTCCCCAGAGCAGCCTCCAAAAGCCTGGCCCAGTACAAGCGTGAGGACAGGACTGCAGAGCTACCTTCGGAGAGGATGTCCAGCACATCTCCCTTGCCGAACTCCAGGTCCCCTGGTCCCTGCGCGAGGTACGAGTGCCGAGCCAGCATCTGGTAGAGGACGGGTCTGCCTGAGTGGGAGTCCGAGTCCTACAGGAGAAAGTCGTCATGGAGGTTGCAAGGCAAAGTGGAGACTGGATTAGAGTCCAGCACAGCAGAGAAGCTTGTCACAGCCCACGTACCTGGCAGCAGAGCGTCAGCCGGCCATCTGTCAGCTGCTGCCACATCTTCTGTAGATCCTCCTCTCCTGAAACTGCACCCAGTTCTTTGCCATCCGAATGCCTGTAGCTGGAAGGGTTCATTAACACAGCTCAAATCATCTCACTTAAAGCCAAACTCAGAGGCAAGCCTAATCCTCTACCATCTTCAGTCTTAACAAGTCCCCCCTGTAAGCCAGCTCTGAGCTTGTCATCTTGCACAGTGACACAGGGCACTGTTAGGGAGTGGCACTGTCACCTCCTCACACACTCGAGGAGAAGATCCTAAAGTGTCCTGAGTACACTGTGTGCCCCCAGGGCTGTCACACCCAGGGAGACCTCACCCCAGGACTCTGCGTTGATCCTAGTGCATCTCAAAGACTGAGCTGAGCAGGAGAAAAGCCAACATACAGCAGCTGCCTGTGCACAGAGTTTTTCCTTCTGCTCCCCCATTTCTTGATCATGATACAGTTTCCTGGGAAAGATCCTTCAGGCTTCCAAAGCCCATGGAGCACGGGCTGTTCTCCATGCCAAAAGCCACAGGGAGGTTAGCCCTGCAAGGAAGGCTGCGTGTTCACATCCTCACTAAACCTCTGCCAGAGCGCTTTGACCCCAATTAAACATTCTCAGGAGACCAGATGCAGGTCTGTGCCCCCAGGAGAACGGCTGCTGCCACCCTGTCACACAGAATCCCAGAATGTCAGGGATTGGAAGGGACCTCGAAAGCTCATCCAGTCCAATCCCCCCGCCGGAGCAGGAACACCCAGATGAGGTTACACAGGAAGGTGTCCAGGCGGGTTGGAATGTCTGCAGAGAAGGAGACTCCACAACCTCCCTGGGCAGCCTGGGCCAGGCTCTGCCACCCTCACCATGAAGAAGTTTCTTCTCATATTTCAGTGGAACCTCCCGTGTTCCAGTTTGTACCCATTGCCCCTTGTCCTATCACTGGTTGTCACCCAGAAGAGCCTGGCTCCATCCTCCTGACACTCCCCCTTTCCATATTGATCCCCATGAATGAGTCACCCCTCAGTCTCCTCTTCTCCAGCTCCAGAGCCCCAGCTCCTCAGCCTTTCCTCACCCGGGAGATGCTCCACTCCCTCCAGCATCTTCGTGGCTGCGCTGGACTCTCTCCAGCAGTTCCCTGTCCTTCTGGAACTGAGCGGCCCAGAACTGGACACAATATTCCAGATGAGGTCTCACCAGGGCAGAGCAGAGGGGCAGGAGAACCTCTCTGACCTACTGACCACCCCCCTTCTAATCCCCCCCAGGTCCCACTGCCCTTCCTGGCCACAAGGGCCCAGTGCTGGCTCATGGTCACCCTGCTGTCCCCAGGACCCCACACACTCATGCACCAAGAGCACGGGGGTACCTCAGCTTCCCTCGCTCTGCCTGCAGCCCGAACCGCTCCCCCAGCAGAGCCCGCAGCTCCGGCAGTGACGGCGCCTCGCCCGCCCGCACCACCACGGAGCACTCGCAGCGCACCCGCAGCACGATGGGTCTGTCCGGGCTGGGTGAAGCTTCTCCTCGGGTCGGTGGGATCTGCTGAGAGATGTGGCACCGTGGACTGTCTGGTTATTCAGGATTCTCATATCAAGAGGTGACACAGACACAGCCCCTTGGCTCAGTGCTACCATGTAACAGTAGTGCAGCATCAAAATGCAGATCTGAATTTGAGAGGAGGAACTACAAATTTGAAGCCTGGGATCGAACGCTCCTCCCATGACCCAGGAGGCCTGTTTCTGGTCCGATCGCACAGGTACCTCGCAACCCCAAACTTATATGAGCAGGGCCCCAGTTCCTCCAGACTGCTGGCTGAAGTACAGCTAACAAAAAATTCCTCCAAAAGCCCTACAAAAAGGGGTGGCAAAGACGAAGGGAGTAGAGCTGATCTGCAGCTGGCACTGCCAGAGAGGTGCTGTCCTCAAGTGGACACAAGAGATTCCAGCTCCGTCACACACAGTGGTTGGTAATGACATGGAGCTGCATCAGAGGACATAATCCCGGAAGAACATAGACAAGAATGAATTGTGGTACCCAGACTGATGGGGACAGAAAATGCCACACAGGAGGAGGGGAGAAGGGACCATAGGTAGTTCAAAGTCAGCTCTCTCTTGCAAAATGGGCTGAAAAGCACATGTCTGAGAACACTGGCATGTCTGGGGCTCTTGGCTCCTTGGAGGGTGGCAAAGGGCACTGCCCTGGTGAGCCTCAGCCTTGGGCCGCCTCACAGAGCTGTATGGGCACAGGCTTGGGATCGCTGGAGGAAAGGCCACCTGTGAGCCTCCTCAAAACAGGAAAATGGGCAGAGGAAGAGTTTTTTTCCAGTGATTTCAGGGCAGCTCAGGAATTTTGGAGGATCTGGCCAGCAATCTTGCACTTCTCACAGCCTTGATCTCTTGAGGCTGTAGCAGCTTCACCTGTGAAACATTTTACCTTCACGTCCATCTGGGCACCAGCATCATTTGCAGAAGCATTTCCAGGAGATTCTGCAGAACAAAACAAGAGCAGAGGAGCAGCGCCTGCAGTCAGCAGAGGCCTCTGGCAGCTCTTCGGCAACCCGCTGGCACACAGGCAGCCACGGCCGCCATGGGCAACCAGCACCCTCCCACTCCTAAAGCAGGGGGTGGGCACAGCTTCACGTGGCACCTACGCAGGTCCCTGGCCCCGGGGACTACCTGGGTTCTGCTTCACGTGGAGTCGGCTGGGAGGCACCTGGGCAGGAGGGAGGGGAATCCCATTGCTGATCTTCTGCAACAGAACAACATCAGAAATGAGTGAGCAGAAGACACTGGAGACTGGACAAAGCTGGTGTGCATGACAGAGGCTGCAGCCACTTCTAGATTTCTGGGTATAACCCCATAGAGAGCCCCAGGGAGTTCATGAACTGGCTGGATGAGGCAGAGGACTCAGGCTCTTAATGGCTTCTGCGGCTCTCAGGGTAGTAGAGTGACAAGAGGTTTGGTGGGACTTCCTTGGGCTCCTGCCCCTCACTGGGTTGGTGCTGGAGCAGAAGGAGGTTGCTCACGTTGTGCTGAGGGCTCTGCCCACCATCTGCCAGCTCACCTGGGAACCTGGGCTGGCTCACAGTGAGACAGCCATGGAGCAAATGCCCAAGTGTCTGTTATGGCCAGGGACTCATTCAGAGAGTGAAAAAAAAAAAATCATAGCAATGTCAGAACAACCATGTGCTTCAAAAATCTCTCACAGGCTACAGGAGTCTGAGTTGCACCTTTCTGCACTGGGTTCAGATCAAAAATGATGGCGACCATGTGTGGATACGCCTGTGGTGGAGACAGGAGATGAAGGAAGTTTTCCCAAGTCAAAGGTGAGGGTTTACAGCATAGGTGCATGGCCTTGAGACAAAAAGCAGTGCATGTTCAAGATATTACCATCCTATGGCAGGAGATTAACCTGCTCTCACGCTACTGGTGAACTAGAACATGGGAGGACTTCTCGCCTGCTTCTGTGCTACACCTAGTGGCTACAGACATCACGGGAGCAGCCTGGACAACACGCCTCAAGCCCTCAAATTCATCAGTGTGTTCCAGTGCCCCAGCAAGTTTCAGTGGGTCAGGAGAGCTATGGCAGCTGCTCATCTTTGTGTGCTCCATTGCCCACGGTGGCAAAGAGATAATAATACCTAGGACACAGTTGTCCTATCTTGTGATAACCTTACAAATAAATGTCCTGAATGTATCTCTTGGTCCCTTTCCTATGCCTGGTTGCAAGGTTGTTAGCTCACCCATTTATCCCTCTTCGAGGCAGGTTCCAGGAGAGAGCTGGGTATGCGCAGCTCCTGCGGGACACAAAGCAGAGCAGGATGAGACAGGAGCTGCTGCTGGGGTGCAGCCCCAGCCCCCCAGCCCCACTCTGCGCTGCTGCTGTCCTGGCAGAACCGCTGCAAGCCCCACGTGCCCACCGTCAGGTACAGCAGCCCACATGGCTTGTGCTCAGAAAGTGCTGAACAAAATCCAGTGGTCCCTTTGCATGTGTTTTCTGCTGAACGCAGTGCTGTGATGGAATGGCTGCGATGCAACAGACCCAACACCCAGCAAGCTCAACACCCTGCTCCTAAAATGGGTGCTTAGGAAGGGAGCAGCAAGGGTGGCGAGGATACCAGCCCAGCAGTATTGCTGTATCCTCTCAGCCACTGCTATTGATTTCAATCGATCATTGTGAGTAATTATGCTTTTATTTTCCCCAGTGTCTATTATTTTACTTCTTTTGGCTTTGAGTTTCATCTGACACTTCACTGAGCCATCAACCAGCACATTCAAATACTTCTGTAATTGTTCACTGTTGGCTCGGGATTGTCTGTCATGGAACACAATCACCTTAAGAAGCACTAGATCACTATCCCTACTACTACATCACTTAGGAATATGCTAAATGCTTAGGCCACAGCAGATTCTGTGTGGGGACATCCTTTCTTAAAACAAACAAACAAACAAAACAAAGCAAAAAACCCACAAACAACAAACAAAACCCCAAACCTGTTCATTTATGCCCAGCTGTAATTTCTACATTTTCACCTTTTATTAGTCCTTAGAGCACTGCCTCTCTTGCTCAAACAGCTTACTGTTTTTCTTAGTGGTCTTGTGAAGAATCTTTTGACTTTTTTTGGAAATATAGGCAGATAATATATTCACTGGCTCAGCCTAAGCCACGTATGCACTGGCTCTTTCAAAGAACTTAAGTAGACACATGAGAAATGGCTTCAGTCAGCATGTTGTCACATTTATCTGTTTCTACTATAGTTCCCTAGTCTGCAGAAGGATGTCAGATTTGCTGAGCTTTAATTCCTTAGGTCTTCTCTAGAGCCCTTTATAAGACCTTCCTGTACAGCTGAAACTCTCCCAAAACCTCCCAAGAGTTAATTTAACAGAGACACTACATACCAAGTAAGGACTGACCCGTCTGTTCAGCTCTTTAGAGCTCTCAAGTGACAAATACTGCTCTAAATGCTGCTCCTTGGTGAGGTCTGTTACCCTACATGATTCCACCATAGGATCCTGTATGGCGGAGAGCACAAGTGCCCCAAAAGATGCTCTTGTGGAGCTACAGAGGAGAATGGGAGAAGCTGGTGGGAGCCAAGCAGCATTGCTGAGAAGGACCTGGGTGTCCTGGTGAACAACAGGTTGACCATGAGTCAACAATGTGCCTTTGTGGCCAAGAAGGCCAATGATACCTGGGGTGCCTTAGGAAAAGTGTGATCAAGCAGGTCGAGGGAGGTTCCTCCCCATCTGCTCTGCCCTGGTGAGGCCCCATCTGCAGAACTGCGTCCAGTTCTGGGCTCCCCAGTTTAAGAAGGACAAGGAATTACTGGAGAGAGTCCAGAAGAGAGCTGCAAAGATGCTGAGGGGTCTGGAACATCTTTCTTATAAGGAAAGGCTGAGAGAGCTGGGGCTGTTCAGCTGGAGAAAGCTGAGAAGAGACCTTATTTATGGTGATCAATATCTCCAGGGTGGGTGTCAGAGGATGGACCAGACCCTGTTCAGTGGTGCCCAACGCCAGGGTGAGGGGCAACGGGCACAGACTGAAACACAGGAGGGTCCATCTGAACGTGAGGAGAAACTTCTTTGCTGGGAGGTGCCAGAGCCTGGACCAGGCTGCCCAGAGCGGCTGTGGAGTCTCCTTCTCTGAGACATTCAAACCCGCCTGGACCGACCTGTGTGATCTGCTCTGTGACCCTGCGAGAGCAGGGTTGGGCTGGGGGATCTGCAGAGGGCCCTGCAACCCAACCAGGCTGGGATGCTGTGATTCTGCGAAGTGCCAGAAAAACCTGCAGCTAGCAAGCGCTCCGTGGAAACGAGCCCTGACCTCCTCTGCTCTGCAAAAGCTCCAGGTGGGTCCCCAAGGAATGTGCTCAGGGGGCTGCAGCAGGTTCCTGCTCACAGGCAGGGCTGTGGTCTCTGCCGGCGGGGACGCGCTGGAAAGCTCCTCTGGTTTCCTTACCTGTCCATTGTGAATGGCTGTGGCCCAGCCATCCCCTCCTCTTGTCAGCACAAACACCAAACTGCCACCTTTCACTGCCACCTTTTCCGAGCCCTCAGGGTAATACTGGGACAAAACTCGGTAGTAGCCTGATTCGCCGTCTCTGGAAAGAGAGAATGGGAATGACAGCACCTTTACAAACCCTGGACTTCTGGTGCTGGATGGCTTTGATCCAGAGCACTGCACTGATCAAAAGTGGCACGTGCCAAAAGTTGGGAAGTTATGATTTCCATTGCTACTCTTTGGTCCAACTGGGAACAAAACAAGCTTGGAAAACACTTAAGTTTCCCAAATGCAACTGACACATTTTCATTTTACCAATATCCTCCAGATCAAAACAATTATTAAACTCATCCCTGAATTACTCTTGGCACAGTATCACCAAACCAAATTACTTTCACGTGGTTTTGAACCAGGACTGAGTTTTGGCTCAGCACAGCAGGGCTGGGAGTGATTTCTTAGAAGCCTTGTTCTGGGAACTAGGACGGGACAGCTGAGCATCCTCTGCCATGGGTCCGGGCAGGTCCCACAACCTCTCTCTGCTTCCATTCCCCAGCCATGGCATGATCTGTGCTTGTCTCCCAAGACTATCAAATCAGCTCCTGCAAACTGCTCTGAGACTCTTGCATGAGAGATGCCACTAACTGCAGCACCTTTTGCAGTCACAGAAGCCTTTGCAGGTTTGTCATTCACCCTTGGTGAGAAGTGGGCATGGATCCCACAGAGTCTTCAGATAAAGACAGCAGAGAATAAAACGTGACCTTCTGAAGAGAAATAGTGAGAGTTAGACCATGGTGGAACTGAACACTTACCGCAGAGCATCAGCACTGGGTTCGTAAATGCCCTGTTTCTGTGGGAGAAACAACATCTATTTACAACAGTACCTTATACAGCAACAGTGCCACCTTATTTACTGTCCCTCTGAACAGGTGTTAGGATCTGAGGCCCTACCTGGAGCTCCATGACAGCTCCATTCCTCCTTTCACAGCTATGTCTTGCTCACCTGATGCCTGAGAGGCTCGAAGCCAAAGTACTCATCATTGGGAATGATGGACGAGATCACCTGTCAGAGGACAAAGCAATGACTGAATCCAGGCTGGATGAAGAGACTCGCAAACTTCACGCAAGGTTATCTACTCAAACCCGTTTCACTCTGACATCCTAAGGTCAGGCATAAAGTAGAGCCATGCACATAGTGAAAAAAGCAGAGCCGGGTTCCCAAAACAGCTTCAACAGGTTGTGTCCCTGTGTGTTTTAAGTCTTGCCAAGGTTTCTTTAAAAGCACGCGAATGAATTACTTTCTCTTCCGTTTACTCATGTCAGTGCTCTCTGGCCTGTGGCACTTCTGCTGACTGCACTGGTCACAGAAGGGAACAGAGAAATGCTCTGCTGACTTACACCAAGGACGTGACAAAGCATTTGTCTCCCAAGTGCCTGCCTGTCCCTCTGGGAATGCAGCTGGAGGAATGTGCTCCTCTTGAAAAGGTCATTGTCAGCAAAAGGACAACCCCAGGCCTCTCTAAGTACCTGTTCAGCTTTTTCAGAGTTTAAAGTGACCAGGACTGGGAAGTTTTTTTTTAGCACCAAAGTGCAGTTTTGATAGAAGACGTGGCAATTCTAACAAATTTTGGCTTCTGTGTCCCAGATGCCTTGGGCGGCTGCAATCCCTGACAGTGCTGCTCTTGGGTCTCCATGAACGCAGTGATTGGCGGAGTGGCCAATGGTAATGCTCACTGGAGACAGGAGAAAGGGGGATTTTAATCTGCTTGCTGGTAATCTTTACAATCACATGCCCGTTACCTTGGGTTTACCCAGGAAATCTTTTGAATCCAGCTGTTCAACTTCCTTCTTTCGTGGTCTGAAAAATTCCCCGAGAGGAACCTGCATAGGCTCTAAAAACAGACAGTCCTAGGGCAGGGAAAGCAGATAAGAGCCATCAATTAATATTAAATGAAACATAACAGCAGTGAAAAGCAAGTATAGCTTCCCTGTGTGTGCAAGAGCAGCTCCAGGAAGACACTGGGGCAAAAATTATGGCTGTGAACTTGAAAAAGGTCACTCAGGTTGAACAAGCACATGCAAACTAGGAGCTCAGCAGCCACTACCCAGCGTTGAGTCAAAGACTAACTCTGTTGGTATGGGATGGGTGGGAAGGGAGAGCAGTGGAGTAAAGTTTTTTAAACAAATCTCTAAGCATTTTTCCTATTTGACTTCAAACATTGCTTTTTTCTCCTGTGTTCAACCACTGAGTAGTATGCTAGTAGCAAATATAAAAAGTACACTAATGTAAAGCACAAACATGATGCTAGAAGAGATGATCAGATTAAAAAAGAAAAAGTGATCATCTCTTAGAAAGGATACAAATAAGATAAGGAAGTGTGGAGGTAGCAAAATAATGAACCCTCCAGGAGATGTTAATCAGAGATCTGCAAGTTGCTCCTGATCATAAAAGCGTCTAACAGGAAACTATTCTTCAGAACCAACTCTGGAAATAACTTTTACACTCTACTTAAGCTCTAAATGTGATTGTCATTAATATCTGAACTGCCAAAGGGATCTGAGGCCAAAGGGATTAAAAAAAGTCACCCAGTGTCATGAAAAGGGAGACCCTCCAAATCTGCGCTTGCAGGGGTTCTGCACTTAAACCCTGCGTGAGGCAGCTTGCTTTACAGTACAGGTACCGATAGAACTGAGCTCCTGGACACAGGGACTGGGAAGCAACTTCCCAACCTGAGAGGTTGTCCCGTCATTTTCCACTACGGTGTTTCTGTGCTATGAAGCACCTGGGGGTGCGGGAGCTACTTGATTAGCTGAAGCCCTAGTTTAGTAGAACATCACAAGCAAATGGCTTAGACTCTGTTACCAGATCTCCAAGCAGGTGGGTAGAGAGGAAAACCCAAACATACAACAATTAGCACATTCTTATCTTGTATTTCTTAACTTGAGCCCAATACACACACCCAGGAACCCACAGAGGTGGTTTTACCTGCACCCGCTCGAGGGCCATGTCCAGGATTGCTGTTCTTCCTTCAGGTCTCCACACAACAGCTTTTTCCAGGGTGGCCCTGGCCTCCTGCCACTGCCGCAGCCGGCACTGCGCTGCTGCCGTGCTGTACAGCACCTGAGCGGGCGAGGGGAGCAGGACTCAGGGCGCTGAGAGCGAGCACGCGCCCAACACAACGCACTGAACCGCACCAGGGACCCAAACAGCACAGACACAGCAGCACCGATCTGCTCCCTGCTGCGCCGCCGGGAAGGCAGTCTGAGCAACACAGCTGAAAAACTCCATAATCAGAGTGGCAAGAGAGAAAAGCTGCACCTCCAGGCCAGCCCCTGGGTGTGCTGGAGCTGCCAGTTTTGCTTGAGGCCAGGGGAAGACCAGATGAAGGCTCTGGTACCATACACGTTTTAATTTTATCCTTCCTGCATCTGAAAGGCCAGTAAGGATTTTCTTGGCAAGTTGCACAAGGTTTCTTCTGTATGCAACTAGGTGATATTTTTTGCTGCGCCAGAGTAATTCTGATTCCCTTTCACTGCAAAATAACTAAATGTATTTCACACTGTAGCGGGCTGTGAATGTGCAAGTTGTCAGCCGTAGCCTGTTACCCTTTAGTGGCACGTAAGTCTGCTCAGCGGTGAAGCGGCAAAGGCTGGGAGTGTTACACACCGGGTGTTGGGAAGCCTTGATCTACACGGTGTGGGAGACTGGGAGATCTCCTCCCTGGCCAACGGTCAGTGTACGGAGAAGCTGCTGGTCCACAGGCAGCAGTGTGATCTGACAGACCCACTGTCACATTTCTTGCTGCCTTACACGACAGGGTGATCAGCTTGTAAATTGTTTTGTGGTATTGTTGCTAGACAGGCTGAAAGACCTGACCATGGGGCCTACTAGAAAGTTACTAGTAGGCTAATAATAGATGAGATGTCTAGCAGTAATTAACTTTCAATTGTAGAACAAAACCTATCCTGGAATTGAGAGCCATGGACAGCTGATTATGTTGTGATTATTGCCAAATTTTGAGGATGTGATAAACCTAAAGTAAACTTTGCTCATTATAATATCATTTTAATACAAAACCACACCTCCCAGCCAAAGGTTACCACCTCCAGGACCCCTACTCACCAAGCATACGTAGTAAGAGTATATAAAGCTTGTATGCAAATACAAGTATATAAATATATAAGTATATAAATATATACATGTACATAAATAAATAGAACTTGTATGCAAATATTGTAACCAATGAGCCCTACAGGACTGCCCTGAGGGTGTGTATATACTGATAGGATTTTGTATAAATGATCAAGACTTTTGTATTGCCAGTATGCTAGTTTAATCTATGTTGTACAACTCTGTAATAAAATCAATGTCTCTGTGTGCAGAATTTGGCTCATCTGCATGCACACGGGGTAAAGAACCCTGGTTTAGGGACAACGGGATCTGGATGACAGTGGTGCAGCTAATGGGATGCTCTTCCTTCCCTCACGACAGGAGAAGGCTGCGGTTTGGGGGCCAGCGGGGAATGGTCATCCTGAACATCTACAGGAACTGCAGGGATGATCCTGTTTGGAGAGGCAAGGCAGCAGCTCTGACTCAGCTCAGGACTGCTAGAGCCTTTGCAAGAGGTAAGTATTCCTGGATTTTCAAACCACACCGCACATTCCCTCTCCCTAGAGAACATCAGACGCGGCATGTGAGAGGCCGTGCACGGGGAAAGCCGATGGCACAGCTCTGCAGGAGGGTTACATTTGTGTATTTTGAAAAGTGAGCTGCAGGTAGATGTAAGAGCAAGATGTGGTCAATCAGGATGCAGGTCCTGAGGCTGGAGTGCCAGCACAGTGAGCACACGCGTCCTGGCAATACCCAGAGCATGCAGACCTGCACGTTCGCACCGGGATATACCAACCTCCTCCTGCTGCAGCCCCGCACCTTTCAAAGGGAACCTGTTGTTTCCAAGTGTGTGTGAGTTCAGAGAAGGCAGCGCTATGGCATTGAAACCGTTAAAAACCATGAGGTTTAGCTAATACCACAGATGCCAATGATAGGTTCTTCCTGCCAGGTATAAGGTGCATGAAAATTGACCGAGATGGAAGGACAGGTTTCTGGCCATGCTTGACTTGAGTCACACAATGACTCCTCACTCTTGCGGGAATCAAGATTTAAATACTCTCCTGTATCTGCTCTTCGGTCTGTGTGTGTGGACTCAGAATAGAAGACAAAATGAACCCTTGCAGTAAAGTACAGTTTCTAGGAGTCTTTTACATCCCAAATATTCCAAGTATTTATAATCAATTCAGACTTAGATCTTTTTTTGAACTGGATGTGGCAGGTTGACTCCATTTACCAGTGCAAGAGCAGCAGAGTGAAGTGTTGCAGAAGTAAACCCCCCCTTGCAGCCCAGTGTGTGAGGTGAAACCCAGAGGTAATGTTAAGACCAGTTGCTACAGTTGAAAAGACAGGCTTTCATGCACATCAGTTTCTTAGAGTCTTCATTATGGACCAATTTTGTTCCCATCTGTCTATACCTCAACCTATTTCAGCTTTTAGAGCTGAGTTCACAAGACTTACATGCATATTTACACACATGTAAGCATAAATATTACAGGCACAGATAATTCCTGAGCATCTGCTCTGAACGGTTTTACTTTTCAAGCTGTGTAATTTGTTAAACTCTTCGGAGACGACATTGTTTTATGACCCTTATGATTAAGTTCCTTTAAAAAAAAAAAAAGTGCAAGCAGAATATTTTACTGTTCTAGTGCACTGTCTTGAAAAGCTCTCTGGTTACTAACTCCTGCTGCTGAACGCCCCAGCAGAGGGGAAGGGCTGCTGAGACAGGCTGACTCTTACCTCCCATGCATACAGTATGTGCCTCAGCCCCAGCTGCTTGTAATCGATGAAGGTGTTTTTTCTTAGATGACTGAAGGCCATTTGATAGTCAGAGAGAGCTTCTTCATACCTACAACGCAGAGATGACCGGAGAAACTGAGATAAAAAAGCTGAAGACTCTAAGAAGTTCAAAAATCAAGCTAGCAAAAAAGGTATTCTTCTCTGTAGCCTGGATGAGGAGAGCTGCACCAGAGATGTGACCTCTTGTGACCACAGAAAATTCCCTGTCCTCTCCTTGATGGTAGTTAGAAAAAAATGAATGTGGTGTGTCTGGGATCATCTGCACAGTTTTACTGATTGGGATGGACAGTAGGTTTTGATACCTGAAATAGTTGCAGTTCCAAGCAGAAGAAAATGTAAGGAACAGAGATTAACAAATGCTGTGGGCTCCTTGCCCAGCTCGCTGCTGGCAGTTTTGTCCTGGCAGGTATCTCGGGCGAGAAGTGAGGGCTGGGAAACTCCTGCTGATGATTTCAGCCTGGAGAAGAGAAGGCTCCAGAGAGACCTTACTGAGGCCTTTCAGTAATTAAGAGAGGCCGATAAGAAAGATGGGGACAGACTTTTAGCAGGGCCTGTTGCGACAGGACAAGGGGCGGTGGTTTTAAACTAAAGGAGGGAGATTCAGGCCGGACATGAGGAAGAAATTGTTGGCCCTGAGGGTGGTGAGAGCCTGGCCCAGGTTGGCCAGAGAGGTGGTGGCTGAACCATCCCTGGAGACATCCCAGGCCAGGCTGGACGGGGCTCTGAGCAACCTGAGCTGGTGCAGATGTCCCTGCTCGTGGCAGGGGGGCACTGGGGGAGCTGGGGAGGGCCCTTCAACCAAACTGTTCTGTGATTCTATGACGAGTGTACATGCACAGCCACAGCAATGTGAAGAGAAGTTTAGAGAAACTCTAAGGATAAGGGAATTAGTCTGAATTTACACCAGCTCTGCAACTGAAATCAACACGGGTTCCCACTCGGGCTGCAGGTGTGAAATGACGGGTCCGGGAAGGGCTGTGCAGCGCCCCCCGGCCAAGAGAAGGTGCCTGGGTGGATGTGGGTGGGTGGGAGCAGCATCTGATGAGGGAAGGAGCCAGGGGGTGCTGGGGGCCGTCACCTCGTGCGGCGGGGGGCAGGTCTGGCAGCGGTGCTGCCCTCACCTCCTGCACAGCGCGTGTGCTCGGGGCACGCTTGCTGCGCTGCTGCCGGCCGTGGCACAGCGCTGGGAGCAGAGCGAGCAGCTCCACCGCGCCGGCCGGGCTGCAGCATCCCCGAGTGCAGCTCTGCTGGCACAGAGCGTGTAGCTGCTCGACGGGCTGTCTGTGAGCGCAGAACTGCTCACTTTAACTCCCTCACACAGAAATAAATATCGTCACTTTGCGGAAACTAAGGTCTGGAAAGTATGGGGAAAATACCAGGAAAGAGAATACCTGAACTTTGGATGTAAGAAAGGACCTGTAACATCCTCCGCCCACCTCTGCGAGCAGGATGTCACTGCAATTTAAACCTGGAAACAATGAGTAATCAATCCTGTGACACTAGTGGTGCAAGCCCAACATGAAATCAGTGAGATGAAGATCAGGCTCACAAAATCTGCTGTCAGCAGAGAGTGAGAGTCAGATCCTGGGGGCAAACTGCATTTCTAGGAAGGCCAGGCTTGTGTGGACCACGTGACAGTACACCTAGCGTCACAATTATATTTTTTTCTTTCCCAAAGAAAACCTGAATGGCAACATAACCTCCTGGCAGCCCCGCATACAGAAGCAGCTTCTTTCTCTCTATGTATGGGACAGTAATGCCATATAGTAGCCACCCCTGGGGCCACAGAGTTGTACAAGCTCATATCTTCTCAGTCTTAACAGAGATAAGACTTGCTGACCTGAGACACTGCTTATAAGGCCAAACTGGACCTTATGAACTGTTTAAAATTGCAGGACGAAGTGCATTTTAGAATTACAGAATCATTTAAGTTTAGGAATAAAGTATGACTAAAAGGAGAAAAGCCAAGACTGAAATGGATGTGTGCTTCACTCACATTTCCAGCTGCAGATGGACAAACCCTCTCTGAAAGAAGCCAACGGCTAGGGAGTTGTCCTTCGCAACGGTTTTATCAAATGCCTAAGGAGACAAACACAGACACATGGCAAGGATGAGTTAGGATCTCTCCTGTTGATGCCTGGGTGCACGCACCCAGCCAGCCACGTCCAGCTGCTCTTGCACTGGATGCAGAAGCTGTTTCTGGGCTCGCGACCAGCTCCTCTGGACTGACAAGTGCTGGGCTGTGACCTGGGCTGAGGGGCAGGAGACAGCTCCAAGTCACCTTTTAGGTCTTGGCTCTGTATGAGCTGAGCTTCAGGTTTTTATCCTTCCTTGGGAAAATGGACAGGAAATAACAAATGAGCTAGGTTTGCCATCCAGCATCTTGTAATGAGAAAACCGTGTTACCTGGAGCAGAGTTTGCCCTGACGGTGGGAGCAGTGGGACCAGCCCAAGCAGGGAAGGCTGTTTGAAGCAGCCCATGGTGATGAGTATGAGAAGGGGTGCAAGGGAGAAAGCTGATGGGCTTCACACTGCACCTACAAGTCAATATTTCTGGTCCAGTTTCCCAGCTAAAAACAGGCAAGTATTATCAAAGCTGGTAGCAGCTTGTGGCTGATGGTTCAAAGTAACAATGTGCTGGGAAAACTGTCTTAATGTCTTTCTGAGAAAGCTAGGAGGTGTGCTCCTTCACCTGTCATTGCAAAGAGATGGTAGGTAGATAATGAACTTTTGTGGTACTGGCTAGACAGGGGTGGCAGCATTGCAGGGGTGAAAATATGTTGCAGGAGGTCAGGGAGTGACTGCACCTCTTAGGGAGGTGGCAGCTGCTTCTCCCATGGCTCCGACAGCAAACCTTGTGTCGTCTGCTTTACTGTGCTATAAAAGAGAAAAAAACCCAACCAACTGTTGACCTCTGTGAAGCATAGCTGAGCTTCTTCCCAGTCGTGCCCATTCATCGGGGCTAAAAAGTCTCTCTTGGGCACCATCGTGCTCTGCTCACTGTTGTCCCTTATAGCAATCTAAACTCATCTAAACATGAGGAGAAACTGCTATGAGGTGCCAGAGCCTGGACCAGGCTGCCCAGAGCGGGTGTGGAGTCTCCTGCTCTGGAGACATTCAAACCCGCCTGGACCGACCTGTGTGATCTGCTCTGGTGACCCTGCGTGAGCAGGGGTTGGACTAGATAATCTCCAGAGGGCCCTTCAACCCCAACCAGGCTGGGATTCGGTGATTCTGTAATTGCCCTGCCTGAGGCTCCATGGCTCTTCCCGGCCCCTCCACCACAGCCTGAGCTCTGCTTACTGCTAATTAATAAACAGCTCAAATGCACCTCCTCGCTGGGCAGCTGACAGCTGGCTAGCCAGATGTGCGGACATGCTGGGTGCTGTAAGAAAAAAGCTTTTCCTCAGGGCGCTTGCCTGCCTGCACCTGTAGCTGCTCTCCAGTTCCAAAGGGTTCCCAGCACAGCGGCTTTCTGGCAGCCTCGACTGCTGGAGCAGGACTGTGGATGGGCACACGGGGCTGCAGGGCCCCATTTGCATCCATCACCGCTCACATCTGTGCTGTTAGTGGGATGTGAAGGATAAGAAACTCTGGATTTTAATGAGAGTTTCATAGAATCACAGATGGTTTGGGTTGAAGGGCCCTCCCCAGCTCCCCCAGTGCCCCCCTGCCATGAGCAGGGACATCTGCACCAGCTCAGGTTGCTCAGAGCCCCGTCCAGCCTGGCCTGGGATGTCTCCAGGGATGGTTCAGCCACCACCTCTGGCCAACCTGGGCCAGGCTCTCGCCACCCTCAGGGCCAACAATTTCGGCATTATTAGTTTCAGCCATTATTCCCTCAAAACCCGAAACGGCCAAGCCGTGCCGCCCGCCCCAGCGTCCCCCCCGGGGCTCCCCCCGCTCACCCGCAGCGCCGCCCCGGGCCGCCCCGCCAGCAGCTGCACGCAGCCCATGTTGAAGCAGATCCGCGCCGGCGGCTCCGGGATCTCGCCGAAGATCTCCAGGGCGGTGTCCCAGTCCCCGCCGTCGGCCGCCAGCACGCCCTGGTGCCAGCGCCTCACCAGCTCCCGGTACGCCATGGCCCGCGGAGCTCACCTGCCGGCGGGCGCGGCCCCGGGGCGGGAGCGGGCGGAGGAGGAAGCGCCGCTTGATACGCAGGACCCGGCGGGGGCAGAGCAGCACCGGGGGTGCGGGTGGCTTGGCCTCTGCGGGTGAAGGGCGACTGAAAAGCCACCAGCAGAAAGCCCCTGGCACAGCTCATGATCCCCGCCGGGTTGGGTTGCAGGGCCTCTGCAGATCCCCCAGCCCAACCCCTGCTCACGCAGGGTCACAGAGCAGATCACACAGGTCGGGCCAGGCGGGTTTGAATGTCTCAGAGCAGGAGACTCCACAGCCGCTCTGGGCAGCCTGGTCCAGGCTCTGGCACCTCCCAGCAAAGAAGTTTCTCCTCCTGTTCAGATGGACCCTCCTGTGTTTCAGCCTGTGCCCGTTGCCCCTCACCCTGGCGTTGGGCACCACTGAACAGGGTCTGGTCCATCCTCTGACACCCACCCTGGAGATATTTATAAACATTGATCAGATCCCTCTCAGCTTCTGTTCTCCAGGCTGAACAGCCCCACCTCTCTCAGTCGTTCCTCATCAGAAAAACGCTCCAGACCCCTCAGCATCTTTGCATCCCTCCTCTGGACTCTCTCCAGTAATTTCTTGTCCTTCAACTGGGGAGCCCAGAACTGGACACAGAACTGCAGATGGGGCCTCACCAGGGCAGAGCAGATGGGGAGGATAAACCTCTCTCGACCTGCTGGTCACACTCTACCTGATGCACCCCAGGTACCATTGGCCTTGTTGGCCACAAGGACACATAATGCCGGTTTGGGGGGTTTAAATGTAATGGTTATTTTCAAGGCCCTATAGGAGTTCGTGTTAACTACAATAAGTACGGTAGGCATAAGGATGCCGCCGCGGTCTGGTACATACGGTAAACGCCTCCGGCTCCGGCCCCGCCCCTCGGGGCTCGCCGCGTTGCTGCGGGCGACACCGCCCCCTACAGGCGCTGTGCGTCGGTGCTGTCGCAAAAGCGGTCCGGTGGGGCGCGCGGCTGCGCACAAGGGGTTCCGGGCCCGGTCGGGTCTGCCGCACAGCACAGAGGAGTTGGCGCGACGGGGAAGATTTTAAAAAGAGGACCCCGGAGTTCCCGTCGCTGCTTCCGGGTTGGCGCCAGGTGAGTGGTAGGAGCCGGCGGCCGCACCGGGGCAGCTCCGGGTCGGGCTGCGGCTCCGCGGGGGCGCAGGGCCGCGGCGGGGCCCGGTTCCTGGCGCAGCCTCAGGGTGGGGGGAAGCTGTGCCCGGGCCTGTACGGAGGAGCCCGGCGCAGCGCAGCGGACCTTGAGCCCGGGAAGTCCGAGAGGAGCGGGGCGGGCGGGGGGAGCGGGGCCGCTCCGGGTGTAACGCGCTTCGCAGCCGAAATAAAACCACGAAGTGTCTCGGCCTCCCTGGGTGGCGCCTCCCGGCGGAACTGCGCGCGGGGCGCCAATACGGTAGCGGGTGTGCGCAGCTGCCGGTGTTTACGGTATTTACGGTAGGCTGTGGCGGGCGGCAGCTCCGCGCGGCCCCTCAGCGCCGGGCTGCGCGGCGGCCGAGCCGATTCCCGGCCCGCGTCCCGCTCCTGAGGGGCCCCTGCGGAGCGGGCACCGCCCGGGCCCGGGCGCCTGGGGCTGGAGCGGCCCCTGGTCCTGTGGGAACCGGCGGCGGAGCAGCGGGAGCCCGGGGAAGGGCCGGGAAACCCGCGGAGAGGAGGGAAGAGGCGGACAGTGAGTGCGGGCCGCAGGTTCATAATTAGAAATAATTACATACTTTACTTTGTGTAGCCACCGTACATAATTATATGGCCTACAGGTAATTGGAGCGAATTAATAATGAAGTATCACTGGAAGCCAAAGGAATCTCCGGCCGGCCTGTTACAGGAACGGTAGAATCGGTGTGTTTTCGAACAGCTTAGTTTTAAAGAAATTGGTTGAGCTCCCTGCCACCGATTTTAAATGTTTTGGAAAATGGGGGAAAAAAATTCAGTGGGATTGGAAGTACCACAAATATTGTTCACACATGTGGGAAGATGAAATGTGTTTTATGAAAACAAAAAAAGCAAGTTAACCTGATGTTAGTAGCAGGAGTAAAATAAAACTAGCTTGTAAAACTCTGTAATTAGATACTACAAATGCAATGAATATAGAGGTTAAGGACTTAACAAGGTGTGCTTGAAGAGGAGATTCCCCCACCCGCGGTGTTCCCTGAGGGGATTTCAAGATCTGGTTAAGTTGGTGTTGATATTGTTCGTATCACATACTTGAAACTCTGAGGAATTTGACTCTAGTGTGACCTGACAATTTAATTAACAAAGGTGATGCTGTAGGGCAGCAAGGCAAAGTTTAAGGATGAGCTTAGGAACAAATCCTGCATCTCAATTGTTAATTAGAAGACATAAATGACCGGGCTGTTTCCAGTCAGCTCCTCCACTTACCAATTCTTTGTTCAAATACTAATACTGGCTTAAATTATCCAAAAGCAGGTTTATACCTTTGCTGTAAAGTTTACTGAAGACAGATAGGTGAGATGATCAATGACAAGATGTTACTGCTATAGCCTGGTCTGAGCTTCCTGGTTAGATGGCTCCCAGCTGGAGAAGGATCTTAATAGAATGAAAAAGGCAACATTACATCTAGAAACCATGACAGGTTCCTACCACAACCACAGAGGTGGCAGAGAGTGACTTGGAGGATTTAGTTGCATCAGTGACACAATTTGAACTTTACTGGTGTGGGAAGAGTTTGTTTAATTTTTGTTGTTTATTTCATCTTTGTTGTTTTCATTTTATTTCATATCGTTCATATTTTTTCTTTTTTAAAGGGAATCGGGTTCGAGTGATCACAGTATTGTTAGAACAGGCTCCTAGAACATAATCTCCAGTTACAGTAGCTCTCAAGTAAGGTATGAAAATACCCGAGAGTCCAGAGGAGGCCACAAAAACGCTCTGGTTCTGGAAGACAAACCATGTAATGGACTTAATGAACTCAGTTTATTCAGGCACATCCAAGAGAAGAGGGTTAAGAAGTGACTCAGCCGCTCTGTGGAAATCCATGCTGATGGGAAAGTTATCTGATAGCTGAACATTTTCAGTCTTTCCAACAAAGACACAGTGAGATCCGGTAACTGGAAGTCAAAGCTACACAAATTCTTTTAAATATGACACAATTTCCTAGCAGTGATGGAGGTTAATCATAGGAATAGTTTACAGGAGATGTTAAAGGTTTGCCATTATTTGGAGCTCCTAAACTGAAACAATAACAATTTTGAACATGGACTTAAACCTGGAATCTTGAGGAACTTGCTGGTGCAAGGTTGCCCATGTGGTTTGGGGGAAATCGGGGAGATTATCAGTGAGTCGCCTTCTGGGACGCTGTACTGCTCAGTCTGCTTGGCTGCAGAAATAGCAGGAGTTTTCAAACTTGCTTAAAGGGCTGTAGTTCTAAATTAAGATAGGTTTAAGTGATCTCGTGCTTTTGGATGAACATCTGCTTCAAGGAGGAATTCCGCTGTTCTTACAGGGGAAAGTTAGATTAAAGTAGTGCATTTCCTCCTCCACTGTTCTTTAAATCATCAGAGCTTGGCCACAGGGAGCAGACACTGAGCTGGGCAACCATGTGTCTCGTACTCGTTTGGACAATCCCCTCCCTCATTTACTGTGTCTTTCCCCAGATGTTTGTGGTGTGATCCAGATGTGAGGTCAGGAAGGGATTTCCAGCATCACACCAGTTTTTCACCTTCAGCAAGAGCACAGTTTTCACGCTGGGACTTTCTGTGGGCACTGTTTTTATCTCATCAGGTTATTGTAAAGGGATTTGGGTATCTCTTTGCCTCAATGAATTGTTTCAGTAGGACGAGAGTGCTTTTCAGGTAGTAAGTTTTGTAAAAGAGTATTGGATGGTGGTGTCAACTACAGGATCTGTTGACTCACTCTAAATAATGACTTTTTAATTAAAATAAACAAATAAATCTATCTGTGCTTCTGTGAATGGTGAAACTCTGTCTCTCTGTGCATTTTGGTGTCCCAAGGGCTTCTGCCTCCCTGGTTCCCTATGGAAACAGGCACCTGCCCATGGCTGTGTCAGTTTTTTGGCATGAGTGTCACTAATAGCTGTGACGTCTGGTTCTGTGCACTTTCTCACTGTATGCAATAGAACAATAGAGGAGGAATAATAGCATTTTAGCATGTGGAGTAGAACCAGCAAAGTGCGTATTCTGAAATGTAAATGATCCATCAGAAAAAGTGCTGTTTGGTCTTTTATGGCAATAATAGTATTGTTAGCAGAAATCGTAACACCATCCTGCACAAAGTTTTGTTGGTGCTTCCAGTTCAGCAGTTGCGGTGGGTGAACTTTTCTCAGCTCTCCTTGTTGGGACAGTTGAACACAGTTGGTAAGAACAGCAAGAGGAACAGGTCACAGGTCTATGCATTTACACTCTTCGACAACAAAAGCAGTTGCTCATGTGAATAAATAATTTTGCTCAAACTTGCCTTAAATCTCTTGCTGGCATGTGAAGTGATGGAGCCTGAGAGGAGAAGGGATGAGGGGCACAGGCCACTCTGAGCTCAGAAACTGTTCGACAGAGGTGTTCTGTTGGAATTAAGAATGTTCTCCTGAACCAAGCTGTAATAATTTGATTCAAAAAGCTAATTACTAAGCTTGGGTAGTATGCCAGTGCCTTTAAAATAAAACAAACTAATTTTTTTGTAGCTCTCCGAGGATGCTTGATGCTATGGCAGCCTCTTCAAGTAGCTCCCCTTTGTAATGTGGTACACTGGAGGAAGGGGTGGCCGAACAGGAGCTGAGTGCTGTGCGAGAGGAACAGAATTACAGTAACAGAAATAGGAGATACACTAAGTGCTGAACACCTTGCTGGTTTACATTTTCATATTTTAATTGAATTCTGTGTAATAAACTAATGTAGTCTAGGAAGAGCTATGGTAGATGTCCGTGATAAGAGTCTGGAAAGTTTTTGAGGGGAAAAATGAAAGAGGGGAGTGTGTATGTGTGGGATGAGGGGGGGCTGAAGAGAAGCTCCAGTTAGATTTCCATCAGAAGTCTAGAAAGTTGTTTTACCAGGTGATAAAAGTCTTGTTTCTCTTGTGGATCGGTGTTGCAATGTGACCAAATGACATTAACTTGGGCCTGGAAGGTGAGAGTTTGTGCAGCTGTTTGAGATCAGGAGCAGGACGTATGTTCCCAGCTGTGTTTACTGCCTGCTGAATGATTTGAGGCAGATGATGCTTTATTGTCTACAGATAAAAATCAAGCAAGAAAATCCTGCTTATGTAATTAATAACTTTTTTTGTCTCCACTTTGCCAGTTTCTTGGGATGATGCTTTGGGCATAGTCCTTCATGTTGGCTCTAAGTAGAACTAGAGCTGTTTGAGGGTCAAGAGGCAATCACTATTATTAAAGAAATTTCTTGTACAAGAAAAAAAAAATCACATTACTAGTTCTTATAATCATCTTTGCAGTGTCTTCTGCAAGAAATAGGTGGGCTGATGAAGCTAAAGAAAGGTTAAGTGTTTTGAAACCTGATCATACCAGAAGCAGCTAAAAATCTTTCCACCTTCGTCTGATCACCTATAAAACATGAGATTCCTGTTCCTTTGACTAATGTATTCCAGTGGCACAAAGTTGTGTGTTGCCTGCACTTAAAGTTGCAACAGTGAATCTGGAAGGAAAAGGAAATTGCTAATGAAGAAGTAGATATAGAACATGGAAGAGTTAAACACATGAAAGAAAGTTCTAATGTATGTTGTATAAACGTTTAAATAGCAATATCACTAGAAGAAATTCTGAAAACTAATACATAAAGTGTGGTTAACATTGTCTTGATGCAGAGCTGGGAGCTGCTCTTCCTGCAGACCTCACCTCACTGCTAATAAGGGGAGCTACTGACATCAATAGCACTGTTAAAGTCTCTTTTTTTTCATGTCATAGTACAGAAGCCAGATTCTCTGCTCAGTGATTCAGTATTAACCATTTCTGAGTCTGTTCATGACGGCATCGCTGCAGGTTCCTATCGCTATAAGTGAGATCTGACTCCCATGCGTTTTCCTAAGCGCATGTTGCGAAGCATTACTGTGATTCTTGTTATACATTACAAAGTGAGAGCAGAAGAGCCTCTAACTCTAAATGCATTTCATGCATTTAAATGCACTTAAATAAGTTCCTCTTTATTACATCTCCAGCTTTGCCAAGGATATGGTCACACTTTGATGTGTGGCTGCTCTCAGTTTAGACTGTTCTGTTTAAAATAATGCTGTTTTTTCTCATTTTATGGCTAGCTATACACATACAATGCGATTTATTCTTTGCTGTTGCTCGCCTTGCCTTCAAAAAGCAGAATACTTTACAACAGTAGGGGGCTTCACTTATAGCTGTGCACATAATTGTGTGGTTCAGTTACTAATTTCAAGGGGTTTTTCCACATTTTTCATGCTGTGCTGCAACTTTCTGCTTTATGATTCAAAAGACACTTTATGATTATTTTGATTTTCACCCAAATTCATTTGGGTTACGTGTTATTGAAAGAAAGGTCTTTTTTCAAAACATCCAGGGCACTGTTTGTCTGTCCACTGCTGATCTTTTTAACGTCAAACTCTGTCTGACCTCCTCGAGAAATAAGCTGTTATGTCAGAAAATAGTTGGCTGGAACACAGCAGTGCTGGGAGGAATGTTGAAAATGTGAGAGAACGCACAGGAGGAACTTTGCACTGCTTGGGAAATATTTGCTGTATCAAACTGCTCCATGTGGGTTTCCTTAGGTTATACAATTGCCTGTAAAGTTTTGGAAAATATTTCTTGGGGACTAAAATATCCCCTGTTACAAACCAAAGGGAAATGGGTTTGGCTCTTTTCGCGGAGTGCAATTTTGTTTTATGTGATGAATACCTGCTGTTTCAGACTATGTAAAGCAGATTTTATTGGCCATGTAGCTGCAAGCGGTGTTGTTTGGTTTTTGTTTTGTGAGTGGTGGTTGCCACTGGCCCATTTGGCTGGATGGGAGGGGAGGTTTCCCAATGATGTTCTGTTAAAGGGGGTAACCTGCGTGGATCAGGAGATGATTGCTCTCTGAATGTTTTACAACATCGGTATATGGTGTTCTGTCAGCCTTTTGTGACTCTTAGCCACGTGAGCTTAACATTACAGTAAAAGCGTTTAGCAAGAAGTAAAAATGTTGGCAGGTACATAAGGCTCCAGTTCAAGAAAACATTTGATGCCTGCGAATCTCTCTCTTGCCAAGACAGAACTTATTGTGGGGCCGAAGTTCGGATGGCGTCAGTGGGGCCCAGCTCTTGTGTTGGGAAGTGTCTCGAAGCTCTGTGTGTTAACAGGCCTGTTTGCTTCCCTCCAGCTCTGCGGTGGCAGCAGAATTCCCTGGACGCCCCTCGGCAGATACCACGGTCACCGACCTCCTTCGGGGTGAGTTTGTGTGCTGGACCTGAGTCTCTTCCAAGGCATTTGACAAGATGGGGGTGAACTCCACATTTGCAGGATGGGGGCAGCACAGCTTAAGGAATTCCTGCCCCATTATAGTCTTGTCTGAGCTTAGAAAAGGGTAATTTTTGACTTTGATTACTCTATTGATCTCTTTCACCTTACGCTCGTAGCTTGGGTGTTTGGGGGAAGCTGAGGATGGGGGCACCAGTTGCACAGGCTGCTGTGACTGTTCTGATCCCCCAGAAGCTGTGCCCTCATGGCATATTTTCAGGTAGATCTTTAAGTGGAATGCTCCTAGTCTGACAATTTGACATCTGGATTATTAAAATTAATTTCTGTTCTGAGGATCAGTATCAGCTTTTCTGTGTGGAGCTCGTCTCTGAAAGTAATACTTTTTTTTCTTTCTGGATGTTTTATTAGTTTATATAGGTAGGTGAAAAGGAACTTGGCAATAAACCAAGTACCACTCATACAAACTTGTAGCAAATACTGTTCATCACTGTAGTTTGTGTGACCCCTCTTAGATGAAGATACCCTTTCAAATAAGCAATATTTTATGGTGCAGCAGTGTATTAGAGAATAGATTTATGAGGTTTCCATTTCGATTTGTGATATTCCCTTATTTTTGTCAAGATGGATTTTATTACATCCTATGTTGAAAAGTTACCCAGCAGTTCCTTACAGATAGAGTAGATTGTGTAGAACTCAGTTTATCTTAGAAAAGTTATACCAGGTTAACTGCCCTGGGACCTCGTCTGAATCAGTATCGTTTCTGCTCTCAGAATGGGAGAACTGAATTTTCTCATCTTTCTGATTAGCACTGCTGCCTGCTGAGATATTTACCACTGAGGCAAACAGAAAATATCTGTGCAGGAGCAGTCACCACTTAGTGCACATCATGTATGTTCCTCTTTCATTCAAACAGATACAAAGCTTGGTGTTTAATGAGAAATTTCTGGAAAGTCTCATTTTGGGTTTTTTCTGGCCTCTCTTGTCTGTGTTCTGAGATGCAGCTGCAGCTTCGTTAGAGGGCACTCTTGAATAACGCGTGGGGAGGCTCCTGCGGGACACACCACCCCGTACACTGCACAGAAAGGGCCCGATGTAAATATAATTTGCACCCCGGAGTAGAAGGAAGGATGGCTGCAATGGATTACCCTGTAGAGTTCGCTGTCATCCAGTGCAAGGCGGGACTGACCACACTGTGGGCTGATTGAATGCTTGTGCCGTGTATGGAACAGCAACAATCTATTAGATAATTCACTGTAGTTTTCCAAATGTGGATTAATGAATGTAAATAACTTGCTTTTCTCATGGCCTTTACCCCATAAACTGCCTGTATCCTAAATGTATATCCAATTTGGTACCTTATTTTTGTATTGTTGCTATCATCTTAAAAAACATAAATCCTTTAGAAACAGTAAGTTGCTTCAGAAACTTCTGGGTTTTCATTCCAGCCCTTACATCAGTTCCTTCTGTGCCTTTGACAAGTAGCTTATTTTGTCTTCTTTCACTTTCCTTCTGTAATAAAAAGGATAATGATTTTTACCTTGGGAGAGTTAATCAACATATATAAACATACTTTGAAATTTGAAGTGGTTTAGAATTTTTTTAAAAATATAATTAAAATACTGAACAAAGCAGGAGTTGGGGAAGTCAAATTTAAGACCATGATTTTTGCTCAACTGCTTTGGAGCCTCTTCTGTTCTGGCAAGTTTACAGAGCCAGATCGTTTGCATTACTTTTGACTCTTCTTGATGTTTGTATTTCTTTGTCCAAGGAGTAGCATTCTTTATATGCAGGAGTCAGATTGTCTGTAAACATAAACATCATCTTAACCTTGTCCAAAACATACCTTGTTTTGCTTTTCAAAAGGCATCCCAAACTGGTGTAACTGGAAACATTTTTCTGAGCAATTAGCACTGAATCATACCCACGCTGCCTGGGCTTGGCAAAACTGCAGTACATGTTTCCCATGCTGGAACCGTGCCTACATAGCATAAAGCTCAGATTTAATATATTGCTTCGCTTAGCCTCTAAATTCCCATTTCTGCGTTGGCGTTGCTGCTCGTGGCTGGTTCTGTGGAGCCGCTGGTCGGTAGTGCTGTGTGCGTCGCGTGGGGATGTGATTTGGATGGCCAGTAACAGCTATGAACAGAAACCAGTTGTCTGGCTGGCTGATCGTCTCCATACTGGGAAGTATTCCTTCCAGCTGGGACTGCCACAGCTTTTTTTTTTTTTGAACCAGGGGTTTAGCTTTACTGGGAGGTGACAGCTTTATCAGCTGGGGCTTCAAGCTGGTAGGTGTTGACAACCTGAGAATTTATCAAGGCAGATTCTGTGCTACAGCTGGAAGGTGATACTTCGCTTGGTGTCCTAAATAACTATGTTGTGCTTCCATGAACTCTAATGGCCATGAGACTCTACTTCTCCAAAATTAAAACAGAATAATAGGGAAAAAGTACTTGTCAGGTCACCTTTTTCCTCTCCTAGTTTTTAATCTCGCACCTTCTGTTTCTGTCCCACTAGTATGGCTCCTTGTTAGCGCTGTTGGCAAAGAGTTGTTTGCTTGGGTTAGGGAAGGAAAGCCGAGCTGTTCCTTGTCAGTCCTCAATAGAGGGTACATGAGGAGGCAGCAGAAGCTGAGCTGGGCTGTGGTACCGTGCGGGTGGCAGCGGGTGTGTGGGACACATGCTGTAGGGAGGGTCCCGCAGGCTGGAGGGCGCTCGATGGAACCGGGTGAGCAGCTTGTCCGGCCAGCTCTTGGGTGGGCAGCCTGGCAGAACAGCTCTTGGGCGAAACACAGGCACAATAACTCGGATGCTTCCCATCTCCCACCAGCCCTGACGGCACCAGCGGGTTCTGTGGGCCAGGGGGGGCAGCCTAGCCCTGGCCCTGGGGCTGCCCTGTGGCCCCGCGTTGTTTGGGTGTGTTGGGAGCCGGGCAGCAGGCTGGGCACTCAAGCTGAGGAAACTTTTATTTGCCAGGCTGGCAAATGGAATTTAAAGTGAAATGGAATAAATAAGGACTCCCCTGGTAGAAAAAGACAGTTACCGAGTCTGAAACATTTTCATCTGTGGGGCTGGGGTTTGTGCTTATAATGATTTTGAAGAGCTAGGCTTTTGTGATTTCTGTAAATGATATTTGGAATGACTTTTTGAATGACAGAGGCTTGAGCCAAAATCTTCGCCCCCTCAGTGTTACACTCTGTCCCATATGCAGAGGCCCTCTCCTGTGTTTTACCACACGTACTGTTGGGTGTTCTAGAAAATAATAGTGATGTAGCAGCCAGCGGCTTCTACAGAACGTGCTGGAGAGGAGCTCCAGCGTGCTTGGATGAAACACTTTCTTCCAGTGCTGAGTAGCATCTCCTACAAATATTTTCTCACACAACATTTCTGCAGAACTGGAAGTTTATTTTTATGCTGATTTATGTTTTGGTCTTTGGCATTCTTTGGCAACTGGCTGGAGCTGTGTGGTGACACATTTGCACAGGTTAGCCAATGCCGTCTTCGTGACACGATGTCCTAAGTGTAATTAGTAGATGCTCGTGTCGTCTTTGCTTTAACTCTGAAATCAGTTCCAGGTACCATCTGATTTTTATTAAAAAAGACAGTTGCAGTTCTTGGGCCCATCTGTAGTAACAATCAGTGTCGTACTTGAAACATTCTGCCAAGTCTCCCTCATTTTCCCTGTGCAGCGGCAGCAGTTTGTCTTCTTGGGATCCAGAGACCAAGTGCGTGTTTCCGGGCAGTGTTGTGACGGTAGTGACTTGAGCACCTCCAGACTGGTGTTCTGATGTGGCCCCTTGTTGTGGTGGCCTCAGAAGACGTTATGGGACAAACCGGTGTCTGATATGGATTGGTAGCAACAGCTGGTGAGTGCTTTCTGCTTCAAGAATAGAATTAAAGGGAAGAAGTAGAATGTGCGTTTATAAAAAGAGAAGAGACAAGCATAATAGGGGGAAGCATAAATTTAGGCCAGTCTTCTGCCTAATATAATAATGTAAAAGGAGCAAGCAACTTTTGTTTCTTTTTTTTTTTCTTTTTTCAGTAGAAGCAGGTTAGCTAAGAGCCCGGTGGTGCTGGCTGACCAACTTGTTATAGGTTTAAGTGCCAAAAAGTAAGTATTTTTAAGTAAAGCAAATGCAAAACTTTGGGGATATGCTTAAAATACAAAAAAAAAAAAGCAAAAAAACCCCCACAAAATTGAAGAAACCCTTTTGTGTACAGTGTCCATAGCAAATTTAAAATGCTCTTGTTCCCTGCCTAAGCAAATGGTTGTTTCAGCCAAAGAGAAATCTTTCCTATTGATTTATTACACCAGTTTAGATATAAGCCCTCTGTGCAGGATTGTCAGTTTAATAGAACAACTTTCTTTCTCCTTTCAGATTTAATCCACATGTTGTTGTATCAGCAGAGCCTTTGTCTCTGCTCGGTTATGAGTTATGCTTTTTTAATTTAAAAAAAAAAGCGCAAACACATGTTTTTTAACAGCCCTATTCCAAAACTGCATAGGATGACAGGGAGAGGTGATCATCAAATAGTGACTCTGATTTGTAGGTAACTTCGAAGTGGTGCTGCCAATGGGAGGAGTGAAGAACGGCCCTTCCAGCTCTCCTGGTGGAATCCCGCAGCGGCAGGAGGCAGCCGCACTCTCTTTAACCAGCATTTCCGAGGAGTTATTTCCCCCACAGCTTGTGCGGTGATGCTAAACACGCTCCTTTTAGTTAACTCTAATTTCCTTCCTTTTTAAAAGGGGGACTTATCCAGAGGTGTATGTAATTCACATTTCCTTCCTTCCTGCCTCCCTCCCCTGCAGAGAAGGATTCCTTTCTTGGACCCCTCCTGTTTTCCAACTGTAGAGGAATTACTCTCAGGAAACTCATGAATTTGGTATTATTTCTATACCTGGTTTTGTGAGAAAACATTTATTACAGTATCAATGCTTACGTGATACCTACATGAGGGTTCAGAAGTGCATGTTAGAGCTGCTCAATAAAGCAGCTCACTACATTGTTCAATTATAACCTTTACTTGAACCTTATCGCGCAACTGAGTCCTGTGGCATTATGAATTAGTTCTGCAGATTTACTGCAGAACATCCTGGCCGGGCAGCTCGGTGGGCTGACGGCAGCCGCAGACAGAGGGTCACGGTGTCGATGTCTTTGGTGCTAACCTGGTTTTTCTCCAGCTTGTGTTAGACCCCCGGCAGTCAGCACAGTCTCCCTTCATTCTCTTTCAGATGTCAGCACAGCGGAACCCACCACAAGTGTCAATATAATTATTTGCAGTAGTGTGATTTTAAAAGAAGCTAGTCATAATGCGTCTTCAAGCAAGAAGGAGCTTGTCTGGCATTTAAAAAATGTGGCATGATCCTGTTCTACTTCTGAAAGTTAGAGAGTAAGGGACGATCCACCTTAGAGGCTTTAGGAGCCCGTGATGGTTGTATCCTGGCTGCCTGAAGCATTTCGCAGGCCTGGCGGTGATGTTGTAGCTCTGGGAAGGAGCACTCTTGCTGGATCAGGCAGAACCCTTGGTCCACCAAGCTCTTGCAAAAACCCACAAAATCCTTGGCAGTGCGTGTGCAGACACTTGGAACTGGTAAAGTTAAACTGGTCTGGCTCTGTCAGAGGACAGGTGGCCAGGCGGGGGTTCGCAGCCTGGGCTAAAAGGAGCAGACTGGTTGTGTTTAAGGCAGCTTAGATACTGTCAGATTCTCTACAAGTGCTTCTTGCACAAGAAGAAAAAAAAAACCTCCTTCCCTTTGAACACGGCTGTGGAATGCAGACTTACCAGGCCGGTCTTTGTTTTCCTGCAGACCGGCCTTTTGTCAGTGCCTGCATTTTTCTTAGGAGGGCTGAACACACCTTTCCAACACAAGATAAAACGTGGATCTTGGGAGGATTGTACTTCCCAGGCTCTCTCAGCCAGTCTCCTGTCCTCAGGTCTGCATTCTACCAAGTTAAATTCTCCAAACCTTGGTGCTAATGGATTTTTAAATTAGGTTTGTTTCCTTCTCGGTTTATCACTGTTCTTCATGGCAGCAAGCCATTATTGCTTCTCAAAACAGCCTAGAACTTGAATCTTTCCAGAGCAGTGGTAAATGAAAGAAGTGTTCAGCTAGCAAGAACAATTTCTGTATATGTGGATTTTGCAGGGCACCGTACTAAGTCGTGCTTTCATCTAAAATATCCTTGGGCAGCCTCATCCCACTTTGAAGTTGGCCATTCCTTTAGCAGCCGCTTGGATTGGAAAACTCCAGAGGTCCCTCCCGAACTAACTTACTCTATGATTCTGTTTTCTGGTAGAGTTCTGGCAAAGATGCTTCTTTTGGCTTCGTTTCTGTCTCCCTGCATGCTCAACAGCTTTCATCATGTTCCCATCATAAGCAATTCTTTAAACTGAAGTGATGTGTAAACATCAGGAACAGTTACTGAACTGTAACATGAGTTTCCTTCCTCCATAGTTAAGACTGTGTTGTTTTTTTTTTTTATGCTGCTATACTCAGATGATGTGAAAAATCAATTTTCTTTTATTGCTATTTATTAAGATATAATAGCTTGGTTTTTGTCCTCAGACAAATATTTTACCATGGGGGCAATACAGAGGATAATTTTCTAAAAGCTAATGGGTTTTGTTCTTAGGTCAGCTCCATTCCTTTGCACTCTTTCTTTGTTGGGCAGCTGCAGAAGAGGGAAACAAAGAGAAAAGAGCCTTGTTGTTATTTGGGATTTATAAGACTATATCGTTACTGCATTTTGAGTGAGTGTTGCATTTTTGAGTTAAAAACTGAAGATACTATTTTTATGGATATTGGTACCCATTGTTCAAACACTTCAGGTCATACTTCATTTTGCTTAAAATTTAAGCAATTGCTTAAGCACTTTGAATAGTAATGATCTTAATAACGTGTCTTAGCAGTTCAGAAGCTGTGTGCTTGCCAAGGGAACGCTGGCCGTTTGCTGCTTGGATTTACGATTTTCTTCTGAGGGCAGAACAGGATGGTGAGGCAATTAGATGCAGTTACATATACCAGATGTATAATTTGTCACATATGTGCTCAAATCTGAAGTTGACTAATCCCGTAGCTCATGCCTGCTGTATGTTCGGACTTTAACCCCTCTGTTTAGATTGCCAACGTGGTGCCAATTAGTGGGACTGAGATGTGGACACTGAGGAACAGAACTCGGTGCACAGGGCTCACCAAACAGCCAGCAGATGTTACGCTAATGACTCTTGGCTACTACCAGCCTGACTTGGATTTCAACCCAGAGGTGAAAGAATTTACTTCTCTCCTATTACCGTTCCCCTTGGGCCACGAGCACCGAGAATTCTTCAGTGGAGTCTGGGGGATGATGGAAACGTTTCCCCTCCCCCTTAAACCTGTTCTCAACGTGACTTGTATCTTCCTTTATTTTTATGTTAATTTGCCTTCCTTGGTGTATGTTAGTCTGCTGGTGGGATTTATGATAAATAGTAAACGAATATGTAAATACTTCAAACACACAACTGAAGTTCTTAAGTGGAGAAGCGTGTGCTATGTGTGGTGTGGTTCATGTCCTGGAGCTGCAGCTACAGCTCAGAGATGTGACGAACACTCTGTCCTAGGATTCCTGTTACTACTTTGAGTAATAAAGGCCATAGAAAGTGGTAGGTCTGGCTTGCCCGGGATCCTGCCGCTCTTTGTTCTCACAGCTGGATGTTAAACTCTCAGTCTCTGTAAAAAGTGTAACTGCAAGGCCCATAGTTTTTCTTCTAGGGATGAGTCAGTGCTGAATAACTACGTGGCAGATTCCGTGGCTGCTTTGGTGTGATTTAGAGCAGTAGATGGTAGCCGTTACTCAAATAGGTGTGAAATATAGTGTAATAACTAGAAAACACTCATGTCTCTCTTTTTCTGTGTTCTTTCAAGTGACAGGCATGCTAAGGGGACTTTGCCTGTATAACCTTAGCAGCTTCAGGACCAGAGGCAGGTAGTGGAGGGCTCAGCTGAATGAACAATATCACTTCAATCCTTATTGATGCCTAAATCCTGTTTTATAACTCACTGTGTAGTCATCTGACATGTTTAATCAGTGTGGGTAATATTAGGGCTGATGCTTTTTGTTCTCTCACTGGTAACTTTCTTTCCTTCTGTAGAGGATTTACCCTTTGACCTAAAAATGTTGTCTGTAACATTATGTCCAGCATTCAGTTGTTCAGCAGTTTCTTTACTGCTCATTTTATACTTTGGTAAAAGGCAGCAGTATTCGTGCAACAGCTGTTTTCTAAAGAAAATCATGTTAATGAGAAGTTTTCAGTCATAGCTTTTCGTACCGACGTGCTATTTTGTGTCTGACATGATCAGCGTCAACGTGGACACCAGCAGAAAGAGCTGGGCGAGGGTTAAAGAACCGTCAGAGGGATTTTCCAGCAAGCACTGAAACGAAACCATTTGCAAGGTTCTGTCGTTTGTTGCTTTTCTTCAAAGCTCTAAAGCAAATGTTTCGAACTTCTGAAGAGAGTAATTAGTTTTAATTTCTTGAGATGAGCTGAGCTGTTTCTGTGCTGTGGATTCATCTTTTTGATGTTTATGTATTTACTAGCAACAGCATAACAGAAGTAATGGAAACACTTACTCTGTACTTAGATAAAGAATAGGTAGATACTAATTACCTTTCTTGAAGAGTAATAAGTTTCACATTTTCTGTAGAATAAACAGGGAAGACTCAACACGAATGGAAAAATAAGCTGAACTTTTCAAGAGCGGCAGGTTATCATGTGTCAGGTTTCGGGTGATAGGAAACAAAATCCAGCAGTAGTTTGTTACTACACTTGCTGTTCTCTTTTTCAATATCTAAATAAATTACTTAGTCCAGTAGATGCAGCCTTTCTGTAGTGATTTCTCTGGCTTTCTTCCCCTGCAGACTCCCATGCATAATAAATTACTCTTTTTTTTTTTTCCCTTTTCTTTTAAGAGACTGAAGAAGTGCTGATGATCAGGTTCGTTTTCATGTGTATTTTAATGTACATGATCAGGTACACACTGAAATAATAATAATGTGGAAAAATTTCGAAGTACATTGTCATGTTCGTTTAAGTTTCTCAAATATATACAAGTTAACCCCAAAATCAAGGCACCAAAAGATCTCCATCCTTCCCCTGGGCTTGCTGGCGTAATTAGTGTATAGGGATTGTCTCTCATCTGTAGTGAACAGTAGAAAATGCACTTGCTGGTTCTCTTTTCCTGTCATACAAACCTGTAGCATTTTTGTGATGGCAAATAGAGCAGAAAAACTTCAGAAGTCCAGACAAAACTAAATGTTCGATGCAAGAATTTGTTATGTAATTGTTCAAGTGACACCTCTCAGCTCTTCTTGGATGCAGCTGGTTTGTTTTATCGCTGAAACTTATACCCACCATGTTCACTTGGTCATAGAAAATGTTCATTGTGTGACGGACAGCTTTTCACCCTTAGATTAGCATTGATGTAACATGAAAAAAGTAGAAAACTGAACCAAATGTGTGTGTATTTCTAGACAGACTCCGAAATCTTGAGAAATAAGGTGGATGACCTGGGGAGCTGAGGTTTTATGTGAGACTGTTGAGTAGGGCTATAAGAAAACTGATGGAAGGAAAACACCAGCTGGAACAGCCTAATACCCAGTTATAGGTGACAGAAAAATGACGGAGTGGTTCAAACCCTTGGGAGATAGTGTGGTGTCCTAAACCGTATTGATCACGGAGTCCTTAAGGTTAAAAACTCTTGGAACTTGTAGATAGAATGGAATTGGCTATTTCAGTTGGAAGGGACTCCAGCGATCATTTCATCCAACTGCCTGACCAGTTCAGGGCCGACAGTGTGTTACTAAGGGCTTTTTCCAAATGCCTCTCACACACAGGCTGAGGGCATCGACCGCCTCTTCTGGTCTTTGACCACCCTCTCAGGAAAGAAATGCTTCCTAAAAACATTGGGAAAAGTATAGATAGGAAAAGTATAGAATAATAAACAGTGTGTGGCTTTAAAGTAGGAAACACAATGGGAGAAGCCCGGCACCCCAGTCCTCTTACACATCAGGAATGACACCTTTGGGAAGGATCTGCTCAGGGAATCTGGAGAGAGGAACAGACTTTTGAATTTCTCCTGGGAATTGTGCACAACTCAGTACAAAATTTGGCTGCCAGTGGCCCCCTGTACGTGTGAACATCAGGGAACTTACAGCCTTGCAGAAGCCAAAACCTTCAGTGAAGTGATATGTGATTTCAAAAGGGAAAGTACGTCAGAGTGAGGAAGCTTGTTAAAAGGAAACTGAAGGGGCCAGTGAAAAGAATGAAATGTTTGTAGGTAGTGTGAAGGTTACTTAAAGGCACTGCACTGCAGAGCAGATGCCCCAGCCCTATCAAAAGCCAACCAAGAGCAAAGTTATGATGTGAAACAGCAGGGGAGAAAGGCTGTGGAGTCAGAGGCATCCTTCCAAAAGCTGAAGTCATGAGCAAGTGAGGGAGACAGAAAAGAACAAACACTTTGAAATGCCAAAAACTTAGAGGAACAGCTTTCAGAAAGTATAAAAAGTAACAGTTCTTTTCCAAATATGTTGGGAACAAGCAGCGTGTCGAAAAGTTTGCAAAACCCCTTGAAGACCGGGCTGTGAAAGAATCGCTTGAGCTCCGTTGGACACGGCGGAAGCTTCTGGCATCTCCGCACAGAAGCCACCCCTGTAGCTCCCCCTACCAAAACCTTGCTGCAGAAACCCAACACAGAAACAAATGAGTTTCTGAGCCATCTACATTCCTCACCAACCTACACTTGGTTTACCAGAACCCAACTCAAACCCAGCTATTAATGGAAGAATTTAATAACGCCATGAGCTGCTTTAGGGGACCAGGATGTTAGAGCCCAGGAGGGATTCAAGGGAGAAACTGCTGAATTATTAACACAGTTAAAAACCTCGTCAGCCCTGTGAGAGAAATACACTGGGCTGATGCGATGCCAACTTGCAAAAGAATTCCAGGGAGCTTGGGGAATAGCAGACAGAAATCTGGCTTTGTATTGTGCGGCGTTGCCAGAATAATCATACAGATTAGAATTATTTGGCACATGATTTTATATGAATATGGAGGAGTCGTGTTTTTTGTAAAAGGAAGTTGCACTTGATGAATCTTCAAGGGCTTGAAAGGCTCAGCTGACATCTGGGGTAGGGTGTGCAGTGTGTATGGTGCACTCAGCTTTTCAAACCACGTCTGACACGGTCTTTGCCGCAGCTGCTTAAAGCAACTGATCTTTCTGGGGACAGGAGAGAAGAGTCTTTAGTGACCAGTGACTGGTGAAAAGGTGAGAAAATGTGTAGCAGTTATTGCTGTGACGGAGGGTGGTTGGTGGTGACTGTCAGAGTGACACAGGAGTCTTACGAGACCTGTGCTGCTGACGCTCTCAGATGCTCTGAGGAAGGCGATGGATAGAGAAACAACAAAGGTTGAGTGGTTTAGAAGTACTTCGGCATAGTCAACTCTACAGCTGCTAAAGCACCTACCTTATGGTACTGTGTGATTGGAAAATAAACTAGGAGACAAAACTCAGTGTCAGTAAATGTACAGTAATGTGCGAAAATGGAATTATCTCTGTTTACAGCTATGGCTAAAAGAGGTACTGCCTCCCCAAATAACAGATTATGGAACAGCTTGAAAATGAAGACTGTCTGGGCCTGAAGAAGAGATGCCTGAGTGGGACAGAAGATAAGCAGTCATTCCCCATTGCTCTTTCACTTCCCTAACAAAAAGCAGGCGCAGCAAAGAGAAGTAGGAGGTTCAAAGTAAACATAAAAACAAAACTTCTTTGCATGGTGAGTACAACATGACAGCTGTGCGAACAAGATTCTGGTGCTGAGAGTTTGTATGAAAGCGGTTGGGTATGTTCTCGGAAGAAAGATCTACAAAGTCTATTTCGTACCAGTGCAGAAGACCTGGCATGTGGAATCTTAAGCTACAAGTTGTTTCAAGGTCAGGAATGTGTTAGGGAATATAGGTGCCCAGGTCTCTTCCTTAGCACTGGCCACTAAGACATGATATGGGCGAGATGGAGACGTGATCCTACGTGATGAGGCCTGTCTTCGGTGCCTTATTCTCTTTAATTGTATTTTGCTGTTTCTGTACTTTGTTCCAGCTGCTCCCTCCTCTCTCAGATGCTCCTCACACAAAATAAATTTTGTTTTTTTATGAAAATACACTTTTTTGTCTTTCTTTTTGTTTTTTTTTTCCCTTTGTGTGGTACATTGAGTTGTCATGTGCGTAGCTTAAGTTTATTGTGTTTGTCTACAGACTTCTTGGACAGAAACTGGAACTGCTGCTTAAGCATTTCCATATGTGTTCAGCTATATTGTTCAACTATATGCTTCACCTGATGTAAAAATAAACATGTTTGAAGTGTTATTTTTAGATGTTGGTAAAGAGTTAATGGAACTAGAAGATGTTCCAGGTTGGTGTTGGTCCCTGCTGTGGATCATAAGAAGGTTGTGTCACGTCCTGCTAGTTTTGAAGCAGCCTACAGCTTCATCTCTAATAATTTGAAGACAAATTATTTGTCCCTCCGGGAGACTTAGTCGAATACAATCCTTCTGACATTTGAACACAGCAGAACACTTGAACGTTAGCAAGTTTTCCGTTTATGAGCGAGTTGTTCGTTAAAAGTGGAGAGAACAATCCAGACTCTGCCAAGTTCCCGCTAGGCCTGCGCAGCCCCGCGGCCTCACGTGTAACGCGCTGTCACTTTTGTTTTTATTTAGGGCAGATTTGCAAAGCTGGTGTGTTGATAGAGACATAAGGGATCGTGTGATGTGTCCCATCTGTGTAAGCTCCGTTTTCTATACGCTGTCTTGCACAGATGGTATGGGTTTGTATATATATATTTTTATTTCACATTTGAAGCTGAAGAAGCCAGGTTTGAGGAGATGTGCTATATTAATTGAGTGACTTTTGAACTCAAGATAGCTTGTTGATGAAGGGGTAGGTGGCAGGGAAGAGTAGCCAGCGCTGTCTCCTGAATCAGCCCATGTCTCCCCACTTCTTCCCATTGAACAGGTAAAACTCGGTCTCCCCTTTTGATTCCATCTGTGGAGTTGAACTGTTTATCAGTGTAGGAAGAAGGTAATAAGAGTCCTGACAGGGAGAATGTTCCCTCCTTGCTTTCTGTGTGAAAAGATGCTTATATAGGAATGAAAGCTGTGGCAGTTGCTCTAATTTTGTCTGCTTTCTAGTTCCCAGCTTTTCCGTCAGCAGTAGAAGTGAATGAAATAGGAGCAGTGGGGTGAGGCTTGAAGAGCTCAGGATTGGAGCAAAGTCTTTACATACTAGAAAACAGTTCTCGACTCATGCAGGGTGTGGGAGGAAACTTGTGATGCTCTAGGAACCTGTTGATCATTCCTGGCTAAAACTGGCCAACATCTCCTGATATCGCTGTAAGAAGTGAAGAAAGCAGAATGGAGACAGGGCCATGGAATGGGGGGCAGGGGAACACTCCAGCATATCAGGGGCTTTGGTGACGCACGGTTGCCCTGTGACAGTGTGCCAAGAGCACGTGTGACTTTGTCCATGTCCAGGTTCTTTGTCCAGACTTTGTCCAGTTCTGGGCCCCTCAGTTCCAGCAGGACAGGGAACTGCTGGAGAGAGTCCAGCGCAGCCACGAAGATGCTGAAGGGAGTGGAGCATCTCCCGTGTGAGGAAAGGCTGAGGAGCTGGGGCTCTGGAGCTGGAGAAGAGGAGACTGAGGGGTGACCTCATTCATGGGGATCAATATGGAAAGGGGGAGTGTCAGGAGGATGCAGCCAGGCTCTTCTGGGTGACAACCAGTGATAGGACAAGGGGCAATGGGTGCAAACTGGAACACAGGAGGTTCCACTTAAATATGAGAAGAAACTTCTTCATGGTGAGGGTGCCAGAGCCTGGCCCAGGCTGCCCAGGGAGGTTGTGGAGTCTCCTTCTCTGCAGACATTCCAACCCGCCTGGACACCTTCTGTGTAACCTCATCTGGGTGTTCCTGCTCCGGCGGGGGGATTGCACTGGATGAGCTTTCGAGGTCCTTTCCAATCCCTGACGTTCTGGGATTCTGTGAAGTCAAAGAGGTGAAACCAGGAGACAATCATCAAGATGAGAACTTCCATGAGAATTCCAGTTGGGTTCGGAGCTTATTATTTTTGGCACTTCATTTGAGGGAAGTTGCACAGAGTGCTTGATAGAATCAGATGTGCTGAAGGAGTGAGGGTATCTGAGCGACCTGGGAGAGTATCCTGAAAGGAAATACTGTTAAAAGCACAGTTTATTAGTAATGGGATGAGAACATTGGCTGAAGAGGCAGCGCTGTTGTGCCAGGTTCTGCAGGGGAATTGCTTTGGGTGCCAGAGGGAGGGAACTGGATAACGCGTGATTTACCAGCCCCTGCCTGAGCTTGTCCTTCGGCTGCAACCCGAGAACCCGGCACTCGCTCACCAGTGAGATCAGCACGGACGTGGCCTGTGTTCCATCTCTACACTCAGAAGAGCTGCTGTGTTTCCTTCCAAATGTCGCTCCATGGTCAGGACCCTGTTTCCCCGAAAATAAGACCTACCCTGAAAAGAAGCCCTAGCATGATTTTTCAGGATTTCTGAGGATGCTTGAAATATAAGCCCTACTCTAAAAGTAAACCCTAGTTACAGTTCATTAAAAAAAGTCAATTTAAATAGTGTCCAGGCAGCTATACATGTAAAAAAAGGCATCTTTTGGAGCAAAAATTAATATAAGACCCTGTCTTATTTTTGAGAAAACAGGGTGTCAAATCATACAGTTGGGCATATGCTGTAGGACTCGGGTGAAGGAAATCTCCCTGTTGTTCTCTAATGAGAGCAATAGCCGAGGTTGCAAAAGAGATTGCAGGGCCTTTCTTGTGCTTACCAATTAAATGATTTTATTTTTCTTCTGCAACTTCTCAGACTTCTCTTTGCTCAAAGGTAAAAGTCTTTTAGAAATACTACGACGGAAATCCTTGTATCGTTTCTGCAGCATTTAACATATAAGTATGTACCCGCATCTCTTAGATATATCTCCAAGAAAATGGCAGAAATTGAAAACTACTCTTGGAAAGCACCATGGAGCAAATTATTGCTTCTGATGAACTTAAAAAGTATTGGCCTTTATCAGATACAAGGATTCTGAAACTGGAAATGATGTTTAGAGCAATAATTTCTTCTCTCGTTTGTACTGTAACTTCTTTTAAAAGGTATTTAGTCTTTTAATACAGACTTCCTTTACTGTTTTAGGATTATGTTTGAAAGGCAGAATTCTTGCAGAATCACATTATCCCTGTGTCTTCTTTGTCCATCGATGTGGCTAACAGAGATTTCTGATAGTAATTTAGAATCCTGTTGAACTACTTTGTTTTTTGTTTTCCTCTAGACCTCTTAGATTTGTCAAGATCAGTTTGCTTTTTATTCCTGTCTTCCTGTACGCTGGCAGCCACTCCTACTTTGGTGTATTTTGCAAATTTAATAATCATCTCCTGGTTTTCAAGCCGGGGTTTTTTTGATTCCAATAATGCTGTGAGTGATGAGCCGTGGCAGCGATCCCCACCCGCTCTGTTGCTTTCCCAGCCTGCAGCATTGTTACCACCTGTCTTTTCTTCTTCCAGTGCTTGTTCGTTGCCCTATTTGCAGTTTTCCAGATTTGTCATTGGAAGAGAAGCTCTTTATACTTCCAGCATGCTGCATTTAGGGCTCTTAAGACATTTAAGTTGGACCTTCTAGTCATTCTCTACTGAGCATTTGCAAATGAGGGGTTTTCTGCAGCTCTCAACTTGGCCTTGATTTGCAGAGATTTTAATGAGAATGGCAAAAACACATCCGGGTATGGAAAATGTACGTGTTTCAGAAATGGAGGAAATGCTTATGAAGGAATTTTCTCAGGTTATTCACTCTGCAATTGCCATCAAGGAAATATCTGCCTAGATAAAGTTTTGTAAAATTACAAGGAATTTCAAATTAGAAGCACATTACAGTCCTATTGTTGGGGTTCTGTAAGACTGGTCTATAATGATGTGTGACTTTTCTAGAATGGAAAATACCATGAAATCAACTACTTATGTGCCTAGACTACCTTTACATTTTCATTATTAGCCTTCCGCTGTTTGTTTTGTGGGCCTCAAGCTGCACCAGGGGAGGTTGAGATGTGATCTGGGGAACAATTTCTTCCCCAAAGGGCTGTGGGGCATTGGAACAGGCTGCCCAGGGCAGTGCTGGAGTCACCATCCCTGGAGGGGTTGGACACACGGAGATGAGGTTCTCAGGACATGGGGCAGTGGTGGACTTGGCAGTGTGGAGTTAATGGTTGGACTCAATGATCTTAAAGGTCTTTTCCAACCAAAACGATTCTATGATCTCCCAGAAGTGCCTCTTTCTTTTGACAGCAGCACTAGCTGTAGGAGACGTGGGGGACACAGGTGTCTTAAGAGGGGTGAGACAGAACCTGCAAGTACCTCATAGAAGGAGAGAATTAGAGGAGAAAACAAGGTAACGTGCTCTGCCTGGCTAAACCCAAACAGATCTACTCTAATGTTGCTATTGAGTAATCAGTCTGAAATTGCTTTCAGGAGCAAAATTCTTGAGAGCACTTTACTCTTTTCTTGTTTGTTTTTGTATTGGTTTCCATTTCCTATATCCTTGTTACAGCACTTGTCAATGAGCTGTTGAGGTTTAACTGTGGACAAGCCAAACTCTGCCGTATGGATAAAGATTTTTGCCAGAACTCCCCCAGGCAGAATGGTGTGCAAAGCAAAATATGCTCATTTTTGTTCTGCCACCTCCCATCTGTGCTCACACCGACCCCCCAGCGATACCGTTGTATAATCCCGTACAGCAGGAGCTGGACAGGATCCCTGGTGACTTTGCTGCCCTGAGCGGGGGTGAACAACTGTGGAGTACAACAGCAGGCTGAAAATGTGGCGATTACAATCTGTTTCAGCTGACTAAGCCTGCATTATCTTTTACCCAAAATTTTGCAGAAACTGCTCGGTAAATACATATACTGGATCTGTTTCAGTGAGCCCAGTGTGGTTTTTGAGCTGAAGGAGACATCCTTCCCAGGTCATCAGGGAACGTGTCAGTGTGACTTTCAAGAGCCGAACATACCCGTCTTGTGAAAACGATGGCTGAAGTTCCCTGCGTTAGTGAAGCTGAGATCTGAAAATAGTTTTCTTGAGGGTCTTGGACCCGTCCTTGCCAAAGGTACTGGGATAAGGAGGTGTACACTGGTGCTCATAAAGCTGAATTTATACTTACTGGTTCTCTTATTGCCAAAAAGAAGCTGGCAGGTATCCAAGTGCCATTGAACCATTTGTAGGAGGAAACTACATTTTATTCTCGTGGAAGATGGATATCTTCTCTTTCCCATTAGCCCATCCTGATTCTTCGTGTTACCAGGAAATGTTTGTGTCATTCATAAAATGCAGTCATAGATTATGGAGAATTCATAAATATTTAAAAATTTAAAGGAATTGGAAGAATAAAAATTTGGGAGTGGTATAGAGTTCCTCTTTTCTTGGTCTCTATGTAAGAAAATTGTTGCATGTTTTCCCCACTCCATTCTGCTTTCTGGAGATGCATCCAGCTGTACCAGTGCAACAACATCAAATCTCCTAAATCATTCCATTACTCAATTTCACAATTATGATATGGAGTAAATGTAGGATAGAAATAAGGTGCCTTTTTCAAATATTCACTTCTACTGAACAGAGAGAAAGGAAGACATGATGTTTTAGTGAACTTTTACTTTTGAGCCTGACCTAATAGTGCCCCTACGCTCGTGCTTAATTTCAAGTATTTCTTAACTTCAGACTTTTAAAATAAATTTTGCAGATAGATACAAGGTGCTTCGCTGGGACCTTAAGGAGTGTATTAGAAACAGCAGGGCATGGAAATTGTATAAAGTGTTTGTTTGACTTTCCTTTTTTGCTCGATGACAGTTGCACAGACAATACTTGAAAGCTACTGTGTCTGTTTAATACAGTCCAGTTTTCCCAGTCTGCCAAAATGGAGACCAGAATCCTCCTTTCCTAACTCAGTGTTGCTGAAGATGAAGTACATTCTCAGAATGAGGGCCATCTGTAGTTTCTTATTCGCAGAGGCTGGGCGATGTTTATCCCTTGCTGTTATAGTTGGTGAGCGCGGCGTTGGTGCCGGGAGCTGCGGGTCCATCGGACACCAGCCTGCTCATCGCAGCGACCGCCCCGCTGCCGAATCCCTCAGGAGCCCCCGACCAGGTACCCGGGGGAGGATAAAGGATATGGTGGATGTTCCAGGCACGTGCTCTCATTGTTCTTAGAACTGGACAGGGTTTCAGTGACAATCCCTGCTGGTGGCGTGCCCATAGCTTTCCTGTTGGTTTGGTATTTATTACTGTCTTCAGAAACAGCAGCATTACATTCAGAGGAATGTATGCCATTATGTTTCTCCATACTTGAGGCTGAGGACTCCTTTTCCATCATTTTAGGCAATAGGTTAAAAATAATGATTAAAAGATATACAGGGGCTCAGCAGATTTATTTAATTGAAGCCTTTTCTGCCTTTGAGCAGATGACCCAGATGAGTTCAGTGGGACATGTTACAAGAAATGCCTGATGACTCTACTATCTTATTGATAATAGAATGTATCCCATTGTCTCACTATCTGCTGCTGAAATTAATGTGAAGGAGAGCAGGATCTGAAATCTCTTACAGCTGCCACCAGAGCTCAGCGTTCGTGTCTCCAGGTTCTTTGGAGGTACCAGTAAATGTGGTGAGCCCCGCGCCCGGGATACTGGAAATGCCCAACTCACCAGTGCTTTTGAGAATGATCTGTGTTCAAGTTCTGCTTGACCACAGAAGTGGGTTTATTTAGTATGTTTGTGTCCAGTTATATTTCTGGAAGCATATGAACAAAGTAAGATGCTCTAGTTTTTCAACTGATGTGATGGTCAGAAGAAAATAAAGGAAATTTCCCCAAAGCCTTCTATTAATAAAATTGAGTCTTCCAGCATCCCTGAAAGATCTATTGATCCAAAATTGGCTCCTCTGAAAAACCGATCGAACTTAGAAGCCAGTCTGTTCTCAACATCTAACTCTGTTTGGTTTTTTCTTTGCTCTCAGCTGCTTTTCAGCTGTTATGACAAACCAGTGGGATGGTGTTGGGGTTTGAGACTGAGGGTCCCAGCTGCTGTGCACTTTATATAGTTGATTATTGGTGAGCTAAAGAACAGGAGCAGGGAGAGATGTGAACAATCTCTGCTAATACAAGAGTTGCGGAGTTCAAAATAACAATGGAAAGGTTTACATCAAACATGAGGAGATTCTTTTTCATGCAACATAGATGAGTTCTGGGAAGCTTTGATGCAAGATGGTACGAGTACTAAAGCTCTTGTGAATTCAAGAAGCAACTGAACAGATTAGTGGAAAAAAAAAAAAATCCATCCAAGACTTTCACAAGTCTCAGATCCCCTGTGCAGCAGATTTCTAGGAGCTGGAAGAGCACGTCAGGGAAGTACCACGTCCCAGCTGCTCCATGTTTGCAATGCACCCTTGGCATCTGCTGTTGTCCACCCGTGGAGACAGGACACTGGCCAGATGGTCCTTCGGCCCCATTGCGCTCCAGTGTTCGGAAGGCAAATGCACTTCTGTCCCATGGAGCATCGTCAACGTCCATCTACGTGGTAAGCCAGCCAGGAGCTGACAGAAAGACAGGTAACTTTTGGGAGCATTAAAAGAAATAATAAGATGGCAAAAAAATAAACACGTGACACAGATCAAAGAGAGCCTTATGCAGGATCTCTAGGTCCTACTAACCAAAGTGTTAAATATGCAGTAAAATATTGTTACAGGCTTACGTGACCCATTGGTGTAAAGAAGGTGGCCCAGTTATATACTGTACCAACTTGGAGTAATGAGACGGGGTTTGTATCTTTGCGCCCTGTTGGAACATGATGCTGTGGGTCAGTCCTCTGCCCGGACGGCCGACTCCACCGGCTCGGTCGTGTCTGTGCTGCTACGATGAGGTGCCAACACGTTCAATGTGTAAAGCTGCCCTATGGGGGTACAATTTGTTGTTCCACGAGTGGAAGGATGTTTTAACTGGATAGTGTGTGTTTGCAGCAGGCTAGTCCCTTGATTAAACAGTTTATCCTTTTGCTAAGCGCCTGTTTATTTGGATGCTGTGGCCAACTCCTTTTAGTCAACCAGTGAAAGGGAAGCTCTGGCTTTTGGTTTTTCCCACAGCTGCATCTGAAGCAGCTGCCCTGATTTGGAAGTGCAAATAATAAGGACATAGGGCAGGTACAGAGACCTGATTGGGTGCTGATAGGTGCCAAAATTGTTTCTGTGCCTGTTACAGTGTGGGGAACCCTCCTCGTGGAAAAGCTGCTGGTGCTTCTGCTGCGCTTCGGTGAACTGGAGTGAACTGGACCGATACAGAAAAGCAGTTTGGCCAACCAGCCATTTTCAGTGTTTCCATTGCTGCCATCTGTCCTTGGAAAAGAGTCGCTTTTCCCCATATGTGTCTTCAAATGTTCTGTTCCTCTGGCTTTTTTTTTTTTCTTTTAATCAAGTTCAGACCTCTTGTTTTCACCAAAAGCTTTATTCTGTGTCTCAGTTTTCTGCTTCTCAGTATCCCTGGTGAATTCTGCCTTACAAAATCTGTGGACATAAATTGACCCATCATTAATACAAAAATAAAATAACAATGAAGAGACACTCCCGGATCCCATTCAGTCTTTGGTGTGGTCTGTCTTAAGACCGTACCCATGCTAGTGAGGGACTTGGGGCTTGGACAGGGCCGCACTTAATGGTAACACCACAGATCCAGTGGTGAGGTCATGGTCTTCTCTTCACAGAAATCGGATCTGGAAATTGTCTTGCAAACACGTTTAATCCATTTCCTCGCCATTGTCTGGTTCTTTCCTGCAGTACATTTGTTGGTGGGATGCCCAGTCTCTCACAGAATACCCACGCAAAAGCCTTTCCATTGTTTCCCAGAGGAATAATTCCTTATATTGGTTCTCACTCTTCAAGATTTTTTTTTTCCCCAGATACTCAGCCTACCTTTTGCTCTTGCTTAATTTCACCGCTGCCCTGGCAGCCTGTTGGGGTGGTCCTGGTATTGTCTGGAAATGGTTTTACTCCCAAGTCTCACACCCTCTCGAGCGGCTCCCGCTGTTGTGACTGTGCTCGAATGCTCCCGATCCTGTGTCCGAGGGTTCCCTGATCCTGGCAGTGTTGGTTCAAGTACGTTGTGCACCAGCCAGCATTTTCCTGGTAAGATGCCGTGCTGGTTTGACTGGAAATGGGTTAATTTTCTTCATGCAGTTGGAAACCTTTCTTTTCCGTAGCTAGCGCGGTCAGTATTTGAACTTAGTTTGAGAACAAGAGATAACAGCCCAGCAGAGAGTTAATGTTTTGAATTGCTCTGGTCTGAGAGCCAAGGACACTCTGAGCTCTGCCCACAGGTGTGAGGCAGCGAGGAAGGGGCTGGATGGACAGAGCTGGCCTGACACCCACACCGAGCAAGGAGAGTGTCCCAGCCCATTGGCGTCAGGTTCAGATTTAAGGAAAGTCGGGATCTTCCGGTCTCACTCTCGCTCTCTCACATTCTCTTCGCTCTTTTTGTCGGAGCCGGGGGAGTTCTGTTTGGGACGTTCAGTTCGGCCTTTTGCCGTTTTGCAGGGGCCTCTGGGCCTTTCTGCCTTTTTTCCTTTTTTGTCTCTTTGGGATCGGCCGTTGGGACCAGGTGCTGCTTCCTGGGACTGGCTGCTCCGTGTGGACGGAGTTCATGAGCAATTGCCTTGAATATCTTTTATTTTATATTCTATTTTATATGTATTTTTACTAGTAGTGTATTAGTAGTTTGTTATTTTATTAAACTGTGTTTATCTCAATCCAAGTTTCTCCCCTTTCAATTCCCTCCCCTATTCGGGGGGGTGAGTGAGCGGCTATCGTGGCTGTGTTGCCAGCTCAGGCTAAACCACGACAGATGCCAAGATTTCAGGACACGCATTATCACGCAGGAGAGAGAACTTGACAGACCTCGGCGATCTGTGTCCTGAGCGCTCGAGCCTGCGCAGACCCGAGCACACGGTTCCAACACGCCTGTGTCCGCATCCTCATCCTGCAAACCCCCTGGATGCCTCCGCACACCGGGCTGTTCTTGGTTATCCATTTATTTTAGAATATTTTTCTGCAGTACGTTTGGTTTACTTTTTCTTTTTTCCCCTCAGACTTCCTTTATTTTTCATTCATAAGCATGAGGTTACACAAGGTTTCTCTGTTTTTATGGGCTTCTGCCAAAATATTTGAGTAAGGATAATCTGCACAATTTTTAAACATATTTACCAGTTGTTCAGAGTTGTTTAGGAAAGATAGAGCCAAACAACAGCATCTTTCCAAAGGAATCTAAATAAATATTAACTGCAAATTTTTGTGTGATGAGGTGCATTTTAGCTGGATTTTGCAGTTTTTTTAAAAATTATTGTTAGTCTGGTAAGGTTTATTTTTCATGAGCTTCTCTGTGGTTCACTTAAAAAAAATCCAAAATTTATTGAGGCCAATTGCAGACCATAAAGAATTAAGCTGTTGATACTGTTTCTGGTTTTCTCATCATCCAATTTCGAATGTAAATCTCTTGCTAACACCAGGAATATTTTCCATCGTGAGAGTGTCATGTCACAAACTCAGTATTAAAGTGTTTCAGGATTAAAAAAAAATAGTATTAGTTTTGAAACTCACCTCCGTGTTGCACCGACATCTAAAAGTAGATTAGTGGGGAAAAATGGAGGAGGTGAATGTTTAACTCATTTGTGTGTTTTCTGTCCACAGGTGGGGACAGAAACAACCAGCAAATGCTCACTAAGGCAAAATATCCCACTGTTGTTTTTAGCATATGTGTGAAGCTAATATTGCTTTCAGGAAGAGGAATGGTGGTGTCTGAGCCTTGAGACATGGGGCCAGATTTAGCTCCCTACATAATATTTCTTCCCTTTGTTGACAAGGTTAGATAGTGAAATAATTTTTCCCTTTCAGTTTTTTTTTTTTTCCTGGTGTATTTTATTTCTACCTTATAAGGTGGTATTTCTGAAGAAGTGACAATGGTTGCCTGAGATTATCTGCATGAACTGTGTGGCAGATATGAACTGAAATTACGTTTACTACTGTAGGAAGCTCAAGCTACGGCTTGTTCTCGCTGGATTTGTGCCCATACAGGAGCTGATGTGTGTGCGCTCAGTGGAAATCCGTATTTTTTGGAAGGGAATATAAAACCTGTGTCATGGAAGTGACCTCGCGGTTCTCAGTTTGGAGGGAATGATGCAACGCGTGTTAATGTGTCTGTGCCGGAGCTTGCAGAGCCCCCAGCAGCCAGCGAGGGCCCTTTTGGGGGGCTCCTGGGGACCCCCTGCCCGCAGCGCACCCGAGGGAAGGCGAATAACACCGTTCACGTTCTGGACTTGAGGTTCTGTCCCCAGGTTAATGAACTGAGCCAACTACAGGTTTCGATGGCACAATCATTAAAATCGTACTTAAATAGAATGCACTAATGAACCGTGATGACTGAGATTCTGATTACAGTCAGATTAACCGTCCTACTGATTGCCATAAGAATTTAACTTGCGTCATTTGCTTTGAGAGGCAGCCGACTCTGTAAATACAACCGGTTTAGATAAACTAAACTATTGCATTTCTTTAGTGATACCTTGTTTGCAGGAGGTGCAGCTGTACAAGGACAACATCTGTCCCTTGCTGGCGAGCCCTGTTGTCGTCTGTGGGAATCTCAGACACCGATGCCGTGCTGTCCCCAGGAAAAGGGGATTTTCCCTCGTTGGAGGCTCCGTGGGGCTCCCGCTCGCCACGCGTGGCAGGTCAGGCTGGCTCCCCGCTTTGCTTCTGCTTGGCCGTAAGCACAGGGAGGGAATTAGCAGGATGAAAACTCTCCAGTCAAGATGCTCCTGATAATAACTGTTGTTTTCTGACCGTCATTTTGCTCAAGTAGCTGTCGCATCACCACCATTACAGATGATGTGCAAAACAGAAAAAGATTTTTTGCCTTTTACATACCCCTTCTTTCTTAAAACAGTCATACCAGCTGCTGTTAATTCCTACTGGAAGAAGTTGTTTGTGTTGAAATTTTATCAGTACCATCCATCCATTTTTAAATCCCTTTACTTCATTACAATATAATGTTATTAACTGCACAACTGGGACAATTTCCAGTCCTTCACGTGTAGGATGCATTTCATTTATTATATACTTGTTATGTCAAACAAATGAAAATTGAGATGTACACAGCACTATGATTCTGAGCTGGAGCTTGAGTAAATATCCCAAGGTTCACATGAAAATTGTGAGAGTTGGTAAGAATAAACAGTATGATTTAGAGTTAACTTTAGATGAAGTTGTGTTGATCAGACTGGAATTACATTGTAAAGTTTCTGTAATACTCCTAAGCACAGTTTTGTAAATATTTTGCTAGGAGTATCAGTCTTTACTCACTGGGCACAGTGATAGTCTAATATTGGTATTTCTGGAAAGGCATTATATGTGAGATTCCTCCCAAGCCTGGAAATACTTTTTAAAAATGATCTTGGGGCAAAGTCCCTAAGGGGGAAAGAAAAAAAAAAAAAAAAAGTCGGTCTCATTCAGTATTCCAGAGGCTAGAGGAATGAGCTGGTACAGTTTTTAATAAGAGTCTGTGAGTGAGACCCAGAGGAGTCGCTTCTTGGCTGAGCCACTGGTGTTAACCAAAGGGCTCTCCAAGAACGCGCTGGGAGTCGTGTCAGGACACTGGAGGGTCTGTGTGCATGTGGGTTGAGCAGGGGCAGAAATCCTGGTTCCGCTGAGCTCATGCGGAAGAGAACATCATGTTCTCTTTACAAGAAGGCCACTTGAAGAACAGCTGCTCCGCAGCGCTGCGGTGTTCACTGAGCATGCTGTGCATCTGGAAAGAGATTATTCTTTATTTTTTTTAAATTAAGCTGTGGTCTAAACTCATTCACATCGGTGTCTGTACAGTCTTGTAGTAAGTCAGTGTACTTGGGCAGCACAAAACTCCACTGTACCTGAAGACCAGCCTGACACCTTTTTGCAGCCTCCTTTCCTTTGGAATAAGGGTGTTTGACCTAAAAACTCCTCCCTCTGTCCATCAGGGTGGGGTTATTGAGGAGCGGGCGCTGTCACTCGCCAGCCCTGCTGTGCCAAGTGTGCCGGGCTGAGATCCTGTGCTGGCAGCAGCCTGGTGACCAGCTCCTTCTCTGCCCTTTGCCACCTGTGCAGCAAGAGCTGCTGTTCCTAACGAGCTTTTTGCTCCATGAATTTTTCATCTTCCATTCAGATCAGTTTGAATATAAACTTGGGAAGAAAATGCGTGAGCACTTTGCCACCCATGCTGTGTACTTGAGGAGGAGGGAAATGACCTGGTTGCTCGAACTGTATCGCGATGATTCCTTGGAAATTCTTCTGCAATATACTTTAAAAAAAGTCTTTTAAGCTTTCAAATACAGAATCTGCCTTTAATTTATGAAGATAAGGTTGGCCATCTAGTTCAGTTCAGGCTTTTTTAGGTTGGCACTGTAACTTCTCAGTTGATAATTGACTATTTCTTCCTCTTAATTGCCGTAAGCATCCTTTCCATAGTTGGATTACTTCAGCGCCTTCACTTAATGCTTTAATTTCCTCACTTAGTCTGTGCATCTCTTAATGCCAAGGACCCCGTGCGATTTGCTGAGGAGGAGGAGCGCGAGACAACATCCGATTGACCAGTGGATTGGTCACCTGCCTTTTTCTTGAAATGGAGACCAAAGGCTGTACAGAGAGGCTGAGTTTCCTTTGGGTGGTCATACAAGCATGAGTGGGATTGAATTATCATTTATAAACAAATTAGTCTCTAACAACCCAAGTGAAGGACACATGCGTGAACATTTTGCCGCTATGACATGCCTGTTTTCCAAGGGTTCTTACCCCCCCGCCCAGTTATTGTTATAAACACACTAATTATCTGTTATTCTTGGCCAAAAGAGCAACTGTTCATTTATAAAGATGAAAAACAATAGCTGATTGTGTGCTGCTTCCAGACTGATCAAGGCAATAACATAACACCATCTCGTTTCTGCAGAAGGATGTGAATTTTGAATTGGAAATATATCAACTAAATGTTTCTATAGGCTTTTAGGATTTTTTTAATTTGAAATTATGTAGGTATAATGCTGTGACAATTCGCGCAATCTTCCTAAATAATCTTCAAAAGCAGCTTCCTAAGACAGCTCAAATGTTTTGTCAGAGAATGACCAATTTTGTTATACGCAAGAAAAAACGTGCAAATGCATACTGCCGAATTGTTAACAAAGCAGATAAATTTCATGTTTTACATTTCTTGTTTGTGGTCCTTCTTACCAAAGGATTAAAAAAAGGACAGTTACCTCATAATTGCATTCTTACCCATTGCTAAAGCTTTTATCCTTGTGTTTCAGTAACCCGTCTGGTTTTGATTCCCCGGCATTATCACAGGGTTGGCACCAGAAGGAGCCTCTTCCTCTGCCTGACGCCACAGTGACGGGGACAGACTTTAGCAAGGGGTGATGGTTTAAACTAAAGGAGGGAGATTCAGGCTGGACATGAGGAAGAAATTGTTGGCCCTGAGGGTGGTGAGAGCCTGGCCCGGGTTGGCCAGAGAGGTGGTGGCTGAACCATCCCTGGAGACATCCCAGGCCAGGCTGGACGGGGCTCTGAGCAACCTGAGCTGGTGCAGATGTCCCTGCTCATGGCAGGGGGGGCACTGGGGCAGCTGGGGAGGGCCCTTCAACACAAACCATCCTGTGACTCTCTGGTGGACATGGAGCAGGAGAGTCTGTGCTGGCTGACCCACCGCCGGGCTTCTTGGGCAGGATCTCATGGTCGGACAGGGCACAGCTGCCCAGAACTTCACTGACAAGCTCATTGTGTTAAACGGAGTCCAGGCTGGTCGGGTGCTTTGTCCCCACTGGCTCAGCTTTGCTTTTGTTGCAGAGTGTCCTGGTTTTGTTAAAAAAAAAGACCAGTTTCTCTTTTAGTGAATTTTCCTTTCAGCTAAGTTCTTCTAAGTAACTGCACTTTCCTGAAGTTAGCTGCATATTTTTTTTTCGGACACCGTGCTCGGTTGCTGATAAGATGACCGATGGAATGCAGAAGAGCCCCATGTTTAGATTTATTACTGTGGTAACCAAGGTGAACTGATAACGGGACATATTTGCAAGGAGGGGCGGACAGAACAGGTGGTTAAAACTGACCAACTGAGTATTCCGGCCCATAAGCGTCATATAAGATGCCCTCTATGTGAAGGAGATCACGAGGGTCTCGCTCTCTTCCACCATGGCCGGCATCTAGAGAGCATGACATTCATGAGCCAGCGTTAAATGCTGCTACCCGGGACATTCCAGATTGGGTTTGTATATTTTGTATCATTTTCTCTATTTATTAGTAGCATTAGTAAAGTCTTTGAAACCTTTCCAACTTTAAAGTCTCTCTTCCTTATTCCTCCTTATCATCTTTCCTATCAGGAGAGGGTGGGAGAGTGACTGACAGAGCATCTGCCACGGTTTATTGTTGCCTTGCTTTAAACCTCGACACAGAGATTGCTGATACACCATTCCTCCGTACAGGGCAGGTGCACTTTTACCTTAATTAATGATTAACTGTATTGTTAATTCCAGTTGGCAAGACAGGAGAGAGAACTAATAGAAGAGTGAATCTTATGGTGATCTCTTGGACACGTGTTTACTGCTAACTTGCAGTTTCTGGTTTTTCTGATTTTTTTTTTCTTTAATTTTATTTCAGATTCCTTTTTTTCCGTTCGTGTCTGTTTATTAGCATGGCCTTGAGTAGGTTCTTAGTCGTGCTTTATTTAGCGAAGTACTCTGCCTCTGTGTTGTTGGAGAATTTAGAGAAGAATTGTGCAGAATGGCTCTTCAGTGCAAACTGGATCTTGAAAAAATCTTGTGATTGCCTTATATATTGACTTTTTTTGGTGAATTTTGCCCCAGTACCTCTGTGATCCCACCTGTGTGGAAATGTTCGGCACCTTCGCTGGCATAGTTGAATTTAATCATGTGCAGCTCGCTAAACACTAGCATACGATAAAATACAATGGTAAGAGTTGTCATGAACCATGATAAGCTTTTAGCAGGCAGGATAATTGCATTAACATTTGCTCTTATATACACTAGAAACTAACTTAACACACCATTGCTAGTGAAGCACTCAAGAAGATAAAAATACTCCAAACTGCCAACTAAGTGTTCTGAATTGCTTTTGAAAACTGTTTTAACTCTTGTACTTTCTTCCCTAGTACTTTAACAATACATCTGTGCAACAACAACAACAAAAAGTACTGCCACAGATAATCAAAATGAAGATAAACTGCTAGAAAGTGTTTCTCTCTTCACGTAGAACATAATTGACTGTGTACTTCAGTGTTATTACAGTACATAGAATTACTATATATGTCACATAATTTATTAAATGCAGTTGTAATTGTTTCCGGGTTAGAAAATCCAAGTGCTCATGTGAAATTTCAGTGATGTACAACTATGCTAGAACTAGAAATCAGTTGTAGGGAGGAAGGTGGTAAACTAAGTTTGGGAGAAATTACGAGCGTGCCAGTGTGCTAAGTATAGAATTTAAATAATCTTTTAAGAGATTGGAGAAATGGCCTAAAAAGAGGAGTTGTTCAGTGACGGTACGAACAAGGCTCTGCATTTAAACGAGTTATCGTGTTTTCAGGCCGGGCATGAGTGACAAGCCAGCAGTTGTACAGACCTCATTGACTTCCATCCGCTCGGTGATGGATGGACCACAGCCCTCGGTGTCCTGCGAGGGGACAACCACTCGGGGTGGCTTTAGAGCCCATGGAACGAGCCAGCGGGCCACGGAAACGCCTCAGTGCCAGTGCTGTGCCCAGCGGGGGATGGCGCGTGTCGGGAGAACTGGGGGCTACTGGTTAGAGAGCAAGAGCCGAGCAATTCAGAGGTGCAGAAAATGGGATTTGAGACAAGAGGTGGAAGAGGAATGAATCACTCTGAGCAGGGAAGGGTGTCATAACGCTTGCTAGTTATTCGGAAGCTAAAAGAAAAGGGAGCTGTTGTTCCATACACTTTGAACAGAAATGATGAAAGACTAGAATTCCTTGGTGATTTCTTGAGTATCAGTGTTGGGAAGGTTTTAAGACTGGATGTAGGTAGGTATTGGTTGAAAATGGAGGAGCTACAGTTGGTTGTCTTATGACACAAGAGGAAGAGCAGATGAGCTCTTAAGGGCCCTCCCAGCTCTGCTTTTCTCTGGCTCCCCAACAGAGTTACATGTTTTCATACCATTCATAATCATCATCACCAGTGCAACTGAGAATGTACCACCAGAGCAGTGTTGCCAGGCAAAAAATGCGGGATTTTTTACACTCAACACAAGCTTATTGCCAAGAATTTTCCAACCTTTTCCAGCATGAAAAAAATGAAGAAGGAGCTAGAGCAGAAATTATATCTGTATTCCATTTAAAATTGGGTCAAACTTGGATTCATCAGCATTTGAGAGCAGAAAGGATGTGGGAAGAAGGGTATTGTCCACCCAGCCATCTGGAGGAGAATATGAAAGGTCCCTGGAGATGTTGCATTGTGCAATAGCTGAAGCTCATGACTTACCTTCAAGAGCTCCAGATAGAAAACATGTGGAGGGTGAAAGGCAGAATGTAAACAGTAAACATGAAAGGAAAAATAAAGCTGGCCTGGCTGGAGCGTGATGTTCTGACTGTGAGATCCAGACAGTGAGGATTGTGTTATTCAAACAGGAAGCTGGAGGAATGTTTCTCTAGGACCATCTTTCCAGATCCTGGAAGCTGAGCATTATCAGCTAATTGTTAGGCTGGGCTGATAACGAGGAGATGTTTGTCCTCTAGTTGAAGCGTTGCCGTTCCTTGGACAGAACCACAAATGATGTGCAGTTTGTGTTGCCTCAACAGTCCGGCGAGCACCGTGAGCTCCTGCCGCTCGCCTGTTCACTGGGACAGAACCACGTCGGAGTCACCGCTTTGGTCTCGCTTGGAACCTGAAAGACGTGACCAGAGTTCAACCCCAACAAACCGAATCTTCATCCGCCGTTTGGGCCGGTGGGGCCGCTCATCAAACCAAATGTGTCATTTGGAGGTCAAAGAGAGCAGGAATAGATGCCCAGATGATGAAGCTACACCTGTCCTGTGAGTTATGCAGAGAAATAAGAGCTTCTGACTTTTTTGACAGTTTGCTTATAATTTGACACTGGGAAATACCTAATTGTAAAAAGGCTGAATTCAATGCTGCAGTGATTGCTGTTGTCATTATTTTATGCCCTGCGGTTTTTACAGCGTCCTTTAATGCCAGGCTGGTGATGGCTTTGTTTATCCTTTTGTCTGAGCCTCCAGCGTGACAACAACGTACCCTCAGTGGGACCTGACATTGGATCGTTGGGGGAAAGCTCCTTAGTAAAGATTTCAGAGTTGACCATTGTGTCCCTGGAGACACAGGGAGGTGATTTCCTCGAAGGGGACCCGTGGTGAAGAATACAGCTCCTGGTGCTCCACCTTTGAGAGACATTTAAAACACTCTGAGTGAGCCTAAAACCTGCAGGGCTTGCAAACAGGAGTGCTTAATGGGTAACTCAGGTCATATTTACGAAAGAACCTTTCGACACTAAATAATAATCACGTGTAGTTCCTGAGGCTCAGCAGGCAAATAAATCAAAGCTGCAAATGATCTTTATAAAGATTGATTGATTTATTTATTTATTAAAAAATGATCTTTATCTTACCAAAATGAATTTTCTTTGCCCACTCACCGGTCCTGTCAAGTGATATCTGTTACATTAAGGCAGAGAAGTCAGGCTTTGGGGTTATTCCAGGCAAAGCTGTGTCTGGACACGCGCACACATTTGGAATTTAGTTTGCTGTCGCTGTCAGTCTCCATGTGCTTCTGCGAACGTCTTGCAATGGGGTGTCCCACTGAATACATGAGACAGTGCAGTCTGTGTTATCTTTGGACATCCTGGATCTATCATCTGTATTTTATGAGTAGCGGGGGAGAGCTGTAACAGAGAAATCACATCCTACGAAGCCAAGCATACAGAGCTGCACGCTGGTAGCACTGTGAGGTGTATTTTGTTGCCCCCTTTATTTTTTGCCATGTGCTGAATGTTTATTTTCTGCCAGTCAAAAAAGATTGAGTTGCGTGTTAGGTAGCCAATGTGCCCAGAATGGCTTTAACACCTGCTGAACAATCACAACTGAGCAGAGGCCACAGAAAGATGTGGCCTGATAGCTACTTGCCTAACACTATGAAAAGACGATTTCTCTGAGTCCACTTGTGACAGACCTGTTGGTACAGGGTCACCCTGAGCCGGGATGAGTAACCTGCTGTTGGAGGGTTATAATTACTTCTGAGTTGACCGGTGGAGATTCAGTCTGCCCTGAGGGATGTCAGTGCAACCATCATGGTCTCCTCTCTATCTTTAAACCTCCAATTATCATCTTTGTCTTGCCTGGCTTCAGTTTCACCACCTTCCCTTAACGGGCTCAGTTAACACGCCTGCGAGTCTGTTGGACATTTCGTTATCAGAGCAGGACAGAATGGAGATGAGCTGCCAGGTGTCATCTGTGTGTTGATAATTCTGCATCCTGCCCATTCAGTAACACAACGTGGTAACTGTGGGGAGTCATTAATGAAGATCATAAAATAATCGCATGATGTAGTTGGGAAGGGACCTCTGGAGATTGCCCTCACCTCATCTTCTGGACCGACTATAGTCATACCAGGTTCCTCGGTGCCTTGTCTCCTCTCGTGTCTGTAAGGATGAAGATACCACAACATCTCCTGGCAGCTATTCCCATGTTTGACAACTGCTGTGGATTTTTTTCCCTCTAATGTCTAATCAGAATTTTCCTGGTTGAAACTTGCGTCTGCTGCTCTTCATCTTCATACAAGCTTCATCTTGAGAGCACTCTGGGAAGAGAAGCAGTTGAGGTTTCCAAGCAGAAAGATAAAAACTGCCAAAAAGCAGCCGTGTCCATGCCCTGTTCACACATGGGTCCTCCAGCTGATGGTGCCAAGGTGTGCAGTGATGCCAGCAAAGCTTCAGTTGCATCCACCACCAGCAGGAGAACATTCATGAGCAAAACCATTCTAATTCCCTTATTTCGTTCAGGTGTGTAGGTCACCAACAAAGTTGAAGGAACTGGCAGGGAGCTGGAGGCTTCTTACAGCATGAGTGATGACAGCCTAGCTGCACCCCTGAAAACTTTACTGTTCTCTGCTGACCGGATTTCTGTATTACGTGCGGTGAACCTGGCTGTGGAAGCCAAGAGCAGGAATTCCCCTGCACCTGTGGTTTTGATCTGTGTTGCAGTGAGGCAGAGGCCGTGTCTGCTTTGGGCTCCCGTCTCTGAGCAGCTGGGGGGGGTTTCCCCGTTGCAGGGCAGTACGTGGTTATGGTGCTTCTCGCGGTGCTGGTGCTGTGCACAGCGCTGGGGAAGGTGGACCGTCGTATTCGCACAACCTCTATCTTAAACAAGAGCAGCGAAGAGTGATCTGTATTGCGCGTTAGCACTTCTTACTGAGTCAGGATCGCTTCAGAGAGCTGCCCTTGCCTGCCGTGCCATCTCAGCATTTCATCTCGCAGATCTGGGGTGCACAGGGCAAATACTGACACTCATTTTTGGCACGCGTCCTTTAAAGGTTTTAACCCAGTTGTGTGTCTCAGATGGGAATTCCTTTCCTGCAGCTGTACGCAAATTTTTCTTAAGTTTTCCTTGAAGCAACTTGGCCAAGTCCCCTTCTCAGGAGTGGGAAATTACATCAGTCCTGTTAGTAGGGGAGTCACTTTCCATTTAACATGATGAGTCTGATAGAAGGGGAGAGGTGCAGAAAATGGTTAGTGCTGTATATTAGCATAGAAGTTTTCTGCGTCTCGTAATCCTGTGTTGAACACTGCCAAGCATTCTTATTTTATCAGGTAGTTACTGTTGTTTCTGGCGAAATACGGCTGACGAAACGCACAGCTTGGCTTCTTGTGCAAGGGGAGCCCGGCTTAGGAAGCGGGGACTCCTGCAGCATGAGTAACTGATTAGGACCGGATTGCAAGAACTCGTAAAACGCTTTGGAGTTGGTTGCAGAAGTAAGAAATAAAATAAGAAACTCGAATGAATTGCAGATGTGCGCTGTAGATTTTAAACTGGGAATCCTAAACCCACTTGCCTAAGTTGAACCACATTAAGGGCTTGAGAAACACCAGGTCCATGGGAATCCTGTGCTGCTTGGCATTGCGTCCAGAGGCCTCTGTTTTTCAGGCTAGACACCACATTTTCAGCTAGAGACTGTTTGTGTTCCAAGCAGATTTTTTTCATTTTGTTTTAAGCTAAATAAAAAAAAAATGCAGCCAGCAGTCAGGAGAATATTTGGCTTGTGTTTCTTTACCAGCTGTTTTTGTTCTCGGAAACTCATTTTAGCTCCTGGTGTGTTTCTCCAATTTGTAGCTTATGAATTGCAGGAGCAGATGAGCCGCTGCTGAGTGCACCCTCTGTATGGAGCTGTGTGAGAACGGAGCAGTTGTGTGTTAGCGAGGGCAGGCAAACAATTTGTCATTAATTCCTAGAAAGAAGGAGCTTTTGGGTGAAGGTTGCTAGACAGGATCCTGTGACGGAGAAGTTGGCTGCTTTCAAGAAATGTTGCTTTGTAAGAAGCCTTTAAGGAGCTCCTGCCGTATCTCGACGTTTCTCACGAGCGGTGGGCAGTGCCTGCTGCTCCAGAGCCCGTTACCCCAAAGTGCACAGAGCAGAGCCTGGACAAGGTCTATACGTGGAGCTATTCTTTTCACCTTCTTCTGTTTCTGGTTTGGGAAAGCTGCTCGGCTCCACTCCCCCTGGGTTCTGGCCTGAGAGCTGCTGTCCCAGCTCGCAGCCTGCTCCCAGTCCTGGTCCCTCAGACCGACCGGTCCCTCAGCCCAGTCCCGGTCCCAGTCCTGGTCCCTCAGACCGCATCTGGAATATTGTGTCCAGTTCTGGGCCCCTCAGTTCCAGCAGGACAGGGAACTGCTGGAGAGAGTCCAGCGCAGCCACGAAGATGCTGAAGGGAGTGGAGCATCTCCTGTGTGAGGAAAGGCTGAGGAGCTGGGGCTCTGGAGCTGGAGAAGAGGAGACTGAGGGGTGACCCCATTCATGGGGATCAATATGGAAAGGGGGAGTGTCAGGAGGATGGAGCCAGGCTCTTCTGGGTGACAACCAGTGATAGGACAAGGGGCAATGGGTGCAAACTGGAACACAGGAGGTTCCACTTAAATATGAGAAGAAACTTCTTCCCGGTGTGGGTGCCAGAGCCTGGCCCAGGCTGCCCAGGGAGGTTGTGGAGTCTCCTTCTCTGCAGACATTCCAACCCGCCTGGACACCTTCCTGTGTAACCTCATCTGGGTGTTCCTGCTCCGGCGGGGGGATTGGACTGGATGAGCTTTCGAGGTCCCTTCCAGTCCCTGACATTCTGGGATTCTGTGACCGGTCCCTCAGCCCAGTCCTGGTCCCTCAGCCTGGTCCCAGTTCCGGTCCCACCAGCGCTCCCGCCCTGGGGTCTGTGCCCCCGTCCCCCCCTCCGCCGGGCCGGGGACCCCGGGTTCGGCGTTTCCTTTGATCTCTTGCTGCTCAGCCTTGGCCAAGTGACCGGTCCCCAGGGCGGGGGCCGCACTCTCGCCTCCTCGCCGCTATAAGCCCAGAAGCCTCGTTGCATGTTTGTTGAGATGCTTCTTATCTGGGCCATTGTTTTACCTTTCCTGCTTGTTCCCTTAACAACGGCTTTTGATCCAGCTCCATAGCGACTGACCCGTGGGACGCCCACGCACGGAGGCATGCATCATCGGCAGCGAAAACAATGCCGTTATCTCCCAGCTACTGCGGATGGCGTCAATATTATTCTTCATTTGTCTGGTGTAAGAATGAGAAAGAAAAAGCCTGTGTTGGGAGCTCTGCTGGTGTGAATGCCTGCCTTGTCAGCCTCAGTCCTTTCCAAATCCATTTACTTTACAGTTTCTTCTCTTTGATCTCAGCCCTGTGTGTTTTCTCTGTCGCTTTGGTTTGTTAAAGCGTGTAGTGCTCTACCATGTGCTTAATTCTGAGCACAGTGAGAGTGCTTATGTGCTCGTTCACAGATGTGTTCCTGTCTCGGGAATGGCGTGTGAATGAGGAGCGAGGGATTGTGGCTTAATTCTAGCAAGGGATCTTGCTGGGTTTGCGTTCTGAAGAACTATTTTTTTTGGAGACGTTACTTTTTCCACACAATTAATTTATGGTGTGGTACGACAAAAACGTTATTTAGATTTCAGATGCAAGGAGCCTAAAATGAGGAAATGTCAGAGTTAAGGATGCCTGCACAACACCAACCTACCACAACGTGGGGCTGAATTATGACAGTCTTTAATTACGTGACCACATCCCAACTTTTTTTTCCTGAAGAGCTGTTGCCGTTCACAGTGTTGAAGACGGATGTGCTCTGGGGTGGGGAGTTAAGAAGCTCTTTTCTGTCAAAGCTCTGCCTCACTTGTCACCGTGAGCGCAGGGTGCAGAGGGAACCCAGCAGTGTATTGCAGGAGAAAAAGAAATATTGCATTCCTACAAGAACTTGATTTTATTTGTATTTCCTCCATAGAGGTCTCATACAGAGGCAGCTGTCTTGCAGCCAAGCACGCTCAGAGCAACTGTTTAGAGTTTCAATTAAATTACCTCTGAAAGAAAAAGGCGATGGGGCTTGCGGGATAGAGAGTGGTCAGGGTGGTGTGGGGGGAATGGTGAAGGAGGGCGGTGATGAGGGAATGCAGGGGCAGGAGTTTATAACCTGGGGGACGTGATCGGTGGATAGAGGAGGAGGTTTAAACAGCACAAAATCCCTTCTGCTGTATTACCAACCGTGTGCTTCTCTGCCTAAAAGCTGGCGTAATTTTTCCCACCATCCTGGTTGGGATAGTTTGATAAAAGATACTTGATGACAAACCCAGGACAACATAGCTACAACAGTACCGCTTGTGTGGTCAAGCTGAATGCTTTAAAAAAAATAAAAAATAACCGCCAAGTTCCTGAGATCTCAAGGTACATGCCTCACGGTAGTGGAACTGTTTGCCTACACCTGTGTTTCAGTCTCCCATCTGAAAACCAGAGATAACACTACGGCTCCTGTCCCATCTCATGGCTTCTGCTCTCAGCACCGTTGTGCCTCGATATTTTGCAGGTGGTGATGCTGAGCAAGGAGACATTTTGCAGAATTGTGGTTGTTCTCTCTCAGGAGAATGGTTTCTGAGCTGGGAAGGTGCTGAACGCCCATGCTGGTTGTCGCACTCGTGGGTTGAAAGTTGTTTCAAATGCTCCTGTCTCACTTCTGATATTGCCTCTAGAATTACAGTCACCGCTGCCCTGTAATTACCGCGCCACGGATAACACTGGTATTTACACTATGTTTTATGTCATGTTTCTCCGTTGTTTTAAAGTAAATGTTTTTATAAGACCAAAAAAACCCCAAATCCCACAGATCTAAGCTTTGAAGAGAACTGCACATTTTCGCAAGCTTTGGCAAGGAGTTTAGTTTGGTTGGTTCTAAATTTCCATCGTCTCCTTGTGCCAGCAGGTGTGCTGGATTCACAGCATGCCATAGCTGCTTTACATAACGTAAAAAACTGTGTAAAGGCAACATCGAAGAATGGAAAGCTGCTTTTTTTCAGGGATAATTTACTTTTAAAAAAGAAAATCCAATAGAGTGGTCCGTTTAAGCTTCTTAAAACTGTTGCAAAAACTGTGTTAGCTGTTGCAAAAACTGATTTCCTCATTTGTATTCATTTTTTTAATTTGTTGGATTTGGGGATGGATAATTGCTTAGCAGCATATCTATATAATTCCCAGTTACTTTAGCATATCACCTCTTCAGCCAGCCTTTTACAGCCTGTCGTGCGATCCCTTTGCTCTGCGCTCCGGCCCTCAGCACCAGAACAGGGAGGGTTGTTGGGTTTTTTTGGATGAATACCAGCTTGTTGTAATCTTTTAATTTCAAATTCTCTTCTGTCCAAAACATGTTCTTACTGAGGCTTGGGCAGTTTGAAAAAAAAAACCTGATGAGCAATTTACTTTTAATTTTTGTCTTACTAAGCCTGATTATTGTTTTAATTATCCATTGTTATTGTTAGTGACCTTCCACTGGGATTGTTCGGTATGAGTTTAGAAAAATTCCTGCTTTTATGTGAAGAGGGTGTGACTGGGAGGAAATGTTTGTTCAGTTGTGTGGCACAACTTATCTTTCTGGTACTTTCTTTGCGGGGCGTTCGTCTTCAGCTGCATGCTTATTGAATTGTTTATCGCCTCCAAAGAGAAAACGGTAGTTTAGATTTAGCAGATTGAATTGTCTGGTCCCCTAAAAGCTCCAGGTGATCCTGAAACGCTCGAAGGACACAGAGATGCTGTTAGTACTCGACTTTTAGCATATAGGCAAAGAAGGAAGAAGTTGGCAACCCGAGTCTAGAGGAGCTGCCTCTGCCATCGAAATCATTTCTATTTGGATTGTGCAGCGGAGCAATGAGGCAGGAACTGAATGCACTTGAATGAGGAAAGTATTAAAACTGTCCCTCCTGTAATTTGTAGTCGGTGCGTTTCTGGTTTGTATCTGGAGGAGTTAAATTCCTGCGCGGTGGAGTCGGGGTTGACGTGATGTTGAAAGCAAACGCTGCCAAATCGGAGTCCAGGACTTCAGTCATTGATGGCCTTACTGCGTTATAAAGAGCAGTTCAAATGCTTTATGGCTGTAGAACTGATCTCCTAATTTAAATGCCTATTTTAAAGCTCTGGTTTAGTGTTTCATCTTTTAGTGACCTTATTGTGCTGAGGGACTGAGTTTCAGCGCGGTCTCCGCAGACGTACCACGGTGTGTTCTAGCAGCGCTGCGCTACCTGAACTGCACTGCTAGGAAAGGCAGCAATGAAAACTGCTCTTGGTTGCATACAAATTATGTGAGATAACACTTGAGATTAGAAAATGTTAACTATATGGCTGAGTAACGATTATTCTGGAAGCTCTTTAGCTGTGAAGCTTAACCACTGTGCTACAGACCTACGTATTTTTAATACAATTATTTTCGAAGTGGTCATTTAATCTAATGCTGATACTTAATGGGTGCACTTTTTAACGTGTCTGATATGTGAGGTTTGACTTCCAGCTTTTTCAGTAAGGAGAACTGTATAGAAACGTATTTATTATCTGTGCACCTTGATATTTAGTTTGTGTACAGTAAGTGCCAATTAGTCTTCAAAAACCACTTGCAAACAGTTTTATGTTTCACATTCACGAGGGGGTTTTGAGTTATTTGTTTGGGCCAGGAAAGAAGCAAAATAACCAGACAGTTGACTTTTTTCTTAAGGTAAAGCTTTCAGTGCAATTGCTTGGTATACAGATTAGATGTTTGTTGTTCATATAGTAGTGACCAATAAAATATATATATATATTTGAACAAAACAAAGACGGTGAAACTGCGAACTACAGAAATGAGTGTACTGACTTAGACCGGTGCACATTTTGAACAGGTTTATGTTCCGGCTTCTTAAAACCATCACCTCTTGTTTTAATCACTAGCATGCTTGTTGAAAATAAACCGAACCTTCTGGGGGGAAAACAAATGCTTAATGTCCCACTTTTCATTAGAATCTCGTTAGTTTTGCAGTGATAGGGTATAAATCAAAAACCATGAGCAAAACCAGCAGCTCCCAAACACAGCGGTTCAGGTTCCCGCTAATGGGTGTCTGGCTCCTACGCTCTGTCAAGCTGTGAACCGAACTCCACCGGGTTTTTGGGCTCGCTCTGGTTCGTATAGACAGCATGAGAAAAATCCATCTGTTAACGGAAACGTTTGAGAGCAGTTTCTGATTCCCAGGGAGGTGAACAGGTGGGAAGACCGCTCGCCAATGTGCTCCCAGGGCTTTGCACACACGGCGTCTTCCAGCACTTTGTCTTGGCCTAAAGAAGATGCATTTTTAAGGAGTTTCTGCCATGATTGTGAAAAACATGGGTTTTTTAGGGGGGAAAAAAAAAAGGCTTAATTGAAGCTTTTTGTCTTGGTCGTGTTTTGCAACGCAGTGATTTTAATTTTAGTGAAATATGGACATTGTGAAATTACAGAGATCTGAAAATGGGCATGAAAAGAAAGGAAACTTAAAATGTGTTTCCTTCACACACAGTTTTTGGAAGCTTATGTTAAACCAGATAGTCTCAAAAGCTGAGCGTGATGGTTCATGACTTAAGCAGCTAAGAAGACTTGCAGAGGTCAAGATGGAGAGGCGCGCTGCTTCCCGCGTAAGAGCTCTAGTGGTCTCGGGGGAAAAAAATCTCCCGTTGTAATAGAAAGATGGGTTTAATTTCCGAAGCTGACTGTGGTGCTGTGCTCTCTGGAGGAGTCCTCGTGGACATCAGCTTTTCCCCGTCCTGTCCCACCACTGCAGCTCTCAGTGTCCGTTTCTTCTGGGATCAGCGGGCTTTGCAGGGGTGCAGATCCCGAGGGAGGGGAGCGGGGTCCGTTACACAGTCCCAGTCACTGTGAGGCGGCGCAGGGAGCAAACAGAACCATAGAATCATTTTGGTTGGAAGAGACCCTCAGGATCATCAAGTCCAGCTGTTAACCCAATGCTGGCACTGCCCCATGTCCTGTGAACCTCATGTCCGTCTGTTCAGCCCCTCCAGGGATGGTGACTCCCCCACTGCCCTGGGCAGCCTGTTCCAATGCCCCACAGCCCTTGGGGGAAGAAATTGTTCCCCAGATCCAACCTCAACCTCCCCTGGCGCAACTTGAGGCCGTTTCCTCTGGTCCTGGCGCTTGTTCCTGGGGAGCAGAGCCCGACCCCCCCTGGCTCCAAGCTCCTTTCAGGCAGGTCAGAGATCAGAAGGTCTCCCCTCAGCTCCCGTTCTCCAGGCTGGACAAATAACAAGCGGAAAGTTAGGTGACACAGTCAAATCACTGTTTTTAATGTCAGAGATTCAGGAACAGCCTTGCTTTGGTGTCGTTATTAACCAGGTCTGGGACAGGGACGGGCAGCGTCTCATGGCGGGGCGCCGGGGTGTCACCCCGCTGGATCTCCCGCTGCTGCCGTTGGGTGCGCGTGTCCCTGCGCTGCCGTCCCGGAGCACAGAAGGCGGCTCGGGGACACGAGAAGGGTCCGGCCAGGCTTTGGCCATGCCCTGGGTGAGGTGACCCTGCCAGACCGCGGCCCCTATGTGCTGGGGGCAGCGCTGCTTGTGCCACACACCGGTTTGGGTCCGCAGGAGCTCATCTGCAGGTGGGGCTGCGCTCTCAAACAGGTAAACCAGCCCCACACGCAAAAAACCAAACCAAACCCCACAAAAAACACACACACAACAACAAACCAACCAACCCCACAAACAAACCAACCCCACAAAAAGCTGAGGAGGAAGCTGCCGGTCTTGTGAAGCAGATGGAAATGTTCTCCCCCAGCCACGGCCCCCTTGTCTGTCGGTCTGTCTGTACGTACTTGTCTCACACTTAGCCCAGAAAACGCCTGGTCGGTGGTTGTTTCTATAAACACGAGACCCACGCAGGCTGCTGGTACCTGGGGAGCCTTTTCACATGGGGCCGTTAGGACAAAGGGAGACTTGTTTGCTTTTGGTGGTTGTGTCTGCTTAACCACGTGGCTTTTAGTATAAATATAGCAGATAATGTATATAGCAGTTCAAGGAAAGGAAAATGCCTCTAGATGAACCAAAATCTGTGGAAAATCAATTCCCCCTTTTATTATTACAGTAAAAAGATAAGCTCCTTGTATTTATGTAATCCTGAGCATGCGTAATTTTTAAAAGTGGTACTTTTAAAAAAAGCTGATTTTTCATAGAAAAAATGAACTCGCTGGGCCCAAACAGATTTAATAGCTGAGATTGAAGAATGCATGCAAGTCTGTTCAAAATCTGCTGTAATTTGACATGAACTTTGATTTCCTGCCAGCCTGAAAATGTAGGTCAGGAAAAACAGGTACTTGTTTCTACAACAACTGTTTGATTACTGTGGTGTAGTTTGCAGAAGTGTTCTCCTTTTTTTGAAAAAGATTTGCATTGATTTATAAATCTTTAAATTTAGAAAGGTAAACGGGTCTTTCACTTTTTCCAGAAGTGCTTCATTCTTTTCACAACGTGTTTGGAGCTCCGAATGCTCCTTTACTCGGAGAGCAAGGGAGAAGGAAAGTGCAATGCTGGCCAGTTTGGGATGTTTTACATGTTTTAGAGCAGTGCCAGCTGCACTAACAACGTTCCGAACCCTCCGGAGTGCCCTGGGATGCCATGTGGCCTCGTTAACTTGGCTACTCCAGGAACAGATTGAAAGCTGCTATTTTCATGGATATTGTTTAAAACTTGGCTGCCGTGATGAGGTGGGGAGGGAGCAGCAGGGAACAGAAAAAAACAAAACAAGGAGAGAGCAAGAAATAGAGCCTCGAGGCCGATATTGCCAGTTGTTTTGTTACAGATATGGAAATCTTTGCATATTTGCTAGGATAACATCATTTTGGCTTTGATATATTCCATTTGGGATGTCTTCTTTACACTTGCCGAGTTTAGCTTGGATTGAGATGAGAACTTGTTCAGATTTGAGCATGGCTCTATAAAGCCTCTCTTGGTGGTAGGTTAAAAATAAAGCAGTCTTGCATTTTTTTTTTTCCCTGCCGTGGCCTAGATGAGGTGCAAAAAGAAGCAGACGTTGGATTGTACGTGCTGTCTCCTGGGTTTTACTCTGTCCTGAGCACAGGACTCGCCGCCGTTGTGTCTCCTGGAGCAGCTCTCAGCCAACTGGCAGCTCGTCCCAGGTGGGGCTGAGCGGGGTCGGACAGACGGACACCCGGAAACCGCAGGGAGCTCCTCGGCGGGGTCTGTGCCCTGCTGGTGGATCTCACACTCTTGCTCTGTCAGATCTGTGGATCTGTGACCAGGTGGGGCTGTTTCACGAAAGGCTGCGAGAGTTGGGGCGTTCAGCTGGAGAAGAGAAGCTCTGGGGAGACTTTAGTGCGGCCTTTCTGGACTTAAAAGGGGCCGATAAGAAAGATGGGGACAGACTTTTGAGCAGGACCTGTTGCAACAGGACAAGGGGTGATGGTTTTAAACTAAAGGAGGGAGATTCAGGCTGGACATGAGGAAGAAATTGTTGCCCCTGAGGGTGGCGAGAGCCTGGCCCAGGTTGGCCAGAGAGGTGGTGGCTGAACCATCCCTGGAGACATCCCAGGCCAGGCTGGACGGGGCTCTGAGCAACCTGAGCTGGTGCAGATGTCCCTGCTCGTGGCAGGGGGGGCACTGGGGGAGCTGGGGAGGGCCCTTCAACCAAACTGTTCTGTGGTTCTGTGATTTTATGGCATTCACTCTCCATCTTAGCCAGGAGCAGGGCTCTACATAGTCATTGAATCACTGGCTGATATGGGCGTTTGAGTATTTTGTAGAGGAGCAGGGGAGGGGGTTTGTCCTCAAAGCTGAGCTGTGATGGAGTGGAGTTGCTTGGGAGAAGAAAAAAGTTGTCCTGCTTCTGCTGAGTTTTTTGTCCTCCACTGTTCTCTGCATTAAATGGTACTGTCGGGTACTGCCTGGGTTGGTTGTGAAGATTTTGATAAACCAGTATTTGTGACAGCACAACTGATGATGGATTAGTCTGCAGAGAGCCTTGAGCTTTGTTTAGGACCAGAGGAAACGGCCTCAAGTTGCACCAGGGGAGGTTGAGGTTGGATCTGGGGAACAATTTCTTCCCCAAAGGGCTGTGGGGCACTGGAACAGGCTGCCCAGGGCAGTGCTGGAGTTACCATCCCTGGAGGGGTTGGACAGATGGAGATGAGGTTCTCAGGACATGGGGCAGTGCCAGGGGTGGGTTAATTGTTGGACTCAATGATCTTAAAGGTCTTTTCCAACCTAAACAATTCTATGATTCTATTGTTTTGATGGGCACTGAAAGGTTTTCACATTTGGCTATTATTCCGCCATCTCTTCCCACTGCTCCCCACCCCTTCATACAGAAACTCCACATTTCCTCCTTAGTCAAACCAGCAGATGCATATGGATCTCCCGATCTGAAATGAAATGGTGGTTATCACCATTTACGGTTGGTGAAGCCACTCGTGGCTATTGCAACCGTCCTGGAGGAGAGGACAGTCTGTCCCAGCCCATGTCCCCAGGGCTCAGGGAGGGACACCTGGGACGGAGCGAGGGCGCCCGCCCAGCCTGCTCTCTGCTGCTCTCCTGGGAGCAACAGTTCTGCAACATCTGCATGTTTTAAAAGTGAGTCGTTTTGGTTTCAGGCTGCTGCATTTGAATACAAAATTTCAATACTGGGCAGTCTGAATTTCCTATGGAAAATAAGTCCAGATTGCTGCTGGTGATGAAAGCAGGAAAGCAGAAACTTAGATGAAGAAGAGCTGGGACAGGCGATGGCTTTCGTCACCGTGATGCCTGTGGGGCAGGGGAGCCGTGTGGCTCTGCGTGACGGGGTGACCGGGGCGCTGTCCCCAAAGTCTGCTGTGGAGGGGACACCCCTGCGGCGGGAGCACAGCGAGGGCACGCACCAGTAACCTGCAGAAACACTGCCCTCGTTTCACAGATGGACATAGTCGCCCTCTCTATTAATTCCTGTTAAGTGTGACATGTCTGCACACCGAGTGACCCTGAGATGAGCCGTTCCCTTGGGCGCCTGGGCTGGAGATCATCCCTGCAAGTGGGACTTTGTGGGGCTTTAGCGGCCGATGAACAGCTTGTGCTGCTGTACCGGTGCAGATGGGGGGTCAGCCTGACAGCAGCTGATCAAAGCTTTATCATTTGCAAGCTCTTTCTTCACTGGGACTGAAGTCAAAAGAGGGTACTGGAAATGCCTTCGTTTTAGCATCTTTTGCCGTTTGTAGATCAATATAGTTTTAATTGTCAACTCTATCCAGGAATCGCTTCTTTTTCCCCTCCTAATTGTTCGCTCAGCCCTTCGGAGGCCTGGGGACTCTTTAATGGCCCAGTATCAGCTTGATTGCTGCTGGGTATGAGGCGTCATTGTCCTGAGCTTGGCTTGGGATGCTGCGTGCCGCGCCGCCCGGGGAGCCGCAGCGCATCCCCAGCTGGCTGGGAGAACCCAGGGAGGAAAAAAGGAGAAAGGCAGATTATCCCGTTGTGTTTACAGGGCATCGGTCACACAAACAATGACTGTCCTCTTTGACAAGAGGATTGTTTAATTAGTTAAGGGGTTGATAAAGAGATGACTAAACACACGGAGCTCTGAAGGCATCTGCCTCTCGGTACGGCGGGCACGGCCCCGCCAGCGCCGCGCTCGGCGGGTCCCCGGGGAGCCGGGGGTCTCCAGAGCTCTGTTCCAAGTCTCAGAGCTGGTTTCTTTGAGCATATTAAATTGGGATTCTGTTATCTGAGAAACAAAATTACAGCTTATCTGCCTGTGAACTGGTTCTGAGCATTCAGGAATGGTCAGGAGATGCAAGTTATACTTGGAAAGACATATTTTTATGTATTCTTGTATCCTCGCTCCTCTAATGTTTGTAGCTTTTTCCTTGATCCTTTTTTCTTAGTTTTAATCTGTGACAACCATTGCCAGGTTAGATTCTCTCCCACAGACTCTGAACTGGACCAGAAGGAGAATCTGTGTAAAGAAAGTATTAGTTATGCACAGGTAAAGAGATTATTAATTATGCATAGGTAAGTGGGTGTGAAACAGTGGAATTGAAAATGTTGCGTGTTGCAGTGGCCTTGAGTGCAGTATTAAACTGGCTTCACCTTGCTTTTGAATTTGACCATAAAATCCCATTTGAAATACAGAAGTAGCAAATAGAGAGCGAATTGAAGTAGTATGTGTATTCTATTTTGTGTATCTTCTCAAAACCAAGGAGTATACAGAAATAAAATCAACAGTGAAGTGTTCCATCTTAGCCATGAGATTTAACACATTTAACATCCTACTGCACTTCCAATGGTTTGCCTGGTTTTAAATTGGCGCCTGCCTTTGTAAACTAATACTGACAAAAAATCACATACAACACATGCTGAGTGATACAAAATAATGTTGTAGCAAATAAGACTTTTTTTTTTTTTTTTTTTAATAGAAGCTACCTAGAATTGTTCTGCTGGTGTGTTGCACTCTTAAGCCAACACTTAGAAGCCACTATTTCTTACTCTCTAGTGTTGGTTTTGAGTTTCGAGCCTCCTGGCATTTTTTCTTGGAGGCTTTTCATTCTCTGCAGTGTTTTGCCTCCACAGAATAAATGCTTTGAATCTATCAGAGCGTGTGTGTCATTAGACGTTTAATCACAGCCAGAGCTGGTATGTATCGAGCATTTTACATTCACGGGGAGATTGCGCGTCAGGACTGGGGACAAACTGCTGCAGGGTGTTGCGGTTCTCGGTCTGGCCTTTGCAGCTCCCTGTGTGTGCCGGCGGTGCCCGAGCGGGGCGGCCGTGCCGTGCGTCAGCTCCTTCCTCCTCCGGCCGGCAGAGACAATGCGTCCGGCAGCCCAGGCGGCGGGGGAAACGGCGCTACAGCTGCGAACGCTGATTTCAGCATAGGGCAGAAACGCCTCCGTCTCAGATACCGGTGTTTATTTTCTCAGTGTTCCTTTCTTAAAACGGCTGGGCTGTGAGTTTGCCCCAACCCTCAAGAAAAGGAGCTGTAGCTGCCTTTCTTAAGATGAATGAAGGTGTACAAACATAGCTGCAGCTCAGGGCTTTGAAGATCTGATCTGGACGCAGCCACTGTGGCTCTCGGGGCCTCTTTCTGCTCATTCCTGTACCCCCAGCCCAGGGTTTGATGCCATGTGTTGCAAGACAGCGATGCATTTACAGCTGACACTGCTGCTTGCGGGTCGCACAGAAGTTTGTAGAGTCCCATGTTAGTGCCTCACTTTCCAGATTTCCGTTACACCTTCCGAGAGGCATGCACGGTGTTCTGAAAGATGTTTTTCCTCCCAATAAGTAGCAAGCAACCTTCAGTTACCATCAATGAACCGATTTCCCCCTCCTGCCGCACCCACCCCTGTCTCTGGTTCAGGTCACCCTTGGCCCAGGCTGTTGCTTTCTTCCTGTTTTCCACAAACTCTGAGGCTAAAGGAGGCGACAGAAGTGCCCTGAAAGAACTTCAGGTCCAGGATCTCATCGGCACAGGATGCCGCTTCGTGTTTTCATACCAGCAAAGACCGAGTTTCTCTTCACCAGGAGCTGTGGCCAACTTCACCACCCACAGCTTCGACAAAGGGTATTGTTTCAACATTTGAAGTGATTAATAATTTTTTAGGAGGTTGCAATTTTCCATTTTCAGCACGATTTCCTTTTTGCGTCCCAGAAAGCTCTGGAGAAGCTGAGGGGCCCGGTGAGGAGCGCTGTGCACACAGCTTTACCTGCCGGGGGGGGAACATTGCAGTTCTTCCGAAAGTGCGTTGTGTCCGTCCAGCCCTATTTGAGAACAAAGTCAGCGGCTTCCTCAGCTTGCAGCGTAACATCCTTGCTGGGGCAGGAAAATCCCACTTCCCAGAGGAGGTGTTTTTTTCTGAATTTTTGAAGATTCGCAGGGATGTGTTATGAAATGCTACACCTTGGGCAGTCCCTCTGCCGTTGCCCTTTGCAGCACTGCTCTGTTGTAGATTTTCTTGGTTTTTAAGCAAATAATGTTTTCCTTAACTGCCACCAGGCCGTGAGAAATCACCTCTCCGATAATGAGTTTAAGTAACAACTTTCCTGCACCTTATTTCCATTGTTAGCCTGATAGAAGTCCTTGAAGAGAGACTGCAAGAGCCCCCAGTTACACACGGCTTTAAGAAACCGAACTGCGCTTCTGCAAATGGTGCAGCCGGTTCATCTCTGAATCCAAAGGTACCTCAAGCAAGACAAGGGACACACGGGACAGCTACAAGCAGCGGTGTTCCCTGTCACAGAATCATGGAATGTCCTGAGCTGGAAGGACCCACACGGATCATCGGTTCCAACTCCTGTCCCTGCACAGGACACCCCACAGGTCACTCCGTGTGTCTGAGGACGTTGTCCAGTCTCTTCTTGAACACTGTCAGGTTGGGGCCGGGACACCTCCCTGGGGAGCCTGTCCCAGTGTCCAGCACCTCTGGGTGAAGAACCTTTTCCTCATGTCCAGCTGATCCTCCCCTGGCACATCTTCTGCCGTTCCCTGGGTTCTGTCCCTGTCCCAGAGAGAAGAGCTCAGCCCGGCCCCTCCTGCTCCCCTGCTGGAGCTGCAGCCCCATGAGCTCTGCCCTCAGTCTCCTCTGCTCCAGCTGAACAAACCCAGGGACTTCAGCCGCTCCTCACACGGCTTCCCCTCCAACCCCTTCCCCAACTTGCTGTCCCTCCTCTGGACACTCTCCAGCAGCTTTATCTCCTTTTTCTCCTGTGTCCCCAGCCCTGCACACAGTGGATGCTGCAGGTGAGGCCGCCCCAGCGCAGAGCAGAGCGGGACAATCCCCTCCCTGCCCGGCTGGCCGTGCTGTGCTGGGTGCACCAGGACACGGGGCCCTCTTGGCTGCCGGGGACACTCTTGGCTCACGTTCAACTTGCTGGTTTGGATAAGAACATGCAGCATCCTCATCTTTATACAGACCACCGAAAGCAGGTGTCCCACAGCATCCACAGCGGTGCCGGCTGAACTAGCGATGCCAAAGGAGAAGTCGTGGTTCCCTTTCAGTTCACTTTTCAGACCCCGCAGTTTCTGGCAGGCAGCTGCAAATTCGCCGAGCCTTGCGGGAGAGCTCTGCAGGGCGAGATCTCTCTCCAGTGGTGACTTTGATCAAGTGTGGACTTGAGCGTACGGCATGTTTAATAAGCGAGGTGCTTCACGGCGCTGTGGCGGAGCGGTGCAGATGCACGCTATCTTGATGGAGCTAACGTGCTGCCCTGTGAGCAAGTGAATGAGGTGATAACATCCCAGAGCAGACATGGCATTTCGTGTTGAAACGAAAAGGGAAAGAATCTCAGTCTTGCCAGCGGTTGCCCACAGCTTTGCTGTTTCACTTTGAATTTGTTGCCAGTTGTTTAGACGCCAAATCATTTGGCAGAGGTAAATCAGGTATTCCTGCCCATGCCTGAAGGAGAATAATATGTTGGTTCTAACATTTGTATTATTTTATGGGTCGATTCATCATTACTTAAAGGTCTTTCAAAAGGTGGTTAAAACTATGCATAAACTGTAGTACTTTCTCAAAAATTAGACCATGATTATTGCAACCCAGAACTGCAACTAATAAATCATACTGAGAAAAACGCATGCCTTTCAGGTTCATAATATTATTTATGGATGCGTAACAGTCCAAAAGCTGGCTAATAATACAGCAGTTTTTCTGAACTTCTTCTGAGGATAATGGTAGAGGCTTCTGTAGCTATCGACGTGTCCTGGTCTGGGCAGACGGTTCCAGTGACGGTGCGAGCCGCTGCTCAACGCGCTGCTGAAAATTAACCCGAGCCTTTGACCTTGGGCACCCTGTTCTGAGACGGCGTGACCCAGTTGGTGGGTGGCGATTCAAGAGGAGGCTGGACGGGAGAGCCGTTGCTTGTTTATCACGATAAGAACCAAAGGGCAATGAGAAAGTTATTGAAGACCCATCTTCCAGTAATATGGAAAAACCTGGCTCACTGCCCCGGAGTTTCAGGAGTGGTGTCTCGGTGCCAGCCCTCCAGGAGAGCTGCAAGAACAGAACCTCAGCTTCAAAACTCTCCTTGTTTTGGACAATATCATCTCCCACAAACCTGATGACAAGTCGATGTCCCATGTGAAAGCCATTTATGCCACCCAGGAGGACCTTGTTAATCCCACTGATGGCTTCATGCCTGCGTTCCAAGCCTGCTTTCTGAGGAACAACTCCTCTAAGCTTACTCAGGAGATGAAGGGTGAGGAAGAAATCTCCCCAAAGGAATTTTGAAAGCAATTTATTATCAGGCATAGTGTAGGTAACACTTGGGAAGAGATCAAAATTCAGCACACAGTGTGTGGTGAATAATGTGACTCGATTTCGTCCTGACTTTGTGGGGTTGCCATTATCCCAGCACACCAGGAGGATGTTGTTTCTCGTGCTGTGGGTGCAAGCACAAGGAAGTCTACAAGAAGAACATGGTGGAGTTGTTGGCTTCATGCTCTAAAAGCTCGACAAAGACTTAATTGACCTTGATGTCATCTGGTGATGACAGTGCAAATGCAACTTGTTCAGAAGTGAGAGCCCGTACCCCGGGGACGGATCTGGGGGTGTCAGTCCCTTGGGTGCCAGCAGGGGAGGTTGTTCAGGACCGGTCTCCTCAGAGAGCGGGAACCAAAGCCACCAGGGCCTTGTAAGGTTTGATCTTGTCATAAAGCGATCAACTGGTCAAAGTCTCAAGCCAGTCATCGGTCACCCCTTAATTTATATTACAAGTAGCAGTTGGGATCTTCAGCCACAGCAAAGCCAGAGTCTGCTCCGGCTTTTCAGTCCTGACCGGGTGTTGGCAGTCGAGCTCTGGTTGCCGCAGCTCCTGCCTCTCCATCCTCGTGTCGGCCCTCCTTGCCACCTTCTGTCACAGCGTTTAACGGAGAGGATGTTCCCTGAAGGAGACGGCAGCACCCACAGGCAATGAGGTGGGTAAAAGAGAAACAGAAATAAGAGGCAAAACTCGCTACAACAGGCAGCTTCTTATTGACAAGGTGTGTCAGATCTCAGGTGAGAAAAAACTGTGAAGAAAATCTGGGTCAAGCCTGATGAGATGACCTGGAAATTAAAATACCAATAGTTTGTGGGACTCCTGAACTGTGGAGATGTTTAGGAGGTGGAACAGCTGTGCCCTTGGGAGACGGCAAAGGGGCTCGGCCAGGAATGGAGCGTTGGCGGAGCCGCCGCGACCGAGGACGGACCGTGAGGAGCTGGGACAGCGGGGTCTGAGGGGTTTGCAGCCGACAGGGATCGCGGAGGAAACGTTGTTTTGGGAGGAAATCCTTGCATCGTTCTGCTTTGATTCTAGTAGTGTTTAGGCACGGTCTGGAGTGAAAGGAATCACAGAGAAATCAACACTGCAAAGCTTCGGCTCCTTTGTGTGAACAGAAAGGGAGATTAGCTGGGGAAGCGGATCAAAATTAAGAAAATGTACTGGATTGCTGAAATTTCTCCTCCATCCTGTAAAAGCTTTTGCTTTAGCATTGCGTCCACAGCTAGAGCGATTCAAGCAAAGATCTCAGGAGAAGAAAAACTCCCAACACTTTTTATGTTAAAAAAAGTGCATTTGTCAAAGACAAACTTTGATCCCTCCCTGCTTCCCTCCTCCTGCGAATGCCAGGATTCTGAACATCGTATCTGGCTGGTCTGGGACTTGGCTGGAGCTCTGTCAGTCAGGAAGGGATTGTTTTTACTGCACTTTTACCAACAGAATTGCACTTCAAAGCCTTGTAGTGTAGACGTGACCCAAGAGTCTCTCTTGGTGATCCCTTGGGAACAACCCCCAAGCGGAGCACTGGGCAGGAGGTGGGAGTTCAGAGCCCGTTCCTGCCCACATCGATGGTCCGGGGGTGGGGGTGCTCTGCCCAGGTGACTGTCCCCCGCCGTTTATTGCTGCTGCAGGAGGAGGGTGGCCTCGCATCTCAGTTTCGCTCGAATACTTTTCACCCACTGTTCGCATTAACGTGCTAAGACAAGAGCTGTGCCATCGGCCGTGCAGACTCAGGCCAGCTGTGCTGTGCGGCTCCTGCCATGGCGAGGGGACAAACAGCTGGCGAGAGCAACATCTGCGGCTGCCACCGCCACCTCTGCCAGAGCCCGGCCGGCAAAGCCCTTTGGGAGCGTCAGACTCCGGGAGGACACTGAACGCATTAAAAAAAAGAAAGTGAATAGGTTTATGTAAGATGATAAAGCTTCCAGCAATCCAGGAGAAAACGTTCAAGCGCGTTCTGTCGCAGAGCACCAGACAGGTGGTGATGCCGGGTGTGTTGCTCAGCAGTGGTGCCGCCAGAATGCTGGGGTGCAGATAAAGTGCCTGAAGGAGTCAAAATGAAACAGCCCAGGCTCTGTTTTGGGAAGTGGGGAAGTCACGTATCGAGTCTGCAGTGGTGTTGTGCTTACAGTATTGACACAAAGCTATTCTAGGAATGGAAAAAAGAAAGCAAAGTAGGCGTTTTTATTGTTATTATTTGAGAGACATCTCAAGAGATACTGAATTGTCAGCATGTGAAATATCTACACTGCATGTCCTACTAAGAAGGATTTACATGTTACCATTACAATCACCTTGTTTATTTAGTCCCTTGACTTTTTAAAGTGTTTGTTTGGTTTGTTTTTAATATTATAGTGGTTTTCAGTAGTGGCCAACAAATTGGAATTGAATTTGTAAAGTGTGCACACCCTGACCTGTTTTTCTGTTTGCTGAGAACTTTGTTTTACGCTTTGATTCTGATTCAAATTCTACATTGCATATTTCCAAAGCTTCCTCAGGTTTTTTTAAGGTGCTGGTTTGGTGGTGGAATGATGCTTTGGGATTCTTTCTGTGTACGTGGAGATTCTTTGGTAGGTTAAGAACAACCTGCACGTGTTTGAAAGAGCATTTAGAAAGTACTGGTGTGAGTTCTGTTCAGAGGACAAGCCGGCTTTGGGTTACCCGGCGTGTGCTGTCGAGCAGGACTTGTTCTTCTGGCCTTTCCTTCACGCGAATAAAGAAAAAACAAAAAGCAGAAAAATGCAGATAGTGACAAGGCTGAAAATCAGTCTCTAAAGTGAACACATCTCATATTAGGTTTCCGTTTGGCTATTGGCTTTATAAAGGATACTCTGTGATCTTGGTGCTCATTGTTCCACGGGGATGTCGCGGTGCAGCTCAGCAGGGCCGGGATGGGTGGCGTTAGTGACAGGGTGAAGCAAACCCGTTCGCTTCTGCCGTCTGGGTGGCACTGTCACCTTCACACACCTCAGTGTCCCTTGGTGGGAGACACCCGGGCTGGGCACCCTGCAGGATTGGTGCTGGGTACGTGACAAAGGTGCATGTGGTCACGTCTCCATGGGTGCCGGGTGGCACCGGAGGAGGGGGAGGCACAAAGACCCCTGCCTGGAACAGGGACACGGAGGGGACACAACGCTACAAGTGCTGGGTGAGGAGGGTGGGGACCGCAGAGGGAATCGGGACCAAAACCAGAAGGGTCCGCACAGTTCCCTTCCAGGGATGATACCTGATCAGGAACATGGTGCTTTGGATCATTGCCCTTTTCATTCTCCAAATGACTGTTGCAGCTTAGGTCACCTCCCAGGTACAGACGTTTTCAGAAAGAAGGAAGAGAATAGACGCTGCTTGCAAAGTGCTGGGGGTCGTTGGTAGTTGGAAAGGATGAGGGTTTAGGTAACAAGGGGGTTTAGGTAACAGCAGAGGCAGGAGCGTAGGGCACCGTCCTTCACCCGGGGTGTCAGTTACTGCAGCAAGCCAAGGGGAAGAAGGGGCATCCGTGATTAGTATAATTTTACGGAAATACCTGGCCAAAAAAAATAGGAGAAAAGAAACTTAAAGTTATGAAATGTTCATCTAGAAGAGGTGTGGGTTTCATTAGCAGGGCATGGCCCTTCCAGCCTGAAACCTCTGGGCATCCCCAGGCACTGAGTGGGCAGGCTGGTGGTGGTTTGTCAGCAGAGGGTGCCAGAGACCAGCAAACTTGCTCTTTCAGCCTCCAACAGGAAAAGCCAAGTGTGAACCCCAACACCTTGTGTTCTGGAGCCAGCACCCCTTCCTGGGGCCGGAGCGGGTGAGAGAACCACGTTGGACACAAGAAACACCCGCACAGCCTGGCCGGGGCTGTCAGCAGCGACTTCGGCTGTGCTGGTTGTTTCCAGGGTGAGTTTCCCAAGAGACTGAAGGCATTTGGTGTGTAAGAAGAGCAAGACGAGCAGGGAGAGCTTGGTCTGTGGAGCGGTACCTGTTCACACTGCTGGCAGAACAGGGCTTCACACGTACTTGAGAAGGTGGAGGGAAGTAAGGAAAGGGAGCGATCAGCAGCCGTCGCCCCGCGCCGGGATGCGTAGGGGAGTTTGTATCTGTGCGAGCTGTCGGCCTCTGGGTGGGAGTGGAGATTTGCAGGTTCTGGGAGCACCCAGAAGATGCTGGGACCAGCAGTGTGCTCACAGGAGGCTGCTGCCAGGGCTGGTTTTTCCTCTCGGTGCAATGAGCCTCTTCTTAGCTGCTCTGCTGCCTTTAGCTTCCCGGCAGGCAGACAGCAAACTGTCTCCTAAGGAGCTCTGGACAATGCAGGGGTACTGAGCGATCATGCAGAGTATTTATTTTGTCCTACCCATCCGTGACTCTTCAGATGTACAAGAAGGGCAAATGTTATTCTTCCCAAATGCCCTGGCAGGCAAATACCCTGTGTGTCCCTGGGCTCCTTTCCTGTGACGCACACGTGCCTGGGGAGTCACCGTGTCCCTCCAGCTTTGGGGCAGCAATCACTGAAGCATCACGTTTAAAGGTCTTCCTGGGCTTTCAGAAACTGAAGTCCAAGCTGTGAATTTTTTTTTTTTTTTTTTCCTAATTCTTCTTTTTTTCCTCCTTTGGAAAGGAGGACATGTCTCACTACAAGAAGTTCTGTTAGATTTTCCCTGCCCACCCTCTGGAATAACCCTCCTCGCTGTGCCGCTGCGATCGGAATGGAGTGGGTCGCTGCATTAACTTCAGTCGGATGCTGCTGGTAAAGTGTTTATCCTGGCTGGGCGGGATGCAGTGACCCAGCCGTTTGAAGTCGCTGCTTTAATAATGGAGGGTCAGCTCCGCTGTCAGGAGTAGAATACACAGAAATGAGCTGCTGGCCTCTGATTTGCACCGTCAGCTCCAGGTTGTGAAAGGCTGGGTGTGAACTTGCTTTCAAATATTGCTCCACATGGTTGGTACCCGCATACGAGGATTGTTTCTTCCTTGGTATCCTGTTGATGCTGACGATGTGCTGGACACTGTGCATGCAGGAAGACACGTTCCTGGGGATACGGGGCTTTCTCCATGGGCTCAGGTTTTATTTATGCCCTTGGTGTCACAACAATTTGCTTATTGATGTTAGGAACTTGGACAGGAACTTCCAGTAAAAATAGATGCTTGTTGAGCTGGCGGGTTCCACCGTGCTGAGGGCACAGCCTTGATAAACCGGCAGACTTTGAGAGACGTTTGTTGATATTTTGTCAGCTGCTTTCTAGTTTTAATTGAGAACTAACGAGCTGGAGGGTGTACGCCAGGACTGCGTAGCTCTGCCGGTTTACGCTGTGTTTGTTCTGGTTTGAGCCTTCAGCGGTTCCAGTGAATCTTATTATCATAATAATGGTATGAAATGATTAAATGACTCCCATAAATGACCAAAAATCAATAATAATTTAGTAAAAAATCCTTTAAACCCAAGCAGAAAAAGAGGAATCTCCTTCTTAGAATGAACTCCAATAAAAGGAATGGATACAGCAGGTGGGTTTGGCTGCAGGGTCTGGTCCTGGCCTGTCCCCATGGCCCCTGAAGCGCTGGCTCTGCTGGCAGGGGCTGCCTGGCACCTTCTGCTGCCTCTTTTTTTCTTTTTTTTTTTTCTTTAATAATTTGCTATTTTTTTTGCTGGCGTCAGTACTTTTTTGCTATATCCTTATCACAGAAAAGTTTCTATTTCTGCGTAGCTTAAGTTATTCTCACTTCACATTTTCAGGTCTTTTTCCATAACCAAGCGGAATAGAAACCTGCTTTTTTGTTTTGGTGATAATTTCTAAGGAAAAACTTTATCTGGGCTTTAGGGAAAGCACCAGCTATGGCTGGGCTGGAGACACCGGCACAGGAGTCGACCCCACAGAGAGACTGGCGGCGGGGGGCTCAGGGGTCTCCTGTTGGCTCCAGCCCGTAATGGCCCTGAGCTGGGATCGCTCCAAGGAAACCAGTGGCCTCTGCTTCCCTGTCTGGTGGTGGTCGTGGCCTCAGCCGTCCCTGAGGAAGCAGGACCGTGGACGCTGTTTTCACCCTCAAGTGACTAAGCAAAGCTTCCCCGTCCACCTCGATGACGCCGCACCTTGGGGCAGTTACGAGGGGTCGGACATTTACTGGACATTCATCCTCTTTGCTTCAGACCCACATGTATAATTCAGGATGACGAGGTACAATCATTAGCTCGTTTTGCTTAAATATGAAGCAAAGCACTCCTGCATGGCACTAGTCCCCAAGTCACGAGCTCAACAGTGCCCACACCTGCTATGGTGAGAGAAAAGTCCTTGGAGAAGCAGTTTGGCAGCTCTTTGCAGGAGCCTTTTTCTTTAGCCGTTCCGTGCTGGGTTTCCATATGGTGAATGCTCTGCACCAAGCAGAACACATCCATAACAGTAATTACCTTCTAATGTGCCATTATTCACCACTGCAAACTGATCACAACATCCCACAGGATTGAGGATGGGGAGTTTCATTCTTCCTCTGACTTAGACCTAAGTGGGGCTGACCTAATAGGAAAAAACCACAAGCTTGATCCTAGCTACAAAAATAGCAGGCAAGGAATGAGAGAACAGGCTGTTTAGTGAAGAACAATTGAATCACATTTAATATGAATTCCTAAATTACTCTCATGTGGTGTAAAAAAGCAAGGCTTGGGGGTTTCTAGATACTGTCAAGGTTGAAAGAAGCCTTGAGCAGAAATTGTGAGGGTTTTTTAGTGTTCAAAAGAATGGCAGTAGTGCCACGAAGTGTCTTCTGGCAAGAAACTTTCACTTTGGGAAATTACTGTGTGTGTCTGATGCCAGTGATGTGAAAAACTAGAAAGTGGTGCAGAACAAAACTGGGACAGGTATTGGGCAGCAAGCGGCGATTCCTGGTGGGGTGAAGGACGGGAACACACTGGGGGAGCCTGGTGGTTTCTCTGGAACTCTCAGGCTTTACTCCTGGGTCGTAAGGTTTGGCTGCCTTCAGCTGTGAACATCCCAAAGGGCAGGAGTCTTTTAATAGACAGTCTGCAAGCATTTAATTTGCAGTCTTCAAGCAAACTAGCTGGGGTTGGAGGGGACCTCTGGAGCTCGCCCACCCAGCCCCAGGCTCAGAGCAAGGTCGGTCAGAGCAGGGTGCTCAGAGCAGGGTGCTCAGAGCAGGGTTGGTCAGAGCAGGGTGCTCAGAGCAGGGTGCTCAGAGCAGGGTCGGTCAGAGCAGGGTGCTCAGAGCAGGGTGCTCAGAGCAGGGTCGGTCAGAGCAGGGTGCTCAGAGCAGGGTGCTCAGAGCAGGGTCAGTCAGAGCAGGGTGCTCAGAGCAGGGTCGGTCAGAGCAGGGTCAGTCAGAGCAGGGTGCTCAGAGCACTGTGCTCAGAGCAGGGTGCTCAGAGCAGGGTTGGTCAGAGCAGGGTCAGTCAGAGCAGGGTTGGTCAGAGCAGGGTCGGTCAGAGCAGGGTCAGTCAGAGCAGGGTTGGTCAGAGCAGGGTGCTCAGAGCAGGGTCGGTCAGAGCAGGGTCGGTCAGAGCAGGGTGCTCAGAGCAGGGTCGGTCAGAGCAGGGTCGGTCAGAGCAGGGTGCTCAAAGCAGGGTTGGTCAGAGCAGGGTGCTCAGAGCAGGGTGCTCAGAGCAGGGTCGGTCAGAGCAGGGTGCTCAGAGCAGGGTGCTCAGAGTAGGGTCGGTCAGAGCAGGGTCAATCAGAGCAGGGTGCTCAGAGCAGGGTGCTCAGAGCAGGGTCGGTCAGAGCAGGGTGCTCAGAGCAGGGTGCTCAGAGCAGGGTCGGTCAGAGCAGGGTCAATCAGAGCAGGGTGCTCAGGACCGTGGCCAGTCAGGGTGGAGATGCTGCAACCTCTCTGGACAGCCTGTCCCAGGGTTTGATCACTCCTAGGGTTAAAAAAAAGAATTCCGATGCGTCAACATGATTTCCCATATTTCAGTTGTGCCCTTTGCCTCTGTCCTGTCGCTGGGCACCACTGAGAAGAGTCTGGCTCTGACTTCTGGATCTGTGTAGATCTATTGAGATAAATACAAAACATGTAGGCAATTAAAGTTACACAGAAAGAATGAGTAGGTGATAAATTCAAAATACCAAACCTAAAAGCAGCGGCATTTGATTTTGTTTGACACCGGTGCTTTGCCTGACCCTTTCTGATGTTTCTCCACGTGCTGTGGGGCAGCAAAGCCAATATGTCCAGCTCTGGGGGAAAGACAGAGGGTGGGATCCAGCGGGTTGGCCAGAGATGCCTTTGAGGTGGTCGCCGGGAGAAATGAGTTACTCCATAGATGCCTCGTTCAGGTCATCCCTGTTGAGGTGAGCTCCCTAGAGATTTCTCTGTATCTCCACGATCAGCAGGGATGCACAGGTGAGATGCGGGTGTCTGCCCTTGGAGGAGCTTCGTGTCCCCAGAACCGCCCCAGTTCTCCCTGCGCTGGCTTTGGGAGGTGCCTCTGGCGTCACTGGGGATCCGCGGGGATCAGGCTTGGGGCTTAATGAGCAACCAGAGGAGCTGGTGGTGGGGAACAGAAGCTCACAGGTGTTCCTGTGGGGTGGCCGCCCTCAGACAGGCTCCTCGGGGGCTGCTGTGTCCTGGGGGGGGCGGGACAGGCCTGTCCCCAGCTGTCCCCAAGCTGTCCCCCAGCTGTCCCCAAGCTGTCCCCCAGCTGTCCCCAAGCTGTCCCCCTGCCCTGGGCTCTGCTCTCCAGGCAGCGAGTCCTGTCTGTGTGTCCATTCACAGCTGCTCCAGATCCATGAACGCGCCCCCAGGACGCTGCGATGGAGGGTTTGGTTCCCTGCCCCGCAGGAGCCGGTGCTGCTGGAATTTCTATCCAGTGACATTTGGAAGGGAGTGTAGAAGAAATCTCGGCCGAGTTCTGGGAATCTGCCCAAGCGTGTTTGTGTTGGTTACTGGGGGTCGTCTCACGGGATCAACCTGGAAAACCAGTGCTTGCCAGTGGGAAATTCTTCTCCTTTGCCCAACTGCTGAGCGGAGCCAAATTCTTCAGAGTCCTGGGCCATGAACTTGCCATTTCAGTGAGTTTGTGTCCTCGAACAGGTCACAGATGAATTACAAGAATTACAACCTTTTTTGTTTTCTAAGAGACTAATGAGGTGAACTGCATTTAGGTTAAAAAATATTTGTTCCACTTTGGGTATTTTCCCCCTGGCTCTGCTTTTTCCTTTTTCTTTTTCTTTTTCTTTTTCTCCTCTTTTTCTTTTTCTTTTTCTCCTCTTTTTCTTTTTCTTCCTTTTCTCCTTTTTCTCCTTTTTCTTTTTCTCTCTTTTTTCTTTTTCTTCTCCTCTCTTTTCTCCTTTTCCTTTTCCTTTTCCTTTTCCTTTCCCTTTTCCTTTGTTTTTCTTTTTCCTTTGCTAAAGACCTCAAAGAAAGCGAGGGCCCTTTGCTAGTACAGCACACTGAGGTTAATTCTGACCTACTACTTCACAGAGTGCAGCTGTTTGCACTTAGCAGCGTGGCTGGATGCTCCCAGAGGTGACCCTCGTGGTGCCCGGGAAGAATATAAACCTCTCGAACCCCGCTCCGAGTGACACACACCTCGTGCTAAATGCGGGGTAGATGTTTTCCAAGTTACGTGTCGTCCTCAGAAGGGCAAGAGGCCGTTACTCTGAGGCCGCGCGGATGCGCTGCTGGTTCTGTGTGAGGGGCTGCTCCGTGGTGCCCTGTACCGCTGCTGACAGCAAACCCAGCGCACTGGTATTTACCTTTAGCCTGTCATACAGTGGCTTAAATCACTTGTTCTTGCTGGTCCGTTTGTATTTTTCTGAGCGCTTGTGTGGCACCAGCACACTCAGAGTGAGTGCTCTCGAGGGGGAATTTCCTTCCTGATCAACAAGCCCGCGCTGTGATTCAGCAGGAAGGATGTGGTGGTTGGGGCGCTGGGCTGGGATTTGGGAGGCATGGGTTCTGTTCCCAACCCTGCCACAGGCAAGACGTGCGGAGTGGAAGGGGAAGCAAACAAAGAGGAGGAGCTGTTCAGCTGCGGCAAAAACATACTTTACGTGGATCTTTGACCAGTTTGGAAGTTAGATAGGTCTGGTTTTTTGTTTGGTTAAACAAGTAAACAGCATCAGAGACTCCTGTTTGTGCAGTTCAAATCTGAAAGCTGATCTTGACCTGGTCCAGGAATGCAGATGTTGTTTTAACTACATGCTGTTTTAACTCGCGTGAGATTTCAAATGCTGCTTTTTAGTGTTTCTTGGTTGACTTAATTCACCAATTCACCATTTAGTTCTCTGATCCTCAGACAATGTGTTATACCTTGACTTCTGTGCTAAGCTGTATATGCACACAGTTTCTCCACTGTCTTGCTTAGATTCAAAGGCAACAGACCACACACAAGATATTTCCTTTGTCACACAGGGCGAAGTTTGTGCAGTTTCATAGTAACACTACATTTCTTCTTTTCAGAAGGAAGAGCTTGGGCTGCCAGCTCTGACCTGCAGACCTCTCAGCTCAGCATCCTGACCTGGTGCCACCTTTGGGAGGATGAATCAGGACAGTGACTCAAGTGATCAGCCCACGGGTGAGTTTTCTGCTTGTCCAAGTGTTTGCTTGTCTTCTCCTGTTCGTTCCACATGATTTACTTGCCATTTATTTTCCTTAGTGCTATTGGAGGAGAATGTTGAGTCACATACAGAGCAAAACCTGTGAATTCAATGGTAAACTGCATGCTGTGAAGGTTATTGGATCTTTGAGGTCTCCTGGTCCACATCCAGGCTTCTCAGTATTGTATTCCAGGTTAAGAATGCCTAGAAAAACTGTTTTTGTAACTTCTCACCAATTCAGAAGAACACATGATTTTTATTACTGTGTGTTACACAACTCATTCAGATCTTATCCATAGTTTAGTTTTCTTATTAATTGCTTTCGTAATTGCTTTGCCTTATAAAGTAAGACCTGTGGAAGATGTGCACACATACCATTGTCACGTATATCCCATGAAGTTTCCATGTCAGGGTCCTTGCCGGAGAGATTGAATGGACAGGAATTCGTTACTTATTCTGGCTCAGTCCTGCCATAAATTTCCTCTCCTCTTCCATCCCCATCTTTGGTTACTGGAATTCAGTACCATCTCATGCTTCTGGCAGTTTCTGCAATGGGAAGGGCCTGGGAGACACGTAAGCCAGAAGCCCTGAGGTCCTCCCAGGCTCCTGCTCCGCTCTGGGCTTTTTTGGATGTGTAAAGGGACATTCCTCGCTCTGATGTGAGGGCTATTTTTTGACAGTTTCCATTGTTCCCCACTCTTTGTGAATGGGTGAGGTCTTTTTGTCCAATTCCTTTTTCAGAAACAGAGACTGTTATGGGAGCTCTCTGCTCACAGGTTTGGGATTTTCCTTTTGTTGTCAAGAGTCCTGAGAATTTCTTCCTCCGTTTTTCAGACTCTTTTGAGCAAACTCATCCAGACACTATCTGCCTGAGGGAATTTCTCGGACATCCCCGTGGTGGGACTGAGGTTGAGGTTGCTGCTGAGGTTGAGGTTCTGAACACCTGCCTACACCAGAGGTCCTCCTGTTGTCTATGGGTTTGAATCTGGGAGTTCAAGTATGGAAAATTTTATGGAAATTCCTTGGTAGCATGGAATATCTGTCCTGTGAAACTCTGCACTTGTTTTTATTACTGTGAGCAGGTGATGATTACACGTCAGGTTGTCATGCAGATTCATGGATCATCCAGAAAAGGATCTTTGGAAAAAGGCATTTGAGGAAAGTCTCTGTAAAACAAACCGTCCTGGGTGCTCATGAGAAATGTGTGGATCGCAGAGTCAGCATATTCACAAATTGCTCGTTGCAGCGTTATTTTTTGTAGGGGTAATAAACATCATGCTTTGAGTTTAGATGCACTCTCTAAAACAGGCTCAGGAATGCAGACGTCCGGAGGGACACATTTCACACCTTCTGTTGAAGTGCTTAGTCCTGGTTACTCTTGGAGTCAAGATACTGGTTAGACAGGTGTGATCCAGGGCTGGTTTATATCTCGGCTGAAGACGGGGACCTTCAGCTTTGGACCTCCGTGTGTTCAGCTTCCAGCACCAGCCCTCTGCAGCCACTCATTAAGTTTTACATTGTCCTTTCATTTCGTTATCGAAGTGTTGCTACCACTGTAGCTATACTTAGAGAGGAAGGATATTATAATCTTGTGAAAGATTAACATGTTTTTAGTGTAATCCAGCTGGAAGGGGAGCACTTTTCTCAGGGTGAGAGGCAGCCAAGGTTTCTCCCATTCTGTCCCCCCTTGTACGCGGGAAGGAAGTGCTGGCGAAGGCCGCGCGGCTTCCTGCCGCCTGGGGAGCGCATTTCCAGACACAACCTTCTCCACCATCCATCACCCGGCCCGGCCAAACAGCCCCGGCAGCGCAGCGGGAAAAACACACGGCTCGCATAAACACTCTGGCGGCAGCGCGGACACAAACCACCAGTTTGATCTGTAGACTGTGTCTGACAGCAGGTTACTGAGGGTTTTCTTCCCTTCCTTTGTAATCAAGCATCTCCATAATCAAAATTCCCCTTTAGAAGAAGCAGCTTAACCAAGAATAAAAGGGGAAAAAGAGAGAAAAATAAATTTGAGAAGAAACTTCTTCCCGGTGAGGGTGCCAGAGCCTGGCCCAGGCTGCCCAGGGAGGTTCTGGAGTCTCCTTCTCTGCAGACATTCCAACCCGCCTGGACACCTTCCTGTGTAACCTCATCTGGGTGTTCCTGCTCCGGCGGGGGGATTGGACTGGATGAGCTTTCGAGGTCCCTTCCAACCCCTGACATTCTGGGATTCTGTGAAAAGGGCTGATGTTTAGTAGAGAAGCTCCTGTGCTGACAGGTTGTGGCGCTGGGCCAAGGGAAGGACCAGGGATGCTCTCTGGTCCAGAATCACAGAATCATTTCCGTTGGAAGAGACCGTCAAGATCATAGAGTCCAACCGTAACCCAGCCCTGGCACTGCCCGTGTCCCAGGGAACGTCAGGAGCCCCAGGTGCCGTGTGTGGCTGCGGCGAGGACGCGGCCGGTGGCCGGCACGACGGGACGGTGGTTTACGTTGTTCTGCGGGGCAGAGCGGTGGGGAGGCCAACGCTCCCCGTGCTGCCTTAAAGAAGGAGGAACTCAATAAAGTGGAGGCGTCACCTTGAAATGAATCACCTTTTTCCAAGAAAAGGCTCAGAACTGAACCGTCATCTTTTCCTTGTATTACTGGTTTTGTTTAAAAGGTGAATTACAGTATTTAGCTAATATTTTCAAATCTGTCTGCTCTGCAACTTTTTTTTAACCATTCCTTAAAACAACTATTAGGGGTTTTGTTTGGTGTGTGGGGCTTTTTACTGGTTTGGTTTTGTTTGTTTGTTTGTTTGTTTTTCAGTACGGCTTTAGCGTTTTTGGGTTTGATAGCAAAAGCCTGCAAAGACGGGCTGTTGAAAGATGATGAACAATCACTGAAACACCTCTCAAGTTCACTGTATAATCCTATTGTACAAATGGGTATTATGATAGGATATCAAGAGTCTAACTTGATGGAGAATCAACTTTTCAGTATTTGAGGCTTAATTTCCTTTATCCTTGGGAGTGGAAGGAGGGGGATGGAAAGACTACGAACCGCCACAGTGGCCGTGGCTCCATCCTCGGTTCACATCGGTGCTGCCCGCGGGGAATCGTGTCTGTGCTTGAGGCCGCGCTGGGCTCAGCCGAGCGCGCCGGCTTGTGAGCTCGTGTGGAATTAAACCACGTCCCTGACTTGTCTGTTTGGGTCGTTGAAGGTTTTGGAGTAGAATTCAAGTCACAGTCCAGCTTAATGGTAAATTTAAAACTTATACTATGAGCAACTGCTGAAATTTCAGGGTAAGAAAATAATATTTTGTGGGGTGGCATTTTTGCTGAATTAACTGACTCTACAGGATTCCTTCAGCCTTTCCTCTGACTTTGCTCTCTGAAAAAGGCAACTGTCAGTAATTCCTGCAGCATGACTGTTTGCAATGTGCCCAGTGTACTCAGTGTCAAAATAGTATTTTGACATAAGTAAATAAGTATTTACTTAAGGCTGCGTTTTGATGAAGTTGGGATGAAACTGGAGTATGAGTGTCTAGAATTAAAGAAAGAGTGTGTTGTTTTAATGATAAGGTTTCTAGGCTACAGTTGTGAAAACAACTGGTGAAGACTTTCTGGAAGCAAATTGTGTACTACTGAAATCATAGAATGACTTAGGCTGGAAAAGACCTGTAGGATCTTCGAGTCCAACTGTAAATCTAACAGTGCCAAGGCCACCTCTAAAACATGTCCCTAAAAACCTGGGCACTCTGACCCCACACACAGACTGACCGATGTGGTGGTTGTGTTCATAACACATCTTTCAGTGCAGTTTATGCTTTTTATACTTTCAATCACGTAAAACACAGTGTGCAACTCTTAAGGTCTTGATAAGGAAAAAACTCCCCAGCTCTCTGCTGTCCGCCTGCACAAGCCCCTCGTCTGCCTGGCTAGATGTGCCTTTCTGGGCTTATTTCATTCCTTTTTATTGTGCTTTGGGCTTGCAGCAGGCGTGGGGTGAGGAGTAAGCTCCTAAATGCCTTTACAATACTCTGTGGGACAGGAATTATGTTTTATTTAAGGTCTCTACAGTATTATGGATTCCTCATTTATAATCTGAAGGCATTTCTGAAATGCTAACAGTTATATTTAAGTCTACCAGAAATGCACATGAGTTAAACACCAATTGAAAAAGAAAAGAAGGTAAAATTTACTGGGGGAGGGAAGGATAATAAGCAGCAGTAATAGCTGTATGTTTATGAAAAAAATAACCAAAAAACTCATGAGGGCAATGGTCTAAAACTTGGAAAAGTCAGGTTTCCCCACTGGTCAGGGCTGGAAGTAAATGCTGTCAATTGAAGTTGTCAACTTTAAAAGAACAAAAGCAAAACTCAACAGCCCAGTTTCAGGTCCTGCTGCAGAGCTGAAGTCCCCAGACGGTTTGTGGCATTGGGCAGTCTCATTTCCCTGTTCTGTAAAGTATTCATCTTTCCCTTTGTGAAGTCGCTTGACTGTGCATGGGAAAGTGCTCACAATAACAAGATGCGAAACTTCTTAATTTCCTTTTAGAAAATAATTTATTGGCTCTTTGCTTGTCCCGGCCATCCTGTTTGGAGGAAGACGACGTCGCTCTAATGAGCAGCAGGTGCAGTTCTGCTCAGTTCCTGCATGCACTGATCTCTTATTCATTTTATTAATTGAATTCTGCACTGCGACAGCAGCAGGTTAAAAAAAGAGACAGAGCTGTGATTTGTTGACAGCGTCCCTTTTAAGCGCAGGAGTGCCAGCTCAGAATCAACCTGCTGCACGCTCTGAGTGACATGAGGAACGCGGGACGGCAGGAGCATGATCGGATTTGCTGAACCCACGAGCAAAAGCTGCTGTGCTGGGAGAAGCTGTGAGCATGGAGGGGTTTATTGCGAGAGGCTGTGGCTGCAAGGACGGGTAATTCTCAAAGAAGTGAGAGCTTGCGAGCCCTTCTGATGGTGCTGGTGGCTGTCACGGTTCACAGCTCAAGGGAAGGCGAGTCGAAGTCTCCAAGAAGTGGAAGAAACAGGCTTGTGATAGTAAATGCTGTTTGCCCAGGGATACGAAAACAGTGTGACTAAGAAGAATTATATTTAGATTGAACACGTGGTCATACAACATAAACTGGTCAATAACCAAGAAGTTTTCCATGAATTTCCTGCTGGTCTCTACATTCCTCTTGGCAAAAAGGGATGGAGTGTAAGAGCTGTTTCCTCTCACTCTGGTTCTTTCACTTGTGTCTGGTGACGACAAGGGTCAAGCTAAATCCAACAGTCCCAAACAACCTTCACAAGCAAGGTCCAGGTAACAAACACTGGAAGAAAAACATACTGTGAGATAAAACAAGCACTAATGATGAGAAAGACTGGAGGTGGAACTGTGTCCTACAACCCAGGACCGCGTTACCACCTCGTGGTGCCTGGTACCGTGCAGCACCTTGAGAGAGAACAAGGTGTGCTGGCTGCTCTGTTCCTGGCCCCACAGCCCTGAACCCCAGTCAGACCATGGAATCATAGAATGTCCTGAGCTGGAAGGGACCCACACGGATCATCGGTTCCCACTCCTGTCCCTGCACAGGACACCCCACAGGTCACACCGTGTGTCTGAGGACGTTGTCCAGTCTCTTCTTGAACACTGTCAGGTTGGGGCCGGGACACCTCCCTGGGGAGCCTGTCCCAGTGTCCAGCACCTCTGGGTGAAGAACCTTTTCCTCATGTCCAGCTGACCCTCCCCTGGCACATCTTCTGCCATTCCCTGGGTTCTGTCCCTGTCCCAGAGAGAAGAGCTCAGCCCGGCCCCTCCTGCTCCCCTGCTGGAGCTGCAGCCCCATGAGCTCTGCCCTCAGTCTCCTCTGCTCCAGCTGAACAAACCCAGGGACTTCAGCCGCTCCTCACACGGCTTCCCCTCCAACCCCTTCCCCAACTTGCTGTCCCTCCTCTGGACACTCTCCAGCAGCTTTATCTCCTTTTTCTCCCGTGTGCCCGGCCCTGCACACAGTGGATGCTGCAGGTGAGGCCGCCCCAGCGCAGAGCAGAGCGGGACAATCCCCTCCCTGCCCGGCTGGCCGTGCTGTGCTGGGTGCACCAGGACACGGGGCCCTCTTGGCTGCCGGGGACACTCTTGGCTCACGTTCAACTTGCCATTGAGCAGAACCCCCGGATCCCTCTCCGCAGAGCTGCTCTCCAGCCTCTCATCCCGGGATTCTGCACAGGGACCTGCGGGCGCTGCGGGCGCGGGGGGAGCAGAGGGGTTCGCCTGCAGCACGTCGCTGCAGATCTCACCCAAGGTGTCTGCTCCTGAACAAAAGGGGTTGGGAGTCAAAACACAGCTTCTGTTTGTGTGCGGGGAGGGAGGAACCTCTCTGGTGCTGGAGGGATTCATTTGTGTTTCAGTGGGAACTGTGAGGCAACAGAAACGTCCTGCCCCCAGTCTAAAGCAGTGTTTGCTGTGTGTGATTGTGCGGTCTTTTAAATTAAACTATTTTGCAAGCACTTCCTTCCTGCATTTCTCAGAAGGAGGGAGGGGGGTGTGCAAAGAATGTTTAACTGCCTTTGACGGAGGAGGAAAGCTGAAGAAAACAAGAGATGCAATCCTAACTACTGACCTTTTACTTGAGCTTGGTGATGTTTTTCAGCAGCAGAGCCTCCAGGGAGTAACAGCATCCTCCTTGCTATTGTGCTGCCTGCCCAAAAAGGGGGCTAAAGTTCAGCTTTTATGATGTTCTCACTCTGGGCTTGTGGGAAAAAGGCCACATTCCCTTTCTTAGGTCATACGAGTGCAAGAGATGACAGAGTCCTACAGTCTAACCCCAGGGCATTAGGCCAGTTCAGAATGAGACGGGGATAGACAGCTCAGTAAATATGCAGCCAGCTTTTTCTCCTTACGGAGATTCACAGCAGGTGGGAGGGTAATTTACATTGTTAAATTAAAAGGCACTGATTTATTTTATGTTGGTGTGTTATTGTTTCATAAAAGCACATGGGTTGCCATCACTCATAATGGACTCTTGCACTTTATTGTTAAATACTCCTTTTCCACTTTGGTCGACAGTTACTGGAAATGAATCTTATCCACGAAGACAAAAACAAGAGGCAAATAAGCATAAAACAAAACCCCAACCTCCTCCCCAACAGACCACAGGTTTTTAGGGAGCCCTCCACAGTCTGAGGTTTGGGATTGTCGCAGTTGATGTTCTCCAGTTGTGCCCCGTGTCGGTCAGACCGTTCATTCCCTCCGCCCTGGGGCAGGGGCTGCAGACCCACCACCTTCGCTCGCTGGGTCAGGTCAGGCTCCCCAGCTCGTTCGTGTCTTTTGCTCAGTGCTGTGGCAGGTTGACTGTCACCGCTTCGCTCAGCACCTTCCAGTGTTTCCGTCCATGGAGGTTTCCTTCAGCTGAAGTGTCGTTCAGCAGATACTGAGCTGGTATTTCTAAGTCCTGGCTATGGAGAGATGGTTGTGTGTCCTGAGGAGTTAAGGAGGAGGTTCTGCCTGGAAAAGCTGCCTGTCTTAAGGATAGATGCTGTTTTAAAGTTACTTTACTGCTTAAAAAATAAATCTGGCTGATGCTGACATCAGTCCGTGCATTTGCATCCTTTCAACAGCACTTGCAGCACCCGCTCGAGGTGCTGCAGCGTCTCAGCCTGGCATATGGTGCTGCAGCAGGCGGAGATCCTGTCTGGTGGCTGATGGATGGGCTTTACCTGAAGCTGGAGCCTTGTCTTTGCGTGGTAGAGTGTATAAAACTCAACATTGTACCTACCTACCCTGCAGTTCGTTGAAAAGCGTGTATTGCTCCTTGTTATATAATTAATAATGTGTATCTGTATATGTTATAAGGAAAGAAGTGTGTTTTGGCAGAAGGGAGCAAACGGAAGCGCCGACTGACCCGGTGGCTCAGTCGCAGCTCACGGGGAAGGTCGTGTTCCCTGCCCAGCTCCCTTGGAGCCAGTCCCGGGTACACGGGTCACCCTCCTTGCTCCAGCGCTGCCGCCTTGGACCCTTCCCTGGGCCAGTTCCATTCACTGGCCCAGCAAGAACTGATCCGTACTTTGGCCGAGTTGGTTTTCTGCCAACAGCTGGGGTGGGACAGGCCCCGGGGAGGGAGGGGGCTCCCCGCATTCCGGCGGGGGAGCTGCTGGGTGGGGAGGGGTCGGGTTGGTTTGTGTCACTGCACTCACATGCGACATGTGATAGAGGTGTAATGAGGACGAGTCACTTGGCTTTGGGGCAGCTTACGCTGGCCCAAGTAAAATGTCTTGGCACCAGCAAAGAGGTACGATACAGCCAGATGTGAATTCAGAGGACTTGCAATAGGTGTATGTGCCAGCGCACACCTTCGGGTGGCTGTTCTATGGATCCAGATATGTTAGGTGTCCCCCTGAGTCGTGTTTTCGCTGTCCTCAGTACAACGCGCCCATGACATGGTGGCGTGTGCGGCTGTGGCGAGCTGAGGGCCAGCTCCTTGTGATTTAGTATTTTGGTTTTGTCTTTTAACATCAAGCTTTGCCCTTGCAGTGTCTTCCAGTGACTGACCCTCAAATTTGGTAAATACAAATATCTAATTACCCGAGGTATGCAGACAGATGTTTGGGTTGTGGAGGAGAGAAACAAGGTACTTGAAGTCCATCAATTCTCTGGCATTTCTGGTTATCGTAGTGAGTGGTCGAGTACAAATCGATGCTGGGAGAACAGGCTTGAAGCTGAGCGGGGTTTGCTGGGGGGTTTGCTGCAGACGGGCGAGTTGTGTCCATGATGTGACACCAGTGGCATTCGGGTGACCCCAGGAGCGGGTCAGATCAAGGCAGAATCACGGGGTTTTAGCCAACTCAAAAACTGCTTGAGATGAGTCTGTCATTCTGGCTTGTGAGTGTTGATTTTCACGTATACAAATCATGCTGTGGCAGCCCGACGTGCAGCACTGCCCGGCGCAGGTGCTGACATCCGCTCCTGCCCCGCTGCCCAGGGCCCCGCGGCTTTCGTGGCAGCGGAAGAGCCACCGTCCCTGTTGAATTCCAGGGAGCGATGCTGTCTTACCGAATTGGAGGCTTTGGCTCTACAGAGCATTCATTTAACCTTATTTAATTTTGCCTAAGTTGAGGAAGTATCTCTCTTCATTTTCTTCTGGGTGCTCTTTGTACTGAGCTACACAGACTTTGGGAGGGAGAAGAATTTTTCTGAATTGTTTTTTCTTGGAGAAAAAGAAATTAAGATTTATTACCGTTTTTTCCTGTCCGGGGCTATACCTCAGAAAAATCTTCTGTAAAGCAATTTTCATCATTTACTTCAATAAGTATGTAGTAATTCAATAAGTATGATCAGTAATTCAGCATAACAAAAGTTCACGCAGTTCAGAGCTTTCATGATTACAGAGAAGCTTATTTGGGGATTTTTTTAATGTCCTAGACACAATTAACAGAATTTCTCAGCAAGGAGAGTGCAAGCCGGGGACTCTCCAGCAGATGTAATCACTCAAGGAAAACTTTGTTTGGCTTGGCTGGGTCCTGCCTTCGTTCCACGTTCTTTCATCCCACCGCCGGTCTTTGGCTCTCAGTCTATTGCAGTGTCTGTCTGTCTGTCTTTGTCCCTGTCTTTCTCTTGTCCGACCTGCCCTGTGTTCTCTTGCAGGCCAAACGGGACAGCGTTAACCTGGCTGCTTCAGGCAAACAGCGGGTCGGATGGACAGAGGGGCCCTTTGGCTGTCAGAGCCCTCGCGCTCACTCACGCCCTGGAATTAAAGGCTGGGGGTTGGTCTGTAAACCAGCCGAACGGGAGACAATGATTGGGCTTCCATTTTGTTCCTTTGATGCTGACTTAAATATGTGCACCAAATGGGAAAACAAAATTGACGTGAAAGTAAGTGGAAATCTGCTTTGTTATACAGATCTGTTCTACCCTGTGTCTTCTTGATGAGGGGAGTGGAGCATCTCCCGTGTGAGGAAAGGCTGAGGAGCTGGGGCTCTGGGGCTGGAGAAGAGGAGACTGAGGGGTGACCCATTCATGGGGATCAATATGGAAAGAGGGAGTGTCAGGAGGATGCAGCCAGGCTCTTCTCGGTGACAACCAATGATAGGACAAGGGGCAATGGGTACAAACTGGAACACAGGACGTTCCACTTAAATATGAGAAGAAACTTCTTCCCGGTGAGGGTGCCAGAGCCTGGGCCAGGCTGCCCAGGGAGGTTGTGGAGTCTCCTTCTCTGCAGACATTCCAACCCGCCTGGACACCTTCCTGTGTAACCTCAGCTGGGTGTTCCTGCTCCGGCGGGGGGATTGGACTGGATGAGCTTTCGAGGTCCCTTCCAGTCCCTGACATTCTGGGATTCTGGGATTCTGATCACAGGTAGCAAAGCTTGGCCATTGTTTCCTAAAGGCCTTTGGAAATCAGGCCTGCTCTGGGAGAACTGATTTGTAAAGGAAACCCGGGCTGCGGTGTGGGGTTTTGGTAGCCCTGAGAAGATGGGGCCGGTGCAGCTGGAATCCCGTGGACAAGAGGAGCCTGCGCAGGTTGGCAGCAGCTCCAGGGACAGCTCGGGGGACACTGAGAGTCCCCATGGCCCCTGGCACCAGGAGGCTCTGCGCCTTCACTGGGGCTGCAGACTGGCTTTCCAGAGCTGCTGGTACCCGGCTAAAATCGGTAAGAAGTATTTGTTAGCAGGCGGATCCAAATGGATGCAAAAAGGAGGGAGGTGAGAATCGGGAACCTGTTCTCGTTTCCTTGAGGGTTCTGCCGGGAGACTTTGGGTAAGTGGTGTCACTTCCCAGTGCCTGTGTGTGGAACAAGTGCAGCATCTTCCTGCCATATGAACTGTCACGTATAGCCCGAGGTGCAACTTCATGAGGAAACCAACACCTGCGCAGTGTAGAAAAGGAAAAGTACAAACACAGAGGGCTGTTGTCTTCGAATTGTACGTGCTCTTGGCAGCTCGTGCTGATAGGGCTTCATTCAGCGCTGCTGCTTTGGGATACATCTTGGTGGCATCGTTGACTTGCAAGAAAGTGCTGAAGTGGTCACAGGAAGGACTGTCAAAGGATTGCATTTGGGAGGTCAACACGTCCTTGGCTGCACGCGGGTCTGGTAGGGAGATTCCAGAGATCTTTATTTCAAGTGTCTTTGAAATAAAAAAGGTGGTGGTGGAGGAGAGCAGCCACTTGGAAAGGATTTTAGGTAACTGCAGCTCACAGAGAGTGTTAGGTTGTTCAGGTGGCTTTGTGTCAAACTCGGTGATGGTTTTGCAGTGCCGAGGAGGGCGGTACGGACGTCCTGACGTGTCTGCTCTGGTGCTCCCAGAGGTGCAAGGCCGACTCTTCTGAACCAGCTGCGAGCTGTTCTGGCTCCTGAAGTCTGTTGCAACTCCCAGATGGGAGATTCTCTAGACAGCACAAAGAACTGTCAAACGCAGATACTACATTCAGTCATATCTCACAGTGTGCGATCCCTTTTCGGGATGGAGCCGTTGTGACAGTGCACAGGCACTTTCATCTTTTAATCCTTAGCAACTGCATGGTGCTCTCCTTGGAGAGCTCTCTGTCCGCCTCCCACTCCCTGCAGCTCACTTGTTCTGTTACTGAGTCCACGTATTTATTATCCTTCACTTCAATATCTGACTGTACTCATTTTCTATTTTAAGACTTCTCACATTCTCTGTTACCTCATTATTATTCTAACCGTTGCTCAAATAGATCCGTGGTGGCCAATGTACTGTAAACCTATTGTCAATAGGAGGTGCTCAGTGTCAGGCCGTGTGTCTCGCGGTGCACAAGGACACCGTTGTCGTGCTGAATGACCGGAGCACTGTGGCGTGTGGTCTGGTTCTTCCATGGGATATGATGACATGCAAAAGGCCTTAATGAATATTGTATTTTAAATTACATGTGCATTTTAAATAGGTGACGCTATGAACAAGTAAGTACGTGAAAGATTGTTCAACTTCCCAGTTTCACAGTTAACAGCTAATTCTTGGGCATCCCAAGCCAGAGTATTGAGCAGTATTATTTTTCCTGTGGGGCTGAAGACTGAGGAGACTTTAAATCGAGTCCTCGGTAATTCCTAAACAGGAATGACCCCTCGGGAAGTCAGGCTGAAGCGTGATGTCCTTCTCCTTCGTATCTTGTTTGACTCCATGGGAACCATTCTGCTCTGAGTGGTTTATATGCTCCAAATGTCTCTTAAAACACAGAGGGATGTTCTGCTTCCAGCCTCCCACCTACCTGTTCCAGATCCCTTGTTGATGGTCCCGTTCTTCCTGCTGCCACAGCAAGGCAGCCGCTGGCAGTTAACTTCCCAAGCCGTACTTCTTCTAGTTTTTTCTAATATGCCTGTCTCTGCGTACACCTCATCCTTTCTCCCTGCTTGTGAGGATTTCTTCTCTTTTCCCAAATGAAGTGATATTTTAAAGCAAATGTGAGTTGACACTGGCTCACCTGTGGTGTGTTCAACCAGTTCCCCATTACGTTCTCATCATCTTGGTCAGTACCCTGGGCTGTGGCACCAGCCCCGTGAGCAGCAGGTTTGGGGGAATCCTGCCCCGCTCTGTGAGCCCCCCCGCAGCGCTGGGCCAGCTCTGGGTCCTCAGCACAGGACACACATGGACCTGCTGGAGAGGGGCCAGAGGAGCCCCAGGAATGATCCGAGGCTGGAGCAGCTCTGCTGGGAGGACAGGCTGAGAGAGCTGGGGGTTCAGCTGGAGAAGAGAAGCTCTGGGGAGACATTAGTGCGGGCTTTCCATACCTAGAGGCACCCACAAGAAAGGTGGAGAGGGACTTTTTACAAGGCAATGTAGTGACAGGACAAGGGGTGATGGCTTTAAACTGAAAGAGGGCGGATTTAGATTCGATACAAGGCAGAAATTCTCCTCGAGGAGGGTGGTGAGGCCCTGGCCCAGAGCGGCTGTGGCTGCCCCGTCCCTGGAAGGGTTCAGGTCAGGCTGGACGGGGCTCCGGTGACCCGGCCTGTGGCAGGGGGCTGGAAAGAGATGATCTTTAGGGCCCTCCCAAGCCAAACCGTTCTGTGATCTTGCCCTGTATCTGGATGTTTCTAGCTGGGTGCATTGCCCATGTGTATGGGGGACAAGAGCGTGGGTGTGTAGACCAGTACCTTTCCAGAGGTACCCCTGGGGTGATGTTGCACTTTTTCAATGCGAGCTGGTTTTCAGCTCTAAACTGCAGCGTTCTGGGCTGTACCAGCTCGTGTTCGTTAGCGGACAGCAGTGATTGCGACACCATACTCGGCTGTATGATTTGGGCATGTTGCAAATTCCCTTATTGATGAAATTGTGATGAGGAGTGAGAGCGTTCCTTCTCAGGCACAGATGGACTTTTAAAACGCTCCGAAGTGCCTGCGATGCTTACTCAGGTTGAGTGAAAGCCCGTGGGCCTGAGAATTGCCTGTGAAATGGTGCTCATTGCCACAAACCGCTTTATAATCCTGCCTGTGCAGCAGCGGGGCCGCTGAGCACCCTCACTCTGTACCCCACCCGGTCCCTGAGCTGAATACGGTTTTCAGAGCAGCGTGGTATTGCACACTAAGCTGGTTTTCTCCATTTTGATTCAGCAGTGTAACTCAGTATCTCACACTAAAAAGACTTTCCATTGGTATTCATGGCTCATATAACAGCTCCTCGACTGTTTCCTGCGGGTCGGAGGGAAAGGCTCTTTCCATGCATAATTTAATCACATTCAGCAGTGCAGCAGTTGGAGGGGTTTTTTTCCCACAGAAAATCTATAACATCTTGTTAGTTAAATTTTACACTTTTAGAAATGTCCGTGATCTTGCTTATCTTGTTCATTCAGATAAACACCTCTCAACATCCTGTTTTTCTTATGTCGTATGAACAGGAAGAGAACGATTGTTTGAGATGTGCGTCAGTCAGAGGGGTGACCAGGCAGCCGCGTTACCCTCCCCGTTGCCATGTGAACCAACAGATCTCCTCCAGCGCGTTGCCGCTGAGCTGACAGGTGTCTGTTCTCCTCTACCTGGCCTCCCAAGAGCTGGAACTTTGCAAGTCATGTAGAGGACCTCTCAAAGATTTTTTTTTTTCATTTTATCTGAGAGGGTGCACCTATAAATTTTACATGTGAATAGTTATTGCTACTTTGACATTAAGTGACAGTGATATCTTTTATTCAGCCTTGTATCTAGTTTCTACACTGAAAAAACCCGAGGCAAGCTCTTCAGTCAGCGGGAGCACAGCGTGAAGTACCGAGCAAGTTTTTGGCAGAGCCTGCGCGTGCCGTCTCTGACGTGTTGTAGAACAGAACGGCTGATGGAAAAACCTTTGGCTGTACTGGCCAAGAGTGTCCCCGGCAGCCAAGAGGGCCCCGTGTCCTGGTGCACCCAGCACAGCACGGCCAGCCGGGCAGGGAGGGGATTGTCCCGCTCTGCTCTGCGCTGGGGCGGCCTCACCTGCAGCATCCACTGTGTGCAGGGCTGGGGACACGGGAGAAAAAGGAGATAAAGCTACTGGAGAGTGTCCAGAGGAGGGACAGCAAGTTGGGGAAGGGGTTGGAGGGGAAGCCGTGTGAGGGGCGGCTGAAGTCCCTGGGTTTGTTCAGCTGGAGCAGAGGAGACTGAGGGCAGAGCTCATGGGGCTGCAGCTCCAGCAGGGGAGCAGGAGGGGCCGGGCTGAGCTCTTCTCTGTGGGACAGGGACAGAACCCAGGGAATGGCAGAAGATGTGCCAGGGGAGGGTCAGTTGGACATGAGGAAAAGGTTCTTCACCCAGAGGTGCTGGACACTGGAACAGGCTCCCCAAGGAGGTGTCCTGGCCCCAACCTGACAGTGTTCAAGAAGAGACTGGACAACGTCCTCAGACACACGGGGTGACCTGTGGGGTGTCCTGTGCAGGGACAGGAGTTGGAACCGATGATCCGTGTGGGTCCTTCCAGCTCAGGACATTCCATGGTTCTATGATTGCAATCACTTGACAATGACCTGGAGAGCTTTGTGCCTGGAGGGAGCAAATTCGGGGCACATTTGGGAGGAATCGGTCCTGTTCCTGGCACCTCAGCACAGGATATTCAAAAGCAGCTACAGGAGCAAAGATCGGTTTGAAGAACATGTTATTTGAAGATTCTTGCTTTCTCTGGCAATATGAAGTGTCAGTACTGGAGAGAGAGCGTCAACATAACACTGTGAGATGTAATTAGCCATGGGAAGAAGTAGTAATTTTGCCATTATTTTCTTCAATGTAAGCAAAGTGGCAATTGCACTCTGCCTGTGGAGAGCTTGAGATAGCCTGGACAAATGGGTCTTCTCCACATTTTTTATTTAAGTCTTTAAATTACATTATATGTAACCTGAAGGGAAGCTGAAAAGCTGCTTTGCAAGCCATATTTTTGATTGGAAGAAAGCTATGATATTTTCTCAAATTAGCATCTAAAGCGGATCAGTTTGGTTCGATACGCTGCAAGAGAGGGAAAAGTGAGTTTCCCAGCGCAGGGTTCCATGGCTCCTTCAATTCCACCTTTGTCAAGCATTGGACGATAAGAGCTGTGGACTTGTTCCTTGCTGGAAAAAATACTTTCAGTTGCAATTGCAAGATGTTAACCTGGTCTCGAATACCCACCGTTAGTTGGAGTTTTTACTTGGCTGACAGCTCTAACTTTTGCCTGTCAATCTGTGAGCAAAGGAAAGAATTAGAGCTGGTACAATAACCCGACTACAGAAAGTGCCAGAAAACCCGGAGCTGCTACAGTCTTGTTTTTCCTCCGTCATTTTCTGCCTGTAGAAAACCAGTCAGTGTGTTAAGATCTACAGAAGCAGTTTTTATAAAGAACAATGGCCCGGACTACATGGAAAGAACATCAGAAAGAGATCTGTATTTAATGATGTGCACTCCTGCCTTCCCTGCCTCTTTCCCTGTCTTTTGAAGGTTTTGCTAAAGCGTTTCATGGTACAACTTTATAGGAGGCTCACGTGAACCCTAACTTAGGTGAAACTTCCCTTAATTAAAGCAGAAATTAAGCATGAATTAAAAACTGGATTAAAAAGTGAGGATGTGGGCCCAAGCCCAGTGAAATGCTTCTCTTTAGTCGGTGTGCATGGAAATTTTGTGTCAGCTTCGTTGGGTGAGAACTTCATCCATGGAGCCGTTCCTTCAAGGAGATATTTAGGTTTCAAGCTTTGGCTGAAATAAGTTGGTGTTGCTTGGGATAGGATAAAATACATGAACTTCTTCACTGGAGTTCTGAGCCATTGTGCTGGGGTACTGAAAGTGGATCGATGTTTTTAGCTGTGCATTTTAACGTGTGCTTATACACAGTCTAAATACTTTACTAACATGAGCTCTCAGCATGTAAAAGTTTGTATTTCAGCTTCTATTTTTAAAAGCAATTTAATTCTCATTGGGATACTTACAGAACAAAGTTTCCTTGAACCTGATTACTTATCTTCAGTGATCTGAATGGTCTCAGCTAGTAAAAAAAACAACACGAAAGTGAATTTCTACCTTAGTGAAAGGGTTATTTAAAAATGCCTTTGACATGCTGGCAGAAAAGCTGACGTATTCTTCAAGCTCAAGCGGTGTTTCTTGGGTCTAACCTACAGCTTTCTTCTGGCGATTGGGTTATCCAGCCACAGATGAAAACGAATTCTATGACTGGTATTAAACATCAGAATCAGCTGTGCCAGCTCTGGGGCTGTGTAGGGAACAGAAACAGAGATCCTGGGGAGCCGGGGGCGGGATGCCCTTGGTGCCCTCCGTACCGCGGAGTTCAGCCCTGGGAACCTCCCAAAGGGAGGGACTCTGGTCCCGTTCAGCATCTGCTGATGCTTCCTAAGGACACATGAGTGAGGAATTGGCAGAAGATGCCAGAGTTGTGGAGATGAAGTTCTCAGGGACATGGGGCAGTGCCAGCCTTGGGTTAACGGTTGGACTCGATGATCTTGAGCGTCTCTTCCAACAAAATGGTTCTATGATTCAAAGAAAAAGTGGGAATGGTGTTTAAACAAGAATCAAACTATTGTTACTGTTCTAAACAGAAAGTTGGATGGCTTCAAAACATGTACTATGGGGGTTTAGTATCAACAGTTGTTTTTTTTTTTTCATGGAAAGCTACTTAGGACAGTTAAAGTTTCTTAGGCTTAGAACTTGGGGATTTCCAGAGATGTCTGAATGGGAAAAGATCTGCGTATCTTTTTAGCTCTATGATACTCTGCATCTGATGCTCTGTTCCCAAACCGCAGTTCAGTCCTCTAGACCTGCTGCTGCTGTTGTTCTGACAGTCTCAGTACTAAGTAGCCAGAAAATAATGGCATGTGTAAAAAGTTCCCCCTTTTATCCCAGACAGTATTAGTTTTCTATGCCTTTACAGGCTTAATAAGCTTGAAAGAAGAAATTTTTCGTTTTCCAAAGTGCTGGAAAAGGCAACAAAACCCATTTCTCTTTATCATTGAAGAAATGCACAGAGCTGTTGGCTAAAGTAAGTAAAAATAGCTTGGCTGAATTTTTGGAGGAGAACAAATATTTTATGACGAAACTGTTTTTTGCTTTATGAACACAGGAACACAAGCCGTGGTTTTGGCCGGAGGGGGATAGACCGAGCTCAGTGTCTTCGTTCACCTCCCCGTGCCTGGAGGTGAAGGTGCAGGAGAGGGTGTAAAATTGAGAAGGGAATTGGGGGGTGCCGTGCTGTCCCCCCCGTGTGCCCCGACTCCCACCAGCCTGCAGCTCTGAGTCCCCTGTGCCGGGGATTGTCTTGTCATCTTGGTGCTTAATAACCGCGATGCTGTAACCCGTGATGGGTTATAGCCCATCCAGCAGATGAGGAAGCCGTTAAAAGTGTTGCCAATTACTTGCAAAAGGTTAATGATTGTTATATTTTTAGGCCTTTATTAATATGGATTTCATTACCTGCCTCGAAAGCAACTTCTTTGTGTTATTTTTAGAATTGCCACTTGGGTAAAAATAGGTGCACTTCTCCTTGGCAAGCCAGGGTGTATTGAAAGTATCCAAAAACGACTGTTTGAGGTGGTGACCCATGTGCGAGATGTTCTCCTTTGCCACTGTGCAAGGGCAAGGGACATTCAGAATGTCCTGAGCTGGAAGGGGACCCACAAGGATCATTGAGTCCAAGTCCTGTCCCTGCACAGGACACCCCACAGTTCACCCCGTGTGTCTGAGGACGTTGGCCAGTGGGTCGTCTCGGGCACCATTCGAGGATGTGCCCAAAGCTGGGAAACTTCTGGGGTCGGTTTCATTTTTATTTCTTTAGTTGGCACCAGATCTGCAGAGCATCTTCCGTTCATGAGCTGCACGCAATCCCTGGGTGATGTTGTTGAGGGGCCTGGGTGTAGCGGGGGGAATGTGGGTGCCCTTGGGGCTGGGGTGGGGGGAAGAGGGTCCCGGTTTGGGTGCTGAGCCGTCCCGCCTGCCCCGGCACTGTCTGCTGGGCAGCTCTCCCTCCTCTTCATTGACAAAAAGTGCTAACAAAATAATAGGAAAATGTTATTGGCTGTTCCACTCGGACAAACCAGCCTTTTAATGAGAGTGCGTTTTGTTTGATCTGTGTTTTTTGGGGGGGAAATGATGAATTTTAGCCATTATGAAAACAAAAGCCATGGTTATTTGTAAGGGTTGTTTTATAAGAAGCATATGTGTGCTTTATTATTCTTTTGCTTGAAGTGTGGGGATTGTTTTCAGTTGGGAGGCTGCGTTAGAAGAATGTGAACTTCTGACTCACTGAGAAGCAGAGCATGTATTAGCAAAATTGTGAGGTTTCCTATTATGTTTTCATAACTCGAATTTCTCAGAATGGAAGGGATTTCTTGCTCTTAGTTAAAAGAATGACTTTTACTGCCATTGAGAAAGACCAGATTCTTTTTCTATAAAAACTTTTATTGCTTTCAATATACTTTTACTCTATCTGCTGTTCTTCATTGCCCTTTATTCTCTCCAGCGTGGCAGTTTCTCGGTGTCCTGCCTGTGCAGCTCATTTTCCAGACGTATTTCTGCTGGCTCTCTATATTTTGACTTTTCAACACCGGTGCTGGCAGCATAGACCAAGGTATGGCTTAAAATAGTGATCCCAGGAAGGGGTGGGCTCAGCTAATGGCATCTGAGGAATTCCAGCTTTTCGCTAGAAGAATCAAATGAGAAACATGAAATCAGCATTGAATGCGTGGCCGGATGCTTCGTGATAAGCTTTTGCAAGGATGTTTGAGAAAACACAATGAGTAGAGCTAACCCTGTTATGTTATTGCTGTCACGTTAATACGAGAGATCAAACCCCGAGGCTCCAGTTGGGGTTTGCTGGCCGGTGCCTGCTGTACGTGCAGGTACACAGTGGAATTACATGTTTCTGTTAAATCAGGTCTGTCTGAAACATGGTTGAAGAACAACCAGAAGAGAAACTTGTAGATACTGACCTCCCTGCTAAAGTGAAGCAAGGTATTTTCTACTGAGCGAAACAACTGTCTCATTTGAACTGAAAGGAAGCTTTTCCCCTGCTTTGGATCCAGGGAGAATGGGGGTAGGGGAATCGTTTTGGGTTGACCTGGCTTTTCCATCTGGCCTATGAATCAAAACATAAACTGGTTCTGCAGTTGGAATTGCTGTCTGGACCCCATCGCGGCGGTGCGTTCGGTGATGTGAACGCCTCTATTTCAGTGACGATTCATGTGCTGGAGAGAAGCCGCAGGGGGGCCCAGCGCGGCCTGCGGGTGACGGTCAAGTCAGGGCAGCCCAGGGATGTGTCACAGCACGCACAGCCCGTCCACTAATGGAGAAATAAGGAACCATGCGTGTTAAATGAGGATTCTGGCTACTGAAAGTGAGCTGATGTTCACAATCAGGTGATTACGAGTGAGGAACTTACAGAGTTTTGTTGTTTTGGTTTGGTTTTTTTCTCCTTATTTTTCCTCCTGTCTGATGCAGATATTCCACCGGCCATGTCAGTGCAGAAGGCGAATCCGAATGTGTGAATGAAGAACTGGAGGAACAAGTGATGAACGCTTTTCCTCTAGTGAGCCTAGACTCACAGACCTCCCAAAAGGCTGAATCTTTAATGGTAAAATTACAGGGGAGGTGTGTGGTGTGTGGTGTTTTTCAGAGTTTTTCAGCTGCGTGTGGTTACTTCCCTTCTGAGATCTGAAGCCTTCTGTGCGGTGGAGTTCAAAGCTCTGTCGATTAGAAAGCTGGAGTGAGCCAGACATACCTTATAAAGAAGGACCCTCTCCATCTCGTTGCTTCATTTCCTTGTTGTCTGAATTCAGCTAAACCCACATAGTTATACATTTAAAAAGCATATTTATCTTTTGTGGGAGTTAAGGAATTGGTAGCTGGAATGGTGAGTGAGTTTTGGAGCCCTGGAAATGGTGCTAAAGCAGAGCAATTTATTGCTTCTGAAATGAAATAGTTTTGTGACATCTGATCCTCTTGCAAATTCTGCACTGGCGGATTCAGTGGTGGGATGTAATTAACATTTAAATTGATCAGCAGCATTCCTGTGCCTGTCTGCAGACACTGCTACCGAGACATTTCCCAGCGAGCGAATAGCTCTGGGGTGCTTTTATTCGTAGTGGGTGTCTCATCGCTGCAGTCGGTGGAGATCGGGATGAATCACTGAGTGGTTACTCCTTAGTCATAGTGTTCTTGGAAGTGAACTGCTATCATTCTTGGAAATATCTGGTTTTCCTAAGACACAGACTCTGCCATGAACAAGTATTAAAGAAACTTTGACCCCCTTGGTGCGGGCGCATGTGAAGTAGGAGAGGACACTCCTGTGAATGAAAATCCCCCCCCATCCCCAAGACAGTGCCAGTTTACATTTAGAAGTAACGTGCAAGGGTGGAGAAAGATGCGTTGGAAGTTCGTCTGGGCCTTGGTGAGGCCTCACCTTGAATCCTGTGTTCAGTTTTGGGCCTCTCATCATCAGAAGGACACTGAGGCACTAGAGAGAGTGCAGAGGAGGTGACGAAGCTGGTGGGGGGCTGGAGCACAAGTGTGATGGGAGCGGCTGAGGGAGCTGGGGGTTCAGCTGGAGAACAGGAGCTGAGGGGAGACCTTCTGATCTCTGACCTGCCTGAAAGGAGCTTGGAGCCAGGGGGGGTCGGGCTCTGCTCCCCAGGAACAAGCGCCAGGACCAGAGGAAACGGCCTCAAGTTGCGCCAGGGGAGGTTGAGGTTGGATGTGGGGAACAATTTCTTCCCCAAAGGGCTGTGGGGCATTGGAACAGGCTGCCCAGGGCAGTGCTGGAGTCACCATCCCTGGAGGGGTTGGACAGACGGAGATGAGGTTCTCAGGGACACGAGTCAGTGCCAGGGGTGGGTTATGGTTGGACTCAATGATCTTGAGGGTCTCTTCCAACTGAAATGGTTCTGTGATTCTATGGTGTTATTAGGCTGTGAGTGGTATTCCTGAAAAAATCAACCTCTGATAAAACAACTGTATACAACTGAACTGGTAAAGACACGATATCCAAGAGCCGTAGGCCACCTCGGTTCAGGTGAACTTGCGGCTCTGATTAGATGACATGGACACTCATTAGATAACGGATGGTCGGGGTGCGCCCCCTGCACAGCTCCGTGGTCACCTCCCCGTCCCGAAGAGCACGTTTGTTGGGTGTGATATGGGGAGATGGGCCGTTGGCTGCTTGCTGTTTGGGTTTTGATTCTTTCTGGGGAAAACTACTTTTTTATTTACCTCTCCACTGCCAGTTATAACTTATTTGGTACGGTGCCATGTCTATTAAGCAAAACCCTTTGTGACTTTTATATTCAGAAAGTGAACTGAATGAGAACAGGGCAAAACTGGCCGTGGGTCTGCAGCAAGCGGCGGCTGAGCTGCGCTCCTGCGCCGTGTGGGTGCAAAGCAAGCGGAGGTTGCATTTCATTGCGGGTGAAGTAAGAAATACGATCCTTGGCACTGTTTGCAAAAATACAGGCAAATTACGGCAAGGCCATTAAATGTCATTTAGAACACGTGTTCCCAAAAAGAAGTGGAGAACGGGTTGGGATGCGTCGGGTGGAGCAGCGATACCCACAGACCCGTTCCCAGCCCATTGCACCCATCACGTTCTGACTGGCTCAAGAAGCGCGTCCCACCGTGTCTTTTGCAGCTTCTGTTGCACGAATTACCCTTCGCTCTTCCCTCCCTCTGCAGCCAAGGAACACAGTTACATCAGCCTTGCTGCAAGGTGATGTTTTAACTGGATATACCTACAATGGAGACACAACAGTTACTCAAAAAGAGACACTAATAAGCCAGAATTTGCCCAAAGTTCCCTGCTCTGGGGAACAAGCTTTGCTGGGATGCTCGGGAGCGGTGGGTGGTCTCTCATCATCTGAATTTTGAACCGTTTTCAAAGAGGTTTCCCCGTTTCAGTCCCAGGTTTGGTGGAGGCCTCAGGTTGAACAGAGGGTCGAGCAGCTCTGGAAGGCGACTCTTCAGCACGAGACGGGGCTGATGTGGCACAACCAAAACCATTGCGAGAGCATAATGCTAACTGCTTTTTAAAAATAACTGAATAATCTGTATCCTGTCTGTTTTGGTTGGTGAGGGTTAATTCCAGTATGTCTGACATCTCTGCCCACTCGGTGGTTACACAGCATGGCAACCTTTGGATAAATCCAAGTAAGAACAAATTACTGAAAAATCCTCCTGCAAAGCAAAAGGAGAGCGGCACTGCCATGCCCGCTGGCTAACACCCACAGATTCACATGTACCGGCTTTTTCTGAAGTACTTCTTCTCATTTTAAAATAATATAGCACTTTACCTTTTGGTTTTTATTGTATCTACTTGCTCCTCTTTTTTTTTTTAATTACAACCCAGAATTTCACAATACGTATTACGTGGTACCTATATATTGTAAAACTGGTTTTGTATCTTTAAAATGTTATTTCACGTTGCCAGGAGAAATTCCATATGGAATCATTTTCTCAAGCTCAAAAATGCTTAGGAGTGGAAGGTTTATTTATATTTCACGTACTCATTATAAGTAAACACAGCAAAAACAACCCTAGAAAGTGTGTAAAGATCTGTGAGTTTCCATGGAGGAATTTTGTATCTTTTTAATTAAACTGGCTTGTTCTTAGAGATTCAAAATTTGTCACTAGAAAATGTACGCGTTCATTTTTTGCGTCCTCAAAGCGATACTGCTTCTGTTCCTCTTCAACCCCGTGAGCACACGCTTGCTGTGAACTACAGACGTTTTCTGCAAAAAAATGAGACAGGGCAGATTCTGATTCGTGACTTGATTAATTCTTAATCCACATAGCATAGTATTTTTTTGTTTTCAGATGTAATTTAAATGTCACAGTGTTGGGTGTACCCGTCATACTGAAACAGGAGGTGACTGAACAGCTCTGCCCACCCCCCAGTTGATGCGTCGCCTGTACATTTTTATGTATTTTAGTTTTGAAGTGCAAGTAGGCTAGCTGCACTTATAGAGAGAGATATGAAATATCTAGAACATTTATTTTCCTTTCAGAAAAATATCTCAAAGTCTTGTTCAGATTAACAGGGATTTATTGGGGGAAGGAATTCACTGATTGTTTACTGGGTGGTTTGGATTTGTTATATATCCCATTAAATATTTATTAAAATCCTATTAATTTGCAAGGCAGAGGTATAAGCTATCTGCCTAAAGAAGACTTAACCATTAGCATTTTGTTCTTTACCTTTCCCACCCATTAATTTCAGCTGTAGTTGGCTGGTTGGTGGATGGGATCCTGCATGTCAGTCACATTAAGTCTCCTTCTTTGGGATTGCCTTTTTTTTTTTTCCTTCCCCATTCTGCATCTTTTAATTAGTTGACTGTAATTCTTCCAGGTCTTGGGCTGTGGGTCATTTAATGGTTTTTGTCACAAAGAAAAAGTGTTGAGAGATGTTTTCATTGTTCGGTTCCTCCTCTGGGGTTGGGTGTCTCACTTTCCCCATGCGGGACACACAGGGAACCCCGGTCAGAAAGCGGATTTCTCTTGCCAGGGCGTTTCAGCAGAATTGGTGAATAATGCAGCAGAATTTTGCAAGGATGCAAAAGCAAAACCGCGGCTTTACCTCGGCAGCCCGCGCGCACCGCTTTTGTTGTGATCCCAGCAGGTTTTAGTGATGTACGCACAAAGGAAAAAGAGAGAATGAACAGAAAGTAGTTTATGGCTTTCCTCAAAGGCACTTTTCTAACTCAAAAATATAAGCCTTGTGGTTTATATGGTTTTGAAATGTAACCACAGATATTGAGGACTGGAAAAGATTTGATTTAGCGTCTCCTCTGATTTTGGTACCAGATTCAGGGCAGAGGACATTTATTTTCAGAATGAAAAACGTTTAAAGGAAATATATTAATGTCAAAATTCTGAAAACAGGAACATACTCTTACATTTGGAGAAACTGTCAGATGAAGAAATCGAGGTCATTTACCTCTTGATGGAGCGGGTGCAAATGTGTCTTTTTGGGATCACCGCAGTGCTAGAACCTGCTTTGGTGAAGCTCTGCAGATATTTTATGGCCTGCAAACCCAGTTTTGGAGCTGCGAAAGGTCCAGGCCAGACTGGGGACTTTCTCTTCGGGCTTGGTGCAGGAGCTGGATGGCATGTACGAACGGGATATAGATGAGGTTCCTGGGGACGTGGTTTAGCGCTAGATTGTGGTTAGACTCAATGATCCTGAGGGTCTCTTCCAACCCAAATGATTCTGTGATTCTATAATTCTGTGATTCTAAGAAATCCTTTACACTGAGGGTGCTGAGGCCCTGGCCCAGGCTGCCCAGAGCGGCTGTGGCTGCCCCGTCCCTGGAAGGGTTCAGGTCAGGCTGGACGGGGCTCCGGTGACCCGGCCTGTGGCAGGGGGCTGGAAAGAGATGATCTTTAAGGTCCCTTCCAACCCAAAGCATTGTGTGATTCTATGGATGCCCCGGGCGCAGCTCAGTCCCTCCAGCGTGGAGGCCCCAGCGGGGCGCAGGGCCCGCTGCTCCCCTCCCGCCACGGTGGGTTTTTACGCTGGTTTATGTGGCCTCATCCCTGCTTGGTTTGTTTTGCTCACTGAATAACCCTTGCTGGTCACTGGAGATCTCTTCAGTATGTGGGAGTCTCTGCAGAATTTAACTTTTCTTTAGAAGTAGAGATTCTGTATGTTCTTGGTGTGACGTGTGAAAGCATTTTTGTGGCCTCCGTGACCTGGCCTGGCCTCTGCAGGCACCATTCTGCCACTGGTCTTGTACCCGTATCTCAGTAATTGCTGCTTCTTGCTCTTACTGCTGTGGCTGGAGGTCGCTCCGGAACTTTCCTGTTCTCGTCCTCCGAGTTGAGCCCAGATGCTTTTGTGGTTCAGTTATGACCATTTGGTTTGCAATTGCTTTGCTTTGTTCGTCCTTCCCTTGTATTTCTTCCTCTCTCCCTTTTGTGTTGAGCAATCGTCTGCTCCCCAGATTTGTTCTGGAAGGCTTATGAAACTCCTTGTAAGGTCCCGTCCTTTTTCCTCGGATGTCCTGGCATTAGTTTCGTGCTGCTTCTCTGGTTCTTTCTTGGGTGCGGATGAGCAGGATCCTGTCTGGTATTCTGACAGGAACATAACAGCTCTGTTATTGTTATTTAACACTGGCCCAGGTTCCCAGAGAGGTGGTGGCTGAACCATCCCTGGAGACATCCCAGGCCAGGCTGGACGGGGCTCTGAGCAACCTGAGCTGGTGCAGATGTCCCTGCTCATGGCAGGGGGGGCACTGGGGGAGCTGGGAAGGGCCCTTCAACCAAACTGTTCTGTGATTCTACGATTGCTTCACTGTCCCTGCCAAAGTTGGGCATTTCTACTCTTGAGGGTGCCAGGAGAACCATGAGGAGGCCAGTCCCCCAAAGAGGTCCTGCAGGAGAAAGAAAAGATGAATTCTTCATTTCTTTCCAGAGCCAAAATGATCCGGAGCTTCACATTTACATCTTGTGTCCTTGCTGGAGAGTAGCTGGATACAATCGCTCAAGGTCCATGAACTGCAGCATCTTTCCGCTCTGGTGGAAAGTCAGTGTTCAAGAAGAGACTGGCCAACGTCCTCAGACACACGGAGCGAACTGTGGGGTGTCCTGTGCAGGGACAGGAGTTGGACTCAATCCTTGTGGGTCCCTTCCAGCTCAGGACATTCTACGAAATGTACAAAATGGAGTAAAAGTGATTTGACCTTCTATGAAATGTTGGGAAGCGGTGTTCTTCCCTTGGACCTAAGGATGAAGGAAGAACAGCGCTGGTCTGACACCAGCGTTAATAGTTCAATGTTCTCCCTCCCTGTTCAGTCCCTGTTCTGGAGAATCAAGTGGGAATTGGCTCTTCCGTACACCCCGACTGCCCGGGGAGCAAACCCCTCTGGTCAGGTCTCTCCAGAAGATGGATGGGTGCCCTCCCGTTGGTTGGCCTTCTCCTGTCCAAGTGGTTTGGCGCCGGGCATAGAGACATTCCACAGAAATAACGACGTGGTGGGGGCATCCACATCCAGGGTCTGAGCAGGGGAAAGGCTGTTCCCTATGTACCGCGCTGGCAACATGTTGAGTCGTTTAACATGGTCTGGAGAGACGGTTTCCGTGCGTCTGTGCATCGAAGTAACGGTGAGGTCAGGTTTCAGTTCCAGGGAGGTAAGGTAGGGAAAAGTCACGTAAGAAAAGGGCTTGTTTTGTTGATTGAGGTCGAGAAAGCTTTTTCACCAGTTGAGTTATTGGCTGTATCTGCAGTGAGAGGTGGCTTTCCGAGCTGCTCTCATTTCCTGGATCAGTCCGACTCGTTCACTGCATTAATTACAGTGCAGATTTACAGTGTATTTGGTTACACACTGGGTTGCATTCTAGGTTGGTTTTTTTTTTGTATGTGTGTATAAATTTCTTTGGGAGTCAGGCCAAGAGGAGAGTGTGTGTATATGCACACACATGGCCTGAATTTGACTGTTAGTTGCTAATTTTGTGGGGAGTTGGGATCTGGATTTTCTTCTGTTTTGTTGTAAAAAGAGACTTTTCTTTTTCCAGAGGAGAAGCAGTAGTGGAGAACAACCAGTGCTTGGAGAGTTCAAGATTTCAGAGCAACCAGAGATGAGAGAAAATATTATTTCATGAATTGTAAATGTGGCATTTTTAATTTGGCTGGTGTTTCCCAGAGGCTACTGGATAATGGGAATACTATCATTCTCTTGGCTCAACCAGTAATCAGCCTGCTACTTGAAATATTTTATAAATAAAGTGCTTCAGAGTTTAGTTGGATGAGGTAGAGCTTTTCACAGTTGAAGTAGCTTTTTGTGACCTGAAATACGAAGTCAGATTTCTAAGCAAGAAATCCAGCAAGAAATCCAGGAACTGTAGAACGCAGAAAGTGATTGAGAGGGTGTTTCCTTTTCAGTTGAACATTTTTCTTTTGGCTTTATGAAAACATAAGAGGAGCACTAAGTATATGAGAAGTGCTTTTGGAGAACTCATTCAGATTTTTAAATTCATTCTTCATGTTTAAACTGTTGATACAGTAGAAGATTTTCATTCAGAATGTTCTGAGTCATGGTTTCGTAAGTAAATGATTGTGAATTAAGTAGAACCAGATATCAGTAAATGTTACTGTTTTTAAAATGAAATATTCCTAAACATTTGGTTCAGAAATACTGGTAATAACCGTCTGATGAATAATTCTGGTATGATGAATGATAATAGATCAGCTGAATGCAAGTTCTCAAATAACTAGCTGAAAAGTCAAAGAGAAAAATTCCGAATAACCTTCTTTTGAAATAATTGATCACTCTTCTATTTTTTTAGCCTCGCCACTAATCCCAGCAGCATTTCCTCTCTCCTCTCGCCCCCCGTGCCCTGCGCTGGCTCCAGCGCCCGCCGAGCACCCGGACTAACTCAGCTCCCCGTGGATTCACCCGCTCGCGTCTTCCATCCACAGGTTGTGCTGAGGTTAACGCTGTAGAGCCATTTCATTAAACACGAGTGTGTCGGGAATCCTCTCCAACGTGTGCAAGGCGCTTACTCTTCCAGGACCATTCTGGTTTAATATTCCAAAGGGGCAGTGGCGGGGGGGCTGCTGGGGATCCATTCGATGCGTCGCAGCACCGTGATTTAGTTGTAAATGCCCCAATACAGCTTTTCAGTATTTGAGCCCGTGTGGGTGTTTAGTTAAGCCATGCATGGATGATGACTGTTATTTTGTTAGGATTTCAGAGTGAGGGATTTTAGCACTTTAATCCTGACTGACAGTTGGAAGGTTGGTGGTTTCAAACGCAGTGGCGTGGAGTAGCTGATTTCGGTGAAACAATGCACCAGTGTGTC